>NC_139348.1:47741407-49108699 GCF_055883805.1 Amblyomma maculatum | reverse complement strand
CGGTGTCCACGGGGCCAAATTTAGGAGTGAGAAATCCCGATTTAGAGATCCCCACTGAATTGGCCATACTCGAATTAGTTTAGACATCAATTTTGGTCACATTCTGATAAGGTCAAATTTTCGGTGTCCACGGGGCAAATTTCGGGAGTGAGTAATCGCAATTTAGAGATCCCCACTGAATTCGCCATACTCGAATTAGTTTAGACATCAATTTTGGTCACATTCTGATGAGGTCAAATTTTCGTTGTCCCCGGGGCCAAATTTTGGGAGTGAGCAATCAGGATTTAGAGATCCCCACAGAATTGGCCATACTCGAATTAGTTTAGAGATCAATTTGGTCATATTCTGATGAGGTCAAATTTTTGGTGTCCACGGGGCCAAATTTTGGGAGTGAGCAATCCGAATTTAGAGATCCGCACTGATTTGGCCATACTCGAATTAGTGTAGACCTCAATTTTGGTCACATTCTGATGAGGTCAAATTTTCGGTGTCCACGAGGCAAATTTTGGGAGTGAGCAATTCGATTTAGAGATCCCCACTGAATTGGCCATACTCGAATTAGTTTAGACATCAATTTTGGTCACATGCTGATAAGGTCAAACTTTCCGTGTCCACGGGGCCATATTTGGGAGTCAGCAATCCCAATTTAGAGATCCCCACTGAATTCGCCATACTCGAAATAGTTCAGTCATCAATTTTGGTCACATTCTGATGAGGTCAAATTTTCGGTGTCCAAGGGTCCAATGGGAGAGGGCGACCCCGACTTAGAGATCCCCACTGAATTGGCCATACTCGAATTAGTTTAGACATCAATTTTGGTCACATTTTGATGATGTCAAGTTTCGGTGTTCGCGGGGTCAAATTTTAGGCGTGAGAAATCCCGATTTAGAGATCCCCACTGAATTGGCCATACTCGAATTAGTTTAGACATCAATTTTGGTCACATCTGATAAGGTCAAATTTTCGGTGTCCACGGGGCCAAATTTTGGGAGTGAAAAATCCCAATTTAGAGATCCCCTCTGAGTTCGCCATACTCGAATTAGTTTAGACATCTATTTTGGTCACATTCTGTCAAGGTCAAATTTGGGTATCCAAGGGGCCAAATCTTGGGAGTGAGCAATCCCGATTTAGAGGTCCCCACTGAATTGGCTATATTTGAATTAGTTTAGACAACAATTTTCGTCACATTCTGATGACGTCAAATTTTCAGTGTCTAAGGGGCCACATTTTGGGAGTGAGCAATCCCGACTTAGAGTTCCCCACTCAATTGGTCATACTCGAATTAGTTTAGACATCAATTTTGGTCACATTCTGATGAGGTCAAATTTTCGGTGTCCCCGGGGCCAAATTTTGGGAGTGAGCAATCCCGATTTAGAGATCCCCACTGAATTGGCTATACTCTAATTAGTTTAGACATCAATTTTGGTCACATTCTGATGAGGTCAAATTTTCAGTGTCCACGGGGCCAAATTTTGGGAGTGAGCAATCCCGATTTAGAGATCCCCACTGAATTGGCTATACTCGAATTAGTTTAGAGATCAATTTTGGCCACATTCTGACGAGGTGAAATTTGCAGTATCCACGGGGCCAAATTTTGGAAGTGATCAATCCCAATTTAGAGATCCCCACTGAATTGGCCATACTCGAATTTGTTTAGACCTCAATTTTGGTCACATTCTGATGAGGTCAAATTTTTGGTGTCCACGAGGCCAAATTTTGGGAGTGAGCAATTCCGATTTAGAGATCCCTACTGAATTGGCCATACTCGAAATAGTTTGGACATCAATTTTGGTCGCATTCTGATGAGGTCAAATTTTCGATGTCCACAGGGCCAAATTTTGGGAGTGAGCAATTCCGATTTAGTGATCCCACTGAATTGGCCATACTCGAAATAGTTTAGACATCAATCTGGTCACATTCTGATGACGTCAAGTTTTCGGTGTCCACGGGGCCAAATTTAGGAGTGAGAATCCCGATTTAAAGATCCCCACTGAATTGACCATACTCGAATTAGTTTAGACATCAATTTTGGTCACATTCTGATTAGGTTAAATTTTCGGTGTCCACGGGGCCAAATTTTGGGAGTGAGTAATCGCAATTTAGAGATCCCCACTAAATTCGCCATACTCGAATTAGTTTAGACATCAATTTTGGTCACATTCTGATAAGGTCAAATTTTCGTTGTCCCCGGGGCCAACTTATGGAGTGAGCAATCATGATTTAGAGATCCCCACAGAATTGGCCATACTCGAATTAGTTTAGAGATCAATTTTGGTCATATTCTGATGAGGTCAAATTTTTGGTGTCCACGGGGCCAAATTTTGGGAGTGAGCAATCCGAATTTAGAGATCCGCACTGATTTGGCCATACTCGAATTAGTTTAGACCTCAATTTTGGTCACATTCTGATGAGGTCAAATTTTAGGTGTCCACGAGGCCAAATTTTGGGAGTGAGCAATTCCGATTTAGAGATCCCCACTGAATTGGCCATACTCGAATTAGTTTAGACATCAATTTTGGTCACATGCTGATAAGGTCAAATTTTCGGTGTCCACGGGGCCATATTTTGGGAGTCAGCAATCCCAATTTAGAGATCCCCACTGAATTCGCCATACTCGAATTAGTTTAGACATCAATTTTGGGAACATTCTGATGAGGTCAAATTTTCAGTGTCCACGGGGCCAAATTTTGGTAGTGAGCAATCCCGATTTAGAGATCCCCACTGAATTGGCTATACTCGAATTAGTTTAGAGATCAATTTTGGCCACATTCTGACGAGGTAAAATTCGCAGTATCCACGGGGCCAAATTTTGGAAGTGATCAATCCCAATTTAGATATCCTCACTGAATTGGCCATACTCGAAATAGTTTGGACATCAATTTTGGTCGCATTCTGATGAGGTCAAATTTTCGGTGTCCACAGGGCCAAATTTTGGGAGTGAGCAATTCTGATTTAGAGATCCCACTGAATTGGCCATACTCGAAATAGTTTAGACATCAATCTGGTCACATTCTGATGACGTCAAGTTTTCGGTGTCCACGGGGCCAAATTTAGGAGTGAGAAATCCCGATTTAGAGATCCCCACTGAATTGGCCATACTCAAATTAGTTTAGACATCAATTTTGGTCACATTCTGATAAGGTCAAATTTTCGGTGTCCACGGGGCCAAATTTCGGGAGTGAGTAATCGCAATTTAGAGATCCCCACTGAATTCGCCATACTCGAATTAGTTTAGACATCAACTTTGGTCACATTCTGATGAGGTCAAATTTTCGTTGTCCCCGGGGCCAAATTTTGGGAGTGAGCAATCAGGATTTAGAGATCCCCACAGAATTGGCCATACTCGAATTAGTTTAGAGATCAATTTTGGTCATATTCTGATGAGGTCAAATTTTTGGTGTCCACGGGGCCAAATTTTGGGAGTGAGCAATCCGAATTTAGAGATCCGCACTGATTCGGTCATACTCGAATTAGTGTAGACCTCAATTTTGGTCACATTCTGATGAGGTCAAATTTTCGGTGTCCACGAGGCAAATTTTGGGAGTGAGCAATTCCGATTTAGAGATCCCCACTGAATCGGCCATACTCGAATTAGTTTAGACATCAATTTTGGTCACATGCTGATAAGGTCAAACTTTCGGTGTCCACGGGGCCATATTTGGGAGTCAGCAATCCCAATTTAGAGATCCCCACTGAATTCGCCATACTCGAATTAGTTTAGACATCAATTTTGGTAACATTCTGATGAGGTCAAATTTTGGGTGTCTAAGGGACCACATTTTGGGACTGAGCAATCCCAATTTAGAGATCCCCACTGAATTGGCCATACTCGAAATAGTTTAGTCATCAATTTTGGTCACATTCTGATGAGGTCAAATTTTCGGTGTCCAAGGGTCCAATGGGAGAGGGCGACCCCGACTTAGAGATCCCCACTGAATTGGCCATACTCGAATTAGTTTAGACATCAATTTTGGTCACATTTTGATGATGTCAAGTTTTCGGTGTTCGCGGGGTCAAATTTTAGGCGTGAGAAATCCCGATTTAGAGATCCCCACTGAATTGGCCATACTCGAATTAGTTTAGACATCAATTTTGGTCACATCTGATAAGGTCAAATTTTCGGTGTCCACGGGGCCAAATTTTGGGAGTGAAAAATCCCAATTTAGAGATCCCCACTGAGTTCGCCATACTCGAATTAGTTTAGACATCAATTTTGGTCACATTCTGTCAAGGTCAAATTTGGGTATCCAAGGGGCCAAATCTTGGGAGTGAGCAATCCCGATTTAGAGGTCCCCACTAAATTGGCTATATTTGAATTAGTTTAGACAACAATTTTCGTCACATTCTGATGACGTCAAATTTTTTAGTGTCTAAGGGGCCACATTTTGGGAGTGAGCAATCCCGACTTAGAGTTCCCCACTCAATTGGTCATACTCGAATTAGTTTAGACATCAATTTTGGTCACATTCTGATGAGGTCAAATTTTCGGTGTTCACGGGGCCAAATTTTGGGAGTGAGCAATCCCGATTTAGAGATCCCCACTGAATTGGTTATACTCTAATTAGTTTAGACATCAATTTTGGTCACATTGTGATGAGGTCAAATTTTCAGTGTCCACGGGGCCAAATTATGGGAGTGAGCAATCCCGATTTAGAGATCCCCACTGAATTGGCTATACTCGAATTAGTTTAGAGATCAATTTTGGCCACATTCTGACGAGGTGAAATTTGCAGTATCCACGGGGCCAAATTTTGGAAGTGATCAATCCCAATTTAGAGATCCCTACTGAATTGGCCATACTCGAATTTGTTTAGACCTCAATTTTGGTCACATTCTGATGAGGTCAAATTTTTGGTGTCCACGAGGCCAAATTTTGGGAGTGAGCAATTCCGATTTAGAGATCCCCACTGAATTGGCCATACTCGAAATAGTTTGGACATCAATTTTGGTCGCATTCTGATGAGGTCAAATTTTCGGTGTCCACAGGGCCAAATTTTGGGAGTGAGCAATTCCGATTTAGAGATCCCACTGAATTGGCCATACTCGAAATAGTTTAGACATCAATCTGGTCACATTCTGATGACGTCAAGTTTTCGGTGTCCACGGGGCCAAATTTAGGAGTGAGAAATCCCGATTTAGAGATCCCCACTGAATTGACCATACTCGAATTAGTTTAGACATCAATTTTGGTCACATTCTGATAAGGTCAAATTTTCGGTGTCCACGGGGCCAAATTTTGGGAGTGAGTAATCGCAATTTAGAGATCCCCACTGAATTCGAAATACTCGAATTAGTTTAGACATCAATTTTGGTCACATTCTGATAAGGTCAAATTTTCGTTGTCCCCGGGGCCAACTTATGAGTGAGCAATCAGGATTTAGAGATCCCCACAGAATTGGCCATACTCGAATTAGTTTAGAGATCAATTTTGGTCATAGTCTGATGAGGTCAAATTTTTGGTGTCCACGGGGCCAAATTTTGGGAGTGAGCAATCCGAATTTAGAGATCCGCACTGATTTGGCCATACTCGAATTAGTTTAGACCTCAATTTTGGTCACATTCTGATGAGGTCAAATTTTAGGTGTCCACGAGGCCAAATTTTGGGAGTGAGCAATTCCGATTTAGAGATACCCACTGAATTGGCCATACTCGAATTAGTTTAGACATCAATTTTGGTCACATGCTGATAAGGTCAAATTTTCGGTGTCCACGGGGCCATATTTTGGGAGTCAGCAATTCCAATTTAGAGATCCCCACTGAATTCGCCATACTCGAATTAGTTTAGACATCAATTTTGGGAACATTCTGATGAGGTCAAATTTTCAGTGTCCACGGGGCCAAATTTTGGTAGTGAGCAATCCCGATTTAGAGATCCCCACTGAATTGGCTATACTCGAATTAGTTTAGAGATCAATTTTGGCCACATTCTGACGAGGTAAAATTCGCAGTATCCACGGGGCCAAATTTTGGAAGTGATCAATCCCAATTTAGATATCCTCACTGAATTGGCCATACTCGAATTTGTTTAGACCTCAATTTTGGTCGCATTCTGATGAGGTCAAATTTTTGGTGTCCACGAGGCCAAATTTTGGGAGCGAGCAATTCCGATTTAGAGATCCCCACTGAATTGGCCATACTCGAAATAGTTTGGACATCAATTTTGGTCGCATTCTGATGAGGTCAAATTTTCGGTGTCCACAGGGCCAAATTTTGGGAGTGAGCAATTCCGATTTAGAGATCCCACTGAATTGGCCATACTCGAAATAGTTTAGACATCAATCTGGTCACATTCTGATGACGTCAAGTTTTCGGTGTCCACGGGGCCAAATTTAGGAGTGAGAAATCCCGATTTAGAGATCCCCACTGAATTGGCCATACTCGAATTAGTTTAGACATCAATTTTGGTCACATTCTGATAAGGTCAAATTTTCGGTGTCCACGGGGCCAAATTTCGGGAGTGAGTAATCGCAATTTAGAGATCCCCACTGAATTCGCCATACTCGAATTAGTTTAGACATCAATTTTGGTCACATTCTGATGAGGTCAAATTTTCGTTGTCCCCGGGGCCAAATTTTGGGAGTGAGCAATCAGGATTTAGAGATCCCCACAGAATTGGCCATACTCGAATTAGTTTAGAGATCAATTTTGGTCATATTCTGATGAGGTCAAATTTTTGGTGTCCACGGGGCCAAATTTTGGGAGTGAGCAATCCGAATTTAGAGATCCGCACTGATTTGGCCATACTCGAATTAGTGTAGACCTCAATTTTGGTCACATTCTGATGAGGTCAAATTTTCGGTGTCCACGAGGCAAATTTTGGGAGTGAGCAATTCCGATTTAGAGATCCCCACTGAATTGGCCATACTCGAATTAGTTTAGACATCAATTTTGGTCACATGCTGATAAGGTCAAACTTTCGGTGTCCACGGGGCCATATTTGGGAGTCAGCAATCCCAATTTCGAGATCCCCACTGAATTCGCCATACTCGAATTAGTTTAGACATCAATTTTGGTAACATTCTGATGAGGTCAAATTTTGGGTGTCTAAGGGACCACATTTTGGGACTGAGCAATCCCGATTTAGAGATCCCCACTGAATTGGCCATACTCGAAATAGTTTAGTCATCAATTTTGGTCACATTCTGATGAGGTCAAATTTTCGGTGTCCAAGGGTCCAATGGGAGAGGGCGACCCCGACTTAGAGATCCCCACTGAATTGGCCATACTCGAATTAGTTTAGACATCAATTTTGGTCACATTTTGATGATGTCAAGTTTTCGGTGTTCGCGGGGTCAAATTTTAGGCGTGAGAAATCCCGATTTAGAGATCCCCACTGAATTGGCCATACTCGAATTAGTTTAGACATCAATTTTGGTCACATCTGATAAGGTCAAATTTTCGGTGTCCACGGGGCCAAATTTTGGGAGTGAAAAATCCCAATTTAGAGATCCCCACTGAGTTCGCCATACTCGAATTAGTTTAGACATCAATTTTGGTCACATTCTGTCAAGGTCAAATTTGGGTATCCAAGGGGCCAAATCTTGGGAGTGAGCAATCCCGATTTAGAGGTCCCCACTAAATTGGCTATATTTGAATTAGTTTAGACAACAATTTTCGTCACATTCTGATGACGTCAAATTTTTTAGTGTCTAAGGGGCCACATTTTGGGAGTGAGCAATCCCGACTTAGAGTTCCCCACTCAATTGGTCATACTCGAATTAGTTTAGACATCAATTTTGGTCACATTCTGATGAGGTCAAATTTTCGGTGTTCACGGGGCCAAATTTTGGGAGTGAGCAATCCCGATTTAGAGATCCCCACTGAATTGGCTATACTCTAATTAGTTTAGACATCAATTTTGGTCACATTGTGATGAGGTCAAATTTTCAGTGTCCACGGGGCCAAATTATGGGAGTGAGCAATCCCGATTTAGAGATCCCCACTGAATTGGCTATACTCGAATTAGTTTAGAGATCAATTTTGGCCACATTCTGACGAGGTGAAATTTGCAGTATCCACGGGGCCAAATTTTGGAAGTGATCAATCCCAATTTAGAGATCCCCACTGAATTGGCCATACTCGAATTTGTTTAGACCTCAATTTTGGTCACATTCTGATGAGGTCAAATTTTTGGTGTCCACGAGGCCAAATTTTGGGAGTGAGCAATTCCGATTTAGAGATCCCCACTGAATTGGCCATACTCGAAATAGTTTGGACATCAATTTTGGTCGCATTCTGATGAGGTCAAATTTTCGGTGTCCACAGGGCCAAATTTTGGGAGTGAGCAATTCCGATTTAGAGATCCCACTGAATTGGCCATACTCGAAATAGGTTAGACATCAATCTGGTCACATTCTGATGACGTCAAGTTTTCGGTGTCCACGGGGCCAAATTTAGGAGTGAGAAATCCCGATTTAGAGATCCCCACTGAATTGACCATACTCGAATTAGTTTAGACATCAATTTTGGTCACATTCTGATAAGGTCAAATTTTCGGTGTCCACGGGGCCAAATTTTGGGAGTGAGTAATCGCAATTTAGAGATCCCCACTGAATTCGAAATACTCGAATTAGTTTAGACATCAATTTTGGTCACATTCTGATAAGGTCAAATTTTCGTTGTCCCCGGGGCCAACTTATGGAGTGAGCAATCAGGATTTAGAGATCCCCACAGAATTGGCCATACTCGAATTAGTTTAGAGATCAATTTTGGTCATATTCTGATGAGGTCAAATTTTTGGTGTCCACGGGGCCAAATTTTGGGAGTGAGCAATCCGAATTTAGAGATCCGCACTGATTTGGCCATACTCGAATTAGTTTAGACCTCAATTTTGGTCACATTCTGATGAGGTCAAATTTTAGGTGTCCACGAGGCCAAATTTTGGGAGTGAGCAATTCCGATTTAGAGATACCCACTGAATTGGCCATACTCGAATTAGTTTAGACATCAATTTTGGTCACATGCTGATAAGGTCAAATTTTCGGTGTCCACGGGGCCATATTTTGGGAGTCAGCAATTCCAATTTAGAGATCCCCACTGAATTCGCCATACTCGAATTAGTTTAGACATCAATTTTGGGAACATTCTGATGAGGTCAAATTTTCAGTGTCCACGGGGCCAAATTTTGGTAGTGAGCAATCCCGATTTAGAGATCCCCACTGAATTGGCTATACTCGAATTAGTTTAGAGATCAATTTTGGCCACATTCTGACGAGGTAAAATTCGCAGTATCCACGGGGCCAAATTTTGGAAGTGATCAATCCCAATTTAGATATCCTCACTGAATTGGCCATACTCGAATTTGTTTAGACCTCAATTTTGGTCGCATTCTGATGAGGTCAAATTTTTGGTGTCCACGAGGCCAAATTTTGGGAGCGAGCAATTCCGATTTAGAGATCCCCACTGAATTGGCCATACTCGAAATAGTTTGGACATCAATTTTGGTCGCATTCTGATGAGGTCAAATTTTCGGTGTCCACAGGGCCAAATTTTGGGAGTGAGCAATTCCGAT
This sequence comes from Amblyomma maculatum, assembly GCF_055883805.1. Classification (NCBI taxonomy): domain Eukaryota; kingdom Metazoa; phylum Arthropoda; class Arachnida; order Ixodida; family Ixodidae; genus Amblyomma; species Amblyomma maculatum. The sequence goes on along the minus strand of NC_139348.1, from coordinate 49,099,188 downwards.
TTAGAGATCCCACTGAATTGGCCATACTCGAAATAGTTTAGACATCAATCTGGTCACATTCTGATGACGTCAAGTTTTCGGTGTCCACGGGGCCAAATTTAGGAGTGAGAAATCCCGATTTAGAGATCCCCACTGAATTGGCCATACTCGAATTAGTTTAGACATCAATTTTGGTCACATTCTGATAAGGTCAAATTTTCGGTGTCCACGGGGCCAAATTTCGGGAGTGAGTAATCGCAATTTAGAGATCCCCACTGAATTCGCCATACTCGAATTAGTTTAGACATCAATTTTGGTCACATTCTGATGAGGTCAAATTTTCGTTGTCCCCGGGGCCAAATTTTGGGAGTGAGCAATCAGGATTTAGAGATCCCCACAGAATTGGCCATACTCGAATTAGTTTAGAGATCAATTTTGGTCATATTCTGATGAGGTCAAATTTTTGGTGTCCACGGGGCCAAATTTTGGGAGTGAGCAATCCGAATTTAGAGATCCGCACTGATTTGGCCATACTCGAATTAGTGTAGACCTCAATTTTGGTCACATTCTGATGAGGTCAAATTTTCGGTGTCCACGAGGCAAATTTTGGGAGTGAGCAATTCCGATTTAGAGATCCCCACTGAATTGGCCATACTCGAATTAGTTTAGACATCAATTTTGGTCACATGCTGATAAGGTCAAACTTTCGGTGTCCACGGGGCCATATTTGGGAGTCAGCAATCCCAATTTCGAGATCCCCACTGAATTCGCCATACTCGAATTAGTTTAGACATCAATTTTGGTAACATTCTGATGAGGTCAAATTTTGGGTGTCTAAGGGACCACATTTTGGGACTGAGCAATCCCGATTTAGAGATCCCCACTGAATTGGCCATACTCGAAATAGTTTAGTCATCAATTTTGGTCACATTCTGATGAGGTCAAATTTTCGGTGTCCAAGGGTCCAATGGGAGAGGGCGACCCCGACTTAGAGATCCCCACTGAATTGGCCATACTCGAATTAGTTTAGACATCAATTTTGGTCACATTTTGATGATGTCAAGTTTTCGGTGTTCGCGGGGTCAAATTTTAGGCGTGAGAAATCCCGATTTAGAGATCCCCACTGAATTGGCCATACTCGAATTAGTTTAGACATCAATTTTGGTCACATCTGATAAGGTCAAATTTTCGGTGTCCACGGGGCCAAATTTTGGGAGTGAAAAATCCCAATTTAGAGATCCCCACTGAGTTCGCCATACTCGAATTAGTTTAGACATCAATTTTGGTCACATTCTGTCAAGGTCAAATTTGGGTATCCAAGGGGCCAAATCTTGGGAGTGAGCAATCCCGATTTAGAGGTCCCCACTAAATTGGCTATATTTGAATTAGTTTAGACAACAATTTTCGTCACATTCTGATGACGTCAAATTTTCAGTGTCTAAGGGGCCACATTTTGGGAGTGAGCAATCCCGACTTAGAGTTCCCCACTCAATTGGTCATACTCGAATTAGTTTAGACATCAATTTTGGTCACATTCTGATGAGGTGAAATTTTCGGTGTTCACGGGGCCAAATTTTGGGAGTGAGCAATCCCGATTTAGAGATCCCCACTGAATTCGCCATACTCGAATTAGTTTAGACATCAATTTTGGGAACATTCTGATGAGGTCAAATTTTCAGTGTCCACGGGGCCAAATTTTGGTAGTGAGCAATCCCGATTTAGAGATCCCCACTGAATTGGCTATACTCGAATTAGTTTAGAGATCAATTTTGGCCACATTCTGACGAGGTAAAATTCGCAGTATCCACGGGGCCAAATTTTGGAAGTGATCAATCCCAATTTAGATATCCTCACTGAATTGGCCATACTCGAATTTGTTTAGACCTCAATTTTGGTCGCATTCTGATGAGGTCAAATTTTTGGTGTCCACGAGGCCAAATTTTGGGAGCGAGCAATTCCGATTTAGAGATCCCCACTGAATTGGCCATACTCGAAATAGTTTGGACATCAATTTTGGTCGCATTCTGATGAGGTCAAATTTTCGGTGTCCACAGGGCCAAATTTTGGGAGTGAGCAATTCCGATTTAGAGATCCCACTGAATTGGCCATACTCGAAATAGTTTAGACATCAATCTGGTCACATTCTGATGACGTCAAGTTTTCGGTGTCCACGGGGCCAAATTTAGGAGTGAGAAATCCCGATTTAGAGATCCCCACTGAATTGGCCATACTCGAATTAGTTTAGACATCAATTTTGGTCACATTCTGATAAGGTCAAATTTTCGGTGTCCACGGGGCCAAATTTCGGGAGTGAGTAATCGCAATTTAGAGATCCCCACTGAATTCGCCATACTCGAATTAGTTTAGACATCAATTTTGGTCACATTCTGATGAGGTCAAATTTTCGTTGTCCCCGGGGCCAAATTTTGGGAGTGAGCAATCAGGATTTAGAGATCCCCACAGAATTGGCCATACTCGAATTAGTTTAGAGATCAATTTTGGTCATATTCTGATGAGGTCAAATTTTTGGTGTCCACGGGGCCAAATTTTGGGAGTGAGCAATCCGAATTTAGAGATCCGCACTGATTTGGCCATACTCGAATTAGTGTAGACCTCAATTTTGGTCACATTCTGATGAGGTCAAATTTTCGGTGTCCACGAGGCAAATTTTGGGAGTGAGCAATTCCGATTTAGAGATCCCCACTGAATTGGCCATACTCGAATTAGTTTAGACATCAATTTTGGTCACATGCTGATAAGGTCAAACTTTCGGTGTCCACGGGGCCATATTTGGGAGTCAGCAATCCCAATTTCGAGATCCCCACTGAATTCGCCATACTCGAATTAGTTTAGACATCAATTTTGGTAACATTCTGATGAGGTCAAATTTTGGGTGTCTAAGGGACCACATTTTGGGACTGAGCAATCCCGATTTAGAGATCCCCACTGAATTGGCCATACTCGAAATAGTTTAGTCATCAATTTTGGTCACATTCTGATGAGGTCAAATTTTCGGTGTCCAAGGGTCCAATGGGAGAGGGCGACCCCGACTTAGAGATCCCCACTGAATTGGCCATACTCGAATTAGTTTAGACATCAATTTTGGTCACATTTTGATGATGTCAAGTTTTCGGTGTTCGCGGGGTCAAATTTTAGGCGTGAGAAATCCCGATTTAGAGATCCCCACTGAATTGGCCATACTCGAATTAGTTTAGACATCAATTTTGGTCACATCTGATAAGGTCAAATTTTCGGTGTCCACGGGGCCAAATTTTGGGAGTGAAAAATCCCAATTTAGAGATCCCCACTGAGTTCGCCATACTCGAATTAGTTTAGACATCAATTTTGGTCACATTCTGTCAAGGTCAAATTTGGGTATCCAAGGGGCCAAATCTTGGGAGTGAGCAATCCCGATTTAGAGGTCCCCACTAAATTGGCTATATTTGAATTAGTTTAGACAACAATTTTCGTCACATTCTGATGACGTCAAATTTTCAGTGTCTAAGGGGCCACATTTTGGGAGTGAGCAATCCCGACTTAGAGTTCCCCACTCAATTGGTCATACTCGAATTAGTTTAGACATCAATTTTGGTCACATTCTGATGAGGTGAAATTTTCGGTGTTCACGGGGCCAAATTTTGGGAGTGAGCAATCCCGATTTAGAGATCCCCACTGAATTGGCTATACTCTAATTAGTTTAGACATCAATTTTGGTCACATTCTGATGAGGTCAAATTTTCAGTGTCCACGGGGCCAAATTTTGGGAGTGAGCAATCCCGATTTAGAGATCCCCACTGAATTGGCTATACTCGAATTAGTTTAGAGATCAATTTTGGCCACATTCTGACGAGGTGAAATTTGCAGTATCCACGGGGCCAAATTTTGGAAGTGATCAATCCCAATTTAGAGATCCCCACTGAATTGGCCATACTCGAATTTGTTTAGACCTCAATTTTGGTCACATTCTGATGAGGTCAAATTTTTGGTGTCCACGAGGCCAAATTTTGGGAGTGAGCAATTCCGATTTAGAGATCCCCACTGAATTGGCCATACTCGAAATAGTTTGGACATCAATTTTGGTCGCATTCTGATGAGGTCAAATTTTCGGTGTCCACAGGGCCAAATTTTGGGAGTGAGCAATTCCGATTTAGAGATCCCACTGAATTGGCCATACTCGAAATAGTTTAGACATCAATCTGGTCACATTCTGATGACGTCAAGTTTTCGGTGTCCACGGGGCCAAATTTAGGAGTGAGAAATCCCGATTTAGAGATCCCCACTGAATTGACCATACTCGAATTAGTTTAGACATCAATTTTGGTCACATTCTGATAAGGTCAAATTTTCGGTGTCCACGGGGCCAAATTTTGGGAGTGAGTAATCGCAATTTAGAGATCCCCACTGAATTCGCCATACTCGAATTAGTTTAGACATCAATTTTGGTCACATTCTGATAAGGTCAAATTTTCGTTGTCCCCGGGGCCAACTTATGGAGTGAGCAATCAGGATTTAGAGATCCCCACAGAATTGGCCATACTCAAATTAGTTTAGAGATCAATTTTGGTCATATTCTGATGAGGTCAAATTTTTGGTGTCCACGGGGCCAAATTTTGGGAGTGAGCAATCCGAATTTAGAGATCCGCACTGATTTGGCCATACTCGAATTAGTTTAGACCTCAATTTTGGTCACATTCTGATGAGGTCAAATTTTAGGTGTCCACGAGGCCAAATTTTGGGAGTGAGCAATTCCGATAATTGGCCATACTCGAATTAGTTTAGACATCAATTTTGGTCACATGCTGATAAGGTCAAATTTTCGGTGTCCATGGGGCCATATTTTGGGAGTCAGCAATCCCAATTTAGAGATCCCCACTGAATTCGCCATACTCGAATTAGTTTAGACATCAATTTTGGGAACATTCTGATGAGGTCAAATTTTCAGTGTCCACGGGGCCAAATTTTGGTAGTGAGCAATACCGATTTAGAGATCCCCACTGAATTGGCTATACTCGAATTAGTTTAGAGATCAATTTTGGCCACATTCTGACGAGGTAAAATTTGCAGTATCCACGGGGCCAAATTTTGGAAGTGATCAATCCGAATTTAGATATCCTCACTGAATTGGCCATACTCGAATTTGTTTAGACCTCAATTTTGGTCGCATTCTGATGAGGTCAAATTTTTGGTGTCCACGAGGCCAAATTTTGGGAGCGAGCAATTCCGATTTAGAGATCCCCACTGAATTGGCCATACTCGAAATAGTTTGGACATCAATTTTGGTCGCATTCTGATGAGGTCAAATTTTCGGTGTCCACAGGGCCAAATTTTGGGAGTGAGCAATTCCGATTTAGAGATCCCACTGAATTGGCCATACTCGAAATAGTTTAGACATCAATCTGGTCACATTCTGATGACGTCAAGTTTTCGGTGTCCACGGGGCCAAATTTAGGAGTGAGAAATCCCGATTTAGAGATCCCCACTGAATTGGCCATACTCGAATTAGTTTAGACATCAATTTTGGTCACATTCTGATAAGGTCAAATTTTCGGTGTCCACGGGGCCAAATTTCGGGAGTAATCGCAATTTAGAGATCCCCACTGAATTCGCCATACTCGAATTAGTTTAGACACCAATTTTGGTCACATTCTGATGAGGTCAAATTTTCGTTGTCCCCGGGGCCAAATTTTGGGAGTGAGCAATCAGGATTTAGAGATCCCCACAGAATTGGCCATACTCGAATTAGTTTAGAGATCAATTTTGGTCATATTCTGATGAGGTCAAATTTTTGGTGTCCACGGGGCCAAATTTTGGGAGTGAGCAATCCGAATTTAGAGATCCGCACTGATTTGGCCATACTCGAATTAGTGTAGACCTCAATTTTGGTCACATTCTGATGAGGTCAAATTTTCGGTGTCCACGAGGCAAATTTTGGGAGTGAGCAATTCCGATTTAGAGATCCCCACTGAATTGGCCATACTCGAATTAGTTTAGACATCAATTTTGGTCACATGCTGATAAGGTCAAACTTTCCGTGTCCACGGGGCCATATTTGGGAGTCAGCAATCCCAATTTAGAGATCCCCACTGAATTCGCCATACTCGAATTAGTTTAGACATCAATTTTGGTAACATTCTGATGAGGTCAAATTTTGGGTGTCTAAGGGACCACATTTTGGGACTGAGCAATCCCGATTTAGAGATCCCCACTGAATTGGCCATACTCGAAATAGTTTAGTCATCAATTTTGGTCACATTCTGATGAGGTCAAATTTTCGGTGTCCAAGGGTCCAATGGGAGAGGGCGACCCCGACTTAGAGATCCCCACTGAATTGGCCATACTCGAATTAGTTTAGACATCAATTTTGGTCACATTTTGATGATGTCAAGTTTTCGGTGTTCGCGGGGTCAAATTTTAGGCGTGAGAAATCCCGATTTAGAGATCCCCACTGAATTGGCCATACTCGAATTAGTTTAGACATCAATTTTGGTCACATCTGATAAGGTCAAATTTTCGGTGTCCACGGGGCCAAATTTTGGGAGTGAAAAATGCCAATTTAGAGATCCCCACTGAGTTCGCCATACTCGAATTAGTTTAGAAAACTATTTTGGTCACATTCTGTCAAGGTCAAATTTGGGTATCCAAGGGGCCAAATCTTGGGAGTGAGCAATCCCGATTTAGAGGTCCCCACTGAATTGGCTATATTTGAATTAGTTTAGACAACAATTTTCGTCACATTCTGATCACGTCAAATTTTCAGTGTCTAAGGGGCCACATTTTGGGAGTGAGCAATCCCGACTTAGAGTTCCCCACTCAATTGGTCATACTCGAATTAGTTTAGACATCAATTTTGGTCACATTCTGATGAGGTCAAATTTTCGGTGTCCCCGGGGCCAAATTTTGGGAGTGAGCAATCAGGATTTAGAGATCCCCACAGAATTGTCCATACTCGAATTAGTTTAGAGATCAATTTTGGTCATATCTGATGAGGTCAAATTTTCGGTGGCCATGGGGCCAAATTTTGGGATTGAGCAATCCCAATTTAGAGATCCCCACTGAATTCGCCATACTCCAATTAGTATAGACATCAATTTTGGTCACATTCTGATGAGGTCAAATTTTCGGTGTCCACGGTGCCAAATTTTCGGAGTGAGCAATCCCGATTTAGAGATCACACTGAATTGGCCATACTCGAAATAGTTTAGACACCAATTTTGGTCACATTCTGATGAGGTCAAATTTTCGGTGTCCAAGGGGCCAAATTATGGGAGAGAGCAATCCCAATTTTGAGATCCCCACTGAATTGGCCATACTCGAATTAGTTTAGACCTCAAATAGTTGTCACATTCTGATGAGGTCAAATTTTCGGTGTCCACGAGGCCAAATTTTGGGACTGAGCAACCCGATTTAGAGATCCCCACTGTATTGGCCATACTCGAATTAGTATAGACACCAATTTAGGTCACTTTCTTATGAGGTCAAATTTTCGGTGTCCATGGGGCCAAATTTTAGGAGTGAGCAATCCCGATTTAGAGATCCCCTCTGAATTGGCCATACTCGAATTAGTTTAGACATCAATTTTGGTCACATCTGATAAGGTCAAATTTTCGGTGTCCACGGGGCCAAATTTTGGGAGTGAAAAATCCCAATTTAGAGGTCCCCACTGAGTTCGCCATACTCGAATTAGTTTAGACATCAATTTTGGTCACATTCTGTCAAGGTCAAATTTGGGTATCCAAGGGGCCAAATCTTGGGAGTGAGCAATCCCGATTTAGAGGTCCCCACTAAATTGGCTATATTTGAATTAGTTTAGACAACAATTTTCGTCACATTCTGATGACGTCAAATTTTCAGTGTCTAAGGGGCCACATTTTGGGAGCGAGCAATCCCGACTTAGAGTTCCCCACTCAATTGGTCATACTCGAATTAGTTTAGACATCAATTTTGGTCACATTCTGATGAGGTCAAATTTTCGGTGTTCACGGGGCCAAATTTTGGGAGTGAGCAATCCCGATTTAGAGATCCCCACTGAATTGGCCATACTCGAATTAGTTTAGACATCAATTTTGGTCACATGCTGATAAGGTCAAACTTTCCGTGTCTACGGGGCCATATTTGGGAGTCAGCAATCCCAATTTAGAGATCCCCACTGAATTCGCCATACTCGAATTAGTTTAGACATCAATTTTGGTAACATTCTGATGAGGTCAAATTTTGGGTGTCTAAGGGACCACATTTTGGGACTGAGCAATCCCGATTTAGAGATCCCCACTGAATTGGCCATACTCGAAATAGTTTAGTCATCAATTTTGGTCACATTCTGATGAGGTCAAATTTTCGGTGTCCAAGGGTCCAATGGGAGAGGGCGACCCCGACTTAGAGATCCCCACTGAATTGGCCATACTCGAATTAGTTTAGACATCAATTTTGGTCACATTTTGATGATGTCAAGTTTTCGGTGTTCGCGGGGTCAAATTTTAGGCGTGAGAAATCCCGATTTAGAGATCCCCACTGAATTGGCCATACTCGAATTAGTTTAGACATCAATTTTGGTCACATCTGATAAGGTCAAATTTTCGGTGTCCACGGGGCCAAATTTTGGGAGTGAAAAATGCCAATTTAGAGATCCCCACTGAGTTCGCCATACTCGAATTAGTTTAGAAAACTATTTTGGTCACATTCTGTCAAGGTCAAATTTGGGTATCCAAGGGGCCAAATCTTGGGAGTGAGCAATCCCGATTTAGAGGTCCCCACTGAATTGGCTATATTTGAATTAGTTTAGACAACAATTTTCGTCACATTCTGATCACGTCAAATTTTCAGTGTCTAAGGGGCCACATTTTGGGAGTGAGCAATCCCGACTTAGAGTTCCCCACTCAATTGGTCATACTCGAATTAGTTTAGACATCAATTTTGGTCACATTCTGATGAGGTCAAATTTTCGGTGTCCCCGGGGCCAAATTTTGGGAGTGAGCAATCAGGATTTAGAGATCCCCACAGAATTGTCCATACTCGAATTAGTTTAGAGATCAATTTTGGTCATATCTGATGAGGTCAAATTTTCGGTGGCCATGGGGCCAAATTTTGGGATTGAGCAATCCCAATTTAGAGATCCCCACTGAATTCGCCATACTCCAATTAGTATAGACATCAATTTTGGTCACATTCTGATGAGGTCAAATTTTCGGTGTCCACGGTGCCAAATTTTCGGAGTGAGCAATCCCGATTTAGAGATCACACTGAATTGGCCATACTCGAAATAGTTTAGACACCAATTTTGGTCACATTCTGATGAGGTCAAATTTTCGGTGTCCAAGGGGCCAAATTATGGGAGAGAGCAATCCCAATTTTGAGATCCCCACTGAATTGGCCATACTCGAATTAGTTTAGACCTCAAATAGTTGTCACATTCTGATGAGGTCAAATTTTCGGTGTCCACGAGGCCAAATTTTGGGACTGAGCAACCCGATTTAGAGATCCCCACTGTATTGGCCATACTCGAATTAGTATAGACACCAATTTAGGTCACTTTCTTATGAGGTCAAATTTTCGGTGTCCATGGGGCCAAATTTTAGGAGTGAGCAATCCCGATTTAGAGATCCCCTCTGAATTGGCCATACTCGAATTAGTTTAGACATCAATTTTGGTCACATCTGATAAGGTCAAATTTTCGGTGTCCACGGGGCCAAATTTTGGGAGTGAAAAATCCCAATTTAGAGGTCCCCACTGAGTTCGCCATACTCGAATTAGTTTAGACATCAATTTTGGTCACATTCTGTCAAGGTCAAATTTGGGTATCCAAGGGGCCAAATCTTGGGAGTGAGCAATCCCGATTTAGAGGTCCCCACTAAATTGGCTATATTTGAATTAGTTTAGACAACAATTTTCGTCACATTCTGATGACGTCAAATTTTCAGTGTCTAAGGGGCCACATTTTGGGAGCGAGCAATCCCGACTTAGAGTTCCCCACTCAATTGGTCATACTCGAATTAGTTTAGACATCAATTTTGGTCACATTCTGATGAGGTCAAATTTTCGGTGTTCACGGGGCCAAATTTTGGGAGTGAGCAATCCCGATTTAGAGATCCCCACTGAATTGGCCATACTCGAATTAGTTTAGACATCAATTTTGGTCACATGCTGATAAGGTCAAACTTTCCGTGTCCACGGGGCCATATTTGGGAGTCAGCAATCCCAATTTAGAGATCCCCACTGAATTCGCCATACTCGAATTAGTTTAGACATCAATTTTGGTAACATTCTGATGAGGTCAAATTTTGGGTGTCTAAGGGACCACATTTTGGGACTGAGCAATCCCGATTTAGAGATCCCCACTGAATTGGCCATACTCGAAATAGTTTAGTCATCAATTTTGGTCACATTCTGATGAGGTCAAATTTTCGGTGTCCAAGGGTCCAATGGGAGAGGGCGACCCCGACTTAGAGATCCCCACTGAATTGGCCATACTCGAATTAGTTTAGACATCAATTTTGGTCACATTTTGATGATGTCAAGTTTTCGGTGTTCGCGGGGTCAAATTTTAGGCGTGAGAAATCCCGATTTAGAGATCCCCACTGAATTGGCCATACTCGAATTAGTTTAGACATCAATTTTGGTCACATCTGATAAGGTCAAATTTTCGGTGTCCACGGGGCCAAATTTTGGGAGTGAAAAATGCCAATTTAGAGATCCCCACTGAGTTCGCCATACTCGAATTAGTTTAGAAAACTATTTTGGTCACATTCTGTCAAGGTCAAATTTGGGTATCCAAGGGGCCAAATCTTGGGAGTGAGCAATCCCGATTTAGAGGTCCCCACTGAATTGGCTATATTTGAATTAGTTTAGACAACAATTTTCGTCACATTCTGATCACGTCAAATTTTCAGTGTCTAAGGGGCCACATTTTGGGAGTGAGCAATCCCGACTTAGAGTTCCCCACTCAATTGGTCATACTCGAATTAGTTTAGACATCAATTTTGGTCACATTCTGATGAGGTCAAATTTTCGGTGTCCCCGGGGCCAAATTTTGGGAGTGAGCAATCAGGATTTAGAGATCCCCACAGAATTGTCCATACTCGAATTAGTTTAGAGATCAATTTTGGTCATATCTGATGAGGTCAAATTTTCGGTGGCCATGGGGCCAAATTTTGGGATTGAGCAATCCCAATTTAGAGATCCCCACTGAATTCGCCATACTCCAATTAGTATAGACATCAATTTTGGTCACATTCTGATGAGGTCAAATTTTCGGTGTCCACGGTGCCAAATTTTCGGAGTGAGCAATCCCGATTTAGAGATCACACTGAATTGGCCATACTCGAAATAGTTTAGACACCAATTTTGGTCACATTCTGATGAGGTCAAATTTTCGGTGTCCAAGGGGCCAAATTATGGGAGAGAGCAATCCCAATTTTGAGATCCCCACTGAATTGGCCATACTCGAATTAGTTTAGACCTCAAATAGTTGTCACATTCTGATGAGGTCAAATTTTCGGTGTCCACGAGGCCAAATTTTGGGACTGAGCAACCCGATTTAGAGATCCCCACTGTATTGGCCATACTCGAATTAGTATAGACACCAATTTAGGTCACTTTCTTATGAGGTCAAATTTTCGGTGTCCATGGGGCCAAATTTTAGGAGTGAGCAATCCCGATTTAGAGATCCCCTCTGAATTGGCCATACTCGAATTAGTTTAGACATCAATTTTGGTCACATCTGATAAGGTCAAATTTTCGGTGTCCACGGGGCCAAATTTTGGGAGTGAAAAATCCCAATTTAGAGGTCCCCACTGAGTTCGCCATACTCGAATTAGTTTAGACATCAATTTTGGTCACATTCTGTCAAGGTCAAATTTGGGTATCCAAGGGGCCAAATCTTGGGAGTGAGCAATCCCGATTTAGAGGTCCCCACTAAATTGGCTATATTTGAATTAGTTTAGACAACAATTTTCGTCACATTCTGATGACGTCAAATTTTCAGTGTCTAAGGGGCCACATTTTGGGAGCGAGCAATCCCGACTTAGAGTTCCCCACTCAATTGGTCATACTCGAATTAGTTTAGACATCAATTTTGGTCACATTCTGATGAGGTCAAATTTTCGGTGTTCACGGGGCCAAATTTTGGGAGTGAGCAATCCCGATTTAGAGATCCCCACTGAATTGGCTATACTCCCTATTAGTTTAGACATCAATTTTGGTCACATTCTGATGAGGTCAAATTTTCAGTGTCCACGGGGCCAAATTTTGGGAGTGAGCAATCCCGATTTAGAGATCCCCACTGAATTGGCTATACTCGAATTAGTTTAGAGATCAATTTTGGCCACATTCTGACGAGGTGAAATTTGCAGTATCCACGGGGCCAAATTTTGGAAGTGATCAATCCCAATTTAGAGATCCCCACTGAATTGGCCATACTCGAATTTGTTTAGACCTCAATTTTGGTCACATTCTGATGAGGTCAAATTTTTGGTGTCCACGAGGCCAAATTTTGGGAGTGAGCAATTCCGATTTAGAGATCCCCACTGAATTGGCCATACTCGAAATAGTTTGGACATCAATTTTGGTCGCAATCTGATGAGGTCAAATTTTCGGTGTCCACAGGGCCAAATTTTGGGAGTGAGCAATTCCGATTTAGAGATCCCACTGAATTGGCCATACTCGAAATAGTTTAGACATCAATCTGGTCACATTCTGATGACGTCAAGTTTTCGGTGTCCACGGGGCCAAATTTAGGAGTGAGAAATCCCGATTTAGAGATCCCCACTGAATTGACCATACTCGAATTAGTTTAGACATCAATTTTGGTCACATTCTGATAAGGTCAAATTTTCGGTGTCCACGGGGCCAAATTTTGGGAGTGAGTAATCGCAATTTAGAGATCCCCATTGAATTCGCCATACTCGAATTAGTTTAGACATCAATTTTGGTCACATTCTGATAAGGTCAAATTTTCGTTGTCCCCGGGGCCAACTTATGGAGTGAGCAATCAGGATTTAGAGATCCCCACAGAATTGGCCATACTCGAATTAGTTTAGAGATCAATTTTGGTCATATTCTGATGAGGTCAAATTTTTGGTGTCCACGGGGCCAAATTTTGGGAGTGAGCAATCCGAATTTAGAGATCCGCACTGATTTGGCCATACTCGAATTAGTTTAGACCTCAATTTTGGTCACATTCTAATGAGGTCAAATTTTAGGTGTCCACGAGGCCAAATTTTGGGAGTGAGCAATTCCGATTTAGAGATCCCCACTGAATTGGCCATACTCGAATTAGTTTAGACATCAATTTTGGTCACATGCTGATAAGGTCAAATTTTCGGTGTCCACGGGGCCATATTTTGGGAGTCAGCAATCCCAATTTAGAGATCCCCACTGAATTCGCCATACTCGAATTAGTTTAGACATCAATTTTGGGAACATTCTGATGAGGTCAAATTTTCAGTGTCCACGGGGCCAAATTTTGGTAGTGAGCAATCCCGATTTAGAGATCCCCACTGAATTGGCTATACTCGAATTAGTTTAGAGATCAATTTTGGCCACATTCTGACGAGGTAAAATTTGCAGTATCCACGGGGCCAAATTTTGGAAGTGATCAATCCCAATTTAGATATCCTCACAGAATTGGCCATACTCGAATTAGTTTAGAGATCAATTTTGGTCATATTCTGATGAGGTCAAATTTTTGGTGTCCACGGGGCCAAATTTTGGGAGTGAGCAATCCGAATTTAGAGATCCGCACTGATTTGGCCATACTCGAATTAGTGTAGACCTCAATTTTGGTCACATTCTGATAAGGTCAAATTTTCGTTGTCCCCGGGGCCAAATTTTGGGAGTGAGCAATCAGGATTTAGAGATCCCCACAGAATTGGCCATACTCGAATTAGTTTAGAGATCAATTTTGGTCATATTCTGATGAGGTCAAATTTTTGGTGTCCACGGGGCCAAATTTTGGGAGTGAGCAATCCGAATTTAGAGATCCGCACTGATTTGGCCATACTCGAATTAGTGTAGACCTCAATTTTGGTCACATTCTGATGAGGTCAAATTTTTGGTGTCCACGAGGCAAATTTTGGGAGTGAGCAATTCCGATTTAGAGATCCCCACTGAATTGGCCATACTCGAATTAGTTTAGACATCAATTTTGGTCACATGCTGATAAGGTCAAACTTTCGGTGTCCACGGGGCCATATTTGGGAGTCAGCAATCCCAATTTAGAGATCCCCACTGAATTCGCCATACTCGAATTAGTTTAGACATCAATTTTGGTAACATTCTGATGAGGTCAAATTTTGGGTGTCTAAGGGACCACATTTTGGGACTGAGCAATCCCGATTTAGAGATCCCCACTGAATTGGCCATACTCGAAATAGTTTAGTCATCAATTTTGGTCACATTCTGATGAGGTCAAATTTTCGGTGTCCAAGGGTCCAATGGGAGAGGGCGACCCCGACTTAGAGATCCCCACTGAATTGGCCATACTCGAATTAGTTTAGACATCAATTTTGGTCACATTTTGATGATGTCAAGTTTTCGGTGTTCGCGGGGTCAAATTTTAGGCGTGAGAAATCCCGATTTAGAGATCCCCACTGAATTGGCCATACTCGAATTAGTTTAGACATCAATTTTGGTCACATCTGATAAGGTCAAATTTTCGGTGTCCACGGGGCCAAATTTTTTAGTGAAAAATCCCAATTTAGAGATCCCCACTGAGTTCGCCATACTCGAATTAGTTTAGACATCTATTTTGGTCACATTCTGTCAAGGTCAAATTTGGGTATCCAAGGGGCCAAATCTTGGGAGTGAGCAATCCCGATTTAGAGGTCCCCACTGAATTGGCTATATTTGAATTAGTTTAGACAACAATTTTCGTCACATTCTGATGACGTCAAATTTTCAGTGTCTAAGGGGCCACATTTTGGGAGTGAGCAATCCCGACTTAGAGTTCCCCACTCAATTGGTCATACTCGAATTAGTTTAGACATCAATTTTGGTCACATTCTGATGAGGTCAAATTTTCGGTGTTCACGGGGCCAAATTTTGGGAGTGAGCAATCCCGATTTAGAGATCCCCACTGAATTGGCTATACTCTAATTAGTTTAGACATCAATTTTGGTCACATTCTGATGAGGTCAAATTTTTGGTGTCCACGAGGCCAAATTTTGGGAGTGAGCAATTCCGATTTAGAGATCCCCACTGAATTGGCCATACTCGAAATAGTTTGGACATCAATTTTGGTCGCATTCTGATGAGGTCAAATTTTCGGTGTCCACAGGGCCAAATTTTGGGAGTGAGCAATTCCGATTTAGAGATCCCACTGAATTGGCCATACTCGAAATAGTTTAGACATCAATCTGGTCACATTCTGATGACGTCAAGTTTTCGGTGTCCACGGGGCCAAATTTAGGAGTGAGAAATCCCGATTTAGAGATCCCCACTGAATTGGCCATACTCGAATTAGTTTAGACATCAATTTTGGTCACATTCTGATAAGGTCAAATTTTCGGTGTCCACGGGGCCAAATTTTGGGAGTGAGTAATCGCAATTTAGAGATCCCCACTGAATTCGCCATACTCGAATTAGTTTAGACATCAATTTTGGTCACATTCTGATAAGGTCAAATTTGCGTTGTCCCCGGGGCCAACTTATGGAGTGAGCAATCAGGATTTAGAGATCCCCACAGAATTGGCCATACTCGAATTAGTTTAGAGATCAATTTTGGTCATATTCTGATGAGGTCAAATTTTTGGTGTCCACGGGGCCAAATTTTGGGAGTGAGCAATCCGAATTTAGAGATCCGCACTGATTTGGCCATACTCGAATTAGTTTAGACCTCAATTTTGGTCACATTCTGATGAGGTCAAATTTTAGGTGTCCACGAGGCCAAATTTTGGGAGTGAGCAATTCCGATTTAGAGATCCCCACTGAATTGGCCATACTCGAATTAGTTTAGACATCAATTTTGGTCACATGCTGATAAGGTCAAATTTTCGGTGTCCACGGGGCCATATTTTGGGAGTCAGCAATCCCAATTTAGAGATCCCCACTGAATTCGCCATATTCGAATTAGTTCAGACAACAATTTTGGGAACATTCTGATGAGGTCAAATTTTCAGTGTGCACGGGGCCAAATTTTGGTAGTGAGCAATCCCGATTTAGAGATCCCCACTGAATTGGCTATACTCGAATTAGTTTAGAGATCAATTTTGGCCACATTCTGACGAGGTAAAATTTGCAGTATCCACGGGGCCAAATTTTGGAAGTGATCAATCCCAATTTAGATATCCTCACTGAATTGGCCATACTCGAATTTGTTTAGACCTCAATTTTGGTCGCATTCTGATGAGGTCAAATTTTTGGTGTCCACGAGGCCAAATTTTGAGAGCGAGCAATTCCGATTTAGAGATCCCCACTGAATTGGCCATACTCGAAATAGTTTGGACATCAATTTTGGTCGCATTCTGATGACGTCAAGTTTTCGGTGTCCACGGGGCCAAATTTAGGAGTGAGAAATCCCGATTTAGAGATCCCCACTGAATTGGCCATACTCGAATTAGTTTAGACTTTGGTCACATTCTGATAAGGTCAAATTTTCGGTGTCCACGGGGCCAAATTTCGGGAGTGAGTAATCGCAATTTAGAGATCCCCACTGAATTCGCCATACTCGAATTAGTTTAGACATCAATTTTGGTCACATTCTGATGAGGTCAAATTTTCGTTGTCCCCGGGGCCAAATTTTGGGAGTGAGCAATCAGGATTTAGAGATCCCCACAGAATTGGCCATACTCGAATTAGTTTAGAGATCAATTTTGGTCATATTCTGATGAGGTCAAATTATTGGTGTCCACGGGGCCAAATTTTGGGAGTGAGCAATCCGAATTTAGAGATCCCCACTGAATTCGCCATACTCGAATTAGTTTAGACCTCAATTTTGGTCACATTCTGATGAGGTCAAATTTTCGGTGTCCACGAGGCAAATTTTGGGAGTGAGCAATTCCGATTTAGAGATCCCCACTGAATTGGCCATACTCGAATTAGTTTAGACATCAATTTTGGTCACATGCTGATAAGGTCAAATTTTCGGTGTCCACGGGGCCATATTTGGGAGTCAGCAATCCCAATTTAGAGATCCCCACTGAATTCGCCATACTCGAATTAGTTTAGACATCAATTTTGGTAACATTCTGATGAGGTCAAATTTTGGGTGTCTAAGGGACCACATTTTGGGACTGAGCAATCCCGATTTAGAGATCCCCACTGAATTGGCCATACTCGAAATAGTTTAGTCATCAATTTTGGTCACATTCCGATCAGGTCAAATTTTCGGTGTCCAAGGGTCCAATGGGAGAGGGCGACCCCGACTTAGAGATCCCCACTGAATTGGCCATAATTGAATTAGTTTAGACATCAATTTTGGTCACATTCTGATTACTTCAAATTTTCAGTGTCCAAGGGGCCAAATTTTGGGAGTGAGCAATACAGACTTAGAGATCCCCACTGAATTGGCTATACTCGAATTAGTTTAGACATCAATTTTAGTCACTTTCTGACGAGGTCAAATTTGGGGTGTCCAAGGGGCCAAATTTTGGGACTGAGCAATCCCGATTTAGAGATCCCCACTGAATTGGCCATACTCGAATTAGTTTAGACACCAATTTTGGTCACTTTCTGATGAGGTCAAATTTTCCGTGTCCATGGGGCCAAATTTTGGGTGTGAGCAATCTCGATTTAGAGATCCCCTCTGAATTGGCCATACTCGAATTAGTTTAGACATCAATTTTGGTCACATTCTGATTATGTCAAATTTCCGGTGTCCAAGGGGCCAAATTTTGGGAGTGAGCAATCCCGACTTAGAGATCCCCACTGAATTCGCTAATTAGTTTAAACATCATTTTTGGTCACATTCTGACGAGGTCAAATTTTGGGTGTCCAAGGGACCACATTTTGGGGCTGAGCGATCCCGATTTAGAGATCCCCACTGAATTGGCCATACTCGAATTAGTTTAGACATCAATTTTGGTCACATTTTGATGATGTCAAGTTTTCAGTGTCTGCGGGGCCAAATTTTAGGCGTGAGAAATCCCGATTTAGAGATCCCCACTGAATTGGCCATACTCGAATTAGTTTAGACATCAATTTTGGTCACATTCTGATAAGGTCAAATTTTCGGTGTCCACGGGGCCAAATTTTGGGAGTGAGCAATCCCAATTTAGAGATCCCCACTGAATTCGCCATACTCGAATTAGTTTAGACATCAATTTTGGTCACATTCTGATAAGCTCAAATTTTCGGTGTCCCCGGGGCCAAATTTTGGGAGTGAGCAATCAGGATTTAGAGATCCCCTCAGAATTGGCCATACTCGAATTAGTTTAGAGATCAATTTTGGTCATATTCTGAGGAGGTCAAATTTTCGGTGTCCACGGGGCCAAATTTTGGGAGTGAGCAATCCGAATTTAGAGATCCGCACTGATTTGGCCATACTCGAATTAGTTTAGACCTCAATTTTGGTCACATTCTGATGAGGTCAAATTTTCGGTGTCCACGATGCCAAATTTTGGGGTGAGCAATTCCGATTTAGAGATCCCCACTGAATTGGCCATACTCGAATTAGTTTAGACATCACTTTTGGTCACATGCTGATAAGGTCAAATGTTCGGTGTCCATGGGGCCATATTTTGGGAGTCAGCAATCCGAATTTAGAGATCCCCACTGAATTCGCCATACTCGAATTAGTTTAGACATCAATTTTGGTAACATTCTGATGAGATCAAATTTTCGGTGTCCATGGTGCCAAATTTTGGGAGTGAGCAATCCCGATTTAGAGATCCCCACTGAATTGGCCATACTCGAAATAGTTTAGACATCAATTTTGGTCACATTCCGATGAGGTCAAATTTTCGGTGTCCAAGGGTTCAATATGGGAGAGGGCAACCCCGACTTAGAGATCCCCACTGAATTGGCCATACTCGAAAAAGCTTAGAAATCAATTTTGGTCACATTCTGTCAACGTCAAATTTTGGGTGTCCGAGGGGCCAAAATTTAGGAGTGAGCAATCCCGATTTAGAGGTCCCCACTAAATTGGCCATAATTGAATTAGTTTAGACATCAATTTTGGTCACATTCTGATTACATCAAATTTTCAGTGTCCAAGGGGCCAAATTTTGGGAGTGAGCAATCCCGACTTAGAGATCTCCACTGAATTGGCTATACTCGAATTAGTTTAGACATCAATTTAGTCACTTTCTGAAGAGGTCAAATTTTGGGTGTCCAAGGGGTCCAAATTTTGGGACTGCGCAATCCCGATTTAGAGATCCCCACTGAATTGGCCACACTCGAATTAGTTTAGACACCAATTTTGGTCACTTTCTGATGAGGTCAAATTTTCGGTGTCCATGGGGCCAAATTTTGGGTGTGAGCAATCTCGATTTAGAGATCCCCTCTGAATTGGCCATACTCGAATTAGTTTAAACATAATTTTTGGTCACATTCTGATGAGGTCAAAATTTGGGTGTCTAAGGGACCACATTTTGGGACTGAGCAATCCCGATTTAGAGATCCCCACTGAATTGGCCATACTCGAATTAGTTTAGACTCAATTTTGGTCACATTCTGATGAGGTCAAATTTTCGGTGTCCACGGTGCCAAATTTTGGGAGTGAGCAATCCCGATTTAGAGATCCCCACTGAATTCGCCATACTCGAATTAGTTTAGACCTCAATTTTGGTCACATTCTGATTAGGTCAAATTTTCGGTATCTACGGGGCCAAATTTTCGGAGTGAGCAATCCCGATTTAGAGATCCCCACTGAACTGGCCCCACTCGAAATAGTTTAGAATCAGTATTGGTCACATTCTGATGAGGTCAAATTTTTAGTATCCACGGGGCCAAATTTTGGGGGTGAGCAATCCCGATTTAGAGGACCCCACTGAATTGGTCATATTTGAATTAGTTTAGACATCAATTTTGGTCACATTCTGATGTCGTCAAATTTTCGGTGTCCAAGGGGCCAAATTTTGGGAGTGAGCAATCCCGACTGAGAGATGCCCACTCAATTGGCCATACTCGAATTAGTTTGGACATCAATTTTGGTCACATTCTGATGAGGTCAAATTTTCGGTGTCCACGGGGCCAAATTTTCGAGTGAGCAATCCCGATTTAGAGATCCCCACTGAATTGGCCCCACTCGAAATAGTTTAGAATCAGTATTGGTCACATTCTGATGAGGTCAAATTTTTAGTATCCACGGGGCCAAATTTTGGGGGTGAGCAATCCCGATTTAGAGGACCCCACTGAATTGGCCATATTTGAATTAGTTTAGACATCAATTTTGGTCACATTCTGATGTCATGAAATTTTCGGTGTCCAAGGGGCCAAATTTTGGGAGTGAGCAATCCCGACTGAGAGATGCCCACTCAATTGGCCATACTCGAATTAGTTTGGACATCAATTTTGGTCACATTCTGATGAGGTCAAATTTTCGGTGTCCACGGGGCCAAATTTTGTGAGTGAGCAATTCCGATTTAGACATTCCCTCTGAATTGGCCATACTCGAATTAGTTTAAACATCATTTTTGGTCACATTCTGACGAGGTCAAATTTTGGGTGTCCAAGGGACCACATTTTGGGACTGAGCGATCCCGATTTAGAGATCCCCACTGAATTGGCCATACTCGAATTAGTTTAGACATCAATTTTGGTCACATTTTGATGATTTTAAGTTTTCAGTGTCTGCGGGGCCAAATTTTAGGGAAGAGAAATCCCGATTTAGAGATCCCCACTGAATTGGCCATACTCGAATTAGTTTAGACATCAATTTTGGTCACATTCTGATAAGGTCAAATTTTCGGTGTCCATGGGGCCAAATTTTGGGAGTGAGCAATCCCAATTTAGAGATCCCCACTGAATTCGCCATACTCGAATTAGTTTAGACATCAATTTTGGTCACATTCTGAAAAGCTCAAATTTTCGGTGTCCCCGGGGCCAAATTTTGGGAGTGAGCAATCAGGATTTAGAGATCCCCTCAGAATTGGCCATACTCGAATAGTTTAGAGATCAATTTTGGTCATATTCTGAGGAGGTCAAATTTTCGGTGTCCACGGGGCCAAATTTTGGGAGTGAGCAATCCGAATTTAGAGATCCGCACTGATTTGGCCATACTCGAATTAGTTTAGACCTCAATTTTGGCCACATTCTGATGAGGTCAAATTTTCGGTGTCCACGATGCCAAATTTTGGGGTGAGCAATTCCGATTTAGAGATCCCCACTGAATTGGTCATACTCGAATTAGTTTAGACATCACTTTTGGTCACATGCTGATAAGGTCAAATGTTCGGTGTCCACGGGGCCATTATTTGGGAGTCAGCAATCCCAATTTAGAGATCCCCACTGAATTCGCCATACTCGAATTAGTTTAGACATCAATTTTGGTAACATTCTGATGAGGTCAAATTTTCGGTGTCCACGGTGCCAAATTTTGGGAGTGAGCAATCCCGATTTAGAGATCCCCACTGAATTGGCCATACTCGAAATAGTTTAGACATCAATTTTGGTCACATTCCGATGAGGTCAAATTTTCGGTGTCCAAGGGTTCAATATGGGAAAGGCAACCCCGACTTAGAGATCCCCACTGAATTGGCCATACTCGAAAAAGCTTAGAAATCAATTTTGGTCACATTCTGTCAAGGTCAAATTTTGGGTGTCCGAGGGGCCAAAATTTAGGAGTGAGCAATCCCGATTTAGAGATCTCCACTGAATTGGCCATACTCGAATTAGTTTAGACACCAATTTTGGTCACTTTCTGATGAGGTCAAATTTTCTGTGTCCATGGGGCCAAATTTTGGGTGTGAGCAATCTCGATTTAGAGATCCCCTCTGAATTGGCCATACTCGAATTAGTTTAAACATCATTTTTGGTCACATTCTGACGAGGTCAAATTTTGGGTGTCCAAGGGACCACATTTTGGGACTGAGCAATCCCGATTTAGAGATCTCCACTGAATTGGCCATACTCGAATTAGTTTATACTCAATTTTGGTCACATTCTGATGAGGTCAAATTTTCGGTGTCCACGGTGCCAAATTTTGGGAGTGAGCAATCCCGATTTAGAGATCCCCACTGAATTCGCCATACTCGAATTTGTTTAGACCTCAATTTTGGTCACATTCTGATTAGGTCAAATTTTCGGTATCTACGGGGCCAAATTTTCGGAGTGAGCAATCCCGATTTAGAGATCCCCACTGAATTGGCCATACTCGAAATAGTTTAGACATCAATTTTGGCCACACTCCGATGAGTTCAAACTTTCGGTGTCCAAGGGTCCAAATTATGGGAGAGGGCAACCCCGACTCAGAGATCCCCACTGAATTGGCCATACTCGAAAAAGCTTAGAAATCAATTTCGGTCATATTCTATCAAGGTCAAATTTTGGGTGTCCGAGGTGCCAAAATTTAGGAGTGAGCAATCCCGATTTAGAGGTCCCCACTGAATTGGCCATAATTGAATTAGTTTAGACATCAATTTTGGTCACATTCTGATTATGTCAAATTTTCGGTGTCCAAGGGGCCAAATTTTGGGAGTGAGCAATCCCGACTTAGAGATCCCCACTGAATTCGCTAATTAGTTTAGACATCAATTTTAGTCACATTCTGACAAGGTCAAATTTTGGGTGTCCAAGGGGCCAAATTTTGGGACTGAGCAACCCGATTTAGAGATCCCCACTCAATTGGCCATACTCGAATTAGTTGACACCAATTTTGGTCACTTTCTGATGAGGTCAAATTTTCGGTGTCCATGGGGCCAAATATTGGGAGTGAGCAATCCCGATTTAGAGATTCCCTCTGAATTGGCCATACTCGAATTAGTTTAAACATCATTTTTGGTCACATTCTGACGAGGTCAAATTTTGGGTGTCCAAGGGACCACATTTTGGGGGTGAGCGATCCCGATTTAGAGATCCCCACTGAATTGGCCATACTCGAATTAGTTTAGACATCAATTTTGGCCACACTCCGATGAGGTCAAACTTTCGCTGTCCAAGGGTCCAAATTATGGGAGAGGGCAACCCCGACTCAGAGATCCCCACTGAATTGGCCATATTCGAAAAAGCTTAGAAATCAATTTCGGTCACATTCTGTCAAGGTGAAATTTTGGGTGTCCGAGGGGCCAAAATTTAGGAGTGAGCAATCCCGATTTAGAGGTCCCCACTGAATTGGCCATAATTGAATTAGTTTAGACATCAATTTTGGTCTCATTCTGACGAGGTCAAATTTTGGGTGTCCAAGGGGCCAAATTTTGGGAATGAGCAACCCGATTCAGAGAACCCCACTGAATTGGCCATACTCGAATTAGTTTAGACACCAATTTTGGTCACTTTCTGATGAGGTCAAATTTTCGGTGTCCATGGGGCCAAATTTTGGGTGTGAGCAATCTCGATTTAGAGATCCCCTCTGAATTGGCCATACTCGAATTAGTTTAAACATCATTTTTGGTCACATTCTGACGAGGTCAAAATTTGGGTGTCTAAGGGACCACATTTTGGGACTGAGCAATCCCGATTTAGAGATCCCCACTGAATTGGCCATACTCGAATTAGTTTAGACTCAATTTTGGTCACATTCTGATGAGGTCAAATTTTCGGTGTCCACGGTGCCAAATTTTGGGAGTGAGCAATCCCGATTTAGAGATCCCCACTGAATTCGCCATACTCGAATTAGTTTAGACCTCAATTTTGGTCACATTCTGATTAGGTCAAATTTTCGGTATCTACGGGGCCAAATTTTCGGAGTGAGCAATCCCGATTTAGAGATCCCCACTGAACTGGCCCCACTCGAAATAGTTTAGAATCAGTATTGGTCACATTCTGATGAGGTCAAATTTTTAGTATCCACGGGGCCAAATTTTGGGGGTGAGCAATCCCGATTTAGAGGACCCCACTGAATTGGTCATATTTGAATTAGTTTAGACATCAATTTTGGTCACATTCTGATGTCGTCAAATTTTCGGTGTCCAAGGGGCCAAATTTTGGGAGTGAGCAATCCCGACTGAGAGATGCCCACTCAATTGGCCATACTCGAATTAGTTTGGACATCAATTTTGGTCACATTCTGATGAGGTCAAATTTTCGGTGTCCACGGGGCCAAATTTTCGAGTGAGCAATCCCGATTTAGAGATCCCCACTGAATTGGCCCCACTCGAAATAGTTTAGAATCAGTATTGGTCACATTCTGATGAGGTCAAATTTTTAGTATCCACGGGGCCAAATTTTGGGGGTGAGCAATCCCGATTTAGAGGACCCCACTGAATTGGCCATATTTGAATTAGTTTAGACATCAATTTTGGTCACATTCTGATGTCATGAAATTTTCGGTGTCCAAGGGGCCAAATTTTGGGAGTGAGCAATCCCGACTGAGAGATGCCCACTCAATTGGCCATACTCGAATTAGTTTGGACATCAATTTTGGTCACATTCTGATGAGGTCAAATTTTCGGTGTCCACGGGGCCAAATTTTGTGAGTGAGCAATTCCGATTTAGACATTCCCTCTGAATTGGCCATACTCGAATTAGTTTAAACATCATTTTTGGTCACATTCTGACGAGGTCAAATTTTGGGTGTCCAAGGGACCACATTTTGGGACTGAGCGATCCCGATTTAGAGATCCCCACTGAATTGGCCATACTCGAATTAGTTTAGACATCAATTTTGGTCACATTTTGATGATTTTAAGTTTTCAGTGTCTGCGGGGCCAAATTTTAGGGAAGAGAAATCCCGATTTAGAGATCCCCACTGAATTGGCCATACTCGAATTAGTTTAGACATCAATTTTGGTCACATTCTGATAAGGTCAAATTTTCGGTGTCCATGGGGCCAAATTTTGGGAGTGAGCAATCCCAATTTAGAGATCCCCACTGAATTCGCCATACTCGAATTAGTTTAGACATCAATTTTGGTCACATTCTGAAAAGCTCAAATTTTCGGTGTCCCCGGGGCCAAATTTTGGGAGTGAGCAATCAGGATTTAGAGATCCCCTCAGAATTGGCCATACTCGAATAGTTTAGAGATCAATTTTGGTCATATTCTGAGGAGGTCAAATTTTCGGTGTCCACGGGGCCAAATTTTGGGAGTGAGCAATCCGAATTTAGAGATCCGCACTGATTTGGCCATACTCGAATTAGTTTAGACCTCAATTTTGGCCACATTCTGATGAGGTCAAATTTTCGGTGTCCACGATGCCAAATTTTGGGGTGAGCAATTCCGATTTAGAGATCCCCACTGAATTGGTCATACTCGAATTAGTTTAGACATCACTTTTGGTCACATGCTGATAAGGTCAAATGTTCGGTGTCCACGGGGCCATTATTTGGGAGTCAGCAATCCCAATTTAGAGATCCCCACTGAATTCGCCATACTCGAATTAGTTTAGACATCAATTTTGGTAACATTCTGATGAGGTCAAATTTTCGGTGTCCACGGTGCCAAATTTTGGGAGTGAGCAATCCCGATTTAGAGATCCCCACTGAATTGGCCATACTCGAAATAGTTTAGACATCAATTTTGGTCACATTCCGATGAGGTCAAATTTTCGGTGTCCAAGGGTTCAATATGGGAAAGGCAACCCCGACTTAGAGATCCCCACTGAATTGGCCATACTCGAAAAAGCTTAGAAATCAATTTTGGTCACATTCTGTCAAGGTCAAATTTTGGGTGTCCGAGGGGCCAAAATTTAGGAGTGAGCAATCCCGATTTAGAGATCTCCACTGAATTGGCCATACTCGAATTAGTTTAGACACCAATTTTGGTCACTTTCTGATGAGGTCAAATTTTCTGTGTCCATGGGGCCAAATTTTGGGTGTGAGCAATCTCGATTTAGAGATCCCCTCTGAATTGGCCATACTCGAATTAGTTTAAACATCATTTTTGGTCACATTCTGACGAGGTCAAATTTTGGGTGTCCAAGGGACCACATTTTGGGACTGAGCAATCCCGATTTAGAGATCTCCACTGAATTGGCCATACTCGAATTAGTTTATACTCAATTTTGGTCACATTCTGATGAGGTCAAATTTTCGGTGTCCACGGTGCCAAATTTTGGGAGTGAGCAATCCCGATTTAGAGATCCCCACTGAATTCGCCATACTCGAATTTGTTTAGACCTCAATTTTGGTCACATTCTGATTAGGTCAAATTTTCGGTATCTACGGGGCCAAATTTTCGGAGTGAGCAATCCCGATTTAGAGATCCCCACTGAATTGGCCATACTCGAAATAGTTTAGACATCAATTTTGGCCACACTCCGATGAGTTCAAACTTTCGGTGTCCAAGGGTCCAAATTATGGGAGAGGGCAACCCCGACTCAGAGATCCCCACTGAATTGGCCATACTCGAAAAAGCTTAGAAATCAATTTCGGTCATATTCTATCAAGGTCAAATTTTGGGTGTCCGAGGTGCCAAAATTTAGGAGTGAGCAATCCCGATTTAGAGGTCCCCACTGAATTGGCCATAATTGAATTAGTTTAGACATCAATTTTGGTCACATTCTGATTATGTCAAATTTTCGGTGTCCAAGGGGCCAAATTTTGGGAGTGAGCAATCCCGACTTAGAGATCCCCACTGAATTCGCTAATTAGTTTAGACATCAATTTTAGTCACATTCTGACAAGGTCAAATTTTGGGTGTCCAAGGGGCCAAATTTTGGGACTGAGCAACCCGATTTAGAGATCCCCACTCAATTGGCCATACTCGAATTAGTTGACACCAATTTTGGTCACTTTCTGATGAGGTCAAATTTTCGGTGTCCATGGGGCCAAATATTGGGAGTGAGCAATCCCGATTTAGAGATTCCCTCTGAATTGGCCATACTCGAATTAGTTTAAACATCATTTTTGGTCACATTCTGACGAGGTCAAATTTTGGGTGTCCAAGGGACCACATTTTGGGGGTGAGCGATCCCGATTTAGAGATCCCCACTGAATTGGCCATACTCGAATTAGTTTAGACATCAATTTTGGCCACACTCCGATGAGGTCAAACTTTCGCTGTCCAAGGGTCCAAATTATGGGAGAGGGCAACCCCGACTCAGAGATCCCCACTGAATTGGCCATATTCGAAAAAGCTTAGAAATCAATTTCGGTCACATTCTGTCAAGGTGAAATTTTGGGTGTCCGAGGGGCCAAAATTTAGGAGTGAGCAATCCCGATTTAGAGGTCCCCACTGAATTGGCCATAATTGAATTAGTTTAGACATCAATTTTGGTCTCATTCTGACGAGGTCAAATTTTGGGTGTCCAAGGGGCCAAATTTTGGGAATGAGCAACCCGATTCAGAGAACCCCACTGAATTGGCCATACTCGAATTAGTTTAGACAGCAATTTTGGTCACTTTCTGATGAGGTCAAATTTTCGGTGTCCATGGGGCCAAATATTGGGAGTGAGCAATCCCGATTTAGAGATCCCCTCTGAATTGGCCATACTCGAATTAGTTTAAACATCATTTTTGGTCACATTCTGATGAGGTCAAATTTTGGGTGTCCAAGAGACCACATTTTGGGACTGAGCTATCCCGGTTTAGAGATCCCCACTAAATTGGCCATAATTGAATTAGTTTAGACATCAATTTTGGTCACATTCTGATTACATCAAATTTTCAGTGTCCAAGGGGCCAAATTTTGGGAGTGAGCAATCCCGACTTAGAGATCCCCACTGAATTGGCTATACTCGAATTAGTTTAGACATCAATTTTAGTCACTTTCTGACGAGGTCAAATTTTGGGTGTCCAAGGGGCCAAATTTTGGGACTGAGCAATCCCGATTTAGAGATCCCCACTGAATTGGCCATACTCAAATTAGTTTAGACACCAATTTTGGTCACTTTCTGATGAGGTCAAATTTTCCGTGTCCATGGGGCCAAATTTTGGGTGTGAGCAATCTCGATTTAGAGATCCCCTCTGAATTGGCCATACTCGAATTAGTTTAAACATCATTTTTGGTCACATTCTGACGAGGTCAAATTTTGGGTGTCCAAGGGACCACATTTTGGGACTGAGCAATCCCGATTTAGAGATCTCCACTGAATTGGCCATACTCGAATTAGTTTATACTCAATTTTGGTCACATTCTGATGAGGTCAAATTTTCGGTGTCCACGGTGCCAAATTTTGGGAGTGAGCAATCCCGATTTAGAGATCCCCACTGAATTCGCCATACTCGAATTTGTTTAGACCTCAATTTTGGTCACATTCTGATTAGGTCAAATTTTCGGTATCTACGGGGCCAAATTTTCGGAGTGAGCAATCCCGATTTAGAGATCCCCACAGAATTGGCCATACTCGAAATAGTTTAGACATCAATTTTGGCCACACTCCGATGAGTTCAAACTTTCGGTGTCCAAGGGTCCAAATTATGGGAGAGGGCAACCCCGACTCAGAGATCCCCACTGAATTGGCCATACTCGAAAAAGCTTAGAAATCAATTTCGGTCATATTCTATCAAGGTCAAATTTTGGGTGTCCGAGGTGCCAAAATTTAGGAGTGAGCAATCCCGATTTAGAGGTCCCCACTGAATTGGCCATAATTTAATTAGTTTAGACATCAATTTTGGTCACATTCTGATTATGTCAAATTTTCGGTGTCCAAGGGGCCAAATTTTGGGAGTGAGCAATCCCGACTTAGAGATCCCCACTGAATTCGCTAATTAGTTTAGACATCAATTTTAGTCACATTCTGACAAGGTCAAATTTTGGGTGTCCAAGGGGCCAAATTTTGGGACTGAGCAACCCGATTTAGAGATCCCCACTCAATTGGCCATACTCGAATTAGTTGACACCAATTTTGGTCACTTTCTGATGAGGTCAAATTTTCGGTGTCCATGGGGCCAAATATTGGGAGTGAGCAATCCCGATTTAGAGATTCCCTCTGAATTGGCCATACTCGAATTAGTTTAAACATCATTTTTGGTCACATTCTGACGAGGTCAAATTTTGGGTGTCCAAGGGACCACATTTTGGGGGTGAGCGATCCCGATTTAGAGATCCCCACTGAATTGGCCATACTCGAATTAGTTTAGACATCAATTTTGGTCACATTTTGATGATGTCAAGTTTTCAGTGTCTGCGGGGCCAAATTTTAGGCGTGAGAAATCCCGATTTAGAGATCCCCACTGAATTGGCCATACTCGAATTAGTTTAGACATCAATTTTGGTCATATTCTGAGGAGGTCAAATTTTCGGTGTCCACAGGGCCAAATTTTGGGAGTGAGCAATCCGAATTTAGAGATCCGCACTGATTTGGCCATACTCGAATTAGTTTAGACCTCAATTTTGGTCACATTCTGATGAGGTCAAATTTTCGGTGTCCACGATGCCAAATTTTGGGGTGAGCAATTCCGATTTAGAGATCCCCACTGAATTGGCCATACTCGAATTAGTTTAGACATCACTTTTGGTCACATGCTGATAAGGTCAAATGTTCGGTGTCCATGGGGCCATATTTTGGGAGTCAGCAATCCGAATTTAGAGATCCCCACTGAATTCGCCATACTCGAATTAGTTTAGACATCAATTTTGGTAACATTCTGATGAGATCAAATTTTCGGTGTCCATGGTGCCAAATTTTGGGAGTGAGCAATCCCGATTTAGAGATCCCCACTGAATTGGCCATACTCGAAATAGTTTAGACATCAATTTTGGTCACATTCCGATGAGGTCAAATTTTCGGTGTCCATGGGTTCAATATGGGAGAGGGCAACCCCGACTTAGAGATCCCCACTGAATTCGCCATACTCGAATTAGTTTAGACATCAATTTTGGTCACGTTCTGTCAACGTCAAATTTTGGGTGTCCGAGGGGCCAAAATTTAGGAGTGAGCAATCCCGATTTAGAGGTCCCCACTAAATTGGCCATAATTGAATTAGTTTAGACATCAATTTTGGTCACATTCTGATTACATCAAATTTTCAGTGTCCAAGGGGCCAAATTTTGGGAGTGAGCAATCCCGACTTAGAGATCTCCACTGAATTGGCTATACTCGAATTAGTTTAGACATCAATTTAGTCACTTTCTGACGAGGTCAAATTTTGGGTGTCCAAGGGGTCCAAATTTTGGGACTGAGCAATCCCGATTTAGAGATCCCCACTGAATTGGCCACACTCGAATTAGTTTAGACACCAATTTTGGTCACTTTCTGATGAGGTCAAATTTTCGGTGTCCATGGGGCCAAATTTTGGGTGTGAGCAATCTCGATTTAGAGATCCCCTCTGAATTGGCCATACTCGAATTAGTTTAAACATCATTTTTGGTCACATTCTGACGAGGTCAAAATTTGGGTGTCTAAGGGACCACATTTTGGGACTGAGCAATCCCGATTTAGAGATCCCCACTGAATTGGCCATACTCGAATTAGTTTAGACTCAATTTTGGTCACATTCTGATGAGGTCAAATTTTCGGTGTCCACGGTGCCAAATTTTGGGAGTGAGCAATCCCGATTTAGAGATCCCCACTGAATTCGCCATACTCGAATTAGTTTAGACCTCAATTTTGGTCACATTCTGATTAGGTCAAATTTTTAGTATCCACGGGGCCAAATTTTGGGGGTGAGCAATCCCGATTTAGAGGACCCCACTGAATTGGTCATATTTGAATTAGTTTAGACATCAATTTTGGTCACATTCTGATGTCGTCAAATTTTCGGTGTCCAAGGGGCCAAATTTTGGGAGTGAGCAATCCCGACTGAGAGATGCCCACTCAATTGGCCATACTCGAATTAGTTTGGACATCAATTTTGGTCACATTCTGATGAGGTCAAATTTTCGGTGTCCACGGAGCCAAATTTTCGAGTGAGCAATCCCGATTTAGAGATCCCCACTGAATTGGCCCCACTCGAAATAGTTTAGAATCAGTATTGGTCACATTCTGATGAGGTCAAATTTTTAGTATCCACGGGGCCAAATTTTGGGGGTGAGCAATCCCGATTTAGAGGACCCCACTGAATTGGCCATATTTGAATTAGTTTAGACATCAATTTTGGTCACATTCTGATGTCGTGAAATTTTCGGTGTCCAAGGGGCCAAATTTTGGGAGTGAGCAATCCCGACTGAGAGATGCCCACTCAATTGGCCTTACTCGAATTAGTTTGGACATCAATTTTGGTCACATTCTGATGAGGTCAAATTTTCGGTGTCCACGGGGCCAAATTTTGTGAGTGAGCAATTCCGATTTAGACATTCCCTCTGAATTGGCCATACTCGAATTAGTTTAAACATCATTTTTGGTCACATTCTGACGAGGTCAAATTTTGGGTGTCCAAGGGACCACATTTTGGGACTGAGCGATCCCGATTTAGAGATCCCCACTGAATTGGCCATACTCGAATTAGTTTAGACATCAATTTTGGTCACATTTTGATGATTTAAAGTTTTCAGTGTCTGCGGGGCCAAATTTTAGGGAAGAGAAATCCCGATTTAGAGATCCCCACTGAATTGGCCATACTCGAATTAGTTTAGACATCAATTTTGGTCACATTCTGATAAGGTCAAATTTTCGGTGTCCATGGGGCCAAATTTTGGGAGTGAGCAATCCCAATTTAGAGATCCCCACTGAATTCGCCATACTCGAATTAGTTTAGACATCAATTTTGGTCACATTCTGAAAAGCTCAAATTTTCGGTGTCCCCGGGGCCAAATTTTGGGAGTGAGCAATCAGGATTTAGAGATCCCCTCAGAATTGGCCATACTCGAATAGTTTAGAGATCAATTTTGGTCATATTCTGAGGAGGTCAAATTTTCGGTGTCCACGGGGCCAAATTTTGGGAGTGAGCAATCCGAATTTAGAGATCCGCACTGATTTGGCCATACTCGAATTAGTTTAGACCTCAATTTTGGCCACATTCTGATGAGGTCAAATTTTCGGTGTCCACGATGCCAAATTTTGGGGTGAGCAATTCCGATTTAGAGATCCCCACTGAATTGGTCATACTCGAATTAGTTTAGACATCACTTTTGGTCACATGCTGATAAGGTCAAATGTTCGGTGTCCACGGGGCCATTATTTGGGAGTCAGCAATCCCAATTTAGAGATCCCCACTGAATTCGCCATACTCGAATTAGTTTAGACATCAATTTTGGTAACATTCTGATGAGGTCAAATTTTCGGTGTCCACGGTGCCAAATTTTGGGAGTGAGCAATCCCGATTTAGAGATCCCCACTGAATTGGCCATACTCGAAATAGTTTAGACATCAATTTTGGTCACATTCCGATGAGGTCAAATTTTCGGTGTCCAAGGGTTCAATATGGGAAAGGCAACCCCGACTTAGAGATCCCCACTGAATTGGCCATACTCGAAAAAGCTTAGAAATCAATTTTGGTCACATTCTGTCAAGGTCAAATTTTGGGTGTCCGAGGGGCCAAAATTTAGGAGTGAGCAATCCCGATTTAGAGGTCCCCACTAAATTGGCCATAATTGAGTTAGTTTAGACATCAATTTTGGTCACATTCTGATTACATCAAATTTTCAGTGTCCAAGGGGCCAAATTTTGGGAGTGAGCAATCCCGACTTAGAGATCCCCACTGAATTGGCTATACTCGAATTAGTTTAGACATCAATTTTAGTCACTTTCTGACGAGGTCAAATTTTGGGTGTCCAAGGGGCCAAATTTTGGGACTGAGCAATCCCGATTCAGAGATCCCCACTGAATTGGCCATACTCGAATTAGTTTAGACGCCAATTTTGGTCACTTTCTGATGAGGTCAAATTTTCGGTGTCCATGGGGCCAAATTTTGGGTGTGAGCAATCTCGATTTATAGATCCCCTCTGAATTGGCCATACTCAAATGAGTTTAAACATCATTTTTGGTCACATTCTGGCGAGGTCAAATTTTGGGTGTCCAAGGGACCACATTTTGGGACTGAGCAATCCCGATTTAGAGATCCCCACTGAATTGGCCATACTCGAATTAGTTTAGACTCAATTTTGGTCACATTCTGATGAGGTCAAATTTTCGGTGTCCACGGTGCCAAATTTTGGGAGTGAGCAATCCCGATTTAGAGATCCCCACTGAATTCGCCATACTCGAATTAGTTTAGACCTCAATTTTGGTCACATTTTGATTAGGTCA
Source organism: Amblyomma maculatum (assembly GCF_055883805.1). NCBI lineage: Eukaryota > Metazoa > Arthropoda > Arachnida > Ixodida > Ixodidae > Amblyomma > Amblyomma maculatum. The sequence continues at coordinate 49,066,117 of NC_139348.1, read as the reverse complement.
AATTTTCGGTATCTACGGGGCCAAATTTTCGGAGTGAGCAATCCCGATTTAGAGATCCCCACTGAATTGGCCATACTCGAAATAGTTTTGACATCAATTTTGGCCACACTCCGATGAGGTCAAACTTTCGCTGTCCAAGGGTCCAAATTATGGGAGAGGGCAACCCCGACTCAGAGATCCCCACTGAATTGGCCATATTCGAAAAAGCTTAGAAATCAATTTCGGTCACATTCTGTCAAGGTGAAATTTTGGGTGTCCGAGGGGCCAAAATTTAGGAGTGAGCAATCCCGATTTAGAGGTCCCCACTGAATTGGCCATAATTGAATTAGTTTAGACATCAATTTTGGTCACATTCTGACGAGGTCAAATTTTGGGTGTCCAAGGGGCCAAATTTTGGGAATGAGCAACCCGATTTAGAGAACCCCACTGAATTGGCCATACTCGAATTAGTTTAGACAGCAATTTTGGTCACTTTCTGATGAGGTCAAATTTTCGGTGTCCATGGGGCCAAATATTGGGAGTGAGCAATCCCGATTTAGAGATCCCCTCTGAATTGGCCATACTCGAATTAGTTTAAACATCATTTTTGGTCACATTCTGACGAGGTCAAATTTTGGGTGTCCAAGGGACCACATTTTGGGACTGAGCGATCCCGATTTAGAGATCCCCACTGAATTGGCCATACTCGAAATAGTTTAGACATCAATCTGGTCACATTCTGATGACGTCAAGTTTTCAGTGCCCACGGGGCCAAATTTAGGAGTGAGAAATCCCGATTTAGAGATCCCCACTGAATTGGCCATACTCGAATTAGTTTAGACATAAATTTTGGTCACATTCTGATAAGGTCAAATTTTCGGTGTCCACGGGGCCAAACTTTGGGAGTGAGCAATCCCAATTTAGCGATCCCCACTGAATTCGCCATACTCGAATTAGTTTAGACATCAATTTTGGTCACATTCTGATAAGCTCAAATTTTCATTGTCCCCGGGGCCAAATTTTGGGAGTGAGCAATCAGAATTTAGAGATCCCCACAGAATTGGCCATACTCGAATTAGTTTAGAGATCAATTTTGGTCATATTCTGAGGAGGTCAAATTTTCGGTGTGCACGGGGCCAAATTTTGGGAGTGAGCAATCCGAATTTAGAGAGCCGCACTGATTTGGCCATACTCGAATTAGTTTAGACCTCAATTTTTGTCACATTCTGATGAGGTCAAATTTTCGGTGTCCACGAGGCCAAATTTTGGGGTGAGCAATTTCGATTTAGAGATCCCCACTGAATTGGCCATACTCGAATTAGTTTAGACATCAATTTTGGTCACATGCTGATAAGGTCAAATGTTCGGTGTCTACGAGGCCATATTTTGGGAGTCAGCAATCCCAATTTAGAGATCCCCACTGAATTCGCCATACTCGAATTAGTTTAGACATCAATTTTGGTAACATTCTGATGAGGTCAAATTTTCGGTGTCCACGGTGCCAAATTTTGGGAGTGAGCAATCCCAATTTAGAGATCCCCACTGAATTGGCCATGCTCGAAATAGTTTAGACATCAATTTTGGTCACATTCCGATGAGGTCAAATTTTCGGTGTACAAGGGTGCAATATGGGAGAGGGCAACCCCGACTTAGAGATCCCCACTGAATAGGCCATACTCGAAAAACCTTAGAAATCAGTTTTGGTCACATTCTGTCAAGGTCAAATTTTGGGTGTCCGAGGGGCCAAAATTTAGGAGTGAGCAATCCCGATTTAGAGGTCCCTACTAAATTGGCCATAATTGAATTAGTTTAGACATCAATTTTGGTCACATTCTGATTACGTCAAATTTTCAGTGTCCAAGGGGCCAATTTTTGGGAGTGAGCAATCCCGACTTAGAGATCCCCACTGAATTGGCTATACTCGAATTAGTTTAGACATCAATTTTAGTCACTTTCTGACGAGGTCAAATTTTGGGTGTCCAAGGGGCCAAATTTTGGGTGTGAGCAATCCCGATTTAGAGATCCCCTCTTAATTTTCCATACTCGAATTAGTTTAAACATCATTTTTGGTCACATTCTGACGAGGTCAAATTTTGGGTGTCCAAGGGACCACATTTTGGGACTGAGCAATCCCGATTTAGAGATCCCCACTAAATTGGCCATACTCGAATTAGTTTAGACATCAATTTTGGTCACATTCTGATGAGGTCAAATTTTCGGTGTCCACGGTGCCAAATTTTGGGAGTGAGCAATCCCGATTTAGAGATCCCCACTGAATTCGCCATACTCGCATTAGTTTAGACCTCAATTTTGGTCACTTTCTGTTTAGGTCAAATTTTCGGTATCTACGGGGCCAAATTTTCGGAGTGAGCAATCCCGATTTAGAGATCCCCACTGAATTGGCCATACTTGATATAGTTTAGACACCAATTTTGGTCACATTCCGATGAGGTCAAACTTTCGGTGTCCAATGGTCCAAATTATGGGAGTGAGCAATCCCAATTTAGAGATCCCCACTGAATTCGCCATACTCGAATTAGTTTAGACATCAATTTTGGTCACATTCTGATAAGGTCAAATTTTCGGTGTCCCCGGGGCCAAATTTTGGGAGTGAGCAATCAGGATTTAGAGATCCCCACAGAATTGGCCATACTCGAATTAGTTTAGAGATCAATTTTGGTCATATTCTGATGAGGTCAAATTTTCGGTGTCCACGGGGTCAAATTTTGGGAGTGAGCAATCCCAATTTAGAGATCCGCACTGATTTGGCCATACTCGAATTAGTTTAGAGCTCAATTTTGGTCACATTCTGATAAGGTCAAATTTTGGGTGTCCGAGGAGCCATAATTTAGGAGTAAGCAATCCCGATTTAGAGGTCCCCACTGAATTGGCCATAATTGAGTTAGTTTAGAAATCAATTTTGGTCACTTTCTGATTACGTCAAAATTTCGGTGTCCAAGGGGCCAAACTTTGGGAGTGAGCAATCCCGACTTAGAGATCCCTACTGAATTCGCTAATTAGTTTAGACATCAATTTTAGTCACATTCTGACGAGGTCAAATTTTGGGTGTCCAAGGGGCCAAATTTTGGGACTGAGCAACCTGATTTAGAGGTCCCCACTGAATTGGCCATACTCGAATTAGTTTAGACACCAATTTTGGTCACTTTCTGATGAGGTCAAATTTTTGGTGTCCATGGGGCCAAATTTTGGGAGTGAGCAATCCCGAAATAGAGATCCCCTCTGAATTGGAAATACTCGAATTAGTTTAGAGATCAATTTTGGTCATATTCTGATAAGGTCAAATTTTCAGTGTCCACGGGGCCAAATTTTGGGAGTGAGCAATCCCAATTTAGAGATCCCCACTGAATTCGCCATACTCGAATTATTTTAGACATCAATTTTCGTCACATTCTGATGACGTCAAATTTTCAGTGTCCAAGGGGCCACATTTTGGGAGTGAGAAATCCCGACTTAGAGTTCCCCACTCAATTGGTCATAATCGAATTAGTTTAGACCTAAATTTTGGTCACATTCTGATGAGGTCAAATTTTCGGTGTCCACAGGGCCCAATTTTGGGAGTGAGCAATTCCAATTTAGAGACCCCACTGAATTGGCCATACTCGAAATAGTTTAGACATGAATCTGGTCACATTCTGATAAGGTCAAATTTTCGGTGTCCCCGTGGCCAAATTTTGGGAGTGAGCAATCAGGATTTAGAGATCCCCACAGAATTGGCCATACTCGAATTAGTTTAGAGATCAATTTTGGTCATATTCTGATGAGGTCAAATTTTCGGTGTCCACGGGGCCAAATTTTGGGAGTGAGCAATCCCAATTTAGAGATCCGCACTGATTTGGCCTTACTCGAATTAGTTTAGACCTCAATTTTGGTCACATTCTGATAAGGTCAAATTTTCGGTGTCCACGAGGCCAAATTTTGGGAGTGAGCAATTCCGATTTAGAGATCCCCACTGAATTGGCCATACTCGAATTAGTTTAGACATCAATTTTGGTCACATGCTGATAAGGTCAAATTTTCGGTGTCCACAGGGCCATATTTTGGGAGTCAGCAATCCCAATTTAGAGATCCCCACTGAATTCGCCATACTCGAATTAGTTTAGAAATCAATTTTGGTAACATTCTGATGAGGTCAAATTTTCGGTGTAAACGGTGCCAAATTTTGGGAGTGAGCAATCCCGATTTAGAGATCCCCACTGAATTGGCCATACTCGAAATAGTTTAGACATCAATTTTGGTCACATTCCGATGAGGTCAAATTTTCGGTGTCCAAGGGTCCAATATTGGAGAGGGCAAACCCGACTTAGAGATCCCCACTGAATTAGCCATACTCGAAAAAGCTTAGAAATCAATTTTGGTCACATTCTGTCAAGGTCAAATTTTGGGTGTCCGAGGGGCCAAAATTTAGGAGTGAGCAATCCCGATTTAGAGGTCCCCACTGAATAGGCCATAATTGAATTAGTTTAGACATCAATTTTGGTCACATTCTGATTACGTCAAATTTTCAGTGTCCAAGGGGCCAAATTTTGGGAGTGAGCAATCCCGACTTAGAGATCCCCACTGAATTGGCTATACTCGAATTAGTTTAGACATCAATTTTAGTCACTTTCTGACGAGGTCAAATTTTGGGTGTCCAAGGGGCCAAATTTTGGGACTGAGCAATCCCGATTTAGAGATCCCCACTGAATTCGCCTTACTCGAATTAGTTTAAACATCATTATTGGTCACATTCTGACGAGGTCAAATTTTGGGTGTCCAAGGGACCACATTTTTGGGACTGAGCAATCCCGATTTAGAGAACCCCACTGATTGGCCATACTCGAATTAGTTTAGACATCAATTTTGTCACATTCTGACGAAGTCAAATTTTCAATGTCCACGGTGCCAAATTTTGGGAGTGAGCAATCCCGACTTAGAGATCCCCACTGAATTGGCTATGCTCGAATTAGTTTAGACATCAATTTTAGTCACTTTCTGACAAGGTCAAATTTTGGGTGTCCAAGGGGCCAAATTTTGGGTGTGAACAATCCCGATTTAGAAATCCCCTCTTAATTGGCCATACTCGAATTAGTTTAAAACATCATTTTTGGTCACATTCTGACGAGGTCAAATTTTCGGTGTCCACGGTGCCAAATTTTGGGAGTGAGCAATCCCGATTTAGAGATCCCCACTGAATTCGCCATACCTGATATAGTTTAGACATCAATTTGGTCACATTCCGATGAGGTCAAACTTTCGGTGTCCGAGGGGCCAAATTTTGGGAGTGAGCAATCCCGACTTAGAGATCCCCACTGAATTCGCTAATTAGTTTAGACATCAATTTTAGTCACATTCTGACGAGGTCAAATTTTGGGTGTCCAAGGGGCCAAATTTTGGGACTGAGCAACCTGATTTAGAGATCCCCACTGGATTCGCCATACTCGAATTAGTTTAGACCTCAATTTTGGTCACATTCTGATTAGGTCAAATTTTCGGTATCTACGGGGCCAAATTTTCGGAGTGAGCAATCCCGATTTAGACATCCCCACTGAATTGGCCATACTTGATATAGTTTAGACATCAATTTTGGTCACATTCTGATGAGGTCAAACTTTCGGTGTCCAATGGTCCAAATTATGGGAGAGGGCAACCCCGACTAAGAGATCCCCACTGAATTGGCCATACTCGAAAAAGCTTAGAAATCAATTTTGGTCACATTCTGTCAAGGTCAAATTTTGGGTGTCCGAGGGGCCAAAATTTAGGAGTGAGCAATCCCGATTTAGAGGTCCCCACTGAATTGGCCATAATTGAATTAGTTTAGACATCAATATTGGTCACATTCTGATTACGTCAAATTTTCGGTGTCCACGGGGCCAAATTTTGGGAGTGAGCAATCCCAATTTAGAGATCCCCACTGAATTCGCCATACTCGAATTAGTTTAGACATCAATTTTGGTCACATTCTGTCAAGGTCAAATTTTCGGTGGCCCCGGGGCCAAATTTTGGGAGTGAGCAATCAGGATTTAGAGATCCCCACAGAATTGGCCATACTCGAAATAGTTTAGAGATCAATTTTGGTCATATTCTGATGAGGTCCAATTTTCGGTGTCCACGGGGCCAAATTTTGGGAGTGAGCAATCCCAATTTAGAGATCCGCACTGATTTGGCCATACTCGAATTAGTTTAGACCTCAATTTTGGTCACATTCTGATGAGGTCAAATTTTTGGTGTAAACGGTGCCAAATTTTGGGAGTGAGCAATCCCGATTTAGAGATCCCCACTGAATTGGCCATACTCGAAATAGTTTAGACATCAATTTTAGTCACATTCCGATGAGGTCAAATTTTCGGTGTCCAAGGGTCCAATATGGGAGAGGGCAACCCCGACTTAGAGATCCCCACTGAATTAGCTATACTCGAAAAAGCTTAGAAATCAATTTTGGTCACATTCTGTCAAGGTCAAATTTTGGGTGTCCGAGGGGCCAAAATTTAGGAGTGAGTAATCCCGATTTAGAGGTCCCCACTGAATAGGCCATAATTGAATTAGTTTAGGCATCAATTTTGGTCACATTCTGATTACATCAAATTTTCAGTGTCCAAGGGGCCAAATTTTGGGAGTGAGCAATCCCGACTTAGAGATCCCCACTGAATTGGCTATACTCGAATTAGTTTAGACATCAATTTTAGTCACTTTCTGACGAGGTCAAATTTTGGGTGTCCAAGGGGCCAAATTCTGGGACTGAGCAATCCCGATTTAGAGATCCCCACTGAATTGGCCATACTCGAATTAGTTTAAACATCATTATTGGTCACATTCTGACGAGGTCAAATTTTGGGTGTCCAAGGGACCACATTTTGGGACTGAGCAATCCCGATTTAGAGAACCCCACTCAATTGGCCATACTCGAATTAGTTTAGACATCAATTTTGGTCACATTCTGATAAGGTCAAATTTTCGGTGTCCACGGGGCCAAATTTTGGGAGTGAGCAATCCCAATTTAGTGATCCCCACTGAATTCGCCATACTCGAATTAGTTTAGACATAATTTTGGTCACATTCTGTCAAGGTCAAATTTGGGTATCCAAGGGGCCAAATCTTGCGAGTGAGCAATCCCGATTTAGAGGTCCCCACTGAAATGGCTATATTTGAATTAGTTTAGACAACAATTTTCGTCACATTCTGAAGACGTCAAATTTTCAGAGTCCTAGGGGCCACATTTGGGAGTGAGCAATCCCGACTTAGAGGTCTCCACTCAATTGGTCATACTCGAATTAGTTTAGACATCAATTTTGGTCACATTCTGCTGAGATCAAATTTTCGGTGTCCATGGGGCCAAATTTTGGGAGTGAGCAATTCCGATTTAGAGATCCCCACTGAATTGGCCATACTCGAAATAGTTTGGACATCAATTTTGGTCACATTCTGATGAGGTAAAATTTTCGGTGTCCACAGGGCCAAATTTTGGGAGTGAGCAATTACTATTTAGAGATCCCACTGAATTGGCCATACTCGAAATAGTTTAGACATCAATCTGGTCACATGATGACATCAAGTTTTCGGTGTCCACGGGGCCAAATTTTAGGAGTGAGAAATCCCGATTTAGAGATCCCCACTGAATTGGCTGTACTCTAATTAGTTTAGACATCAATTTTGGTCACATTCTGATAAGGTCAAATTTTTGGTGTCCACGGGGCCAAATTTTGGGAGTGAGCAATCAGGATTTAGAGATCCCCACAGAATTGGCCATACTCGAATTAGTTTAGAGATCAATTTTGGTCATATTCTGATGAGGTCAAATTTTCGGTGTCCACGGGGCCAAATTTTGGGAGTGAGCAATCCCAATATAGAGATCCGCACTGATTTGGACTTACTCGAATTAGTTTAGACCTCAATTTTGGTCACATTCTGATAAGGTCAAATTTTCGGTGTCCACGAGGCCAAATTTTGGGAGTGAGCCATTCCGATTTAGAGATCCCCACTGAATTGGCCATACTCGAATTAGTTTAGACATCAATTTTGGTCACATGCTGATAAGGTCAAATTTTCGGTGTCCACGGGGCCATATTTTGGGAGTCAGCAATCCCAATTTAGAGATCCCCACTGAATTCGCCATACTCGAATTAGTTTAGAAATCAATTTTGGTAACATTCTGATGAGGTCAAATTTTCGGTGTAAACGGTGCCAAATTTTGGGAGTGAGCAATCCCGATTTAGAGATCCCCACTGAATTGGCCATACTCGAAATAGTTTAGACATCAATTTTGGTCACATTCCGATGAGGTCAAATTTTCGGTGTCCAAGGGTCCAATATTGGAGAGGGCAAACCCGACTTATCCCCACTGAATTAGCCATACTCGAAAAAGCTTAGAAATCAATTTTGGTCACATTCTGTCAAGGTCAAATTTTGGGTGTCCGAGGGGCCAAAATTTAGGAGTGAGCAATCCCGATTTAGAGGTCCCCACTGAATAGGCCATAATTGAATTAGTTTAGACATCAATTTTGGTCACATTCTGATTACGTCAAATTTTCAGTGTCCAAGGGGCCAAATTTTGGGAGTGAGCAATCCCGACTTAGAGATCCCCACTGAATTGGCTATACTCGAATTAGTTTAGACATCAATTTTAGTCACTTTCTGACGAGGTCAAATTTTGGGTGTCCAAGGGGCCAAATTTTGGGACTGAGCAATCCCGATTTAGAGATCCCCACTGAATTCGCCTTACTCGAATTAGTTTAAACATCATTATTGGTCACATTCTGACGAGGTCAAATTTTGGGTGTCCAAGGGACCACATTTTTGGGACTGAGCAATCCCGATTTAGAGAACCCCACTGAATTGGCCATACTCGAATTAGTTTAGACATCAATTTTGTCACATTCTGACGAAGTCAAATTTTCAATGTCCACGGTGCCAAATTTTGGGAGTGAGCAATCCCGACTTAGAGATCCCCACTGAATTGGCTATACTCGAATTAGTTTAGACATCAATTTTAGTCACTTTCTGACGAGGTCAAATTTTGGGTGTCCAAGGGGCCAAATTTTGGGTGTGAACAATCCCGATTTAGAAATCCCCTCTTAATTGGCCATACTCGAATTAGTTTAAACATCATTTTTGGTCACATTCTGACGAGGTCAAATTTTGGGTGTCCAAGGGACCACATTTTGGGACTGAGCAATCCCGATTTAGAGATCCCCGCTGAATTGGCCATACTCGAATTAGTTTAGACATCAATTTTGGTCACATTCTGATGAGGTCAAATTTTCGGTGTCCACGGTGCCAAATTTTGGGAGTGAGCAATCCCGATTTAGAGATCCCCACTGAATTCGCCATACCTGATATAGTTTAGACATCAATTTGGTCACATTCCGATGAGGTCAAACTTTCGGTGTCCGAGGGGCCAAATTTTGGGAGTGAGCAATCCCGACTTAGAGATCCCCACTGAATTCGCTAATTAGTTTAGACATCAATTTTAGTCACATTCTGACGAGGTCAAATTTTGGGTGTCCAAGGGGCCAAATTTTGGGACTGAGCAACCTGATTTAGAGATCCCCACTGGATTCGCCATACTCGAATTAGTTTAGACCTCAATTTTGGTCACATTCTGATTAGGTCAAATTTTCGGTATCTACGGGGCCAAATTTTCGGAGTGAGCAATCCCGATTTAGACATCCCCACTGAATTGGCCATACTCGATATAGTTTAGACATCAATTTTGGTCAATTTTCGATGAGGTCAAACTTTCGGTGTCCAATGGTCCAAATTATGGGAGAGGGCAACCCCGACTAAGAGATCCCCACTGAATTGGCCATACTCGAAAAAGCTTAGAAATCAATTTTGGTCACATTCTGTCAAGGTCAAATTTTGGGTGTCCGAGGGGCCTAAATTTAGGAGTGAGCAATCCCGATTTAGAGGTCCCCACTGAATTGGCCTTAATTGAATTAGTTTAGACATCAATATTGGTCACATTCTGATTACGTCAAATTTTCGGTGTCCAAGGGGCAAAATTTTGTCATCAATTTTAGTCACATTCTGACGAGGTCAAATTTTGGGTGTACAAGGGGCCAAATTTTGGGACTGAGCAACCCGATTTAGAAATCCCCACTGAATTGGCCATACTCGAATTAGTTTAGACACCAATTTTGGTCACATTCTGATAAGGTCAAATTTTCGGTGTCCACGGGGCCAAATTTTGGGAGTGAGCAATCCCAATTTAGAGATCCCCACTGAATTCGCCATACTCGAATTAGTTTAGACATCAATTTTGGTCACATTCTGTCAAGGTCAAATTTTCGGTGTCCCCGGGGCCAAATTTTGGGAGTGAGCAATCAGGATTTAGAGATCCCCACAGAATTGGCCATACTCGAATTAGTTTAGAGATCAATTTTGGTCATATTCTGATGAGGTCCAATTTTCGGTGTCCACGGGGCCAAATTTTGGGAGTGAGCAATCCCAATTTAGAGATCCGCACTGATTTGGCCATACTCGAATTAGTTTAGACCTCAATTTTGGTCACATTCTGATGAGGTCAAATTTTCGGTGTAAACGGTGCCAAATTTTGGGAGTGAGCAATCCCGATTTAGAGATCCCCACTGAATTGGCCATACTCGAAATAGTTTAGACATCAATTTTGGTCACATTCCGATGAGGTCAAATTTTCGGTGTCCAAGGGTCCAATATGGGAGAGGGCAACCCCGACTTAGAGATCCCCACTGAATTAGCCATACTCGAAAAAGCTTAGAAATCAATTTTGGTCACATTCTGTCAAGGTCAAAATTTGGGTGTCCGAGGGGCCAAAATTTAGGAGTGAGTAATCCCGATTTAGAGGTCCCCACTGAATAGGCCATAATTGAATTAGTTTAGGCATCAATTTTGGTCACATTCTGATTACATCAAATTTTCAGTGTCCAAGGGGCCAAATTTTGGGAGTGAGCAATCCCGACTTAGAGATCCCCACTGAATTGGCTATACTCGAATTAGTTTAGACATCAATTTTAGTCACTTTCTGACGAGGTCAAATTTTGGGTGTCCAAGGGGCCAAATTCTGGGACTGAGCAATCCCGATTTAGAGATCCCCACTGAATTGGCCATACTCGAATTAGTTTAAACATCATTATTGGTCACATTCTGACGAGGTCAAATTTTGGGTGTCCAAGGGACCACATTTTGGGACTGAGCAATCCCGATTTAGAGAACCCCACTCAATTGGCCATACTCGAATTAGTTTAGACATCAATTTTGGTCACATTCTGATAAGGTCAAATTTTCGGTGTCCATGGGGCCAAATATTGGGAGTGAGCAATCCCGATTTAGAGATCCCCTCTGAATTGGCCATACTCGAATTAGTTTAAACATCATTTTTGGTCACATTCTGATGAGGTCAAATTTTGGGTGTCCAAGAGACCACATTTTGGGACTGAGCGATCCCGGTTTAGAGATCCCCACTAAATTGGCCATAATTGAATTAGTTTAGACATCAATTTTGGTCACATTCTGATTACATCAAATTTTCAGTGTCCAAGGGGCCAAATTTTGGGAGTGAGCAATCCCGACTTAGAGATCCCCACTGAATTGGCTATACTCGAATTAGTTTAGACATCAATTTTAGTCACTTTCTGACGAGGTCAAATTTTGGGTGTCCAAGGGGCCAAATTTTGGGACTGAGCAATCCCGATTTAGACATCCCCACTGAATTGGCCATACTCGATATAGTTTAGACATCAATTTTGGTCAATTTCCGATGAGGTCAAACTTTCGGTGTCCAATGGTCCAAATTATGGGAGAGGGCAACCCCGACTAAGAGATCCCCACTGAATTGGCCATACTCGAAAAAGCTTAGAAATCAATTTTGGTCACATTCTGTCAAGGTCAAATTTTGGGTGTCCGAGGGGCCAAAATTTAGGAGTGAGCAATCCCGATTTAGAGGTCCCCACTGAATTGGCCTTAATTGAATTAGTTTAGACATCAATATTGGTCACATTCTGATTACGTCAAATTTTCGGTGTCCAAGGGGCAAAATTTTGTCATCAATTTTAGTCACATTCTGACGAGGTCAAATTTTGGGTGTACAAGGGGCCAAATTTTGGGACTGAGCAACCCGATTTAGAAATCCCCACTGAATTGGCCATACTCGAATTAGTTTAGACACCAATTTTGGTCACATTCTGATAAGGTCAAATTTTCGGTGTCCACGGGGCCAAATTTTGGGAGTGAGCAATCCCAATTTAGAGATCCCCACTGAATTCGCCATACTCGAATTAGTTTAGACATCAATTTTGGTCACATTCTGTCAAGGTCAAATTTTCGGTGTCCCCGGGGCCAAATTTTGGGAGTGAGCAATCAGGATTTAGAGATCCCCACAGAATTGGCCATACTCGAATTAGTTTAGAGATCAATTTTGGTCATATTCTGATGAGGTCCAATTTTCGGTGTCCACGGGGCCAAATTTTGGGAGTGAGCAATCCCAATTTAGAGATCCGCACTGATTTGGCCATACTCGAATTAGTTTAGACCTCAATTTTGGTCACATTCTGATGAGGTCAAATTTTCGGTGTAAACGGTGCCAAATTTTGGGAGTGAGCAATCCCGATTTAGAGATCCCCACTGAATTGGCCATACTCGAAATAGTTTAGACATCAATTTTGGTCACATTCCGATGAGGTCAAATTTTCGGTGTCCAAGGGTCCAATATGGGAGAGGGCAACCCCGACTTAGAGATCCCCACTGAATTAGCCATACTCGAAAAAGCTTAGAAATCAATTTTGGTCACATTCTGTCAAGGTCAAATTTTGGGTGTCCGAGGGGCCAAAATTTAGGAGTGAGTAATCCCGATTTAGAGGTCCCCACTGAATAGGCCATAATTGAATTAGTTTAGGCATCAATTTTGGTCACATTCTGATTACATCAAATTTTCAGTGTCCAAGGGGCCAAATTTTGGGAGTGAGCAATCCCGACTTAGAGATCCCCACTGAATTGGCTATACTCGAATTAGTTTAGACATCAATTTTAGTCACTTTCTGACGAGGTCAAATTTTGGGTGTCCAAGGGGCCAAATTCTGGGACTGAGCAATCCCGATTTAGAGATCCCCACTGAATTGGCCATACTCGAATTAGTTTAAACATCATTATTGGTCACATTCTGACGAGGTCAAATTTTGGGTGTCCAAGGGACCACCAAATTTGGGGACTGAGCAATCCCGATTTAGAGAACCCCACTCAATTGGCCATACTCGAATTAGTTTAGACATCAATTTTGGTCACATTCTGATAAGGTCAAATTTTCGGTGTCCACGGGGCCAAATTTTGGGAGTGAGCAATCCCAATTTAGTGATCCCCACTGAATTCGCCATACTCGAATTAGTTTAGACATCAATTTTGGTCACATTCTGTCAAGGTCAAATTTGGGTATCCAAGGGGCCAAATCTTGCGAGTGAGCAATCCCGATTTAGAGGTACCCACTGAAATGGCTATATTTGAATTAGTTTAGACAACAATTTTCGTCACATTCTGAAGACGTCAAATTTTCAGAGTCCAAGGGGCCACATTTGGGAGTGAGCAATCCCGACTTAGAGGTCTCCACTCAATTGGTCATACTCGAATTAGTTTAGACATCAATTTTGGTCACATTCTGCTGAGATCAAATTTTCGGTGTCCATGGGGCCAAATTTTGGGAGTGAGCAATTCCGATTTAGAGATCCCCACTGTATTGGCCATACTCGAAATAGTTTAGACATCAATCTGGTCACATGATGACATCAAGTTTTCGGTGTCCACGGGGCCAAATTTTAGGAGTGAGAAATCCCGATTTAGAGATCCCCACTGAATTGGCTGTACTCTAATTAGTTTAGACATCAATTTTGGTCATATCCTGATGAGGTCAAATTTTCGGTGTAAACGGTGCCAAATTTGGTGAGTGAGCAATCCCGATTTAGAGATCCCCACTGAATTGGCCATACTCGAAATAGTTTAGACATCAATTTTGGTCACATTCCGATGAGGTCAAATTTTCGGTGTCCAAGGGTCCAATATTGGAGAGGGCAACCCCGACTTAGAGATCCCCACTGAATTAGCCATACTCGAAAAAGTTTAGAAATCAATTTTGGTCACATTCTGTCAAGGTCAAATTTTGGGTGTCCGAGGGGCCAAAATTTAGGAGTGAGCAATCCCGATTTAGAGGTCCCCACTGAATGGGCCATCATTGAATTAGTTTAGACATCAATTTTGGTCACATTCTGATTACTTCAAATTTTCAGTGTCCAAGGGGCCAAATTTTGGGAGTGAGCAATCCCGACTTAGAGATCCCCACTGAATTGGCTATACTCGAATTAGTTTAGACATCAATTTTAGTCACTTTCTGACGAGGTCAAATTTTGGGTGTCCAAGGGGCCAAATTTTGGGACTGAGCAATCCCGATTTAGAGATCCCCACTAAATTTGCCATACTGGAATTAGTTTAAACATCATTATTGGTCACATTCTGACAAGGTCAAATTTTGTGTGTCCAAGGGACCACATTTTGGGACTGAGCAATCCCGATTTAGAGAACCCCACTGAATTGGCCATACTCGAATTAGTTTAGACATCAATTTTGGTCACATTCTGACGAGGTCAAATTTTCAATGTCCACGGTGCCAAATTTTGGGAGTGAGCAATCCCGATTTAGAGATCCCCACTGAATTCGCCATACTCGAATTAGTTTAGACCTCAATTTTGGTCACATTCTGATTAGGTCAAATTTTCGGTATCTACGGGGCCAAATTTTCGGAGTGACCAATCCCGATTTAGAGATCCCCACTGAATTGGCCATACTCGATATAGTTTAGACATCAATTTTGGTCACATTCCGATGAGGTCAAACTTTCGGTGTCCAATGGTCCAAATTATGGGAGAGGGCAACCCCGACTCAGAGATCCCCACTGAATTGGCCATACTCGAAAAAGCTTAGAAATCAATTTTGGTCACATTCTGTCAAGGTCAAATTTTGGGTGTCCAAGGGGGCCAAAATTTAGGAGTGAGCAATCCCGATTTAGAGGTCCCCACTGAATTGGCCATAATTGAATTAGTTTAGACATCAATTTTGGTCACATTCTGATTACATCAAATTTTCAGTGTCCAAGGGGCCAAATTTTGGGAGTGAGCAATCCCCACTTAGAGATCCCCACTGAATTGGCTATACTCGAATTAGCTTAGACATCAATTTTAGTCACTTTCTTATGAGGTCAAATTTTGGGTGTCCAAGGGGCCAAATTTTGGGACTGAGCAATCCCGATTTAGAGATCCCCACTGAATTGGCCATACTCGAATTAGTTTAAACATCATTATTGGTCACATTCTGACGAGGTCAAATTTTGGGTGTCCAAGGGACCACATTTTGGGACTGAGCAATCCCGATTTAGAGAACCCCACTAAATTGGCCATACTCGAATTAGTTTAGACATCAATTTTGGTCACATTCTGATAAGGTCAAATTTTCGGTGTCCAAGGGGCCAAATTTTGGGAGTGAGCAATCCCAATTTAGAGATCCCCACTGAATTCGCCATACTCGAATTAGTTTAGACATCAATTTTGGTCACATTCTGTCAAGGTCAAATTTGGGTATCCAAGGGGCCAAATCTTGCAAGTGAGCAATCCCGATTTATAGGTCCCCACTGAAATGGCTATATTTGAATTAGTTTAGACAACAATTTTCGTCACATTCTGATGAAGTCAAATTTTCAGTGTCCAAGGGGCCACATTTTGGGAGTGAGCAATTCCGATTTAGAGATACCCACTGAATTGGTCATACTCGAAATAGTTTGGACATCAATTTTGGTCACATTCTGATGAGGTCAAATTTTCGGTGTCCACAGGGCCAAATTTTGGGAGTGAGCAATTACTATTTAGAGATCCCACTGAATTGGCCATACTCGAAATAGTTTAGACATCAATCTGGTCACATGATGACATCAAGTTTTCGGTGTCCACGGGGCCAAATTTTAGGAGTGAGAAATCCCGATTTAGAGATCCCCACTGAATTGACTGTACTCTAATTAGTTTAGACATCAATTTTGGTCACATTCTGATAAGGTCAAATTTTTGGTGTCCACGGGGCCAAATTTTGGGAGTGAGCAATCCCAATTTGGAGATCCCCACTGAATTCGCCATGCTCGAATTAGTTTAGACATCAATTTTGGTCACATTCTGATAAGGTCAAATTTTCGGTGTCCCCGTGGCCAAATTTTGGGAGTGAGCAATCAGGATTTAGAGATCCCCACAGAATTGGCCATACTCGAATTAGTTTAGAGATCAATTTTGGTCATATTCTGATGAGGTCAAATTTTCGGTGTCCACGGGGCCAAATTTTGGGAGTGAGCAATCCCAATTTAGAGATCCGCACTGATTTGGCCATACTCGAATTAGTTTAGACCTCAATTTTGATCACATTCTGATAAGGTCAAATTTTCGGTGTCCACGAGGCCAAATTTTGGGAGTGAGCAATTCTGATTTAGAGATCCCCACTGAATTGGCCATACTCGAATTAGTTTAGACATCAATTTTGGTCACATGCTGATAAGGTCAAATTTTCGGTCTCCACGGGGCCATATTTTGGGAGTCAGCAATCTCAATTTAGAGATCCTCACTGAATTCGCCATACTCGAATTAGTTTAGAGATCAATTTTGGTCATATTCTGGCGAGGTCAAATTTTCAGTGTCCACGTGGCCAAATTTTGGAAGTGATCAATCCCAATTTAGAGATCCCCACTGAATTGGCCATACTCGAAATAGTTTAGACATCAATTTTGGTCACATTCCGATGAGGTCAAATTTTCGGTGTCCAAGGGTCCAATATTGGATTGAGCAATTCCGAATTAGAGATCCCCACTGAATTAGCCATACTCGAAAAAGCTTAGAAATCAATTTTGGTCACATTCTGTCAAGGTCAAATTTTGGGTGTCCGAGGGGCCAAAATTTAGGAGCGAGCAATCCCGATTTAGAGGTCCCCACTGAATAGGCCATAATTGAATTAGTTTAGACATCAATTTTGGTCACATTCTGATTACATCAAATTTTCAGTGTCCAAGGGGCCAAATTTTGGGAGTGAGCAATCCCGACTAGAGATCACACTGAATTGGCTATACTCGAATTAGTTTAGACATCAATTTTAGTCACTTTCTGACGAGGTCAAACTTTGGGTGTCCAAGGGGCCAAATTTTGGGACTGAGCAATCCCGATTTAGAGATCCCCACTGAATTGGCCATACTCGAATTAGTTTAAACATCATTATTGGTCACATTCTGACGAGGTCAAATTTTGGGTGTCCAAGGGACCACATTTTGGGACTGAGGAATCCCGATTTAGAGAACCCAACTCAATTGGCCATACTCGAATTAGTTTAGACATCAATTTTGGTCACATTCTGATAAGGTCAAATTTTCGGTGTCCACGGGGCCAAATTTTGAGAGTGAGCAATCCCAATTTAGAGATCCCCACTGAATTCGCATACTCGAATTAGTTTAGACATCAATTTTGGTCACATTCTGTCAAGGTCAAATTTGGGTATCCAAGGGGCCAAATCTTGCGAGTGAGCAATTCCGATTTAGAGGTCCCCACTGAAATGGCTATATTTGAATTAGTTTAGACATCAATTTTGGTCACATTCTTATGAGATCAAATTTTCGGTGTCCACGGGGCCAAATTTTGGAAGTGAACAATTCCGATTTAGAGATCCCCACTTAATTGGCCATACTCGAAATAGTTTGGACATCAATTTTGGTCACATTCTGATGAGGTCAAATTTTCGGTGTCCACAGGGCCAAATTTTGGGAGTGAGCAATTACTATTTAGAGATCCCACTGAATTGGCCATACTCGAAATAGTTTAGAAATCAATCTGGTCACATGATGACATCAAATTTTTGGTGTCCACGGGGCCAAATTTTGGGAGTGAGCAATCCCAATTTAGAGATCCCCACTGAACTCGCTAATTAGTTTAGACATCAATTTTAGTCACATTCTGACGAGGTCAAATTTTGGGTGTCCAAGGGGCAAATTTTTGGGACTGAGCAACCCGATTTAGAGATCCCCACTGAATTGGCCATACTCGAATTAGTTTAGACACCAATTTTGGTCACTTTCTGATGAGGTCAAATTTTCGGTGTCCATGGGGCCAAATTTTGGGAGTGAGCAATCCCGATTTAAGATCCCCTCTGAATTGGAAATACTCGAATTAGTTTAAACATCATTTTTGGTCACATTCTGACAAGGTCAAATTTTGGGTGTCCAAGGGACCACATTTTGGGACTGAGCAATCCCGATTTAGAGATCCCCACTGAATTGGCCATACTCGAAATAGTTTAGACATCAATTTTGGTCACATTTTGATGATGTCAAGTTTTCGGTGTCCGCGGGGCCAAATTTTAGGCGTGAAAAATCCCGATTTAGAGATTCCCACTGAATTGGCCATACTCGAATTAGTTTAGACATCAATTTTGGTCGCATTCTGATAAGGTCAAACTTTCGGTGTCCACGGGACCAAATTTTGGGAGTGAGCAATCCCAATTTAGAGATGCCCACTGAATTCGCCATACTCGAATTAGTTTAGACATCAATTTTGGTCACATTCTGTCAAGGTCAAATTTGGGTATCCAAGGGGCCAAATCTTGGGAGTGTACAATCCCGATTTAGAGGTCCCCACTGAATTGGCTATATTTGCATTAGTTTAGACAACAATTTTCGTCACATTCTGATGACGTCAAATTTTCAGTGTCCAAGGGGCCACATTTTGGGAGTGATAAATCCCGACTTAGAGTTCCCCACTCAATTGGTCATAATCGAATTAGTTTAGACCTAAATTTTGGTCACATTCTGATGAGGTCAAATTTTCGGTGTCGACGAGGCCAAATTTTGGGAGTGAGCAATTTCGATTTAGAGATCCCCACTGAACTGGCCATACTCGAAATAGTTTAGACATCAATTTTGGTCACATGCTGATAAGGTCAAATTTTCGGTGTCCACGGGGCCATATTTTGGGAGTCAGCAATCCCAATTGGAGATCCCCACTGAATTCACCATACTCGAATTAGTTTAGACATCAATTTTGGTAACATTCTGATGAGGTCAAATTTTCGGTGTAAACGGTTCCAAATTTTGGGAGTGAGCAATCCCGATTTAGAGATCCCCACTGAATTGGCCATACTCGAAAAGTTTAGACATTAATTTTGGTCACATTTTGATGATGTCAAGTTTTCGGTGTCCGCGGGGCCAAATTTTAGGCGTGAAAAATCCCGATTTAGAGATTCCCACTGAATTGGCCATACTCGAATTAGTTTAGACATCAATTTTGGTCACATTCTGATAAGGTCAAATTTTCGGTGTCCACGGGGCCAAATTTTGGGAGTGAGCAATCCCAATTTAGAGATCCCCACTGAATTCGCCATACTCGAATTAGTTTAGACATCAATTTTGGTCACATTCTGTCAAGGTCAAATTTGGGTATCCAAGGGGCCAAATCTTGGGAGTGAGCAATTCCGATTTGGAGGTCCCCACTGAATTGGCTATATTTGAATTAGTTTAGACAACAATTTTCGTCACATTCTGATGACGTCAAGTTTTCAGTGTCCAAGGGGCCACATTTTGGGAGTGAGAAATCCCGACTAGAGATCCCACTGAATTGGCTATACTCGAATTAGTTTAGACATCAATTTTAGTCACTTTCTGACGAGGTCAAACTTTGGGTGTCCAAGGGGCCAAATTTTGGGACTGAGCAATACCGATTTAGAGATCCCCACTGAGTTGGCCATACTCGAATTAGTTTAAACATCATTATTGGTCACATTCTGACGAGGTCAAATTTTGGGTGTCCAAGGGACCACATTTTGGGACTGAGCAATCCCGATTTAGAGAACCCCACTCAATTGGCCATGCTCGAATTAGTTTAGACATCAATTTTGGTCACATTCTGATAAGGTCAAATTTTCGGTGTCCCCGGGGCCAAATTTTGGGAGTGAGCAATCAGGATTTAGAGATCCCCACAGAATTGGCCATACTCGAATTAGTTTAGAGATCAATTTTGGTCATATTCTGATGAGGTCAAATTTTCGGTGTCCACGGGGCCAAATTTTGGGAGTGAGCAATCCCAATTTAGAGATCCGCACTGATTTGGCCATACTCGAATTAGTTTAGACCTCCATTTTGATCACATTCTGATAAGGTCAAATTTTCGGTGTCCACGAGGCCAAATTTTGGGAGTGAGCAATTCCGATTTAGAGATCCCCACTGAATTGGCCATACTCGAATTAGTTTAGACATCAATTTTGGTCACATGCTGATAAGGTCAAATTTTCGGTCTCCACGGGGCCAAATTTTGGGAGTCAGCAATCCCAATTTAGAGATCCTCACTGAATTCGACATACTCGAATTAGTTTAGAGATCAATTTTGGTCATATTCTGGCGAGGTCAAATTTTCAGTGTCCACGTGGCCAAATTTTGGAAGTGATCAATCCCAATTTAGAGATCCCCACTGAATTGGCCATACTCGAAATAGTTTAGACATCAATTTTGGTCACATTCCGATGAGGTCAAATTTTCGGTGTCCAAGGGTCCAATATTGGAGTGAGCAATTCCGACTTAGAGATCCCCACTGAATTAGCCATACTCGAAAAAGCTTAGAAATCAATTTTGGTCACATTCTGTCAAGGTCAAATTTTGGGTGTCCGAGGGGCCAAAATTTAGGAGCGAGCAATCCCGATTTAGAGGTCCCCACTGAATAGGCCATAATTGAATTAGTTTAGACATCAATTTTGGTCACATTCTGATTACATCAAATTTTCAGTGTCCAAGGGGCCAAATTTTGGGAGTGAGCAATCCCGACTAGAGATCACACTGAATTGGCTATACTCGAATTAGTTTAGACATCAATTTTAGTCACTTTCTGACGAGGTCAAACTTTGGGTGTCCAAGGGGCCAAATTTTGGGACTGAGCAATCCCGATTTAGAGATCCCCACTGAATTGGCCATACTCGAATTAGTTTAAACATCATTATTGGTCACATTCTGACGAGGTCAAATTTTGGGTGTCCAAGGGACCACATTTTGGGACTGAGCAATCCCGATTTAGAGAACCCAACTCAATTGGCCATACTCGAATTAGTTTAGACATCAATTTTGGTCACATTCTGATAAGGTCAAATTTTCGGTGTCCACGGGGCCAAATTTTGAGAGTGAGCAATCCCAATGTAGAGATCCCCACTGAATTCGCATACTCGAATTAGTTTAGACATCAATTTTGGTCACATTCTGTCAAGGTCAAATTTGGGTATCCAAGGGGCCAAATCTTGCGAGTGAGCAATTCCGATTTAGAGGTCCCCACTGAAATGGCTATATTTGAATTAGTTTAGACATCAATTTTGGTCACATTCTGATGAGATCAAATTTTCGGTGTCCACGGGGCCAAATTTTGGAAGTGAACAATTCCGATTTAGAGATCCCCACTGAATTGGCCATACTCGAAATAGTTTGGACATCAATTTTGGTCACATTCTGATGAGGTCAAATTTTCGGTGTCCACAGGGCCAAATTTTGGGAGTGAGCAATTACTATTTAGAGATCCCACTGAATTGGCCATACTCGAAATAGTTTAGAAATCAATCTGGTCACATGATGACATCAAATTTTTGGTGTCCACGGGGCCAAATTTTGGGAGTGAGCAATCCCAATTTAGATATCCCCACTGAACTCGCTAATTAGTTTAGACATCAATTTTAGTCACATTCTGACGAGGTCAAATTTTGGGTGTCCAAGGGGCCAATTTTTGGGACTGAGCAACCCGATTTAGAGATCCCCACTGAATTGGCCATACTCGAATTAGTTTAGACACCAATTTTGGTCACTTTCTGATGAGGTCAAATTATCGGTGTCCATGGGGCCAAATTTTGGGAGTGAGCAATCCCGATTTAAGATCCCCTCTGAATTGGAAATACTCGAATTAGTTTAAACATCATTTTTGGTCACATTCTGAGAAGGTCAAATTTTGGGTGTCCAAGGGACCACATTTTGGGACTGAGCAATCCCGATTTAGAGATCCCCACTGAATTGGCCATACTCGAAATAGTTTAGACATCAATTTTGGTCACATTCTGATAAGGTCAAATTTTCGGTGTCCACGGGACCAAATTTTGGGAGTGAGCAATCCCAATTTAGAGATGCCCACTGAATTCGCCATACTCGAATTAGTTTAGACATCAATTTTGGTCACATTCTGTCAAGGTCAAATTTGGGTATCCAAGGGGCCAAATCTTGGGAGTGAGCAATCCCGATTTAGAGGTCCCCACTGAATTGGCTATATTTGCATTAGTTTAGACAACAATTTTCGTCACATTCTGATGACGTCAAATTTTCAGTGTCCAAGGGGCCACATTTTGGGAATGAGAAATCCCGACTTAGAGTTCCCCACTCAATTGGTCATAATCGAATTAGTTTAGACCTCAATTTTGGTCACATTCTGATGAGGTCAAATTTTCTGTGTCCACAGGGCCAAATTTTGGGAGTGAGCAATTCCGATTTAGAGACCCCACTGAATTGGCCATACTCGAAATAGTTTAGACATCAATCTGGTCACATTCTGATGAGGTCAAATTTTCGGTGTCGACGAGGCCAAATTTTGGGAGTGAGCAATTTCGATTTAGAGATCCCCACTGAACTGGCCATACTCGAATTAGTTTAGACATCAATTTTGGTCACATGCTGATAAGGTCAAATTTTCGGTGTCCACGGGACCATATTTTGGGAGTCAGCAATCCCAATTGGAGATCCCCACTGAATTCACCATACTCGAATTAGTTTAGACATCAATTTTGGTAACATTCTGATGAGGTCAAATTTTCGGTGTAAACGGTGCCAAATTTTGGGAGTGAGCAATCCCGATTTAGAGATCCCCACTGAATTGGCCATACTCGAAATAGTTTAGACATTAATTTTGGTCACATTTTGATGATGTCAAGTTTTCGGTGTCGGCGGGGCCAAATTTTAGGCGTGAAAAATCCCGATTTAGAGATTCCCACTGAATTGGCCATACTCGAATTAGTTTAGATATCAATTTTGGTCACATTCTGATAAGGTCAAATTTTCGGTGTCCACGGGGCCAAATTTTGGGAGTGAGCAATCCCAATTTAGAGATCCCCACTGAATTCGCCATTCTCGAATTAGTTTAGACATCAATTTTGGTCACATTCTGTCAAGGTCAAATTTGGGTATCCAAGGGGCCAAATCTTGGGAGTGAGCAATTCCGATTTAGAGGTCCCCACTGAATTGGCTATATTTGAATTAGTTTAGACAACAATTTTCGTCACATTCTGATGACGTCAAGTTTTCAGTGTCCAAGGGGCCACATTTTGGGAGTGAGCAATTACTATTTAGAGATCCCACTGAATTGGCCATACTCGAAATAGTTTAGACATCAATCTGGTCACATGATGACATCAAGTTTTCGGTGTCCACGGGGCCAAATTTTAGGAGTGAGAAATCCCGATTTAGAGATCCCCACTGAATTGGCTGTACTCTAATTAGTTTAGACATCAATTTTGGTCACATTCTGATAAGGTCAAATTTTTGGTGTCCACGGGGCCAAATTTTGGGAGTGAGCAATCCCAATTTAGAGATCCCCACTGAACTCGCTAATTAGTTTAGACAACAATTTTCGTCACATTCTGATGACGTCAAGTTTTCAGTGTCCAAGGGGCCACATTTTGGGAGTGAGAAATCCCGACTTAGAGTTCCCCACTCAATTGGTCATAATCGAATTAGTTTAGACCTCAATTTTGGTCACATTCTGTTGAGGTCAAATTTTCGGTGTCCACAGGGCCAAATTTTGGGAGTGAGCAATTCCGATTTAGAGACCCCACTGAATTGGCCATACTCAAAATAGTTTAGACATCAATCTGGTCACATTCTGATGACGAAAAGTTTTCGGTGTCCACAGGACCAAATTTTGGGAGTGAGCAATTACTATTTAGAGATCCCACTGAATTGGCCATACTCGAAATAGTTTAGACATCAATCTGGTCACATGATGACATCAAGTTTTCGGTGTCCACGGGGCCAAATTTTAGGAGTGAGAAATCCCGATTTAGAGATCCCCACTGAATTGGCTGTACTCTAATTAGTTTAGACATCAATTTTGGTCACATTCTGATAAGGTCAAATTTTTGGTGTCCACGGGGCCAAATTCACATAGTTATACATAGTGCTGTCTTTCGCTGCTGCCAGTTTTTGTTTTTGTTGCCTATTTTTCTTGTCTATACAGAACATGGGTACTCGTTTTGAGGACTTGAGAGAAGAGTTAAAAAAAGAAATGAAGGAATTTAAAAGCAAGGTTGAACGAGACCTCAGAAAAGAACTGAGGGAGATTAAAGACAGCCTTGAGTTCTACAACAAAGAATATGAAGACTATAAAGCGAAAAATGAGGCTCTAGAGAAGGAAAATGAAGTTCTGAGAAAAGCAAATGAAGCCTTGCGAACCGACTGTGATGACATGAGAAAGCAAATAGAGGAGCACGATCTCAGGATCGTAGCAGGAGAACAATACTCCAGAAACTGCAATGTTGAATTTAAAGGTGTCTTGCAAGAACAAAATGAGGATGTCACAAGCACCGTTTGCAAAGTCGCAGAATTACTAGACATCACAATAACTCCTGAAGACATTGATGTTTGCCATAGAGTAAAGGCTCGTAACAGCTCATCTTGTCCAAATATTGTTCTAAAACTAAAAAGCCGTTCACAACGCAACCTGTTGCTTGAGAAAGCGAAAAAAAACCGACTCTCAATGGCTGACCTTGGACATTTATCGAGTGAGGACCCCATTTTCATAAACGAGCACCTCTGCCCAGCACTAAAGCTGCTACTGGGTAAAACTGTTGAAAAGAAAAAGGCTTGCAACTGGAAGTATGTGTGGGTGAGGGATGGCAGAATCTTCGCTCGTAAAGAAGAGAAATCAAGCGTGCTTCATGTGCAGTGTGAACGTGATATAGATAAGATTGCCTAAAGAAGGTATGCCTGACCTCCTGCTGTGTTTCTGCGTCCTGAAATGGCGATAAAACCTCTAGACTTAAACTCTATCTCTCTCCACTATGATCCGAACAGTCTTACGTGTTTTCACTTAAATATACAGTCGGCACGAAATAAAGAAGATCAATTAAGTGCTCTACTAAACACTTTCAGATTTCAGTTTGACGTCATAATGCTAACCGAAACATGGTTTACATCTGTTTGTGACGTCATGAAGGATGCAGAATATAGCACATTCTTTTTAAACCGAGCGACCAAACGTGGGGGTGGTGTCCTTATGCATGTAAAACTGTCACTTCAATGTGAATTGCTTGAAGAATTTTCTTTTATAACGCCAAGTACAGAGTGCCTTGCTGTGATATGCCAAAAATATCTGTTTATAGTGATGTATCGTCCTCCTGAGGGCAATGTGTCAAATTTTCTCTCTCTCATCGATAAGATACTAAATTATGTAAACGAAAATAAGCTCGTGCTTATACTCGGAGGTGATCTGAATATTGACCTGTTAAATTTATCTACACTACAACACAATTTTGAAACACTCCTGGACTCGCATGGCTTCAACAACCTAATTAAATCTGCTACACGTGTAACACCAAACAGTAGTACTTTGATAGACCTGTTTATAACCAACCAAGCCATACAAGATACTACTGCCGGCGTTCTCGTCTCCCATATCAGTGATCACATGCCAATTTTTTTATTTAGTCGATCGACCCCTAGAAAGAGGGTAAAGAAACCGGACGTTTGCCAGAAAATGCAGAATATAAACGACAACACATTGGAAAAATTTCGCACTATTATCTCAGAAACAGACTGGGATGCAGTGTATTGCTCGCAAACGCCTGATGAAGCATATAATACTTTTTTGTCACTATTTTTAAAGTCTTACCTATCATCATTCATTTTAGTCCCTAAGCAAAAGACTAGCAAATCAAAGAAACCTTGGATAACGAAAGAATGCCTTAAGATGATAAAAAGGAAAGATAAATTGTTCAAAAAGTTCATAACCACACGAGACACAAATGACTGGAAGATTTTTAAACGCCATAGAAACAAAACCAATGCTGTGATACGGAATAAGAAGCGAGAATACCTTTTTAATCTTTTTCAGCCAGAGTACAACTCTAAACCGGATGTTTTGTGGAAAAATATAAACAAGATTTTAAACCGTTCTCTTACAGATCACAGCGTTTCCGAATTAACATTAAATGCCTCTCTGGTATCTGGTGTTGAGTTGGCGGAAGCTTTCAATCATCATTTTGTCAACATAGTTTCGAGTTCACATCATTCTGAGGCAATAAATGGAATTAACAGAAACAGCGATAGTTTGTACTTAAGGCCGACAGATGAGAGTGAGATTCATGCAGAATTCATTTCTATGAATAATAGTACGGTTTGCGATATTGATGACATACAAATCAAGCCGGTTATATACGTTTTAGATTTGATCTTACCGCAGCTTTCGTTTATATATAACTTGGTCCTTTCAACAGGAACCTTTCCTCGGAAAATGCAGGCATCAAAGGTAATAGTGCTGTTTAAAGGAGGCGATAAAAATAACTTGTCAAACTACCGTCCAATATCTATTCTACCAGTTTTTTCTAAGCCTTTAGAAAATTAATACAAACTAGAATTACTGCATTTGCTGATAAATGTTGTCTTATTACTCCCGCACAATATGGTTTTCGTAAAGGCAGATCTACTGAACTAGCTCTATTAACACAAAAAGAAATCATTCTACGAAGCTTTGAAAACAAAGAGTTAGTCGCTGGTATTTACATTGATTACTCCAAAGCATTTGATCGTTTAAATCATAGGACATTGCTCAAAAAGTTAGAAGTATACGGAATCCGAGGTGTGCCCCTAGACTTAATACGCTCATATCTGGAGCATCGTACACAAAGTGTTAGAATAGGCGAAAATCTTTCTTCCTCAAAGCGTGTTACTATGGGCGTGCCTCAAGGGAGCATCCTGGGGCCCCTCTTATTTAATTTTTATGTCAATGATATTGTAAACATTAGTGCAAGGCCAGAGTATATAATATATGCGGATGACACAACACTCTTATTTCGAAGCAATGACTACAACGAGCTTGTAAATGACATAAATGAATCGTTGAATCATTTGAGCACATGGAGCAAACTTAATTCATTAGAAATAAATGTAACCAAAACAAAAGCAATGTTATTTTCCGTAAGACAGTCATCATTGCCAATAATGTCTCTAAATAATAGTATAATTTTTGGCCATGCTCCTATTGAAATCGTTGACGAAGTAAAAACACTCGGTGTTTATTTTCACAAAAATATGTCCTGGGATAGGCACGTAAATGAAACAATTTCACGCCTGTCAAAAGTAGTGGGTATATTAGCAAAATTCCATTTCTTTCTACCGGCCAAAATTAAGCTTCATATATACAATTCATTGTTCTTGTCTCAACTAAACTACTGTTTCCTTGTATGGGGTAAAACTACACAAACAAATTTAAATCGATTATATGTACTTCAGAAAAAGGCGGTCCGCCATATAGCTGGAGCAGACTACTATACTCATACCATACCGCTTTTCAAGAACTTTAGAATAATGCCAGTGACCCATCTCTATTCATACAACTTAGCCGTTCGCTACAAACAGCACATTGCTACCTCTGAATCTGCACTACTTTCCATCGCCAATTTAAGAGCACTTGCACGAACATACCCTTCACGTTCTACAGATACTTGGATTGTGCCTTTTGCGAGAACAACATTTTGGCCAGCAAATGCTCGCATATCTTTTGCCCTCTCTCTTAAATTATCTTCTCCAAAGTAAAGTTGATATTGAAAAGGTTAATAAGAGAACAATACATTTATTTTTTATGTCACAGATGTAAATATGACTTGCTGTTTTCTTTCATTCTTTTGTATTTTCTGGATTTTATGCTGCATTCTTTTTGATGGTATTCATTGGCCCTGTTGATATTTCATGTTGTGCAGTTATATTAAGCTTTTCCGCAGACTGAATTATGTGGAAAAGGAAGTTGTTTGTAACTCTTGTTTAAAACTACAATCTGAATTTTGGATGCACCGATATTGTAATTACTAACCCCTCGCTGTTGCCATGTATTGGGGCCCGAGCGCCGTCAAGTGAATTAACGTTCACTTTTTGTCTCGGGTCCCTCATTTCTTTTTGAAATGAAAATAAACTTCAAACTTCAAACTTCAAACTTCAAATTTTGGGAGTGAGCAATCCCAATTTAGAGATCCCCACTTAATTCGCCATGCTCGAATTAGTTTAGAGATGAATTTTGGTCATATTCTGATGAGGTTAAATTTTCGGTGTTCATGGGGCCAAATTTTGGGAGCGAGCAATCCCAATTTAGAGATCCGCACTGATTTGGCCATACTCGAATTAGTTTAGACCTCAATTTTGGTCACATTCTGATGAGGTCAAATTTCGGTGTCCACAGGGCCAAATTTTGGGAGTGAGCAATTACTATTTAGAGATCCCACTGAATTGGCCATACTCGAAATAGTTTAGACATCAATCTGGTCACATGATGACATCAAGTTTTCGGTGTCCACGGGGCCAAATTTTAGGAGTGAGAAATCCCGATTTAGAGATCCCCACTGAATTGGCTGTACTCTAATTAGTTTAGACATCAATTTTGGTCACATTCTGATAAGGTCAAATTTTTGGTGTCCACGGGGCCAAATTTTGGGAGTGAGCAATCCCAATTTAGAGATCCCCACTGAATTCGCCATGCTCGAATTAGTTTAGACATCAATTTTGGTCACATTCTGATAAGGTCAAATTTTCGGTGTCCCTGGGGCCAAATTTTGGGAGTGAGCAATCAGGATTTAGAGGTCCCCACAGAATTGGCCATACTCGAATTAGTTTAGAGATCAATTTTGGTCATATTCTGATGAGGTCAAATTTTCGGTGTCCACGGGGCCAAATTTTGGGAGTGAGCAATCCCAATTTAGAGATCCGCACTGATTTGGCCATACTCGAATTAGTTTAGACCTCAATTTTCATCACATTCTGATAAGGTCAAATTTTCGGTGTCCACGAGGCCAAATTTTGGGAGTGAGCAATTCCGATTTAGAGATCCCCACTGAATTGGCCATACTCGAATTAGTTTAGACATCAATTTTGGTCACATGCTGATAAGGTCAAATTTTCGGTCTCCACGGGGCCATATTTTGGGAGTCAGCAATCCCAATTTAGAGATCCTCACTGAATTCGCCATACTCGAATTAGTTTAGAGATCAATTTTGGTCATATTCTGGCGAGGTCAAATTTTCAGTGTCCACGTGGCCAAATTTTGGAAGTGATCAATCCCAATTTAGAGATCCCCACTGAATTGGCCATACTCGAAATAGTTTAGACATCAATTTTGGTCACATTCCGATGAGGTCAAATTTTCGGTGTTCAAGGGTCCAATATTGGAGTGAGCAATTCCGAATTAGAGATCCCCACTGAATTAGCCATACTCGAAAAAGCTTAGAAATCAATTTTGGTCACATTCTGTCAAGGTCAAATTTTGGGTGTCCGAGGGGCCAAAATTTAGGAGCGAGCAATCCCGATTTAGAGGTCCCCACTGAATAGGCCATAATTGAATTAGTTTAGACATCAATTTTGGTCACATTCTGATTACATCAAATTTTCAGTGTCCAAGGGGCCAAATTTTGGGAGTGAGCAATCCCGACTAGAGATCACACTGAATTGGCTATACTCGAATTAGTTTAGACATCAATTTTAGTCACTTTCTGACGAGGTCAAACTTTGGGTGTCCAAGGGGCCAAATTTTGGGACTGAGCAATCCCGATTTAGAGATCCCCACTGAATTGGCCATACTCGAATTAGTTTAAACATCATTATTGGTCACATTCTGACGAGGTCAAATTTTGGGTGTCCAAGGGACCACATTTTGGGACTGAGGAATCCCGATTTAGAGAACCCAACTCAATTGGCCATACTCGAATTAGTTTAGACATCAATTTTGGTCACATTCTGATAAGGTCAAATTTTCGGTGTCCACGGGGCCAAATTTTGAGAGTGAGCAATCCCAATTTAGAGATCCCCACTGAATTCGCATACTCGAATTAGTTTAGACATCAATTTTGGTCACATTCTGTCAAGGTCAAATTTGGGTATCCAAGGGGCCAAATCTTGCGAGTGAGCAATTCCGATTTAGAGGTCCCCACTGAAATGGCTATATTTGAATTAGTTTAGACATCAATTTTGGTCACATTCTGATGAGATCAAATTTTCGGTGTCCACGGGGCCAAATTTTGGAAGTGAACAATTCCGATTTAGAGATCCCCACTGAATTGGCCATACTCGAAATAGTTTGGACATCAATTTTGGTCACATTCTGATGAGGTCAAATTTTCGGTGTCCACAGGGCCAAATTTTGGGAGTGAGCAATTACTATTTAGAGATCCCACTGAATTGGCCATACTCGAAATAGTTTAGAAATCAATCTGGTCACATGATGACATCAAATTTTTGGTGTCCACGGGGCCAAATTTTGGGAGTGAGCAATCCCAATTTAGAGATCCCCACTGAACTCGCTAATTAGTTTAGACATCAATTTTAGTCACATTCTGACGAGGTCAAATTTTGGGTGTCCAAGGGGCCAATTTTTGGGACTGAGCAACCCGATTTAGAGATCCCCACTGAATTGGCCATACTCGAATTAGTTTAGACACCAATTTTGGTCACCTTCTGATGAGGTCAAATTTTCGGTGTCCATGGGGCCAAATTTTGGGAGTGAGCAATCCCGATTTAAGATCCCCTCTGAATTGGAAATACTCGAATTAGTTTAAACATCATTTTTTGGTCACATTCTGACAAGGTCAAATTTTGGGTGTCCAAGGGACCACATTTTGGGACTGAGCAATCCCGATTTAGAGATCCCCACTGAATTGGCCATACTCGAAATAGTTTAGACATCAATTTTGGTCACATTTTGATGATGTCAAGTTTTCGGTGTCCGCGGGGCCAAATTTTAGGCGTGAAAAATCCCGATTTAGAGATTCCCACTGAATTGGCCATACTCGAATTAGTTTAGACATCAATTTTGGTCACATTCTGATAAGGTCAAACTTTCGGTGTCCACGGGACCAAATTTTGGGAGTGAGCAATCCCAATTTAGAGATGCCCACTGAATTCGCCATACTCGAATTAGTTTAGACATCAATTTTGGTCACATTCTGTCAAGGTCAAATTTGGGTATCCAAGGGGCCAAATCTTGGGAGTGTACAATCCCGATTTAGAGGTCCCCACTGAATTGGCTATATTTGCATTAGTTTAAACAACAATTTTCGTCACATTCTGATGACGTCAAATTTTCAGTGTCCAAGGGGCCCACATTTTGGGAGTGAGAAATCCCGACTTAGAGTTCCCCACTCAATTGGTCATAATCGAATTAGTTTAGACCCTCAATTTTGGTCACATTCTGATGAGGTCAAATTTTCTGTGTCCACAGGGCCAAATTTTGGGAGTGAGCAATTCCGATTTAGAGACCCCACTGAATTGGCCATACTCGAAATAGTTTAGACATCAATCTGGTCACATTCTGATGAGGTCAAATTTTCGGTGTCGACGAGGCCAAATTTTGGGAGTGAGCAATTTCGATTTAGAGATCCCCACTGAACTGGCCATACTCGAATTAGTTTAGACATCAATTTGGTCACATGCTGATAAGGTCAAATTTTCGGTGTCCACGGGACCATATTTTGGGAGTCAGCAATCCCAATTGGAGATCCCCACTGAATTCACCATACTCGAATTAGTTTAGACATCAATTTTGGTAACATTCTGATGAGGTCAAAATTTTCGGTGTAAACGGTTCCAAATTTTGGGAGTGAGCAATCCCGATTTAGAGATCCCCACTGAATTGGCCATACTCGAAATAGTTTAGACATTAATTTTGGTCACATTTTGATGATGTCAAGTTTTCGGTGTCCGCGGGGCCAAATTTTAGGCGTGAAAAATCCCGATTTAGAGATTCCCACTGAATTGGCCATACTCGAATTAGTTTAGACATCAATTTTGGTCACATTCTGATAAGG
Source organism: Amblyomma maculatum (assembly GCF_055883805.1). Taxonomy (NCBI): domain Eukaryota; kingdom Metazoa; phylum Arthropoda; class Arachnida; order Ixodida; family Ixodidae; genus Amblyomma; species Amblyomma maculatum. The sequence goes on along the minus strand of NC_139348.1, from coordinate 49,034,047 downwards.
TCAAATTTTCGGTGTCCACGAGGCCAAATTTTGGGAGTGAGCAATCCAATTTAGAGATCCCCACTGAATTCGCCATACTCGAATTAGTTTAGACATCAATTTTGGTCACATTCTGTCAAGGTCAAATTTCGGTATCCAAGGGGCCAAATCTTGGGAGTGAGCAATTCCGATTTGGAGGTCCCCACTGAATTGGCTATATTTGAATTAGTTTAGACAACAATTTTCGTCACATTCTGATGACGTCAAGTTTTCAGTGTCCAAGGGGCCACATTTTGGGAGTGAGAAATCCCGACTAGAGATCCCACTGAATTGGCTATACTCGAATTAGTTTAGACATCAATTTTAGTCACTTTCTGACGAGGTCAAATTTTGGGTGTCCAAGGGACCACATTTTGGGACTGAGCAATCCCGATTTAGAGAACCCCACTCAATTGGCCATACTCGAATTAGTTTAGACATCAATTTTGGTCACATTCTGATAAGGTCAAATTTTCGGTGTCCACGGGGCCAAATTTTGGGAGTGAGCAATCCCAATTTAGAGATCCCCACTGAATTCGCCATGCTCGAATTAGTTTAGACATCAATTTTGGTCACATTCTGATAAGGTCAAATTTTCGGTGTCCCCGGGGCCAAATTTTTGGGAGTGAGCAATCAGGATTTAGAGATCCCCACAGAATTGGCCATACTCGAATTAGTTTAGAGATCAATTTTGGTCATATTCTGATGAGGTCAAATTTTCGGTGTCCACGGGGCCAAATTTTGGGAGTGAGCAATCCCAATTTAGAGATCCGCACTGATTTGGCCATACTCGAATTAGTTTAGACCTCCATTTTGATCACATTCTGATAAGGTCAAATTTTCGGTGTCCACGAGGCCAAATTTTGGGAGTGAGCAATTCCGATTTAGAGATCCCCACTGAATTGGCCATACTCGAATTAGTTTAGACATCAATTTTGGTCACATGCTGATAAGGTCAAATTTTCGGTCTCCACGGGGCCAAATTTTGGGAGTCAGCAATCCCAATTTAGAGATCCTCACTGAATTCGACATACTCGAATTAGTTTAGAGATCAATTTTGGTCATATTCTGGCGAGGTCAAATTTTCAGTGTCCACGTGGCCAAATTTTGGAAGTGATCAATCCCCAATTTAGAGATCCCCACTGAATTGGCCATACTCGAAATAGTTTAGACATCAATTTTGGTCACATTCCGATGAGGTCAAATTTTCGGTGTCCAAGGGTCCAATATTGGAGTGAGCAATTCCGACTTAGAGATCCCCACTGAATTAGCCATACTCGAAAAAGCTTAGAAATCAATTTTGGTCACATTCTGTCAAGGTCAAATTTTGGGTGTCCGAGGGGCCAAAATTTAGGAGCGAGCAATCCCGATTTAGAGGGTCCCCACTGAATAGGCCATAATTGAATTAGTTTAGACATCAATTTTGGTCACATTCTGATTACATCAATTTTCAGTGTCCAAGGGGCCAAATTTTCGGAGTGAGCAATCCCGACTAGAGATCACACTGAATTGGCTATACTCGAATTAGTTTAGACATCAATTTTAGTCACTTTCTGACGAGGTCAACTTTGGGTGTCCAAGGGGCCAAATTTTGGCACTGAGCAATCCCGATTTAGAGATCCCCACTGAATTGGCCATACTCGAATTAGTTTAAACATCATTATTGGTCACATTCTGACGAGGTCAAATTTTGGGTGTCCAAGGGACCACATTTTGGGACTGAGCAATCCCGATTTAGAGAACCCAACTCAATTGGCCATACTCGAATTAGTTTAGACATCAATTTTGGTCACATTCTGATAAGGTCAAATTTTCGGTGTCCACGGGGCCAAATTTTGAGAGTGAGCAATCCCAATGTAGAGATCCCCACTGAATTCGCATACTCGAATTAGTTTAGACATCAATTTTGGTCACATTCTGTCAAGGTCAAATTTGGGTATCCAAGGGGCCAAATCTTGCGAGTGAGCAATTCCGATTTAGAGGTCCCCCACTGAAATGGCTATATTTGAATTAGTTTAGACATCAATTTTGGTCACATTCTGATGAGATCAAATTTTCGGTGTCCACGGGGCCAAATTTTGGAAGTGAACAATTCCGATTTAGAGATCCCCACTGAATTGGCCATACTCGAAATAGTTTGGACATCAATTTGGTCACATTCTGATGAGGTCAAATTTTCGGTGTCCACAGGGCCAAATTTTGGGAGTGAGCAATTACTATTTAGAGATCCCACTGAATTGGCCATACTCGAAATAGTTTAGAAATCAATCTGGTCACATGATGACATCAAATTTTTGGTGTCCACGGGGCCAAATTTTGGGAGTGAGCAATCCCAATTTAGAGATCCCCACTGAACTCGCTAATTAGTTTAGACATCAATTTTAGTCACATTCTGACGAGGTCAAATTTTGGGTGTCCAAGGGGCCAATTTTTGGGCCTGAGCAACCCGATTTAGAGATCCCCACTGAATTGGCCATACTCGAATTAGTTTAGACACCAATTTTGGTCACTTTCTGATGAGGTCAAATTATCGGTGTCCATGGGGCCAAATTTTGGGAGTGAGCAATCCCGATTTAAGATCCCCTCTGAATTGGAAATACTCGAATTAGTTTAAACATCATTTTTGGTCACATTCTGACAAGGTCAAATTTTGGGTGTCCAAGGGACCACATTTTGGGACTGAGCAATCCCGATTTAGAGATCCCCACTGAATTGGCCATACTCGAAATAGTTTAGACATCAATTTTGGTCACATTTTGACGATGTCAAGTTTTCGGTGTCCGCGGGGCCAAATTTTAGGCGTGAAAAATCCCGATTTAGAGATTCCCACTGAATTGGCCATACTCGAATTAGTTTAGACATCAATATTGGTCACATTCTGATAAGGTCAAATTTTCGGTGTCCACGGGACCAAATTTTGGGAGTGAGCAATCCCAATTTAGAGATGCCCACTGAATTCGCCATACTCGAATTAGTTTAGACATCAATTTTGGTCACATTCTGTCAAGGTCAAATATGGGTATCCAAGGGGCCAAATCTTGGGAGTGAGCAATCCCGATTTAGAGGTCCCCACTGAATTGGCTATATTTGCATTAGTTTAGACAACAATTTTCGTCACATTCTGATGACGTCAAATTTTCAGTGTCCAAGGGGCCACATTTTGGGAATGAGAAATCCCGACTTAGAGTTCCCCACTCAATTGGTCATAATCGAATTAGTTTAGACCTCAATTTTGGTCACATTCTGATGAGGTCAAATTTTCTGTGTCCACAGGGCCAAATTTTGGGAGTGACAATTCCGATTTAGAGACCCCACTGAATTGGCCATACTCGAAATAGTTTAGACATCAATCTGGTCACATTCTGATGAGGTCAAATTTTCGGTGTCGACGAGGCCAAATTTTGGGAGTGAGCAATTTCGATTTAGAGATCCCCACTGAACTGGCCATACTCGAATTAGTTTAGACATCAATTTTGGTCACATGCTGATAAGGTCAAATTTTCGGTGTCCACGGGACCATATTTTGGGAGTCAGCAATCCCAATTGGAGATCCCCACTGAATTCACCATACTCGAATTAGTTTAGACATCAATTTTGGTAACATTCTGATGAGGTCAAATTTTCGGTGTAAACGGTGCCAAATTTTGGGAGTGAGCAATCCCGATTTAGAGATCCCCACTGAATTGGCCATACTCGAAATAGTTTAGACATTAATTTTGGTCACATTTTGATGATGTCAAGTTTTCGGTGTCCGCGGGGCCAAATTTTAGGCGTGAAAAATCCCGATTTAGAGATTCGCACTGAATTGGCCATACTCGAATTAGTTTAGACATCAATTTTGGTCACATTCTGATAAGGTCAAATTTTCGGTGTCCACGGGGCCAAATTTTGGGAGTGAGCAATCCCAATTTAGAGATCCCCACTGAATTCGCCATACTCGAATTAGTTTAGACATCAATTTTGGTCACATTCTGTCAAGGTCAAATTTGGGTATCCAAGGGGCCAAATCTTGGGAGTGAGCAATTCCGATTTAGAGGTCCCCACTGAATTGGCTATATTTGAATTAGTTTAGACAACAATTTTCGTCACATTCTGATGACGTCAAGTTTTCAGTGTCCAAGGGGCCACATTTTGGGAGTGAGAAATCCCGACTAGAGATCCCACTGAATTGGCTATACTCATATTAGTTTAGACATCAATTTTAGTCACTTTCTGACGAGGTCAAACTTTGGGTGTCCAAGGGGCCAAATTTTGGGACTGAGCAATCCCGATTTAGAGATCCCCACTGAATTGGCCATACTCGAATTAGTTTAAACATCATTATTGGTCACATTCTGACGAGGTCAAATTTTGGGTGTCCAAGGGACCACATTTTGGGACTGAGCAATCCCGATTTAGAGAACCCCACTCAATTGGCCATACTCGAATTAGTTTAGACATCAATTTTGGTCACATTCTGATAAGGTCAAATTTTCGGTGTCCACGGGGCCAAATTTTGAGAGTGAGCAATCCCAATTTAGAGATCCCCACTGAATTCGCCATACTCGAATTAGTTTAGACATCAATTTTGGTCACATTCTGTCAAGGTCAAATTTGGGTATCCAAGGGGCCAAATCTTGCGAGTGAGCAATCCCGATTTAGAGGTCCCCACTGAAATGGCTATATTTGAATTAGTTTAGACATCAATTTTGGTCACATTCTGATGAGATCAAATTTTCGGTGTCCACGGGGCCAAATTTTGGGAGTGAGCAATTACTATTTAGAGATCCCACTGAATTGGCCATACTCGAAATAGTTTAGACATCAATCTGGTCACATGATGACATCAAGTTTTCGGTGTCCACGGGGCCAAATTTTAGGAGTGAGAAATCCCGATTTAGAGATCCCCACTGAATTGGCTGTACTCTAATTAGTTTAGACATCAATTTTGGTCACATTCTGATAAGGTCAAATTTTTGGTGTCCACGGGGCCAAATTTTGGGAGTGAGCAATCCCAATTTAGAGATCCCCACTGAACTCGCTAATTAGTTTAGACAACAATTTTCGTCACATTCTGATGACGTCAAGTTTTCAGTGTCCAAGGGGCCACATTTTGGGAGTGAGAAATCCCGACTTAGAGTTCCCCACTCAATTGGTCATAATCGAATTAGTTTAGACCTCAATTTTGGTCACATTCTGTTGAGGTCAAATTTTCGGTGTCCACAGGGCCAAATTTTGGGAGTGAGCAATTCCGATTTAGAGACCCCACTGAATTGGCCATACTCGAAATAGTTTAGACATCAATCTGGTCACATTCTGATGACAAAAAGTTTTCGGTGTCCACAGGACCAAATTTTGGGAGTGAGCAATTACTATTTAGAGATCCCACTGAATTGGCCATACTCGAAATAGTTTAGACATCAATCTGGTCACATGATGACATCAAGTTTTCGGTGTCCACGGGGCCAAATTTTAGGAGTGAGAAATCCCGATTTAGAGATCCCCACTGAATTGGCTGTACTCTAATTAGTTTAGACATCAATTTTGGTCACATTCTGATAAGGTCAAATTTTTGGTGTCCACGGGGCCAAATTTTGGGAGTGAGCAATCCCAATTTAGAGATCCCCACTTAATTCGCTATGCTCGAATTAGTTTAGAGATCAATTTTGGTCATATTCTGATGAGGTTAAATTTTCGGTGTCCACGGGGCCAAATTTTGGGAGCGAGCAATCCCAATTTAGAGATCCGCACTGATTTGGCCATACTCGAATTAGTTTAGACCTCAATTTTGGTCACATTCTGATGAGGTCAAATTTCGGTGTCCACGAGGCCAAATTTTGGGAGTGAGCAATTCCGATTTAGAGATCCCCACTGAATTGGCCATACTCGAATTAGTTTAGACATCAATTTTGGTCACATGCTGATAAATGTCAAATTTTCGGTGTCCACGGGGCCATATTTTGGGAGTCAGCAATCCCAATTTAGAGATCCCCACTGAATTCGCCATACTCGAATTAGTTTAGACATCAATTTTGGTAACATTCTGATGAGGTCAAATTTTCGGTGTAAACGGTGCCAAAGTTTGGGAGTGAGCAATCCCGATTTAGAGATCCCCACTGAATTGGCCATACTCGAAATAGTTTAGACATCAATTTTGGTCACATTCCAATGAGGTCAAATTATCGGTGTCCAAGGGTCCAATATGGGAGAGGGCAACCCCGACTTAGAGATCCCCACTGAATTAGCCATACTCGAAAAAGCTTAGAAATCAATTTTGGTCACATTCTGTCAAGGTCAAATTTTGGGTGTCCAAGGGCCAAAATTTAGGAGTGAGCAATCCCGATTTAGAGGTCCCCACTGAATAGGCCTTAATTGAATTAGTTTAGACATCAATTTTGATCACATTCTGATTACATCAATTTTTCAGTGTCCAAGGGGCCAAATTTTGGGAGTGAGCAATCCCGACTTAGAGATCCCCACTGAATTGGCTATACTCGAATTAGTTTAGACATCAATTTTAGTCACTTTCTGACGAGGTCAAATTTTGGGTGTCCAAGGGGCCAAATTTTGGGACTGAGCAATCCCGATTTAGAGATCCCCACTGAATTGGCCATACTCGAATTAGTTTAAACATCATTATTGGTCACATTCTGACGAGGTCAAGTTTTGGGTGTCCAAGGGACCACATTTTGGGACTGAGCAATCCCGATTTAGAGAACCCCACTCAATTGGCCATACTCGAATTAGTTTAGACATCAATTTTGGTCACAATCTGATAAGGTCAAATTTTCGGTGTCCATGGGGCCAAATTTTGAGAGTGAGCAATCCCAATTTAGAGATCCCCACTGAATTCGCCATACTCGAATTAGTTTAGACATCAATTTTGGTCACATTCTGTCAAGGTCAAATTTGGGTATCCAAGGGGCCAAATCTTGCGAGTGAGCAATCCCGATTTAGAGGTCCCCACTGAAATGGCTATATTTGAATTAGTTTAGACATCAATTTTGGTCACATTCTGATGAGATCAAATTTTCGGTGTCCACGGGGCCAAATTTTGGGAGTGAACAATTCCGATTTAGAGATCCCCACTGAATTGGCCATACTCGAAATAGTTTAGACATCAATCTGGTCACATGATGACATCAAGTTTTCGGTGTCCACGGGGCCAAATTTTAGGAGTGAGAAATCCCGATTTAGAGATCCCCACTGAATTGGCTGTACTCTAATTAGTTTAGACATCAATTTTGGTCACATTCTGATAAGGTCAAATTTTTGGTGTCCACGGGGCCAAATTTTGGGAGTGAGCAATGCCAATTTAGAGATCCCCACTGAACTCGCTAATTAGTTTAGACATCAATTTTAGTCACTTTCTGACGAGGTCAAACTTTGGGTGTCCAAGGGGCCAAATTTTGGGACTGAGCAATCCCGATTTAGAGATCCCCACTGAATTGGCCATACTCGAATTAGTTTAAACATCATTATTGGTCACATTCTGACGAGGTCAAATTTTGGGTGTCCAAGGGACCACATTTTGGGACTGAGCAATCCCGATTTAGAGAACCCCACTCAATTGGCCATACTCGAATTAGTTTAGACATCAATTTTGGTCACTTCTGATAAGGTCAAATTTTCGGTGTCCACGGGGCCAAATTTTGAGAGTGAGCAATCCCAATTTAGAGATCCCCACTGAATTCGCCATACTCGAATTAGTTTAGACATCAATTTTGGTCACATTCTGTCAAGGTCAAATTTGGGTATCCAAGTGGCCAAATCTTGCGAGTGAGCAATCCCGATTTAGAGGTCCCCACTGAAATGGCTATATTTGAATTAGTTTAGACATCAATTTTGGTCACATTCTGATGAGATCAAATTTTCGGTGTCCACGGGGCCAAATTTTGGGAGTGAGCAATTACTATTTAGAGATCCCACTGAATTGGCCATACTCGAAATAGTTTAGACATCAATCTGGTCACATGATGACATCAAGTTTTCGGTGTCCACGGGGCCAAATTTTAGGAGTGAGAAATCCCGATTTAGAGATCCCCACTGAATTGGCTGTACTCTAATTAGTTTAGACATCAATTTTGGTCACATTCTGATAAGGTCAAATTTTTGGTGTCCACGGGGCCAAATTTTGGGAGTGAGCAATCCCAATTTAGAGATCCCCACTGAACTCGCTAATTAGTTTAGACAACAATTTTCGTCACATTCTGATGACATCAAGTTTTCAGTGTCCAAGGGGCCACATTTTGGGAGTGAGAAATCCCGACTTAGAGTTACCCACTCAATAGGTCATAATCGAATTAGTTTAGACCTCAATTTTGGTCACATTCTGTTGAGGTCAAATTTTCGGTGTCCACAGGGCCAAATTTTGGGAGTGAGCAATTCCGATTTAGAGACCCCACTGAATTGGCCATACTCGAAATAGTTTAGACATCAATCTGGTCACATTCTGATGACGAAAAGTTTTCGGTGTCCACAGGACCAAATTTTGGGAGTGAGCAATTACTATTTAGAGATCCCACTGAATTGGCCATACTCGAAATAGTTTAGACATCAATTTTGGTCACATTCCGATGAGGTCAAATTATCGGTGTCCAAGGGTCCAATATGGGAGAGGGCAACCCCGACTTAGAGATCCCCACTGAATTAGCCATACTCGAAAAAGCTTAGAAATCAATTTTGGTCACATTCTGTCAAGGTCAAATTTTGGGTGTCCAAGGGCCAAAATTTAGGAGTGAGCAATCCCGATTTAGAGGTCCCCACTGAATAGGCCTTAATTGAATTAGTTTAGACATCAATTTTGGTCACATTCTGATTACATCAATTTTTCAGTGTCCAAGGGGCCAAATTTTGGGAGTGAGCAATCCCGACTTAGAGATCCCCACTGAATTGGCTATACCAGAATTAGTTTAGACATCAATTTTAGTCACTTTCTGACGAGGTCAAATTTTGGGTGTCCAAGGGGCCAAATTTTGGGACTGAGCAATCCCGATTTAGAGATCCCCACTGAATTGGCCATACTCGAATTAGTTTAAACATCATTACTGGTCACATTCTGACGAGGTCAAGTTTTGGGTGTCCAAGGGACCACATTTTGGGACTGAGCAATCCCGATTTAGAGAACCCCACTCAATTGGCCATACTCGAATTAGTTTAGACTTCAATTTTGGTCACAATCTGATAAGGTCAAATTTTCGGTGTCCACGGGGCCAAATTTTGAGAGTGAGCAATCCCAATTTAGAGATCCCCACTGAATTCGCCATACTCGAATTAGTTTAGACATCAATTTTGGTCACATTCTGTCAAGGTCAAATTTGGGTATCCAAGGGGCCAAATCTTGCGAGTGAGCAATCCCGATTTAGAGGTCCCCACTGAAATGGCTATATTTGAATTAGTTTAGACATCAATTTTGGTCACATTCTGATGAGATCAAATTTTCGGTGTCCACGGGGCCAAATTTTGGGAGTGAACAATTCCGATTTAGAGATCCCCACTGAATTGGCCATACTCGAAATAGTTTAGACATCAATCTGGTCACATGATGACATCAAGTTTTCGGTGTCCACGGGGCCAAATTTTAGGAGTGAGAAATCCCGATTTAGAGATCCCCACTGAATTGGCTGTACTCTAATTAGTTTAGACATCAATTTTGGTCACATTCTGATAAGGTCAAATTTTTGGTGTCCAAGGGACCACATTTTGGGACTGAGCAATCCCGATTTAGAGAACCCCACTCAATTGGCCATACTCGAATTAGTTTAACATCAATTTTGGTCACTTCTGATAAGGTCAAATTTTCGGTGTCCACGGGGCCAAATTTTGAGAGTGAGCAATCCCAATTTAGAGATCCCCACTGAATTCGCCATACTCGAATTAGTTTAGACATCAATTTTGGTCACATTCTGTCAAGGTCAAATTCGGGTATACAAGTGGCCAAATCTTGCGAGTGAGCAATCCCGATTTAGAGGTCCCCACTGAAATGGCTATATTTGAATTAGTTTAGACATCAATTTTGGTCACATTCTGATGAGATCAAATTTTCGGTGTCCACGGGGCCAAATTTTGGGAGTGAGCAATTACTATTTAGAGATCCCACTGAATTGGCCATACTCGAAATAGTTTAGACATCAATCTGGTCACATGATGACATCAAGTTTTCGGTGTCCACGGGGCCAAATTTTAGGAGTGAGAAATCCCGATTTAGAGATCCCCACTGAATTGGCTGTACTCTAATTAGTTTAGACATCAATTTTGGTCACATTCTGATAAGGTCAAATTTTTGGTGTCCACGGGGCCAAATTTTGGGAGTGAGCAATCCCAATTTAGAGATCCCCACTGAACTCGCTAATTAGTTTAGACAACAATTTTCGTCACATTCTGATGACGTCAAGTTTTCAGTGTCCAAGGGGCCACATTTTGGGAGTGAGAAATCCCGACTTAGAGTTACCCACTCAATAGGTCATAATCGAATTAGTTTAGACCTCAATTTTGGTCACATTCTGTTGAGGTCAAATTTTCGGTGTCCACAGGGCCAAATTTTGGGAGTGAGCAATTCCGATTTAGAGACCCCACTGAATTGGCCATACTCGAAAAAGTTTAGACATCAATCTGGTCACATTCTGATGACGAAAAGTTTTCGGTGTCCACAGGACCAAATTTTGGGAGTGAGCAATTACTATTTAGAGATCCCACTGAATTGGCCATACTCGAAATAGTTTAGAAATCAATCTGGTCACATGATGACATCAAGTTTTCGGTGTCCACGGGGCCAAATTTTAGGAGTGAGAAATCCCGATTTAGAGATCCCCACTGAATTGGCTGTACTCTAATTAGTTTAGACATCAATTTTGGTCACATTCTGATAAGGTCAAATTTTTGGTGTCCACGGGGCCAAATTTTGGGAGTGAGCAATCCCAATTTAGAGATCCCCACTTAATTCGCCATGCTCGAATTAGTTTAGAGATCAATTTTGGTCATATTCTGATGAGGTTAAATTTTCGGTGTCCACGGGGCCAAATTTTGGGAGCGAGCAATCCCAATTTAGAGATCCGCACTGATTTGGCCATACTCGAATTAGTTTAGACCTCAATTTTGGTCACATTCTGATGAGGTCAAATTTCGGTGTCCACGAGGCCAAATTTTGGGAGTGAGCAATTCCGATTTAGAGATCCCCACTGAATTGGCCATACTCGAATTAGTTTAGACATCAATTTTGGTCACATGCTGATAAGGTCAAATTTTCGGTGTCCACGGGGCCATATTTTGGGAGTCAGCAATCCCAATTTAGAGATCCCCACTGAATTCGCCATACTCGAATTAGTTTAGACATCAATTTTGGTAACATTCTGATGAGGTCAAATTTTCGGTGTAAACGGTGCCAAATTTTGGGAGTGAGCAATCCCGATTTAGAGATCCCCACTGAATTGGCCATACTCGAAATAGTTTAGACATCAATTTTGGTCACATTCCGATGAGGTCAAATTATCGGTGTCCAAGGGTCCAATATGGGAGAGGGCAACCCCGACTTAGAGATCCCCACTGAATTAGCCATACTCGAAAAAGCTTAGAAATCAATTTTGGTCACATTCTGTCAAGGTCAAATTTTGGGTGTCCAAGGGCCAAAATTTAGGAGTGAGCAATCCCGATTTAGAGGTCCCCACTGAATAGGCCATAATTGAATTAGTTTAGACATCAATTTTGGTCACATTCTGATTACATCAATTTTTCAGTGTCCAAGGGGCCAAATTTTGGGAGTGAGCAATCCCGACTTAGAGATCCCCACTGAATTGGCTATACTCGAATTAGTTTAGACATCAATTTTAGTCACTTTCTGACGAGGTCAAATTTTGGGTGTCCAAGGGGCCAAATTTTGGGACTGAGCAATCCCGATTTAGAGATCCCCACTGAATTGGCCATACTCGAATTAGTTTAAACATCATTATTGGTCACATTCTGACGAGGTCAAGTTTTGGGTGTCCAAGGGACCACATTTTGGGACTGAGCAATCCCGATTTAGAGAACCCCACTCAATTGGCCATACTCGAATTAGTTTAGACATCAATTTTGGTCACAATCTGATAAGGTCAAATTTTCGGTGTCCACGGGGCCAAATTTTGAGAGTGAGCAATCCCAATTTAGAGATCCCCACTGAATTCGCCATACTCGAATTAGTTTAGACATCAATTTTGGTCACATTCTGTCAAGGTCAAATTTGGGTATCCAAGGGGCCAAAACTTGCGAGTGAGCAATCGCGATTTAGAGGTCCCCACTGAAATGGCTATATTTGAATTAGTTTAGACATCAATTTTGGTCACATTCTGATGAGATCAAATTTTCGGTGTCCACGGGGCCAAATTTTAGGAGTGAGAAATCCCGATTTAGAGATCCCCACTGAATTGGCTGTACTCTACTTAGTTTAGACATCAATTTTGGTCACATTCTGATAAGGTCAAATTTTTGGTGTCCACGGGGCCAAATTTTGGGAGTGAGCAATCCCAATTTAGAGATCCCCACTGAACTCGCTAATTAGTTTAGACATCAATTTTAGTCACATTCTGACGAGGTCAAATTTTGGGTGTCCAAGGGGCCAAATTTTGGGACTGAGCAACCCGATTTAGAGATCCCCACTGAATTGGCCATACTCGAATTAGTTTAGACACCAATTTTGGTCACTTTCTGATGAGGTCAAATTATCGGTGTCCATGGGGCCAAATTTTGGGAGTGAGCAATCCCGATTTAAGATCCCCTCTGAATTGGAAATACTCGAATTAGTTTAAACATCATTTTTGGTCACATTCTGACAAGGTCAAATTTTGGGTGTCCAAGGGACCACATTTTGGGACTGAGCAATCCCGATTTAGAGATCCCCACTGAATTGGCCATACTCGAAATAGTTTAGACATCAATTTTGGTCACATTTTGATGATGTCAAGTTTTCGGTGTCCGCGGGGCCAAATTTTAGGCGTGAAAAATCCCGGTTTAGAGATTCCCACTGAATTGGCCATACTCGAATTAGTTTAGACATCAAATTTGGTCACATTCTGATAAGGTCAAATTTTCGGTGTCCACGGGACCAAATTTTGGGAGTGAGCAATCCCAATTTAGAGATGCCCACTGAATTCGCCATGCTCGAATTAGTTTAGACATCAATTTTGGTCACATTTTGTCAAGGTCAAATTTGGGTATCCAAGGGGCCAAATCTTGGGAGTGTACAATCCCGATTTAGAGGTCCCCACTGAATTGGCTATATTTGCATTAGTTTAGACAACAATTTTCGTCACATACTGATGACGTCAAATTTTCAGTGTCCAAGGGGCCACATTTTGGGAGTGAGAAATCCCGACTTAGAGTTCCCCACTCAATTGGTCATAATCGAATTAGTTTAGACCTCAATTTTGGTCACATTCTGATGAGGTCAAATTTTCTGTGTCCACAGGGCCAAATTTTGGGAGTGAGCAATTCCAATTTAGAGACCCCACTGAATTGGCCATACTCGAAATAGTTTAGACATCAATCTGGTCACATTCTGATGAGGTCAAATTTTCGGTGTCGACGAGGCCAAATTTTGGGAGTGAGCAATTCCGATTTAGAGATCCCCACTGAATTCGCCATACTCGAATTAGTTTAGACATCAATTTTGGTCACATTCTGTCAAGGTCAAATTTGGGTATCCAAGTGGCCAAATCTTGCGAGTGAGCAATCCCGATTTAGAGGTCCCCACTGAAATGGCTATATTTGAATTAGTTTAGACATCAATTTTGGTCACATTCTGATGAGATCAAATTTTCGGTGTCCACGGGGCCAAATTTTGGGAGTGAGCAATTACTATTTAGAGATCCCACTGAATTGGCCATACTCGAAATAGTTTAGACATCAATCTGGTCACATGATGACATCAAGTTTTCGGTGTCCACGGGGCCAAATTTTAGGAGTGAGAAATCCCGATTTAGAGATCCCCACTGAATTGGCTGTACTCTAATTAGTTTAGACATCAATTTTGGTCACATTCTGATAAGGTCAAATTTTTGGTGTCCACGGGGCCAAATTTTGGGAGTGAGCAATCCCAATTTAGAGATCCCCACTGAACTCGCTAATTAGTTTAGACAACAATTTTCGTCACATTCTGATGACGTCAAGTTTTCAGTGTCCAAGGGGCCACATTTTGGGAGTGAGAAATCCCGACTTAGAGTTACCCACTCAATAGGTCATAATCGAATTAGTTTAGACCTCAATTTTGGTCACATTCTGTTGAGGTCAAATTTTCGGTGTCCACAGGGCCAAATTTTGGGAGTGAGCAATTCCGATTTAGAGACCCCACTGAATTGGCCATACTCGAAATAGTTTAGACATCAATTTTGGTCACATTCCGATGAGGTCAAATTATCGGTGTCCAAGGGTCCAATATGGGAGAGGGCAACCCCGACTTAGAGATCCCCACTGAATTAGCCATACTCGAAAAAGCTTAGAAATCAATTTTGGTCACATTCTGTCAAGGTCAAATTTTGGGTGTCCAAGGGCCAAAATTTAGGAGTGAGCAATCCCGATTTAGAGGTCCCCACTGAATAGGCCATAATTGAATTAGTTTAGACATCAATTTTGGTCACATTCTGATTACATCAATTTTTCAGTGTCCAAGGGGCCAAATTTTGGGAGTGAGCAATCCCGACTTAGAGATCCCCACTGAATTGGCTATACTCGAATTAGTTTAGACATCAATTTTAGTCACTTTCTGACGAGGTCAAATTTTGGGTGTCCAAGGGGCCAAATTTTGGGACTGAGCAATCCCGATTTAGAGATCCCCACTGAATTGGCCATACTCGAATTAGTTTAAACATCATTATTGGTCACATTCTGACGAGGTCAAGTTTTGGGTGTCCAAGGGACCACATTTTGGGACTGAGCAATCCCGATTTAGAGAACCCCACTCAATTGGCCATACTCGAATTAGTTTAGACATCAATTTTGGTCACAATCTGATAAGGTCAAATTTTCGGTGTCCACGGGGCCAAATTTTGAGAGTGAGCAATCCCAATTTAGAGATCCCCACTGAATTCGCCATACTCGAATTAGTTTAGACATCAATTTTGGTCACATTCTGTCAAGGTCAAATTTGGGTATCCAAGGGGCCAAAACTTGCGAGTGAGCAATCCCGATTTAGAGGTCCCCACTGAAATGGCTATATTTGAATTAGTTTAGACATCAATTTTGGTCACATTCTGATGAGATCAAATTTTCGGTGTCCACGGGGCCAAATTTTAGGAGTGAGAAATCCCGATTTAGAGATCCCCACTGATTTGGCTGTACTCTACTTAGTTTAGACATCAATTTTGGTCACATTCTGATAAGGTCAAATTTTTGGTGTCCACGGGGCCAAATTTTGGGAGTGAGCAATCCCAATTTAGAGATCCCCACTGAACTCGCTAATTAGTTTAGACATCAATTTTAGTCACATTCTGACGAGGTCAAATTTTGGGTGTCCAAGGGGCCAAATTTTGGGACTGAGCAACCCGATTTAAGATCCCCTCTGAATTGGAAATACTCGAATTAGTTTAAACATCATTTTTGGTCACATTCTGACAAGGTCAAATTTTGGGTGTCCAAGGGACCACATTTTGGGACTGAGCAATCCCGATTTAGAGATCCCCACTGAATTGGCCATACTCGAAATAGTTTAGACATCAATTTTGGTCACATTTTGATGATGTAAAGTTTTCGGTGTCCGCGGGGCCAAATTTTAGGCGTGAAAAATCCCGATTTAGAGATTCCCACTGAATTGGCCATACTCGAATTAGTTTAGACATCAAATTTGGTCACATTCTGATAAGGTCAAATTTTCGGTGTCCACGGGACCAAATTTTGGGAGTGAGCAATCCCAATTTAGAGATGCCCACTGAATTCGCCATGCTCGAATTAGTTTAGACATCAATTTTGGTCACATTTTGTCAAGGTCAAATTTGGGTATCCAAGGGGCCAAATCTTGGGAGTGTACAATCCCGATTTAGAGGTCCCCACTGAATTGGCTATATTTGCATTAGTTTAGACAACAATTTTCGTCACATACTGATGACGTCAAATTTTCAGTGTCCAAGGGGCCACATTTTGGGAGTGAGAAATCCCGACTTAGAGTTCCCCACTCAATTGGTCATAATCGAATTAGTTTAGACCTCAATTTTGGTCACATTCTGATGAGGTCAAATTTTCTGTGTCCACAGGGCCAAATTTTGGGAGTGAGCAATTCCAATTTAGAGACCCCACTGAATTGGCCATACTCGAAATAGTTTAGACATCAATCTGGTCACATTCTGATGAGGTCAAATTTTCGGTGTCGACGAGGCCAAATTTTGGGAGTGAGCAGTTCCGATTTAGAGATCCCCACTGAATTGGCCATACTCGAATTAGTTTAGACATCAATTTTGGTCACATGCTGATAAGGTCAAATTTTCGGTGTCCACGGGACCATATTTTGGGAGTCAGCAATCCCAATTGGAGATCCCCACTGAATTCACCATACTCGAATTAGTTTAGACATCAATTTTGGTAACATTCTGATGAGGTCAAATTTTCGGTGTAAACGGTGCCAAATTTTGGGAGTGAGCAATCCCGATTTAGAGATCCCCACTGAATTGGCCATACTCGAATTAGTTTAGACATCAATTTTGGTCACATTCTGATAAGGTCAAATTTTCGGTGTCCACGGGGCCAAATTTTGGGAGTGAGCAATCCCAATTTAGAGATCCCCACTAAATTCGCCATACTCGAATTAGTTTAGACATCAATTTTGGTAACATTCTGATGAGGTCAAATTTTCGGTGTAAACGGTGCCAAATTTTGGGAGTGAGCAATCCCGATTTAGAGATCCCCACTGAATTGGCCATACTCGAAATAGTTTAGACATCAATTTTGGTCACATTCCGATGAGGTCAAATTATCGGTGTCCAAGGGTCCAATATGGGAGAGGGCAACCCCGACTTAGAGATCCCCACTGAATTAGCCATACTCGAAAAAGCTTAGAAATCAATTTTGGTCACATTCTGTCAAGGTCAAATTTTGGGTGTCCAAGGGCCAAAATTTAGGAGTGAGCAATCCCGATTTAGAGGTCCCCACTGAATAGGCCTTAATTGAATTAGTTTAGACATCAATTTTGGTCACATTCTGATTACATCAATTTTTCAGTGTCCAAGGGGCCAAATTTTGGGAGTGAGCAATCCCGACTTAGAGATCCCCACTGAATTGGCTATACTCGAATTAGTTTAGACATCAATTTTAGTCACTTTCTGACGAGGTCAAATTTTGGGTGTCCAAGGGGCCAAATTTTGGGACTGAGCAATCCCGATTTAGAGATCCCCACTGAATTGGCCATACTCGAATTAGTTTAAACATCATTATTGGTCACATTCTGACGAGGTCAAGTTTTGGGTGTCCAAGGGACCACATTTTGGGACTGAGCAATCCCGATTTAGAGAACCCCACTCAATTGGCCATACTCGAATTAGTTTAGACATCAATTTTGGTCACAATCTGATAAGGTCAAATTTTCGGTGTCCACGGGGCCAAATTTTGAGAGTGAGCAATCCCAATTTAGAGATCCCCACTGAATTCGCCATACTCGAATTAGTTTAGACATCAATTTTGGTCACATTCTGTCAAGGTCAAATTTGGGTATCCAAGGGGCCAAATCTTGCGAGTGAGCAATCCCGATTTAGAGGTCCCCACTGAAATGGCTATATTTGAATTAGTTTAGACATCAATTTTGGTCACATTCTGATGAGATCAAATTTTCAGTGTCCACGGGGCCAAATTTTGGGAGTGAACAATTCCGATTTAGAGATCCCCACTGAATTGGCCATACTCGAAATAGTTAAGACATCAATCTGGTCACATGATGACATCAAGTTTTCGGTGTCCCCGGGGCCAAATTTTAGGAGTGAGAAATCCCGATTTAGAGATCCCCACTGAATTGGCTGTACTCTAATTAGTTTAGACATCAATTTTGGTCACATTCTGATAAGGTCAAATTTTTGGTGTCCACGGGGCCAAATTTTGGGAGTGAGCAATCCCAATTTAGAGATCCCCACTGAACTCGCTAATTAGTTTAGACATCAATTTTAGTCACTTTCTGACGAGGTCAAACTTTGGGTGTCCAAGGGGCCAAATTTTGGGACTGCGCAATCCCGATTTAGAGATCCCCACTGAATTGGCCATACTCGAATTAGTTTAAACATCATTATTGGTCACATTCTGACGAGGTCAAATTTTGGGTGTCCAAGGGACCACATTTTGGGACTGAGCAATCCCGATTTAGAGAACCCCACTCAATTGGCCATACTCGAATTAGTTTAGACATCAATTTTGGTCACTTCTGATAAGGTAAAATTTTCGGTGTCCACGGGGCCAAATTTTGAGAGTGAGCAATCCCAATTTAGAGATCCTCACTGAATTCGCCATACTCGAATTAGTTTAGACATCAATTTTGGTCACATTCTGTCAAGGTCAAATTTGGGTATCCAAGTGGCCAAATCTTGCGAGTGAGCAATCCCGATTTAGAGGTCCCCACTGAAATGGCTATATTTGAATTAGTTTAGACATCAATTTTGGTCACATTCTGATGAGATCAAATTTTCGGTGTCCACGGGGCCAAATTTTGGGAGTGAGCAATTACTATTTAGAGATCCCACTGAATTGGCCATACTCGAAATAGTTTAGACATCAATCTGGTCACATGATGACATCAAGTTTTCGGTGTCCACGGGGCCAAATTTTAGGAGTGAGAAATCCCGATTTAGAGATCCCCACTGAATTGGCTGTACTCTAATTAGTTTAGACATCAATTTTGGTCACATTCTGATAAGGTCAAATTTTTGGTGTCCACGGGGCCAAATTTTGGGAGTGAGCAATCCCAATTTAGAGATCCCCACTGAACTCGGTAATTAGTTTAGACAACAATTTTCGTCACATTCTGATGACGTCAAGTTTTCAGTGTCCAAGGGGCCACATTTTGGGAGTGAGAAATCCCGACTTAGAGTTACCCACTCAATAGGTCATAATCGAATTAGTTTAGACCTCAATTTTGGTCACATTCTGTTGAGGTCAAATTTTCGGTGTCCACAGGGCCAAATTTTGGGAGTGAGCAATTCCGATTTAGAGACCCCACTGAATTGGCCATACTCGAAATAGTTTAGACATCAATCTGGTCACATTCTGATGACGAAAAGTTTTCGGTGTCCACAGGACCAAATTTTGGGAGTGAGCAATTACTATTTAGAGATCCCACTGAATTGGCCATACTCGAAATAGTTTAGAAATCAATCTGGTCACATGATGACATCCAGTTTTCGGTGTCCACGGGGGCAAATTTTAGGAGTGTGAAATCCCGATTTAGAGATCCCCACTGAATTGGCTGTACTCTAATTAGTTTAGACATCAATTTTGGTCACATTCTGATAAGGTCAAATTTTTGGTGTCCACGGGGCCAAATTTTGGGAGTGAGCAATCCCAATTTAGAGATCCCCACTTAATTCGCCATGCTCGAATTAGTTTAGAGATCAATTTTGGTCATATTCTGATGAGGTTAAATTTTCGGTGTCCACGGGGCCAAATTTTGGGAGCGAGCAATCCCAATTTAGAGATCCGCACTGATTTGGCCATACTCGAATTAGTTTAGACCTCAATTTTGGTCACATTCTGATGAGGTCAAATTTCGGTGTCCACGAGGCCAAATTTTGGGAGTGAGCAATTCCGATTTAGAGATCCCCACTGAATTGGCCATACTCGAATTAGTTTAGACATCAATTTTGGTCACATGCTGATAAGGTCAAATTTTCGGTGTCCACGGGGCCATATTTTGGGAGTCAGCAATCCCAATTTAGAGATCCCCACTGAATTCGCCATACTCGAATTAGTTTAGACATCAATTTTGGTAACATTCTGATGAGGTCAAATTTTCGGTGTAAACGGTGCCAAATTTTGGGAGTTAGCAATCCCGATTTAGAGATCCCCACTGAATTGGCCATACTCGAAATAGTTTAGACATCAATTTTGGTCACATTCCGATGAGGTCAAATTATCGGTGTCCAAGGGTCCAATATGGGAGAGGGCAACCCCGACTTAGAGATCCCCACTGAATTAGCCATACTCGAAAAAGCTTAGAAATCAATTTTGGTCACATTCTGTCAAAGTCAAATTTTGGGTGTCCAAGGGCCAAAATTTAGGAGTGAGCAATCCCGATTTAGAGGTCCCCACTGAATAGGCTATACTCGAATTAGTTTAGACATCAATTTTAGTCACTTTCTGACGAGGTCAAATTTTGGGTGTCCAAGGGGCCAAATTTTGGGAGTGAGCAATCCCGACTTAGAGATCCCCACTGAATTGGCTATACTCGAATTAGTTTAGACATCAATTTTAGTCACTTTCTGACGAGGTCAAATTTTGGGTGTCCAAGGGGCCAAATTTTGGGACTGAGCAATCCCGATTTAGAGATCCCCACTGAATTGGCCATACTCGAATTAGTTTAAACATCATTATTGGTCACATTCTGACGAGGTCAAGTTTTGGGTGTCCAAGGGACCACATTTTGGGACTGAGCAATCCCGATTTAGAGAACCCCACTCAATTGGCCATACTCGAATTAGTTTAGACATCAATTTTGGTCACAATCTGATAAGGTCAAATTTTCGGTGTCCACGGGGCCAAATTTTGAGAGTGAGCAATCCCAATTTAGAGATCCCCACTGAATTCGCCATACTCGAATTAGTTTAGACATCAATTTTGGTCACATTCTGTCAAGGTCAAATTTGGGTATCCAAGTGGCCAAATCTTGCGAGTGAGCAATCCCGATTTAGAGGTCCCCACTGAAATGGCTATATTTGAATTAGTTTAGACATCAATTTTGGTCACATTCTGATGAGATCAAATTTTCGGTGTCCACGGGGCCAAATTTTGGGAGTGAGCAATTACTATTTAGAGATCCCACTGAATTGGCCATACTCGAAATAGTTTAGACATCAATCTGGTCACATGATGACATCAAGTTTTCGGTGTCCACGGGGCCAAATTTTAGGAGTGAGAAATCCCGATTTAGAGATCCCCACTGAATTGGCTGTACTCTAATTAGTTTAGACATCAATTTTGGTCACATTCTGATAAGGTCAAATTTTTGGTGTCCACGGGGCCAAATTTTGGGAGTGAGCAATCCCAATTTAGAGATCCCCACTGAACTCGCTAATTAGTTTAGACAACAATTTTCGTCACATTCTGATGACGTCAAGTTTTCAGTGTCCAAGGGGCCACATTTTGGGAGTGAGAAATCCCGACTTAGAGTTACCCACTCAATAGGTCATAATCGAATTAGTTTAGACCTCAATTTTGGTCACATTCTGTTGAGGTCAAATTTTCGGTGTCCACAGGGCCAAATTTTGGGAGTGAGCAATTCCGATTTAGAGACCCCACTGAATTGGCCATACTCGAAATAGTTTAGACATCAATTTTGGTCACATTCCGATGAGGTCAAATTATCGGTGTCCAAGGGTCCAATATGGGAGAGGGCAACCCCGACTTAGAGATCCCCACTGAATTAGCCATACTCGAAAAAGCTTAGAAATCAATTTTGGTCACATTCTGTCAAGGTCAAATTTTGGGTGTCCAAGGGCCAAAATTTAGGAGTGAGCAATCCCGATTTAGAGGTCCCCACTGAATAGGCCATAATTGAATTAGTTTAGACATCAATTTTGGTCACATTCTGATTACATCAATTTTTCAGTGTCCAAGGGGCCAAATTTTGGGAGTGAGCAATCCCGATTTAGAGATCCCCACTGAATTGGCCATACTCGAATTAGTTTAAACATCATTATTGGTCACATTCTGACGAGGTCAAGTTTTGGGTGTCCAAGGGACCACATTTTGGGACTGAGCAATCCCGATTTAGAGAACCCCACTCAATTGGCCATACTCGAATTAGTTTAGACATCAATTTTGGTCACAATCTGATAAGGTCAAATTTTCGGTGTCCACGGGGCCAAATTTTGAGAGTGAGCAATCCCAATTTAGAGATCCCCACTGAATTCGCCATACTCGAATTAGTTTAGACATCAATTTTGGTCACATTCTGTCAAGGTCAAATTTGGGTATCCAAGGGGCCAAAACTTGCGAGTGAGCAATCCCGATTTAGAGGTCCCCACTGAAATGGCTATATTTGAATTAGTTTAGACATCAATTTTGGTCACATTCTGATGAGATCAAATTTTCGGTGTCCACGGGGCCAAATTTTAGGAGTGAGAAATCCCGATTTAGAGATCCCCACTGATTTGGCTGTACTCTACTTAGTTTAGACATCAATTTTGGTCACATTCTGATAAGGTCAAATTTTTGGTGTCCACGGGGCCAAATTTTGGGAGTGAGCAATCCCAATTTAGAGATCCCCACTGAACTCGCTAATTAGTTTAGACATCAATTTTAGTCACATTCTGACGAGGTCAAATTTTGGGTGTCCAAGGGGCCAAATTTTGGGACTGAGCAACCCGATTTAAGATCCCCTCTGAATTGGAAATACTCGAATTAGTTTAAACATCATTTTTGGTCACATTCTGACAAGGTCAAATTTTGGGTGTCCAAGGGACCACATTTTGGGACTGAGCAATCCCGATTTAGAGATCCCCACTGAATTGGCCATACTCGAAATAGTTTAGACATCAATTTTGGTCACATTTTGATGATGTCAAGTTTTCGGTGTCCGCGGGGCCAAATTTTAGGCGTGAAAAATCCCGATTTAGAGATTCCCACTGAATTGGCCATACTCGAATTAGTTTAGACATCAAATTTGGTCACATTCTGATAAGGTCAAATTTTCGGTGTCCACGGGACCAAATTTTGGGAGTGAGCAATCCCAATTTAGAGATGCCCACTGAATTCGCCATGCTCGAATTAGTTTAGACATCAATTTTGGTCACATTTTGTCAAGGTCAAATTTGGGTATCCAAGGGGCCAAATCTTGGGAGTGTACAATCCCGATTTAGAGGTCCCCACTGAATTGGCTATATTTGCATTAGTTTAGACAACAATTTTCGTCACATACTGATGACGTCAAATTTTCAGTGTCCAAGGGGCCACATTTTGGGAGTGAGAAATCCCGACTTAGAGTTCCCCACTCAATTGGTCATAATCGAATTAGTTTAGACCTCAATTTTGGTCACATTCTGATGAGGTCAAATTTTCTGTGTCCACAGGGCCAAATTTTGGGAGTGAGCAATTCCAATTTAGAGACCCCACTGAATTGGCCATACTCGAAATAGTTTAGACATCAATCTGGTCACATTCTGATGAGGTCAAATTTTCGGTGTCGACGAGGCCAAATTTTGGGAGTGAGCAATTCCGATTTAGAGATCCCCACTGAATTGGCCATACTCGAATTAGTTTAGACATCAATTTTGGTCACATGCTGATAAGGTCAAATTTTCGGTGTCCACGGGACCATATTTTGGGAGTCAGCAATCCCAATTGGAGATCCCCACTGAATTCACCATACTCGAATTAGTTTAGACATCAATTTTGGTAACATTCTGATGAGGTCAAATTTTCGGTGTAAACGGTGCCAAATTTTGGGAGTGAGCAATCCCGATTTAGAGATCCCCACTGAATTGGCCATACTCGAAATAGTTTAGACATCAATTTTGGTCACATTTTGATGATATCAAGTTTTCGGTGTCCGCGGGGCCAAATTTTAGGCGTGAAAAATCCCGATTTAGAATTTCCACTGAATTGGCCATACTCGAATTAGTTTAGACATCAATTTTGGTCACATTCTGATAAGGTCAAATTTTCGGTGTCCACGGGGCCAAATTTTGGGAGTGAGCAATCCCAATTTAGAGATCCCCACTAAATTCGCCATACTCGAATTAGTTTAGACATCAATTTTGGTAACATTCTGATGAGGTCAAATTTTCGGTGTAAACGGTGCCAAATTTTGGGAGTGAGCAATCCCGATTTAGAGATCCCCACTGAATTGGCCATACTCGAAATAGTTTAGACATCAATTTTGGTCACATTCCGATGAGGTCAAATTATCGGTGTCCAAGGGTCCAATATGGGAGAGGGCAACCCCGACTTAGAGATCCCCACTGAATTAGCCATACTCGAAAAAGCTTAGAAATCAATTTTGGTCACATTCTGTCAAGGTCAAATTTTGGGTGTCCAAGGGCCAAAATTTAGGAGTGAGCAATCCCGATTTAGAGGTCCCCACTGAATAGGCCTTAATTGAATTAGTTTAGACATCAATTTTGGTCACATTCTGATTACATCAATTTTTCAGTGTCCAAGGGGCCAAATTTTGGGAGTGAGCAATCCCGACTTAGAGATCCCCACTGAATTGGCTATACTCGAATTAGTTTAGACATCAATTTTAGTCACTTTCTGACGAGGTCAAATTTTGGGTGTCCAAGGGGCCAAATTTTGGGACTGAGCAATCCCGATTTAGAGATCCCCACTGAATTGGCCATACTCGAATTAGTTTAAACATCATTATTGGTCACATTCTGACGAGGTCAAGTTTTGGGTGTCCAAGGGACCACATTTTGGGACTGAGCAATCCCGATTTAGAGAACCCCACTCAATTGGCCATACTCGAATTAGTTTAGACATCAATTTTGGTCACAATCTGATAAGGTCAAATTTTCGGTGTCCACGGGGCCAAATTTTGAGAGTGAGCAATCCCAATTTAGAGATCCCCACTGAATTCGCCATACTCGAATTAGTTTAGACATCAATTTTGGTCACATTCTGTCAAGGTCAAATTTGGGTATCCAAGGGGCCAAATCTTGCGAGTGAGCAATCCCGATTTAGAGGTCCCCACTGAAATGGCTATATTTGAATTAGTTTAGACATCAATTTTGGTCACATTCTGATGAGATCAAATTTTCAGTGTCCACGGGGCCAAATTTTGGGAGTGAACAATTCCGATTTAGAGATCCCCACTGAATTGGCCATACTCGAAATAGTTAAGACATCAATCTGGTCACATGATGACATCAAGTTTTCGGTGTCCCCGGGGCCAAATTTTAGGAGTGAGAAATCCCGATTTAGAGATCCCCACTGAATTGGCTGTACTCTAATTAGTTTAGACATCAATTTTGGTCACATTCTGATAAGGTCAAATTTTTGGTGTCCACGGGGCCAAATTTTGGGAGTGAGCAATCCCAATTTAGAGATCCCCACTGAACTCGCTAATTAGTTTAGACATCAATTTTAGTCACTTTCTGACGAGGTCAAACTTTGGGTGTCCAAGGGGCCAAATTTTGGGACTGCGCAATCCCGATTTAGAGATCCCCACTGAATTGGCCATACTCGAATTAGTTTAAACATCATTATTGGTCACATTCTGACGAGGTCAAATTTTGGGTGTCCAAGGGACCACATTTTGGGACTGAGCAATCCCGATTTAGAGAACCCCACTCAATTGGCCATACTCGAATTAGTTTAGACATCAATTTTGGTCACTTCTGATAAGGTAAAATTTTCGGTGTCCACGGGGCCAAATTTTGAGAGTGAGCAATCCCAATTTAGAGATCCTCACTGAATTCGCCATACTCGAATTAGTTTAGACATCAATTTTGGTCACATTCTGTCAAGGTCAAATTTGGGTATCCAAGTGGCCAAATCTTGCGAGTGAGCAATCCCGATTTAGAGGTCCCCACTGAAATGGCTATATTTGAATTAGTTTAGACATCAATTTTGGTCACATTCTGATGAGATCAAATTTTCGGTGTCCACGGGGCCAAATTTTGGGAGTGAGCAATTACTATTTAGAGATCCCACTGAATTGGCCATACTCGAAATAGTTTAGACATCAATCTGGTCACATGATGACATCAAGTTTTCGGTGTCCACGGGGCCAAATTTTAGGAGTGAGAAATCCCGATTTAGAGATCCCCACTGAATTGGCTGTACTCTAATTAGTTTAGACATCAATTTTGGTCACATTCTGATAAGGTCAAATTTTTGGTGTCCACGGGGCCAAATTTTGGGAGTGAGCAATCCCAATTTAGAGATCCCCACTGAACTCGGTAATTAGTTTAGACAACAATTTTCGTCACATTCTGATGACGTCAAGTTTTCAGTGTCCAAGGGGCCACATTTTGGGAGTGAGAAATCCCGACTTAGAGTTACCCACTCAATAGGTCATAATCGAATTAGTTTAGACCTCAATTTTGGTCACATTCTGTTGAGGTCAAATTTTCGGTGTCCACAGGGCCAAATTTTGGGAGTGAGCAATTCCGATTTAGAGACCCCACTGAATTGGCCATACTCGAAATAGTTTAGACATCAATCTGGTCACATTCTGATGACGAAAAGTTTTCGGTGTCCACAGGACCAAATTTTGGGAGTGAGCAATTACTATTTAGAGATCCCACTGAATTGGCCATACTCGAAATAGTTTAGAAATCAATCTGGTCACATGATGACATCCAGTTTTCGGTGTCCACGGGGGCAAATTTTAGGAGTGTGAAATCCCGATTTAGAGATCCCCACTGAATTGGCTGTACTCTAATTAGTTTAGACATCAATTTTGGTCACATTCTGATAAGGTCAAATTTTTGGTGTCCACGGGGCCAAATTTTGGGAGTGAGCAATCCCAATTTAGAGATCCCCACTTAATTCGCCATGCTCGAATTAGTTTAGAGATCAATTTTGGTCATATTCTGATGAGGTTAAATTTTCGGTGTCCACGGGGCCAAATTTTGGGAGCGAGCAATCCCAATTTAGAGATCCGCACTGATTTGGCCATACTCGAATTAGTTTAGACCTCAATTTTGGTCACATTCTGATGAGGTCAAATTTCGGTGTCCACGAGGCCAAATTTTGGGAGTGAGCAATTCCGATTTAGAGATCCCCACTGAATTGGCCATACTCGAATTAGTTTAGACATCAATTTTGGTCACATGCTGATAAGGTCAAATTTTCGGTGTCCACGGGGCCATATTTTGGGAGTCAGCAATCCCAATTTAGAGATCCCCACTGAATTCGCCATACTCGAATTAGTTTAGACATCAATTTTGGTAACATTCTGATGAGGTCAAATTTTCGGTGTAAACGGTGCCAAATTTTGGGAGTTAGCAATCCCGATTTAGAGATCCCCACTGAATTGGCCATACTCGAAATAGTTTAGACATCAATTTTGGTCACATTCCGATGAGGTCAAATTATCGGTGTCCAAGGGTCCAATATGGGAGAGGGCAACCCCGACTTAGAGATCCCCACTGAATTAGCCATACTCGAAAAAGCTTAGAAATCAATTTTGGTCACATTCTGTCAAAGTCAAATTTTGGGTGTCCAAGGGCCAAAATTTAGGAGTGAGCAATCCCGATTTAGAGGTCCCCACTGAATAGGCTATACTCGAATTAGTTTAGACATCAATTTTAGTCACTTTCTGACGAGGTCAAATTTTGGGTGTCCAAGGGGCCAAATTTTGGGAGTGAGCAATCCCGACTTAGAGATCCCCACTGAATTGGCTATACTCGAATTAGTTTAGACATCAATTTTAGTCACTTTCTGACGAGGTCAAATTTTGGGTGTCCAAGGGGCCAAATTTTGGGACTGAGCAATCCCGATTTAGAGATCCCCACTGAATTGGCCATACTCGAATTAGTTTAAACATCATTATTGGTCACATTCTGACGAGGTCAAGTTTTGGGTGTCCAAGGGACCACATTTTGGGACTGAGCAATCCCGATTTAGAGAACCCCACTCAATTGGCCATACTCGAATTAGTTTAGACATCAATTTTGGTCACAATCTGATAAGGTCAAATTTTCGGTGTCCACGGGGCCAAATTTTGAGAGTGAGCAATCCCAATTTAGAGATCCCCACTGAATTCGCCATACTCGAATTAGTGTAGACATCAATTTTGGTCACATTCTGTCAAGGTCAAATTTGGGTATCCAAGGGGCCAAATCTTGCGAGTGAGCAATCCCGATTTAGAGGTCCCCACTGAAATGGCTATATTTGAATTAGTTTAGACATCAATTTTGGTCACATTCTGATGAGATCAAATTTTCGGTGTCCACGGGGCCAAATTTTGGGAGTGAACAATTCCGATTTAGAGATCCCCACTGAATTGGCCATACTCGAAATAGTTTAGACATCAATCTGGTCACATGATGACATCAAGTTTTCGGTGTCCACGGGGCCAAATTTTAGGAGTGAGAAATCCCGATTTAGAGATCCCCACTGAATTGGCTGTACTCTACTTAGTTTAGACATCAATTTTGGTCACATTCTGATAAGGTCAAATTTTTGGTGTCCACGGGGCCAAATTTTGGGAGTGAGCAATCCCAATTTAGAGATCCCCACTGAACTCGCTAATTAGTTTAGACATCAATTTTAGTCACATTCTGACGAGGTCAAATTTTGGGTGTCCAAGGGGCCAAATTTCGGGACTGAGCAACCCGATTTAGAGATCCCCACTGAATTGGCCATACTCGAATTAGTTTAGACACCAATTTTGGTCACTTTCTGATGAGGTCAAATTATCGGTGTCCATGGGGCCAAATTTTGGGAGTGAGCAATCCCGATTTAAGATCCCCTCTGAATTGGAAATACTCGAATTAGTTTAAACATCATTTTTGGTCACATTCTGACAAGGTCAAATTTTGGGTGTCCAAGGGACCACATTTTGGGACTGAGCAATCCCGATTTAGAGATCCCCACTGAATTGGCCATACTCGAAATAGTTTAGACATCAATTTTGGTCACATTTTGATGATGTCAAGTTTTCGGTGTCCGCGGGGCCAAATTTTAGGCGTGAAAAATCCCGATTTAGAGATTCCCACTGAATTGGCCATACTCGAATTAGTTTAGACATCAAATTTGGTCACATTCTGATAAGGTCAAATTTTCGGTGTCCACGGGACCAAATTTTGGGAGTGAGCAATCCCAATTTAGAGATGCCCACTGAATTCGCCATGCTCGAATTAGTTTAGACATCAATTTTGGTCACATTTTGTCAAGGTCAAATTTGGGTATCCAAGGGGCCAAATCTTGGGAGTGTACAATCCCGATTTAGAGGTCCCCACTGAATTGGCTATATTTGCATTAGTTTAGACAACAATTTTCGTCACATACTGATGACGTCAAATTTTCAGTGTCCAAGGGGCCACATTTTGGGAGTGAGAAATCCCGACTTAGAGTTCCCCACTCAATTCGTCATAATCGAATTAGTTTAGACCTCAATTTTGGTCACATTCTGATGAGGTCAAATTTTCTGTGTCCACAGGGCCAAATTTTGGGAGTGAGCAATTCCGATTTAGAGACCCCACTGAATTGGCCATACTCGAAATAGTTTAGACATTAATCTGGTCACATTCTGATGAGGTCAAATTTTCGGTGTCGACGAGGCCAAATTTTGGGAGTGAGCAATTCCGATTTAGAGATCCCCACTGAATTGGCCATACTCGAATTAGTTTAGACATCAATTTTGGTCACATGCTGATAAGGTCAAATTTTCGGTGTCCACGGGACCATATTTTGGGAGTCAGCAATCCCAATTGGAGATCCCCACTGAATTCACCATACTCGAATTAGTTTAGACATCAATTTTGGTAACATTCTGATGAGGTCAAATTTTCGGTGTAAACGGTGCCAAATTTTGGGAGTGAGCAATCCCGTTTTAGAGATCCCCACTGAATTGGCCATACTCGAAATAGTTTAGACATTAATTTTGGTCACATTTTGATGATATCAAGTTTTCGGTGTCCGCGGGGCCAAATTTTAGGCGTGAAAAATCCCGATTTAGAATTTCCACTGAATTGGCCATACTCGAATTAGTTTAGACATCAATTTTGGTCACATTCTGATAAGGTCAAATTTTCGGTGTCCACGGGGCCAAATTTTGGGAGTGAGCAATCCCAATTTAGAGATCCCCACTAAATTCGCCATACTCGAATTAGTTTAGACATCAATTTTGGTCACATTCTGTCAAGGTCAAATTTGGGTATCCAAGGGGCCAAATCTTGGGAGTGAGCAATCCCGATTTAGAGGTCCCCACTGAATTGGCTATATTTGAATTAGTTTAGACAACAATTTTCGTCACATTCTGATGACGTCAAGTTTTCAGTGTCCAAGGGGCCACATTTTGGGAGTGAGAAATCCCGATTTAGAGATCCCCACTGAATTGGCTGTACTCTAATTAGTTTAGACATCAATTTTGGTCACATTCTTATAAGGTCAAATTTTTGGTGTCCACGGGGCCAAATTTTGGGAGTGAGCAATCCCAATTTAGAGATCCCCACTTAATTCGCCATGCTCGAATTAGTTTAGAGATCAATTTTGGTCATATTTTGATGAGGTTAAATTTTCGGTGTCCACGGGGCCAAATTTTGGGAGCGAGCAATCCCAATTTAGAGATCAGCACTGATTTTGCCATACTCGAATTAGTTTAGACCTCAATTTTGGTCACATTCTGATGAGGTCAAATTTTCGGTGTCCACGGGGCCATATTTTGGGAGTCAGCAATCCCAATTTAGAGATCCCCACTGAATTCGCCATACTCGAATTAGTTTAGACATCAATTTTGGTAACATTCTGATGAGGTCAAATTTTCGGTGTAAACGGTGCCAAATTTTGGGAGTGAGCAATCCCGATTTAGAGATCCCCCACTGAATTGGCCATACTCGAAATAGTTTAGACATCAATTTTGGTCACATTCCGATGAGGTCAAATTTTCGGTGTCCAAGGGTCCAATATGGGAGAGGGCAAACCCGACTTAGAGATCCCCACTGAATTAGCCATACTCGAAAAAGCTTAGAAATCAATTTTGGTCACATTCTGTCAAGGTCAAATTTTGGGTGTCCAAGGGCCAAAATTTAGGAGTGAGCAATCCCGATTTAGAGGTCCCCTCTGAATAGGCCATAATTGAATTAGTTTAGACATCAATTTTGGTCACATTCTGATTACATCAATTTGTCAGTGTCCAAGGGGCCAAATTTTGGGAGTGAGCAATCCCGACTTAGAGATCCCCACTGAATTGGCTATACTCGAATTAGTTTAGACATCAATTTTAGTCACTTTCTGACGAGGTCAAATTTTGGGTGTCCAAGGGGCCAAATTTTGGGACTGAGCAATCCCGATTTAGAGATCCCCACTGAATTGGTCATACTCGAATTAGTTTAAACATCATTATTGGTCACATTCTGACGAGGTCAAATTTTGGGTGTCCAAGGGACCACATTTTGGGACTGAGCAATCCCGATTTAGAGAACCCCACTCAATTGGCCATACTCGAATTAGTTTAGACATCAATTTTGGTCACATTCTGATAAGGTCAAATTTTCGGTGTCCACGGGGCCAAATTTTGAGAGTGAGCAATCCCAATTTAGAGATCCCCACTGAATTCGCCATACTCGAATTAGTTTAGACATCAATTTTGGTCACATTCTGTCAAGGTCAAATTTGGGTATCCAAGGGGCCAAATCTTGCGAGTGAGCAATCCCGATTTAGAAGTCCCCACTGAAATGGCTATATTTGAATTAGTTTAGACATCAATTTTGGTCACATTCTGATGAGATCAAATTTTCGGTGTCCACGGGGCCAAATTTTGGGAGTGAACAATTCCGATTTAGAGATCCCCACTGAATTGGCCATACTCGAAATAGTTTGGACATCAATTTTGGTCACATTCTGATGAGGTCAAATTTTCGGTGTCCACAGGGCCAAATTTTGGGAGTGAGCAATTATTATTTAGAGATCCCACTGAATTGGCCATACTCGAAATAGTTTAGACGTCAATCTGGTCACATGATGACATCAAGTTTTCGGTGTCCACGGGGCCAAATTTTAGGAGTGAGAAATCCCGATTTAGAGATCCCCACTGAATTGGCTGTACTCTAATTAGTTTAGACATCAATTTTGGTCACATTCTGATAAGGTCAAATTTTTGGTGTCCACGGGGCTAAATTTTGGGAGTGAGCAATCCCAATTTAGAGATCCCCACTGAACTCGCTAATTAGTTTAGACATCAATTTTAGTCACATTCTGACGAGGTCAAATTTTGGGTGTCCAAGGGGCCAAATTTTGGGATTGAGCAACCCGATTTAGAGATCCCCACTGAATTGGCCATACTCGAATTAGTTTAGACACCAATTTTGGTCACTTTCTGATGAGGTCAAATTTTTCGGTGTCCATGGGGCCAATTTGGGAGTGAGCAATCCCGATTTAAGATCCCCTCTGAATTGGAAATACTCGAATTAGTTTAAACATCATTTTTGGTCACATTCTGACAAGGTCAAATTTTGGGTGTCCAAGGGACCACATTTTGGGACTGAGCAATCCCGATTTAGAGATCCCCACTGAATTGGCCATACTCGAAATAGTTTAGACATCAATTTTGGTCACATTTTGATGATGTCAAGTTTTCGGTGTCCGCGGGGCCAAATTTTAGGCGTGAAAAATCCCGATTTAGAGATTCCCACTGAATTGGCCATACTCGAATTAGTTTAGACATCAAATTTGGTCACATTCTGATAAGGTCAAATTTTCGGTGTCCACGGGACCAAATTTTGGGAGTGAGCAATCCCAATTTAGAGATGCCCACTGAATTCGCCATGCTCGAATTAGTTTAGACATCAATTTTGGTCACATTTTGTCAAGGTCAAATTTGGGTATCCAAGGGGCCAAATCTTGGGAGTGTACAATCCCGATTTAGAGGTCCCCACTGAATTGGCTATATTTGCATTAGTTTAGACAACAATTTTCGTCACATACTGATGACGTCAAATTTTCAGTGTCCAAGGGGCCACATTTTGGGAGTGAGAAATCCCGGCTTAGAGTTCCCCACTCAATTGGTCATAATCGAATTAGTTTAGACCTCAATTTTGGTCACATTCTGATGAGGTCAAATTTTCTGTGTCCACAGGGCCAAATTTTGGGAGTGAGCAATTCCGATTTAGAGACCCCACTGAATTGGCCATACTCGAAATAGTTTAGACATCAATCTGGTCACATTCTGATGAGGTCAAATTTTCGGTGTCGACGAGGCCAAATTTTGGGAGTGAGCAATTCCGATTTAGAGATCCCCACTGAATTGGCCATACTCGAATTAGTTTAGACATCAATTTTGGTCACATGCTGATAAGGTCAAATTTTCGGTGTCCACAGGCCATATTTTGGGAGTCAGCAATCCCAATTGGAGATCCCCACTGAATTCACCATACTCGAATTAGTTTAGACATCAATTTTGGTAACATTCTGATGAGGTCAAATTTTCGGTGTAAACGGTGCCAAATTTTGGGAGTGAGCAATCCCGATTTAGAGATCCCCACTGAATTGGCCATACTCGAAATAGTTTAGACATCAATTTTGGTCACATTTTGATGATATCAAGTTTTCGGTGTCCGCGGGGCCAAATTTTAGGCGTGAAAAATCCCGATTTAGAATTTCCACTGAATTGGCCATACTCGAATTAGTTTAGACATCAATTTTGGTCACATTCTGATAAGGTCAAATTTTCGGTGTCCACGGGGCCAAATTTTGGGAGTGAGCAATCCCAATTTAGAGATCCCCACTAAATTCGCCATACTCGAATTAGTTTAGACATCAATTTTGGTCACATTCTGTCAAGGTCAAATTTGGGTATCCAAGGGGCCAAATCTTGGGAGTGAGCAATCCCGATTTAGAGGTCCCCACTGAATTGGCTATATTTGAATTAGTTTAGACAACAATTTTCGTCACATTCTGATGACGTCAAGTTTTCAGTGTCCAAGGGGCCACATTTTGGGAGTGAGAAATCCCGATTTAGAGATCCCCACTGAATTGGCTGTACTCTAATTAGTTTAGACATCAATTTTGGTCACATTCTTTTAAGGTCAAATTTTTGGTGTCCACGGGGCCAAATTTTGGGAGTGAGCAATCCCAATTTAGAGATCCCCACTTAATTCGCCATGCTCGAATTAGTTTAGAGATCAATTTTGGTCATATTTTGATGAGGTTAAATTTTCGGTGTCCACGGGGCCAAATTTTGGGAGCGAGCAATCCCAATTTAGAGATCCGCACTGATTTTGCCATACTCGAATTAGTTTAGACCTCAATTTTGGTCACATTCTGATGAGGTCAAATTTTCGGTGTCCACGGGGCCATATTTTGGGAGTCAGCAATCCCAATTTAGAGATCCCCACTGAATTCGCCATACTCGAATTAGTTTAGACATCAATTTTGGTAACATTCTGATGAGGTCAAATTTTCGGTGTAAACGGTGCCAAATTTTGGGAGTGAGCAATCCCGATTTAGAGATCCCCCACTGAATTGGCCATACTCGAAATAGTTTAGACATCAATTTTGGTCACATTCCGATGAGGTCAAATTTTCGGTGTCCAAGGGTCCAATATGGGAGAGGGCAAACCCGACTTAGAGATCCCCACTGAATTAGCCATACTCGAAAAAGCTTAGAAATCAATTTTGGTCACATTCTGTCAAGGTCAAATTTTGGGTGTCCAAGGGCCAAAATTTAGGAGCGAGCAATCCCGATTTAGAGGTCCCCACTGAATAGGCCATAATTGAATTAGTTTAGACATCAATTTTGGTCACATTCTGATTACATCAATTTGTCAGTGTCCAAGGGGCCAAATTTTGGGAGTGAGCAATCCCGACTTAGAGATCCCCACTGAATTGGCTATACTCGAATTAGTTTAGACATCAATTTTAGTCACTTTCTGACGAGGTCAAATTTTGGGTGTCCAAGGGGCCAAATTTTGGGACTGAGCAATCCCGATTTAGAGATCCCCACTGAATTGGTCATACTCGAATTAGTTTAAACATCATTATTGGTCACATTCTGACGAGGTCAAATTTTGGGTGTCCAAGGGACCACATTTTGGGACTGAGCAATCCCGATTTAGAGAACCCCACTCAATTGGCCATACTCGAATTAGTTTAGACATCAATTTTGGTCACATTCTGATAAGGTCAAATTTTCGGTGTCCACGGGGCCAAATTTTGAGAGTGAGCAATCCCAATTTAGAGATCCCCACTGAATTCGCCATACTCGAATTAGTTTAGACATCAATTTTGGTCACATTCTGTCAAGGTCAAATTTGGGTATCCAAGGGGCCAAATCTTGCGAGTGAGCAATCCCGATTTAGAAGTCCCCACTGAAATGGCTATATTTGAATTAGTTTAGACATCAATTTTGGTCACATTCTGATGAGATCAAATTTTCGGTGTCCACGGGGCCAAATTTTGGGAGTGAACAATTCCGATTTAGAGATCCCCACTGAATTGGCCATACTCGAAATAGTTTGGACATCAATTTTGGTCACATTCTGATGAGGTCAAATTTTCGGTGTTCACAGGGCCAAATTTTGGGAGTGAGCAATTATTATTTAGAGATCCCACTGAATTGGCCATACTCGAAATAGTTTAGACGTCAATCTGGTCACATGATGACATCAAGTTTTCGGTGTCCACGGGGCCAAATTTTAGGAGCGAGAAATCCCGATTTAGAGATCCCCACTGAATTGGCTGTACTCTAATTAGTTTAGACATCAATTTTGGTCACATTCTGATAAGGTCAAATTTTTGGTGTCCACGGGGCTAAATTTTGGGAGTGAGCAATCCCAATTTAGAGATCCCCACTGAACTCGCTAATTAGTTTAGACATCAGTTTTAGTCACATTCTGACGAGGTCAAATTTTGGGTGTCCAAGGGGCCAAATTTTGGGATTGAGCAACCCGATTTAGAGATCCCCACTGAATTGGCCATACTCGAATTAGTTTAGACACCAATTTTGGTCACTTTCTGATGAGGTCAAATTTTTCGGTGTCCATGGGGCCAATTTGGGAGTGAGCAATCCCGATTTAAGATCCCCTCTGAATTGGAAATACTCGAATTAGTTTAAACATCATTTTTGGTCACATTCTGACAAGGTCAAATTTTGGGTGTCCAAGGGACCACATTTTGGGACTGAGCAATCCCGATTTAGAGATCCCCACTGAATTGGCCATACTCGAAATAGTTTAGACATCAATTTTGGTCACATTTTGATGATGTCAAGTTTTCGGTGTCCGCGGGGCCAAATTTTAGGCGTGAAAAATCCCGATTTAGAGATTCCCACTGAATTGGCCATACTCGAATTAGTTTAGACATCAAATTTGGTCACATTCTGATAAGGTCAAATTTTCGGTGTCCACGGGACCAAATTTTGGGAGTGAGCAATCCCAATTTAGAGATGCCCACTGAATTCGCCATGCTCGAATTAGTTTAGACATCAATTTTGGTCACATTTTGTCAAGGTCAAATTTGGGTATCCAAGGGGCCAAATCTTGGGAGTGTACAATCCCGATTTAGAGGTCCCCACTGAATTGGCTATATTTGCATTAGTTTAGACAACAATTTTCGTCACATACTGATGACGTCAAATTTTCAGTGTCCAAGGGGCCACATTTTGGGAGTGAGAAATCCCGACTTAGAGTTCCCCACTCAATTGGTCATAATCGAATTAGTTTAGACCTCAATTTTGGTCACATTCTGATGAGGTCAAATTTTCTGTGTCCACAGGGCCAAATTTTGGGAGTGAGCAATTCCGATTTAGAGACCCCACTGAATTGGCCATACTCGAAATAGTTTAGACATCAATCTGGTCACATTCTGATGAGGTCAAATTTTCGGTGTCGACGAGGCCAAATTTTGGGAGTGAGCAATTCCGATTTAGAGATCCCCACTGAATTGGCCATACTCGAATTAGTTTAGACATCAATTTTGGTCACATGCTGATAAGGTCAAATTTTCGGTGTCCACGGGACCATATTTTGGGAGTCAGCAATCCCAATTGGAGATCCCCACTGAATTCACCATACTCGAATTAGTTTAGACATCAATTTTGGTAACATTCTGATGAGGTCAAATTTTCGGTGTAAACGGTGCCAAATTTTGGGAGTGAGCAATCCCGATTTAGAGATCCCCACTGAATTGGCCATACTCGAAATAGTTTAGACATCAATTTTGGTCACATTTTGATGATATCAAGTTTTCGGTGTCCGCGGGGCCAAATTTTAGGCGTGAAAAATCCCGATTTAGAATTTCCACTGAATTGGCCATACTCGAATTAGTTTAGACATCAATTTTGGTCACAATCTGATAAGGTCAAATTTTCGGTGTCCACGGGGCCAAATTTTGGGAGTGAGCAATCCCAATTTAGAGATCCCCACTAAATTCGCCATACTCGAATTAGTTTAGACATCAATTTTGGTCACATTCTGTCAAGGTCAAATTTGGGTATCCAAGGGGCCAAATCTTGGGAGTGAGCAATCCCGATTTAGAGGTCCCCACTGAATTGGCTATATTTGAATTAGTTTAGACAACAATTTTCGTCACATTCTGATGACGTCAAGTTTTCAGTGTCCAAGGGGCCACATTTTGGGAGTGAGAAATCCCGATTTAGAGATCCCCACTGAATTGGCTGTACTCTAATTAGTTTAGACATCAATTTTGGTCACATTCTTTTAAGGTCAAATTTTTGGTGTCCACGGGGCCAAATTTTGGGAGTGAGCAATCCCAATTTAGAGATCCCCACTTAATTCGCCATGCTCGAATTAGTTTAGAGATCAATTTTGGTCATATTTTGATGAGGTTAAATTTTCGGTGTCCACGGGGCCAAATTTTGGGAGCGAGCAATCCCAATTTAGAGATCCGCACTGATTTTGCCATACTCGAATTAGTTTAGACCTCAATTTTGGTCACATTCTGATGAGGTCAAATTTTCGGTGTCCACGGGGCCATATTTTGGGAGTCAGCAATCCCAATTTAGAGATCCCCACTGAATTCGCCATACTCGAATTAGTTTAGACATCAATTTTGGTAACATTCTGATGAGGTCAAATTTTCGGTGTAAACGGTGCCAAATTTTGGGAGTGAGCAATCCCGATTTAGAGATCCCCCACTGAATTGGCCATACTCGAAATAGTTTAGACATCAATTTTGGTCACATTCCGATGAGGTCAAATTTTCGGTGTCCAAGGGTCCAATATGGGAGAGGGCAAACCCGACTTAGAGATCCCCACTGAATTAGCCATACTCGAAAAAGCTTAGAAATCAATTTTGGTCACATTCTGTCAAGGTCAAATTTTGGGTGTCCAAGGGCCAAAATTTAGGAGCGAGCAATCCCGATTTAGAGGTCCCCACTGAATAGGCCATAATTGAATTAGTTTAAACATCAATTTTGGTCACATTCTGATTACATCAATTTGTCAGTGTCCAAGGGGCCAAATTTTGGGAGTGAGCAATCCTGACTTAGAGATCCCCACTGAATTGGCTATACTCGAATTGGTTTAGACATCAATTTTAGTCACTTTCTGACGAGGTCAAATTTTGGGTGTCCAAGGGGCCAAATTTTGGGACTGAGCAATCCCGATTTAGAGATCCCCACTGAATTGGTCATACTCGAATTAGTTTAAACATCATTATTGGTCACATTCTGACGAGGTCAAATTTTGGGTGTCCAAGGGACCACATTTTGGGACTGAGCAATCCCGATTTAGAGAACCCCACTCAATTGGCCATACTCGAATTAGTTTAGACATCAATTTTGGTCACATTCTGATAAGGTCAAATTTTCGGTGTCCACGGGGCCAAATTTTGAGAGTGAGCAATCCCAATTTAGAGATCCCCACTGAATTCGCCATACTCGAATTAGTTTAGACATCAATTTTGGTCACATTCTGTCAAGGTCAAATTTGGGTATCCAAGGGGCCAAATCTTGCGAGTGAGCAATCCCGATTTAGAAGTCCCCACTGAAATGGCTATATTTGAATTAGTTTAGACATCAATTTTGGTCACATTCTGATGAGATCAAATTTTCGGTGTCCACGGGGCCAAATTTTGGGAGTGAACAATTCCGATTTAGAGATCCCCACTGAATTGGCCATACTCGAAATAGTTTGGACATCAATTTTGGTCACATTCTGATGAGGTCAAATTTTCGGTGTCCACAGGGCCAAATTTTGGGAGTGAGCAATTATTATTTAGAGATCCCACTGAATTGGCCATACTCGAAATAGTTTAGACGTCAATCTGGTCACATGATGACATCAAGTTTTCGGTGTCCACGGGGCCAAATTTTAGGAGTGAGAAATCCCGATTTAGAGATCCCCACTGAATTGGCTGTACTCTAATTAGTTTAGACATCAATTTTGGTCACATTCTGATAAGGTCAAATTTTTGGTGTCCACGGGGCTAAATTTTGGGAGTGAGCAATCCCAATTTAGAGATCCCCACTGAACTCGCTAATTAGTTTAGACATCAATTTTAGTCACATTCTGACGAGGTCAAATTTTGGGTGTCCAAGGGGCCAAATTTTGGGATTGAGCAACCCGATTTAGAGATCCCCACTGAATTGGCCATACTCGAATTAGTTTAGACACCAATTTTGGTCACTTTCTGATGAGGTCAAATTTTTCGGTGTCCATGGGGCCAATTTGGGAGTGAGCAATCCCGATTTAAGATCCCCTCTGAATTGGAAATACTCGAATTAGTTTAAACATCATTTTTGGTCACATTCTGACAAGGTCAAATTTTGGGTGTCCAAGGGACATTTTGGGACTGAGCAATCCCGATTTAGAGATCCCCACTGAATTGGCCATACTCGAAATAGTTTAGACATCAATTTTGGTCACATTTTGATGATGTCAAGTTTTCGGTGTCCGCGGGGCCAAATTTTAGGCGTGAAAAATCCCGATTTAGAGATTCCCACTGAATTGGCCATACTCGAATTAGTTTAGACATCAATTTTGGTCACATTCTGATAAGGTCAAATTCTCGGTGTCCACGGGACCAAATTTTGGGAGTGAGCAATCCTAATTTAGAGATGCCCACTGAATTCGCCATACTCGAATTAGTTTAGACATCAATTTTGGTCACATTCTGTCAAGGTCAAATTTGGGTATCCAAGGGGCCAAATCTTGGGAGTGTACAATCCCGATTTAGAGGTCCCCACTGAATTGGCTATATTTGCATTAGTTTAGACAACAATTTTCGTCACATTCTGATGACGTCAAATTTTCAGTGTCCAAGGGGCCACATTTTGGGAGTGAGAAATCCCGACTTAGAGTTCCCCACTCAATTGGTCATAATCGAATTAGTTTAGACCTCAATTTTGGTCACATTCTGATGAGGTCAAATTTTCTGTGTCCACAGGGCCAAATTTTGGGAGTGAGCAATTCCGATTTAGAGACCCCACTGAATTGGCCATAATAGAAATAGTTTAGACATAAATCTGGTCACATTCTGATGAGGTCAAATTTTCGGCGTCGACGAGGCCAAATTTTGGGACTGAGCAATTCCGATTTAGAGATCCCCACTGAATTGGCCATACTCGAAATAGTTTAGACATCAATTTTGGTCACATTTTGATGATGTCAAGTTTTCGGTGTCCGCGGGGCCAAATTTTAGGCGTGAAAAATCCCGATTTAGAGATTCCCACTGATTTGGCCATACT
Organism: Amblyomma maculatum; assembly: GCF_055883805.1. NCBI lineage: Eukaryota > Metazoa > Arthropoda > Arachnida > Ixodida > Ixodidae > Amblyomma > Amblyomma maculatum. The sequence goes on along the minus strand of NC_139348.1, from coordinate 48,993,585 downwards.
CGAATTAGTTTAGACATCAATTTTGGTCACATTCTGATAAGGTCAAATTTTCGGTGTCCATGGGGCCAAATTTTGGGAGTGAGCAATCCCAATTTAGAGATCCCCACTGAATTCGCCATACTCGAATTAGTTTAGACATCAATTTTGGTCACATTCTGTCAAGGTCAAATTTGGGTATCCAAGGGGCCAAATCTTGGGAGTGAGCAATCCCGATGTAGAGGTTCCCACTGAATTGGCTATATTTGAATTAGTTTAGACAACAATTTTCGTCACATTCTGATGACGTCAAGTTTTCAGTGTCCAAGGGGCCACATTTTGGGAGTAAGAAATCCCTACTTAGAGTTCCCCACTCAATTGGTCATAATCGAAGTAGTTTAGACCTCAATTTTGGTCACATTCTGTTGAGGTCAAATTTTCGGTGTCCACAGGGCCAAACTTTGGGAGCGAGCAATTCCGATTTAGAGACCCCACTGAATTGGCCATACTCAAAATAGTTTAGACATCAATCTGGTCACATTCTGATGACGTCAAGTTTTCGGTGTCCTCAGGGCCAAATTTTGGGAGTGAGCAATTACTATTTAGAGATCCCACTGAATTGGCCATACTCGAAATAGTTTAGACATCAATCTGGTCACATGATGACATCAAGTTTTCGGTGTCCACGGGGCCAAATTTTAGGAGTGAGAAATCCCGATTTAGAGATCCCCACTGAATTGGCTGTACTCTAATTAGTTTAGACATCAATTTTGGTCACATTCTGATAAGGTCAGATTTTTGGTGTCCACGGGGCCAAATTTTGGGAGTGAGCAATCCCAATTTACAGATCCCCACTTAATTCGCCATGCTCGAATTAGTTTAGAGATCAATTTTGGTCATATTCTGATGAGGTTAAATTTTCGGTGTCCACGGGGCCAAATTTTGGGAGCGAGCAATCCCAATTTAGAGATCCGCACTGATTTGGCCATACTCGAATTAGTTTAGACCTCAATTTTGGTCACATTCTGATGAGGTCAAATTTCGGTGTCCACGAGGCCAAATTTTGGGAGTGAGCAATTCCGATTTAGAGATCCCCACTGAATTGGCCATACTCGAATTAGTTTAGACATCAGTTTTGGTCACATGCTGATAAGGTCAAATTTTCGGTGTCCACGGGGCCATATTTTGGGAGTCAGCAATCCCAATTTAGAGATCCCCACTGAATTCGCCATACTCGAATTAGTTTAGACATCAATTTTGGTAACATTCTGATGAGGTCAAATTTTCGGTGTAAACGGTGCCAAATTTTGGGAGTGAGCAATCCCGATTTAGAGATCCCCACTGAAATGGCCATACTCGAAATAGTTTAGACATCAATTTTGGTCACATTCCGATGAGGTCAAATTTTCGGTGTCCAAGGGTCCAATATGGGAGAGGGCAACCCCGACTTAGAGATCCCCACTGAATTAGCCATACTCGAAAAAGCTTAGAAATCAATTTTGGTCACATTCTGTCAAGGTCAAATTTTGGGTGTCCAAGGGCCAAAATTTAGGAGTGAGCAATCCCGATTTAGAGGTCCCCACTGAATAGGCCATAATTGAATTAGTTTAGACATCAATTTTGGTCACATTCTGATTACATCAATTTTTCAGTGTCCAAGGGGCCAAATTTTGGGAGTGAGCAATCCCGACTTAGAGATCCCCACTGAATTGGCTGTACTCGAATTAGTTTAGACATCAATTTTAGTCACTTTCTGGCGAGGTCAAATTTTGGGTGTCCAAGGGGCCAAATTTTGGGACTGAGCAATCCCGATTTAGAGATCCCCACTGAATTGGCCATACTCGAATTAGTTTAAACATCATTATTGGTCACATTCTGACGAAGTCAAATTTTGGGTGTCCCAGGGACCACATTTTGGGACTGAGCAATCCCGATTTAGAGAACCCCACTCAATTGGCCATACTCGAATTAGTTTAGACATCAATTTTGGTCACATTCTGATAAGGTCAAATTTTCGGTGTCCACGGGGCCAAATTTTGGGAGTGAGCAATCCCAATTTAGAGATCCCCACTGAATTCGCCATACTCGAATTAGTTTAGACATCAATTTTGGTCACATTCTGTAAAGGTCAAATTTGGGTATCCAAGGGGCCAAATCTTGCGAGTGAGCAATCCCGATTTAGAGGTCCCCACTGAAATGGCTATATTTGAATTAGTTTAGACAACAATTTTCGTCACATTCTGATGACGTCAAATATTCAGTGTCCAAGGGGCCACATTTTGGGAGTGAGCAATCCCGACTTAGAGTTCTCCACTCAATTGGTCATACTCGAATTAGTTTAGACATCAATTTTGGTCACATTCTGATGAGATCAAATTTTCGGTGTCCACGGGGCCAAATTTTGGGAGTGAGCAATTCCGATTTAGAGATCCCCACTGAATTGGCCATACTCGAAATAGTTTGGACATCAATTTTGGTCACATTCTGATGAGGTCAAATTTTCGGTGTCCACAGGGCCAAATTTTGGGAGTGAGCAATTACTATTTAGAGATCCCCACTGAATTGGCTGTACTCTAATTAGTTTAGACATCAATTTTGGTCACATTCTGATAAGGTCAAATTTTTGGTGTCCACAGGGCCAAATTTTGGGAGTGAGCAAACCCAATTTAGAGATCCCCACTGAATTGCCTATACTCGAATTAGTTTAGACATCAATTTTAGTCACTTTCTGACGAGGTCAAATTTTGGGTGTCCAAGGGGCCAAATTTTGGGACTGAGCAATCACGATTTAGAGATCCCCACTGAATTTGCCATACTCGAATTAGTTTAGACATCAATTTTGGTCACAGTCTGATAAGGTCAAATTTTTGGTGTCCAAGGGGCCAAATTTTGGGAGTGAGCAATCCCGACTTAGAGATGCCCACTCAATTGGCCATACTCGAATTTGTTTAGACATCAGTTTTGGTCACATTCTAATGAGGTCAAATTTCCGGTGCCCACGGGGCCAGATTTTGGGAGTGAGCAATTCCGATTTAGGGATCCCCACTGAATTGGCCATACTCGAAATAGTTTAGACATCTATTTTGGTCACATTCTGATGAGGTCAAATTTTCGGTGTCCACATGGCCAAATTTTGGGAGTGAGCAATCCCGATTTAGAGATCCCCACTGAGTTCGCCATACTCGAATTAGTTTACACATCAATCTTGGTCACATTCTGATGATGAGGTCAAGTTTTCGGTGTCCACGGGGCCAAATTTTAGGAGTGAGAAATCCCGAATTAGAGATCCCCACTGAATTGGCCATACTCGAATTAGTTTAGATATCAATTTTGGTCGCATTCTGATAAGGTCAAATTTTCGGAGTCCACGGTGCCAAATTTTGGGAGTGAGCAATCCCGATTTAGAGATCCCCACTGAATTCGCCATACTGGAATTAGTTTAGACATCAATTTTGGTCACATTCTGATTACATCAATTTGTCAGTGTCCAAGGGGCCAAATTTTGGGAGTGAGCAATCCCGACTTAGAGATCCCCACTGAATTGGCTATACTCGAATTAGTTTAGACATCAATTTTAGTCACTTTCTGACGAGGTCAAATTTTGGGTGTCCAAGGGGCCAAATTTTGGGACTGAGCAATCCCGATTTAGAGATCCCCACTGAATTGGTCATACTCGAATTAGTTTAAACATCATTATTGGTCACATTCTGACGAGGTCAAATTTTGGGTGTCCAAGGGACCACATTTTGGGACTGAGCAATCCCGATTTAGAGAACCCCACTCAATTGGCCATACTCGAATTAGTTTAGACATCAATTTTGGTCACATTCTGATAAGGTCGAATTTTCGGTGTCCACGGGGCCAAATTTTGAGAGTGAGCAATCCCAATTTAGAGATCCCCACTGAATTCGCCATACTCGAATTAGTTTAGACATCAATTTTGGTCACATTCTGTCAAGGTCAAATTTGGGTATCCAAGGGGCCAAATCTTGCGAGTGAGCAATCCCGATTTAGAAGTCCCCACTGAAATGGCTATATTTGAATTAGTTTAGACATCAATTTTGGTCACATTCTGATGAGATCAAATTTTCGGTGTCCACGGGGCCAAATTTTGGGAGTGAACAATTCCGATTTAGAGATCCCCACTGAATTGGCCATACTCGAAATAGTTTGGACATCAATTTTGGTCACATTCTGATGAGGTCAAATTTTCGGTGTTCACAGGGCCAAATTTTGGGAGTGAGCAATTATTATTTAGAGATCCCACTGAATTGGCCATACTCGAAATAGTTTAGACGTCAATCTGGTCACATGATGACATCAAGTTTTCGGTGTCCACGGGGCCAAATTTTAGGAGCGAGAAATCCCGATTTAGAGATCCCCACTGAATTGGCTGTACTCTAATTAGTTTAGACATCAATTTTGGTCACATTCTGATAAGGTCAAATTTTTGGTGTCCACGGGGCTAAATTTTGGGAGTGAGCAATCCCAATTTAGAGATCCCCACTGAACTCGCTAATTAGTTTAGACATCAGTTTTAGTCACATTCTGACGAGGTCAAATTTTGGGTGTCCAAGGGGCCAAATTTTGGGATTGAGCAACCCGATTTAGAGATCCCCACTGAATTGGCCATACTCGAATTAGTTTAGACACCAATTTTGGTCACTTTCTGATGAGGTCAAATTTTTCGGTGTCCATGGGGCCAATTTGGGAGTGAGCAATCCCGATTTAAGATCCCCTCTGAATTGGAAATACTCGAATTAGTTTAAACATCATTTTTGGTCACATTCTGACAAGGTCAAATTTTGGGTGTCCAAGGGACCACATTTTGGGACTGAGCAATCCCGATTTAGAGATCCCCACTGAATTGGCCATACTCGAAATAGTTTAGACATCAATTTTGGTCACATTTTGATGATGTCAAGTTTTCGGTGTCCGCGGGGCCAAATTTTAGGCGTGAAAAATCCCGATTTAGAGATTCCCACTGAATTGGCCATACTCGAATTAGTTTAGACATCAAATTTGGTCACATTCTGATAAGGTCAAATTTTCGGTGTCCACGGGACCAAATTTTGGGAGTGAGCAATCCCAATTTAGAGATGCCCACTGAATTCGCCATGCTCGAATTAGTTTAGACATCAATTTTGGTCACATTTTGTCAAGGTCAAATTTGGGTATCCAAGGGGCCAAATCTTGGGAGTGTACAATCCCGATTTAGAGGTCCCCACTGAATTGGCTATATTTGCATTAGTTTAGACAACAATTTTCGTCACATACTGATGACGTCAAATTTTCAGTGTCCAAGGGGCCACATTTTGGGAGTGAGAAATCCCGACTTAGAGTTCCCCACTCAATTGGTCATAATCGAATTAGTTTAGACCTCAATTTTGGTCACATTCTGATGAGGTCAAATTTTCTGTGTCCACAGGGCCAAATTTTGGGAGTGAGCAATTCCGATTTAGAGACCCCACTGAATTGGCCATACTCGAAATAGTTTAGACATCAATCTGGTCACATTCTGATGAGGTCAAATTTTCGGTGTCGACGAGGCCAAATTTTGGGAGTGAGCAATTCCGATTTAGAGATCCCCACTGAATTGGCCATACTCGAATTAGTTTAGACATCAATTTTGGTCACATGCTGATAAGGTCAAATTTTCGGTGTCCACGGGACCATATTTTGGGAGTCAGCAATCCCAATTGGAGATCCCCACTGAATTCACCATACTCGAATTAGTTTAGACATCAATTTTGGTAACATTCTGATGAGGTCAAATTTTCGGTGTAAACGGTGCCAAATTTTGGGAGTGAGCAATCCCGATTTAGAGATCCCCACTGAATTGGCCATACTCGAAATAGTTTAGACATCAATTTTGGTCACATTTTGATGATATCAAGTTTTCGGTGTCCGCGGGGCCAAATTTTAGGCGTGAAAAATCCCGATTTAGAATTTCCACTGAATTGGCCATACTCGAATTAGTTTAGACATCAATTTTGGTCACATTCTGATAAGGTCAAATTTTCGGTGTCCACGGGGCCAAATTTTGGGAGTGAGCAATCCCAATTTAGAGATCCCCACTAAATTCGCCATACTCGAATTAGTTTAGACATCAATTTTGGTCACATTCTGTCAAGGTCAAATTTGGGTATCCAAGGGGCCAAATCTTGGGAGTGAGCAATCCCGATTTAGAGGTCCCCACTGAATTGGCTATATTTGAATTAGTTTAGACAACAATTTTCGTCACATTCTGATGACGTCAAGTTTTCAGTGTCCAAGGGGCCACATTTTGGGAGTGAGAAATCCCGATTTAGAGATCCCCACTGAATTGGCTGTACTCTAATTAGTTTAGACATCAATTTTGGTCACATTCTTTTAAGGTCAAATTTTTGGTGTCCACGGGGCCAAATTTTGGGAGTGAGCAATCCCAATTTAGAGATCCCCACTTAATTCGCCATGCTCGAATTAGTTTAGAGATCAATTTTGGTCATATTTTGATGAGGTTAAATTTTCGGTGTCCACGGGGCCAAATTTTGGGAGCGAGCAATCCCAATTTAGAGATCCGCACTGATTTTGCCATACTCGAATTAGTTTAGACCTCAATTTTGGTCACATTCTGATGAGGTCAAATTTTCGGTGTCCACGGGGCCATATTTTGGGAGTCAGCAATCCCAATTTAGAGATCCCCACTGAATTCGCCATACTCGAATTAGTTTAGACATCAATTTTGGTAACATTCTGATGAGGTCAAATTTTCGGTGTAAACGGTGCCAAATTTTGGGAGTGAGCAATCCCGATTTAGAGATCCCCCACTGAATTGGCCATACTCGAAATAGTTTAGACATCAATTTTGGTCACATTCCGATGAGGTCAAATTTTCGGTGTCCAAGGGTCCAATATGGGAGAGGGCAAACCCGACTTAGAGATCCCCACTGAATTAGCCATACTCGAAAAAGCTTAGAAATCAATTTTGGTCACATTCTGTCAAGGTCAAATTTTGGGTGTCCAAGGGCCAAAATTTAGGAGCGAGCAATCCCGATTTAGAGGTCCCCACTGAATAGGCCATAATTGAATTAGTTTAGACATCAATTTTGGTCACATTCTGATTACATCAATTTGTCAGTGTCCAAGGGGCCAAATTTTGGGAGTGAGCAATCCCGACTTAGAGATCCCCACTGAATTGGCTATACTCGAATTGGTTTAGACATCAATTTTAGTCACTTTCTGACGAGGTCAAATTTTGGGTGTCCAAGGGGCCAAATTTTGGGACTGAGCAATCCCGATTTAGAGATCCCCACTGAATTGGTCATACTCGAATTAGTTTAAACATCATTATTGGTCACATTCTGACGAGGTCAAATTTTGGGTGTCCAAGGGACCACATTTTGGGACTGAGCAATCCCGATTTAGAGAACCCCACTCAATTGGCCATACTCGAATTAGTTTAGACATCAATTTTGGTCACATTCTGATAAGGTCAAATTTTCGGTGTCCACGGGGCCAAATTTTGAGAGTGAGCAATCCCAATTTAGAGATCCCCACTGAATTCGCCATACTCGAATTAGTTTAGACATCAATTTTGGTCACATTCTGTCAAGGTCAAATTTGGGTATCCAAGGGGCCAAATCTTGCGAGTGAGCAATCCCGATTTAGAAGTCCCCACTGAAATGGCTATATTTGAATTAGTTTAGACATCAATTTTGGTCACATTCTGATGAGATCAAATTTTCGGTGTCCACGGGGCCAAATTTTGGGAGTGAACAATTCCGATTTAGAGATCCCCACTGAATTGGCCATACTCGAAATAGTTTGGACATCAATTTTGGTCACATTCTGATGAGGTCAAATTTTCGGTGTCCACAGGGCCAAATTTTGGGAGTGAGCAATTATTATTTAGAGATCCCACTGAATTGGCCATACTCGAAATAGTTTAGACGTCAATCTGGTCACATGATGACATCAAGTTTTCGGTGTCCACGGGGCCAAATTTTAGGAGTGAGAAATCCCGATTTAGAGATCCCCACTGAATTGGCTGTACTCTAATTAGTTTAGACATCAATTTTGGTCACATTCTGATAAGGTCAAATTTTTGGTGTCCACGGGGCTAAATTTTGGGAGTGAGCAATCCCAATTTAGAGATCCCCACTGAACTCGCTAATTAGTTTAGACATCAATTTTAGTCACATTCTGACGAGGTCAAATTTTGGGTGTCCAAGGGGCCAAATTTTGGGATTGAGCAACCCGATTTAGAGATCCCCACTGAATTGGCCATACTCGAATTAGTTTAGACACCAATTTTGGTCACTTTCTGATGAGGTCAAATTTTTCGGTGTCCATGGGGCCAATTTGGGAGTGAGCAATCCCGATTTAAGATCCCCTCTGAATTGGAAATACTCGAATTAGTTTAAACATCATTTTTGGTCACATTCTGACAAGGTCAAATTTTGGGTGTCCAAGGGACATTTTGGGACTGAGCAATCCCGATTTAGAGATCCCCACTGAATTGGCCATACTCGAAATAGTTTAGACATCAATTTTGGTCACATTTTGATGATGTCAAGTTTTCGGTGTCCGCGGGGCCAAATTTTAGGCGTGAAAAATCCCGATTTAGAGATTCCCACTGAATTGGCCATACTCGAATTAGTTTAGACATCAATTTTGGTCACATTCTGATAAGGTCAAATTCTCGGTGTCCACGGGACCAAATTTTGGGAGTGAGCAATCCTAATTTAGAGATGCCCACTGAATTCGCCATACTCGAATTAGTTTAGACATCAATTTTGGTCACATTCTGTCAAGGTCAAATTTGGGTATCCAAGGGGCCAAATCTTGGGAGTGTACAATCCCGATTTAGAGGTCCCCACTGAATTGGCTATATTTGCATTAGTTTAGACAACAATTTTCGTCACATTCTGATGACGTCAAATTTTCAGTGTCCAAGGGGCCACATTTTGGGAGTGAGAAATCCCGACTTAGAGTTCCCCACTCAATTGGTCATAATCGAATTAGTTTAGACCTCAATTTTGGTCACATTCTGATGAGGTCAAATTTTCTGTGTCCACAGGGCCAAATTTTGGGAGTGAGCAATTCCGATTTAGAGACCCCACTGAATTGGCCATAATAGAAATAGTTTAGACATAAATCTGGTCACATTCTGATGAGGTCAAATTTTCGGCGTCGACGAGGCCAAATTTTGGGACTGAGCAATTCCGATTTAGAGATCCCCACTGAATTGGCCATACTCGAAATAGTTTAGACATCAATTTTGGTCACATTTTGATGATGTCAAGTTTTCGGTGTCCGCGGGGCCAAATTTTAGGCGTGAAAAATCCCGATTTAGAGATTCCCACTGATTTGGCCATACTCGAATTAGTTTAGACATCAATTTTGGTCACATTCTGATAAGGTCAAATTTTCGGTGTCCACGGGGCCAAATTTTGGGAGTGACCAATCCCAATTTAGAGATCCCCACTGAATTCGCCATACTCGAATTAGTTTAGACATCAATTTTGGTCACATTCTGTCAAGGTCAAATTTGGGTATCCAAGGGGCCAAATCTTGGGAGTGAGCAATCCCGATGTAGAGGTTCCCACTGAATTGGCTATATTTGAATTAGTTTAGACAACAATTTTCGTCACATTCTGATGACGTCAAGTTTTCAGTGTCCAAGGGGCCACATTTTGGGAGTAAGAAATCCCGACTTAGAGTTCCCCACTCAATTGGTCATAATCGAAGTAGTTTAGACCTCAATTTTGGTCACATTCTGTTGAGGTCAAATTTTCGGTGTCCACAGGGCCAAACTTTGGGAGCGAGCAATTCCGATTTAGAGACCCCACTGAATTGGCCATACTCAAAATAGTTTAGACATCAATCTGGTCACATTCTGATGACGTCAAGTTTTCGGTGTCCTCAGGGCCAAATTTTGGGAGTGAGCAATTACTATTTAGAGATCCCACTGAATTGGCCATACTCGAAATAGTTTAGACATCAATCTGGTCACATGATGACATCAAGTTTTCGGTGTCCACGGGGCCAAATTTTAGGAGTGAGAAATCCCGATTTAGAGATCCCCACTGAATTGGCTGTACTCTAATTAGTTTAGACATCAATTTTGGTCACATTCTGATAAGGTCAGATTTTTGGTGTCCACGGGGCCAAATTTTGGGAGTGAGCAATCCCAATTTACAGATCCCCACTTAATTCGCCATGCTCGAATTAGTTTAGAGATCAATTTTGGTCATATTCTGATGAGGTTAAATTTTCGGTGTCCACGGGGCCAAATTTTGGGAGCGAGCAATCCCAATTTAGAGATCCGCACTGATTTGGCCATACTCGAATTAGTTTAGACCTCAATTTTGGTCACATTCTGATGAGGTCAAATTTCGGTGTCCACGAGGCCAAATTTTGGGAGTGAGCAATTCCGATTTAGAGATCCCCACTGAATTGGCCATACTCGAATTAGTTTAGACATCAGTTTTGGTCACATGCTGATAAGGTCAAATTTTCGGTGTCCACGGGGCCATATTTTGGGAGTCAGCAATCCCAATTTAGAGATCCCCACTGAATTCGCCATACTCGAATTAGTTTAGACATCAATTTTGGTAACATTCTGATGAGGTCAAATTTTCGGTGTAAACGGTGCCAAATTTTGGGAGTGAGCAATCCCGATTTAGAGATCCCCACTGAAATGGCCATACTCGAAATAGTTTAGACATCAATTTTGGTCACATTCCGATGAGGTCAAATTTTCGGTGTCCAAGGGTCCAATATGGGAGAGGGCAACCCCGACTTAGAGATCCCCACTGAATTAGCCATACTCGAAAAAGCTTAGAAATCAATTTTGGTCACATTCTGTCAAGGTCAAATTTTGGGTGTCCAAGGGCCAAAATTTAGGAGTGAGCAATCCCGATTTAGAGGTCCCCACTGAATAGGCCATAATTGAATTAGTTTAGACATCAATTTTGGTCACATTCTGATTACATCAATTTTTCAGTGTCCAAGGGGCCAAATTTTGGGAGTGAGCAATCCCGACTTAGAGATCCCCACTGAATTGGCTGTACTCGAATTAGTTTAGACATCAATTTTAGTCACTTTCTGGCGAGGTCAAATTTTGGGTGTCCAAGGGGCCAAATTTTGGGACTGAGCAATCCCGATTTAGAGATCCCCACTGAATTGGCCATACTCGAATTAGTTTAAACATCATTATTGGTCACATTCTGACGAAGTCAAATTTTGGGTGTCCCAGGGACCACATTTTGGGACTGAGCAATCCCGATTTAGAGAACCCCACTCAATTGGCCATACTCGAATTAGTTTAGACATCAATTTTGGTCACATTCTGATAAGGTCAAATTTTCGGTGTCCACGGGGCCAAATTTTGGGAGTGAGCAATCCCAATTTAGAGATCCCCACTGAATTCGCCATACTCGAATTAGTTTAGACATCAATTTTGGTCACATTCTGTAAAGGTCAAATTTGGGTATCCAAGGGGCCAAATCTTGCGAGTGAGCAATCCCGATTTAGAGGTCCCCACTGAAATGGCTATATTTGAATTAGTTTAGACAACAATTTTCGTCACATTCTGATGACGTCAAATTTTCAGTGTCCAAGGGGCCACATTTTGGGAGTGAGCAATCCCGACTTAGAGTTCTCCACTCAATTGGTCATACTCGAATTAGTTTAGACATCAATTTTGGTCACATTCTGATGAGATCAAATTTTCGGTGTCCACGGGGCCAAATTTTGGGAGTGAGCAATTCCGATTTAGAGATCCCCACTGAATTGGCCATACTCGAAATAGTTTGGACATCAATTTTGGTCACATTCTGATGAGGTCAAATTTTCGGTGTCCACAGGGCCAAATTTTGGGAGTGAGCAATTACTATTTAGAGATCCCCACTGAATTGGCTGTACTCTAATTAGTTTAGACATCAATTTTGGTCACATTCTGATAAGGTCAAATTTTTGGTGTCCACAGGGCCAAATTTTGGGAGTGAGCAAACCCAATTTAGAGATCCCCACTGAATTGCCTATACTCGAATTAGTTTAGACATCAATTTTAGTCACTTTCTGACGAGGTCAAATTTTGGGTGTCCAAGGGGCCAAATTTTGGGACTGAGCAATCACGATTTAGAGATCCCCACTGAATTTGCCATACTCGAATTAGTTTAGACATCAATTTTGGTCACAGTCTGATAAGGTCAAATTTTTGGTGTCCAAGGGGCCAAATTTTGGGAGTGAGCAATCCCGACTTAGAGATGCCCACTCAATTGGCCATACTCGAATTTGTTTAGACATCAGTTTTGGTCACATTCTAATGAGGTCAAATTTCCGGTGTCCACGGGGCCAGATTTTGGGAGTGAGCAATTCCGATTTAGGGATCCCCACTGAATTGGCCATACTTGAATTAGTTTAGAGATCAATTTTGGTCATATTCTGGCGAGGTCAAATTTTCAGTGTCCATGGGGCCAAATTTTTGGAGTGAGCAATTCCGACTTAGAGATCCCCACTGAATTGGCCATACTCGAAATAGTTTAGACATCTATTTTGGTCACATTCTGATGAGGTCAAATTTTCGGTGTCCACATGGCCAAATTTTGGGAGTGAGCAATCCCGATTTAGAGATCCCCACTGAGTTCGCCATACTCGAATTAGTTTACACATCAATCTTGGTCACATTCTGATGATGAGGTCAAGTTTTCGGTGTCCACGGGGCCAAATTTTAGGAGTGAGAAATCCCGAATTAGAGATCCCCACTGAATTGGCCATACTCGAATTAGTTTAGATATCAATTTTGGTCGCATTCTGATAAGGTCAAATTTTCGGAGTCCACGGTGCCAAATTTTGGGAGTGAGCAATCCCGATTTAGAGATCCCCACTGAATTCGCCATACTGGAATTAGTTTAGACATCAATTTTGGTCACATTCTGATGAGGTCAAATTTTCGGTGTCCACGGGGCCAAATTTTGGGAGTGAGCAATTCCGATTTAGAGATCCCCACTGAATTGGCCATACTCGAAATAGTTTAGACATCAATTTTGGTCACATTCTGATGAAGTCAAATTTTCGGTGTCCACGGGGCCAAATTTTGGAAGTGAGCAATCCCGATTTAGAGATTCCCACTGAATTGGCCGTACTCGAATTAGTTTAGAGATCAATTTTGGTCATATTCTGACGAGGTCAAATTTTCGGTGTCCACGAGGCCAAATTTTGGAAGTAATTCCGATTTAGAGATGCCCACTGAATTGGCCGTACTCGAATTAGTTTAGAGATCAATTTTGGTCACATCCTGACGAGGTCAAATTTTCGGTGTCCACGAGGCCAAATTTTGGGAATGAGCAATTCCGATTTAGAGATCCCCACTGAATTGGACATACTCGAAACAGTTTAGACATCAATTTTCGTCACATTCTGATGAGGTCAAATTTTCGATGTCCACATGGCCAAGTTTTGGGAGTGAGCAATCCCGATTTAGAGATCCCCACTGAGTTGGCCATACTCGAATTAGTTTACACATCAATCTTGGTCACATTCTGATGAGGTCAAGTTTTCGGTGTCCACGGAGCCAAATTTTAGGAATGAGAAATCCCGATTTAGAGATCCCCACTGAATTGGCTGTACTCGAATTAGTTTAGACATCAATTTTGGTCGCATTCTGATAAGGTCGAATTTTCGGTGTCCACGGGGCCAACTTTTGGGAGTGAGCAATCCCAATTTAGAGATCCCCACTCAATTGGCCATACTCGAATTAGTTTAGACATCAATTTTGGTCACATTCTGATGAAGTCAAATTTTCGGTGTCCACGGGGCCAAATTTTGGAAGTGAGCAATCCCGATTTAGAGATTCCCACTGAATTGGTCATACTCGAGTTAGTTTAGAGATCAATTTTGGTCATATTCTGACGAGGTCAAATTTTCGGTGTCCACGAGGCCAAATTTTGGGAGCGAGTAATTGCGATTTAGTGATGCCCACTGAATTGGCCATACTCGAAATAGTTTAGACATCAACTTTGGTCACATTCTGATGAGGTCAAATTTGGGTATCCAAGGGGCCAAATCTTTAGAGTGAGGAATCCCGATTTAGAGGTCCCCACTGAATTGGCTATATTTGAATTAGTTTAGACAACAATTTTCGTCACATTCTGATGATGTCAAATTTTCGGTGTCCAAGGGGCCACATTTTGGGAGTGAGCAATCCCGACTTGAAGTTCCCCACTGAGTTGGCCATTCTCAAATTAGTTTACACATCAATCTTGGTCACATTCTGATGAGGTCAAGTTTTCGGTGTCCACGGGGCCAAATTTTAGGAGTGAGCAATCCCAATTTAGAGATCCGCACTGATTTGGCCATACTCGAATTAGTTTAGACCTCAACTTTGGTCACATTCTGATGAGGTCAAAATCTCGGTGTCTAAGGGGCCAAATTATGGGAGAGGGCAACCCCGACTTAGAGATCTCCACTGAATTGGCCATACTCGAAATAGTTTAGAAATCAATTTTGGTCACGTGCTGATAAGGTCAAATTTTCGGTCTCCACGAAGCCATATTTTGGGAGTGAGCAATCCAAATTTAGAGATCCCCACTGAATTCGCCATGCTCGAATTAGTTTAGACGTCAATTTTGGTCACATTCTGATGAGGTCAAATTTTCGGTGTCCATGGTGCCACATTTTGGCAGTGACCAATCCCTACTTGAATTTCCCCACTGAGTTGGCCATACTCGAATTAGTTTAGACCAATTTGGTCACATTCCGATTAGGCCAAATTTTCGGTATCTACGGGGCCAAATTTTCGGAGCGAGCAATCCCGATTTAGAGATCCCCACTGAACTGGCCATACTCGAAATAGTTTAGACATCAATTTTGGCCACCTTCCGATGAGGTGAAATTTTCGGTGTCCAAGGATCGAAATTATGGGAGAGGGCAAACCCGACTTAGAGATCCCCACTGAATTGGCCATACTCGAAAAAGCTTACAAATAAATTTTGGTCACATTCTGTCAAGGTCAAATTTGAGTATCCAAGGGGCCATATTTTGGGAGTGAGCAATCCCGATTTAGAGGTCCCCACTGAATTGGCTATATATGAATTAGTTTAGACATCAATTTTCATCACATTCTGATGATGTCAAATTTTCGGTGTCCAAGGGGCCAAATTTTGGGAGTGAGCAATCCCGACTTAGAGATCCCCACTCAATTGGCCATACTCGAATTAGTTTAGACATCAATTTTGGTCACATTCTGATGAGGTCAAATTTTCGGTGTCCACAGGTCCAAATTTTGGGAGTGAGCAATCCCGATTTAGAGATCCCCACTCAATTGGCCATACTCGAATTAGTTTAGACATCAATTTTGGTCACATTCTGATGAAGTCAAATTTTCGGTGTCCACAGGGCCAAATTTTGGAAGTGAGCAATCCCGATTTAGAGATCCCCACTGAATTGGCCATACTCGAATTAGTTTAGGCATCAATTTTGGTCACATTCTGATGAGGTCAAATTTTCGGTGTCCACCTGTGCCACATTTTGGGAGTGAGAAATCCCGATTTAGAGATCCCCACTGAATTCGCCATACACGAATTAGTTTAGACATCAATTTTGGTCACATTCTGATGAGGTCAAATTTTCGGTAACCACGGGGCCAAATTTTCGGAGTGAGCAATCCCGACTTAGAGATGCCCACTGAATTGGCCATACTCGAAATAGTTTAGACATCAATTTTGGTCACATTCTGATGAGGTCAAATTTGGGTATCCAAGGGGCCAAATCTTGGGAGTGAGCAATCCTGATTTAGAGGTCCCCACTGAATTGGCTAATTTGAATTAGTTTCGACAACAATTTTCGTCACATTCTGATGACGTCAAATTTTCGGTGTCCAAGGGGCCACATTTTGGGAGTGAGCAATCCCGACTGAAGTTCCCCACTGAGTTGGCCATACTCAAATTAGTTTACACATCAATCTTGGTCACATTCGGATGAGGTCAAGTTTTCGGTGTCCACGGTGCCAAATTTTAGGAGTGAGAAATCCCGATTTAGAGATCCCCACTGAATTGGCCATACTGGAATTAGTTTAGACATCAATTTTGGTCACATTCTGATAAGGTCAAATTTTCGGTGTCCCCGGGGCCAAATTTTGGGAGTGAGCAAACCGGATTTAGAGATCCCCACAGAATTGGCCATACTCGAATTAGTTTAGAGATCAATTTTGGTCATATTCTAATGAGGTCAAATTTTCGGTATCCACGGGGCCAAATTTTGGGAGTGAGCAATCCCAATTTAGAGATCCGCACTGATTTCGCCATAATCGAATTAGTTTAGACCTCAATTTTGGTCACATTCTGATGAGGTCAAATTTTCGGTGTCGAAGGGGCCAAATTTTAGGAGTGAGCAGTTCCGATTTAGAGATCCCCACAGAATTGGCCATACTCGAATTAGTTTAGAGATCAATTTTGGTCATATTCTGATGAGGTCAAATTTTCGGTATCCACGGGGCCAAATTTTAGGAGTGAGAAATCCCGATTTAGAGATCCCCACTGAATTGGCTGTACTCTAATTAGTTTAGACCTCAATTCTGGTCACATTCTGATTAGGTCTAATTTTTGGTATCTACGGGGCCAAATTTTGGGAGTGAGCAATCCCAATTTAGAGATCCGCACTGATTTCGCCATAATCGAATTAGTTTAGACCTCAATTTTGGTCACATTCTGATGAGGTCAAATTTTCGGTGTCCACGGGGCCAAATTTTAGGAGTGAGCAATTCCGATTTAGAGATCCCCACAGAATTGGCCATACTCGAATTAGTTTAGAGATCAATTTTGGTCATATTCTGATGAGGTCAAATTTTCGGTATCCACGGGGCCAAATTTTAGGAGTGAGAAATCCCGATTTAGAGATCCCCACTGAATTGGCTGTACTCTAATTAGTTTAGACCTCAATTCTGGTCACATTCTGATTAGGTCAAATTTTCGGTGTCCACAGGGCCAAATTTTGGGAGTGAGCAATTATTATTAGAGATCCCACTGAATTGGCCATACTCGAAATAGTTTAGACATCAATCTGGTCACATGATGACATCAAGTTTTCGGTGTCCACGGGGCCAAATTTTAGGAGTGAGAAATCCCGATTTAGAGAACCCCACTGAATTGGCTGTACTCTAATTAGTTTAGACATCAATTTTGGTCACATTCTGATAAGGTCAAATTTTTGGTGTCCACGGGGCCAATTTTTGGGAGTGAGCAATCCCGACTTAGAGTTCTCCACTCAATTGGTCATACTCGAATTAGTTTAGACATCCATTTTGGTCACATTCTGATGAGATCAAATTTTCGGTGTCCACGGGGCCAAATTTTGGCAGTGAGCAATTCCGATTTAGAGATCCCCACTGAATTGGCCATACTCGAAATAGTTTGGACATCAATTTTGGTCACATTCTGATGAGGTCAAATTTTCGGTGTCCACAGGGCCAAAATTTGGGAGTGAGCAATTACTATTTAGAGATCCCACTGAATTGGCCATACTCGAAATAGTTTAGACATCTATTTTGGTCACATTCTGATGAGGTCAAATTTTCGGTGTCCACATGGCCAAATTTTGGGAGTGAGCAATCCCGATTTAGAGATCTCCACTGAGTTCACCATACTCGAATTAGTTTACACATCAATCTTGGTCACATTCTGATGATGAGGTCAAGTTTTCGGTGTCCACGGGGCCAAATTTTAGGAGTGAGAAATCCCGATTTATAGATCCCCACTGAATTGGCCATACTCGAATTAGTTTAGATATCAATTTTGGTCGCATTCTGATAAGGTCAAATTTTCGGAGTCCACGGTGCCAAATTTTGGGAGTGAGCAATCCCGATTTAGAGATCCCCACTGAATTCGCCATACTGGAATTAGTTTAGACATCAATTTTGGTCACATTCTGATGAGGTCAAATTTTCGGTGTCCACGGGGCCAAATTTTGGGAGTGAGCAATTCCGATTTAGAGATCCCCACTGAATTGGCCATACTCGAAATAGTTTAGACATCAATTTTGGTCACATTCTGATGAAGTCAAATTTTCGGTGTCCACGGGGCCAAATTTTGGAAGTGAGCAATCCCGATTTAGAGATTTTCACTGAATTGGCCGTACTCGAATTAGTTTAGAGATCAATTTTGGTCATATTCTGACGAGGTCAAATTTTCGGTGTCCACGAGGCCAAATTTTGGAAGTAATTCCGATTTAGAGATGCCCACTGAATTGGCCGTACTCGAATTAGTTTAGAGATCAAGTTTGGTCACATTCTGACGAGGTCAAATTTTCGGTGTCCACGAGGCCAAATTTTGGGAATGAGCAATTCCGATTTAGAGATCCCCACTGAATTGGACATACTCGAAATAGTTTAGACATCAATTTTCGTCACATTCTGATGAGGTCAAATTTTCGGTGTCCACATGGCCAAGTTTTGGGAGTGAGCAATCCCGATTTAGAGATCCCCACTGAGTTGGCCATACTCGAATTAGTTTAGAGATCAATTTTGGTCATATTCTGATAAGGTCAAATTTTCGGTGTCCACGGGGCCAACTTTTGGGAGTGAGCAATCCCAATTTAGAGATCCCCACTCAATTGGCCATACTCGAATTAGTTTAGACATCAATTTTGGTCACATTCTGATGAAGTCAAATTTTCGGTGTCCACGGGGCCAAATTTTGGAAGTGAGCAATCCCGATTTAGAGATTCCCACTGAATTGGTCATACTCGAATTAGTTTAGAGATCAATTTTGGTCATATTCTGACGAGGTCAAATTTTCGGTGTCCACGAGGCCAAATTTTGGGAGTGAGTAATTGCGATTTAGAGATGCCCACTGAATTGGCCATACTCGAAATAGTTTAGACATCAACTTTGGTACATTCTGATGAGGTCAAATTTGGGTATCCAAGGGGCCAAATCTTGAGAGTGAGCAATCCCGATTTAGAGGTCCCCACTGAATTGGCTATATTTGAATTAGTTTAGACAACAATTTTCGTCACATTCTGATGACGTCAAATTTTCGGTGTCCAAGGGGCCACATTTTGGGAGTGAGCAATCCCAATTTAGAGATCCGCACTGATTTGGCCATACTCGAATTAGTTTAGACCTCAACTTTGGTCACATTCTGATGAGGTCAAAATCTCGGTGTCTAAGGGGCCAAATTATGGGAGAGGGCAACCCCGACTTAGAGATCTCCACTGAATTGGCCATACTCGAAATAGATTAGAAATTAATTTTGGTCACATTCTGAAAAGGTCAAATTTGGGTATCCAAGGGGCCAAATTTTGGAGTGAGCTATCCCGATTTAGAGATCACTACTGAATTGGCCATGCTCAAATTAGTTTAGACATCAATTTTGGTCACATGCTGATAAGGTCAAATTCTCGGTGTCCACGAGGCCAAATTTTGGGAGTGAGCAATTCCGATTTAGAGATCCCCACTGAATTGGCCATACTCGAATTAGTTTAGAATCAATTTTGGTCACGTGCTGATAAGGTCAAATTTTCGGTCTCCACGAAGCCATATTTTGGGAGTGAGCAATCCAAATTTAGAGATCCCCACTGAATTCGCCATGCTCGAATTAGTTTAGACATCAATTTTGGTCACATTCTGATGAGGTCAAATTTTCGGTATCTACGGGGCCAAATTTTCGGAGCGAGCAATCCCGATTTAGAGATCCCCACTGAACTGGCCATACCCGAAATAGTTTAGACATCAATTTTCGTCACATTCTGATGATGTCAAATTTTCGGTGTCCAAGGGGCCAAATTTTGGGAGTGAGCAATCCCGACTTAGAGATCCCCACTCAATTGGCCATACTCGAATTAGTTTAGACATCAATTTTGGTCACATTCTGATGAGGTCAAATTTTCGGTGTCCACAGGTCCAAATTTTGGGAGTGAGCAATCCCGATTTAGAGATCCCCACTCAATTGGCCATACTCGAATTAGTTTAGACATCAATTTTGGTCACATTCTGATGAAGTCAAATTTTCGGTGTCCACAGGGCCAAATTTTGGAAGTGAGCAATCCCGATTTAGAGATCCCCACTGAATTGGCCATACTCGAATTAGTTTAGGCACCAATTTCGGTCACAGTCTGATAAGGTCAAATTTTCGGTGTTCACCGGGCCAAATTTTGGAAGTGAGCAATCGCAATTTACAGATCCCCACTGAATTCGCCATACTCGAATTAGTTTAGACATCAATTTTGGTCACATTCTGATGAGGTCAAATTTTCGGTGTCCACCTGTGCCACATTTTGAGAGTGAGAAATCCCGATTTAGAGATCCCCACTGAATTCGCCATACTCGAATTAGTTTAGACATCAATTTTGGTCACATTCTGATGAGGTCAAATTTTCGGTAACCACGGGGCCAAATTTTCGGAGTGAGCAATCCCGACTTAGATGCCCACTGAATTGACCATACTCGAAATAGTTTAGACATCAATTTTGGTCACATTCTATGAGGTCAAATTTGGGTATCCAAGGGGCCAAATCTTGGGAGTGAGCAATCCTGATTTAGAGGTCCCCACTGAATTGGCTATATTTGAATTAGTTTCGACAACAATTTTCCTCACATTCTGATGACGTCAAATTTTCGGTGTCCAAGGGGCCACATTTTGGGAGTGAGCAATCCCGACTGAAGTTCCCCACTGAGTTGGCCATACTCAAATTAGTTTACACATCAATCTTGGTCACATTCGGATGAGGTCAAGTTTTCGGAGTCCACGGGGCCAAATTTTAGGAGTGAAAAATCCCGATTTAGAGATCCCCACTGAATTGGCCATACTCGAATTAGTTTAGACATCAATTTTGGTCACATTCTGATAAGGTCAAATTTTCGGTGTCCCCGGGGCCAAATTTTGGGAGTGAGCAAACCGGATTTAGAGATCCCCACAGAATTGGCCATACTCGAATTAGTTTAGAGATCAATTTTGGTCATATTCTAATGAGGTCAAATTTTCGGTATCCACGGGGCCAAATTTTAGGAGTGAGAAATCCCGATTTAGAGATCCCCACTGAATTGGCTGTACTCTAATTAGTTTAGACCTCAATTCTGGTCACATTCTGATTAGGTCAAATTTTTGGTATTTACGGGGCCAAATTTTCGGAGTGAGCAATCCCGATTTAGAGATCCCCACTGAATTGGCCATACTCGAATTAGTTTAGACCTCAATTTTGGTCACATTCTGATAGGTCAAATTTTCGGTGTCCACAGGGCCAAATTTTGGGAGTGAGCAATTATTATTAGAGATCCCACTGAATTGGCCATACTCGAAATAGTTTAGACATCAATCTGGTCACATGATGACATCAAGTTTTCGGGGTCCACGGGGCCAAATTTTAGGAGTGAGAAATCCCGATTTAGAGATCCCCACTGAATTGGCTGTACTCTAATTAGTTTAGACATCAATTTTGGTCACATTCTGATAAGGTCAAATTTTTGGTGTCCACGGGGCCAAATTTTGGGAGTGAGCAATCCCGACTTAGAGTTCTCCACTCAATTGGTCATACTCGAATTAGTTTGGACATCAATTTTGGTCACATTCTGATGAGGTCAATTTTTCGGTGTCCACAGGGCCAAATTTTGGGAGTGAGCAATTACTATTTAGAGATCCCACTGAATTGGCCATACTCGAAATAGTTTAGACATCAATCTGGTCACATGATGACATCAAGTTTTCGGTGTCCACGGGGCCAAATTTTAGGAGTGAGAAATCCCGATTTAGAGATCCCCACTGAATTGGCTGTACTCTAATTAGTTTAGACATCAATTTTGGTCACATTCTGATAAGGTCAAATTTTTGGTGTCCACAGGGCCAAATTTTGGGAGTGAGCAAACCCAATTTAGAGATCCCCACTGAATTGCCTATACTCGAATTAGTTTAGACATCAATTTTAGTCACTTTCTGACGAGGTCAAATTTTGGGTGTCCAAGGGGCCAAATTTTGGGACTGAGCAATCACGATTTAGAGATCCCCACTGATTTTGCCATACTCGAATTAGTTTAGACATCAATTTTGGTCACAGTCTGATAAGGTCAAATTTTTGGTGTCCAAGGGGCCAAATTTTGGGAGTGAGCAATCCCGACTTAGAGATGCCCACTCAATTGGCCATACTCGAATTTGTTTAGACATCAGTTTTGGTCACATTCTGATGAGGTCAAATTTCCGGTGTCCACGGGGCCAGATTTTGGGAGTGAGCAATTCCGATTTAGGGATCCCCACTGAATTGGCCATACTTGAATTAGTTTAGAGATCAATTTTGGTCTTATTCTGGCGAGGTCAAATTTTCAGTGTCCACGGGGCCAAATTTTGGAAGTGATCAATCCCAATTTAGAGATCCCCACTGAATTGGCCATACTCGAATTAGTTTAGACCTCAATTTTGGTCACATTCTGATGAGGTCAAATTTTCGGTGTCCACGAGGCCAAATTTTTGGAATGAGCAATTCCGATTTAGAGATCCCCACTGAATTGGCCATACTCGAAATAGTTTAGACATCTATTTTGGTCACATTCTGATGAGGTCAAATTTTCGGTGTCCACATGGCCAAATTTTGGGAGTGAGCAATCCCGATTTAGAGATCCCCACTGAGTTCGCCATACTCGAATTAGTTTACACATCAATCTTGGTCACATTCTGATGATGAGGTCAAGTTTTCGGTGCCCACGGGGCCAAATTTTAGGAGTGAGAAATCCCGATTTAGAGATCCCCACTGAATTGGCCATACTCGAATTAGTTTAGATATCGATTTTGGTCGCATTCTGATAAGGTCAAATTTTCGGAGTCCACGGTGCCAAATTTTGGGAGTGAGCGATCCCGATTTAGAGATCCCCACTGAATTCGCCATACTGGAATTAGTTTAGACATCAATTTTGGTCACATTCTGATGAGGTCAAATTTTCGGTGTCCACGGGGCCAAATTTTGGGAGTGAGCAATTCCGATTTAGAGATCCCCACTGAATTGGCCATACTCGAAATAGTTTAGACATCAATTTTGGTCACATTCTGATGAAGTCAAATTTTCGGTGTCCACGGGGCCAAATTTTGGAAGTGAGCAATCCCGATTTAGAGATTCCCACTGAATTGGCCGTACTCGAATTATTTTAGAGATCAATTTTGGTCATATTCTGACGAGGTCAAATTTTTGGTGTCCACGAGGCCAAATTTTGGAAGTAATTCCGATTTAGAGATGCCCACTGAATTGGCCGTACTCGAATTAGTTTAGAGATCAATTTTGGTCACATTCTGACGAGGTCAAATTTTCGGTGTCCACGAGGCCAAATTTTGGGAATGAGCAATTCCGATTTAGAGATCCCCACTGAATTGGCCATACTCGAAATAGTTTAGACATCAATTTTCGTCACATTCTGATGAGGTCAAATTTTCGGTGTCCACATGGCCAAGTTTTGGGAGTGAGCAATCCCGATTTAGAGATCCCCACTGAGTTGGCCATACTCGAATTAATTTACACATCAATCTTGGTCACATTCTGATGAGGTCAAGTTTTCGGTGTCCACGGGGCCAAATTTTAGGAATGAGAAATCCCGATTTAGAGATCCCCACTGAATTGGCCATACTCGAATTAGTTTAGACATCAATTTTGGTCGCATTCTGATAAGGTCAAATTTTCGGTGTCCACGGGGCCAACTTTTGGGAGTGAGCAATCCCAATTTAGAGATCCCCACTCAATTGGCCATACTCGAATTAGTTTAGACATCAATTTTGGTCACATTCTGATGAAGTCAAATTTTCGGTGTCCACGGGGCCAAATTTCGGAAGTGAGCAATCCCGATTTAGAGATTCCCACTGAATTGGTCATACTCGAATTAGTTTAGAGATCAATTTTGGTCATATTCTGACGAGGTCAAATTTTCGGTGTCCACGAGGCCAAATTTTGGGAGTGAGTAATTGCGATTTAGAGATGCCCACTGAATTGGCCATACTCGAAATAGTTTAGACATCAACTTTGGTCACATTCTGATGAGGTCAAATTTGGGTATCCAAGGGGCCAAATCTTGAGAGTGAGCAATCCCGATTTAGAGGTCCCCACTGAATTGGCTATATTTGAATTAATTTAGACAACAATTTTCGTCACATTCTGATGACGTCAAATTTTCGGTGTCCAAGGGGCCACATTTTGGGAGTGAGCAATCCCGACTTGAAGTTCCCCACTGAGTTGGCCATTCTCAAATTAGTTTACACATCAATCTTGGTCACATTCTGATGAGGTCAAGTTTTCGGTGTCCGCGGGGCCAAATTTTAGGAGTGAGCAATCCCAATTTAGAGATCCGCACTGATTTGGCCATACTCGAATTAGTTTAGACCTCAACTTTGGTCACATTCTGATGAGGTCAAAATCTCGTTGTCTAAGGGGCCAAATTATGGGAGAGGGCAACCCCGACTTAGAGATCTCCACTGAATTGGCCATACTCGAAATAGTTTAGAAATCAATTTTGGTCACATTCTGAAAAGGTCAAATTTGGGTATCCAAGGGGCCAAATTTTGGAGTGAGCTATCCCGATTTAGAGATCACTACTGAATTGGCCATGCTCGAATTAGTTTAGACATCAATTTTGGTCACATGCTGATAAGGTCAAATTCTCGGTGTCCATGAGGCCAAATTTTGGGAGTGAGCAATTCCGATTTAGAGATCCCCACTGAATTGGCCATACTCGAATTAGTTTAGAATCAATTTTGGTCACGTGCTGATAAGGTCAAATTTTCGGTCTCCACGAAGCCATATTTTGGGAGTGAGCAATCCAAATTTAGAGATCCCCACTGAATTCGCCATGCTCGAATTAGTTTAGACATCAATTTTGGTCACATTCTGATGAGGTCAAATTTTCGGCGTCCATGGTGCCACATTTTGGCAGTGACCAATCCCTACTTGAATTTCCCCACTGAGTTGGCCATACTCGAATTAGTTTAGACCAATTTGGTCACATTCCGATTAGGCCAAATTTTCGGTATCTACGGGGCCAAATTTTCGGAGCGAGCAATCCCGATTTAGAGATCCCCACTGAACTGGCCATACTCGAAATAGTTTAGACATCAATTTTGGCCACCTTCCGATGAGGTGAAATTTTCGGTGTCCAAGGATCGAAATTATGGGAGAGGGCAAACCCGACTTAGAGATCCCCACTGAATTGGCCATACTCGAAAAAGCTTAGAAATAAATTTTGGTCACATTCTGTCAAGGTCAAATTTGAGTATCCAAGGGGCCATATTTTGGGAGTGAGCAATCCCGATTTAGAGGTCCCCACTGAATTGGCTATATATGAATTAGTTTAGACATCAATTTTCATCACATTCTGATGATGTCAAATTTTCGGTGTCCAAGGGGCCAAATTTTGGGAGTGAGCAATCCCGACTTAGAGATCCCCACTCAATTGGCCATACTCGAATTAGTTTAGACATCAATTTTGGTCACATTCTGATGAGGTCAAATTTTCGGTGTCCACAGGTCCAAATTTTGGGAGTGAGCAATCCCGATTTAGAGATCCCCACTCAATTGGCCATACTCGAATTAGTTTAGACATCAATTTTGGTCACATTCTGATGAAGTCAAATTTTCGGTGTCCACAGGGCCAAATTTTGGAAGTGAGCAATCCCGATTTAGAGATCCCCACTGAATTGGCCATACTCGAATTAGTTTAGGCATCAATTTTGGTCACATTCTGATGAGGTCAAATTTTCGGTGTCCACCTGTGCCACATTTTGGGAGTGAGAAATGCCGATTTAGAGATCCCCACTGAATTCGCCATACACGAATTAGTTTAGACATCAATTTTGGTCACACTCTGATGAGGTCAAATTTTCGGTAACCACGGGGCGAGTGAGCAATCCCGACTTAGAGATGCCCACTGAATTGGCCATACTCGAAATAGTTTAGACATCAATTTTGGTCACATTCTGATGAGGTCAAATTTGGGTATCCAAGGGGCCAAATCTTGGGAGTGAGCAATCATGATTTAGAGGTCCCCACTGAATTGGCTAATTTGAATTAGTTTCGACAACAATTTTCGTCACATTCTGATGACGTCAAATTTTCGGTAACCACGGGGCCAAATTTTCGGAGTGAGCAATCCCGACTTAGAGATGCCCCCTGAATTGGCCATACTGGAATTAGTTTAGACTCAATTTTGGTCACATTCTGATCAGGTCAAATTTTCGGTGTCCCCGGGGCCAAATTTTGGGAGTGAGCAAACCGGATTTAGAGATCCCCACAGAATTGGCCATACTCGAACTAGTTTAGAGATCAATTTTGGTCATATTCTAATGAGGTCAAATTTTCGGTATCCACGGGGCCAAATTTTGGGAGTGAGCAATCCCAATTTAGAGATCCGCACTGATTTCGCCATAATCGAATTAGTTTAGACCTCAATTTTGGTCACATTCTGATGAGGTCAAATTTTCGGTGTCCACGAGGCCAAATTTTGGGAATGAGCAATTCCGATTTAGAGATCCCCACAGAATTGGCCATACTCGAATCAGTTTAGAGATCAATTTTGGTCATATTCTGATGAGGTCAAATTTTCGGTATCCACGGGGCCAAATTTTAGGAGTGAGAAATCCCGATTTAGAGATCCCCACTGAATTGGCTGTACTCTAATTAGTTTAGACCTCAATTCTGGTCACATTCTGATTAGGTCAAATTTTTGGTATCTACGGGGCCAAATTTTCGGAGTGAGCAATCCCGATTTACAGATCCCCACTGAATTGGCCATACTCGAATTAGTTTAGACCTCAATTTTGGTCACATTCTGATAGGTCAAATTTTCGGTGTCCACAGGGCCAAATTTTGGGAGTGAGCAATTATTATTAGAGATCCCACTGAATTGGCCATACTCGAAATAGTTTAGACATCAATCTGGTCACATGATGACATCAAGTTTTCGGTGTCCACGGGGCCAAATTTTAGGAGTGAGAAATCCCGATTTAGAGAACCCCACTGTATTGGCTATACTCGAATTAGTTTAGACATCAATTTTGGTCACATTCTGATGAGATCAAATTTTCGGTGTCCACGGGGCCAAATTTTGGCAGTGAGCAATTCCGATTTAGAGATCCCCACTGAATTGGCCATACTCGAAATAGTTTGGACATCAATTTTGGTCACATTCTGATGAGGTCAAATTTTCGGTGTCCACAGGGCCAAAATTTGGGAGTGAGCAATTACTATTTAGAGATCCCACTGAATTGGCCATACTCGAAATAGTTTA
Source organism: Amblyomma maculatum (assembly GCF_055883805.1). Lineage (NCBI taxonomy): Eukaryota > Metazoa > Arthropoda > Arachnida > Ixodida > Ixodidae > Amblyomma > Amblyomma maculatum. The sequence continues at coordinate 48,966,380 of NC_139348.1, read as the reverse complement.
GACATCTATTTTGGTCACATTCTGATGAGGTCAAATTTTCGGTGTCCACATGGCCAAATTTTGGGAGTGAGCAATCCCGATTTAGAGATCTCCACTGAGTTCGCCATACTCGAATTAGTTTACACATCAATCTTGGTCACATTCTGATGATGAGGTCAAGTTTTCGGTGTCCACGGGGCCAAATTTTAGGAGTGAGAAATCCCGATTTAGAGATCCCCACTGAATTGGCCATACTCGAATTAGTTTAGATATCAATTTTGGTCGCATTCTGATAAGGTCAAATTTTCGGAGTCCACGGTGCCAAATTTTGGGAGTGAGCAATCCCGATTTAGAGATCCCCACTGAATTCGCCATACTGGAATTAGTTTAGACATCAATTTTGGTCACATTCTGATGAGGTCAAATTTTCGGTGTCCACGGGGCCAAATTTTGGGAGTGAGCAATTCCGATTTAGAGATCCCCACTGAATTGGCCATACTCGAAATAGTTTAGACATCAATTTAGGTCACATTCTGATGAAGTCAAATTTTCGGTGTCCACGGGGCCAAATTTTGGAAGTGAGCAATCCCGATTTAGAGATTCCCACTGAATTGGCCGTACTCGAATTAGTTTAGAGATCAATTTTGGTCATATTCTGACGAGGTCAAATTTTCGGTGTCCACGAGGCCAAATTTTGGAAGTAATTCCGATTTAGAGATGCCCACTGAATTGGCCGTACTCGAATTAGTTTAGAGATCAATTTTGGTCACATTCTGACGAGGTCAAATTTTCGGTGTCCACGAGGCCAAATTTTGGGAATGAGCAATTCCGATTTAGAGATCCCCACTGAATTGGACATACTCGAAATAGTTTAGACATCAATTTTCGTCACATTCTGATGAGGTCAAATTTTCGGTGTCCACATGGCCAAGTTTTGGGAGTGAGCAATCCCGATTTAGAGATCCCCACTGAATTGGCCATACTCGAATTAGTTTAGGCACCAATTTTGGTCACAGTCTGATAAGGTCAAATTTTCGGTGTTCACCGGGCCAAATTTTGGAAGTGAGCAATCGCAATTTACAGATCCCCACTGAATTCGCCATACTCGAATTAGTTTAGACATCAATTTTGGTCACATTCTGATGAGGTCAAATTTTCGGTGTCCACCTGTGCCACATTTTGAGAGTGAGAAATCCCGATTTAGAGATCCCCACTCAATTGGCCATACTCGAATTAGTTTAGACATCAATTTTGGTCACATTCTGATGAAGTCAAATTTTCGGTGTCCACGGGGCCAAATTTTGGAAGTGAGCAATCCCGATTTAGAGATTCCCACTGAATTGGTCATACTCGAATTAGTTTAGAGATCAATTTTGGTCATATTCTGACGAGGTCAAATTTTCGGTGTCCACGAGGCCAAATTTTGGGAGTGAGTAATTGCGATTTAGAGATGCCCACTGAATTGGCCATACTCGAAATAGTTTAGACATCAACTTTGGTCACATTCTGATGAGGTCAAATTTGGGTATCCAAGGGGCCAAATCTTGAGAGTGAGCAATCCCGATTTAGAGGTCCCCACTGAATTGGCTATATTTGAATTAGTTTAGACAACAATTTTCGTCACATTCTGATGACGTCAAATTTTCGGTGTCCAAGGGGCCACATTTTGGGAGTGAGCAATCCCGACTTGAAGTTCCCCACTGAGTTGGCCATTCTCAAATTAGTTTACACATCAATCTTGGTCACATTCTGATGAGGTCAAGTTTTCGGTGTCCACGGGGCCAAATTTTAGGAGTGAGCAATCCCAATTTAGAGATCCGCACTGATTTGGCCATACTCGAATTAGTTTAGACCTCAACTTTGGTCACATTCTGATGAGGTCAAAATCTCGGTGTCTAAGGGGCCAAATTATGGGAGAGGGCAACCCCGACTTAGAGATCTCCACTGAATTGGCCATACTCGAAATAGATTAGAAATTAATTTTGGTCACATTCTGAAAAGGTCAAATTTGGGTATCCAAGGGGCCAAATTTTGGAGTGAGCTATCCCGATTTAGAGATCACTACTGAATTGGCCATGCTCGAATTAGTTTAGACATCAATTTTGGTCACATGCTGATAAGTTCAAATTCTCGGTGTCCACGAGGCCAAATTTTGGGAGTGAGCAATTCCGATTTAGAGATCCCCACTGAATTGGCCATACTCGAATTAGTTTAGAATCAATTTTGGTCACGTGCTGATAAGGTCAAATTTTCGGTCTCCACGAAGCCATATTTTGGGAGTGAGCAATCCAAATTTAGAGATCCCCACTGAATTCGCCATGCTCGAATTAGTTTAGACATCAATTTTGGTCACATTCTGATGAGGTCAAATTTTAAGGTGTCCACGGTGCCACATTTTGGGAGTGACCAATCCCTACTTGAATATCCCCACTGAGTTGGCCATACTCGAATTAGTTTAGACCAATTTGGTCACATTCCGATTAGGTCAAATTTTCGGTATCTCCGGGGCCAAATTTTCGGAGCGAGCAATCCCGATTTTGAGATCCCCACTGAACTGGCCATACTCGAAATAGTTTAGACATCAATTTTCGTCACATTCTGATGATGTCAAATTTTCGGTGTCCAAGGGGCCAAATTTTGGGAGTGAGCAATCCCGACTTAGAGATCCCCACTCAATTGGCCATACTCGAATTAGTTTAGACATCAATTTTGGTCACATTCTGATGAGGTCAAATTTTCGGTGTCCACAGGTCCAAATTTTGGGAGTGAGCAATCCCGATTTAGAGATCCCCACTCAATTGGCCATACTCGAATTAGTTTAGACATCAATTTTGGTCACATTCTGATGAAGTCAAATTTTCGGTGTCCACAGGGCCAAATTTTGGAAGTGAGCAATCCCGATTTAGAGATCCCCACTGAATTGGCCATACTCGAATTAGTTTAGGCACCAATTTTGGTCACAGTCTGATAAGGTCAAATTTTCGGTGTTCACCGGGCCAAATTTTGGGAGTGAGCAATCCCGACTTAGAGATGCCCACTCAATTGGCCATACTCGAATTTGTTTAGACATCAGTTTTGGTCACATTCTGATGAGGTCAAATTTCCGGTGTCCACGGGGCCAGATTTTGGGAGTGAGCAATTCCGATTTAGGGATCCCCACTGAATTGGCCATACTTGAATTAGTTTAGAGATCAATTTTGGTCTTATTCTGGCGAGGTCAAATTTTCAGTGTCCACGGGGCCAAATTTTGGAAGTGATCAATCCCAATTTAGAGATCCCCACTGAATTGGCCATACTCGAATTAGTTTAGACCTCAATTTTGGTCACATTCTGATGAGGTCAAATTTTCGGTGTCCACGAGGCCAAATTTTTGGAGTGAGCAATTCCGATTTAGAGATCCCCACTGAATTGGCCATACTCGAAATAGTTTAGACATCTATTTTGGTCACATTCTGATGAGGTCAAATTTTCGGTGTCCACATGGCCAAATTTTGGGAGTGAGCAATCCCGATTTAGAGATCCCCACTGAGTTCGCCATACTCGAATTAGTTTACACATCAATCTTGGTCACATTCTGATGATGAGGTCAAGTTTTCGGTGCCCACGGGGCCAAATTTTAGGAGTGAGAAATCCCGATTTAGAGATCCCCACTGAATTGGCCATACTCGAATTAGTTTAGATATCGATTTTGGTCGCATTCTGATAAGGTCAAATTTTCGGAGTCCACGGTGCCAAATTTTGGGTGTGAGCGATCCCGATTTAGAGATCCCCACTGAATTCGCCATACTGGAATTAGTTTAGACATCAATTTTGGTCACATTCTGATGAGGTCAAATTTTCGGTGTCCACGGGGCCAAATTTTGGGAGTGAGCAATTCCGATTTAGAGATCCCCACTGAATTGGCCATACTCGAAATAGTTTAGACATCAATTTTGGTCACATTCTGATGAAGTCAAATTTTCGGTGTCCACGGGGCCAAATTTTGGAAGTGAGCAATCCCGATTTAGAGATTCCCACTTAATTGGCCGTACTCGAATTAGTTTAGAGATCAATTTTGGTCATATTCTGACGAGGTCAAATTTTTGGTGTCCACGAGGCCAAATTTTGGAAGTAATTCCGATTTAGAGATGCCCACTGAATTGGCCGTACTCGAATTAGTTTAGAGATCAATTTTGGTCACATTCTGACGAGGTCAAATTTTCGGTGTCCACGAGGCCAAATTTTGGGAATGAGCAATTCCGATTTAGAGATCCCCACTGAATTGGCCATACTCGAAATAGTTTAGACATCAATTTTCGTCACATTCTGATGAGGTCAAATTTTCGGTGTCCACATGGCCAAGTTTTGGGAGTGAGCAATCCCGATTTAGAGATCCCCACTGAGTTGGCCATACTCGAATTAATTTACACATCAATCTTGGTCACATTCTGATGAGGTCAAGTTTTCGGTGTCCACGGGGCCAAATTTTAGGAATGAGAAATCCCGATTTAGAGATCCCCACTGAATTGGCCGTACTCGAATTAGTTTAGACATCAATTTTGGTCGCATTCTGATAAGGTCAAATTTTCGGTGTCCACGGGGCCAACTTTTGGGAGTGAGCAATCCCAATTTAGAGATCCCCACTCAATTGGCCATACTCGAATTAGTTTAGACATCAATTTTGGTCACATTCTGATGAAGTCAAATTTTCGGTGTCCACGGGGCCAAATTTCGGAAGTGAGCAATCCCGATTTAGAGATTCCCACTGAATTGGTCATACTCGAATTAGTTTAGAGATCAATTTTGGTCATATTCTGACGAGGTCAAATTTTCGGTGTCCACGAGGCCAAATTTTGGGAGTGAGTAATTGCGATTTAGAGATGCCCACTGAATTGGCCATACTCGAAATAGTTTAGACATCAACTTTGGTCACATTCTGATGAGGTCAAATTTGGGTATCCAAGGGGCCAAATCTTGAGAGTGAGCAATCCCGATTTAGAGGTCCCCACTGAATTGGCTATATTTGAATTAATTTAGACAACAATTTTCGTCACATTCTGATGACGTCAAATTTTCGGTGTCCAAGGGGCCACATTTTGGGAGTGAGCAATCCCGACTTGAAGTTCCCCACTGAGTTGGCCATTCTCAAATTAGTTTACACATCAATCTTGGTCACATTCTGATGAGGTCAAGTTTTCGGTGTCCGCGGGGCCAAATTTTAGGAGTGAGCAATCCCAATTTAGAGATCCGCACTGATTTGGCCATACTCGAATTAGTTTAGACCTCAACTTTGGTCACATTCTGATGAGGTCAAAATCTCGTTGTCTAAGGGGCCAAATTATGGGAGAGGGCAACCCCGACTTAGAGCTCTCCACTGAATTGGCCATACTCGAAATAGTTTAGAAATCAATTTTGGTCACATTCTGAAAAGGTCAAATTTGGGTATCCAAGGGGCCAAATTTTGGAGTGAGCTATCCCGATTTAGAGATCACTACTGAATTGGCCATGCTCGAATTAGTTTAGACATCAATTTTGGTCACATGCTGATAAGGTCAAATTCTCGGTGTCCACGAGGCCAAATTTTGGGAGTGAGCAATTCCGATTTAGAGATCCCCACTGAATTGGCCATACTCGAATTAGTTTAGAATCAATTTTGGTCACGTGCTGATAAGGTCAAATTTTCGGTCTCCACGAAGCCATATTTTGGGAGTGAGCAATCCAAATTTAGAGATCCCCACTGAATTCGCCATGCCCGAATTAGTTTAGACATCAATTTTGGTCACATTCTGATGAGGTCAAATTTTCGGCGTCCATGGTGCCACATTTTGGCAGTGACCAATCCCTACTTGAATTTCCCCACTGAGTTGGCCATACTCGAATTAGTTTAGACCAATTTGGTCACATTCCGATTAGGCCAAATTTTCGGTATCTACGGGGCCAAATTTTCGGAGCGAGCAATCCCGATTTAGAGATCCCCACTGAACTGGCCATACTCGAAATAGTTTAGACATCAATTTTGGCCACCTTCCGATGAGGTGAAATTTTCGGTGTCCAAGGATCGAAATTATGGGAGAGGGCAAACCCGACTTAGAGATCCCCACTGAATTGGCCATACTCGAAAAAGCTTAGAAATAAATTTTGGTCACATTCTGTCAAGGTCAAATTTGAGTATCCAAGGGGCCATATTTTGGGAGTGAGCAATCCCGATTTAGAGGTCCCCACTGAATTGGCTATATATGAATTAGTTTAGACATCAATTTTCATCACATTCTGATGATGTCAAATTTTCGGTGTCCAAGGGGCCAAATTTTGGGAGTGAGCAATCCCGACTTAGAGATCCCCACTCAATTGGCCATACTCGAATTAGTTTAGACATCAATTTTGGTCACATTCTGATGAGGTCAAATTTTCGGTGTCCACAGGTCCAAATTTTGGGAGTGAGCAATCCCGATTTAGAGATCCCCACTCAATTGGCCATACTCGATTTAGTTTAGACATCAATTTTGGTCACATTCTGATGAAGTCAAATTTTCGGTGTCCACAGGGCCAAATTTTGGAAGTGAGCAATCCCGATTTAGAGATCCCCACTGAATTGGCCATACTCGAATTAGTTTAGGCATCAATTTTGGTCACATTCTGATGAGGTCAAATTTTCGGTGTCCACCTGTGCCACATTTTGGGAGTGAGAAATACCGATTTAGAGATCCCCACTGAATTCGCCATACACGAATTAGTTTAGACATCAATTTTGGTCACACTCTGATGAGGTCAAATTTTCGGTAACCACGGGGCCAAATTTTCGGAGTGAGCAATCCCGACTTAGAGATGCCCACTGAATTGGCCATACTCGAAATAGTTTAGACATCAATTTTGGTCACATTCTGATGAGGTCAAATTTGGGTATCCAAGGGGCCAAATCTTGGGAGTGAGCAATCCTGATTTAGAGGTCCCCACTGAATTGGCTAATTTGAATTAGTTTCGACAACAATTTTCGTCACATTCTGATGACGTCAAATTTTCGGTAACCACGGGGCCAAATTTTCGGAGTGAGCAATCCCGACTTAGAGATGCCCACTGAATTGGCCATACTGGAATTAGTTTAGACATCAATTTTGGTCACATTCTGATCAGGTCAAATTTTCGGTGTCCCCGGGGCCAAATTTTGGGAGTGAGCAAACCGGATTTAGAGATCCCCACAGAATTGGCCATACTCGAATTAGTTTAGAGATCAATTTTGGTCATATTCTAATGAGGTCAAATTTTCGGTATCCACGGGGCCAAATTTTGGGAGTGAGCAATCCCAATTTAGAGATCCGCACTGATTTCGCCATAATCGAATTAGTTTAGACCTCAATTTTGGTCACATTCTGATGAGGTCAAATTTTCGGTGTCCACGAGGCCAAATTTTGGGAATGAGCAATTCCGATTTAGAGATCCCCACAGAATTGGCCATACTCGAATCAGTTTAGAGATCAATTTTGGTCATATTCTGATGAGGTCAAATTTTCGGTATCCACGGGGCCAAATTTTAGGAGTGAGAAATCCCGATTTAGAGATCCCCACTGAATTGGCTGTACTCTAATTAGTTTAGACCTCAATTCTGGTCACATTCTGATTAGGTCAAATTTTTGGTATCTACGGGGCCAAATTTTCGGAGTGAGCAATCCCGATTTACAGATCCCCACTGAATTGGCCATACTCGAATTAGTTTAGACCTCAATTTTGGTCACATTCTGATAGGTCAAATTTTCGGTGTCCACAGGGCCAAATTTTGGGAGTGAGCAATTATTATTAGAGATCCCACTGAATTGGCCATACTCGAAATAGTTTAGACATCAATCTGGTCACATGATGACATCAAGTTTTCGGTGTCCACGGGGCCAAATTTTAGGAGTGAGAAATCCCGATTTAGAGAACCCCACTGAATTGGCTATACTCTAATTAGTTTAGACATCAATTTTGGTCACATTCTGATAAGGTCAAATTTTTGGTGTCCACGGGGCCAAATTTTGGGAGTGAGCAATCCCGACTTAGAGTTCTCCACTCAATTGGTCATACTCGAATTAGTTTAGACATCAATTTTGGTCACATTCTGATGAGATCAAATTTTCGGTGTCCACCTGTGCCACATTTTGGGAGTGAGAAATACCGATTTAGAGATCCCCACTGAATTCGCCATACACGAATTAGTTTAGACATCAATTTTGGTCACACTCTGATGAGGTCAAATTTTCGGTGTCCACGAGGCCAAATTTTGGGAGTGAGTAATTGCGATTTAGAGATGCCCACTGAATTGGCCATACTCGAAATAGTTTAGACATCAACTTTGGTCACATTCTGATGAGGTCAAATTTGGGTATCCAAGGGGCCAAATCTTGAGAGTGAGCAATCCCGATTTAGAGGTCCCCACTGAATTGGCTATATTTGAATTAGTTTAGACAACAATTTTCGTCACATTCTGATGACGTCAAATTTTCGGTGTCCAAGGGGCCACATTTTGGGAGTGAGCAATCCCGACTTGAAGTTCCCCACTGAGTTGGCCATTCTCAAATTAGTTTACACATCAATCTTGGTCACATTCTGATGAGGTCAAGTTTTCGGTGTCCACGGGGCCAAATTTTAGGAGTGAGCAATCCCAATTTAGAGATCCGCACTGATTTGGCCATACTCGAATTAGTTTAGACCTCAACTTTGGTCACATTCTGATGAGGTCAAAATCTCGGTGTCTAAGGGGCCAAATTATGGGAGAGGGCAACCCCGACTTAGAGATCTCCACTGAATTGGCCATACTCGAAATAGATTAGAAATTAATTTTGGTCACATTCTGAAAAGGTCAAATTTGGGTATCCAAGGGGCCAAATTTTGGAGTGAGCTATCCCGATTTAGAGATCACTACTGAATTGGCCATGCTCGAATTAGTTTAGACATCAATTTTGGTCACATGCTGATAAGTTCAAATTCTCGGTGTCCACGAGGCCAAATTTTGGGAGTGAGCAATTCCGATTTAGAGATCCCCACTGAATTGGCCATACTCGAATTAGTTTAGAATCAATTTTGGTCACGTGCTGATAAGGTCAAATTTTCGGTCTCCACGAAGCCATATTTTGGGAGTGAGCAATCCAAATTTAGAGATCCCCACTGAATTCGCCATGCTCGAATTAGTTTAGACATCAATTTTGGTCACATTCTGATGAGGTCAAATTTTAAGGTGTCCACGGTGCCACATTTTGGGAGTGACCAATCCCTACTTGAATATCCCCACTGAGTTGGCCATACTCGAATTAGTTTAGACCAATTTGGTCACATTCCGATTAGGTCAAATTTTCGGTATCTCCGGGGCCAAATTTTCGGAGCGAGCAATCCCGATTTTGAGATCCCCACTGAACTGGCCATACTCGAAATAGTTTAGACATCAATTTTCGTCACATTCTGATGATGTCAAATTTTCGGTGTCCAAGGGGCCAAATTTTGGGAGTGAGCAATCCCGACTTAGAGATCCCCACTCAATTGGCCATACTCGAATTAGTTTAGACATCAATTTTGGTCACATTCTGATGAGGTCAAATTTTCGGTGTCCACAGGTCCAAATTTTGGGAGTGAGCAATCCCGATTTAGAGATCCCCACTCAATTGGCCATACTCGAATTAGTTTAGACATCAATTTTGGTCACATTCTGATGAAGTCAAATTTTCGGTGTCCACAGGGCCAAATTTTGGAAGTGAGCAATCCCGATTTAGAGATCCCCACTGAATTGGCCATACTCGAATTAGTTTAGGCACCAATTTTGGTCACAGTCTGATAAGGTCAAATTTTCGGTGTTCACCGGGCCAAATTTTGGGAGTGAGCAATCCCGACTTAGAGATGCCCACTCAATTGGCCATACTCGAATTTGTTTAGACATCAGTTTTGGTCACATTCTGATGAGGTCAAATTTCCGGTGTCCACGGGGCCAGATTTTGGGAGTGAGCAATTCCGATTTAGGGATCCCCACTGAATTGGCCATACTTGAATTAGTTTAGAGATCAATTTTGGTCTTATTCTGGCGAGGTCAAATTTTCAGTGTCCACGGGGCCAAATTTTGGAAGTGATCAATCCCAATTTAGAGATCCCCACTGAATTGGCCATACTCGAATTAGTTTAGACCTCAATTTTGGTCACATTCTGATGAGGTCAAATTTTCGGTGTCCACGAGGCCAAATTTTTGGAGTGAGCAATTCCGATTTAGAGATCCCCACTGAATTGGCCATACTCGAAATAGTTTAGACATCTATTTTGGTCACATTCTGATGAGGTCAAATTTTCGGTGTCCACATGGCCAAATTTTGGGAGTGAGCAATCCCGATTTAGAGATCCCCACTGAGTTCGCCATACTCGAATTAGTTTACACATCAATCTTGGTCACATTCTGATGATGAGGTCAAGTTTTCGGTGCCCACGGGGCCAAATTTTAGGAGTGAGAAATCCCGATTTAGAGATCCCCACTGAATTGGCCATACTCGAATTAGTTTAGATATCGATTTTGGTCGCATTCTGATAAGGTCAAATTTTCGGAGTCCACGGTGCCAAATTTTGGGTGTGAGCGATCCCGATTTAGAGATCCCCACTGAATTCGCCATACTGGAATTAGTTTAGACATCAATTTTGGTCACATTCTGATGAGGTCAAATTTTCGGTGTCCACGGGGCCAAATTTTGGGAGTGAGCAATTCCGATTTAGAGATCCCCACTGAATTGGCCATACTCGAAATAGTTTAGACATCAATTTTGGTCACATTCTGATGAAGTCAAATTTTCGGTGTCCACGGGGCCAAATTTTGGAAGTGAGCAATCCCGATTTAGAGATTCCCACTTAATTGGCCGTACTCGAATTAGTTTAGAGATCAATTTTGGTCATATTCTGACGAGGTCAAATTTTTGGTGTCCACGAGGCCAAATTTTGGAAGTAATTCCGATTTAGAGATGCCCACTGAATTGGCCGTACTCGAATTAGTTTAGAGATCAATTTTGGTCACATTCTGACGAGGTCAAATTTTCGGTGTCCACGAGGCCAAATTTTGGGAATGAGCAATTCCGATTTAGAGATCCCCACTGAATTGGCCATACTCGAAATAGTTTAGACATCAATTTTCGTCACATTCTGATGAGGTCAAATTTTCGGTGTCCACATGGCCAAGTTTTGGGAGTGAGCAATCCCGATTTAGAGATCCCCACTGAGTTGGCCATACTCGAATTAATTTACACATCAATCTTGGTCACATTCTGATGAGGTCAAGTTTTCGGTGTCCACGGGGCCAAATTTTAGGAATGAGAAATCCCGATTTAGAGATCCCCACTGAATTGGCCGTACTCGAATTAGTTTAGACATCAATTTTGGTCGCATTCTGATAAGGTCAAATTTTCGGTGTCCACGGGGCCAACTTTTGGGAGTGAGCAATCCCAATTTAGAGATCCCCACTCAATTGGCCATACTCGAATTAGTTTAGACATCAATTTTGGTCACATTCTGATGAAGTCAAATTTTCGGTGTCCACGGGGCCAAATTTCGGAAGTGAGCAATCCCGATTTAGAGATTCCCACTGAATTGGTCATACTCGAATTAGTTTAGAGATCAATTTTGGTCATATTCTGACGAGGTCAAATTTTCGGTGTCCACGAGGCCAAATTTTGGGAGTGAGTAATTGCGATTTAGAGATGCCCACTGAATTGGCCATACTCGAAATAGTTTAGACATCAACTTTGGTCACATTCTGATGAGGTCAAATTTGGGTATCCAAGGGGCCAAATCTTGAGAGTGAGCAATCCCGATTTAGAGGTCCCCACTGAATTGGCTATATTTGAATTAATTTAGACAACAATTTTCGTCACATTCTGATGACGTCAAATTTTCGGTGTCCAAGGGGCCACATTTTGGGAGTGAGCAATCCCGACTTGAAGTTCCCCACTGAGTTGGCCATTCTCAAATTAGTTTACACATCAATCTTGGTCACATTCTGATGAGGTCAAGTTTTCGGTGTCCGCGGGGCCAAATTTTAGGAGTGAGCAATCCCAATTTAGAGATCCGCACTGATTTGGCCATACTCGAATTAGTTTAGACCTCAACTTTGGTCACATTCTGATGAGGTCAAAATCTCGTTGTCTAAGGGGCCAAATTATGGGAGAGGGCAACCCCGACTTAGAGCTCTCCACTGAATTGGCCATACTCGAAATAGTTTAGAAATCAATTTTGGTCACATTCTGAAAAGGTCAAATTTGGGTATCCAAGGGGCCAAATTTTGGAGTGAGCTATCCCGATTTAGAGATCACTACTGAATTGGCCATGCTCGAATTAGTTTAGACATCAATTTTGGTCACATGCTGATAAGGTCAAATTCTCGGTGTCCACGAGGCCAAATTTTGGGAGTGAGCAATTCCGATTTAGAGATCCCCACTGAATTGGCCATACTCGAATTAGTTTAGAATCAATTTTGGTCACGTGCTGATAAGGTCAAATTTTCGGTCTCCACGAAGCCATATTTTGGGAGTGAGCAATCCAAATTTAGAGATCCCCACTGAATTCGCCATGCCCGAATTAGTTTAGACATCAATTTTGGTCACATTCTGATGAGGTCAAATTTTCGGCGTCCATGGTGCCACATTTTGGCAGTGACCAATCCCTACTTGAATTTCCCCACTGAGTTGGCCATACTCGAATTAGTTTAGACCAATTTGGTCACATTCCGATTAGGCCAAATTTTCGGTATCTACGGGGCCAAATTTTCGGAGCGAGCAATCCCGATTTAGAGATCCCCACTGAACTGGCCATACTCGAAATAGTTTAGACATCAATTTTGGCCACCTTCCGATGAGGTGAAATTTTCGGTGTCCAAGGATCGAAATTATGGGAGAGGGCAAACCCGACTTAGAGATCCCCACTGAATTGGCCATACTCGAAAAAGCTTAGAAATAAATTTTGGTCACATTCTGTCAAGGTCAAATTTGAGTATCCAAGGGGCCATATTTTGGGAGTGAGCAATCCCGATTTAGAGGTCCCCACTGAATTGGCTATATATGAATTAGTTTAGACATCAATTTTCATCACATTCTGATGATGTCAAATTTTCGGTGTCCAAGGGGCCAAATTTTGGGAGTGAGCAATCCCGACTTAGAGATCCCCACTCAATTGGCCATACTCGAATTAGTTTAGACATCAATTTTGGTCACATTCTGATGAGGTCAAATTTTCGGTGTCCACAGGTCCAAATTTTGGGAGTGAGCAATCCCGATTTAGAGATCCCCACTCAATTGGCCATACTCGATTTAGTTTAGACATCAATTTTGGTCACATTCTGATGAAGTCAAATTTTCGGTGTCCACAGGGCCAAATTTTGGAAGTGAGCAATCCCGATTTAGAGATCCCCACTGAATTGGCCATACTCGAATTAGTTTAGGCATCAATTTTGGTCACATTCTGATGAGGTCAAATTTTCGGTGTCCACCTGTGCCACATTTTGGGAGTGAGAAATACCGATTTAGAGATCCCCACTGAATTCGCCATACACGAATTAGTTTAGACATCAATTTTGGTCACACTCTGATGAGGTCAAATTTTCGGTAACCACGGGGCCAAATTTTCGGAGTGAGCAATCCCGACTTAGAGATGCCCACTGAATTGGCCATACTCGAAATAGTTTAGACATCAATTTTGGTCACATTCTGATGAGGTCAAATTTGGGTATCCAAGGGGCCAAATCTTGGGAGTGAGCAATCCTGATTTAGAGGTCCCCACTGAATTGGCTAATTTGAATTAGTTTCGACAACAATTTTCGTCACATTCTGATGACGTCAAATTTTCGGTAACCACGGGGCCAAATTTTCGGAGTGAGCAATCCCGACTTAGAGATGCCCACTGAATTGGCCATACTGGAATTAGTTTAGACATCAATTTTGGTCACATTCTGATCAGGTCAAATTTTCGGTGTCCCCGGGGCCAAATTTTGGGAGTGAGCAAACCGGATTTAGAGATCCCCACAGAATTGGCCATACTCGAATTAGTTTAGAGATCAATTTTGGTCATATTCTAATGAGGTCAAATTTTCGGTATCCACGGGGCCAAATTTTGGGAGTGAGCAATCCCAATTTAGAGATCCGCACTGATTTCGCCATAATCGAATTAGTTTAGACCTCAATTTTGGTCACATTCTGATGAGGTCAAATTTTCGGTGTCCACGAGGCCAAATTTTGGGAATGAGCAATTCCGATTTAGAGATCCCCACAGAATTGGCCATACTCGAATCAGTTTAGAGATCAATTTTGGTCATATTCTGATGAGGTCAAATTTTCGGTATCCACGGGGCCAAATTTTAGGAGTGAGAAATCCCGATTTAGAGATCCCCACTGAATTGGCTGTACTCTAATTAGTTTAGACCTCAATTCTGGTCACATTCTGATTAGGTCAAATTTTTGGTATCTACGGGGCCAAATTTTCGGAGTGAGCAATCCCGATTTACAGATCCCCACTGAATTGGCCATACTCGAATTAGTTTAGACCTCAATTTTGGTCACATTCTGATAGGTCAAATTTTCGGTGTCCACAGGGCCAAATTTTGGGAGTGAGCAATTATTATTAGAGATCCCACTGAATTGGCCATACTCGAAATAGTTTAGACATCAATCTGGTCACATGATGACATCAAGTTTTCGGTGTCCACGGGGCCAAATTTTAGGAGTGAGAAATCCCGATTTAGAGAACCCCACTGAATTGGCTATACTCTAATTAGTTTAGACATCAATTTTGGTCACATTCTGATAAGGTCAAATTTTTGGTGTCCACGGGGCCAAATTTTGGGAGTGAGCAATCCCGACTTAGAGTTCTCCACTCAATTGGTCATACTCGAATTAGTTTAGACATCAATTTTGGTCACATTCTGATGAGATCAAATTTTCGGTGTCCACCTGTGCCACATTTTGGGAGTGAGAAATACCGATTTAGAGATCCCCACTGAATTCGCCATACACGAATTAGTTTAGACATCAATTTTGGTCACACTCTGATGAGGTCAAATTTTCGGTAACCACGGGGCCAAATTTTCGGAGTGAGCAATCCCGACTTAGAGATGCCCACTGAATTGGCCATACTCGAAATAGTTTAGACATCAATTTTGGTCACATTCTGATGAGGTCAAATTTGGGTATCCAAGGGGCCAAATCTTGGGAGTGAGCAATCCTGATTTAGAGGTCCCCACTGAATTGGCTAATTTGAATTAGTTTCGACAACAATTTTCGTCACATTCTGATGACGTCAAATTTTCGGTAACCACGGGGCCAAATTTTCGGAGTGAGCAATCCCGACTTAGAGATGCCCACTGAATTGGCCATACTGGAATTAGTTTAGACATCAATTTTGGTCACATTCTGATCAGGTCAAATTTTCGGTGTCCCCGGGGCCAAATTTTGGGAGTGAGCAAACCGGATTTAGAGATCCCCACAGAATTGGCCATACTCGAATTAGTTTAGAGATCAATTTTGGTCATATTCTAATGAGGTCAAATTTTCGGTATCCACGGGGCCAAATTTTGGGAGTGAGCAATCCCAATTTAGAGATCCGCACTGATTTCGCCATAATCGAATTAGTTTAGACCTCAATTTTGGTCACATTCTGATGAGGTCAAATTTTCGGTGTCCACGAGGCCAAATTTTGGGAATGAGCAATTCCGATTTAGAGATCCCCACAGAATTGGCCATACTCGAATCAGTTTAGAGATCAATTTTGGTCATATTCTGATGAGGTCAAATTTTCGGTATCCACGGGGCCAAATTTTAGGAGTGAGAAATCCCGATTTAGAGATCCCCACTGAATTGGCTGTACTCTAATTAGTTTAGACCTCAATTCTGGTCACATTCTGATTAGGTCAAATTTTTGGTATCTACGGGGCCAAATTTTCGGAGTGAGCAATCCCGATTTACAGATCCCCACTGAATTGGCCATACTCGAATTAGTTTAGACCTCAATTTTGGTCACATTCTGATAGGTCAAATTTTCGGTGTCCACAGGGCCAAATTTTGGGAGTGAGCAATTATTATTAGAGATCCCACTGAATTGGCCATACTCGAAATAGTTTAGACATCAATCTGGTCACATGATGACATCAAGTTTTCGGTGTCCACGGGGCCAAATTTTAGGAGTGAGAAATCCCGATTTAGAGAACCCCACTGAATTGGCTATACTCTAATTAGTTTAGACATCAATTTTGGTCACATTCTGATAAGGTCAAATTTTTGGTGTCCACGGGGCCAAATTTTGGGAGTGAGCAATCCCGACTTAGAGTTCTCCACTCAATTGGTCATACTCGAATTAGTTTAGACATCAATTTTGGTCACATTCTGATGAGATCAAATTTTCGGTGTCCACGGGGCCAAATTTTGGCAGTGAGCAATTCCGATTTAGAGATCCCCACTGAATTGGCCATACTCGAAATAGTTTGGACATCAATTTTGGTCACATTCTGATGAGGTCAAATTTTCGGTGTCCACAGGGCCAAAATTTGGGAGTGAGCAATTACTATTTAGAGATCCCACTGAATTGGCCATACTCGAAATAGTTTAGACATCTATTTTGGTCACATTCTGATGAGGTCAAATTTTCGGTGTCCACATGGCCAAATTTTGGGAGTGAGCAATCCCGATTTAGAGATCTCCACTGAGTTCGCCATACTCGAATTAGTTTACACATCAATCTTGGTCACATTCTGATGATGAGGTCAAGTTTTCGGTGTCCACGGGGCCAAATTTTAGGAGTGAGAAATCCCGATTTAGAGATCCCCACTGAATTGGCCATACTCGAATTAGTTTAGATATCAATTTTGGTCGCATTCTGATAAGGTCAAATTTTCGGAGTCCACGGTGCCAAATTTTGGGAGTGAGCAATCCCGGTTTAGAGATCCCCACTGAATTCGCCATACTGGAATTAGTTTAGACATCAATTTTGGTCACATTCTGATGAGGTCAAATTTTCGGTGTCCACGGGGCCAAATTTTGGGAGTGAGCAATTCCGATTTAGAGATCCCCACTGAATTGGCCATACTCGAAATAGTTTAGACATCAATTTAGGTCACATTCTGATGAAGCCAAATTTTCGGTGTCCACGGGGCCAAATTTTGGAAGTGAGCAATCCCGATTTAGAGATTCCCACTGAATTGGCCGTACTCGAATTAGTTTAGAGATCAATTTTGGTCATATTCTGACGAGGTCAAATTTTCGGTGTCCACGAGGCCAAATTTTGGAAGTAATTCCGATTTAGAGATGCCCACTGAATTGGCCGTACTCGAATTAGTTTACAGATCAATTTTGGTCACATTCTGACGAGGTCAAATTTTCGGTGTCCACGAGGCCAAATTTTGGGAATGAGCAATTCCGATTTAGAGATCCCCACTGAATTGGACATACTCGAAATAGTTTAGACATCAATTTTCGTCACATTCTGATGAGGTCAAATTTTCGGTGTCCACATGGCCAAGTTTTGGGAGTGAGCAATCCCGATTTAGAGATCCCCACTGAGTTGGCCATACTCGAATTAGTTTACACATCAATCTTGGTCACATTCTGATGAGGTCAAGTTTGCGGTGTCCACGGGGCCAAATTTTAGGAATGAGAAATCCCGATTTAGAGATCCCCACTGAATTGGCCGTACTCAAATTAGTTTAGACATCAATTTTGGTCGCATTCTGATAAGGTCAAATTTTCGGTGTCCACGGGGCCAACTTTTGGGAGTGAGCAATCCCAATTTAGAGATCCCCACTCAATTGGCCATACTCGAATTAGTTTAGACATCAATTTTGGTCACATTCTGATGAAGTCAAATTTTCGGTGTCCACGGGGCCAAATTTTGGAAGTGAGCAATCCCGATTTAGAGATTCCCACTGAATTGGTCATACTCGAATTAGTTTAGAGATCAATTTTGGTCATATTCTGACGAGGTCAAATTTTCGGTGTCCACGAGGCCAAATTTTGGGAGTGAGTAATTGCGATTTAGAGATGCCCACTGAATTGGCCATACTCGAAATAGTTTAGACATCAACTTTGGTCACATTCTGATGAGGTCAAATTTGGGTATCCAAGGGGCCAAATCTTGAGAGTGAGCAATCCCGATTTAGAGGTCCCCACTGAATTGGCTATATTTGAATTAGTTTAGACAACAATTTTCGTCACATTCTGATGACGTCAAATTTTCGGTGTCCAAGGGGCCACATTTTGGGAGTGAGCAATCCCGACTTGAAGTTCCCCACTGAGTTGGCCATTCTCAAATTAGTTTACACATCAATCTTGGTCACATTCTGATGAGGTCAAGTTTTCGGTGTCCACGGGGCCAAATTTTAGGAGTGAGCAATCCCAATTTAGAGATCCGCACTGATTTGGCCATACTCGAATTAGTTTAGACCTCAACTTTGGTCACATTCTGATGAGGTCAAAATCTCGGTGTCTAAGGGGCCAAATTATGGGAGAGGGCAACCCCGACTTAGAGATCTCCACTGAATTGGCCATACTCGAAATAGATTAGAAATTAATTTTGGTCACATTCTGAAAAGGTCAAATTTGGGTATCCAAGGGGCCAAATTTTGGAGTGAGCTATCCCGATTTAGAGATCACTACTGAATTGGCCATGCTCGAATTAGTTTAGACATCAATTTTGGTCACATGCTGATAAGTTCAAATTCTCGGTGTCCACGAGGCCAAATTTTGGGAGTGAGCAATTCCGATTTAGAGATCCCCACTGAATTGGCCATACTCGAATTAGTTTAGAATCAATTTTGGTCACGTGCTGATAAGGTCAAATTTTCGGTCTCCACGAAGCCATATTTTGGGAGTGAGCAATCCAAATTTAGAGATCCCCACTGAATTCGCCATGCTCGAATTAGTTAGACATCAATTTTGGTCACATTCTGATGAGGTCAAATTTTAAGGTGTCCACGGTGCCACATTTTGGGAGTGACCAATCCCTACTTGAATATCCCCACTGAGTTGGCCATACTCGAATTAGTTTAGACCAATTTGGTCACATTCCGATTAGGTCAAATTTTCGGTAGCTACGGGGCCAAATTTTCGGAGCGAGCAATCCCGATTTAGAGATCCCCACTGAACTGGCCATACTCGAAATAGTTTAGACATCAATTTTCGTCACATTCTGATGATGTCAAATTTTCGGTGTCCAAGGGGCCAAATTTTGGGAGTGAGCAATCCCGACTTAGAGATCCCCACTCAATTGGCCATACTCGAATTAGTTTAGACATCAATTTTGGTCACATTCTGATGAGGTCAAATTTTCGGTGTCCACAGGTCCAAATTTTGGGAGTGAGCAATCCCGATTTAGAGATCCCCACTCAATTGGCCATACTCGAATTAGTTTAGACATCAATTTTGGTCACATTCTGATGAAGTCAAATTTTCGGTGTCCACAGGGCCAAATTTTGGAAGTGAGCAATCCCGATTTAGAGATCCCCACTGAATTGGCCATACTCGAATTAGTTTAGGCACCAATTTTGGTCACAGTCTGATAAGGTCAAATTTTCGGTGTTCACCGGGCCAAATTTTGGAAGTGAGCAATCGCAATTTACAGATCCCCACTGAATTCGCCATACTCGAATTAGTTTAGACATCAATTTTGGTCACATTCTGATGAGGTCAAATTTTCGGTAACCACGGGGCCAAATTTTCGGAGTGAGCAATCCCGACTTAGATGCCCACTGAATTGACCATACTCGAAATAGTTTAGACATCAATTTTGGTCACATTCTGATGAGGTCAAATTTGGGTATCCAAGGGGCCAAATCTTGGGAGTGAGCAATCCTGATTTAGAGGTCCCCACTGAATTGGCTATATTTGAATTAGTTTCGACAACAATTTTCGTCACATTCTGATGACGTCAAATTTTCGGTGTCCAAGGGGCCACATTTTGGGAGTGAGCAATCCCGACTGAAGTTCCCCACTGAGTTGGCCATACTAAATTAGTTTACACATCAATCTTGGTCACATTCGGATGAGGTCAAGTTTTCGGAGTCCACGGGGCCAAATTTTAGGAGTGAGAAATCCCGATTTAGAGATCCCCACTGAATTGGCCATACTCGAATTAGTTTAGACATCAATTTTGGTCACATTCTGATAAGGTCAAATTTTCGGTGTCCCCGGGGCCAAATTTTGGGAGTGAGCAAACCGGATTTAGAGATCGCACAGAATTGGCCATACTCGAATTAGTTTAGAGATCAATTTTGGTCATATTCTAATGAGGTCAAATTTTCGGTATCCACGGGGCCAAATTTTGGGAGTGAGCAATCCCAATTTAGAGATCCGCACTGATTTCGCCATAATCGAATTAGTTTAGACCTCAATTTTGGTCACATTCTGATGAGGTCAAATTTTCGGTGTCCACGTGGCCAAATTTTGGGAATGAGCAATTCCGATTTAGAGATCCCCACAGAATTGGCCATACTCGAATTAGTTTAGGGATCAATTTTGGTCATATTCTGATGAGGTAAAATTTTCGGTATCCACGGGGCCAAATTTTAGGAGTGAGAAATCCCGATTTAGAGATCCCCACTGAATTGGCTGTACTCTAATTAGTTTAGACCTCAATTCTGGTCACATTCTGATTAGGTCAAATTTTTGGTATCTACGGGGCCAAATTTTCGGAGTGAGCAATCCCGATTTAGAGATCCCCACTGAATTGGCCATACTCGAATTAGTTTAGACCTCAATTTTGGTCACATTCTGATAGGTCAAATTTTCGGTGTCCACAGGGCCAAATTTTGGGAGTGAGCAATTATTATTAGAGATCCCACTGAATTGGCCATACTCGAAATAGTTTAGACATCAATCTGGTCACATGATGACATCAAGTTTTCGGGGTCCACGGGGCCAAATTTTAGGAGTGAGAAATCCCGATTTAGAGATCCCCACAGAATTGGCTGTACTCTAATTAGTTTAGACATCAATTTTGGTCACCTTCTGATAAGGTCAAATTTTTGGTGTCCACGGGGCCAAATTTTGGGAGTGAGCAATCCCGACTTAGAGTTCTCCACTCAATTGGTCATACTCGAATTAGTTTAGACATCAATTTTGGTCACATTCCGATGAGATCAAATTTTCGGTGTCCACGGGGCCAAATTTTGGGAGTGAGCAATTCCGATTTAGAGATCCCCACTGAATTGGCCATACTCGAAATAGTTTGGACATCAATTTTGGTCACATTCTGATGAGGTCAAATTTTCGGTGTCCACAGGGCCAAATTTTGGGAGTGAGCAATTACTATTTAGAGATCCCACTGAATTGGCCATACTCGAAATAGTTTAGACATCAATCTGGTCACATGATGACATCAAGTTTTCGGTGTCCACGAGGCCAAATTTTAGGAGTGAGAAATCCCGATTTAGAGATCCCCACTGAATTGGCTGTACTCTAATTAGTTTAGACATCAATTTTGGTCACATTCTGATAAGGTCAAATTTTTGGTGTCCACAGGGCCAAATTTTGGGAGTGAGCAAACCCAATTTAGAGATCCCCACTGAATTGCCTATACTCGAATTAGTTTAGACTTCAATTTTAGTCACTTTCTGACGAGGTCAAATTTTGGGTGTCCAAGGGGCCAAATTTTGGGACTGAGCAATCACGATTTAGAGATCCCCACTGATTTTGCCATACTCGAATTAGTTTAGACATCAATTTTGGTCACAGTCTGATAAGGTCAAATTTTTGGTGTCCAAGGGGCCAAATTTTGGGAGTGAGCAATCCCGACTTAGAGATGCCCACTCAATTGGCCATACTCGAATTTGTTTAGACATCAGTTTTGGTCACATTCTGATGAGGTCAAATTTCCGGTGTCCACGGGGCCAGATTTTGGGAGTGAGCAATTCCGATTTAGGGATCCCCACTGAATTGACCATACTTGAATTAGTTTAGAGATCAATTTTGGTCTTATTCTGGCGAGGTCAAATTTTCAGTGTCCACGGGGCCAAATTTTGGAAGTGATCAATCCCAATTTAGAGATCCCCACTGAATTGGCCATACTCGAATTAGTTTAGACCTCAATTTTGGTCACATTCTGATGAGGTCAAATTTTCGGTGTCCACGAGGCCAAATTTTTGGAGTGAGCAATTCCGATTTAGAGATCCCCACTGAATTGGCCATACTCGAAATAGTTTAGACATCTATTTTGGTCACATTCTGATGAGGTCAAATTTTCGGTGTCCACATGGCCAAATTTTGGGAGTGAGCAATCCCGATTTAGAGATCCCCACTGAGTTCGCCATACTCGAATTAGTTTACACATCAATCTTGGTCACATTCTGACGATGAGGTCAAGTTTTCGGTGCCCACGGGGCCAAATTTTAGGAGTGAGAAATCCCGATTTAGAGATCCCCACTGAATTGGCCATACTCGAATTAGTTTAAATATCGATTTTGGTCGCATTCTGATAAGGTCAAATTTTCGGAGTCCACGGTGCCAAATTTTGGGAGTGAGCGATCCCGATTTAGAGATCCCCACTGAATTCGCCATACTGGAATTAGTTTAGACATCAATTTTGGTCACATTCTGATGAGGTCAAATTTTCGGTGTCCACGGGGCCAAATTTTGGGAGTGAGCAATTCCGATTTAGAGATCCCCACTGAATTGGCCATACTCGAAATAGTTTAGACATCAATTTTGGTCACATTCTGATGAAGTCAAATTTTCGGTGTCCACGGGGCCAAATTTTGGAAGTGAGCAATCCCGATTTAGAGATTCCCACTGAATTGGCCGTACTCGAATTAGTTTAGAGATCAATTTTGGTCATATTCTGACGAGGTCAAATTTTCAGTGTCCACGAGGCCAAATTTTGGAAGTAATTCCGATTTAGAGATGCCCACTGAATTGGCCGTACTCGAATTAGTTTAGAGATCAATTTTGGTCACATTCTGACGAGGTCAAATTTTCGGTGTCCACGAGGCCAAATTTTGGGAATGAGTAATTCCGATTTAGAGATCCCCACTTAATTGGTCATACTCGAAATAGTTTAGACATCAATTTTCGTCACATTCTGATGAGGTCAAATTTTCGGTGTCCACATGGCCAAGTTTTGGGAGTGAGCAATCCCGATTTAGAGATCCCCACTGAGTTGGCCATACTCGAATTAATTTACACATCAATCTTGGTCACATTCTGATGAGGTCAAGTTTTCGGTGTCCACGGGGCCAAATTTTAGGAATGAGAAATCCCGATTTAGAGATCCCCACTGAATTGGCCGTACTCGAATTAGTTTAGACATCAATTTTGGTCGCATTCTGATAAGGTCAAATTTTCGGTGTCCACGGGGCCAACTTTTGGGAGTGAGCAATCCCAATTTAGAGATCCCCACTCAATTGGCCATACTCGAATTAGTTTAGACATCAATTTTCGTCACATTCTGATGAAGTCAAATTTTCGGTGTCCACGGGGCCAAATTTTGGAAGTGAGCAATCCCGATTTAGAGATTCCCACTGAATTGGTCATACTCGAATTAGTTTAGAGATCAATTTTGGTCATATTCTGACGAGGTCAAATTTTCGGTGTCCACGAGGCCAAATTTTGGGAGTGAGTAATTGCGATTTAGAGATGCCCACTGAATTGGCCATACTCGAAATAGTTTAGACATCAACTTTGGTCACATTCTGATGAGGTCAAATTTGGGTATCCAAGGGGCCAAATCTTGAGAGTGAGCAATCCCGATTTAGAGGTCCCCACTGAATTGGCTATATTTGAATTAATTTAGACAACAATTTTCGTCACATTCTGATGACGTCAAATTTTCGGTGTCCAAGGGGCCACATTTTGGGTGTGAGCAATCCCGACTTGAAGTTCCCCACTGAGTTGGCCATTCTCAAATTAGTTTACACATCAATCTTGGTCACATTCTGATGAGGTCAAGTTTTCGGTGTCCACAGGGCCAAATTTTAGGAGTGAGCAATCCCAATTTAGAGATCCCCACTGAATTGGCCATACTCGAATTAGTTTAGAATCAATTTTGGTCACGTGCTGATAAGGTCAAATTTTCGGTCTCCACGAAGCCATATTTTGGGAGTGAGCAATCCAAATTTAGAGATCCCCACTGAATTCGCCATGCTCGAATTAGTTTAGCCGAGTTTTTCTCCTCGTTGGATTTACGATCTGGCTACTGGCAGGTGCCAATGGCTGACGCTGACCGCTCTAAAACTGCCTTCATCACACCAGATGGATTATATGAATTCAACGTCATGCCCTTTGGGCTTTGCAACGCCCCGGCCACATTTGAACGCCTCATGGACACTGTGCTTCGTGGATTCAAGTGGCGAACCTGTCTTTGCTATCTCGATGATATCGTAGTCTTTTCTACCGATTTTCAATCCCACCTGCTCCGACTGAAGGACGTTCTCACTTGTCTCGCTACCGCCGGCCTCCAACTGAACCTGAAGAAGTGCCGCTTTGCTGCTCGCCGACTAACAATTCTAGGTCATGTCGTTTCTAAGGATGGCATTCTTCCCGATCCCACCAAACTTCGTGCAGTCCGAATTCCCACGCCCAAAATCACTGAAGCAGCTACGAAGTTTCATTGGCCTATGCTCCTACTTTCGCCGCTTCATCTTAAATTTCGCCTCTATTATTGCTCCTCTCATCCAGCTCCTCTCCGGTAGCTCCGACCTCTCCGCATGGACACCTGCTTGTGATGACGCCTTCAACACTTTACGCCGTCTTTTGGTTTCGCCTCCCATCCTCCGCCACTTCGACCCGAATGCGCCAACTGAGATTCACACTGACGCTAGCGGTATTGGGATAGGCGCCGTTCTCACCCAACGCAAACCTGGTATCCGAGACTATGTGGTGGCGTACGCAAGCCGCACCTTGACCAAGGCAGAGTCCAATTATTCTGTTACGGAAAGAGAATGCTTGGCCATTATTTGGGCCATCGGCAAATTCCGTCCGTATGTCTATGGCCGACCATTTTATGTGGTCACTGATCATCACGCTCTGTGCTGGCTGGCGTCCCTCAAGGACCCGTCCGGTCGCCTTGCTCGCTGGGCTCTTCGCCTCCAAGAGTATGACATTCGTGTCATATATCGCTCAGGCCTCAAGCATACTGACGCGGACGCTCTTTCGCGCTCACCGCTGCCTCCCTCTTCGTTGCCTGATGAGATCTGCGCCTACGATTTGTCTTCGCTTGCCACTATTGACATGGCCACGGAACAGCGGCGCGACCCGTGGATATCTACACTTCTGGACTTTCTTTCAAGTCACTCTCCAGGTCGTCTGTCTCGGGCGCTTGCCCGCCAAGCTCACCATTTTTCAATTCGTGACGGGCTGCTCTATCGCCGCAATTATCTTCACGACGGAAGGAAGTGGCTTTTAGTCATCCCCCGTCATCTCCGCGCCGAAATTTGTGCTGCTTTCCATACTGATCCCCAGTGCGCCCACGGCGGAGTGTTGAAAACCTACACGCGCTTGCGTCTACGCTTCTTCTGGCGTGGAATGTACCGCTTTGTCCGCCATTTTGTCCGCTCCTGCCAGTCTTGCCAACGCCGAAAAACTCCTCTCAAGTCCTCTGCTTCGTTGCAGCCGTTGCCCTGTCCTGCCCGTCCGTTTGATCGTGTCGGCATAGATCTATACGGTCCCCTTCCTACAACTTCAGCTGGCAACCGCTGGATTATCGTGGCAGTGGATCATCTAACCCGCTACACTGAGACATCATCATTGCCCTCTGCTTCCGCACGCGACGTGGCTGCCTTTATTCTGAAAAACCTGGTTCTTCGCCATGGTGCCCCTCGCGAACTGCTCAGTGACCGCGGACGCGTTTTCTTATCAGACGCTCTTGAGGCTCTCCTGAAAGAATGCCGCATCATACACCGCACCGCTACCTCGTACCACCCTCAGACGAATGGACTGACAGAACGTTTTAACCGCACTCTCGGTGACATGCTGGCTATGTACGTGAACACCGACCATTCCAATTGGGACCAAGTTCTACCGTTTGTTACTTACGCATATAACACCGCGACACAGGCCACTACTGGATTCTCTCCATTCTTTCTCCTTTACGGGCGCGAGCCACCCTGTACTATGGACACACTTTTTCCCTACCGCCCTGACGTTTCCGAATCTTCCCCGCTATCCGATGCCGTCACGTACGCAGAAGAATGCCGTCAGCTCGCCCGCTCTCTCACAACAGAAAATCAGTGGCAACAAAAATACCTCCGTGATACCGGCGAAGCTTCGCCATATCTCCCGGACACACTGGTGTGGCTCTGGGTGCCCTCCACAACCCCTGGCCTTTCAAAGAAGTTTCTTGCTCGCTACCACGGGCCATATAGGGTCCTCCAGCAAACATCTGCAGTCAACTACGTAGTTGAGCCCGTCACGCCCTCTGCGGACTTGCGTCGCCGTGGTCGTGAAACAGTTCACGTGAACCGATTGAAGCCATTCTATGACCCCGCTGTGCTTTCCGCACCATAAGTCGCCAGGATGGCTCCTTTTTTTACCCGGGGGGAAAATGTACTGTGATAGTCATCGCCATCGACATGCACCTGTGCGTTGTGCGACGAAGGAGAAGTACGCTGCAAGGTCCTGTCCTCACAGCTCTCCATCTGAGCGTCAATAAACGCCCTATTACAACATCAATTTTGGTCACATTCTGATGAGGTCAAATTTTCGGTGTCCACGGTGCCACATTTTGCGAGTGACCAATCCCTACTTGAATTTCCCCACTGAGTTGGCCATACTCGAATTAGTTTAGACCAATTTGGTCACATTCCGATTAGGTCAAATTTTCGGTATCTACGGGGCCAAATTTTCGGAGCGAGCAATCCCGATTTAGAGATCCCCACTGAACTGGCCATACTCGAAATAGTTTAGACATCAATTTTGGCCACCTTCCGATGAGGTGAAATTTTCGGTGTCCAAGGATCGAAATTATGGGAGAGGGCAAACCCGACTTAGAGATCCCCACTGAATTGGCCATACTCGAAAAAGCTTAGAAATAAATTTTGGTCACATTCTGTCAAGGTCAAATTTGAGTATCCAAGGGGCCATATTTTGGGAGTGAGCAATCCCGATTTAGAGGTCCCCACTGAACTGGCTATATATGAATTAGTTTAGACATCAATTTTCGTCACATTCTGATGATGTCAAATTTTCGGTGTCCAAGGGGCCAAATTTTGGGAGTGAGCAATCCCGACTTAGAGATCCCCATTCAATTGGCCATACTCGAATTAGTTTAGACATAAAGTTTGGTCACATTCTGATGAGGTCAAATTTTCGGTGTCCACAGGTCCAAATTTTGGGAGTGAGCAATCCCGATTTAGAGATCCCCACTCAATTGGCCATACTCGAATTAGTTTAGACATCAATTTTGGTCACATTCTGATGAAGTCAAATTTTTGGTGTCGACAGGGCCAAATTTTGGAAGTGAGCAATCCCGATTTAGAGATCCCCACTGAATTGGCCATACTCGAATTAGTTTAGGCACCAATTTTGGTCACAGTCTGATAAGGTCAAATTTTCGGTGTTCACCGGGCCAAACTTTGAGAGTGAGCAATCGCAATTTACAGATCCCCACTGAATTCGCCATACTCGAATTAGTTTAGACATCAATTTTGGTCACATTCTGATGAGGTCAAATTTTCGGTGTCCACCTGTGCCACATTTTGGGAGTGAGAAATCCCGATTTAGAGATCCCCACTGAATTCGCCATACTCGAATTAGTTTAGACATCAATTTTGGTCACATTCTGATGAGGTCAAATTTTCGGTAACCACGGGGCCAAATTTTCGGAGCGAGCAATCCCGACTTAGAGATGTCCACTGAATTGACCATACTCGAAATAGTTTAGACATCAATTTTGGTCACATTCTGATGAGGTCAAATTTGGGTATCCAAGGGGCCAAATCTTGGGAGTGAGCAATCCTGATTTAGAGGTCCCCACTGAATTGGCTATATTTGAATTAGTTTAGACAACAATTTCGTCACATTCTGATGACGTCAAATTTTCGGTGTCCAAGGGGCCACATTATGGGAGTGAGCAATCCCGACTTCAAGTTCCCCGCTGAGTTGGCCATACTCAAATTAGTTTACACATCAATCTTGGTCACATTCTGATGAGGTCAAGTTTTCGGTGTCCACGGGGCCAAATTTTAGGAGTGAGAAATACCGATTTAGAGATCCCCACTGAATTGGCCATACTCGAATTAGTTTAGACATCAATTTTGGTCACATTCTGATAAGGTCAAATTTTCGGTGTCCCCGGGGCCAAATTTTGGGAGTGAGCAATCCGGATTTAGAGATCCCCACAGAATTGGCCATACTCGAATTAGTTTAGAGATCAATTTTGGTCATATTCTGATGAGGTCAAATTTTCGGTATCCACGGGGCCAAATTTTGGGAGTGAGCAATCCCAATTTAGAGATCCGCACTGATTTGGCCATAATCGAATTAGTTTAGACCTCACTTTTGGTCACATTCTGATGAGGTCAAATTTTCAGTGTCCACGAGGCCAAATTTTGGGAATGAGCAATTCCGATTTAGAGATCCCCACTGAATTGGCCATACTTGAATTAGTTTAGACATCAATTTTGTTCACATGCTGATAAGGTCAAATTTTCGGTGTCCACGGGGCCATATTTTGGGAGTGAGCAATCCCAATTTAGAGATCCCCACTGAATTCGCCATACTCGAATTAGTTTAGGCATCAATTTTGGTCACATTCTCATCAGGTCAAATTTTCGGTGTCCACAGTGCCACATTTTGGGAGTGAGCAATCCCGGCTAAAAGTTCCCCCCTGAGTTGGCCATACTCGAATTAGTTTAGACCTCAATTTTGGTCACATTCTGATTAGGTCAAATTTTTCGTATCTACGGGGCCAAATTCTCGGAGTGAGCAATCCCGATTTAGAGATCCCCACTGAATTGGCCATACTCGAATTAGTTTAGACCTCAATTTTGGTCACATTCTGATGAGGTAAAATTTTCTGTCTCCCAGGGCCAAATTTTAGGAGTGAGCAATCCTGATTTAGAGATCCCCACTAAATTGACCATACTCGAAATAGTTTAGACATCAATTTTGGTCACATTTTGTCAAGGTTATATTTGGGCATCCAAGGGACCAAAATTTGGGGTGAGCAATCCCGATTTAGGGATCCCCACTGAATTGGCCATTCTTGAAATAGTTTAGACATCACTTTTAGTTACATTCTGACGAGGTCAAATTTTGGGTGTTCGAGGGGCCAAAATTTAGGAGTCAGCAATCCCGATTTAGAGATCCCCACTGAATTGTCCATACTCGAATTGGTTTAGACACCAATTTTGGTCACTTTCTGATGAGGTCAAATTTTCGGTGACCATGGCGCCAAATTTTGGGAGTGAGCAATACCGATTTAGAGATCCCCTCTGAATTGGCCATACTCGAATTAGTTTAAACATCATTTTTGGTCACATTCTGACGAGGTCAAATTTTGGGTGTCGAAGGGACCACATTTTGGGACTGAGCAATCCCGATTTAGAGATCCCCACTGAATTGGCCATACTCGAATTAGTTTAGACATCAATTTTGGTCACATTCTGATGAGGTCAAATTTTCCGTGTCCAAGGAGCCACATTTTGGGAGTGAGCAATCCCGACTTGAAGTTCCCCACTGAGTTGGCCATACTCAAATTAGTTTACACATCAATCTTGGTCACATTCTGATGAGGTCAAGTTTTCAGTGTCCCCGGGGCCAAATTTTGGGAGTGAGCAATCCGGATTTACAGATCCCCACAGAATTGGCCATACTCGAATTAGTTTAGAGATCAATTTTGGTCATATTCTGATGAGGTCAAATTTTCGGTATCCACGGGGCCAAATTTTGGGAGTGAGCAATCCCAATTTAGAGATCCGCACTGATTTGGGCATACTCGAATTAGTTTAGACATCAATTTTGGTCACATTCTGATGAGGTCAAATTCTCGGTGTCCACGAGGCCAAATTTTGGGAGTGAGCAATTCCGATTTAGAGATCCCCACTGAATTGGCCATACTCGAATTAGTTTAGACATCAATTTTGGTCACATGCTGAAAAGGTCAAGTTTTCGGTGTCCGCGGGGCCAAATTTTGGGAGTGAGCAATTCCGATTTAGAGATCCCCACTGAATTGGTCATACTCGAAATAGTTTAGACATCAATTTTCGTCACACTCTGATGAGGTGAAATTTTCAGTGTCCAAAGGCCAAATTTTGGGAGTGAGCAATCCCGATTTAGAGATCCCCACTGAATTCGCCATACTCGATTAGTTTACACCTCCATTTTGTTCACATTCTGATGAGGTCAAATTTTCGGTCTCCCGGGGCCAAATTTTCGGAGTGAGCAATCTTTATTTAGAGATCCCCACTGAATTGACCATACTCGAAATAGTTTAGACATCAATTTTGGTCACATTCTGTCAAGGTTATATTTGGGCATCCAAGGGGCCAAATTTTGGGAGTGAGCAATTCCGATTTAAGGATCCCCACTGAATTGGCCATACTCGAATTAGTTTAGAGATCAATTTTGGTCATATTCTGACGAGGTCAAATTTTCAGTGTCCACGGGGCCAAATTTTGGAAGTGATCAATCCCAATTTAGAGATCCCCACTGAAATGGCCATACTCGAATTAGTTTAGACCTCAATTTTGGTCACATTCTGATGAGGTCAAATTTTCGGTGTCCACGAGGCCAAATTTTTGGAGTGAGCAATTCCGATTTAGAGATCCCCACTGAATTGGCCATACTCGAAATAGTTTAGACATCTATTTTGGTCACATTCTGATGAGGTCAAATTTTCGGTGTCCACATGGCCAAATTTTGGGAGTGAGCAATCCCGATTTAGAGATCCCCACTGAGATGGCCATACTCGAATTAGTTTACACATCAATCTTGGTCACATTCTGATGATGAGGTCAAGTTTTCGGTGTCCACGGGGCCAAATGTTAGGAGTGAGAAATCCCGATTTAGAGATCCCCACTGAATTGGCCATACTCGAATTAGTTTAGACATCAATTTTGGTCGCATTCTGATAAGGTCAAATTTTCGGAGTCCACGGTGCCAAATTTTGGGAGTGAGCAATTCCGATTTAGAGATCCCCACTGAATTCGCCATACTGGAATTAGTTTAGACATCAATTTTGGTCACATTCTGATGAGGTCAAATTTTCGGTGTCCACGGGGCCACATTTTGGGAGTGAGCAATTCCGATTTAGAGATCCCCACTGAATTGGCCATGCTCGAAATAGTTTAGACATCAATTTTGGTCACATTCTGATGAGGTCAAATTTTCGGTGTCCACATGGCCAAGTTTTGGGAGTGAGCAATCCCGATTTAGAGATCCCCACTGAGTTGGCCATACTCGAATTTGTTTAGACCTCAATTTTGGTCACATTCTGATGAGGTCAAATTTTCAGTCTCGCGGGGCCAAATTTTAGGAGTGAGCAATCCTGATTTAGAGATCCCCACTAAATTGACCATACTCGAAATAGTTTAGACATCAATTTTGGTCACATTCTGTCAAGGTTATATTTGGGCATCCAAGGGACCAAAATTTGGGGTGAGCAATCCCGATTTAGGGATCCCCACTGAATTGGCTGTTCTTGAAATAGTTTAGACATCACTTTTAGTTACATTCTGACGAGGTCAAATTTTGGGTGTTCGAGGGGCCAAAATTTAGGAGTCAGCAATCCCGATTTAGAGATCCCCACTGAATTGGCCATACTCGAATTGGTTTAGACACCAATTTTGGTCACTTTCTGATGAGGTCAAATTTTCGGTGTCCATGGCGCCAAATTTTGGGAGTGAGCAAACCCGATTTAGAGATCCCCTCTGAATTGGCCACACTCGAATTAGTTTAAACATTATTTTTGGTCACATTCTGACGAGGTCAAATTTTGGGTGTCGAAGGGACTACATTTTGGGACTGAGCAATCCCGATTTAGAGATCCCCACTGAATTGGCCATACTCGAATTAGTTTAGACATCAATTTTGGTCACATTCTCAGGAGGTCAAATTTGCCGTGTCCAAGGAGCCACATTTCGGGAGTGAGGAATCCCGACTTCAAGTTCCCCACTGACTTGGCCATACTCAAATTAGTTTACACATCAATCTTGGTCACATTCTGATGAGGTCAAGTTTTCGGTGTCCGAGGGGCCAAAATTTAGGAGTCAGCAATCCCGATTTAGAGATCTCCACTGAATTGGCCATACTCGAATTGGTTTAGACACCAATTTTGGCCACTTTCTGATGAGGTCAAATTTTCGGTGTCCATGGCCCCAAGTTTTGGGAGTGAGCAATTCCGATTTAGAGATCCCCACTGAATTGGCCATACTCGAAATAGTTTAGACATCAATTTTGGTCACATTCTGATGTCAAATTTTCGGTGTCCAAAGGGCCAAATTCTGGGAGTGAGCAATCCCGATTTAGAGATCCCCACTCAGTAAGCCATACTCGAATTAGTTTACACATCAATCTTGGTCACATTCTGATCAGGTCAAGTTTTCAGTGTCCGCGGGGCCAAATTTTGGGAGTGAGCAATTCCGATTTACAGATCCCCACTGAATTGGTCATACTCGAAATAGTTTAGACATCAATTTTCGTCACACTCTGATGAGGTGAAATTTTCAGTGTCCAAAGGCCAAATTTTGGGGTGAGCAATCCTGATTTAGGGATCGCCACTGAATTGGCCATACTTGAAATAGTTTAGACATCACTTTTAGTTACATTCTGACGAGGTCAAATTTTGGGTGTCCGAGGGGCCAAAATTTAGGAGTCAGCAATCCCGATTTAGAGATCCCCACTGAATTGGCAATACTCGAATTGGTTTAGACACCAATTTTGGTCACTTTCTGATGAGGTCAAATTTTCGGTGTCCCCGGGGCCAAATTTTGGGAGTGAGCAATCCGGATTTACAGATCCCCACAGAATTGGCCATACTCGAATTAGTTTAGAGATGAATTTTGGTCATATTCTGATGAGGTCAAATTTTCGGTATCCACGGGGCCAAATTTTGGGAGTGAGCAATCCCAATTTAGAGATCCGCGCTGATTTGGCCATACTCGAATTAGTTTAGACATCAATTTTGGTCACATTCTGATGAGGTCAAATTCTCGGTGTCCACGAGGCCAAATTTTTGGAGTGAGCAATTCCGATTTAGAGATCCCTACTTATTGGCCATACTCGAATTAGTTTAGACATCAATTTTGGTCACATGCTGAAAAGGTCAAGTTTTCGGTGTCCGCGGGGCCAAATTTTGGGAGTGAGCAATTCTGATTTAGAGATCCCCACTGAATTGGTCATACTCGAAATAGTTTAGACATCAATTTTCGTCACACTCTGATGAGGTGAAATTTTCAGTGTCCAAAGGCCAAATTTTGGGAGTGAGCAATCCCGATTTAGAGATCCCCACTGAATTCGCCATACTCGATTAGTTTACACCTCCATTTTGTTCACATTCTGATGAGGTCAAATTTTCGGTCTCCCGGGGCCAAATTTTCGGAGTGAGCAATCCTGATTTAGAGATCCCCACTGAATTGACCATACTCGAAATAGTTTAGACATCAATTTTGGTCACATTCTGTCAAGGTTATATTTGGGCATCCAAGGGGCCAAATTTTGGGAGTGAGCAATTCCGATTTAGGGATCCCCACTGAATTGGCCATACTCGAATTAGTTTAGAGATCAATTTTGGTCATATTCTGACGAGGTCAAATTTTCAGTGTCCACGGGGCCAAATTTTGGAAGTGATCAATCCCAATTTAGAGATCCCCACTGAATTGGCCATACTCGAATTAGTTTAGACCTCAATTTTGGTCACATTCTGATTAGGTCAAATTTTCGGTGTCCACGAGGCCAAATTTTTGGAGTGAGCAATTCCGATTTAGAGGTCCCCACTGAATTGGCCATACTCGAAATAGTTTAGACATCAATCTTGGTCACATTCTGATGATGAGGTCAAGTTTTCGGTGTCCACGGGGCCACATTTTAGGAGTGAGAAATCCCGATTTAGAGATCCCCACTGAATTGGCCATACTCGAATTAGTTTAGACATCAATTTTGGTCGCATTCTGATAAGGTCAAATTTTCGGTGTCCACGGGGCCAACTTTTGGGAGTGAGCAATCCCAATTTAGAGATCCCCACTCAATTGGCCATACTCGAATTAGTTTAGACATCAATTTTGGTCACATTCTGATGAAGTCAAATTTTCGGTGTCCACGGGGCCAAATTTTAGAAGTGAGCAATCCCGATTTAGAGATTCCCACTGAAATGGCCGTACTTGAAATAGTTTAGAGATCAATTTTGGTCATATTCTGACGAGGTCAAATTTTCGGTGTCCACGAGGCCAAATTTTGGGAGTAATTCCGATTTAGAGATGCCCACTGAATTGGCCATACTCGAAATAGTTTAGATATCAATTTTGGTCACATTCTGATGAGGTCAAATTTTCGGTGTCCACGGGGCCAAATTTTGGGAATGAGCAATTCCCATTTAGAGATCCCCACTGAATTGGCCATACTCGAAATAGTTTAGACATCAATTTTGGTCACATTCCGATGAGGTCAAATTTTCGGTGTCCACATGGCCAAGTTTTGGGAGTGAGCAATCCCGATTTAGAGATCCCCACTGAGTTGGCCATACTCGAATTAGTTTACACATCAATCTTGGTCACATTCTGATGAGGTCAAGTTTTCGGTGTCCACGGGGCCAAATTTTAGGAGTGAGAAATCCCGATTTAGAGATCCCCACTGAATTGGCCGTACTCGAATTAGTTTAGACATCAATTTTGGTCGCATTCTGATAAGGTCAAATTTTCGGTGTCCACGGGGCCAACTTTTGGGAGTGAGCAATCCCGATTTAGAGATCCCCACTGAATTGGCCATACTCGAATTAGTTTAGACATCAATTTTGGTCGCATTCTGATAAGGTCAAATTTTCGGAGTCCACGGTGCCAAATTTTGGGAGTGAGCAATCCCGATTTAGAGATCCCCACTGAATTCGCCATACTGGAATTAGTTTAGACATCAATTTTGGTCACATTCTGATGAGGTCAAAGTTTCGGTGTCCACGAGGCCAAATTTTTGGAGTGAGCAATTCCGATTTAGAGATCCCCACTGAATTGGCCATACTCGAAATAGTTTAGACATCTATTTTGGCCACATTCTGATGAGGTCAAATTTTCGGTGTCCACATGGCCAAATTTTGGGAGTGAGCAATCCCGATTTAGAGATCCCCACTGAATTGGCCATACTCGAATTAGTTTACACATCAATCTTGGTCACATTCTGATGATGAGGTCAAGTTTTCGGTGTCCACGGGGCCAAATATTAGGAGTGAGAAACCCCGATTAAGAGATCCCCACTGAATTGGCCATACTCGAATTAGTTTAGACATCAATTTTGGTCGCATTCTGATAAGGTCAAATTTTCGGTGTCCACGAGGCCAAATTTTGGGAGTAATTCTGATTTAGAGATGCCCACTGAATTGGCCATACTCGAAATAGTTTAGATATCAATTTTGGTCACATTCTGATGAGGTCAAATTTTCGGTGTCCACGGGGCCAAATTTTGGGAATGAGCAATTCCCATTTAGAGATCCCCACTGAATTGGCCATACTCGAAATAGTTTAGACATCAATTTTGGTCACATTCTGATGAGGTCAAATTTTCGGTGTCTACATGGCCAAGTTTTGGGAGTGAGCAATCCCGATTTAGAGATCCCCACTGAGTTTGCCATACTCGAATTAGTTTACACATCAATCTTGGTCACATTCTGATGAGGTCAAGTTTTCGGTGTCCACGGGGCCAACTTTTGGGAGTGAGCAATCCCGATTTAGAGATCCCCACTGAATTGGCCATACTCGAATTAGTTTAGACATCAATTTTGGTCGCATTCTGATAAGGTCAAATTTTCGGAGTCCACGGTGCCAAATTTTGGGAGTGAGCAATCCCGATTTAGAGATCCGAACTGAATTCGCCATACTGGAATTAGTTTAGACATCAATTTTGGTCACATTCTGATGAGGTCAAATTTTCGGTGTCCACGGGGCCACATTTTGGGAGTGAGCAATTCCTATTTAGAGATCCCCACTAAATTGACCATACTCGAAATAGTTTAGACATCAATTTTGGTCACATTCTGCCAAGGTTATATTTGGGCATCCAAGGGACCAAAATTTGGGGTGAGCAATCCCGATTTAGGGATCCCCACTGAATTGGCCATTCTTGAAATAGTTTGGACATCACTTTTAGATACATTCTGACGAGGTCAAATTTTGGCTGTTCGAGGGGCCCAAATTTAGGAGTCAGCAATCCCGATTTAGAGATCCCCACTGAATTGGCCATACTCGAATTGGTTTAGACACCAATTTTGGTCACTTTCTGATGAGGTCAAATTTTCGGTGTCCATGGCGCAAATTTTGGGAGTGAGCAAACCCGATTTAGAGATCCCCTCTGAATTGGCCATACTCGAATTAGTTTAAACATCATTTTTGGTCACATTCTGACGAGGTCAAATTTTGGGTGTCGAAGGGACCACATTTTGGGACTGAGCAATCCCGATTTAGAGATCCCCACTGAATTGGCCATACTCGAATTAGTTTAGACATCAATTTTGGTCACATTCTGAGGAGGTCAAATTTTCCGTGTCCAAGGAGCCACATTCGGGAGCGAGCAATCCCGACTTGAAGTTCCCTACTGACTTGGCCATACTCAAATTAGTTTACACATCAATCTTGGTCACATTCTGATGAGGTCAAGTTTTCGGTGTCCGAGGGGCCAAAATTTAGGAGTCAGCAATCCCGATTTAGAGATCCCCACTGAATTGGCCATACTCGAATTGGTTTTGACACCAATTTTGGCCACTTTCTGATGAGGTCAAATTTTCGGTGTCCATGGCGCCATATTTTGGGAGTGAGCAATTCTGATTTAGAGATCCCCACTGAATTGGCCATACTCGAAATAGTTTAGACATCAATTTTGGTCACATTCTGATGTCAAATTTTCGGTGTCCACAGGGCCAAATTCTGGGAGTGAGCAATCCCGATTTAGAGATCCCCACTGAGTAAGCCATACTCGAATTAGTTTAACATTATTCTTGGTCACATTCTGATCAGGTCAAGTTTTCGGTGTCCGCGGGGTCAAATTTTGGGAGTGAGCAATTCCGATTTACAGATCCCTACTGAATTGGTCATACTCGAAATAGTTTAGACATCAATTTTCGTCGCACTCTGATGAGGTGAAATTTTCAGTGTCCAAAGGCCAAATTTTGGGGTGAGCAATCCCGATTTAGGGACCAACACTGAATTGGCCATACTTGAAATAGTTTAGACATCACTTTTAGTTACATTTTGACGAGGTCAAATTTTGGGTGTCCGAGGGGCCAAAATTTAGGAGTCAGCAATCCCGATTTAGAGATCCCCACTGAATTGGCCATACTCGAATTGGTTTAGACACCAATTTTGGTCACTTTCTGATGAGGTCAAATTTTCGGTGTCCATGGCGCCAAATTTTGGGAGTGAGCAAACCCGATTTAGAGATCCCCTCTGAATTGGCCATACTCGAATTAGTTTAGACATCAATTTTGGTCACATTCTGAGGAGGTCAAATTTTCCGTGTCCAAGGAGCCACATTTCGGGAGCGAGCAATCCCGACTTGAAGTTCCCTACTGACTTGGCCATACTCAAATTAGTTTACACATCAATCTTGGTCACATTCTGATGAGGTCCAGTTTTCGGTGTCCCCGGGGCCAAATTTTGGGAGTGAGCAATCCGGATTTACAGATCCCCACAGAATTGGCCATACTCGAATTAGTTTAGAGATC
This sequence comes from Amblyomma maculatum, assembly GCF_055883805.1. NCBI lineage: Eukaryota > Metazoa > Arthropoda > Arachnida > Ixodida > Ixodidae > Amblyomma > Amblyomma maculatum. Next base: position 48,928,607 of record NC_139348.1, on the reverse strand, counting down.
AATTTTGGTCATATTCTGATGAGGTCAAATTTTCGGTATCCACGGGGCCAAATTTTGGGAGTGAGCAATCCCAATTTAGAGATCCGCACTGATTTGGCCATACTCGAATTAGTTTAGGCATCAATTTTGGTCACATTCTGATGAGGTCAAATTCTCGGTGTCCTCGAGGCCAAATTTTTGGAGTGAGCAATTCCCATTTAGAGATCCCTACTGAATTGGCCATACTCGAATTAGTTTAGACATCAATTTTGGTCACATGCTGAAAAGGTCAAGTTTTCGGTGTCCGCGGGGCCAAATTTTGGGAGTGAGCAATCCCGATTTAGAGATCCCCACTGAATTCGCCATTCTCGATTAGTTTACACCTCCATTTTGTTCACATTCTGATGAGGTCAAATTTTCGGTCTCCCGGGGCCAAATTTTCGGAGTGAGCAATCCTGATTTAGAGATCCCCACTGAATTGACCATACTCGAAATAGTTTAGACATCAATTTTGGTCACATTCTGTCAAGGTTATATTTCGGCATCCAAGGGGCCAAATTTTGGGAGTGAGCAATTCCAATTTTGGGATCCCCACTGAATTGGCCATACTCGAATTAGTTTAGAGATCAATTTTGGTTATATTCTGACGAGGTCAAATTTTCAGTGTCCACGGGGCCAAATTTTGGAAGTGATCAATCCCAATTTAGAGATCCCCACTGAATTGGCCATACTCGAATTAGTTTAGACCTCAATTTTGGTCACATTCTGATGAGGTCAAATTTTCGGTGTCCACATGGCCAAATTTTGGGAGTGAGCAATCCCGATTTAGAGATCCCCACTGAGTTGGCCATACTCGAATTAGTTTACACATCAATCTTGGTCACATTCTGATGATGAGGTCAAGTTTTCGGTGTCCACGGGGCCAAATTTTAGGAGTGAGAAATCCCGATTTAGAGATCCCCATTGAATTGGCCATACTCGAATTAGTTTAGACATCAATTTTGGTCGCATTCTGATAAGGTCAAATTTTCGGTGTCCACGGGGCCAACTTTTGGGAGTGAGCAATCCCAATTTAGAGATCCCCACTCAATTGGCCATACTCGAATTAGTTTAGACCTCAATTTTGGTCACATTCTGATGAGGTCAAATTTTCAGTGTCCACATGGCCAAATTTTGGGAGTGAGCAATCCCGATTTAGAGATCCCCACTGAGTTGGCCATACTCGAATTAGTTTACACATCAATCTTGGTCACATTCTGATGATGAGGTCAAGTTTTCGGTGTCCACGGGGCCAAATTTTAGGAGTGAGAAATCCCGATTTAGAGATCCCCACTGAATTGGCCATACTCGAGTTAGTTTAGACATCAATTTTGGTCGCATTCTGATAAGGTCAAATTTTCGGTGTCCACGGGGCCATCTTTTGGGAGGGAGCAATCCCAATTTAGAGATCCCCACTCAATTGGCCATACTCGAATTAGTTTAGACATCAATTTTGGTCACATTCTGATGAAGTCAAATTTTCGGTGTCCACAGGGCCAAATTTTGGAAGTGAGCAATCCCGATTTAGAGATTCCCACTGAAATGGCCGTACTTGAATTAGTTTAGAGATCAATTTTGGTCATATTCTGACGAGGTCAAATTTTCGGTGTCCACGAGGCCAAATTTTGGGAGTAATTCCGATTTAGAGATGCCCACTGAATTGGCCATACTCGAAATAGTTTAGACATCAATTTTGGTCACATTCTGATGAGGTCAAATTTTCGGTGTCCACGGGGCCAAATTTTGGGAATGAGCAATTCCGATTTAGAGATCCCCACTGAATTCGCCATACTCGAAATAGTTTAGACATCAATTTTGGTCACATTCTGATGAGGTCAAATTTTCGGTGTCCACATGGCCAAGTTTTGGGAGTGAGCAATCCCGATTTAGAGATCCCCACGGAGTTGGCCATACTCGAATTAGTTTACACATCAATCTTGGTCACATTCTGATGAGGTCAAGTTTTCGGTGTCCACGGGGCCAAATTTTAGGAGTGAGAATTCCCGATTTAGAGATCCCCACTGAATTGGCCGTACTCGAATTAGTTTAGACATCAATTTTGGTCGCATTCTGATAAGGTCAAATTTTCGGTGTCCACGGGGCCAACTTTTGGGAGTGAGCAATCCCAATTTAGAGATCCCCACTCAATTGGCCATACTCGAATTAGTTTAGACATCAATTTTGGTCACATTCTGATGAAGTCAAATTTTCGGTGTCCACGGGGCCAAATTTTGGAAGTGAGCAATCTCATTTAGAGATTCCCGCTGAATTGGCCATACTCGAATTAGTTTAGAGATCAATTTTGGTCGTATTCTGATGAGGTCAAGTTTTCGGTGTCCACCGGGCCAAATTTTCGGAGTGAGCAATCCCAATTTAGAGATCCGCACTGATTTGGCCATACTCGAATTAGTTTAGACCTCAATTTTGGTCACATTCTGTCAAGGTTATATTTGGGCATCCAAGGGGCCAAATTTTGGGAGTGAGCAATTCCGAGTTAGGGATCCCCACTGAATTGGCCATACTCGAATTAGTTTAGAGATCAATTTTGGTCATATTCTGACGAGGTCAAATTTTCAGTGTCCACGGGGCCAAATTTTGGAAGTGATCAATCCCAATTTAGAGATCCCCACTGAATTGGCCATACTCGAATTAGTTTAGACCTCAATTTTGGTCACATTCTGATGAGGTCAAATTTTCGGTGTCCACGAGGCCAAATTTTTGGAGTGAGTAATTCCGATTTAGAGATCCCCACTGAATTGGCCATACTCGAAATAGTTTAGACATCTATTTTGGTCACATTCTGATGAGGTCAAATTTTCGGTGTCCACATGGCCAAATTTTGGGAGTGAGCAATCCCGACTTAGAGATCCCCACTGAGTTGGCCATACTCGAACTAGTTTACACATCAATCTTGGTCACATTCTGATGATGAGGTCAAGTTTTCGGTGTCCACGGGGCCAAATTTTAGGAGTGAGAAATCCCGATTTAGAGATCCCCACTGAATTGGCCATACTCGAATTAGTTTAGACATCAATTTTGGTCGCATTCTGATAAGGTCAAATTTTCGGTGTCCACGGGGCCAACTTTTGGGAGTGAGCAATCCCAATTTAGAGATCCCCACTCAATTGGCCATACTCGAACTAGTTTAGACATCAATTTTGGTCACATTCTGATGAAGTCAAATTTTCGGTGTCCACAGGGCCAAATTTTGGAAGTGAGCAATCCCGATTTAGAGATTCCCACTGAAATGGCCGTACTTGAATTAGATTAGAGATCAATTTTGGTCATATTCTGACGAGGTCAAATTTTCGGTGTCCACGAGGCCAAATTTTGGGAGTAATTCCGATTAAGAGATGCCCACTGAATTGGCCATACTCGAAATAGTTTAGACATCAATTTTGGTCACATTCTGATGAGGTCAAATTTTCGGTGTCCACGGGGCCAAATTTTGGGAATGAGCAATTCCGATTTAGAGATCCCCACTGAATTCGCCATACTCGAAATAGTTTAGACATCAATTTTGGTCACATTCTGATGAGGTCAAATTTTCGGTGTCCACAAGGCCAAGTTTTGGGAGTGAGCAATCCCGATTTAGAGATCCCCACGGAGTTGGCCATACTCGAATTAGTTTACACATCAATCTTGGTCACATTCTGATGAGGTCAAGTTTTCGGTGTCCACGGGGCCAAATTTTAGGAGTGAGAATTCCCGATTTAGAGATCCCCACTGAATTGGTCGTACTCGAATTAGTTTAGACATCAATTTTGGTCGCATTCTGATAAGGTCAAATTTTCGGTGTCCACGGGGCCAACTTTTGGGAATGAGCAATCCCAATTTAGAGATCCCCACTCAATTGGCCATACTCGAATTAGTTTAGACATCAATTTTGGTCACATTCTGATGAAGTCAAATTTTCGGTGTCCACGGGGCCAAATTTTGGAAGTGAGCAATCCCTTTTAGAGATTCCCGCTGAATTGGCCATACTCGAATTAGTTTAGAGATCAATTTTGGTCGTATTCTGACGAGGTCAAGTTTTCGGTGTCCACGGGGCCAAATTTTAGGAGTAAGCAATCCCAATTTAGAGATCCGCACTGAACTGGCCATACTCGAAATAGTTTAGACATCAATTTTGGTCACCTTCCGATGAGGTGAAATTTTCGGTGTCCAAGGATCGAAATTATGGGAGAGGGCAAACCCGACTTAAAGATCCCCACTGAATTGGCCACACTCAAAAAGCTTAGAAATAAATTTTGGTCACATTCTGTCAAGGTCAAATTTGAGTATCCAATGGGCCATATTTTGGGAGTGAGCAATCCCGATTTACAACTTTTTTTTTTTTGTTTATTTCTCCTTCGGGCAACATACAGGTATTGCCCACGAGGCAAGACAAAAGGAGGTGCTAAACCTTCTGACTGGGTCTTGTCCTCGCCTGGGTACAGCAGCAGGAGCGGTATGCATTGTACAACAACAAAAGGCTGTCTTTGCCATCGCTTACAAAACAGACGCATCATAAACAGTTCTTGTAAATATATACAGATAATAAAATAATACACACTAAATCATATACAAAAATGGTACAGTAATGCAATACATTAGGGTTGTTCGAACCGATACAGCATTCCTACGACGCAACAACCCCACAGACCATCCACCACAGAACACCGCACAATCTGCACGACACACCACCCCATCCGCACGGCATATCATACGAATTGTATGGCATATCATACAGACCGCACGATATGCCACACAGACCGCACGATATGCCACACAGACCGCACGACATCCTACTATGAACAATCTATGAGGCCACCGCACCACAGGACCCCCCCCCCAGCAGGGTTACATCAAACGGAACCAGAAGTAAGCATTTTGTTAGGACACAACGTTAGACAAAAAGAAAGACGAACAGATGCGTTTAAAACCCCTGTGCGTGGAACTATTTTTAGCTGCATCTATTACAAACGGATGAGAATTACACATCAACATGATCTGATGCTCAATTGATTGTGTTCCGTAGTTAGTACGAGGCCTATTTACCACAATAGAAGTTTGACGCAAGCTGTAACCAGTAGATCTGTTTAGGTACGTGTTAAAAAAATTAATGTAATTTGTTTTTATTTCGTTATAAATAAACACACATATTTTGAGTTCATACATGATTTTCAAAGGGATCATTCGAGACTGTGTATTTGCCGAGCAACTATTTGTGTTGTTTCCTGCAGGTAAAAGTAACCGAGCTGCACGCGACTGGAGGGCTGATATTTTTTCTAAGTCAGTTTTGTTACAAGTACCCCAGATAAGAAGACAATAACTGATGCGAGAATGGATAAGAGAGAAATACAACTGTCTTTTCAGCGAGCAAGGTATAAGATCTCGAAGCCGGGAAAGCATACCAATAGCTCTCGCTATCTTGACACGGGTGTGGTCTATGTGGTCGCTCCAGCCTAGGTTGTGATGGAATTTAACTCCTAGAAAGGAATGGGAGCTGACACGTTCAAGGTAGCAAGAGCCGTAGCGAAGCTTAAAATCGTAATCTATTGGTTTGTTTTTTGCACAGAAAAGCATAAATTTAGTTTTTTTCTCGTTGAGTTCAAGACTATTTAAGTTTAGCCATACACTAAGATTTAATAGCCACGTGTTAGCAGTGTTTTCAAGGTCATTAAGATTTGTTCCAGAGAAGAATACATTCGTATCGTCTGCATATAATACTATGTCATCAGTTTGAGGAATGTTAACTATATCATTTATATAGATCAAGAAGAGCAAAGGGCCTAATATAGATCCTTGCGGTACACCATATTTTACAGTCCTTGGGTTTGATTTGTAGCCATGTAGGCATACGAACTGAAAACGCGACTCAAGGTAACTGCTCATGAGTTGAAGTGCTATGCCCCTAATTCCACATATTTCCAGTTTTCTTAGCAAAATATGATGTTTGATGGAATCGAAGGCTTTGCGAAAATCTAGAAATATTCCAACGGTGTACAACTTATCCTCAATATTTTTAATTATTTTATTTTTTATTTGTACGAGAGCCATTTCAGTTGATCTTGCTTTCTGGAACCCGTACTGCTTTGTTGATATGATGTTTTTTGCAACAAAAAAGTTGTTGAGGCGTTTGTGTATGACACGTTCAATCACTTTCGAAAAAAGAGGCAAAACTGAAATCGGCCTATAGTTGTTCAGGTCACTGTATTTTCCTCCCTTGTGAATGACGACGACACGAGCTATCTTCATTTTCTCAGGAAAGATTCCCGAAGCGAGTATGCGGTTGCAGATGTAAGCGAGTGGTTTTGAGATTAAGTGGGCAGTTTCTTTTATAGGTGCGGCTTTAATGTCGTCGTGGCCAGCTGCCGATCGGTTATCGAACGAGTTTATTATAAGGTTTATCTCATCCTCAGAAGTGGGCGTTAAAAATGCACTTTCAAGCAGCGCCTGTCCTATATATCTCTCCAGACTGCTGTGAGGCAATGAAAGAGATGAAACGTTTCCAGCACCTGCGTTAGCTAGATGATCATTGATAAGGTTAACTAAGTTTTGCTCCGAATAAGTGGCTCCATTTATAACTAATTCAAATGGTATACCAGAAACGTGCGTGGCGTTTAGTTCATTAAATTGTTTCCATGTTTTTCGGGGGTTATCTGCGCACTTTTCGAACTTATGTTGATAGAATCTACACTTGGCTTTCTTTAAGTCAGAGCTAAGTTTGTTTCTGAACCGCTTGAATTCTTGCAGCTTTGCAATATCACGCGTCCGCAGAAACTGTTCGAACAGCTTATCCTTGTGTTTTATGCGCTTAAAAAGGTCATTCGTAATCCATTCTTTCCTTGCTTTCTTGTGCCGAACAATTGTTGTGAGGGGGAATGCAGCATCGTAACAAATTTGTAATTCGGACATAAAAATATCGTAGGATACAGATGGATCGGGTTCCTTATATACGTTCGCCCAGTTCAAGTTATCAACAAGTGAATGAAAGGTCTTTTTTCCGCCGTCATTGATGATACGGATAGTATTATTTGTGCATTGTGTACGTGTGGCGATCGGTAATGCTACAAAAATTGGTAGATGATCGCTCAGTCCTGAACAAAGTACACCGGAGCAACTAGCAGACTTAGAAAAATCTGTGAAACATAAGTCGATCAGAGTACTTGTATTCAATGCGACTCTCGTAGGCTGTTCAATGACGTTCTCACAACCATTTTGAAGCATAATTTCAAGAAGTTGAACTTTAGCAGGGTTATTAGAGTTAAGATCGATATTAAAGTCCCCTATGATCACTACATGCCTCTTCCAGGAATTGACAAAATCCATGAGTGATTCAATGTAGTTTAAAAAAATTGACAGTGTGCCCTGGGGCGGTCGGTAGACGCATACGATGGCAATGTTTTTGCACATGATGGCAACAGTTTCAAGGTCGTCACACATGCAGGTAAAGTCGTCTATGGTATCATAGTGAAAACAGTCGCGGATAAATAGGGACACACCTCCACCCCGTTTTTGCACACGATAAACAGAAACGTGACTGTACCCGGAAAAATTCGTAACATCAGTGACACTTGAGAACCATGTTTCTGAAAAAGCCAAGAAATCAAAGGAACACTGTAGTTGTGAGAGGTATGTACTAACGTCATCTTGTTTGTTCCTCAGACTCTGTGTATTTAAATGAAAAAAAGAAAGCCCCTTTTCACGAAAACACTTGTTACTTTTCACCAGATCATTGAACGAAGTAGTCGTGTGGTACGCCATCTTGATTTCTTGAAATCGAAATAGCCGTCGTCACTAACCTAAAGAATTTTGCTCAGGTCATTTTCGGTTGCAATCCTGATAGCACTTGCTTTTGCTTGTTTTCTTACAAACACTTTACCCTCAGAAGTCCACACGAATTTGTAGTCATATTCCTTTGCCCTTATCTTCGCCAGCCACAGCAATCGCCTGTTCATTGCTGTCAAGTTTTCATAGAAGCTGATGTTGGTCAACTTTTCTTGCGCGCACTTGCGTGCTTCAAACCATTTGCGCCTGAGGGCCCGGTTGGAAAACCTTACAATCACCACAGGCCTTCTGTCCTTTTTGGGGGGCAAACGATGCACATGTTCAACGTTGCTATCGGATAAATCAGGGAGCTCCAATTTTCGGGCAATCTTGTTAATTTCAGCCATGAGGTCTTCATTTTCACTCAGCTCAAGCCCATGGATTTCAATGTTCTGGTGGCGGCTATACTGTTCGAGTTCATTTAATTCTTGTTTTAGTGTTTGGACAGTACTTTCACCGCTTCCACTCTCAACAGCCTCCACTCGACGCCGCAAGTCGCCTATTTCTTTGTCCTGTCGTTGTAGGTTCACTTTAATGTCATCATAAGTGTCAGACAGAAGCTGTACTGACCTCTCGATGTTCAACACAGTTTCCTGCATGTTCATTAGCTTGTCTAATTTGGTCTCCAGTACGAGCATGCCAGACAATTTTCTGTTTATTTCCGCTAGTTCTGTTTGGAAATTTTCCAAGACATTATCTGAATCGGTCTGTCCAGCTGCTTGCTTGCAAGCTGGGCATTTCAGCGCTTTCCTAGTGGTTTCTTTCATCATCCTAAACGATCGTTCGGTCACGCCGCTGCATTTTCCAATGTGGAAATTACAAGTGCAGTCGACGCACGTCATGAACGTGTCACCATCGGCAAAATTTGCGTTGCAAGAGGAGCATGCGTCCTTCATAGTAAACAAGAGCAGACACCAGCATTCAATAGGCAATAACAGAAAAATGCAAAACAGCTAGATCAGAAGCAGGGGCGGTCGCGAAAAAAGGATGTGCTTAATAAATTGTCTATTACCAACCTGCAAGAATTCGATGACAGGTTTAGGCAGAGAACGTGGAACTGCGCCACCGCCACTGCTGCTGCATCGCTGAATGAAGACGGGGGTCGCTTGTCGCCGCTTTTATAGGAAGGTCCCGGCGCTTGGGTCCCCACGTGACGGCCAGAGTTGATATCAGCAGTGCGCTGATATGATGAACCAGGTTGTAGACGGCACCGTGCGAAAATTTCTGCAAGAATTCGATGACAGGTTTAGGCAGAGAACGTGGAACTGCGCCACCGCCACTGCTGCTGCATCGCTGAATGAAGACGGGGGTCGCTTGTCGCCGCTTTTATAGGAAGCGCTTGGGTCCCCACGTGACGGCCAGAGTTGATATCAGCAGTGCGCTGATATGATGAACCAGGTTGTAGACGGCACCGTGCGAAAATTTCTGCAAGAATTCGATGACAGGTTTAGGCAGAGAACGTGGAACTGCGCCACCGCCACTGCTGCTCCATCGCAGAGGTCCCCACTGAATTGGCTATATATGAATTAGTTTAGACATCAATTTTCGTCACATTCTGATGACGTCAAATTTTCGGTGTCCAAGGGGCCAAATTTTGGGAGTGAGCAATCCCGACTTAGAGATCCCCACTCAATTGGCCATACTCGAATTAGTTTAGACACCAATTTTGGTCACATTCTGATGAGGTCAAATTTTCGGTGTCCACGGGGCCAAATTTTGGGAGTGAGCAATCCCGATTTAGAGATCCCCACTCAATTGGCCATACTCGAATTAGTTTAGACATCAATTTTGGTCACATTCTGATGAAGTCAAATTTTCGGTGTCCACGGTGCCACATTTTGGGAGTGAGCAATCCCGATTTAGAGATCCCCACTGAATTGGCCATACTCGGATTAGTTTAGAGATCAATTTTGGTCATATTCTGATGAGGTCAAATTTTCGGTGTCCACGAGGCCAAATATTGGGAGTGAGTAATTCCGATTTAAAGATCCCCACTGAATTGGCCATACTCGAATTAGTTTAGGCACCAATTTTGGTCACAGTCTGATAAGGTCATTTTTCGGTGTCCACGGGGCCAAATTTTGGGAGTGAGCAATCGCAATTTACAGATCCCCACTGAATTCGCCATACTCGAATTAGTTTAGACATCAATTTTGGTCACATTCTGTTGAGGTCAAATTTTCGGTGTCCACGGTGCCACATTTTGGGAGTGAGCAATCCCGATTTAGAGATCCCCACTGAATTCGCCATACTCGAATTAGTTTAGACATCAATTTTGGTCACATTCTAATGAGGTCAAATTTTCGGTATCCACGGGGCCAAATTTTCGGAGTGAGCGATCCCGACTTAGAGATGCCCACTGAATTGGCCATACTCGAAATAGTTTAGACATCAATTTTGGTCAAATTCTGATGAGGTCAAATTTGGGTATCCAAGAGGCCAAATCTTGGGAGTGAGCAATCCTGATTTAGAGGTCCCCACTGAATTGGCTATATTTGAATTAGTTTAGACAACAATTTTCGCCACATTCTGATGACGTCAAATTTTCGGTGTCCAAGGGGCCACATTTTGGGAGGGAGAAATCCCGACTTGAAGTTCCCCACTGAGTTGGCCATAGTCAAATTAGTTTACACATCAATCTTGGTCCCATTCTGATGAGGTCAAGTTTTGGGTGTCCAAGGGGCCAAATTTTGGAACTGAGCAATCCTGATTTAGAGATCCCCACTGAATTGGCCATACTCGAATTAGTTTAGACACCAATTTTGGTCACTTTCTGATGAGGTCAAATTTTCGGTGTCCATGGTGCCAAATTTTGGGAGTGAGCAATCCCGATTTAGAGACTCCCTCTGAATTGGCCATACTCGAATTAGTTTAGAGATCAATTTTGGTCATATTCTGATGAGGTCAAATTTTCGGTATCCACGGGGCCAAATTTTGGGAGTGAGCAATCCCAATTTAGAGATCCGCACTGATTTGGCCATAATCGAATTAGTTTAGACCTCAATTTTGGTCACATTCTGATGAGGTCAAATTTTCTGTGTCCACGAGGCCAAATTTTGGGAATGAGCAATACCGATTTAGAGATCCCCACTGAATTGGCCATACTTGAATTAGTTTAGACATCAATTTTGTTCACATGCTGATAAGGTCAAATTTTCGGTGTCCACGGGGCCATATATTGGGAGTGAGCAATCCCAATTTAGAGATCCCCACTGAATTTGCCATACTCGAATTAGTTTAGGCATCAATTTTGGTCACATTTTTATCAGGTCAAATTTTCGGTGTCCACAGTGCCACATTTTGGGAGTGAGCAATCCCGGCTAAAAGTTCCCCACTGAGTTGGCCATACTCGAATTAGTTTAGACCTCAATTTTGGTCACATTCTGATTAGGTCAAATTTTTGGTATCTACGGGGCCAAATTTTCGGAGTGAGCAATCCCGATTTAGAGATCCCCACTGAATTGGCCATACTCGAATTAGTTTAGACCTCAATTTTGGTCACAGTCTGATGAGGTCAAATTTTCAGTCTCCCGGGGCCAAATTTTAGAAGTGAGCAATCCTGATTTAGAGATCCCCACTAAATTGACCATACTCGAAATAGTTTAGACATCAATTTTGGTCACATTCTGTCAAGGTTATATTTGGGCATCCAAGGGACCAAAATTTGGGGTGAGCAATCCCGATTTAGGGATCCCCACTGAATTGGCCATACTCGAATTGGTTTAGACACCAATTTTGGTCACATTCTGATGAGGTCAAATTTTCGGTGTCCATGGCGCCAAATTTTGGGAGTGAGCAATCCCGACTTAGAGATCCCCTCTGAATTGGCCATACTCGAATTAGTTTAAACATCATTTTTGGTCACATTCTGACGAGGTCAAATTTTGGGTGTCGAAGGGACCACATTTTGGGAGAGGGCTACCCCGACTTAGAGATCTCCACTGAATTGGCCATACTCGAAATAGTTTAGAAATCAATTTTGTTCACATTCTGAAAAGGTCAAATTTGGGTATCCAAGGGGCCAAATTTTGGAGTGAGCTATCCCGATTTAGAGATAACTACTGAATTGGCCATGCTCGAATTAGTTTAGACATCAATTTTAGTCACATGCTGATAAGGTCAAATTCTCGGTGTCCACGAGGCCAAATTTTGGGAGTGAGCAATTCCGATTTAGAGATCCCCACTGAATTGGCCATACTCGAATTAGTTTAGACATCAATTTTGGTCACGTGCTGATAAGGTCAAATTTTCGGTGTCCACGGGGCCATATTTTGGGACTGAGCAATCCCAATTTAGACATCCCCACTGAATTCGCCATACTCGAATTAGTTTAGACATCAATTTTGGTCACATTCTGATGAGGTCAAATTTTCGGTGTCCACGGTGCCACATTTTGGGAGTGACCAATTCCTACTTGAATTTCCCCACTGAGTTGGGAGTTGGGAGCAATTTTGGGAGTGAGCAATTCCGATTTAGAGATCCCCACTGAATTGGCCATACTCGAATTAGTTTAGACATCAATTTGGTCACGTGCTGATAAGGTCAAATTTTCGGTGTCCACGGGGCCATATTTTGGGAGTGACCAATTCCTACTTGAATTTCCCCACTGAGTTGGCCATAGTCGAATTAGTTTAGACCAATTTTGGTCACATTCTGATTAGGTCAAATTTTCGGTATCTACGGTGCCAAATTTTCGGAGCGAGCAATCCCGATTTAGAGATCCCCACTGAACTGGCCATACTCGAAATAGTTTAGACATCAATTTTGGTCACCTTCCGATGAGGTGAAATTTTCGGTGTCCAAGGATCGAAATTATGGGAGAGGGCAAACGCGACTTAGAGATCCCCACTGAATTGGCCACACTCGAAAAAGCTTAGAAATAAATTTTGGTCACATTCTGTCAAGGTCAAATTTGAGTATCCAAGGGGCCATATTTTGGGAGTGAGCAATCCCGATTTAGAGGTCCCCACTGAATTGCTATATATGAATTAGTTTAGACATCAATTTTCGTCACATTCTGATGACGTCAAATTTTCGGTGTCCAAGGGGCCAAATTTTGGCAGTGAGCAATCCCGACTTAGAGATCCCCACTCAATTGGCCATACTCGAATTAGTTTAGACACCAATTTTGGTCACATTCTGATGAGGTCAAATTTTCGGTGTCCACGGGGCCAAATTTTGGGAGTGAGCAATCCCGATTTAGAGATCCCCACTCAATTGGCCATACTCGAATTAGTTTAGACCTCAATTTTGGTCACATTCTGATGAGGTCAAATTTTCTGTGTCCACGAGGCCAAATTTTGGGAATGAGCAATACCAATTTAGAGATCCCCACTGAATTGGCCATACTTGAATTAGTTTAGACATCAATTTTGTTCACATGCTGATAAGGTCAAATTTTTGGTGTCCACGGGGCCATATTTTGGGAGTGAGCAATCCCAATTTAGAGATCCCCACTGAATTCGCCATACTCGAATTAGTTTAGGCATCAATTTTGGTCACATTCTCATCAGGTCAAATTTTCGGTGTCCACAGTGCCACATTTTGGGAGTGAGCAATCCCGGCTAAAAGTTCCCCACTGAGTTGGCCATACTCGACTTAGTTTAGACTTCAATTTTGGTCACATTCTGATTAGGTCAAATTTTTGGTATCTACGGGGCCAAATTTTCGGAGTGAGCAATCCCGATTTAGAGATCCCCACTGAATTGGCCATACTCGAATTAGTTTAGACCTCAATTTTGGTCACATTCTGATGAGGTCAAATTTTCAGTCTCCCGGGGCCAAATTTTAGGAGTGAGCAATCCTGATTTAGAGATCCCCACTAAATTGACCATACTCGAAAGAGTTTAGACATCAATTTTGGTCACATTCTGTCAAGGTTATATTTGGGCATCCAAGGGACCAAAATTTGGGGTGAGCAATCCCGATTTAGGGATCCCCACTGAATTGGCCATACTTGAAATAGTTTAGACATCACTTTTAGTTACATTCTGATGAGGTCAAATTTTTGGGTGTCCGAGGGGCCAAAGTTTAGGAGTCAGCAATCCCGATTTAGAGATCCCCACTGAATTGGCCATACTCGAATTGGTTTAGACACCAATTTTGGTCACTTTCTGATGAGGTCAAATTTTCGGTGTCCATGGCGCCAAATTTTGGGAGTGAGCAATCCCGATTTAGAGATCCCCTCTGAATTGGCCATAATCGAATTAGTTTAAACATCATTTTTGGTCACATTCTGACGAGGTCAAATTTTGGGTGTCGAAGGGACCACATTTTGGGACTGAGCAATCCCGATTTAGAGATCCCCACTGAATTGGCCATACTCGAATTGGTTTAGACACCAATTTTGGTCACTTTCTGATGAGGTCAAATTTTCGGTGTCCACGGTGCCACATTTTGGGAGTGAGCAATCCCGATTTAGAGATCCCCACTGAATTGGCCATACTCGGATTAGTTTAGAGATCAATTTTGGTCATATTCTGATGAGGTCAAATTTTCGGTGTCCACGAGGCCAAATATTGGGAGTGAGTAATTCCGATTTAAAGATCCCCACTGAATTGGCCATACTCGAATTAGTTTAGGCACCAATTTTGGTCACAGTCTGATAAGGTCATTTTTCGGTGTCCACGGGGCCAAATTTTGGGAGTGAGCAATCGCAATTTACAGATCCCCACTGAATTCGCCATACTCGAATTAGTTTAGACATCAATTTTGGTCACATTCTGTTGAGGTCAAATTTTCGGTGTCCACGGTGCCACATTTTGGGAGTGAGCAATCCCGATTTAGAGATCCCCACTGAATTCGCCATACTCGAATTAGTTTAGACATCAATTTTGGTCACATTCTAATGAGGTCAAATTTTCGGTATCCACGGGGCCAAATTTTCGGAGTGAGCGATCCCGACTTAGAGATGCCCACTGAATTGGCCATACTCGAAATAGTTTAGACATCAATTTTGGTCAAATTCTGATGAGGTCAAATTTGGGTATCCAAGAGGCCAAATCTTGGGAGTGAGCAATCCTGATTTAGAGGTCCCCACTGAATTGGCTATATTTGAATTAGTTTAGACAACAATTTTCGTCACATTCTGATGACGTCAAATTTTCGGTGTCCAAGGGGCCACATTTTGGGAGTGAGAAATCCCGACTTGAAGTTCCCCACTGAGTTGGCCATAGTCAAATTAGTTTACACATCAATCTTGGTCCCATTCTGATGAGGTCAAGTTTTGGGTGTCCAAGGGGCCAAATTTTGGAACTGAGCAATCCTGATTTAGAGATCCCCACTGAATTGGCCATACTCGAATTAGTTTAGACACCAATTTTGGTCACTTTCTGATGAGGTCAAATTTTCGGTGTCCATGGTGCCAAATTTTGGGAGTGAGCAATCCCGATTTAGAGACTCCCTCTGAATTGGCCATACTCGAATTAGTTTAGAGATCAATTTTGGTCATATTCTGATGAGGTCAAATTTTCGGTATCCACGGGGCCAAATTTTGGGAGTGAGCAATCCCAATTTAGAGATCCGCACTGATTTGGCCATAATCGAATTAGTTTAGACCTCAATTTTGGTCACATTCTGATGAGGTCAAATTTTCTGTGTCCACGAGGCCAAATTTTGGGAATGAGCAATACCGATTTAGAGATCCCCACTGAATTGGCCATACTTGAATTAGTTTAGACATCAATTTTGTTCACATGCTGATAAGGTCAAATTTTCGGTGTCCACGGGGCCATATATTGGGAGTGAGCAATCCCAATTTAGAGATCCCCACTGAATTTGCCATACTCGAATTAGTTTAGGCATCAATTTTGGTCACATTTTTATCAGGTCAAATTTTCGGTGTCCACAGTGCCACATTTTGGGAGTGAGCAATCCCGGCTAAAAGTTCCCCACTGAGTTGGCCATACTCGAATTAGTTTAGACCTCAATTTTGGTCACATTCTGATTAGGTCAAATTTTTGGTATCTACGGGGCCAAATTTTCGGAGTGAGCAATCCCGATTTAGAGATCCCCACTGAATTGGCCATACTCGAATTAGTTTAGACCTCAATTTTGGTCACAGTCTGATGAGGTCAAATTTTCAGTCTCCCGGGGCCAAATTTTAGAAGTGAGCAATCCTGATTTAGAGATCCCCACTAAATTGACCATACTCGAAATAGTTTAGACATCAATTTTGGTCACATTCTGTCAAGGTTATATTTGGGCATCCAAGGGACCAAAATTTGGGGTGAGCAATCCCGATTTAGGGATCCCCACTGAATTGGCCATACTCGAATTGGTTTAGACACCAATTTTGGTCACATTCTGATGAGGTCAAATTTTCGGTGTCCATGGCGCCAAATTTTGGGAGTGAGCAATCCCGACTTAGAGATCCCCTCTGAATTGGCCATACTCGAATTAGTTTAAACATCATTTTTGGTCACATTCTGACGAGGTCAAATTTTGGGTGTCGAAGGGACCACATTTTGGGAGAGGGCAACCCCGACTTAGAGATCTCCACTGAATTGGCCATACTCGAAATAGTTTAGAAATCAATTTTGTTCACATTCTGAAAAGGTCAAATTTGGGTATCCAAGGGGCCAAATTTTGGAGTGAGCTATCCCGATTTAGAGATAACTACTGAATTGGCCATGCTCGAATTAGTTTAGACATCAATTTTAGTCACATGCTGATAAGGTCAAATTCTCGGTGTCCACGAGGCCAAATTTTGGGAGTGAGCAATTCCGATTTAGAGATCCCCACTGAATTGGCCATACTCGAATTAGTTTAGACATCAATTTTGGTCACGTGCTGATAAGGTCAAATTTTCGGTGTCCACGGGGCCATATTTTGGGACTGAGCAATCCCAATTTAGACATCCCCACTGAATTCGCCATACTCGAATTAGTTTAGACATCAATTTTGGTCACATTCTGATGAGGTCAAATTTTCGGTGTCCACGGTGCCACATTTTGGGAGTGACCAATTCCTACTTGAATTTCCCCACTGAGTTGGGAGTTGGGAGCAATTTTGGGAGTGAGCAATTCCGATTTAGAGATCCCCACTGAATTGGCCATACTCGAATTAGTTTAGACATCAATTTGGTCACGTGCTGATAAGGTCAAATTTTCGGTGTCCAAGGATCGAAATTATGGGAGAGGGCAAACGCGACTTAGAGATCCCCACTGAATTGGCCACACTCGAAAAAGCTTAGAAATAAATTTTGGTCACATTCTGTCAAGGTCAAATTTGAGTATCCAAGGGGCCATATTTTGGGAGTGAGCAATCCCGATTTAGAGGTCCCCACTGAATTGGCTATATATGAATTAGTTTAGACATCAATTTTCGTCACATTCTGATGACGTCAAATTTTCGGTGTCCAAGGGGCCAAATTTTGGCAGTGAGCAATCCCGACTTAGAGATCCCCACTCAATTGGCCATACTCGAATTAGTTTAGACACCAATTTTGGTCACATTCTGATGAGGTCAAATTTTCGGTGTCCACGGGGCCAAATTTTGGGAGTGAGCAATCCCGATTTAGAGATCCCCACTCAATTGGCCATACTCGAATTAGTTTAGACCTCAATTTTGGTCACATTCTGATGAGGTCAAATTTTCTGTGTCCACGAGGCCAAATTTTGGGAATGAGCAATACCAATTTAGAGATCCCCACTGAATTGGCCATACTTGAATTAGTTTAGACATCAATTTTGTTCACATGCTGATAAGGTCAAATTTTTGGTGTCCACGGGGCCATATTTTGGGAGTGAGCAATCCCAATTTAGAGATCCCCACTGAATTCGCCATACTCGAATTAGTTTAGGCATCAATTTTGGTCACATTCTCATCAGGTCAAATTTTCGGTGTCCACAGTGCCACATTTTGGGAGTGAGCAATCCCGGCTAAAAGTTCCCCACTGAGTTGGCCATACTCGACTTAGTTTAGACCTGAATTTTGGTCACATTCTGATTAGGTCAAATTTTTGGTATCTACGGGGCCAAATTTTCGGAGTGAGCAATCCCGATTTAGAGATCCCCACTGAATTGGCCATACTCGAATTAGTTTAGACCTCAATTTTGGTCACATTCTGATGAGGTCAAATTTTCAGTCTCCCGGGGCCAAATTTTAGGAGTGAGCAATCCTGATTTAGAGATCCCCACTAAATTGACCATACTCGAAATAGTTTAGACATCAATTTTGGTCACATTCTGTCAAGGTTATATTTGGGCATCCAAGGGACCAAAATTTGGGGTGAGCAATCCCGATTTAGGGATCCCCACTGAATTGGCCATACTTGAAATAGTTTAGACATCACTTTTAGTTACATTCTGATGAGGTCAAATTTTTGGGTGTCCGAGGGGCCAAAGTTTAGGAGTCAGCAATCCCGATTTAGAGATCCCCACTGAATTGGCCATACTCGAATTGGTTTAGACACCAATTTTGGTCACTTTCTGATGAGGTCAAATTTTCGGTGTCCATGGCGCCAAATTTTGGGAGTGAGCAATCCCGATTTAGAGATCCCCTCTGAATTGGCCATAATCGAATTAGTTTAAACATCATTTTTGGTCACATTCTGACGAGGTCAAATTTTGGGTGTCGAAGGGACCACATTTTGGGACTGAGCAATCCCGATTTAGAGATCCCCACTGAATTGGCCATACTCGAATTGGTTTAGACACCAATTTTGGTCACTTTCTGATGAGGTCAAATTTTCGGTGTCCATGGCGCCAAATTTTGGGAGTGAGCAATCCCGATTTAGAGATCCCCTCTGAATTGGCCATACTCGAATTAGTTTAAACATCATTTTTGGTCACATTCTGACGAGGGCAAATTTTGGGTGTCGAAGGGACCACATTTTGGGACTGAGCAATCCCGATTTAGAGATCCCCACTGAATTGGCCATACTCGAATTAGTTTAGGCACCAATTTTGGTCACAGTCTGATAAGGTCAAATTTTCGGTGTCCACGGGGCCAAATTTTGGGAGTGAGCAATCGCAATTTACAGATCCCCACTGAATTCGCCATACTCGAATTAGTTTAGACATCAATTTTGGTCACATTCTGTTGAGGTCAAATTTTCGGTGTCCACGGTGCCACATTTTGGGAGTGAGCAATCCTGATTTAGAGATCCCCACTGAATTCGCCATACTCAAATTAGTTTAGACATCAATTTTGGTCACATTCTGATGAGGTCAAATTTTCGGTAACCACGGGGCCAAATTTTCGGAGTGAGCGATCCCGACTTAGAGATGCCCACTGAATTGGATATACTCGAAATAGTTTAGACATCAATTTTGGTCAAATTCTGATGAGGTCAAATTTGGGTATCCAAGGGGCCAAATCTTGGGAGTGAGCAATCCTGATTTAGAGGTCCCCACTGAATTGGCTATATTTGAATTAGTTTAGACAACAATTTTCGTCACATTCTGATGACGTCAAATTTTCGGTGTCCAAGGGGCCACATTTTGGGAGTGAGAAATCCCGACTTGAAGTTCCCCACTGAGTTCGCCATACTCAAATTAGTTTACACATCAATCTTGGTCACATTCTGATGAGGTCAAGTTTTGGATGTCCAAGGGGCCAAGTTTTGGAACTGAGCAATGCTGATTTAGAGATCCCCACTGAATTGGCCATACTCGAATTAGTTTAGACACCAATTTTGGTCACTTTCTGATGAGGTCAAATTTTCGGTGTCCATGGGGCCAAATTTTGGGAGTGAGCAATCCCGATTTAGATATCCCCTCTGAATTGGCCATACTCGAATTAGTTTAGAGATCAATTTTGGTCATATTCTGATGAGGTCAAATTTTCGGTATCCACGGGGCCAAATTTTGGGAGTGAGCAATCCCAATTTAGAGATCCGCACTGATTTGGCCATAATAGAATTAGTTTAGACCTCAATTTTGGTCACATTCTGAAGAGGTCAAATTTTCTGTGTCCACGAGGCCAAATTTTGGGAATGAGCAATACCGATTTAGAGATTCCCACTGAATTGGCAATACTTGAATTAGTTTAGACATCAATTTTGTTCACATGCTGATAAGGTCAAATTTTCGGTGTCCACGGGGCCATATTTTGGGACTGAGCAATCCCAATTTCGAGATCCCCACTGAATTCGCCATACTCGAATTAGTTTAGGCATCAATTTTGGTCACATTCTCATCAGGTCAAATGTTCGGTGTCCACAGTGCCACATTTTGGGAGTGAGCAATCCCGGCTAAAAGTTCCCCACTGAGTTGGCCATACTCGAATTAGTTTAGACCTCAATTTTGGTCACATTCTGATTAGGTCAAATTTTTGGTATCTACGGGGCCAAATTTTCGGAGTGAGCAATCCCGATTTAGAGATCCCCACTGAATTGGTCATACTCGAATTAGTTTAGACCTCAATTTTGGTCACATTCTGATGAGGTCAAATTTTCAGTCTCCCGGGGCGAAATTTTGGGAGTGAGCAATCCCAATTTAGAGACCCGCACTGATTTGGCCATACTCGAATTAGTTTAGACCTCAATTTTGGTCACATTCTGATGAGGTCAAATTCTCGGTGTCCACGAGGCCAAATTTTGGAAGTGAGCAATCCCAACTTAGAGATCACCACTGAATTAGCCATACTCGAATTAGTTTAGACATCAATTTTGGTCGCATTCTGATAAGGTCAAGTTTTCGGTGTCCACGGGGCGAACTTTTGGGAGTGAGCAATCCCAATTTAGAGATTCCCACTGAAATGGCCGTACTTGAATTAGTTTAGAGATCAATTTTGGTCATACTCTGACGAGGTCAAATTGTCGGTGTCCACGAGGCCAAATTTTGGGAGTAATTCCGATTTAGAGATGCCCACTGAATTGGCCATACTCGAAATAGTTTAGACATCAATTTTGGTCACGTTCTGATGAGGTCAAATTTTCGGTGTCCATGGGGCCAAATTTTGGGAATGAGCAATTCCGATTTAGAGATCCCCACTGAATTGGCCATACTCGAAATAGTTTAGACATCAATTTTGGTCACATTCTGATGAGGTCAAATTTTCGGTGTCCACATGGCCAAGTTTTGGGAGTGAGCAATCCCGATTTAGAGATCCCCACTGAGTTGGCCATACTCGAATTAGTTTACACATCAATCTTGGTCACATTCTGATGAGGTCAAGTTTTCGGTGTCCACGGGGCCAAATTTTAGGAGTGAGAAATCCCGATTTAGAGATCCCCACTGAATTGGCCGTACTCGAATTAGTTTAGACATCAATTTTGGTCGCATTCTGATAAGGTCAAATTTTCGGTGTCCACGGGGCCAACTTTTGGGAGTGAGCAATCCCAATTTAGAGATCCCCACTCAATTGGCCATACTCGAATTAGTTTAGACATCAATTTTGGTCACATTCTGATGAAGTCAAATTTTCGGTGTCCACGGGGCCAAATTTTGGAAGTGAGCAATCCCGATTTAGAGATTCCCGCTGAATTGGCCATACTCGAATTAGTTTAGAGATCAATTTTGGTCATATTCTGACGAGGTCAAGTTTTCGGTGTCCACGGGGCCAAATTTTAGGAGTGAGCAATCCCAATTTAGAGATCTGCACTGATTTGGCCATACTCGAATTAGTTTAGACCTCAATTTTGGTCACATTCTGATGAGGTCAAAATCTCGGTGTCTAAGGGGCCAATATGGGAGAGGGCAACCCCGAATTAGAGATCTCCACTGAATTGGCCATACTCGAAATAGTTTAGAAATCAATTTTGGTCACATTCTGAAAAGGTCAAATTTGGGTATCCAAGGGGCCAAATTTTGGAGTGAGCTATCCCGATTTAGAGATCACTACTGAATTGGGCATGCTCGAATTAGTTTAGACATCAATTTTGGTCACATGCTGATAAGGTCAAATTCTCGGTGTCCACGAGGCCAAATTTTGGGAGTGAGCAATTCCGATTTAGAGATCCCCACTGAATTGGCCATACTCGAATTAGTTTAGACATCAATTTTGGTCACGTGCTGATAAGGTCAAATTTTCGGTGTCCACGGGGCCATATTTTGGGAGTGAGCAATCCCAATTTAGATATCCCCACTGAATTCGCCATACTCGAATTAGTTTAGACATCAATTTTGGTCACATTCTGATGAGGTCAAATTTTCGGTGTCCATGGAGCAACATTTTGGGAGTGACCAATCCCTACTTGAATTTCCCCACTGAGTTGGCCATACTCGAATTGGTTTAGACCAATTTTGGTCACATTCTGATTAGGTCAAATTTTCGGTATCTACGGGGCCAAATTTTCGGAGCGAGCAATCCAGATTTAGAGATCCCCACTGAACTGGCCATACTCGAAATAGTTCAGACATCAATTTTGGTCACCTTCCGATGAGGTGAAATTTTCGGTGTCCAAGGATCAAAATTATGGGAGAGGGCAAACCCGACTTAGAGATCCCCACTGAATTGGCCATACTCGAAAAAGCTTAGAAATAAATTTGGTCACATTCTGTCAAGGTCAAATTTGAGTATCCAAGGGGCCATATTTTGGGAGTGAGCAATCCCGATTTAGAGGTCCCCACTGAATTGGCTATATATGAATTAGTTTAGACATCAATTTTCGTCACATTCTGATGACGTCAAATTTTCTGTGTCCAAGGGGCCAAATTTTGGGAGTGAGCAATCCCGACTTAGAGATCCCCACTCAATTGGCCATACTCGAATTAGTTTAGACACCAATTTTGGTCACATTCTGATGAGGTCAAATTTTCGGTGTCCACGGGGCCAAATTTTGGGAGTGAGCAATCCTGATTTAGAGATCCCCACTAAATTGACCATACTCGAAATAGTTTAGACATCAATTTTGGTCACATTCTGTCAAGGTTATATTTGGGCATCCAAGGGACCAAAATTTGGGGTGAGCAATCCCGATTTAGGGATCCCCACTGAATTGGCCATACTTGAAATAGTTTAGACATCACTTTTAGTTACATTCTGATGAGGTCAAATTTTTGGGTGTCCGAGGGGCCAAAGTTTAGGAGTCAGCAATCCCGATTTAGAGATCCCCACTGAATTGGCCATACTCGAATTGGTTTAGACACCAATTTTGGTCACTTTCTGATGAGGTCAAATTTTCGGTGTCCATGGCGCCAAATTTTGGGAGTGAGCAATCCCGATTTAGAGATCCCCTCTGAATTGGCCATAATCGAATTAGTTTAAACATCATTTTTGGTCACATTCTGACGAGGTCAAATTTTGGGTGTCGAAGGGACCACATTTTGGGACTGAGCAATCCCGATTTAGAGATCCCCACTGAATTGGCCATACTCGAATTGGTTTAGACACCAATTTTGGTCACTTTCTGATGAGGTCAAATTTTCGCTGTCCATGGCGCCAAATTTTGGGAGTGAGCAATCCCGATTTAGAGATCCCCTCTGAATTGGCCATACTCGAATTAGTTTAAACATCATTTTTGGTCACATTCTGACGAGGGCAAATTTTGGGTGTCGAAGGGACCACATTTTGGGACTGAGCAATCCCGATTTAGAGATCCCCACTGAATTGGCCATACTCGAATTAGTTTAGGCACCAATTTTGGTCACAGTCTGATAAGGTCAAATTTTCGGTGTCCACGGGGCCAAATTTTGGGAGTGAGCAATCGCAATTTACAGATCCCTACTGAATTCGCCATACTCGAATTAGTTTAGACATCAATTTTGGTCACATTCTGTTGAGGTCAAATTTTCGGTGTCCACGGTGCCACATTTTGGGAGTGAGCAATCCTGATTTAGAGATCCCCACTGAATTCGCCATACTCGAATTAGTTTAGACATCAATTTTGGTCACATTCTGATGAGGTCAAATTTTCGGTAACCACGGGGCCAAATTTTCGGAGTGAGCGATCCCGACTTAGAGATGCCCACTGAATTGGATATACTCGAAATAGTTTAGACATCAATTTTGGTCAAATTCTGATGAGGTCAAATTTGGGTATCCAAGGGGCCAAATCTTGGGAGTGAGCAATCCTGATTTAGAGGTCCCCACTGAATTGGCTATATTTGAATTAGTTTAGACAACAATTTTCGTCACATTCTGATGACGTCAAATTTTCGGTGTCCAAGGGGCCACATTTTGGGAGTGAGAAATCCCGACTTGAAGTTCCCCACTGAGTTGGCCATACTCAAATTAGTTTACACATCAATCTTGGTCACATTCTGATGAGGTCAAGTTTTGGATGTCCAAGGGGCCAAGTTTTGGAACTGAGCAATGCTGATTTAGAGATCCCCACTGAATTGGCCATACTCGAATTAGTTTAGACACCAATTTTGGTCACTTTCTGATGAGGTCAAATTTTCGGTGTCCATGGGGCCAAATTTTGGGAGTGAGCAATCCCGATTTAGATATCCCCTCTGAATTGGCCATACTCGAATTAGTTTAGAGATCAATTTTGGTCATATTCTGATGAGGTCAAATTTTCGGTATCCACGGGGCCAAATTTTGGGAGTGAGCAATCCCAATTTAGAGATCCGCACTGATTTGGCCATAATAGAATTAGTTTAGACCTCAATTTTGGTCACATTCTGAAGAGGTCAAATTTTCTGTGTCCACGAGGCCAAATTTTGGGAATGAGCAATACCGATTTAGAGATCCCCACTGAATTGGCCATACTTGAATTAGTTTAGACATCAATTTTGTTCACATGCTGATAAGGTCAAATTTTCGGTGTCCACGGGGCCATATTTTGGGACTGAGCAATCCCAATTTCGAGATCCCCACTGAATTCGCCATACTCGAATTAGTTTAGGCATCAATTTTGGTCACATTCTCATCAGGTCAAATGTTCGGTGTCCACAGTGCCACATTTTGGGAGTGAGCAATCCCGGCTAAAAGTTCCCCACTGAGTTGGCCATACTCGAATTAGTTTAGACCTCAATTTTGGTCACATTCTGATTAGGTCAAATTTTTGGTATCTACGGGGCCAAATTTTCGGAGTGAGCAATCCCGATTTAGAGATCCCCACTGTATTGGTCATACTCGAATTAGTTTAGACCTCAATTTTGGTCACATTCTGATGAGGTCAAATTTTCAGTCTCCCGGGGCGAAATTTTGGGAGTGAGCAATCCCAATTTAGAGACCCGCACTGATTTGGCCATACTCGAATTAGTTTAGACCTCAATTTTGGTCACATTCTGATGAGGTCAAATTCTCGGTGTCCACGAGGCCAAATTTTGGAAGTGAGCAATCCCAACTTAGAGATCACCACTGAATTAGCCATACTCGAATTAGTTTAGACATCAATTTTGGTCGCATTCTGATAAGGTCAAGTTTTCGGTGTCCACGGGGCGAACTTTTGGGAGTGAGCAATCCCAATTTAGAGATTCCCACTGAAATGGCCGTACTTGAATTAGTTTAGAGATCAATTTTGGTCATACTCTGACGAGGTCAAATTGTCGGTGTCCACGAGGCCAAATTTTGGGAGTAATTCCGATTTAGAGATGCCCACTGAATTGGCCATACTCGAAATAGTTTAGACATCAATTTTGGTCACATTCTGATGAGGTCAAATTTTCGGTGTCCATGGGGCCAAATTTTGGGAATGAGCAATTCCGATTTAGAGATCCCCACTGAATTGGCCATACTCGAAATAGTTTAGACATCAATTTTGGTCACATTCTGATGAGGTCAAATTTTCGGTGTCCACGTGGCCAAGTTTTGGGAGTGAGCAATCCCGATTTAGAGATCCCCACTGAGTTGGCCATACTCGAATTAGTTTACACATCAATCTTGGTCACATTCTGATGAGGTCAAGTTTTCGGTGTCCACGGGGCCAAATTTTAGGAGTGAGAAACCCCGATTTAGAGATCCCCACTGAATTGGCCGTACTCGAATTAGTTTAGACATCAATTTTGGTCGCATTCTGATAAGGTCAAATTTTCGGTGTCCACGGGGCCAACTTTTGGGAGTGAGCAATCCCAATTTAGAGATCCCCACTCAATTGGCCATACTCGAATTAGTTTAGACATCAATTTTGGTCACATTCTGATGAAGTCAAATTTTCGGTGTCCACGGGGCCAAATTTTGGAAGTGAGCAATCCCGATTTAGAGATTCCCGCTGAATTGGCCATACTCGAATTAGTTTAGAGATCAATTTTGGTCATATTCTGACGAGGTCAAGTTTTCGGTGTCCACGGGGCCAAATTTTAGGAGTGAGCAATCCTAATTTAGAGATCCGCACTGATTTGGCCATACTCGAATTAGTTTAGACCTCAATTTTGGTCACATTCTGATGAGGTCAAAATCTCGGTGTCTAAGGGGCCAATATGGGAGAGGGCAACCCCGAATTAGAGATCTCCACTGAATTGGCCATACTCGAAATAGTTTAGAAATCAATTTTGGTCACATTCTGAAAAGGTCAAATTTGGGTATCCAAGGGGCCAAATTTTGGAGTGAGCTATCCCGATTTAGAGATCACTACTGAATTGGCCATGCTCGAATTAGTTTAGACATCAATTTTGGTCACATGCTGATAAGGTCAAATTCTCGGTGTCCACGAGGCCAAATTTTGGGAGTGAGCAATTCCGATTTAGAGATCCCCACTGAATTGGCCATACTCGAATTAGTTTAGACATCAATTTTGGTCACGTGCTGATAAGGTCAAATTTTCGGTGTCCACGGGGCCATATTTTGGGAGTGAGCAATCCCAATTTAGATATCCCCACTGAATTCGCCATACTCGAATTAGTTTAGACATCAATTTTGGTCACATTCTGATGAGGTCAAATTTTCGGTGTCCATGGTGCCACATTTTGGGAGTGACAATTCCCTACTTGAATTTCCCCACTGAGTTGGCCATACTCGAATTGGTTTAGACCAATTTTGGTCACATTCTGATTAGGTCAAATTTTCGGTATCTACGGGGCCAAATTTTCGGAGCGAGCAATCCAGGTTTAGAGATCCCCACTGAACTGGCCATACTCGAAATAGTTCAGACATCAATTTTGGTCACCTTCCGATGAGGTGAAATTTTCGGTGTCCAAGGATCAAAATTATGGGAGAGGGCAAACCCGACTTAGAGATCCCCACTGAATTGGCCATACTCGAAAAAGCTTAGAAATAAATTTGGTCACATTCTGTCAAGGTCAAATTTGAGTATCCAAGGGGCCATATTTTGGGAGTGAGCAATCCCGATTTAGAGGTCCCCACTGAATTGGCTATATATGAATTAGTTTAGACATCAATTTTCGTCACATTCTGATGACGTCAAATTTTCCGTGTCCAAGGGGCCAAATTTTGGGAGTGAGCAATCCCGACTTAGAGATCCCCACTCAATTGGCCATACTCGAATTAGTTTAGACACCAATTTTGGTCACATTCTGATGAGGTCAAATTTTCGGTGTCCACGGGGCCAAATTTTGGGAGTGAGCAATCCCGATTTAGAGATCCCCACTCAATTGGCCATACTCGAATTAGTTTAGACCTCAATTTTGGTCACATTCTGATGAGGTCAAATTTTCTGTGTCCACGAGGCCAAATTTTGGGAATGAGCAATACCAATTTAGAGATCCCCACTGAATTGGCCATACTTGAATTAGTTTAGACATCAATTTTGTTCACATGCTGATAAGGTCAAATTTTCGGTGTCCACGGGGCCATATTTTGGGAGTGAGCAATCCCAATTTAGAGATCCCCACTGAATTCGCCATACTCGAATTAGTTTAGGCATCAATTTTGGTCACATTCTCATCAGGTCAAATTTTCGGTGTCCACAGTGCCACATTTTGGGAGTGAGCAATCCCGGCTAAAAGTTCCCCACTGAGTTGGCCATACTCGAATTAGTTTAGACCTCAATTTTGGTCACATTCTGATTAGGTCAAATTTTTGGTATCTACGGGGCCAAATTTTCGGAGTGAGCAATCCCGATTTAGAGATCCCCACTGAATTGGCCATACTCGAATTAATTTAGACCTCAATTTTGGTCACATTCTGATGAGGTCAAATTTTCAGTCTCCCGGGGCCAAATTTTAGGAGTGAGCAATCCTGATTTAGAGATCCCCACTAAATTGACCATACTCGAAATAGTTTAGACATCAATTTTGGTCACATTCTGTCAAGGTTATATTTGGGCATCCAAGGGACCAAAATTTGGGGTGAGCAATCCCGATTTAGGGATCCCCACTGAATTGGCCATACTTGAAATAGTTTAGACATCACTTTTAGTTACATTCTGATGAGGTCAAATTTTTGGGTGTCCGAGGGGCCAAAGTTTAGGAGTCAGCAATCCCGATTTAGAGATCCCCACTGAATTGGCCATACTCGAATTGGTTTAGACACCAATTTTGGTCACTTTCTGATGAGGTCAAATTTTCGGCGTCCATGGCGCCAAATTTTGGGAGTGAGCAATCCCGATTTAGAGATCCCCTCTGAATTGGCCATACTCGAATTATTTTAAACATCATTTTTGGTCACATTCTGACGAGGGCAAATTTTGGGTGTCGAAGGGACCACATTTTGGGACTGAGCAATCCCAATTTAGAGATCCCCACTGAATTGGCCATACTCAAATTAGTTTAGGCACCAATTTTGGTCACAGTCTGATAAGGTCAAATTTTCGGTGTCCACGGGGCCAAATTTTGGGAGTGAGCAATCGCAATTTACAGATCCCCACTGAATTCGCCATACTCGAATTAGTTTAGACATCAATTTTGGTCACATTCTGTTGAGGTCAAATTTTCGGTGTCCACGGTGCCACATTTTGGGAGTGAGCAATCCCGATTTAGAGATCCCCACTGAATTCGCCATACTTGAATTAGTTTAGACATCAATTTTGGTCACATTCTGATGAGGTCAAATTTTCGGTAACCACGGGGCCAAATTTTCGGAGTGAGCGATCCCGACTTAGAGATGCCCACTGAATTGGATATACTCGAAATAGTTTAGACATCAATTTTGGTCAAATTCTGATGAGGTCAAATTTGGGTATCCAAGGGGCCAAATCTTGGGAGTGAGCAATCCTGATTTAGAGGTCCCCACTGAATTGGCTATATTTGAATTAGGTTAGACAACAATTTTCGTCACATTCTGATGACGTCAAATTTTCGGTGTCCAAGGGGCCACATTTTGGGAGTGAGAAATCCCGACTTGAAGTTCCCCACTGAGTTGGCCATACTCAAATTAGTTTACACATCAATCTTGGTCACATTATGATGAGGTCAAGTTTTGGGTGTCCAAGGGGCCAAGTTTTGGAACTGAGCAATGCTGATTTAGAGATCCCCACTGAATTGGCCATACTCGAATTAGTTTAGACACCAATTTTGGTCACTTTCTGATGAGGTCAAATTTTCGGTGTCCATGGGGCCAAATTTTGGGAGTGAGCAATCCCGATTTAGAGATCCCCTCTGAATTGGCCATACTCGAATTAGTTTAGAGATCAATTTTGGTCATATTCTGATGAGGTCAAATTTTCGGTATCCACGGGGCCAAATTTTGGGAGTGAGCAATCCCAATTTAGAGATCCGCACTGATTTGGCCATAATAGAATTAGTTTAGACCTCAATTTTGGTCACATTCTGAAGAGGTCAAATTTTCTGTGTCCACGAGGCCAAATTTTGGGAATGACCAATACCGATTTAGAGATCCCCACTGAATTGGCCATACTTGAATTAGTTTAGACATCAATTTTGTTCACATGCTGATAAGGTCAAATTTTCGGTGTCCACGGGGCCATATTTTGGGACTGAGCAATCCCAATTTAGAGATCCCCACTGAATTCGCCATACTCGAATTAGTTTAGGCATCAATTTTGGTCACATTCTCATCAGGTCAAATGTTAGGTGTCCACAGTGCCACATTTTGGGAGTGAGCAATCCCGGCTAAAAGTTCCCCACTGAGTTGGCCATACTCGAATTAGTTTAGACCTCAATATTGGTCACATTCTGATTACGTCAAATTTTTGGTATCTACGGGGCCAAATTTTCGGAGTGAGCAATCCCGATTTAGAGATCCCCACTGAATTGGTCATACTCGAATTAGTTTAGACCTCAATTTTGGTCACATTCTGATGAGGTCAAATTTTCAGTCTCCCGGGGCCAAATTTTAGGAGTGAGCAATCCTGATTTAGAGATCCCCACTAAATTGACCATACTCGAAATAGTTTAGACATCAATTTTGGTCACATTCTGTCAAGGTTATATTTGGGCATCCAAGGGACCAAAATTTGGGGTGAGCAATCCTGATTTAGGGATCCCCACTGAATTGGCCATACTTGAAATAGTTTAGACATCACTTTTAGTTACATTCTGACGAGGTCAAATTTTGGGTGTCCGAGGGGCCAAAGTTTAGGAGTCAGCAATCCCGATTTAGAGATCCCCACTGAATTGGCCATACTCGAATTGGTTTAGACACCAATTTTGGTCACTTTCTGATGAGGTCAAATTTTCGGTGTCCATGGCGCCAAATTTTGGGAGTGAGCAATCCCGATTTAGAGATCCCCTCTGAATTGGCCATACTCGAATTAGTTTAAACATCATTTTTGGTCACATTCAGACGAGGTCAAATTTTGGGTGTCGAAGGGACCACATTTTGGGACTGAGCAATCCCGATTTAGAGATCCCCACTGAATTGGCCATACTTGAATTAGTTTAGACATCAATTTTGGTCACATTCTGAAGAGGTCAAGTTTTCCGTGTCCAAGGAGCCACATTTTGGGAGTGAGCAATCCCGACTTGAAGTTCCCCACTGAATTGGCCATACTCAAATTAGTTTACACATCAATCTTGGTCACATTCTGATGAGGTCAAGTTTTGGATGTCCAAGGGGCCAAGTTTTGGAACTGAGCAATGCTGATTTAGAGATCCCCACTGAATTGGCCATACTCGAATTAGTTTAGACACCAATTTTGGTCATATTCTGATGAGGTCAAATTTTTGGGTGTCCGAGGGGCCAAAGTTTAGGAGTCAGCAATCCCGATTTAGAGATCCCCACTGAATTGGCCATACTCGAATTGGTTTAGACACCAATTTTGGTCACATTCTGATGAGGTCAAATTCTCGGTGTCCACGAGGCCAAATTTTGGGAGTGAGCAATCCCAATTTAGAGATCACCACTGAATTAGCC
This sequence comes from Amblyomma maculatum, assembly GCF_055883805.1. NCBI lineage: Eukaryota > Metazoa > Arthropoda > Arachnida > Ixodida > Ixodidae > Amblyomma > Amblyomma maculatum. Next base: position 48,897,731 of record NC_139348.1, on the reverse strand, counting down.
ATACTCGAATTAGTTTAGACATCAATTTTGGTCGCATTCTGATAAGGTCAAGTTTTCGGTGTCCCCGGGGCCAAAGTTTGGGAGTGAGCAATCCGGATTTACAGATCCCCACAGAATTGGCCATACTCGAATTAGTTTAGAGATCAATTTTGGTCATATTCTGATGAGGTCAAATTTTTGGGTGTCCGAGGGGCCAAAGTTTAGGAGTCAGCAATCCCGATTTAGAGATCCCCACTGAATTGGCCATACTCGAATTGGTTTAGACACCAATTTTGGTCACATTCTGATGAGGTCAAATTCTCGGTGTCCACGAGGCCAAATTTTGGGAGTGAGCAATCCCAATTTAGAGATCACCACTGAATTAGCCATACTCGAATTAGTTTAGACATCAATTTTGGTCGCATTCTGATAAGGTCAAGTTTTCGGTGTCCACGGGGCGAACTTTTGGGAGTGAGCAATCCCAATTTAGAGATCCCCACTCAATTGGCCATACTCGAATTAGTTTAGACATCAATTTTGGTCACATTCTGATGAAGTCAAATTTTCGGTGTCCACAGGGCCAAATTTTCGAAGTGAGCAATCCCGATTTAGAGATTCCCACTGAAATGGCCGTACTTGAATTAGTTTAGAGATCAATTTTGGTCATATTCTGACGAGGTCAAATTGTCGGTGTCCACGAGGCCAAATTTTGGGAGTAATTCCGATTTAGAGATGCCCACTGAATTGGCCATACTCAAAATAGTTTAGACATCAATTTTGGTCACATTCTGATGAGGTCAAATTTTCGGTGTCCATGGGGCCAAATTTTGGGAATGAGCAATTCCGATTTAGAGATCCCCACTGAATTGGCCATACTCGAAATAGTTTAGACATCAATTTTGGTCACATTCTGATGAGGTCAAATTTTCGGTTTTCCACATGGCCAAGTTTTGGGAGTGAGCAATCCCGATTTAGAGATCCCCACTGAGTTGGCCATACTCGAATTAGTTTACACATCAATCTTGGTCACATTCTGATGAGGTCAAGTTTTCGGTGTCCACGGGGCCAAATTTTAGGAGTGAGAAATCCCGATTTAGAGATCCCCACTGAATTGGCCGTACTCGAATTAGTTTAGACATCAATTTTGGTCGCATTCTGATAAGGTCAAATTTTCGGTGTCCACGGGGCCAACTTTTGGGAGTGAGCAATCCCAATTTAGAGATCCCCACTCAATTGGCCATACTCGAATTAGTTTAGACATCAATTTTGGTCACATTCTGATGAAGTCAAATTTTCGGTGTCCACGGGGCCAAATTTTGGAAGTGAGCAATCCCGATTTAGAGATTCCCGCTGAATTGGCCATACTCGAATTAGTTTAGAGATCAATTTTGGTCATATTCTGACGAGGTCAAGTTTTCGGTGTCCACGGGGCCAAATTTTAGGAGTGAGCAATCCCAATTTAGAGATCCGCACTGATGTGGCCATACTCGAATTAGTTTAGACCTCAATTTTGGTCACATTCTGATGAGGTCAAAATCTCGGTGTCTAAGGGGCCAAATTATGGGAGAGGGCAACCCCGAATTACAGATCTCCACTGAATTGGCCATACTCGAAATAGTTTAGAAATCAATTTTGGTCACATTCTGAAAAGGTCAAATTTGGGTATCCAAGGGGCCAAATTTTGGAGTGAGCTATCCCGATTTAGAGATCACTACTGAATTGGCCATGCTCGAATTAGTTTAGACATCAATTTTGGTCACATGCTGATAAGGTCAAATTCTCGGTGTCCACGAGGCCAAATTTTGGGAGTGAGCAATTCCGATTTAGAGATCCCCACTGAATTGGCCATGCTCGAATTAGTTTAGACATCAATTTTGGTCACATGCTGATAAGGTCAAATTCTCGGTGTCCACGAGGCCAAATTTTGGGAGTGAGCAATTCCGATTTAGAGATCCCCACTGAATTGGCCATACTCGAATTAGTTTAGACATCAATTTTGGTCACATTCTGATGAGGTCAAATTTTCGGTGTCCACGGTGCCACATTTTGGGAGTGACCAATCCCTACTTGAATTTCCCCACTGAGTTGGCCATACTCGAATTGGTTTAGACCAATTTTGGTCACATTCTGATTAGGTCAAATTTTCGGTATCTACTGGGCCAAATTTTCGGAGCGAGAACTCCCGATTTAGAGATCCCCACTGAACTGGCCATACTCGAAATAGTTCAGACATCAATTTTGGTCACCTTCCGATGAGGTGAAATTTTCGGTGTCCAAGGATCAAAATTATGGGAGAGGGCAACCCCGAATTAGAGATCCCCACTGAATTGGCCACACTCGAAAAAGCTTAGAAATAAATTTGGTCACATTCTGTCAAGGTCAAATTTGAGTATCCAAGGGGCCATATTTTGGGAGTGAGCAATCCCGATTTAGAGGTCCCCACTGAATTGGCTATATATGAATTAGTTTAGACATCAATTTTCGTCACATTCTGATGACGTCAAATTTTCGGTGTCCAAGGGGCCAAATTTTGGGAGTGAGCAATCCCGACTTAGAGATCCCCACTCAATTGGCCATACTCGAATTAGTTTAGACACCAATTTTGGTCACATTCTGATGAGGTCAAATTTTCGGTGTCCACGGGGCCAAATTTTGGGAGTGAGCAATCCCGATTTAGAGATCCCCACTCAATTGGCCATACTCGAATTAGTTTAGACATCAATTTTGGTCACATTCTGATGAAGTCAAATTTTCGGTGTCCACAGGGCCAAATTTTGGAAGTGAGCAATCCCGATTTAGAGATTCCCACTATTGGCCATACTCGAATTAGTTTAGAGATCAATCTTGGTCATATTCTGATGAGGTCAAATTTTCGGTGTCCACGAGGCCAAATTTTGGGAGTGAGTAATTCCGATTTAAAGATCCCCACTGAATTCGCCATACTCGAATTAGTTTAGGCACCAATTTTGGTCACAGTCTGATAAGGTCAAATTTTCGGTGTCCGCGGGGCCAAATTTTGGGAGTGAGCAATGGCAATTTACAGATCCCCACTGAATTCGCCATCTCGAATTAGTTTAGACATTAATTTTGGTCACATTCTGTTGAGGTCAAATTTTCGGTGTCCACGGTGCCACATTTTGGGAGTGAGCAATCCCGATTTAGAGATCACCACTGAATTCGCCATACTCGAATTAGTTCAGACATCAATTTTTGTCACATTCTGATGAGGTCAAATTTTCGGTAACCATGGGGCCAAATTTTCGGAGTGAGCGATCCCGACTTAGAGATGCCCACTGAATTGGCCATACTCGAAATAGTTTAGACATCAATTTTGGTCAAATTCTGATGAGGTCAAATTTGGGTATCCAAGGGGCCAAATCTTGGGAGTGAGCAATCCTGATTTAGAGGTCCCCACTGAATTGGCTATACTTGAATTAGTTTAGACAACAATTTTCGTCACATTCTGATGACGTCAAATTTTCGGTGTCCAAGGGGCCACATTTTGGGAGTGAGAAATCCCGACTTGAAGTTCCCCACTGAGTTGGCCATACTCAAATTAGTTTAGAGATCAATTTTGGTCATATTCTGATGAGGTCAAGTTTTGGGTGTCCAAGGGGCCAAGTTTTGGAACTGAGCAATGCTGATTTAGGGATCCCCACTGAATTGGCCATACTTGAAATAGTTTAGACATCACTTTTAGTTACATTCTGATGAGGTCAAATTTTGGGTGTCCGAGGGGCCAAAGTTTAGGAGTCAGCAATCCCGATTTAGAGATCCCCACTGAATTGGCCATACTCGAATTGGTTTAGACACCAATTTTGGTCACTTTCTGATGAGGTCAAATTTTCGGTGTCCATGGCGCCAAATTTTGGGAGTGAGCAATCCCGATTTAGAGATCCCCTCTGAATTGGCCATACTCGAATTAGTTTAAACATCATTTTTGGTCACATTCTGACGAGGTCAAATTTTGGGTGTCGAAGGGACCACATTTTGGGACTGAGCAATATCGATTTAGAGATCCCCACTGAATTGGCCATACTCGAATTGGTTTAGACACCAATTTTGGTCACTTTCTGATGAGGTCAAATTTTCGGTGTCCATGGCGCCAAATTTTGGGAGTGAGCAATCCCGATAGAGATCCCCTCAGAATTGGCCATACTCGAATTAGTTTAAACATCATTTTTGGTCACATTCTGACGAGGTCAAATTTTGGGTGTCGAAGGGACCACATTTTGGGACTGAGCAATCCCGATTTAGAGATCACCACTGAATTGGCCATACTCGAATTAGTTTAGGCACCAATTTTGGTCACAGTCTGATAAGGTCAAATTTTCGGTGTCCACGGGGCCAAATTTTGGGAGTGAGCAATCGCAATTTACAGATCCCCACTGAATTCGCCATACTCGAATTAGTTTAGACATCAATTTTGGTCACATTCTGACGAGGTCAAATTTTCGGTAACCACGGGGCCAAATTTTCGGAGTGAGCGATCCCGACTTAGAGATGCCCACTGAATTGGCCATACTCGAAATAGTTTAGACATCAATTTTGGTCAAATTCTGATGAGGTCAAATTTGGGTATCCAAGGGGCCAAATCTTGGGAGTGAGCAATCCTGATTTAGAGGTCCCCACTGAATTGGCTATATTTGAATTAGTTTAGACAAAAATTTTCGTCACATTCTGATGACATCAAATTTTCGGTGTCCAAGGGGCCACATTTTGGGAGTGAGAAATCCCGACTTGAAGTTCCCCACTGAGTTGGCCATATTCAAATTAGTTTACACATCAATCTTGGTCACATTCTGATGAGGTCAAGTTTTGGGTGTCCAAGGGGCCAAGTTTTGGAACTGAGCAATGCTGATTTAGAGATCCCCACTGAATTGGCCATACTCGAATTAGTTTAGACACCAATTTTGGTCACTTTCTGATGAGGTGAAATTTTCGGTGTCCATGGGGCCAAATTTTGGGAGTGAGCAATCTCGATTTAGAGATCCCCTCTGAATTGGCCATACTTGAATTAGTTTAGAGATCAATTTTGGTCATATTCTGATGAGGTCAAATTTTTGGTATCCACGGGGCCAAATTTTGGGAGTGAGCAATCCCAATTTATAGATCCGCACTGATTTGGCCATAATAGAATTAGTTTAGACCTCAATTTTGGTCACATTCTGAAGAGGTCAAATTTTCTGTGTCCACGAGGCCAAATTTTGGGAATGAGCAATACCGATTTAGAGATCCCCACTGAATTGGCCATACTTGAATTAGTTTAGACATCAATTTTGTTCACATGCTGATAAGGTCAAATTTTCGGTGTCGACGGGGCCATATTTTGGGAGTGAGCAATCCCAATTTAGAGATCCGCACTGATTTGGCCATACTCGAATTAGTTTAGACCTCAATTTTGGTCACATTCTGATGAGGTCAAAATCTCGGTGTCTAAGGGGCCAAATTATGGGAGAGGGCAACCCCGAATTAGAGATCTCCACTGAATTGGCCATACTCGAAATAGTTTAGAAATCAATTTTGGTCACATTCTGAAAAGGTCAAATTTGGGTGTCCAAGGGGCCAAATTTTGGAGTGAGCTATCCCGATTTAGAGATCACTACTGAATTGGCCATGCTCGAATTAGTTTAGACATCAATTTTGGTCACATGCTGATAAGGTCAAATTCTCGGTGTCCATGAGGCCAAATTTTGGGAGTGAGCAATTCCGATTTAGAGATCCCCACTGAATTCGCCATACTCGAATTAGTTTAGACATCAATTTTGGTCACGTGCTGATAAGGTCAAATTTTCGGTGTCCACGGGGCCCTATTTTGGGAGTGAGCAATCCCAATTTAGAGATCCCCACTGAATTCGCCATACTCGAATTAGTTTAGACATCAATTTTGGTCACATTCTGATGAGGTCAAATTTTCGGTGTCCACGGTGCCACATTTTGGGAGTGACCAATCCCTACTTGAATTTCCCCACTGAGTTGGCCATACTCGAATTGGTTTAGACCAATTTTGGTCACATTCTGATTAGGTCAAATTTTCGGTATCTACGGGGCCAAATTTTCGGAGCGAGCAATCCCGATTTAGAGATCCCCACTGAACTGGCCATACTCGAAATAGTTCAGACATCAATTTTGGTCACCTTCCGATGAGGTGAAATTTTCGGTGTCCAAGGATCAAAATTATGGGAGAGGGCAAACCCGACTTAGAGATCCCCACTGAATTGGCCATACTCGAAAAAGCTTAGAAATAAATTTGGTCACATTCTGTCAAGGTCAAATTTGAGTATCCAAGGGGCCATATTTTGGGAGTGAGCAATCCCGATTTATAGGTCCCCACTGAATTGGCTATATATGAATTAGTTTAGACATCAATTTTCGTCACATTCTGATGACGTCAAATTTTCGGTGTCCAAGGGGCCAAATTTTGGGAGTGAGCAATCCCGACTTAGAGATCCCCACTCAATTGGCCATACTCGAATTAGTTTAGACACCAATTTTGGTCACATTCTGATGAGGTCAAATTTTCGGTGTCCACGGGGCCAAATTTTGGGAGTGAGCAATCCCGATTTAGAGATCCCCACTCAATTGGCCATACTCGAATTAGTTTAGACATCAATTTTGGTCACATTCTGATGAAGTCAAATTTTCGGTGTCCACAGGGCCAAATTTTGGAAGTGAGCAATCCCGATTTAGAGATTCCCACTGAATTGGCCATACTCGAATTAGTTTAGATATCAATTTTGGTCATATTCTGATGAGGTCAAATTTTCGGTGTCCACGAGGCCAAATTTTGGGAGTGAGTAATTCCGATTTAAAGATCCCCACTGAATTCGCCATACTCGAATTAGTTTAGGCACCAATTTTGGTCACAGTCTGATAAGGTCAAATTTTCGGTGTCCGCGGGGCCAAGTTTTGGAACTGAGCAATGCTGATTTAGGGATCCCCACTGAATTGGCCATACTTGAAATCGTTTAGACATCACTTTTAGTTACATTCTGATGAGGTCAAATTTTGGGTGTCCGAGGGGCCAAAGTTTAGAAGTCAGCAAACCCGATTTAGAGATCCCCACTGAATTGGCCATACTCGAATTGGTTTAGACACCAATTTTGGTCACTTTCTGATGAGGTCAAATTTTCGGTGTCCATGGCGCCAAATTTTGGGAGTGAGCAATCCCGATTTAGAGATCCCCTCTGAATTGGCCATACTCGAATTAGTTTAAACATCATTTTTGGTCACATTCTGACGAGGTCAAATTTTGGGTGTCGAAGGGACCACATTTTGGGACTGAGCAATCCCGATTTAGAGATCCCCACTGAATTGGCTATATTTGAATTAGTTTAGACAACAATTTTCGTCACATTCTGATGACATCAAATTTTCGGTGTCCAAGGGGCCACATTTTGGGAGTGAGAAATCCCGACTTGAAGTTCCCCACTGAGTTGGCCATACTCAAATTACTTTACACATCAATCTTGGTCACATTCTGATGAGGTCAAGTTTTGGGTGTCCAAGGGGCCAAGTTTTGGAACTGAGCAATGCTGATTTAGAGATCCCCACTAAATTGGCCATACTCGAATTAGTTTAGACACCAATTTTGGTCACTTTCTGATGAGGTCAAATTTTCGGTGTCCATGGGGCCAAATTTTGGGAGTGAGCAATCTCGATTTAGAGATCCCCTCTGAATTGTCCATACTTGAATTAGTTTAGAGATCAATTTTGGTCATATTCTGATGAGGTCAAATTTTCGGTATCCACGGGGCCAAATTTTGGGAGTGAGCAATCCCAATTTAGAGATCCGCACTGATTTGGCCATAATAGAATTAGTTTAGACCTCAATTTTGGTCACATTTTGAAGAGGTCAAATTTTCTGTGTCCACGAGGCCAAATTTTGGGAATGAGCAATACCGATTTAGAGATCCCCACTGAATTGGCCATACTTGAATTAGTTTAGACATCAATTTTGTTCACATGCTGATAAGGTCAAATTTTCGGTGTCGACGGGGCCATATTTTGGGAGTGAGCAATCCCAATTTAGAGATCCCCACTGAATTCGCCATACTCGAATTAGTTTAGGCATCAATTTTGGTCACATTCTCATCAGGTCAAATTTTCGGTGTCCACAGTGCCACATTTTGGGAGTGAGCAATCCCGGCTAAAAGTTCCCCACTGAGTTGGCCATACTCGAATTAGTTTAGACCTCAATTTTGGTCACATTCTGATTAGGTCAAATTTTTGGTATCTACGGGGCCAAATTTTCGGAGTGAGCAATCCCGATTTAGAGATCCCCACTGAATTGGCCATGCTCGAATGTTTATATATCAATTTTGGTCGCATTCTGATGAGGTCAAATATTTGGTGTCCAAGGGACCAAAATTTGGGGTGAGCAATCCCGATTTAGGGATCCCCACTGAATTGGCCATACTCGAATTAGTTTAGAATCAATTTTGGTCACATTCTGATGAGGTAAAATTTTCAGTCTCCCGGGGCCAAATTTTAGGAGTGAGCAATCCTGATTTAGAGATCCCCACTAAATTGACCATACTCGAAATAGTTTAGACATCAATTTTGGTCACATTCTGTCAAGGTTATATTTGGGCATCCAAGGGACCAAAATTTGGGGTGAGCAATCCCGATTTAGGGATCCCCACTGAATTGGCCATACTTGAAATAGTTTAGACATCACTTTTAGTTACATTCTGACGAGGTCAAATTTTGGGTGTCCGAGGGGCCAAAGTTTAGGAGTCAGCAATCCCGATTTAGAGATCCCCACTGAATTGGCCATACTCGAATTGGTTTAGACACCAATTTTGGTCACTTTCTGATGAGGTCAAATTTTCGGTGTCCATGGCGCCAAATTTTGGGAGTGAGCAATCCCGATAGAGATCCCCTCAGAATTGGCCATACTCGAATTAGTTTAAACATCATTTTTGGTCACATTCTGACGAGGTCAAATTTTGGGTGTCGAAGGGACCACATTTTGGGACTGAGCAATCCCGATTTAGAGATCACCACTGAATTGGCCATACTCGAATTAGTTTAGGCACCAATTTTGGTCACAGTCTGATAAGGTCAAATTTTCGGTGTCCACGGGGCCAAATTTTGGGAGTGAGCAATCGCAATTTACAGATCCCCACTGAATTCGCCATACTCGAATTAGTTTAGACATCAATTTTGGTCACATTCTGACGAGGTCAAATTTTCGGTAACCACGGGGCCAAATTTTCGGAGTGAGCGATCCCGACTTAGAGATGCCCACTGAATTGGCCATACTCGAAATAGTTTAGACATCAATTTTGGTCAAATTCTGATGAGGTCAAATTTGGGTATCCAAGGGGCCAAATCTTGGGAGTGAGCAATCCTGATTTAGAGGTCCCCACTGAATTGGCTATATTTGAATTAGTTTAGACAAAAATTTTCGTCACATTCTGATGACATCAAATTTTCGGTGTCCAAGGGGCCACATTTTGGGAGTGAGAAATCCCGACTTGAAGTTCCCCACTGAGTTGGCCATATTCAAATTAGTTTACACATCAATCTTGGTCACATTCTGATGAGGTCAAGTTTTGGGTGTCCAAGGGGCCAAGTTTTGGAACTGAGCAATGCTGATTTAGAGATCCCCACTGAATTGGCCATACTCGAATTAGTTTAGACACCAATTTTGGTCACTTTCTGATGAGGTGAAATTTTCGGTGTCCATGGGGCCAAATTTTGGGAGTGAGCAATCTCGATTTAGAGATCCCCTCTGAATTGGCCATACTTGAATTAGTTTAGAGATCAATTTTGGTCATATTCTGATGAGGTCAAATTTTTGGTATCCACGGGGCCAAATTTTGGGAGTGAGCAATCCCAATTTATAGATCCGCACTGATTTGGCCATAATAGAATTAGTTTAGACCTCAATTTTGGTCACATTCTGAAGAGGTCAAATTTTCTGTGTCCACGAGGCCAAATTTTGGGAATGAGCAATACCGATTTAGAGATCCCCACTGAATTGGCCATACTTGAATTAGTTTAGACATCAATTTTGTTCACATGCTGATAAGGTCAAATTTTCGGTGTCGACGGGGCCATATTTTGGGAGTGAGCAATCCCAATTTAGAGATCCGCACTGATTTGGCCATACTCGAATTAGTTTAGACCTCAATTTTGGTCACATTCTGATGAGGTCAAAATCTCGGTGTCTAAGGGGCCAAATTATGGGAGAGGGCAACCCCGAATTAGAGATCTCCACTCAATTGGCCATACTCGAAATAGTTTAGAAATCAATTTTGGTCACATTCTGAAAAGGTCAAATTTGGGTGTCCAAGGGGCCAAATTTTGGAGTGAGCTATCCCGATTTAGAGATCACTACTGAATTGGCCATGCTCGAATTAGTTTAGACATCAATTTTGGTCACATGCTGATAAGGTCAAATTCTCGGTGTCCACGAGGCCAAATTTTGGGAGTGAGCAATTCCGATTTAGAGATCCCCACTGAATTGGCCATACTCGAATTAGTTTAGACATCAATTTTGGTCACGTGCTGATAAGGTCAAATTTTCGGTGTCCACGGGGCCCTATTTTGGGAGTGAGCAATCCCAATTTAGAGATCCCCACTGAATTCGCCATACTCGAATTAGTTTAGACATCAATTTTGGTCACATTCTGATGAGGTCAAATTTTCGGTGTCCACGGTGCCACATTTTGGGAGTGACCAATCCCTACTTGAATTTCCCCACTGAGTTGGCCATACTCGAATTGGTTTAGACCAATTTTGGTCACATTCTGATTAGGTCAAATTTTCGGTATCTACGGGGCCAAATTTTCGGAGCGAGCAATCCCGATTTAGAGATCCCCACTGAACTGGCCATACTCGAAATAGTTCAGACATCAATTTAGGTCACCTTCCGATGAGGTGAAATTTTCGGTGTCCAAGGATCAAAATTATGGGAGAGGGCAAACCCGACTTAGAGATCCCCACTGAATTGGCCATACTCGAAAAAGCTTAGAAATAAATTTGGTCACATTCTGTCAAGGTCAAATTTGAGTATTCAAGGGGCCATATTTTGGGAGTGAGCAATCCCGATTTATAGGTCCCCACTGAATTGGCTATATATGAATTAGTTTAGACATCAATTTTCGTCACATTCTGATGACGTCAAATTTTCGGTGTCCAAGGGGCCAAATTTTGGGAGTGAGCAATCCCGACTTAGAGATCCCCACTCAATTGGCCATACTCGAATTAGTTTAGACACCAATTTTGGTCACATTCTGATGAGGTCAAATTTTCGGTGTCCACGGGGCCAAATTTTGGGAGTGAGCAATCCCGATTTAGAGATCCCCACTCAATTGGCCATACTCGAATTAGTTTAGACATCAATTTTGGTCACATTCTGATGAAGTCAAATTTTCGGTGTCCACAGGGCCAAATTTTGGAAGTGAGCAATCCCGATTTAGAGATTCCCACTGAATTGGCCATACTCGAATTAGTTTAGATATCAATTTTGGTCATATTCTGATGAGGTCAAATTTTCGGTGTCCACGAGGCCAAATTTTGGGAGTGAGTAATTCCGATTTAAAGATCCCCACTGAATTCGCCATACTCGAATTAGTTTAGGCACCAATTTTGGTCACAGTCTGATAAGGTCAAATTTTCGGTGTCCGCGGGGCCAAGTTTTGGAACTGAGCAATGCTGATTTAGGGATCCCCACTGAATTGGCCATACTTGAAATCGTTTAGACATCACTTTTAGTTACATTCTGATGAGGTCAAATTTTGGGTGTCCGAGGGGCCAAAGTTTAGAAGTCAGCAAACCCGATTTAGAGATCCCCACTGAATTGGCCATACTCGAATTGGTTTAGACACCAATTTTGGTCACTTTCTGATGAGGTCAAATTTTCGGTGTCCATGGCGCCAAATTTTGGGAGTGAGCAATCCCGATTTAGAGATCCCCTCTGAATTGGCCATACTCGAATTAGTTTAAACATCATTTTTGGTCACATTCTGACGAGGTCAAATTTTGGGTGTCGAAGGGACCACATTTTGGGACTGAACAATCCCGATTTAGAGATCCCCACTGAATTGGCTATATTTGAATTAGTTTAGACAACAATTTTCGTCACATTCTGATGACATCAAATTTTCGGTGTCCAAGGGGCCACATTTTGGGAGTGAGAAATCCCGACTTGAAGTTCCCCACTGAGTTGGCCATACTCAAATTAGTTTACACATCAATCTTGGTCACATTCTGATGAGGTCAAGTTTTGGGTGTCCAAGGGGCCAAGTTTTGGAACTGAGCAATGCTGATTTAGAGATCCCCACTAAATTGGCCATACTCGAATTAGTTTAGACACCAATTTTGGTCACTTTCTGATGAGGTCAAATTTTCGGTGTCCATGGGGCCAAATTTTGGGAGTGAGCAATCTCGATTTAGAGATCCCCTCTGAATTGGCCATACTTGAATTAGTTTAGAGATCAATTTTGGTCATATTCTGATGAGGTCAAATTTTCGGTATCCACGGGGCCAAATTTTGGGAGTGAGCAATCCCAATTTAGAGATCCGCACTGATTTGGCCATAATAGAATTAGTTTAGACCTCAATTTTGGTCACATTTTGAAGAGGTCAAATTTTCTGTGTCCACGAGGCCAAGTTTTGGGAATGAGCAATACCGATTTAGAGATCCCCACTGAATTGGCCATACTTGAATTAGTTTAGACATCAATTTTGTTCACATGCTGATAAGGTCAAATTTTCGGTGTCGACGGGGCCATATTTTGGGAGTGAGCAATCCCAATTTAGAGATCCCCACTGAATTCGCCATACTCGAATTAGTTTAGGCATCAATTTTGGTCACATTCTCATCAGGTCAAATTTTCGGTGTCCACAGTGCCACATTTTGGGAGTGAGCAATCCCGGCTAAAAGTTCCCCACTGAGTTGGCCATACTCGAATTAGTTTAGACCTCAATTTTGGTCACATTCTGATTAGGTCAAATTTTTGGTATCTACGGGGCCAAATTTTCGGAGTGAGCAATCCCGATTTAGAGATCCCCACTGAATTGGCCATGCTCGATTGTTTATATATCAATTTTGGTCGCATTCTGATGAGGTCAAATATTTGGTGTCCAAGGGACCAAAATTTGGGGTGAGCAATCCCGATTTAGGGATCCCCACTGAATTGGCCATACTCGAATTAGTTTAGAATCAATTTTGGTCACATTCTGATGAGGTAAAATTTTCAGTCTCCCGGGGCCAAATTTTAGGAGTGAGCAATCCTGATTTAGAGATCCCCACTAAATTGACCATACTCGAAATAGTTTAGACATCAATTTTGGTCACATTCTGTCAAGGTTATATTTGGGCATCCAAGGGACCAAAATTTGGGGTGAGCAATCCCGATTTAGGGATCCCCACTGAATTGGCCATACTTGAAATAGTTTAGACATCACTTTTAGTTACATTCTGACGAGGTCAAATTTTGGGTGTCCGAGGGGCCAAAGTTTAGGAGTCAGCAATCCCGATTTAGAGATCCCCACTGAATTGGCCATACTCGAATTGGTTTAGACACCAATTTTGGTCACTTTCTGATGAGGTCAAATTTTCGGTGTCCATGGCGCCAAATTTTGGGAGTGAGCAATCCCGATTTAGAGATCCCCTCTGAATTGGCCATACTCGAATTAGTTTAAACATCATTTTTGGTCACATTCTGACGAGGTCAAATTTTGGGTGTCGAAGGGACCACATTTTGGGACTGAGCAATCCCGATTTAGAGATCCCCACTGAATTGGCCATACTTGAATTAGTTTAGACATCAATTTTGGTCACATTCTGATGAGGTCAAATTTTCCGTGTCCAAGGAGCCACATTTTGGGAGTGAGCAATCCCGACTTGAAGTTCCCCACTGAGTTGGCCATACTCAAATTAGTTTACACATCAATCTTGGTCACATTCTGATGAGGTCAAGTTTTCGGTGTCCCCGGGGCCAAAGTTTGGGAGTGAGCAATCCGGATTTACAGATCCCCACAGAATTGGCCATACTCGAATTAGTTTAGAGATCAATTTTGGTCATATTCTGATGAGGTCAAATTTTCGGTATCCACGGGGCCAAATTTTGGGAGTGAGCAATCCCAATTTAGAGACCCGCACTGATTTGGCCATACTCGAATTAGTTTAGACCTCAATTTTGGTCACATTCTGATAAGATCAAATTCTCAGTGTCCACGAGGCCAAATTTTGGGAGTGAGCAATCCCAATTTAGAGATCACCACTGAATTAGCCATACTCGAATTAGTTTAGACATCAATTTTGGTCGCATTCTGATAAGGTCAAATTTTCGGTGTCCACGGGGCCAACTTTTGGGAGTGAGCAATCCCAATTTAGAGATCCCCACTCAATTGGCCATACTCGAATTAGTTTAGACATCAATTTTGGTCACATTCTGATGAAGTCAAATTTTCGGTGTCCACAGGGCCAAATTTTGGAAGTGAGCAATCCCGATTTAGAGATTCCCACTGAAATGGCCGTACTCGAATTAGTTTAGAGATCAATTTTGGTCATATTCTGACGAGGTCAAATTGTCGGTGTCCACGAGGCCAAATTTTGGGAGTAATTCCGATTTAGAGATGCCCACTGAATTGGCCATACTCGAAATAGTTTAGACATCAATTTTGGTCACATTCTGATGAGGTCAAATTTTCGGTGTCCATGGGGCCAAATTTTGGGAATGAGCAATTCCGATTTAGAGATCCCCACTGAATTGGCCATACTCGAAATAGTTTAGACATCAATTTTGGTCACATTTTGATGAGGTCAAATTTTCGGTGTCCACATGGCCAAGTTTTGGGAGTGAGCAATCCCGATTTAGAGATCCCCACTGAGTTGGCCATACTCGAATTAGTTTACACATCAATCTTGGTCACATTCTGATGAGGTCAAGTTTTCGGTGTCCACGGGGCCAAATTTTAGGAGTGAGAAATCCCGATTTAGAGATCCCCACTGAATTGGCCGTACTCGAATTAGTTTAGACATCAATTTTGGTCGCATTCTGATAAGGTCAAATTTTCGGTGTCCACGGAGCCAACTTTTGGGAGTGAGCAATCCCAATTTAGACATCCCCACCCAATTGGCCATACTCGAATTAGTTTAGACATCAATTTTGGTCACATTCTGATGAAGTCAAATTTTCGGTGTCCACGGGACCAAATTTTGGAAGTGAGCAATCCCGATTTAGAGATTCCCGCTGAATTGGCCATACTCGAATTAGTTTAGAGATCAATTTTGGTCATATTCTGACGAGGTCAAGTTTTCGGTGTCCACGGGGCTAAATTTTAGGAGTGAGCAATCCCAATTTAGAGATCCGCACTGATTTGGCCATACTCGAATTAGTTTAGACCTCAATTTTGGTCACATTCTGATGAGGTCAAAATCTCGGTGTCTAAGGGGCAAAATTATCGGAGAGGGCAAACCCGACTTAGAGATCTCCACTGAATTGGCCATACTCGAAATAGTTTAGAAATCAATTTTGGTCACATTCTGAAAAGGTCAAATTTGGGTATCCAAGGGGCCAAATTTTGGAGTGAGCTATCCCGATTTAGAGATCACTACTGAATTGGCCATGCTCGAATTAGTTTAGACATCAATTTTGGTCACATGCTGATAAGGTCAAATTCTCGGTGTCCACGAGGCCAAATTTTGGGAGTGAGCAATTCCGATTTAGAGATCCCCACTGAATTGGCCATACTCGAATTAGTTTAGACATCAATTTTGGTCACGTGCTGATAAGGTCAAATTTTCGGTGTCCACGGGGCCATATTTTGGGAGTGAGCAATCCCAATTTAGAGATCCCCACTGAATTCGCCATACTCGAATTAGTTTAGACATCAATTTTGGTCACATTCTGATGAGGTCAAATTTTCGGTGTCCACAGTGCCACATTTTGGGATTGACCAATCCCTACTTGAATTTCCCCACTGAGTTAGCCATACTCGAATTAGTTTAGACCAATTTTGTTCACATTCTGATTAGGTCAAATTTTCGGTATCTACGGGGCCAAATTTTCGGAGCGAGCAATCCCGATTTAGAGATCCCCACTGAACTGGCCATACTCGAAATAGTTTAAACATCAATTTTGGTCACCTTCCGATGAGGTGAAATTTTCGGTGTCCAAGGATCAAAATTATGGGAGAGGGCAAACCCGACTTAGAGATCCCCACTGAATTGGCCATACTCGAAAAAGCTTAGAAATAAATTTGGTCACATTCTGTCAAGGTCAAATTTGAGTATCCAAGGGGCCATATTTTGGGAGTGAGCAATCCCGATTTAGAGGTCCCCACTGAATTGGCTATATATGAATTAGTTTAGACATCAATTTTCGTCACATTCTGATGACGTCAAATTTTCGGTGTCCAAGGGGCCAAATTTTGGGAGTGAGCAATCCCGATTTAGAGATCCCCACTGAATTCGCCATACTCGAACTAGTTTAGACATCAATTTTGGTCACATTCTGATGAGGTCAAATTTTCGGTAACCACGGGGCCAAATTTTCGGAGTGAGCGATCCCGACTTAGAGATGCCCACTGAATTGGCCATACTCGAATTAGTTTAGAGATCAATTTTGGTCATATTCTGATGAGGTCAAATTTTTCGGTATCCACGGGGCCAAATTTTGGGAGTGAGCAATCCCAATTTAGAGACCCGCACTGATTTGGCCATACTCGAATTAGTTTAGACCTCAATTTTGGTCACATTCTGATGAGATCAAATTCTCGGTGTCCACGAGGCCAAATTTTGGGAGTGAGCAATCCCAATTTAGAGATCACCACTGAATTAGCCATACTCGAATTAGTTTAGACATCAATTTTGGTCGCATTCTGATAAGGTCAAATTTTCGGTGTCCACGGGGCCAACTTTTGGGAGTGAGCAATCCCAATTTAGAGATCCCCACTCAATTGGCCATACTCGAATTAGTTTAGACATCAATTTTGGTCACATTCTGATGAAGTCAAATTTTCGGTGTCCACAGGGCCAAATTTTCGAAGTGAGCAATCCCGATTTAGAGATTCCCACTGAAATGGCCGTATTTGAATTAGTTCAGAGATCAATTTTGGTCATATTCTGACGAGGTCAAATTGTCGGTGTCCACGAGGCCAAATTTTGGGAGTAATTCCGATTTAGAGATGCCCACTGAATTGGCCATACTCGAAATAGTTTAGACATCAATTTTGGTCACATTCTGATGAGGTCAAATTTTCGGTGTCCATGGGGCCAAATTTTGGGAATGAGCAATTCCGATTTAGAGATCCCCACTGAATTGGCCATACTCGAAATAGTTTAGACATCAATTTTGGTCACATTCTGATGAGGTCAAATTTTCGGTTTTCCACATGGCCAAGTTTTGGGAGTGAGCAATCCCGATTTAGAGATCCCCACTGAGTTGGCCATACTCGAATTAGTTTACACATCAATCTTGGTCACATTCTGATGAGGTCAAGTTTTCGGTGTCCACGGGGCCAAATTTTAGGAGTGAGAAATCCCGATTTAGAGATCCCCACTGAATTGGCCGTACTCGAATTAGTTTAGACATCAATTTTGGTCGCATTCTGATAAGGTCAAATTTTCGGTGTCCACGGGGCCAACTTTTGGGAGTGAGCAATCCCAATTTAGAGATCCCCACTCAATTGGCCATACTCGAATTAGTTTAGACATCAATTTTGGTCACATTCTGATGAAGTCAAATTTTCGGTGTCCACGGGGCCAAATTTTGGAAGTGAGCAATCCCGATTTAGAGATTCCCGCTGAATTGGCCATACTCGAATTAGTTTAGAGATCAATTTTGGTCATATTCTGACGAGGTCAAGTTTTCGGTGTCCACGGGGCCAAATTTTAGGAGTGAGCAATCCCAATTTAGAGATCCGCACTGATTTGGCCATATTCGAATTAGTTTAGACCTCAATTTTGGTCACATTCTGATGAGGTCAAAATCTCGGTGTCCACGGGGCCAAATTTTGGGAGTGAGCAATCCCGATTTAGAGGTCCCCACTGAATTGGCTATATACAAATTAGTTTAGACATCAATTTTCGTCACATTCTGATGACGTCAAATTTTCGGTGTCCAAGGGGCCAAATTTTGGGAGTGAGCAATCCCGACTTAGAGATCCCCACTCAATTGGCCATACTCGAATTAGTTTAGACACCAATTTTGGTCACATTCTGATGAGGTCAAATTTTCGGTGTCCACGGGGCCAAATTTTGGGAGTGAGCAATCCCGATTTAGAGATCCCCACTCAATTGGCCATACTCGAATTAGTTTAGACATCAATTTTGGTCACAATATGATGAAGTCAAATTTTCGGTGTCCACAGGGCCAAATTTTGGAAGTGAGCAATCCCGATTTAGAGATTCCCACTGAATTGGCCATACTCGAATTAGTTTAGAGATCAATCTTGGTCATATTCTGATGAGGTCAAATTTTCGGTGTCCACGAGGCCAAATTTTGGGAGTGAGTAATTCCGATTTAAAGATCCCCACTGAATTCGCCATACTCGAATTAGTTTAGGCACCAATTTTGGTCACAGTCTGATAAGGTCAAATTTTCGGTGTCCGCGGGGCCAAATTTTGGGAGTGAGCAATCGCAATTTACAGATCCCCACTGAATTCGCCATCTCGAATTAGTTTAGACATTAATTTTGGTCACATTCTGTTGAGGTCAAATTTTCGGTGTCCACGGTGCCACATTTTGGGAGTGAGCAATCCCGATTTAGAGATCACCACTGAATTCGCCATACTCGAATTAGTTCAGACATCAATTTTTGTCACATTCTGATGAGGTCAAAATTTCGGTAACCACGGGGCCAAATTTTCGGAGTGAGCGATCCCGACTTAGAGATGCCCACTGAATTGGCCATACTCGAAATAGTTTAGACATCAATTTTGGTCAAATTCTGATGAGGTCAAATTTGGGTATCCAAGGGGCCAAATCTTGGGAGTGAGCAATCCTGATTTAGAGGTCCCCACTGAATTGGCTATACTTGAATTAGTTTAGACAACAATTTTCGTCACATTCTGATGACGTCAAATTTTCGGTGTCCAAGGGGCCACATTTTGGGAGTGAGAAATCCCGACTTGAAGTTCCCCACTGAGTTGGCCATACTCAAATTAGTTTAGAGACCAATTTTGGTCATATTCTGATGAGGTCAAGTTTTGGGTGTCCAAGGGGCCAAGTTTTGGAACTGAGCAATCCCGATTTAGAGATCCCCACTGAATTGGCCATACTCGAATTGGTTTAGACACCAATTTTGGTCACTTTCTGATGAGGTCAAATTTTCGGTGTCCATGGCGCCAAATTTTGGGAGTGAGCAATCCCGATTTAGAGATCCCCTCTGAATTGGCCATACTCGAATTAGTTTAAACATCATTTTTGGTCACATTCTGACGAGGTCAAATTTTGGGTGTCGAAGGGACCACATTTTGGGACTGAGCAATCCCGATTTAGAGATCCCCACTGAATTGGCCATACTCGAATTGGTTTAGACACCAATTTTGGTCACTTTCTGATGAGGTCAAATTTTCGGTGTCCATGGCGCCAAATTTTGGGAGTGAGCAATCCCGATAGAGATCCCCTCAGAATTGGCCATACTCGAATTAGTTTAAACATCATTTTTGGTCACATTCTGACGAGGTCAAATTTTGGGTGTCGAAGGGACCACATTTTGGGACTGAGCAATCCCGATTTAGAGATCCCCACTGAATTGGCCATACTCGAATTAGTTTAGGCACCAATTTTGGTCACAGTCTGATAAGGTCAAATTTTCGGTGTCCACGGGGCCAAATTTTGGGAGTGAGCAATCGCAATTTACAGATCCCCACTGAATTCGCCATACTCGAATTAGTTTAGACATCAATTTTGGTCACATTCTGACGAGGTCAAATTTTCGGTAACCACGGGGCCAAATTTTCGGAGTGAGCGATCCCGACTTAGAGATGCCCACTGAATTGGCCATACTCGAAATAGTTTAGACATCAATTTTGGTCAAATTCTGATGAGGTCAAATTTGGGTATCCAAGGGGCCAAATCTTGGGAGTGAGCAATCCTGATTTAGAGGTCCCCACTGAATTGGCTATATTTGAATTAGTTTAGACAACAATTTTCGTCACATTCTGATGACATCAAATTTTCGGTGTCCAAGGGGCCACATTTTGGGAGTGAGAAATCCCGACTTGAAGTTCCCCACTGAGTTGGCCATACTCAAATTAGTTTACACATCAATCTTGGTCACATTCTGATGAGGTCAAGTTTTGGGTGTCCAAGGGGCCAAGTTTTGGAACTGAGCAATGCTGATTTAGAGATCCCCACTGAATTGGCCATACTCGAATTAGTTTAGACACCAATTTTGGTCACTTTCTGATGAGGTGAAATTTTCGGTGTCCATGGGGCCAAATTTTGGGAGTGAGCAATCTCGATTTAGAGATCCCCTCTGAATTGGCCATACTTGAATTAGTTTAGAGATCAATTTTGGTCATATTCTGATGAGGTCAAATTTTTGGTATCCACGGGGCCAAATTTTGGGAGTGAGCAATCCCAATTTAGAGATCCGCACTGATTTGGCCATAATAGAATTAGTTTAGACCTCAATTTTGGTCACATTCTGAAGAGGTCAAATTTTCTGTGTCCACGAGGCCAAATTTTGGGAATGAGCAATACCGATTTAGAGATCCCCACTGAATTGGCCATACTTGAATTAGTTTAGACATCAATTTTGTTCACATGCTGATAAGGTCAAATTTTCGGTGTCGACGGGGCCATATTTTGGGAGTGAGCAATCCCAATTTAGAGATCCGCACTGATTTGGCCATACTCGAATTAGTTTAGACCTCAATTTTGGTCACATTCTGATGAGGTCAAAATCTCGGTGTCTAAGGGGCCAAATTATGGGAGAGGGCAACCCCGAATTAGAGATCTCCACTGAATTGGCCATACTCGAAATAGTTTAGAAATCAATTTTGGTCACATTCTGAAAAGGTCAAATTTGGGTATCCAAGGGGCCAAATTTTGGAGTGAGCTATCCCGATTTAGAGTTCACTACTGAATTGGCCATGCTCGAATTAGTTTAGACATCAATTTTGGTCACATGCTGATAAGGTCAAATTCTCGGTGTCCACGAGGCCAAATTTTGGGAGTGAGCAATTCCGATTTAGAGATCCCCACTGAATTGGCCATACTCGAATTAGTTTAGACATCAATTTTGGTCACGTGCTGATAAGGTCAAATTTTCGGTGTCCACGGGGCCCTATTTTGGGAGTGAGCAATCCCAATTTAGAGATCCCCACTGAATTCGCCATACTCGAATTAGTTTAGACATCAATTTTGGTCACATTCTGATGAGGTCAAATTTTCGGTGTCCACGGTGCCACATTTTGGGAGTGACCAATCCCTACTTGAATTTCCCCACTGAGTTGGCCATACTCGAATTGGTTTACACCAATTTTGGTCACATTCTGATTAGGTCAAATTTTCGGTATCTACGGGGCCAAATTTTCGGAGCGAGCAATCCCGATTTAGATCCCCACTGAACTGGCCATACTCGAAATAGTTCAGACATCAATTTTGGTCACCTTCCGATGAGGTGAAATTTTCGGTGTCCAAGGATCAAAATTATGGGAGAGGGCAAACCCGACTTAGAGATCCCCACTGAATTGGCCATACTCGAAAAAGCTTAGAAATAAATTTGGTCACACTCTGTCAAGGTCAAATTTGAGTATCCAAGGGGCCATATTTTGGGAGTGAGCAATCCCGATTTATAGGACCCCACTGAATTGGCTATATATGAATTAGTTTAGACATCAATTTTCGTCACATTCTGATGACGTCAAATTTTCGGTGTCCAAGGGGCCAAATTTTGGGAGTGAGCAATCCCGACTTAGAGATCCCCACTCAATTGGCCATACTCGAATTAGTTTAGACACCAATTTTGGTCACATTCTGATGAGGTCAAATTTTCGGTGTCCACGGGGCCAAATTTTGGGAGTGAGCAATCCCGATTTAGAGATCCCCACTCAATTGGCCATACTCGAATTAGTTTAGACATCAATTTTGGTCACATTCTGATGAAGTCAAATTTTCGGTGTCCACAGGGCCAAATTTTGGAAGTGAGCAATCCCGATTTAGAGATTCCCACTGAATTGGCCATACTCGAATTAGTTTAGATATCAATTTTGGTCATATTCTGATGAGGTCAAATTTTCGGTGTCCACGAGGCCAAATTTTGGGAGTGAGTAATTCCGATTTAAAGATCCCCACTGAATTCGCCATACTCGAATTAGTTTAGGCACCAATTTTGGTCACAGTCTGATAAGGTCAAATTTTCGGTGTCCGCGGGGCCAAATTTTGGGAGTGAGCAATCGCAATTTACAAATCCCCACTGAATTCGCCATCTCGAATTAGTTTAGACATCAATTTTGGTCACATTCTGTTGAGGTCAAATTTTCGGTGTCCACGGTGCCACATTTTGGGAGTGAGCAATCCCGATTTAGAGATCACCACTGAATTCGCCATACTCGAATTAGTTTAGACATCAATTTTTGTCACATTCTGATGAGGTCAAATTTTCGGTAACCACGGGGCCAAATTTTCGGAGTGAGCGATCCCGACTTAGAGATGCCCACTGAATTGGCCATACTCGAAATAGTTTAGACATCAATTTTGGTCAAATTCTGATGAGGTCAAATTTGGGTATCCAAGGGGCCAAATCTTGGGAGTGAGCAATCCTGATTTAGAGGTCCCCACTGAATTGGCTATACTTGAATTAGTTTAGACAACAATTTTCGACACATTCTGATGACGTCAAATTTTCGGTGTCCAAGGGGCCACATTTTGGGAGTGAGAAATCCCGACTTGAAGTTCCCCACTGAGTTGGCCATACTCAAATTAGTTTAGAGATCAATTCTGGTCATATTCTGATGAGGTCAAGTTTTGGGTGTCCAAGGGGCCAAGTTTTGGAACTGAGCAATGCTGATTTAGGGATCCCCACTGAATTGGCCATACTTGAAATAGTTTAGACATCACTTTTAGTTACATTCTGATGAGGTCAAATTTTGGGTGTCCGAGGGGCCAAAGTTTAGGAGTCAGCAATCCCGATTTAGAGATCCCCACTGAATTGGCCATACTCGAATTGGTTTAGACACCAGTTTTGGTCACTTTCTGATGAGGTCAAATTTTCGGTGTCCATGGCGCCAAATTTTGGGAGTGAGCAATCCCGATTTAGAGATCCCCTCTGAATTGGCCATACTCGAATTAGTTTAAACATCATTTTTGGTCACATTCTGACGAGGTCAAATTTTGGGTGTCGAAGGGACCACATTTTGGGACTGAGCAATCCCGATTTAGAGATCCCCACTGAATTGGCCATACTCGAATTGGTTTAGACACCAATTTTGGTCACTTTCTGATGAGGTCAAATTTTCGGTGTCCATGGCGCCAAATTTTGGGAGTGAGCAATCCCGATTTAGAGATCCCTTCAGAATTGGGCATACTCGAATTAGTTTAGGCACCAATTTTGGTCACAGTCTGATAAGGTCAAATTTTCGGTGTCCACGGGGCCAAATTTTGGGAGTGAGCAATCGCAATTTACAGATCCCCACTGAATTCGCCATACTCGAATTAGTTTAGACATCAATTTTGGTCACATTCTGACGAGGTCAAATTTTCGGTAACCACGGGGCCAAATTTTCGGAGTGAGCGATCCCGACTTAGAGATGCCCACTGAATTGGCCATACTCGAAATAGTTTAGACATCAATTTTGGTCAAATTCTGATGAGGTCAAATTTGGGTATCCAAGGGGCCAAATCTTGGGAGTGAGCAATCCTGATTTAGAGGTCCCCACTGAATTGGCTATATTTGAATTAGTTTAGACAACAATTTTCGTCACATTCTGATGACATCAAATTTTCGGTGTCCAAGGGGCCACATTTTGGGAGTGAGAAATCCCGACTTGAAGTTCCCCACTGAGTTGGCCATACTCAAATTAGTTTACACATCAATCTTGGTCACATTCTGATGAGGTCAAGTTTTGGGTGTCCAAGGGGCCAAGTTTTGGAACTGAGCAATGCTGATTTAGAGATCCCCACTAAATTGGCCATACTCGAATTAGTTTAGACACCAATTTTGGTCACTTTCTGATGAGGTCAAATTTTCGGTGTCCATGGGGCCAAATTTTGGGAGTGAGCAATCTTGATTTAGAGATCCCCTCTGAATTGGCCATACTTGAATTAGTTTAGAGATCAATTTTGGTCATATTCTGATGAGGTCAAATTTTCGTTATCCACGGGGCCAAATTTTGGGAGTGAGCAATCCCAATTTAGAGATCCGCACTGATTTGGCCATAATAGAATTAGTTTAGACCTCAATTTTGGTCACATTCTGAAGAGGTCAAATTTTCTGTGTCCACGAGGCCAAATT
Organism: Amblyomma maculatum; assembly: GCF_055883805.1. NCBI lineage: Eukaryota > Metazoa > Arthropoda > Arachnida > Ixodida > Ixodidae > Amblyomma > Amblyomma maculatum. Next base: position 48,873,326 of record NC_139348.1, on the reverse strand, counting down.
TTGGGAATGAGCAATACCGATTTAGAGATCCCCACTGAATTGGCCATACTTGAATTAGTTTAGACATCAATTTTGTTCACATGCTGATAAGGTCAAATTTTCGGTGTCGACGGGGCCATATTTTGGGAGTGAGCAATCCCAATTTAGAGATCCCCACTGAATTCGCCATACTCGAATTAGTTTAGGCATCAATTTTGGTCACATTCTCATCAGGTCAAATTTTCGGTGTCCACAGTGCCACATTTTGGGAGTGAGCAATCCCGGCTAAAAGTTCCCCACTGAGTTGGCCATACTCGAATTAGTTTAGACCTCAATTTTGGTCACATTCTGATTAGGTCAAATTTTTGGTATCTACGGGGCCAAATTTTCGGAGTGAGCAATCCCGATTTAGAGATCCCCACTGAATTGGCCATGCTCGAATGTTTATATATCAATTTTGGTCGCATTCTGATGAGGTCAAATATTTGGTGTCCAAGGGACCAAAATTTGGGGTGAGCAATCCCGATTTAGGGATCCCCACTGAATTGGCCATACTCGAATTAGTTTAGAATCAATTTTGGTCACATTCTGATGAGGTAAAATTTTCAGTCTCCCGGGGCCAAATTTTAGGAGTGAGCAATCCTGATTTTGAGATCCCCACTAAATTGACCATACTCGAAATAGTTTAGACATCAATTTTGGTCACATTCTGTCAAGTTTATATTTGGGCATCCAAGGGACCAAAATTTGGGGTGAGCAATCCCGATTTAGGGATCCCCACTGAATTGGCCATACTTGAAATAGTTTAGACATCACTTTTAGTTACATTCTGACGAGGTCAAATTTTGGGTGTCCGAGGGGCCAAAGTTTAGGAGTCAGCAATCCCGATTTAGAGATCCCCACTGAATTGGCCATACTCGAATTGGTTTAGACACCAATTTTGGTCACTTTCTGATGAGGTCAAATTTTCGGTGTCCATGGCGCCAAATTTTGGGAGTGAGCAATCCCGATTTAGAGATCCCCTCTGAATTGGCCATACTCGAATTAGTTTAAACATCATTTTTGGTCACATTCTGACGAGGTCAAATTTTGGGTGTCGAAGGGACCACATTTTGGGACTGAGCAATCCCGATTTAGAGATCCCCACTGAATTGGCCATACTTGAATTAGTTTAGACATCAATTTTGGTCACGTTCTGATGAGGTCAAATTTTCCGTGTCCAAGGAGCCACATTTTGGGAGTGAGCAATCCCGACTTGAAGTTCCCCACTGAGTTGGCCATACTCAAATTAGTTTACACATCAATCTTGGTCACATTCTGATGAGGTCAAGTTTTCGGTGTCCCCGGGGCCAAAGTTTGGGAGTGAGCAATCCGGATTTACAGATCCCCACAGAATTGGCCATACTCGAATTAGTTTAGAGATCAATTTTGGTCATATTCTGATGAGGTCAAATTTTCGGTATCCACGGGGCCAAATTTTGGGAGTGAGCAATCCCAATTTAGAGACCCGCACTGATTTGGCCATACTCGAATTAGTTTAGACCTCAATTTTGGTCACATTCTGATGAGATCAAATTCTCGGTGTCCACGAGGCCAAATTTTGGGAGTGAGCAATCCCAATTTAGAGATCACCACTGAATTAGCCATACTCGAATTAGTTTAGACATCAATTTTGGTCGCATTCTGATAAGGTCAAATTTTCGGTGTCCACGGGGCCAACTTTTGGGAGTGAGCAATCCCAATTTAGAGATCCCCACTCAATTGGCCATACTCGAATTAGTTTAGACATCAATTTTGGTCACATTCTGATGAAGTCAAATTTTCGGTGTCCACAGGGCCAAATTTTGGAAGTGAGCAATCCCGATTTAGAGATTCCCACTGAAATGGCCGTACTTGAATTAGTTTAGAGATCAATTTTGGTCATATTCTGACGAGGTCAAATTGTCGGTGTCCACGAGGCCAAATTTTGGGAGTAATTCCGATTTAGAGATGCCCACTGAATTGGCCATACTCGAAATAGTTTAGACATCCATTTTGGTCACATTCTGATGAGGTCAAATTTTCGGTGTCCATGGGGCCAAATTTTGGGAATGAGCAATTCCGATTTAGAGATCCCCACTGAATTGGCCATACTCGAAATAGTTTAGACATCAATTTTGGTCACATTTTGATGAGGTCAAATTTTCGGTGTCCACATGGCCAAGTTTTGGGAGTGAGCAATCCCGATTTAGAGATCCCCACTGAGTTGGCCATACTCGAATTAGTTTACACATCAATCTTGGTCACATTCTGATGAGGTCAAGTTTTCGGTGTCCACGGGGCCAAATTTTAGGAGTGAGAAATCCCGATTTAGAGATCCCCACTGAATTGGCCGTACTCGAATTAGTTTAGACATCAATTTTGGTCGCATTCTGATAAGGTCAAATTTTCGGTGTCCACGGAGCCAACTTTTGGGAGTGAGCAATCCCAATTTAGAGATCCCCACTCAATTGGCCATACTCGAATTAGTTTAGACATCAATTTTGGTCACATTCTGATGAAGTCAAATTTTCGGTGTCCACGGGGCCAAATTTTGGAAGTGAGCAATCCCGATTTAGAGATTCCCGCTGAATTGGCCATACTCGAATTAGTTTAGAGATCAATTTTGGTCATATTCTGACGAGGTCAAGTTTTCGGTGTCCACGGGGCTAAATTTTAGGAGTGAGCAATCCCAATTTAGAGATCCGCACTGATTTGGCCATACTCGAATTAGTTTAGACCTCAATTTTGGTCACATTCTGATGAGGTCAAAATCTCGGTGTCTAAGGGGCCAAATTATCGGAGAGGGCAAACCCGACTTAGAGATCTCCACTGAATTGGCCATACTCGAAATAGTTTAGAAATTAATTTTGGTCACATTCTGAAAAGGTCAAATTTGGGTATCCAAGGGGCCAAATTTTGGAGTGAGCTATCCCGATTTAGAGATCACTACTGAATTGGCCATGCTCGAATTAGTTTAGACATCAATTTTGGTCACATGCTGATAAGGTCAAATTCTCGGTGTCCACGAGGCCAAATTTTGGGAGTGAGCAATTCCGATTTAGAGATCCCCACTGAATTGGCCATACTCGAATTAGTTTAGACATCAATTTTGGTCACGTGCTGATAAGGTCAAATTTTCGGTGTCCACGGGGCCATATTTTGTGAGTGAGCAATCCCAATTTAGAGATCCCCACTGAATTCGCCATACTCGAATTAGTTTAGACATCAATTTTGGTCACATTCTGATGAGGTCAAATTTTCGGTGTCCACAGTGCCACATTTTGGGAGTGACCAATCCCTACTTGAATTTCCCCACTGAGTTAGCCATACTCGAATTAGTTTAGACCAATTTTGGTCACATTCTGATTAGGTCAAATTTTCGGTATCTATGGGGCCAAATTTTCGGAGCGAGCAATCCCGATTTAGAGATCCCCACTGAACTGGCCATACTCGAAATAGTTTAGACATCAATTTTGGTCACCTTCCGATGAGGTGAAATTTTCGGTGTCCAAGGATCAAAATTATGGGAGAGGGCAAACCCGACTTAGAGATCCCCACTGAATTGGCCATACTCGAAAAAGCTTAGAAATAAATTTGGTCACATTCTGTCAAGGTCAAATTTGAGTATCCAAGGGGCCATATTTTGGGAGTGAGCAATCCCGATTTAGAGGTCCCCACTGAATTGGCTATATATGAATTAGTTTAGACATCAATTTTCGTCACATTCTGATGACGTCAAATTTTCGGTGTCCAAGGGGCCAAATTTTGGGAGTGAGCAATCCCGACTTAGAGATCCCCACTCAATTGGCCATACTCGAATTAGTTTAGACACCAATTTTGGTCACATTCTGATGAGGTCAAATTTTCGGTGTCCACGGGGCCAAATTTTGGGAGTGAGCAATCCCGATTTAGAGATCCCCACTCAATTGGCCATACTCGAATTAGTTTAGACATCAATTTTGGTCACATTCTGATGAAGTCAAATTTTCGGTGTCCACAGGGCCAAATTTTGGAAGTGAGCAATCCCGATTTAGAGATTCCCACTGAATTGGCCATACTCGAATTAGTTTAGAGATCAATTTTGGTCATATTCTGATGAGGACAAATTTTCGGTGTCCACGAGGCCAAATTTTGGGAGTGAGTAATTCCGATTTAAAGATCCCCACTGAATTGGCCATACTCGAATTAGTTTAGGCACCAATTTTGGTCACAGTCTGATAAGGTCAAATTTTTGGTGTCCACGGGCCAAATTTTGGGAGTGAGCAATCGCAATTTACAGATCCCCACTGAATTCGCCATCTCGAATTAGTTTAGACATCAATTTTGGTCACATTCTGTCGAGGTCAAATTTTCGGTGTCCACGGTGCCACATTTTGGGAGTGAGCAATCCCGATTTAGAGATCCCCACTGAATTCGCCATACTCGAACTAGTTTAGACATCAATTTTGGTCACATTCTGATGAGGTCAAATTTTCGGTAACCACGGGGCCAAATTTTCGGAGTGAGCGATCCCGACTTAGAGATGCCCACTGAATTGGCCATACTCGAAATAGTTTAGACATCAATTTTGGTCAAATTCTGATGAGGTCAAATTTGGGTATCCAAGGGGCCAAATCTTGGGAGTGAGCAATCCTGATTTAGAGGTCCCCACTGAATTGGCTATACTTGAATTAGTTTAGACAACAATTTTCGTCACATTCTGATGACGTCAAATTTTCGGTGTCCAAGGGGCCACATTTTGGGAGTGAGAAATCCCGACTTGAAGTTCCCCACTGAGTTGGCCATACTCAAATTAGTTTAGAGATCAATTTTGGTCATATTCTGATGAGGTCAAATTTTCGGTATCCACGGGACCAAATTTTGGGTGTGAGCAATCCCAATTTAGAGATCCGCACTGATTTGGCCATAATCGAATTAGTTTAGACCTCAATTTTGGTCACATTCTGATGAGGTCAAATTTTCGGTGTCCACGAGGCCAAATTTTGGGAATGAGCAATACCGATTTAGAGATCCCCACTGAATTGGCCATACTTGAATTAGTTTAGACATCAATTTTGTTCACATGCTGATAAGGTCAAATTTGCGGTGTCCACGGGGCCATATTTTGGGAGTGAGCAATCCCAATTTAGAGATCCCCACTGAATTCGCCATACTCGAATTAGTTTCCCAGGCAGCACAAAGCATTGGGCCAATGTTGTAAGTACGATGGCAAACAGTGGCCCCACAGTGGGCCAGCCTAACCAGCATGCTCCCAACATAGGACATGCCAGTCAGCACCATGTCCAACAATGGCCCAGGCTAGCCAATGCTCTCTCAGTGTTGGCACTGCCAATAGCCAGCACTGGCTAGCTTGGGCCAAGATGTACAGTCAGTTCCCAATATTGGCGCTGCCGTACATATAGAATGTCTATATTGGACCTAGATTGCCATTGTTTCTCCAATATGGTCGCACCGGGTTTTAAAACTGGCTATAATGGGCCAAGTTGTCCTGCGTTCCTCCGTCGTTGGGTTTTCCGTTTTTTAAAACTGGCTACAATGGACCAAGTTGTCCTGTGTTGTTCCAGCATTGGAGGTTCCGGTTTTTAAACATGGCTACAATGGACAATGTTATCCTCTGTTCTTCCGGTATTGGATGTTCAGTTTTTTAAAGCTGGCTACAATGGACCAAGTTGTCCTATGTTCCGCCGTCGTTGGCCATTCCTTTTTTAAAACTGGCTGCAATGGACCATGCTGTCCTGTGTTCTTCCGGCGTTGCCCGTTCAGTTTTTAAAACTGGCTACAATGGAACAAGGTGTCCTGTGTTCTTCCGACGTTGACCGTCCCGTTTTTTTTTTAAACTGGCTGTAATGGACCAATTTGTCTTGTGTTTTTCCAATATTAGCTATCCTTGTATGAAAACTGCCCACGATGGACCACTTTGCACCCTGATCTCCCGATTGTCATTGCCATCCTAAAAACGCAGCTTTAATGGGCTACCGAAGTGAATATTTTCCGTTGACCATTCAATCAAAACAAATTCTACATTTTTATGGTTGAATACACGTGCGCTGGATGCCAAACCGCGGCATTTAATTCCGACAACATTTCAGCCGATCGTTCGGACCTCACAGAGTACCACGTACGAGACGACAATTACTATAACGCATTCAAGCACGTACCGCTACAGCTGTCTGGATTCGTCTGTTCGGTGCGCTCATATGCGGCGCATTTTTTGGGGGTCAGCTAAATGTGTTTACGGTTTTAGGCTATTGGCATGCATGCAGATTTTGTCGCAGGCGCATACGTTTGTCGCACAATTATATCTGATGATAGCACGACCGTGCGACCACATATGTATACCCCAGGCCGGCTAGCACTCACGACCAATATTCCTGTATTGGATGCCGATTACATCCCTGCATCTACTTAACCTCTAGTACAAATCCAGTTGTCAGTGAGAACGCGCATACAAAACAAAATCGTGTCCCCATAGCATGATCATGTGACATTAAATTAGTGATTAGAAGGTAGCGTTTTCATTGCCGAGAAGAGAAACGTTGCCTCAAGTTGAAGGAACAAATGACCATTTTCTCAGCGATGTTTTTGTTCTAGTGCTTTTGTATTATCCATAAGGAACTACGCGCAGCATAGTCTGTTTACCTGGAGAAAGGACCGAATATGATGTGTGTACTTTCTGGACGCAATCACTGGCAATCACTTTCATGAAAATGAAAAGCCGAAAGACTCGCGAGGTTACCATTTTAGTTTTGGGCATTCACACGGTGGTAAAAAGATGACAGTTTTTCGCGCAGACTGCGAGCATGAAGGCCCCGGTACATTTATATGGCGCACAACATATATATCGCCAATAAACAACAAAATAGTTTGTTCCGCCTATTAGTTTAGAGTTTGACCATTCCAGCCGCGCTAGGCGGTGGCAAAGGAATAAAAAAACTGTACAGGAATGAAAATAATGTGCGCTCTCGAGTCATTCGAAAAAACGAATGCTGCCCAGAAACATTGTTTTAATGAGGCAGTTTTCCATGCCCTTTCCAATTCTTTCATTCTACTAAAATGATTTGGAATACGTTGCTTGCTCATTGAACGTTATCGTCTTTTTGTGCAATCCGCGTTAAGGTGAAGGTGATTGCGAAAAACGTCTGTGTGTTGCCTGATGCCACAGCGCATCAGAACCTCGACGCGCACAAAATTGATTCTGAATCATTCATTGCTGTGTCTGTCATCGTCGATTCGCGAAGTCGAGACAAAACATGACCGAAGAAATATTGTTATAGCTGGAGAATGATGAGGACGAAGTGGCGCGCTCGTTTGTGGAAGATTAAGAAAAAGAAGTGCGTCGAACGGGGGCCCTCGTAGCCTGGCTCCTTGGCTGTTCCTCAATGTATATATATTTAATCCTCTTTTTTAAATATATTTCTCCCTGTTACAAAATTATATGCCAAAATTTAAAAACCTTGAACAATTCACAAATTCCGTAGAATCTTCAGAACTGCGCGGTGCGCTATAATTGGACAAAGGCTTTATCGAAGTGGCCATAATTACTTGCGCTACAAAATTATGCAAGGGGTTTTTTAATGGTTTTGAAAGCTGAGGTAGTGTAGAATGGGTGGAAAAAGTTTGAACAATCTTAAAACTGTGTTTTTTTTCCTAAAAATTTTCAATATTCGCTGTTTTCTGTAAATTAGTGCGATCGTATCTTTGTATTCAAATGTCATAAAATTATGAGTTTTAGCTGTTTGCGGATAATTATGCTGAGAACATATTGTGGAATTATTGCTGCTCTACCATGAACCTTTTCTGAAATAAAGGCCTGCAAATTAGGAAATTTTCATTTCCTGGGCCGATGTTGAGTATTTTTATAAAAACATCTACTCATACCTGAAAAGCGAACAACTGAATACAAATGAAAACTATATATTTATTCAGATAATTTTCAGCTAGATAACTTGAACATAATTTGATTATTCTATAACCAAAGTTGGCCAGAATAGAAGAGAAGCTTGGAACTCCGCCTCTTCGACATTATTAATCAGTCATCACGCAACAATATATAATATTTTGAAGTAAATATAAAAGGTCGAACGACCATCCTTTGTTCGATCATAGGTGGCGAACGGGAGGGGAAAGATGACGCGCGTATTTGTCGATGCACCAACTGTATGGATTTACGCAAGAGTGTGGATGGTAGATGGGGAGGCTTTCTATTTTTTTAGGAAATATTATGTACGTGGTTGGCTTGAAGAAACAATGCGTTTGCGAACACACAAAACAAAACTATTTTTTAGAACTCGACTCGAGCGGTGCGCGCTGGCGGCCGCTCATCGGCACGGTCCGAAGTCACGGCTGGCCGGTGCAAGCAGAAGAGGGCTGGGAGGAACGGAATGTTGAGAGGGTCGTTGGTCCTTCGTTCCCACGCGCAGCCCATGCGAACACAACACCGCGGCGGGAATCGCGCACTGGTTGAGCGGTTCGCTGTTGCCCCTCGCCTACGCGTCTACGTGCAAGACACAACAGAAAGCATCCCCAGCTGCGCTGCTGTGCGGCCTCCTCCCGAAGCGTTCATTTCAGAGCTTGTTGAAGACGCTACAAGACTTGTGACAGCTTCTTAAACCTTTCTTTAATTTCTTCCCTCATTAATTTTCTTTTTCATTGTGCTGTGCATAATTTTCTTTTGCGCCTATACATGTCCATGTGCTCCGGTTCGTGCTTGCTACATATCAGTGAATAGCTGAGCTGTGATATGTTGCCGGAGTACGGATTACAGCAATGGCGGAATACCATCGGCATTATCGGACTCAGTGAACGCCGTCATCTTAGACCGTGAGTATTTACCTTTGCAGCATGCCATTGCTTCATAATTGGTTCTATATAATCTCCCGCCAGTCCCAAATGTTCTCTTTCCGTATTCTCCTCGAAACAACTGCGCGAAGCATGACTTCAAGAACTAAGCGAATTTTCTTCCGGGTTACATGCAACCAAGTGCGTGGACTTATTTGCTGGCTGCGATATGAATAGCATTTGCGCCGAAAATAAAGGAGCCGTGCGTAACAGGTGTGTACGCCACCAACACGTGACAGAACACTGCAGGCAGCCATTTGCGAAATTTTTTGACTGTGCAGCTCGCCGCAATCAATTAGTAACCAGATACTATGCGCCCGGCTTTGTACATATATTTTGGACAGCCTCTCTTCTGCGCGCAGGAAGCCATGTTCACACAGTTTTTGGATTTTGTGAAGAGTTAAGGGCAGTTTTTTGTTTTCAGATGTACAGATGAAGTTTTGAAAACTGTCCGTGCCGTCTGTGCAAGCGAATTTTACAGTGGGGCGGACAATGTGTGCGTGATGCCGCTTGATGATTAGGCTATAATCAAGTCATAATGAACCTCCACTTTTATAATGGTTAATATCATATTGAGGAATTGAAAGCCGTGAACAGCGCAAGTGAGCCCCTTTTCAAAATTTTTTTAATCGACGCCCCCCTTCTGAGCACGCGCCTTCAGGTGAGGGCGTTATCAGAAAGCGGCGACAATAGGAGAGCGATTTCGCAGACGCGCTTCGAAGGCGGGGGAAAATAACAATACAAACAAAAAGGCACATGAGCCGTGTGTGCACTGCGTCCCTGTCACTGCAAAGTAAACAACGTGCACGCGGGACACATTGTACAAAACATTGACGGCCGGTATGAGGCAACCATATCGTCCGAAATATGTTGCTCGCGAAGCGCTCGATCACGGCGCGCACTTTCAGGCGAAATGGGACAGGCCGTCAGGTCCGCCTGTTCGGCAATTACAGCTCTTTGTACCTCACGTACCGTACCGTATGCATGAAGTGCACGCCATAGCCATCGTGCAAGAATGTTGAAACCGAAGCAGCGATCCACGTATTCTAATTCTATAGGAAATCATTTGGGAGTAGAAAAGAGCAACTTAATATGATGTGCATGGTTCTTTAATGAACGATATGTATAAATGGACTGTTGAATAGTTACAGTAATGGAGTGTTGCGCTAGAATTGTTTACGGCCGTGACCGCAATAAATATTACTCATATTGCTCTTAGGTTTAAGCTCTGGCATTGATAAGCCTATCTAAAGAACCGACTGGCAGTGACAGGTTGTTTACAGCTCTTGATCAAAAGGTAGGCCATCATGCTATTATTGCAGGCATATTTGCTTCTTTTTGTACCTCTGTTTACTAAAACTTAATTTTGTTCCCCATTATTCCTAGCGACGCTGCACCTCTTGCAACACTCACTGTTCAGTCGGTTTTATTCAAGGTACAAAAAGGAGGAAATGCGCATGCACTCATAGGATAGCCTGTCTTTCCGTTAACAGCTGCAAATAACACGCCACTGCTCCTCGGTACCTTGGATGAAGTTTTCAATGGGGTTACCTGAGATGCCTAGCAATTGCTGTAATATTTATACCAATCACTGCAGTGAAAAAGAAAGGTAACACTGCATTGCTTTAACTGCTGCATGCACCTATAAACGTGCCTTAATTTATTGCCTATTCTTATAGACGCAGGACCTCTTGCGATAGGCTTTGTTCAGTAAGCAACCGTCTTTCATTGCTTCAATTTCTGTCTCCCCACCACTTTCTTGTTGCTCTGGGTGTGATCATTTGATTTCATTGTTCAAATCATATTGTTTTATCATGTGTGAATGATTTAGCCTGCACATACATGCTTTCATTTTTTTAGATGCTCATCGGGAGCGTTTTCTACGTAGAAATGGATCGATTGAGTTGTATCACTGGTGCGAAAACCGACAACACCCAGATGTGTGTCCTGTGGTTGGAAGGGCAATAAAGAAGAAGAAAATCAGCGGAAAAGCCTGCCTAAAAAAGGTAGCACTGCATCACTGTAACTGCTGCATGCACCTTTAAATATACCTTATTTTTTTTGCCTATTCTTATAGACGGTGGACCTCTTGCTATTGGCTTTTTGCAGAAAGCAACCGCCTTTCATTGCTTCAATTCCTATCTCTCCAACACTTTTTTGTTACTTCGAGTGTGATCCTTTGATATTATTGTTCAAATCATATTATTAAATCGCCGGTGAATGATTTCGCCTACACATACATGCTTTCAATTTTTTTTAGGTGCGCATCGAGACTGTTTTCTACGTATAAATGGATCGATTAAGTTGTATCACTGGTGCGAAAACCAACAGTTCGGTACCCCCAGAAGATTTGTGTCCTGTGGGTGGCAGGGGTATAAAGAAGAGGATAATCAGTGGAAAAGCCTGCCTAAAAACTTACAAAGATGGCGCAAAAGCGAAATGCTGATCAGGGTTATAGTCTGATTACTTCTGTTATCCCATTTCACTTGCTAGGTGATGTGACATATATGAAGCAAATTAGTATAATTTGTGGTATACTCACTGAAAATTGTGTAGACATTAACTTTTTTCTCGCTCAATTATTTTGAGTGACGCACGAATTGGAATAGAACGAAGTTATCCACACATCTAATGCCCATAGACATTATATGCGTGGATGAGCTCATTAATTGTGTTCCTATGTTAGCATCCAATAGTTTGTCGAATATATTAATATGTTAAAAGTTGATTTTTTTACTGTTAATCGGAGTAATACATATGCTCCATATCATAGCATTATTCGCCTGTAGTTTGTATCTGCTCTTTCCTAAATTGTATTCTACAAAGTATACGTGTGTCATCTCGTACGTCTATTTAACTAGCGAACAATTTGCAATCGAATCCCTTTTGTGATGTTGTTTCAGCTACAAATAATGTATGACAGTTGTGACAATATAGGTAGCTTTAGCTATAACATATAGCGCGAAAATCTTTAATATATGCGATGATATTTTTATTCACCGCATTGGCTAAACCAGCCTGTTTGAAGAGACGAAATGAAAACAAATATGGATGTCTTCGGACAGGAACAGTAATCGTGGTGCCATGACCATTTTTTTAAATTAAATTTTCATATGTAGTGGGCTAATCTCTCGACACAAAGAAATGACCCTTAGGTTTGCCAGATGCGGCGTAGTATTCTCGAAAAAAAAACGCCTATCACTAAAGCTGGAAAACGCCGTTTTTGTCGTTTCAAAAAGTTGCAAGTTTGGAGGCCGGCTGGTTGCGTAAAATTTTGTCATTCATTGCTTTTTACTCACCGCATTTGCGTAACATTTAATTGTATAAGAAGTATTAAAATAACTTTTAGTACTTGATTGATGCAGTTGATTTAGTAAAATATCGCAAACTATGCTTCAAGAACAACGCGCTACAAAAATGTTAATGTTCAACCTTACATACTGACGTGATGCGTTACGTCGTTTGCACTAAAACATTCTGTGTTTATTACGCAGGTCATATTGTTAATTTAAGGCAGAATTTGGAGACTCTAACCTGCTATGTGTGTTCTCTGTAACGCCACCAAAATTATTACGCTGGAAAGCGATTTGCTTATGATTGTAATTATAAAACTTACACATTGAAAAATCATCTTCAAAAATATGGTATTGTTAGTGGTGGTCAAAGCTGAGAAATGGAATAGTATATTAATAAACTAGATTGAATACTATTGCACCTAGCAATAAAAAAGAATGCAGGACAGAGAAAAAGTTCAGCCTTCACTTGCGTTCTGCCATGAAATTGACAGAAATAGTGAATCAATACCATTTTAAGCTATTTGCCCAGAAGCAGAAAAAGGATGTATAAGCGCTGACAAGGTTTTAAATTTTACTTAAGGTAAAATGTAACTAAATGCAGCAAATACTAACTTGAAGTTTTGATGCCTACTCCATAAGGGGGAGCCATATAAGCACATCTATAGAACAAAAACAGGCATTTTTATATTTCTAATATTACATTTTGCAGAATTCAATATATTTACTGACTCATATTAATACTATACTTTGCATTGTTTCCACAGATTTTGATAAAAATTGATGTTGAGGCCGTTTCTTCAATTCTAATCAGTTTTTCTTATTTTAACATTTTCTTACTTTTGTCCAATTTCAAAATAATATGCAGAAACACACACAAATCTAGAGCTTCAAATTTTTTCATAAATAAAGAATGGAACCTAGATAATGTAGAGAAATAGTTTCCGTGCCAAGATATTATTGGATCTTGCAAGAATGAAGGCTGAATTTGGCCATTATCAGCACAAGCACTCGGTTTTCAGCCCGCGATATTTTTGAGGTACTGAAGATTTTTGAGAGGGATTTGAATGAAAATCGAAGATGATCTTTTTTTAATTGCAGCAAATTTGCCCTTTACTGCTGTTTTCGAATTCTGAGCAATTTTGATCCGTTGTGGAGAACACACCTAGTGGTCTGGAGCTCCAGATACTGCCTGGAATTAGGAACATGCGTCACGAAGTGAAAACATATTTAGTGCAACCAACCTAATGCATCATATGCCAGTACATAAGGTTAAAAATGAATAATATTTTTGCAGCATAACGCTCCTGAAGCAAAGTTTGCGATTTTTTAATAACTCAACTGCAAAAACAAAACAGGTTTCTAATAGTGCTTGTAAATGTAAAACCTGCATATATTTAGTGAGTAAAACATAGTAGATGACAAAATCATGGTATCCAAACTTGCAACATTTTGAAATGGAAAAAACAGCGTTTTCTACCTCTAGAGATATACCACACAATTTTTTTTTTCGAGGGAACTACGGGTAACCTGAAAAACTAAAGTTAATTCTTTTGTGTCTAGATATTCGCCCACCACATATAAGAATTTCATTGGAAACGAAAGATGGCCATGGGACCTGGATTATGTTTCTAAACTAAGGCACCCATAATACGCTGTGAGAAAGCCAATATCATGGGCTTTTTTTAATATTCCATATTTCGAACGGTTGTGTCATCTAAGAATATTTGAAAGCTAGGCACACCTTAGCTGTCGCCGGCCCTCACTTTCTGTTACAGCTGCAATTGCTAAGCTTACTTAATACGTTGAGTACTTTATTTTAGCCACAAATATAGCGCTATTACGTGTCAAAGAAAGGCCGCAGTGACGCGATTCCCGTAGAATTTGTAAGTGAAATCTGTAAACCTTACAAATCTACCCATATATATAATCTCTTGCAGGTTTTATTCAAGCTACATCACACCTGCTGCGCCCCATATCTTGAGCCAAGGGTTATAAATAAACCATTAGAAACAGACGATGGAAACCGGTGGTGCATTGCTGGCAGCCACTTAGGACAGCGCAGAAAATTTTTATTGTGTACGTAGCGAAGTGAGGTTATTCGCTTCAAGTACTAAATATTCACTTTAGACAATAAGTAGGACTTAGAGTCGGTGAGCACGCTCGGAAACCCCTGTTTCAATATTTGCGGTTAGAAACCTCATGTGTACCTTTTTTTTCCAGCTGCAGATAAATTCCGGGTTGTGTAGATATCGTTACCAGCCCATTCACGCACCTCGATTGTGCTGCTCACAACATGATTTTGAGCGGACAAAACAACCTGCCGCTATGATGGCTAGCCCCATGCATGAGTAAGGGTGATATGCTGGCGATGGTTGCTTCGCGTCGATCCTTTGGCGCACATGAAGGCTCGAGTTACAATGAGCGCGCGGAACTTTGCAATGCGGATAATGACTACAAAGCGGTAAGGATACAAATGAGTGGAACAGTATTTTTTAGCTGTAAAATACAAATACATTCTTGCTGGACGAATGTGCGGGCGCGGACGAAGAAACCATAGGCAACTTGTAGGTCTAACGCTACACAGGGCTGTCGAGCCAAGCCAAGTCCTCAATTGTATTGTCCAGAAATCTGATTTTTGTATTTTCGTGGTTTCCTACTGTATCTGGCGTTCAAAATGCAGACGTGAGGGTTCTTTATCGCAAATAATCAAACGTGGTTTGTGCCGGTACTCTTCGAAGTAGCAACACCATTTATTGTGTAAGTCAATAATCAGTAATTTAGGTAAATAATGTCAATTAAGGATTCCAAACAAAACCTTTTCTGTGGCGCTCAAGGTAGCTTCCAGCAATATGTATCTGGTTTCCTTTGCCTGCCTCCGAAATGTTTTTTTTTTTATCCCTTGGATCAAATTTGCTTGGACAAGCAGTATATGTGTAAAAGTGATGCACCTGTGAGCTACCCGTCTAAGTGAGCTCCCGTTTAAGTGAACTACCCACAAAACCAGTCAAAAGCGTATATCAGCTAACCAGCGGCCAGTGCAGCAGTCGTGGGCTTAGATCGCTTGTGTATATTATATCTAGCCATTTAAAAAAAATGCAAATGGTCGCCGAACACTCTCTTGGTAACGATGTTTAGTATAAACTGTTTGCACATCGCCGAAAGCGTAGAAGCGGCAAAAAACTAGCGCGCCAGTCATATGCGGAGACAGCCGACAATCAAGCACTAATTCCTAGTGTGGGATGAAACACTGGCTGTCATAGCCGTATTGCTGTGGAGGCGATCAAAATACAACAGGGCACATGCTATGCAATGTATGTGCGTCTTTCATCCTAATAAACCCAAGGCAGCTGAAACTAATCTGGAACTCATCAGTATAGTGTTTCTCATTGACCATGAATTTCGGTACATGAATTCTGGAATTTTCTACATCTTCCTAAAATAATGCACGCGATTTTATATGCCTCGTAATAGTGTTGTAAATTTTGTTTCCTCATTGTTTTTGTGCAGGTGCCTTTTGCGAAAAAGTTGGGGTGGACGATTTGGAGGCACACGCATTTATTCGCATGTGGCTGCCTGGTTCCTGTGACAGGGGGGTGGAAGAAAAAGGCGTTTTGCTGAAACCTCCCCTGGCGAACCAAGCATGCCACCTGTGAATACAATTCCAGGGTCAGCCCCCTCACTACGCCTATGAGTGTGCCCTCCAGCTCCCTGGCCCCTTCCACTTCCCGAGAGCCCGCCCTGCCCTGACCAACCCTGCCACTGCCCTGCTAACTGCGGCTGTGTGTGCCCTCAGCGCTGGCTAGTAACAACTGCCGTCTATAGTAACAATTGCAATAAATATCTCTTTGTGACCATGCCATTGTTTTGTGAATATCTACTGGTTGCTCATGAGCGACAATTTGAATTATTATGGCCATTCCTATTTGAAAGGCCATTATTGTCCCAGCAAGTTCGATGTGCTGTCACTAATATGGCTAGAATGAAAAAGGCTGCATTTTATGGCCTGCACAGGCAGTGCCACAAAATGTGTAATCTTGACATCATCAATGGTACATGAATGGAGTAGCCGGTGTACCCATAAACCATTCGATTAATATTGGTATCGACAATATGCGGCATGAATGGAGTAGCCAGTGCACCTGCAATGGCTAACCATTGGTATGATATTGGCATTGACAATGGGCCATCAATGGAATAGCTGGTATTAAACAAATATTGGTAATACAATGATGGTATAATGCTGGACAGTATTGGCAAGAATCATGGTGCATGAATGTAAAGTCTAATATTGTGCCTACATTGGTGGCTCCAGCTTGGTTGAACACTGGACCAATCTTGGAACGAAAGATGGGCCAAGAATGGAGAATGTAGTAAAATGCCCAAATGCCAATATCAGTCCAATATTGATGCCATTCTTTTCCAGTGATGAACCATTGTTGGACAAATGCTGGTGTGCTGCTTGGGTTAGGCATCAATTTTGGTCACATTCTCATCAGGTCAAATTTTCGGTGTACACAGTGCCACATTTTGGGAGTGAGCAATCCCGGCTAAATGTTCCCCACTGAGTTGGCCATACTCGAATTAGTTTAGACCTCAATTTTGGTCACACTCTGATTAGGTCAAATTTTCAGTCTCCCGGGGCCAAATTTTAGGAGTGAGCAATCCTGATTTAGAGATCCCCACTAAATTGACCATACTCGAAATAGTTTAGACATCAATTTTGGTCACATTCTGTCAAGGTTATATTTGGGCATCCAAGGGACCAAAATTTGGGGTGAGCAATCCTGATTTAGGGATCCCCACTGAATTGGCCATACTTGAAATAGTTTATACATCACTTTTAGTTACATTCTGACGAGGTCAAATTTTGTGTGTTCGAGGGGCCAAAGTTTAGGAGTCAGCAATCCCGATTTAGAGATCCCCACTGAATTGGCCATACTCGAATTGGTTTAGACACCAATTTTGGTCACTTTCTGATGAGGTCAAATTTTCGGTGTCCCCGGAGCCAAAGTTTGGGAGTGAGCAATCAGGATTTACAGATCCCCACCGAATTGGCCATACTCGAATTAGTTTAGAGATCAATTTTGGTCATATTCTGATGAGGTCAAATTTTTTGTATCCACGGGGCCAAATTTTGGGAGTGAGCAATCCCAATTTAGAGACCCGCACTGATTTGGCCATACTCGAATTAGTTTAGACCTCAATTTTGGTCACATTCTGATGAGGTCAAATTCTCGGTGTCCACGAGGCCAAATTTTGGGAGTGAGCAATTCCGATTTAGAGATTCCCACTGAATTGGCCATACTCGAATTAGTTTAGACATCAATTTTGGTCACATGCTGAAAAGGTCAAGTTTTCGGTGTCCGCGGGGCCAAATTTTGGGAGTGAACAATTCCGATTTAGAGATCCCCACTGAATTGGTCATACTCGAAATAGTTTAGACATCAATTTTCGTCACACTCTGATGAGGTGAAATTTTCAGTGTCCAAAGGTCAAATTTTGGGAGTGAGCAATCCCGATTTAGAGATCCCCACTGATTTCGCCATACTCGATTAGTTTACACCTCAGTTTTGTTCACATTCTGATGAGGTCAAATTTTCGGTCTCCCGGGGCCAAATTTTCGGAGTGAGCTATCCTGATTTAGAGATCCCCACTGAATTGACCATACTCGAAATAGTTTAGACATCAATTTTGGTCACATTCTGTCAAGGTTATATTTGGGCATCCAAGGGACCAAAATTTGGGGTGATCAATCTCGATTTAGGGATCCCCACTGAATTGGCCATTCTTGAAATAGTTTAGACATCACTTTTAGTTACATTCTGACGAGGTCAAATTTTGGGTGTCCGAGGGGCCAAAATTTAGGAGTCAGCAATCCCGATTTAGAGATCCCCACTGAATTGGCCACACTCGAATTGGTTTAGACACCAATTTTGGTCACTTTCTGATGAGGTCAAATTTTCGGTGTCCAGGCCCCAAATTTTGGGAGTGAGCAATCCCGATTTAGAGATCCCCACTGAGTTGGCCATACTCGAATTAGTTTAGACCTCAATTTTGGTCACATTCTGATGAGGTCAAATTTTCAGTCTCCCGGGGCCAAATTTTAGGAGTGAGCAATCCTGATTTAGAGATCCCCACTAAATTGACCATACTCGAAATAGTTTAGACATCAATTTTGGTCACATTCTGTCACGGTTATATTTGGGCATCCAAGGGACCAAAATTTGGGGTGAGCAATCCCGATTTAGGGATCCCCACTGAATTGGCCATTCTTGAAATAGTTTAGACATCACTTTTAGTTACATTCTGACGAGGTCAAATTTTGGGTGTTCGAGGGGCCAAAATTCAGGAGTCAGCAATCCCGATTTAGAGATCCCCACTGAATTGGCCATACTCGAATTAGTTTAGAGATCAATTTTGGTCATATTTTGACGAGGTCAAGTTTTCGGTGTCCACGGGGCCAAATTTTAGGAGTGAGCAATCCCAATTTAGAGATCCGCACTGATTTGGCCATACTCGAATTAGTTTAGACCTCAATTTTGGTCACATTCTGATGAGGTCAAAATCTCGGTGTCTAAGGGGCCAAATTATGGGAGAGGGCAACCCCGACTTAGAGATCTCCACTGAATTGGCCATACTCGAAATAGTTTAGAAATCAATTTTGGTCACATTCTGAAAAGGTCAAATTTGGGTATCCAAGGGGCCAAATTTTGGAGTGAGCTATCCCGATTTAGAGATCACTACTGAATTGGCCATGCTCGAATAATTTTAGACATCAATTTTGGTCACATGCTGATAAGGTCAAATGCTCGGTGTCCACGAGGCCAAATTTTGGGAATGAGCAATTCCGATTTAGAGATCCCCACTGAATTGGCCATAATCGAATTAGTTTAGACATCAATTTTGGTCACGTGCTGATAAGGTCAAATTTTCGGTGTCCACGGTGCCACATTTTGGGAGTGACCAATCCCTACTTGAATTTCTCCACTGAGTTGGCCATACTCGAATTAGTTTAGACCAATTTTGGTCACATTCTGATTAGGTCAAATTTTCGGTATCTACGGGGCCAAATTTTCGGAGCGAGCAATCCCGATTTAAAGAGCCCCACTGAACTGGCCATACTCGAAATAGTTTAGACATCAATTTTGGTCACCTTCCGATGAGGTGTAATTTTCGGTGTCCAAGGATCAAAATTATGGGAGAGGGCAAACCCGACTTAGAGATCCCCACTGAATTGGCCATACTCGAAAAAGCTTAGAAATAAATTTGGTCACATTCTGTCAAGGTCAAATTTGAGTATCCAAGGGGCCATATTTTGGGAGTGAGCAATCCCGATTTAGAGGTCCCCACTGAATTGGCTATATATGAATTAGTTTAGACATCAATTTTCGTCACATTCTGATGACGTCAAATTTTCGGTGTCCAATGGGCCAAGTTTTGGGAGTGAGCAATCCCGACTTAGAGATCCCCACTCAATTGGCCATACTCGAATTAGTTTAGACACCAATTTTGGTCACATTCTGATGAGGTCAAATTTTCGGTGTCCACGGGGCCAAACTTTTGGGAGTGAGCAATCCTGATTTACAGATACCCACTCAATTGGCCATACTCGAATTAGTTTAGACATCAATTTTGGTCACATTCTGATGAAGTCAAATTTTCGGTGTCCACAGGGCCAAATTTTGTAAGTGAGCAATCCCGATTTAGAGATTCCCACTGAATTGGCCATACTCGAATTAGTTTAGAGATCAATTTTGGTCATATTCTGATGAGGTCAAATTTTCGGTGTCCACGAGGCCAAATTTTGGGAGTGAGTAATTCCGATTTAAAGATCCCCACTGAATTGGCCATACTCGAATTAGTTTAGGCACCAATTTTGGTCACAGTCTGATAAGGTCAAATTTTCGGTGTCCACGGGGCCAAATTTTGGGAGTGAGCAATCGCAATTTACAGATCCCCACTGAATTCGCCATCTCGAATTAGTTTAGACATCAATTTTGGTCACATTCTGTTGAGGTCAAATTTTCGGTGTCCATGGTGCCACATTTTGGGAGTGAGCAATCCCGATTTAGAGATCCCCACTGAATTCGCCATACTCGAATTAGTTTAGACATCAATTTTGGTCACATTCTGATGAGGTCAAATTTTCGGTAACCACGGGGCCAAATTTTCGGAGTGAGCGATCCCGACTTAGAGATGCCCACTGAATTGGCCATACTCGAAATAGTTTAGACATCAATTTTGGTCAAATTCTGATGAGGTCAAATTTGGGTATCCAAGGGGCCAAATCTTGGGAGTGAGCAATCCTGATTTAGAGGTCCCCACTGAATTGGCTATACTTGAATTAGTTTAGACAACAATTTTCGTCACATTCTGATGACGTCAAATTTTCGGTGTCCAAGGGGCCACATTTTGGGAGTGAGAAATCCCGACTTGAAGTTCCCCACTGAGTTGGCCATACTCAAATTAGTTAGAGATCAATTTTGGTCATATTCTGATGAGGTCAAATTTTCGGTATCCACGGGGCCAAATTTTGGGAGTGAGCAATCCCAATTTAGAGATCCGCACTGATTTGGCCATAATCGAATTAGTTTAGACCTCAATTTTGGTCACATTCTGATGAGGTCAAATTTTCGGTGTCCACGAGGCCAAATTTTGGGAATGAGCAATACCGATTTAGAGATCCCCACTGAATTGGCCATACTTGAATTAGTTTAGACAACAATTTTGTTCACATGCTGATAAGGTCAAATTTTCGGTGTCCACGGGGCCATATTTTGGGAGTGAGCAATCCCAATTTAGAGATCCCCACTGAATTCGCCATACTCGAATTAGTTTAGGAATCAATTTTGGTCACATTCTCATCAGGTCAAATTTTCGGTGTCCACAGTGCCACATTTTGGGAGTGAGCAAACCCGGCTAAAAGTTCCCCACTGATTTGGCCATACTCGAATTAGTTTAGACCTCAATTTTGGTCACATTCTGATTAGGTCAAATTTTCAGTCTCCCGGGGCCAAATTTTAGGAGTGAGCAATCCTGATTTAGAGATCCCCACTAAATTGACCATACTCGAAATAGTTTAGACATCAATTTTGGTCACATTCTGTCAAGGTTATATTTGGGCATCCAAGGGACCAAAATTTGGGGTGAGCAATCCTGATTTAGGGATCCCCACTGAATTGGCCATACTTGAAATAGTTTAGACATCACTTTTAGTTACATTCTGATGAGGTCAAATTTTGTGTGTCCGAGGGGCCAAAGTTTAGGAGTCAGCAATCCCGATTTAGAGATCCCCACTGAATTGGCCATACTCGAATTGGTTTAGACACCAATTTTGGTCACTTTCTGATGAGGTCAAATTTTCGGTGTCCATGGCGCCAAATTTTGGGAGTGAGCAATCCCGATTTAGAGATCCCCTCTGAATTGGCCATACTCGAATTAGTTTAAACATCATTTTTGGTCACATTCTGACGAGGTCAAATTTTGGGTGTCAAAGGGACCACATTTTGGGACTGAGCAATCCCGATTTAGAGATCCCCACTGAATTGGCCATACTCGAATTAGTTTAGACATCAATTTTGGTCACATTCTGATGAGGTCAAATATTCCGTGTCCAAGGAGCCACATTTTGGGCGTGAGCAATCCCGACTTGAAGTTCCCCACTGAGTTGGCCATACTCAAATTAGTTTACACATCAATCTTGGTCACATTCTGATGAGGTCAAGTTTTCGGTGTCCCCGCGGCCAAAGTTTGGGAGTGAGCAATCCGGATTTACAGATCCCCAGAGAATTGGCCATACTCGAATTAGTTTAGAGATCAATTTTGGTCATATTCTGATGAGGTCAAATTTTCGGTATCCACGGGGCCAAATTTTGGGAATGAGCAATACCGATTTAGAGATCCCCACTGAATTGGCCATACTTGAATTAGTTTAGACAACAATTTTGTTCACATGATGATAAGGTCAAATTTTCGGTGCCCACGGGGCCATATTTTGGGAGTGAGCAATCCCAATTTAGAGATCCCCACTGAATTCGCCATACTCGAATTAGTTTAGGCATCAATTTTGGTCACATTCTCATCAGGTCAAATTTTCGGTGTCCACAGTGCCACATTTTGGGAGTGAGCAATCCCGGCTAAAAGTTCCCCACTGATTTGGCCATACTCGAATTAGTTTAGACCTCAATTTTGGTCACATTCTGATTAGGTCAAATTTTCAGTCTCCCGGGGCCAAATTTTAGGAGTGAGCAATCCTGATTTAGAGATCCCCACTAAATTGACCATACTCGAAATAGTTTAGACATCAATTTTGGTCACATTCTCTCAAGGTTATATTTGGGCATCCAAGGGACCACATTTTGGGACTGAGCAATCCAGATTTAGAGATCCGCACTAAATTGGCCATACTCGAATTAGTTTAGACATCAATTTTGGTCACATTCTGATGAGGTCAAATTTTCCGTGTCCAAGGAGCCACATTTTGGGAGTGAGCAATCCCGACTTGAAGTTCCCCACTGAGTTGGCCATACTCAAATTAGTTTACACATCAATCTTGGTCACATTCTGATGAGGTCAAGTTTTCGGTGTCCCCGGGGCCAAATTTTGGGAGTGCGCAATCCGGATTTACAGATCCCCGCAGAATTGGCCATACTCGAATTAATTTAGAGATCAATTTTGGTCATATTCTGATGAGGTCAAATTTTCAGTATCCACGGGGCCAAATTTTGGGAGTGAGCAATCCCAATTTAGAGATCCGCACTGATTTGGCCATACTCGAATTAGTTTAGACCTCAATTTTGGTCACATTCTGATGAGGTCAAATTCTCGGTGTCCACGAGGCCAAATTTTGGGAGTGAGCAATTTCGATTTAGAGATCCCCACTGAAATGGCCCTACTCGAATTAGTTTAGAGATCAATTTTGGCCTTATTCTGACGAGGTCAAATTTTCGGTGTCCATGGGGCCAAATTTTGAGAGTGAGCAATCCCTTTTAGAGATCCCCACTGAATTGGCCATACTCGAATTAGTTTAGACATCAATTTTGGTCACATTCTGATGAGGTCAAATTTTTGGTGTCCAAGGGGCCAAATTTTCGGATTAAGCAATCCCGATTTAGAGATCCCCAGTGAGTAGGCCATACTCGAATTAGTTTACACATCAATCTTGGTCACATTCTGATGAGGTCAAGTTTTCGGTGCCCGCGGGGCCAAATTTTAGGAGTGAGAAATCCCGATTTAGAGACCCCCACTGAATTGGCCTACTCGAATTAGTTAAGACATCAATTTTGGTCACATTCTGATAAGGTCAAATTTTCGGTGTCCACGGGGCCAAATTTTGGGAGTGAGCAATCCCAATTTAGAGATCCCCACTGAATTCGCCATACTCTAATTAGTTTAGACATCAATTTTGGTCACATTCTGATGAGGTCAAATTTTCTGTGTCCAAAGGCCAAATTTTGGGAGTGAGCAATCCGATTTAGAGATCCTCACTGAATTCGCCATACTCGATTAGTTTACACCTCAATTTTGTTCACATTCTGATGAGGGCAAATTTTCGGTCTCCCGGGGCCAAATTTTCGGAGAGAGCAATCCCGATTTAGAGATCCCCACTGAATTGGCCGTACTCGAAATACTTTAGACATCAATTTTGGTCACATTCTGTCAAGGTTATATTTGGGCATCCAAGGGACCAAAATTTGGGGTGAGCAATCCCGATTTAGGGATCCCCACTGAATTGGCCATACTCGAATTAGTTTAGACATCACTTTTAGTTACATTCTGACGAGGTCAAATTTTGGGTGTCCAAGGGCCAAAAGTTAGGAGTTAGCAATCCCGATTTAGAGGTCCCCACTGAATTGGCCATAATTGAATTAGTTTAGACATCAATTTTAGTCATATCTGACGAGGTCAAGTTTTGGGTGTCCAAGGGGCCAAATTTTGGAACTGAGCAATCCTGATTTAGAGATCCCCACTGAATTGGCCATACTCGAATTAGTTTAGACACCAATTTTGGTCACTTTCTGATGAGGTCAAATTTTCGGTGTCCATGGGGCCAAATTTTGGGAGTGAGCAATCCCGATTTAGAGATCCCCTCTGAATTGGCCATACTCGAATTAGTTTAAACA
Organism: Amblyomma maculatum; assembly: GCF_055883805.1. Taxonomy (NCBI): domain Eukaryota; kingdom Metazoa; phylum Arthropoda; class Arachnida; order Ixodida; family Ixodidae; genus Amblyomma; species Amblyomma maculatum. Next base: position 48,849,070 of record NC_139348.1, on the reverse strand, counting down.
TCATTTTTGGTCATATTCTGATGAGGTCAAATTTTGGGTGTCCAAGGGACCACAGTTTGGGACTGAGCAATCCCGATTTAGAGATACCCATGAATTGGCCATACTCGAGTTAGTTTAGACATCAATTTTGGTCACATTCTGATGAGGTCAAATTTTTGATGTCCAAGGGGCAAAATTTTGGGACTGAGCAATCCCGATTTAGAGATCCCCACTGAATTGGCCATGCTCGAATGTTTATATATCAGTTTTGGTCGCATTCTGATGAGGTCAAATATTTGGTGTCCTAGGGACCAAAATTTGGGGTGAGCAATCCCGATTTAGGGATCCCCACTGAATTGGCCATACTCGAATTAGTTTAGACATCAATTTTGGTCACATTCTGATGAGGTAAAATTTTCGGTGTCCACGGGGCCAAATTCTGGGAGTGAGCAATCCCAATTTAGAGATCCCAATAAATAGGCCATACTCGAATTAGTTTAGACATCAATTTTGGTCACATTCTGATGAGGTCAAGGTTTCGGTGTCCACGGGGCCAAATTTTGGGAGTGAGCAATCCCGATTTAGAGATCCCCACTGAATTGGCCATACTCGAAGTAGTTTAGACATCAATTTTGGTCACATTCTCATGAGGTCAAAATCTCGGTGTCTAAGGGGCCAAATTATGGGAGAGGGCAACCCCGACTTAGAGATCTCCACTGAATTGGCCATACTCGAAATAGTTTAGAAATCAATTTTGGTCACATTCTGAAAAGGTCAAATTTGGGTATCCAAGGGGCCAAATTTTGAGAGTGAGCTATCCCGATTTAGAGATCGCTACTGAATTGGCCATACTCGAATTAGTTTAGACATCAATTTTGGTCACATGCTGATAAGGTCAAATTCTCGGTGTCCACGAGGCCAAATTTTGGGAGTGAGCAATTCCGATTTAGAGATCCCCACTGAATTGGCCATACTCGTATTAGTTTAGACATCAATTTTGGTCACGTGCTGATAAGGTCAAATTTTCGGTGTCCACGGGGCCATACTTTGGGAGTGAGCAATCCCAATTTAGAGATCCCCACTGAATTCGCCATACTCGAATAAGTTTAGACATCAATTTTGGTCACATTCTGATGAGGTCAAATTTTCGGTGTCCACGGTGCCACATTTTGGGAGTGAGCAATCCCGGCTTGAAGTTCCCCACTGAGTTGGCCATACTCGAATTACTTTAGACCTCAATTTTGGTCACATTCTGATTAGGTCAAATTTTCGGTATCTACGGGGCCAAATTTTCGGAATGAGCAATCCCGATTTAGAGATCCCCATTGAATTGGCCATACTCGAAATAGTTTAGACATCAATTTTGGTCACTTTCCGATGAGGTCAAATTTTCGGTCACCAAGGGGAATTGAGCATGGTAAAGACAAAATGTGGATTGGATCAAAATTTCTTTGCTGCATTAAAAAAAAGATGGCCACAAAGGATACTTTTCAGCGACACGGAATACTTGTATTTGACGAGATACAGGTGCGAAAAGAGATGGCGGTTGAGTCGAAAAGGATGATTTATGCTGGTTTTGCTGACTTTGGAAAGGAAGCACCGCCAAGCGAAGTATTTGCTGACCATGGGCTCGTGTGCTTACGTTCCACTCCTTCGGCGAAACAAATTCACAACCAATCGCCGTTTTCGCAAGTAAAGGCCCAACACGAGGAACAGTCCTTGCCCAGCTTGTAGCGAAGGCAATAAATAGTCTGGAGGATTCAGGCGTGTTTTTGGATGCTGTTGTATGCGATGGCGCTGCGACGAACCGCCGTGTGTGGAATGAGTTCGGGATTAGCGGCAGCCGTGAAAACGCCTGCAACTCATTCGTAGACCGCCTTGACGACAGTAGGAAAGTGTTGGTTTGTTCGGACGCTCCGCATTTATTAAAATGCGTTCGAAATCGACTTCTAGCTCAAAAAGCACTCAAGATCAACAGTGAGCTAATCCTCTGGGCCCACTACGATAGGCTTTATATAGCGGACACCAAGGTTCCAGGGTGCCTAAGAGTATGCCCCAAGCTTTCGTAATCTCACTTGAATCCGACTACTTCCGAGATGAGAGTAAAGCTCGCAACGCAGCTCTTCAGCAGGAGTGTCGCGGATGGTCTTGAAAATTATTCCAAGCGCGGCGTCCATGGTCTACAGAATCTGAAAGGGACAATAAATTTCACACTCATCTTCAACAACCTCTTTGACGCACTCTACCGAAGTTTCCCTGCCGAAGGAATAAAACCAGGCAGCCGTGACATTGACACCCTTTATTCATTTTTAAAGTGGTTAGACGCATGGGAGAAGGAAGTATCCGGCGGCCGAATTTCGAAAGCCGCTTTTCTTACGGAGTCAACATCTGAAGGCCTCCGAGTCACAGTGCATGCAACGCAGGAACTCACAACATATTTGTTAGAAAAGTGCGGGTACAAATACGGGCTGACAACAAAATTTAATCAGGACGTATTAGAGCGTTTCTTTGGTACCATCCGGCAGGTAGGTGGACAGAACGATCACCCGTCCATGCCGACATTCATACAGCTGTACAACATGTTGATTATCTATAGTCTCGTAAAGCCCCCAAAATTCGGAAACTGTAAAGTTGGAGATGATGGCAAGGAGCAACGAGTTTTGTCGCTTTCTGACCTGAAGTCCTCTTTCAGCTGTAATCAGATTAAAGAGAACAAGCTGGATGAGCCTCAAAAGAAGCTTGACGGATTTTTAGGAAGTGAAATTGAGTGCGAAAATGTGCTCGACCACGACTACACAAAGCCAGATGAAGCCGACTGAATAATTTATTATGTGACAGGATACCTCTGCCGCAAACTTCTCAAATCGACATCATGAGAAGAATGTCGAAGTGGGCTGGTAAAGCTGGTCTCAATTTCTGAACAGCCGGAGGCTGCTCTTGTAAATCTCAAGACAAAAGGACGACTGCTGCACTCGGCATCTCATATTTTTCAAATGCTGGAGAGAGCGGAAACAATTTTCCGAAAATACGCTGCGAAACCCGATGCTTATAACCTCACCGTCGACGAAATGCTTCATACGCATCGCTTTGCATTTCCATGTGCTGAGCACAAAGTAGATATGGCAGCACAGCTTCTAAATTACTACGTTGCAATGAGGATGCGGCAGTTCAGAAAGCAGAAAAAATCGGACAACAGCAAGTCTCGCAACTTTAGAAAGCTCGCGAAGCTTGTGTAAGCCGGGAAAGCCGCGTACGCGGATCTGGCAGCTAGGGGTGGAGAGCCTGGTACAAACAGCTGGTCTTCGAGCACATCTCCTGTGTCTTCTACAAGGGTCCATGTGTCCAGCGTTGCGCGGTAACGCGATTCCAAACATCTTTGGAGCAACTTGACGGAACTGACGTAGTGTGCGCGGTGATAACGTGTATGACAGTGTACGTGCGTCTACCGAAGTGAAAATTGGCGTGTGGTGCTGCTCGTTTTTCTGTGTTTTGATATTTGTTTTTCTGTGTATTTTCAGCTTTGTTTAAGTGTTCAAGTACAATGATGCCACTTGCATTAAATGATATCAGAGACATGCTTTATACGGCTTGTTGTTTCTTTCAATTTTATAATAAAAATTACGAAGGACCACAAATCTTTCTCTGGTAAATCACCTATACATGTAAAACAATCAATTGCAGGGTGTTTTCCAGTAAGATCAAACAAAGAATGATCAGTCGACCTTCTATATTTATTTCCAAATTTTATGTATTGTTGCATAATGACTGGAAAGAAGATATCTACGATTGGTTTTGCAGCCGAAATTTTTTTCGAGGTAGAGAGAATTAATAATGACAAAAATGTGGAGTGCCACGCTTATCTTTTCTGCTGTCTTGGCGAACTTTGGTTACGAATTATACAAAATATAGTAAAGTCAGTTAGCTGAAAATTGTCTCACTGAATATATGCGTATTTTTATTTGTATTCAGTCATTTTGACTTTTCTGGTAGATCTTATAAAACTCCTCAAAATCGGTCCATGAAACAATGTTACCTTCTTTGGAGGCCTTTATCTCAAAGAAAGTTTCTGGTAGAGCGGCAATAATTCCACGCTATGTTCTCAGCATACATGTCTATCAATTAAACTGCTATAACTGTTATTTATATAACGTTTCATTGGAGAGATATGATCGCATTAATTTCAAGGTAACAACGAGCAATGCAAATTTCTGAAGACAATGAAAAATATTTTATTTTTATGCCTTAAACTTTGTTCATCTATTCTCCTCTGCATAAGCTTACAAAACTATTAAAACATATTTCACAATATTGATGAACTTGTAGTTATAGCCAGCCGATTAAGGCCCTTACGCAAGGATTCGCAATTCTTGTCGATCCGACTTCTTACCCGCTAATGCATTAAATGCAGGCAGGGTTGGATTTCAGGTGCTTAAAAACAACTAAGAAGCACAGAAATGATGTCAGCTGTGCTTAGGACGTTATATTCGGGATGATGTGGTCACCGGAGCGACCATGAGCGCGGGCGGCATGCACACTGCAGACGCTCGTTGTGAGATCTCGTTTTCGCGTCCTCGGATCCTCTTGGGTAGTTGTTCGACGCGTGTGCAATGGAGCTTCGCTATTCTATCCGGCCCTTGTTCGCACCGCAACCAGACGCCGATAACGCGGCGGTGAAGGAAGCAAGATCAAAGCTCTGTCGGCGAGGTTTGAGCGCCCGCTGCATCCTTGCGGGCGTGACAGCCTTGCCACATGAGAAACTGCGCTGCGCCAGATGGTATCGGTATCAGAATGAACATGGCGCTACAGTGGCAAAGCGAAGTACCGAAGGCCAAAAAAAAAAGGAAAGCTATCTGTAGCCGAATGCGCGGGCCTATCTCAGATGACGGCAGTCACATGGCCAGATTGGGTCTTTTGCTGCGCGTTCGATCTACGGTTCGCACTTCAAGCCGGCTCGCATAGCCTGGAAGCATTAAAGAAACTGTACAGGAATGAAAGGGATGTGCGTCGTCGAATGATTATAATAAACCATTAAAATTAAATAAATGGATTCACCTTTTAGCATCCTACCTTCAAGTTGTGGTGTAATGCACTACACGCACGTGTACATGGTAATAAATAGAAATGCGAGCAAAGGCGCGCCTACGGGTTTCGCTGCTTAAATTTCTTGCATCATGCTTACATTTGGGTTGCAGCAAAAGCCTTCTACAATTGTCCGTCGTGCAATAAATTAGAAGAATAGCATGTTTTTTTATCAATCGAAAAAAAGAACGCGAGAAGAAATTCAAACAGCGGAGTGCACGAACGTGACTGTGTTTTCTTTTTTTTTCAGCGCGACAGTACCTAAAACTTAACATATGTTTGCAGCTGTGAAGGCTCACATAGTCATCTTGCAATCCTTTGGATGCTTTTTAGCACCGCTTAAAAGAGTGTTTTAAGGAAATATTGTATTACTCGTGTTTGTGGTAAATCGCAAAGCTGCATATCAATAAAGTGGTCACTCATGAGGCTTCTAGTCGAACTATAACCCGGAATGCGGGCACAAATATGTAAGAACATCCTTCCAAGCAATAATAATAATTTCAAGCAGATTAAATCAAGCGCCTGTGTCAGGCGCGCCCATAGGAGCGCCAGCAATGCGAGCGACGAAGTAGGCCCCAGCACCGGTGCTGCCCCTGGCGGCCGCGTCATGCGTAAAAGTCACACTAAGCGGCCGTCGGAGCACCTCTCTCTTTCTTCCACCGTGATGCGATATGTAGTTATAGTGCTTTGCGTCTAATTTCCTAGCAACAAGAAAAGGGCGACGTTTATGCTGGGGGATTTCGGCTCTAGGAGTGAGTCATTTCTTCTTGTTGTTGTTCCGAGTGGACTTCCTTACAGGCGTTACGTGTTTGAACGTAGCTGACTTAGGGTTGGTCTTGCAGATGATTGCATACTTGTCACACTTGACGTCGCGGCACTCTACACTGTTACGACCGTGCATCCGCATTGGCGCGCTCTATTGTTCGCCTGTGGGCATGAATAAGTGTTGTGGATATGTGGTGATGGTCCAATGGCTCTAAGTGAGCCTGTTTCCAGGAATCCTGTTTTGTAAGCCTGTTTTGCTTTGTGGACACCCTGCAAATGCCAAATTGACCCTGTCAAGAGAACGTCTGGAAAAACACAAAGAAACGTCCCCCTGCGGGAAATAGCAGGAAGTGCTTTCTTTCTGTTCACCCTTCCAGTCGAGAAGTGCCATCGTCCAGTGAGGAATGCCTACTATCTAAAGGAGACGACAGAGTGACATGTCCGCTGACGTGCAGGACAAGAAAGGAGCATGACGCATACGGCCATTAAATGATTTCCCGGGAATGCAGGAAAGATTTGCAATTGTCGAAAACGGACAATGCTGGGAGCGTATGCGGCGCCCACGTGCACTTGGGTTTCTGAGAAGTAAATCCACTTGCCGGAACCAGCTGCCTATCGATTCTTGGCTGAAGAATAGAAATGTACCTCCTCGCCGTTCCCAAGCTTTTCCCGCCAACAAGTGACCAGGCTCAACGAAACAATGCCGGACCAGTCAGTGCCTCAGACCATCAGTGCAGTGATGTGTTCGATTGGATGCCGATATCTGAGGGGCGTGCCCTGGATTTGGTTGGTCAGCATCTTCAGAGAGGGGCTGGACATAGGGGGTTTTAAGGACGCTGCAGAGCACGAAATGTCGCTCTGGGCCCTGGGTAAACGGCTCATCCAGTCGCTTCTCGCTATGAACTCTTAACGCTTGCCATTTTGCTGATGTACCCTTCTTTTTCGTGTAAATAATCTTGTAAATAAGTTTCTCAAAGTGCCATTAAACCTGCTTGTACATATTTCACCAACTTCGAAGATTCAATCCTACTTCAACCCCGAGTCTCTGCACGCTACCAAGTGAAGGCCGGGTCGACGTAGCCCCAGCGTCACGACAACTGGTGGCAGCGGTGGGATCTGAATCTACAAGCCACAACAACTGGTGACCAGCGTTGGGATCTGGATCTACAAGCTACAACATCTGGTGATTCGAGGTGGGATCTGAATCTACAAGCCACTACATCTGGTGATCGGAGGTGGCATCTCAAGCAACAAGCAGGCGCAACAATCGGCCAACAAGAGAGCAGCTCGGAACATCGATCGCATATGTGGGTGAGTGCTTGGTTTTTCTTCTGATGTGGACCAGGTTCTAGAACAGGGTTAGATTTTAGAACTGGTAAAAAGTGTTGAAACGCCTTTAGGTTTGGTAGTTTGCACTGTTGTTTTGGAAGTAGCCGACACTCGGAGCGATCATGGACCTACAAAAGCTGCAGAAACCGGAACTGTTGCTATTGTGTGAGGAATTGGGAATTAATACAAGTGGTTTGGCACGAAAACCCTTGATTATAAAGGCAATCACTGATTTGGGAACAGATGATGAGGAGCTCAGTGAAGCATGGAACCTCATCGGACAAAAAAAGGAGGAGCAGCTCAGACAGCAGAAAGAGCGGGAAAACGAGGAAAAGAGGCGTGAGCGTGAACTTGAGAGGGAAAAAGAGGAAAAGAAGCGTGAACTTGAGAGGGAAAAAGAGGAAAAGAAGCGTGAACTTGAGAGGGAAAAAGAGGAAAAGAAGCGTGAAATTGAAAGAGAAGCAAAAAGGCTGGAGCTAGAAATTGAGCTCCGGAAATTAGAACTAGAGTTGAGCAAGAGGTCGGGCAATTGTCCCCAGCTAGCGGTGCGTCTTCTCAACAAGGAGGCAGATTTCAAGATGTCAAAGTACATGCAGCCATATGTGATATCAGGGGATATCGGTCTGTATCTGGCTAACTTTGAGCGAACTTGCGAAAAACTGTCCTTCCAGCGAGACACTTGGTCTCAGAGATTATTGACGGTTCTGCCCTGCGAGGCAGCGGAGGTTGTCGCGCGGCTAAGCAAGGAGGACGCGGACAACTACGAGAAGGTCAAAGCTTGCCTTCTGAGAAAGTATAGGCTTAGCGCCGAGGCGTTCAGACAACGTTTTCGGAACGCTACTAAGTCCAGGGACGAGAGTTACCCTGAATTCCTGTACAATTTAAGAGTTAATTTGGGCGAGTGGCTAAAGAGCACTGATTCCTACAGTGATAGGGACGCTGTAGTCGAGCGAATTCTTTTGGAGCAGTTTTATAACTGCCTCCCAGAAAAAGAAAGAAATTGGTTACAGGACCGAGGCGAAATTAAGTCGGCAACTGAAGCTGCCGAACTTATTGAGGAGTATGCTTCGCGCCGACAATTCAGCAACCCAGCAGTGGATAGGCCCCGCAATCCCAGCTTGAGTGTGAATAACCGTCAGGAAAAGCACTTTGCTAGAGTTGGAAACGAAGAAATGAAGGTTTCTTCAGGCAAACTCCCTAGAAAGGACGGCAGTGAGAAAAGGGAGGAAGTGACCAACGCGCAGAACACAAAGAGTAAGTTTGAGGCTAGGAAGCCGCTCACATGCTTTAGGTGTAATGAGCAGGGTCACATTGCCGTCAACTGCCGGAAAGAAAGGTTTGCTTTCTCGTATGTCAGTGACTGCTATGAAAATATGCAGCTTTTAGAACCCTACCTGCATGACCTAGTAGTCAACGGGAAGCCTTGCAAGGTACTGCGCGATTCGGCCGCAACGATGGATGTTGTCCATCCGGCGTATGTATCGCCTTCCGACTATACAGGACAGTGTGCATGGATCCGACAGGTAGTTGAGGAACAGAGTGTGTGCTTGCCGATCGCGAACGTGGTCATCGAGGGCCCTTTCGGCGAATTAACAACCGAGGCTGCCGTTTCAGGAAAGCTTCCTAAGTGCTATCCGTATTTGTTCTCCAACAAATCGGACATGCTGCTGCAAAAGAGGGGCATCCTTTTCGGAGACAGAGTTGTGCAAGCCTTAACACGTTCAAAGGCGCGAGAACTAGCTACACTGCTCATTCCAGAAAAATCCACAGCGGAGGAAACGGCAGTTAAAACAGTGGTAAATGCGGAAGATAGCAGGTCAGAAAACTTTGAGAGCGAGGCATTTCAGATAAGTCAACATGAAAGTGAGCTTGATAAGACACAGAATGAGGACGTTCTTGAGAGTAACCTCTTGCCGCCAGTGTCTAGTAATCTCACGAGACTTTTAAGTGGAACCCGAGAGGACTTAGCTATGGAGCAAGCCGTGGTAAATCTAACGTTAAACCTTCCCGAGGAGATGGGGGACAACTTGATTTGCCTCAGCGGAAAGGGAAGCAACGCTCAGGAGCTTCTCAAAAAGACGGAGCAGAGAGGAGAACTAAAGAAATCCCAGCTGTCCGATCTGGGCGAAATAATAACAGAGTTTGAGGCCTGCTTTGTGGACAGGCCAGGCAGGACTGATTTGACTGAGCACGATATTGAGCTGACTTCAGACGTGCCAGTGCGATCAAGGTGCTACCGATTTTCTCCAAGGCAAAGAGAAATTCTGGATAGGGAAGTAACTCGCATGCTGGAATTGGGAGTAATAAAACCCTCGGAAAGCGATTATGCTTCGCCTATGATCTTAGTAGAAGCTCCAGGTAAAGACCCTAGGCCTGTGGTAGACTACCGAAAGCTAAATTCTCTCACCAGGGATCAGGTGTATCCCATTCCGAATATTGAGGAGAGAGTAGAACAGGTCAGTAGAGCGGCATATGTGACTACGCTGGACCTTACTCGAGGATACTGGCAAGTACCGCTCACTGAACGCGCCAGCAGATACGCGGCTTTCGTCACTCCGACGGGCAGCTACCAGCCAACAATGATGAGTTTCGGGCTCAAAAATGCTCCATTTTGTTTTTCCCGACTCATGGATAGGGTTTTAAAGGGGTGTGAAACATTCGCAGTGCCTTATTTAGATGACATTGCGGTTTTTTCCGACTCATGGGCGGACCATATGGTACATCTAAGAGCTGTACTGAGCCTTTTGCGTCAAGCTGGACTAACCGTAAAGGCCGAGAAATGTTGCCTGGCAAGGGCGACCGTGGACTACTTGGGTCACAATGTAGGTCAAGGTTTCAGGAAACCCAGCGAGATTAAGATTTCTGCGGTAGCAGACTATCCGCGGCCGAGCACGAAGACGGAAATTCGAGCATTCCTAGGTCTGACTGGGTACTACAATCACTACATCCCTAACTATTCAGCTTTGGCCAGCCCTCTGACCGACGCTCTCCGCAAGACAGAACCGACAAATGTAGTCTGGGACGAACAAAAGGAAGCCTCCTTCGTAAACCTGAAGGCTGTGCTGATTAGCCGTCCGGTATTGCGAGCTCCAGACTATGACCGAGAATTCACGGTCCAGTGTGATGCCAGTGATCGAGGGCTAGGTGCTGTTCTCTGCCAGAGAGATGACGACGGTAATGAGCACCCTGTGCTCTACCTGAGCAGAAAACTGAGTTCTAGAGAGAGGGCTTATTGCGCGTCAGAGAAAGAGTGCGCTTGCATTGTATGGGCCATTCAAAAATTGCAGTGCTATCTTGGAGGGACCAAATTCACCGTAGAGACGGACCATTGTCCCCTGGCTTGGCTGCAAACTGCGACATCGAAAAACAGTCGCCTTCTTAGGTGGAGCTTGATTTTACAGCAGTACAATTTTGAAATAAGATACAAAAAGGGGAAGCTAAATGGGAATGCGGACGCGCTTAGCCGCTCTTTCTAAGCGGTCCGAGATGTTCCTCACCATGTATCCAAATTGATACTCAGGTTCTTTTTTTTTCTTTTTTTTTTTCGTGCGCTTGAATATATGTGACTATGTAAAGCAGCAAGTTTGGTTTTCGAGGCATCCGTGGGTCCTGAACGTCTTGAGAGTGGGCTTTTCTCGAACAACAATGGCAGTTTTCTTTTAACCTGGTCTCTTCAGACGGGAGCCGAGTGCTTGTTTAGACATGTGGTTGAGTTTCAGACAGCTCGAGCAATTTGGCCTACAACAATCAAGACAACGCGACAAGCAACAGCGAGCTTCAAGCGTTCACGTGCAGGCCATTAAGTCGTCTCTTCATGCAGCAGCTGCGACTGCTGCCCTCCGAGACTCTTCTGGCGGGGGAGGAGGCTGTTACGACCGTGCATCCGCATTGGCGCGCTCTATTGTTCGCCTGTGGGCATGAATAAGTGCTGTGGATATGTGGTGATGGTCCAATGGCTCTAAGTGAGCCTGTTTCCAGGAATCCTGTTTTGTAAGCCTGTTTTGCTTTGTGGACACCCTGCAAATGCCAAATTGACCCTGTCAAGAGAACGTCTGGAAAAACACAAAGAAACGTCCCCCTGCGGGAAATAGCAGGAAGTGCTTTCTTTCTGTTCACCCTTCCAGTCGAGAAGTGCCATCGTCCAGTGAGGAATGCCTACTATCTAAAGGAGACGACAGAGTGACATGTCTGCTGACGTGCAGGACAAGAAAGGAGCATGACGCATACGGCCATTAAATGATTTCCCGGGAATGCAGGAAAGATTTGCAATTGTCGAAAACGGATAATGCTGGGAGCGTATGCGGCGCCCACGTGCACTTGGGTTTCTGAGAAGTAAATCCACTTGCCGGAACCAGCTGCCTATCGATTCTTGGCTGAAGAATAGAAATGTACCTCCTCGCCGTTCCCAAGCTTTTCCCGCCAACAAGTGACCAGGCTCAACGAAACAATGCCGGACCAGTCAGTGCCTCAGACCATCAGTGCAGTGATGTGTTCGATTGGATGCCGATATCTGAGGGGCGTGCCCTGGATTTGGTTGGTCAGCATCTTCAGAGAGGGGCTGGACATAGGGGGTTTTAAGGACGCTGCAGAGCACGAAATGTCGCTCTGGGCCCTGGGTAAACGGCTCATCCAGTCGCTTCTCGCTATGAACTCTTAACGCTTGCCATTTTGCTGATGTACCCTTCTTTTTCGTGTAAATAATCTTGTAAATAAGTTTCTCAAAGTGCCATTAAACCTGCTTGTACATATTTCACCAACTTCGAAGATTCAATCCTACTTCAACCCCGAGTCTCTGCACGCTACCAAGTGAAGGCCGGGTCGACGTAGCCCCAGCGTCACGACAACACTAATATTCCTATCAATGGAGGTACCGACGCCCTCTTCCACGTATTAATCAACAACCACCATCCATCCGCATGCCTCTGAAGTTTATCTCTCGCTGCTTAAACTAGTCCTAACTTCAAATTGTTTCGAGTTAGATTCATCCTATTATTTGCAGATATTTGGAACCAGCATGGGTACTCCATTCGCGCCGACTTACTCGAATATATTCATGGTGTAAGAGTACGTTCAGTCTGAGGTCGGTGTTCTGGTCGAACGTTTAACTAGCGGGTCAGTCTCTGGCGTCTTCTTCTTTGTCTGCCGTCTTCTTCGTAGCACGCGCCTTTTTGACATACGGTTGTCGTCTTTGTCACCGTCGACAGTCACAGAGCGTTGGTGTGGCACTACAATGGGAATTCTAGGATCCAATATACTAAATTCATTCCTGGAAAAGCCACTTATATACCTTCGCTATATTCACGATATTTTCATCATATGGCAGCATGGATTAGAATCACTTCAGTCGTTCGTCTCGCATCTTAATAATCGTCATGCTAGTATTAAATTCACTTGTCAGTCGTCGCAATTTAAAGTCGACTTTCTCGACTCCACGGTGTCAGTGGAAAACTTGAAACTTGTTTGTAGACAAAGCGAACAGATAAGCAACAATACCTAGATTTTACGAGTCATAATGCGGGACATTGTAAGCAAGGAATATTTGTAGGACAGGTGATACTGCTTAGAAGAATATGTAGCGATTATAGTGACTACCTAAACAAACTTACATTCATTGAGAGCAACAATAATTCAGAGAAACTATCCTGGTAACTCAATTAATATGGCCATCGAAAAAGCAAGCACTTTAAAGCGCAACGATGTGCTCACGAGACGACCAAAGGCCAACACTGAACGCCAGCCTTCTTTTGTAACTAAATACTCCAATGCCCTTCTAAACATAAGGAATATTCTGCGGAAATACAATTCCATGCTAGCGTGTAATGAACGCCTCAAGAAAATGTTTCCGGAGGCATCAAGGGTAACATAGAAACGTAACGCAAACCTCACAGATATTATGCGAAGCATATTAACCTAGGTTTCGGGCCTTCGCGCGACGCCCGGCGGTGGCCACCATTGACCCTGAAGTGGGGTCACGTGACATGACGTCACGTGATGACGTCACACCGGCTGCAGATGGGGCCTCATATCGCGCCGTCGGTCGCCTCCCGGCGGTGGCCACCATTGACCTTGAAGTGAGATCACATGATGTGACGTCACGTGATGACGTCGCACCGGACTTTAAGATGGGGCCTCATATCGCGCCGTCGGACGTCGCCCGGCGGAGGCCTCCACGCTTCGGCTCGCGCCGTCGCGCGCGATGCGGCGGCGGCGCCACCATCGCTGCATCACGTGATATGTGACGTCACGGCAGGAATGAAGCGGCGCGCGCCAGCCGTCGCGTCAGTCTCTGTGCCCGCAACCGCGCCAGCGTCTTTGCGCCGGGCGTGTATGCGGTCAAGATGCCTCCAAACGCTAAGAGTCATGCATTTACGGACCATAAGAGTGTGTTTGTCTGGCTGCAAAGAATAAAGTACGACGATTAACCTAAAACTACGTCTCCGTTATTTAGCCCCATCCACACTGAGGCAGCTGCTTAACATGCTTCGCATCCACTGGGCTTAACCTTGATAAGCCTCCAATTTTTTCTAGTACATTCTAAACTCGACAACAAGCATCCAACATAACCACATCCTTGCTCTCGACCTAGATGTAAAACGTGCAGTATTATACAAAAAGACACCACGGTTAAACGTAATGCAAGCGATTTCACTTTTCACATAAAATCAGCCTTTAACTGCACATCTTCAAACATTATCTACCTTCTAGAATGGTCCTTTTGTCATAAACAGTACATCGGAGAGACAGGGCAACCAATGAACATACGGCTTAATGGACTTCAGGCAGACGTAAGCAAAAACCTCCCGAAAGAAGTTTCCCAGCATTTCAATTAGAAAGACCATAATATTGAAGAAATCAAATTATATATTCTCCAGTCAGGTTTTAAATCTTCAAGGGACAGAAAATATAGAGAGCCATATCTAATTCATAAATTTAGAACATTGGAATCAGCAGGAATAAATATATCTTAGGGAACGTTAGAATTCCTTAAGTATATTCCCTCTGCATCATAACCATTCGGGAAAACAATCCCACATAGCGTTAACTGTACAGTTTATTCGCAACGCATGTACACTCTATTCCCTTCCGCAATAGCATAACCTTACATGTTCCACTAAATACATTTCCTCCTTATCACTTGTTGCTTGAATTTGTCCTCATTTTTTCATTATTTTTTTTCATGTCAGTTGCGGTTCCCTGTGCGGTTATTATCCTGTGATTTTGTACTTCTCTTCCCCGCCCCAAACCTTTGGAGAAAGCTTCAAGAATTGTCCCCCTTAGATATATGTTTAATCAGGGCCCTTCGCAAAGTGTATCCCTTTGTAAGGTGTATCTGCACCAAACCCGCATAAATGGTGACTAATCATCTACCCGGTACTGTGTTTCTTCCTGGTACTGCCGCTTTTACTTCTTTTCCAGGCCACAGGATCTCTGGTTCCAGGTTGAGATACATACTTAAGATTATTATTATTTTTTTGTCAGTTGTGGCTCACTGTGCGGTTATTATCCCGTGACTTTGTACTCCCTTCCAGCTTTTAAGAATTGTCCCCCTAGATAAATGCCTTATCAGGGCCCTTTCCATAGACTGTCCCTTTGTAAGGTGTATCTGCACCAAACCCGCTTAAGTGGTGACAAATCACCTACCCGGTATTGTAGTTTTTCCTGGTACTACTGCTTTTACTTCTTTTGCAGGCCACAGAATCCCTGGTTCCAGCTTGATAAATACATACTGAAGGAAGTGGGGTTTATTGGGGGTTATTCGAAGCACTGGAGACGGCGACCGGTGACACAAGGCGATCGTAGAGCGAGGCACAATATCGTCCGAACAAGACAGTCAGAGCTCTCAGAGCGCGCGCCAGCTGATCGTAGTCTTCATCGTCGTTAGCTTCGGCGCTGTATCATCTTCTTCCTTACAATTTCCCTGGCGGAAAGAGGGAGCCATCCTGGCGACTTAGGGCGAGGGTATGACAAGGGGGTCGTAGTATGGCTTAAATCGACTGACGTGAACAACTTCTCGCCCGCGGCGACGGTGGTCTGAAGAAGGCGTTGCCGGCACCACGACGTAGTTAACTGGCGATGTACGCTGCAATACACGATAAGGGCCATTATACTTTGCAGAGAATTTTGAATCAGCCGGAACACAGAGCCAAACAAGGATGTTGATTGGAAAGTCAGCAGCGGGCTTTCCGTGATCGCTCTCATGTCGGCGAAGATCTTGAATGCCCGTCGTGAATGAGCGCGCCAGCTGACGGCACTGCTCAGCATTTCGGGCAACAGCAGAAAGAGAAGTGTACTCTGAACTGTCGGGGTGGTAAGGAAGTATGGTGTCCAGTAGACAGGAAGGCTCACGACCGTATAGGAGAAAGAATAGGGAAATCCAGTCGTTGCCTGAGACACTGTGTTATAGGCATAAGTGATGTAGGGAAGCACCCGATCCCAATTAGACGCGTTAGAAGAAACGTACATGGCGAGCATGTCACCAAGCGGTCGGCTAAACCTTTCTGTGAGGCCGTTGGGTTGAGGATGGTAAGCTGTGGTGGTTCGATGTATTGTTTGGCAAGCTTCCAACAGCTCGTTGACCACTTGAGATAGGAAAACGCGGCTGCAGTCACTGAGAAGTTCATGAGGAGCCGCGTGACGTAGAACGAAGCGACGCAGGATGAAGGAGGTGACGTCCGGAGCTCTAGCCATAGGCAGGGCTGCACTCTCCGCGTAGCGAGTTAGGTGATCCATGGCGACTATTATCCAGCGGTTGCCTGATATCGAAGATGGAAGCGGGCCATAGAGGTCGATGCCGACACGATCAAAGGGTCGCGCTGGACAAGGCAATGGCTGTAATGGGCCGGCGGAGGGGCGCGGAGACGACTTCCGCTGCTGTCAAGCAGTACAGGACCAAATATAGCGGCGGACAAATTTGTACATCCCCCGCCAGTAGTACCGCTGGCGAAGACGCTCGTATGTCTTCAACAGGCCAGCATGGGCGCTTTGCGAGTCGGCATGGTGATGGGCACAAATTTCTGTGGGAAGATGGCGGGGAATGACCAAGAGCCATTTGCGACCATCCGGGCGATAGCTTTTGCGATACAGCAGACCACCCCGGATCGTAAAATGGGAAGCTTGGCTACGAAGGGCTCGCGGGAGTGAATACGTTGAGGACGCGGTGAGGACGTCTAGGAGCGAAGATATCCAGGGATCCCGGCGTTATTCAAAAGGCAGGTCGTCGGAAGTCAGGGCTGCAACGGAGGGTTCGGATATCGAGTGCAAGGGTGCAGGAGAAGGCAGCGGCGATCGCGACAAGGCGTCAGCCTCGGAGTGTTTGCGTCCCAATTGATATATCACGTCAAAGTCAAAGTCTTGAAGGCGAAGAGCCCAGAGGCCGAGGCGCCCAGAAGGGTCTTACAGGGAAGCCAACCCGCAGAAGACATGGTGGTCGGTGATGACGTTGAAGCGGCGGCCATATAAGTAAGGACGAAACGTTGTTAAGGCCCACACGATTGCAAGACATTCCTTTTTTGTGACGGTGTAGTTAGATTCAGCTTTCGTTAGGGCTCGGCTAGAGTAAGCAACCACATATTCGGAAAAGCCTTGCTTGCGTTGAGCGAGGACAGCGCCGAGGCCGATGCCGCTGGCGTCAGTGTGCACCTCTGTAGGAGCGGATGGGTCGTAATGGCGGATAACGGGCAGTGAAGTTAGCAGACGTCGGATTGTACTGAAAGCATCGTCGCAGAGTCGGCGGGACCACGGGACCACAAGTCGGCGGGACCACTCAGCAATTTTGTAAGCGGTGCAATGATGGTAGCGAAATTGTGGATAAAACGGCCAAAATATGAGCATAGGCCGACGAAGCTGCCCAGCTCTTTAACAGACGTCGGTTTCGGGAATTCAGTGACCGCACGCAGTTTGTCCGGATCGGGCAGGACGCCATCTTTGGACACGACATGACCCAGTATTATAAGCTTGCGGGCGCCAAAACGACCTTCCTTCAGGTTAAGTTGGAGACCAGCGCCAGTGAGACAGCTTAGGATTTGGTGCAAGTGCACGAGGTGCGTCGGAAAATCGGGAGAGAAAACGACGATGTCATCCAAATAACAATGACAAATGTTCCGTTTGAGGCCGCGTAATATGTTGTCCATCATTCGCTCAAACGTAGCAGGAGCGTTGCAAAGACCAAACGGCATCAAAGTGAACACACATAATCCATCAGGTGTAACAAAGTCTGGCTTGGGTCGGTCAGACTCAACCATATGGACTTGCCAATAGACAGAACACAGGTCCAGGGACGAAACGAACTTGGCTCCTTGTAAACAATCGATGGCGTCGTCAATGCGGGGTAGTGGGAATAAGTCTTTACGAGTAATTTTGTTAAGACGGCGGTAGTCAACGTAAAATCTTATGGAGCCATCCTTCTTTTTCACAAGTACCACGGGAGACGACCACGGACTAGATGAAGGCTGAATTACACGACGTTGTAGCATGTCGTCGACTTGGTCAGCAATAACACGGCGCCCTGTAGGCGAAACACGGTAAGGGCGCTGACGAAGAGGGGCCTGACTGCCGGTGTCCATGTGGTGAACAACCTCGGTCGCACGGCCCAAGGAAATCGTCTGAGCGTCAAACGAAGAACGGAACTGGTTGAGGAGAGCAAACAGTTGTTCACGGTGAGTCGGGTCGAGGTCACTGGCCACAGACGATTGAAAAATGTTCCAACTTGGTACATCGGAAGATTCAGTAATCGGCGTTACGGAGGCTACGTGGGCACTTTGTGGTGGATACCCATCAACCTCAAACGGCGAGATCAGGTCAGCAAGTTCAATATGACCAAGGCATTCTCCACGAAGTAGCGGGACCACAGCGGTGGAGGCATTCGCAACACCTATGTCAGCGGTACCGCAGTTAATATCAATGATAGCAAACTGAAGAAGGAGGTGACGGTGAGAGGCGAACATGGGAGAAGGCGTAAAAAGAACACTCGCATCGAAAGAAAAGGGTACACACACGGGAAAAATCACAGCACATTTGGGAGGAATGTCGGTGTTTGCAGTGACAACAAGTTTGGCGCAAGAAAAAGATGGCGAATTGTCAAGAACCGCATCACAGAGCGCAGAGAAGGCGACGTGGGCGCGGGCGCAGTCAATATCAGCGTTGTGGCAGGACAGGAAACCCCAGCCAAGAATTAAGTCATGCGAGCATGACGCAAGCAATAAAAACTCGACGACGTATAAGACTTCCGCGATAACGACACGCGCTGTGCAAGCAGCAGACGGACGAACGGAATTGGCGCTGGCGGTGCGAAGAGAGAGTCCAGAAGGCGGGGTGGTGACTTTATGAAGCGATTGGCAAGAACTTTCGCCAATGACAGAGAGAGTGGCCCCTGTATCGACGAGTGCAAGGGTACGAACACCATCAACAAAAACTTCGAGAACGTTCGGCGGAGACAGACGAGGACTTGAGGTAAGCGAAATGTGCGCAGTTCGTGCCCCAGGAACTGCGGCAGCTAGTTTTCCGAGTCTTGTATCACGCTGCGACGCCGCATTGGAGACACGGACCGACGACGAGGGGACGGCGAGCGGTGCAGTGGAATGTGCTAGCGGCCAGACGAGTTGTGCTGCTGCCCTGGAGGTGTCACCGGAGTTGGGCGCAAGGTTTCGTACTGATAATTGCAGTCAGCCATAGTGCGTGCAGGGGCAGAGCGTAGAGTACGACGGCACAGGCGGGCGACGTGGCCTAGCAAATAGGCCGGTTGTCATTCGTGCGCCAAGTATTGTAGGGAGGCGTCGTTGATAGGTACCGTGGAGCGACAGTCGGTGGCGACCTAGTCGGCACGTACGCAAAAGACTTGCGGCGAAGGGCGGGCGGTCACTTCTGCATATGTGGGAGGCATTTGTACTGGTACAGGTAGAGGCGGCACAACCATAGGGTGATTGCAACTCAATGGTGCAGCAAGAGGTGTGGGCTGCAGTGGAACAGGGTTGACATAAGGTGTAACAGGCGCTGGCTGGCCAAAACTGGGAAGTGCATCGGCAACCTCCTGCGTAATGGTGTGTCGGATCGCAGGGGTACGTAGCCGGGCTGTAGACGACGGGCGTGGACCAGACAAAAGCCCAAGCTGTCGGGAGACCTCAACCTGAACGAAGTCTTTGATGTCAGCTAAAAGATCACTGCTCACAGCCAGGCCAGAGATGGACGCAGCAGGTGCGGGAGAGCGACGAGTGCAGAGTCGTTGCTTGAGCATTTCTTCGAAACTTTGGCAAAGGTTGTACACTGATGCCACCGTAGTTGGGCTCTTTGCCCACAGCATGTGAAATGCATCGACATCAATGCCCTTCATTATATATTTTATCTTGGCAGCCTCATTCATAGACGGGTCGACACGCTTGCATAAATTAACGACGTCTTCAATGTAGCTTGTGAAGCTTTCCTCTTCATGCTGAACTCGTACGCGCAGGGCTTCTTCAGCCCGTAGTTTCCTAACTGTGGGACGACCAAAAATGTCCGTGAACTTTGCATTGAAGTTGGCAAGGCAAAGTTTGGCCGACATGCCCAAGTTGGCATGTCGGCCTCATGATTTCGATACCAGAGGTTAGCAACCTCCCTCAGGTAGAAGATGACGTTGTTGATTTTCATGCGGTCATCCCAGTTGTTATGGCGACTCACCCGCTCGTACGAGGCCAACCAATCTTCAACGTCCTGGTCGCCCTACCCGCTGAAAACTGCGGGATATCGCTGCCGAATGGCATCGGTGCATGAGATGGACTGCGAAGGGGCTGCCACCGGCTGCTGGCCTACCTCGTTTGTCGCCATAGGTATCGTACGGCTGCGGAGCTCCACGGTGATCGTTTAAGGGTCGTACCTCGGCATGTTCCACCAAATGAAGGGGGGTTTATTGGGGGTTATTCGGAGGACTGAGACGGCTACCGGTGACACAAGGCGATCGTAGAGCGAGGCACAATATCGTCCGAACAAGACGGTCCGAGCTCTCAGAGCGCGTGCCAGCTGATCGGGGTCTTCATCGTCGTTAGCTTCGGCGCTGTATCATCTTCTTCCTTACATGATTAGTTTTCTTTCTCTAGTTTTTTTTTCCTTTTTTTTCTTCGTTCTTTCACTCCATGACCCACTTTCTTCTCACTCATCCTCTCCTCCCCACTCCTTAACACCTACTTTCTTCGCACCCACTTTCCCCAGCTTTTCTTCTTCGGGAGCAAAAGCGTATTTTAACCCCTGCCAGTGATTATCGCTTTGCCCAGACGAAGACAAGTCCACTTGTCGAAACGTTGGCTTATCTGCGAACTGAGGCGTACCCCATTTATCCTTGTTCAGTTCTCTTTCATAAAATTGCACCAGAGAGCCAAATCGACTGCTGCACAGGTTGCTATGCATATATTCAGCAGAAGTAGCCTTGCAGTGCATGCACTTTTTGGAACCAGCAAAACGCAAGGCGACCTTGCCCCGTGGAGTGTTGGTGCACGTTAAGGAATCTGCAGTGGTAGAAATTATAAGAGATATTCTCAGCTGCATCCCTAGTAACTGATGTCCCATATACGATATTATGCCATACCAGCTATGCTGCTGATGTTTTCATTTTTAGTTAAATAGGTAGACTTGTTCTACTGTGTCTAGAATGCCAGCTTGGATGAGTTAATTCTAGAATTTTAATGCATGGCCCCTTTGTGAAATATGGTAGATAACAAGGTCTCTGATGACAGACTATCATGTAACGTCCTCAAGTGCTTTTTCGATGTCCTCTGCCGCGGTGGTGCAGGGGTTCTCAAGACTGAACTGCGGCCGTATTCCAAATGCGATGAAACAGCAGTGCGCCAAGCCTTGACCATATCTAGTTTTTTTTTTTTATAGTAGTGTCCTTCACGGTCATAGTAGCTTTGGCACGTAAGCCCACCCCAGAATTGTGTGAACATCTATTCCCTCACGATGGAAAGGCACAGGTTGAGATGGGCGTTGTAACTTTTATGCACAAGGGTACTACTCTATTCTCGATGGGCATTGCCATCGAGAATCGATGGCAATGCCCATCTAAAGGAAGCCTTCCAACCGTTGATATCGGTTATGTGGGCGTATCGTGATGAACTCTAGCACGCTGTGCGGTAGTATAGTGAAGGTAGTGAAAAGACAGAGGGGATTTGCGGCCACTGTTTGCACGTGCTAAGTTGCTTTTCCTGCCTCGTCGTAGGTATCGAGCTCCTGCCGAGTGCACTTGCCCTTCGCGCCTGCCAGCCATCAGCCCGTTAGTCCTGCTATCTGCGCCTTATCGATCCACAAAAAAGCCCTTGGTGGTGGACAGCAATGCTTTCTTCGTCTTCGTGACGTCATCACTGCTCGCCGTGCCACCTGGACGTATAAAAGGAGCGGACAACTACTGGACCCTTGGGATTTGCGGCCACTGTTTGCACGTGCTAAGTTGCTTTTCCTGCCTCGTCGTAGGTATCGAGCTCCTGCCGAGTGTGCTTGTCCTTCGCGCCTGCCAGCCCTGCTATCTGCGCCTTATCGACCCACAAAAAAGCCCTTGGTGGTGGACAGCAGTGCTTCCTTCGTCTTCGTGACGTCATCACTGCTCGCCGTGCCACCTGGACGTATAAAAGGAGCGGACAACTACTGGACCCTTGGGATTTGCGGCCACTGTTTGCACGTGCTAAGTTGCTTTTCCTGCCTCGTCGTAGGTAGGGCTTTGTCTTTTTATTTACACCTACGTGTTAGTACTTTGTGGCCGCTGATCTTGTTCTGGTCTGTTAGATGTACACATGCTGTAAAGTCAACCTGTGATATGGGCGTTGACGTAAACACGTAACGCGCACGCATAGGTACATTTCTACCATGTTCTCATCGTCGCAGTGCAATAACTGTTCGAGCAAATGCAGTTTCTGCGCTTCTTTGCGTACTTTTGCAGAGACCTTCTTATGTGCTTGCATCTGTATGCTTAGCCCTGCTACTTCTTTCTGCTGGAGACATTGAGGCAAATCCTGGACCTAAGGTGGAAGACGTTCTTAACCTGCTGAAAGATTCATTGAAGAAAACAAGCAAAATTTTGAGGCCGCGACAGTAACGTTAGAAGAAATTAAGCGCGATGTTTTTGACATCAAATCTCGGATTAGCGCTATTGAACAGAACACGAGCGGTGTATCCGGCATTAAAGAAAATGTCTGTTCTGTTCATGGCAGGTTTAATGAAGTCAAATCTGCAGTGGCAAGCACAAGCAAGAACCTTGGTAACGTAGTTGATGATGCAAATAAGAGAATGAGGCGAAACAACCTCCTAGTAAAAGGCATGCCTGAAACAGAAGGTCAAGACTATGAAAACACAGAAAGCAAAATGCTGGACTTCATTTCCACCCACCTAAAGGTTAAACTGGACGCAAACGATATCGAACGAGCCCATCGCATTGGTCAGCGTCACAATGACTACAATCGCCCAATAATCATCGTTTTTTTAATTTTAGGGTAAAGGAACAGGTACTGCGGAATGCATTTAACCTTAAAGACGTCAAACCCAAAGTATGGAAGTATGGTTAGAAGAAGACTTTTCGCCTAAAATCCAACTAGAACGGAAAACATTGAGAGAATATGCAAAAACTGTTCGTAAAGAAAGCTAGAAATTCAAACTTCGGTTTAATAAGCTTCAATTGCGTGGTGTAATTTACAAATATGACCCCACTTTGGAACAAGTCGTGAAGTTAAGCGAACAAGATGTACAGAGTCTTAAATGACCAAGAACTCAAAGCAAAGGATCATCTAAAAAGGTTCACGAAATTTCTGTTATTCTTGCTAATTTCCGTAGTATTGTTCCTAAACTTGACACCGTACAAGGCATGATTTTCACTTGCTGTCCAGATGTCATTCTTGGCACTGAAACATGGCTAACTACTGAAATTTCTAACAGTGAACTATCATTTCCTGACAATCCATGTGTTTTTCGTAAAGACAGGAAAGAGAGAAGGGGAGGAGGCGTAATTATCGCCTTAAGAATCGATTATCAGCCATGTCAGGTCACCTTCTACACGTGCCTCGAGCTGTTGTGGGTCATGTTTCGACTCAAATGTGCCACATATATCATAGGTGCATGCTACCGCCCCCCAAACAGCCGTCCGGATTTCATTGATCATCTGCACGATGCATTAGAATACATTTTTGCTGCTTACCCCCAAAGCATTGTTTTATTAGGTGGGGACTTCAATTATCTTGCTATTAACTGGATAAAACCATCCGTCAAAGCTGGACCCAATCACCACGAATGTTCACGCCTTCTTTATACAATGGCTGAGTTCCATCTAACCCAGCTGGTTCAAGAGCCTACCCGAGGTAATCATGTTCTAGATTTATTATTTACAAACCTCTCCACTCCTTCTCGCACCTACGTACTCGAAGAAATAAGCGATCATAGATTCGTTCACAGTTTCATGACAATTTCATAGTAGCAGATATCTACCAAATGTATACTGAACTACCGAAAGTGTGACAATGAAAAAATGAACTGCATGCTAAAAGACTTTGCGCAGATTTTCGAAGCCGCTTTTGAGATTCGCACGACGAACGAAAATTGGCTGTTATTTCGCGATAAGCTGAAGGAAATTGAGCATGCCTGCATTCTAAAATTGCACATAAAGCAGAGAACTGATGTCCCCGGGTTTACAAAATATGTTAAGAAATATCTTAACAAAAATAAAAGAGTGTACAGCAGAGCAAAAGGAATTAACTCCGACGAGGTCTGGAAGAAGTACAAAGCCGTATCAGCTATAACTGCAGTCGCTATTAAGGAGGCTCAAAACAACTTTTTGAACCATACATTACCGAGTTTGCTCAGAAGCAACCCTGCGAAATTTTGGCACGTAATTAACCCCAAGAATAGCCACGAGATTCCTGTATTGAAAGATTTGGGCGGACTTGTGATGGCTCCAGAGGCAACACCTGATTTTTTTAACAAGCACTTTACAGAAATCTTTACTACAGAATCAGTGCCTTTTAACTTTCCTGAACCTCTGAGGCCATTAGTTCTTCATTCATCAAAACCGGTCTTCATTAACGTAGCTGGTGTTGCCCGTGCTATTGAGCGATTGCCACTTAATTAATTTCAGCCCTGGTCCAGACGGTATCAACACTAAACTTCTAAAACTTACAACACACGTGTCGGCTACCATATTAACTTCCATATTTCAGCAGTCTTTAGATACCGGATGCATTCCAGACGACTGGAAAATAGCAAACGTCAGCCCAGTTTTTAAATCCGGTGACATCACATCTCCGGAAAATTATCGCCCCATATCACTAACCTCGATTTGTTGTAAACTACTTGAACATATTCTTTACTCGCACATATTGGCTCATCTAAACGACAGCTTGCTTATTGACAACCAGCATTGCTTTAGGCAAAAGAAATCTTGTCAAACACAATTATTCGAGCTTGTAACAGATCTTCATGAATCGGTACACTAATTAATATATACTGACGCCATATTTATAGATTTTTCAAAAGCTTTTGACCGCGTTCCCCATAAAAGATTAATGAAAAAAGTTAATTACCTTCAGCTGCATCGCGACATCACACGTAGATCGAAGAATTCTTAAGAAATCACTGCCAACGGGTCAAAATTAAAGAGTATTCGTCTGACAGTTCACGCGTCATATCCGGAGTTCCACAGGTATCAGTTTTAGGGCCTCTGCTATTTTTAATTTATATTAATGACATAGCGTTTAATATATCATCTAGCGTACAACTCTTCGCTGATGATTGTGTAATTTATAGAAAGATAGCTGACCCCACTGACGCAGTTATCCTACAGACTGACCTAATGCATCTAAATGAGTGGTGTCACATGTGGCAGATGGAAATTAATATAAAAAAAACCAAGCTAAGGACCTTTTCCACGCGCAATAATGCGCCTTCTAATGTTTACACAATTAATGGCAGTTTAGTTGAAAGAACAGATTGCTTCAAGTACCTTGGTGTTTTTTTCAGTTCTGAGTTAGGCTGGAGCGCCCATATAGATTATATCACGAATAAAGCATTTCGAAAACTGGGACTCATTAAACGTCGTTTACACCTTGCCAACTCCGAGACAAAACTTCACGCGTACACTACTCTCATAAGGTCAGCTCTAGAGTATGCCTCCATAATATGGAATGCAAGTAGTGTGTCATTAATTAACTGTCTTGAGTCTGTCCAGAATAAAGCTGCCAGGTTCATCCTTTCGTCATACTCAACGTATCAAAATGTGTCTAATCTTAAAAAATCTCTCAATATGCCCGACCTTGTCATTCGACGCAAGTTCTCTCGTTTATCGCTCTTTCATTCCTTATATCATGGTGACTGCCCATTTGCGGCTAATCGCATCGCTCCTGCCCATCATATTTTATCCCGGACTGATCATCTCTACAAAGTACAGCCAATATTCGCAAGAACGATAAAATACCAAACTTCACTTTTACTGTTATCTATAGAAAACTGGAATTCAATACCGAGTGATATAGCTAGTGAAACTTCTTTATCACAATTTCAAATAAAACATTCAGGGCACCTTGGCTGTCTGTAATCGCCGTTGTATTGTTTCCACTATTGTCTTCTTAAGCGTTACGTGCTGTCCCCTGCACACCTATGTATCCACTAGTGAATGTAGTGCTGTGTACTTCGATCTGTACGTTATGTATAATTCTTAAGTGCATTTTTGTTAATCAATACGCGCGTGAAGGATATGTACTGTGCTGTTTTCGTGCCGCTCCCCCCCCCCTCCACCCCCTGTAATGCCCACTTGGGTTTTTAGGGTATTTAAATAAATAAACAAATAAATAAAAAGAAAAAATACTGACCACCTCTGATTCTTGAAGTGCGTTGATATCGACGATCAGGGCTACTATAACAGCGTCACGCTGTCGATCACTTTTACCTCCCGTGAGCCAGCGAAGTGCATAATTTCGATTGCCTGAAAATTATTGTGCGATGTCGGTGCACCCAGGCCTTAGAAGTCAAGCTACTGTAAGAAGGTTGAATACTGGGCATGTTGGTATGGATTCATCTTGCTGTGGCACCACAGGGACACATATATTACATGTCCCAATAAAAGTTTGTCAGTTGATAGCAGAGCACCTGTTCTGTCTATCTCCGCTTCTGTCGTCGTCCCTGTTGTGCCACAAGACGATCACACTGCAGAGCTCTAACCCTCCTCCCCGAGACTGAGGCCACCATGCGGAGCGCCGGCCCAGCCCTGCCCGACAGAAATTTCTGGTGAACCGTGCACTCATTTCAGCGAAGGCCACGCATTGGCCCCATAAGGAAGGTACCGGATCTTAGAAGACGGAAGTCAATTAAGACGTTTCCTACAACTGCGTCATTTCCTCTCCTCGAACAAACTGTCAAGTGTTTCCAAGGTCTCGCGGGAGGATCCGCACTCCTGCGCTCAGCTGAGAACCAGCCGATTGTCACATTTTAACTTAGCGAAACGCCCGTTTCACATGCACTGGGCGATGCGATGCCCAGGAGGCTGCTAGAAACAACAACACCCAGCCTTCTTCTTCCTTCTTCTTCTGCCTTTATATATTGCATATACCCACAAAAGGGGATTGGCCAGGGTTCAGTGCGGACTGCCAAATGCCCTACACAAACTGAATTAGGGCATTAAAGTAATTGTCAACTAAACAAAATCATAAGATCTAAGATCACAAAATTGATTGAAAGAAAAATGCGAAGCAAAAATTTGGAAGTTTGTAAATTTGGAATACAATTAGCAAGGGAATCTGCCCGCAGCTTTGATGCAGTTATGTAAGTACGGACAAATTTGAGGCAACGCAAGTCCTTCTGCCATCGCACCGAAGGAGAGTAGGAGCGGAACCGCAACTTAAAACCCAAGCGTGCAATTGGAGTTTCTAAATGCACCCTCCTCTGTTGTGAAACCTTTCGGCAAGCGAGGAGGAACTGATCAATATTTTCAATCTCACCGCAAGCCTCACAAAGGTTTGTGGGGCTGATCCCGCATCTACATAAATAAAGATTTAGGCGCGGAATCCTGCATCTCATGAGAGTTATCGTTACCTCACACTGCCGTGATTTACATGAAAGAACTTTCCATGAGTATTTGAGATGCTGGTATTCGGCTGTAGATAGCAAGGGATCATTGCATGAAGCGGCTAGGTATTGATAACGATGGAAACGGGACATTCCTAAAATGTTGACATTAGGGATGGTACATGAAACAGATTCATCAAGAGCTGATTTAGCAAGGAAATCTGCCGGTTTGTTCTGAAAAATACCGCTGTGACCGGGGACTCAGATGAAGCGTGTTTGTTTCACCCACCCCGGTATGAAATACTTTAGTGAGCGGCTCAAGAGAGCATTCCGTGCTGACTCCAGTGACAACAAAACAGAAAGAGAGTCTGATCAAAAAATTATTTTTGATTGACTGCAGGGAACTTTTGATAGTGCTAAGCCAATTGCATTAAACTCTGCTAAAAATATCGGCGTGTAATCCGGGACACACACCGAAAAACACCAGGAAAGAGACTGAAAAAATTCCAATCGCTCCTTTCTGCGCAGTCACAGACGCATCAGTGACAATCATAGTGTCATCAGGGCACTTTTCAAGGTGATCACATAGGAAACTGGATATTAGACTTGAAGGTAAGTGCTTCAGATTAGATGGAAATATAGAATCATAATATATCTACAAAGGACTTGAGCAACCAATAGGACATATAGAACCGAGGTTCACACCAATGTTTGCTAAAATGCTCTGCGTGAAAACAACCTGAGGCATGCAGACCCTTGGCCACTGGTGAATGAGAATGAAGGCGGGATTTGACACAAAAATAGGTATAGCCACACCGGGAGTAGCCTCCAATTATCGCAAGAATGATCTAACAGTTAGAAGGCGGAAACGGGAGCTAAGGTCCGGAAGTACAGAACAGTGGTAGAGACTCACTGTGAAAGCCCTAGGCAGAGGAGCAGCGCCCGTCTCTAAAAGCAGCAAAGGATGATGCTTATACTTTGGACACCCAGAAAAAAGAATGCAGCCAAATTCCAGAATCGGTCCCACGTAGACTTTGTACAAAAGTAGAAGAATATCTCGACGAATACCAAATTTCCTATTACTTATCCATATGAGCTTACCAAGGGCACGCTCACCTTTCCGAACATTAGACTTGATGTGAGGCCTGCAATTCATACTAGCATCATAAGTAATGCTTAAATACCACACAGATTCCACTTCAGGTATGACATCTGAGCGGTAGTTTAACGAAACATATAAGGAGGTTTTGGCTTTAAAAACTAGCACACTATTTTCGGGCACCTTTAAAACCAATTTAATTTTGCCCAACCAGACCTCAAGTTCATTTAGGTAAGCCTGTAGTGAACGATAGAGGTCATAAATATGTTTTGAAGAGGCGAAGATTGCTATGTCATCTGCATTAACATATACAGTGACATCAGGATGAACCGGAATATCGCATATTAATATATTAAAAAGGAGGGGTGAGAGCACAGAGCCCTGGGGCACCCCTCTTGTCTGGGCATAGGTATCTGAGATTAATGAGCCATCAGTGCAAACGAATTCTCGTCCTTTCAAAAATTCACTGATCCACGCATAAATGTAGAACGGAGGACGTAATAATGACAACTTGTTTAGCAGAATGGAATGTTCAATACTGTCATAGGCCTTAGCAATATCGAGCGTCACTAACGCTGATACCTCCTTGTTGCACATTAAAAGGCGAATCCTGCTTTCTAAATCTACATGTGCCGACCATATTGAGCATCCTTTGCGGAAACCAATCTGGGAAGAACTCAAAACATTAACCTCTGAAATATGCTTTGAGAGGCGCCCATGCACAATTCATCTATTAATTTTACTAGATTCGAAGTCAAAGCTATCGGCCGAATGTTTTCAGCATGAAATCCTTTACCTGGGTCTTTCAAGAGCAATATAATTTTCGCCACTTTCCAGACGTGCGGCAGCCATGCAGATTCTAATGATTCATTAACCAGATCAAGGAGATCCTGAGTGAATTCATTTGCTAAAATTTTGAGCACACCTACCGTAACCCCGTCCCAACCTGGAGCTGAGTTTTGCATGGAAGAAGTCACAGATAGGAGTTCTGACCTTTCAGCCTCAACATAGTCTGAGCAGGAAGTGGGAGTGTGCAAGCGAACTCTGCACTGCTGAAACCTGATGCTAGCCCTTGTGCAATTTGTTCCAACTCATCCTTTGCCTCCTGTGGAGATAATACAACTGAACTTAGTGACTGAGAAATGTGTGAGTTTCTATTTCGTTCCATGAAACGATACAAAGCCTTCCTGTGCTCAAGGGTCGACAAATAAGTATTTAAATTTTCGTTGTCCTCGTCGTTTGCCTGAGCTATGGGTCTTTTAAATGACGCCAAACAAAATTTTTAGTTTATCCAGTTTACTGGGCTCTGGGTATAAGAAAGGCTTTTCCATGCTGCTTTCCTACGGCGCAAGGCTTTCACACACGCATCATTCCACCATGCGGATGGCGGCTTATTGTTTACTGCAGACCGCACAGTGAACCGGGAATCTATAGTAGCGTTCGCAATTGAGGAAAATACCGGTTGTGCTTTGTCGGTCCTACATGAACAACGGTTTGATTTGAGGAAGGAGCGTAGCGAAGCTGCATATTTGACGTTGTTTACTAGTTTATGGTCAAAAGTGCTGTCTCGTGTTGAGCTCATAATGATGGTACATGTTATTGGAAAGTGTTCACTAGATGTACCACTGTCTACTGTTGACCATCGTTCTATACGTATCCCAGCTGCTGCAAAGGGATAAATCGATGACAGATCGCCAATTTCCGCGCATGAAGGTTATAGCCCGAAAATTGCAGCAGCGCACAGCATTTGCCGACATCCCCGTCCATAACAGCTGTCCACATGAGTCAGAGCAGTTACCCCAAAGAGTATGGTGCGAGTTAAAATCTCCTGCAATAACGACCCTATTAGGATTTGTAAGTAATCTGTGAAAATAGTCTGTGCTACGTACACCTGTGGCGCAGTAGACGTTAGTGACTATGGCAAGGCCACACTCAGGATTCATTATTGTTTTGCTTATTTTTGCCCGGTGAGATAATTTTGACAATATCAAAGTTAATAAGCCACCGCCTCTACCGTTTACCCGATCGGCGCAGAAAACACGAAATTTCTTTAAGGTAAATGACTTTACAGGAGAGAGCCAAATTTCTTGTAAGAGCACTATGTCTTGCTTATGTGTTGAAAGGAGAAGATATAAATCTGGAAGTGAAGATACAATAGAGCGACGATTCCACTGAAGAACTTGTACACTTGCCATGATTGCTTTCTTAAAATTGAGGCCGTAACAGCCCCTTTTAACACATCGGCTTGCGGTAAAACTTTTGAAGGCCCTTTTTTAGTTTTGGTCTGGGAAATGAAGGACTTAGAGAGTGAGGCAGAAGCGCGACGCTTTTGAGTAGGGCATGCCAATTCAACATCATTAGAGCAAACACCTTTGCGAGAAATGCTTACAGGGACACTGTCGATAGGCTGCACTTGAGCCAGCTCTAGAGGAGAAGCTGCATTTAAACTTTCAGCAAAGGTTTGAGATGAAATTGATGCTGGAGTCCGCACAGGTTGAGGTGGGCAAGATGACTGGCTACCAACAATACCAGACAAGTTTCAGTAAAGCTGGTAAGCATACGGTCAACCACAACAGAAAGGGCTTTTTCAACCGTTGTCACAATTGCGGTAGACAACGTGGCCTCAAAGTCTGGAGTAGAAGGGCGCACATAGTTGGCATAAGTGTGCCTTTTCCGATCAAGAAGGGCATAAGCATCTGCTCGAAAGCAACGATTCTCTTGAATTAATAGCAACGCCTGTTCCTGAGAACGTTTCTCACAACTGGCGTCATCAGCCGAGTGCTAGTTACTACATTGGCAACAGCTAGGCTTTGCAGCGCTACAGCTATCAGAAGAGTGTCCTTCCCCACACACCCTACATCTAGTCGCAGACTTACGCGCTCTTCCACTGTGTCCAAATCGCCAACAGTTGGTACACTGAATGAGGCGAGGACGTAGCGGGTCAATGCGATAGACAATTGCCCAAATTTTCAACCCAGATGGACACATGAGACGGCAAAAGTTGTTATAACTGACTCTTTAGCAACACACACCCCGGCCACTATGCGAGAGCAGCGATACACTGAAAGAACACCGGCTCCTGCGTCCTAAAATTCCTTCAACATTTCTTGAGCTCTAGATGCAGGATCCACTCCACGAACAAGCCAGCTGTTCAGTAATAAAGGCTTTGACAGGAATCGAGGTAAAAGAACTGCAGCGTAGCAGATTGGACACACAATTAATGTTTGCAGATTTGGAAACTATACCTCGTCTCCCGAAAGGTCGCATCTCAGAGATATCAAGATAGTGATCCGTCAGACTCTTGAGTTGCTGCTGAATAGTTTTCGAATTTTTCATTTTCAGCATTCCATCGCCTATCGGTATGAGTGCGACAGGAATCACATCGACACCCTTTTTAGCAAATGAATCCAGAGGCAAGCTTTCAATCGGCAGACTGGCGAACCAATCTGCCGAGCCCTCTCCCGAGCAGGTGAAAGACATGCCTGTACGCAATGGAATGAAACATTTACATTACCAACTCCTAGGAAGCTAGCCTGAAACCTGACCAAAACCCCCCTGAACGTGGCAAGGCCTCACCACGAAGAAGCACCAGGCACCGAACACCTTGAGTGAACCACAGGATAGGATATCTTCTCTACGTCAGCACTCGCAGCACCAACCGTCGTCGGCAGTCAGTCCACATTCTTACACAGTCCTCTCGCTAGGCGCTTCGTTCTCGTTTCTGTAATCATATTTCAATGCGCGTGCTATTTTTAAGCAACGATTTCCGGGGTGTGTTCACCGGCCAATCAGATTGGTTCGGTTCAAACTCAACTTCCTGTATTCGGCTCGCTTCGATTTACAACGGTTTCTTCTTTCACCCGTGCCAGGTGGTGCTGGCGGTTCTTCCGACCCTGTGAGCGTAGCTGCTCGCTGTACCGAAGGTGCTTGTCCCAAAACAGACCGTCGTGCGTTGGTTGGCTGATTTCAACATGTCCAGTGTGAGTGGGCGTCCTTGTTTTTTTCCAAATTGCGTAGATATACGCGCGTGAAGCTACTGAGCTGCGCGAGTAATGTGCGATTTTTATTAGGCTTAATCGCCGACAATCTTTTCTTCAAACTGCCAATCTGTCCCTTCCCCGTTGTATCGAGTGCATTGCATGTTGAAACTTGATTGCAGCTGTTGCACAGTCAAGTTTCAACATATTAGGTTTTAAAATACGCCTGTCGTCGGGTTGGCCGCTGTAACGGTTTTCTCAGTCTGCTCTGAATCTTTTGGTCGTCGGTGTTAAGTTTCGACATTTTTCTCCGTAAGACGTCCAACTAGCTGAAGAGTGCCGCAGCAGAATATGCGTGCATCAACCTTAGCGCATCGGTACAAGCGAAAGTGTTTGTTGAAGGCTTGCGCCTCATTGTCTGTGTCTTGCTGCTCACGCTTGCGAAGCCATTCACTTCCCGATATTTCGTTACGCGTCCTGACCTTCGTCGCATTAATTTTGGCGCGCATCTTTTGTCAGCATATTTGCTGCAGCGCATGTCAGCCTTGTGATAAACCGAATCCCATTTGGTTTCAAATACGTTGCAAGGATGCTGATGAAAGCGCTTTTTGTGGAGCAGCCAGATTAGCTAAGGAAGCTGATGGACTACTGATTGCTTCATGCTTTTTGGAAGTCCTCATGCAGTCCACAGTTGGTGCGTCGTGTTTGGTGTTTCTGTGACAGTTTCCCTTTATTGGGTGGCAAGGATGGCACAACATTTTAGCAAGATGTCCTATGCAACCTAACTGAATTTTTCCCGTGGCCAGTGGTAGCATTGCTTCCAAATACTAGACTTGAATCGATTCAGTGCATTTGTACTCCTCTGCGGCCATCTTACCTAAAAGCTTTGCAACAAATGTTCAGAAAAAGCATGTCAGATTTTTTGATATCTCCTCTCATAACAGAGCAGTACACAAGTGTTGGCAGGAATAACTCGAACAATGTGCAGACTGAGAGCTGAGGTTCAGCACTGGGAAGATTTAGAGACATTTCCTTATTTGTTAATTGTATATTATGATATTGTTCTGCCGACAAAGTGCAGGAAAAACGTGCTACAGCCTGTTATCCTGTTGGATTGAGCAGGTAGTTCCCAATTTGGGCCAGATATGAAAGTGGGTGTGAGGTCCAAGAATTTGTTACAAGGAAACTGGGGAATATGCGTCAAATATCAAGACGAAATATTAGATAAATTAAAGTTATGATCAACTAAAAGGGCTGCATTTTGAACTAGTCTGTAAAATGAAGTGAATAAGCTGCTCACAGCTGAAGGAAGGTTATGGTGACTGCTTGCTTCCGAAAACAGCTAATTCAAGGTAGAGAGTAGCATTACTGCCATCATTTCTGGGAAAGGTAAACTTCATTTTCTCCCTGAATGCTAACTTGACTTTTTTTTTCTGCACACTAATGCCAGGTCTTTTGGCTAAACAGCAGTGACCCTTGAAAATAATAGCTGAACCAACATCATTTAAAGCACTTGTTTTAGGTAACTACATTATTTATATAATGCACAAATGCAGCCCCATAATTATGGCGATACTAATAATTAAAGAATTGGCAGCAAATGAGACCACTTTAACTTAATGCAGACCAGTATATAAAAGTCTCTAAGGAATGAACGCACAAATCTCCCGGTATGTATGTTCAGTGTGTTTTCTCAGCCCTCTGATGCATTACCAATAAGTCTAAACTCTTAACATCCTTGAGGGCTCGCGTAAGCTGCCTGTAATTTCTGACTTCTGATGAGCCCAGCTCATGTGATTTGTGGCATTTTGATTCGCAGTGAGTAAGGCTTGTCTCTGTTTTTATTTTTTTTTTCAGCCTACAGGTTATGGTACTGGCACTGAAAGATAATTTTGGCTCAAGTTTCGTTAAAAGGTTTAAAGAGTAGCTCTGTAGTTTTTCCATCATATTGAGTTAAGTGTTGTGTCGCATTCTTTCGAGTCCCCTTGTTTTCATGATATTGAGTTAAGTGATCACATTATTTGGAGTCACCTGTCTCCGGCACAGAAGCTATTTCCAAAATTTCAAGAATTATTTTATAGTGACTGGAACATCATATTGAAACTGAAACTCTGTTCATGTTCAGCAGCCATTGATGGTCCGGTTGACGAATTGAATATATCACGTACATTGTTAGTAAAACACTTGCACAATGGTTGAATAGCTAAATAGCCACTAGAAATGATAGAGTTTATAAAATGCCTAAGTCGTTCAAATACAAGCCTCAGACTTTGTTGTTCATGACGGGAGCAGGCAATAACGCAAGGATAATGTTTGCAATGTTAAAATAGCACCATTACCCACAGAAATTTTCAGAAATGAGGTCACAGAAGCGGCATCACTAATCTCTTTTGCGCAATAAGGAAATATCGCACGGCTCCCAAAGTTCTTTAGATAGGGTGAAGAAGGGGGAAACCCTGCAGTAAAGGTATGTGAACGTTGCAAAGTAACAAGAAAAACACTTGTAAAGCTCCAAGAGCCACTTGAAATCAGCATGTGATTTTGGCCAATTTGCGGTGTTCTGGATATTTCAAAACAGCTTGGGTGCACCTTGATTGGCTTAACTGGTGAGTTTGAGACAGTGTCAGCCATTATTTCTTCTTAAAGGTCGAATGCGAAGTATAAGAAGAGTTCACGATCTCGCTACAAAATAGGTATTCAGCTCTAGCTGAGGATGGCGACATTACCCTAGAGGCAAGGAACAATAATTTCAGAGATATCATTACTGAGTGCGCGGTTGAAGTAGGCGGTAGGATAGTTAGAGAGGATACCGGTAAGCTGTCTAAGGAGACGAAAGATTTGATTAAGAAACGCCAGAATATGAAAGCTTCCAATCCAACAGACCAGATCGAATTGGCCGAGATATCAAAGCTAATCAATAAGCGCAAGGTGGCCGATATAAGGAAGTATAACATGGAGAAAATTGAGCATGCTGTAAAGAACGGGGGGAAACCTTAAAGCGGTAAAGAAGAAATTGGGCATAGGCAAAAACCAGATGTATGCGATAAGGGACAAGGCGGGCAACGTCATCACTAATATGGAAAAGATAGTCAAAGTAGCCGAGGAGTTCTATACAGATCTCTACAGTAGCCAAAGTAGTCAGGACCGTAATGAAATTGGCGGTAGGGAAAAACAGTCAGACGTTCTATCAGTGACGAAGGACGAGGTCAAGAAAGCACTAGAAACTATGAAAAGGGGGAAATCAGCTGGAGAGGATCAGATAACTACAGATTTCCTGAAGGGCGGGGGGGATGTCGTGCTCGAAAAACTGGCCACCCTGTATACGCAGTGCCTGGAGTCATCGACGGTACCGGAACCATGGAAGAATGCAAACATTATCCTCATTCACAAGAAAGGGGACTTTAAGCACCTTAAAAATTACCGACCAATCAGCTTACTGTCTGTTACGTATAAGGTATTTACTAAGATAATCGCTAATAGAATCAGGACAACCTTAGACTGCAATCAAGCAAAGGATCAAGCAGGGTTTCGGAAACGGTACTCTACTATCGATCATATCCATACCATCAATCAGGTGATAGAAAAATGCTCGGAATATAACCAGCCCTTATACATACCATTCATTGATTACGAAACCTCGGCGGTGATGCAGGCATTGCGAAATCAGGGGGTAGACGAGCCGTACGTGAAAGTGCTGGAAGATATATATAGTGGCTGCACAGCAACCATAGTTCTGCATAAAGAAAGTAACAAAATTCCCATAAAGAAAGGTGTTACGCAAGGAGACACAATCTCCCCAGTACTATTCACAGCTTGTTTAGAGGAAGTATTCAGAGACTTTGAATGGGAGCAGTTAGGGATAAGGGTGGATGGAGAATACCTCAGTAATCTGCGATTTGCTGATGACATCGCCTTGCTAAGCAACTCGGGGGATGAACTGCAAATAATGATTGAAGACCTAGACAGAAAAAGTAGAAAGGTAGGCTTGAAAATCAATGTGCAGAAGACTAAGGTAATGTTCAACAGCCTCGGGAAGGAACAGCAGTTTACATTAGGTAGCGAAATACTGGAAGTAGTAGGCGAATATGTCTACTTAGGACAGGTAGTAACCGCAGATCCGGACCATGAAAAGGAAATAACAAGAAGAATAAGATTGGGATGGGATGGAGCGCATTTGGCAAGTACTCGCAGATTATTTCTAGCAGCTTACCGGTATCGCTCAAGAGGAAAGTATACAACAGTTGCATCTTGCCTGTACTCACCTATGGGGCTGAAACGTGGAGGCTAACCAAGAGAGTTCTACTTAAGTTGAGGTCAACCCAGAGGGCTATGGAACGAAAAATGGTAGGGGTAACATTAAGAGATAGAAAGCGTGCAGAGTGGGTCAGAGAAATAACTCAAGTTACCGACATTCTAGTGGAAATTAAGAAGAAGAAATGGACGTGGGCAGGACATGTAGTGCAAAGAGAGGATAACCGATGGTCGCTGAGGGTAACAAACTGGATTCGAAGGGAAGGAAAGCGTAGCAGGGGGCGGCAGAAAGTTAGGTGGGCGGATGAGATTAAGAAGTTCGCAGGCGTCAAGTGGATGCAGCTAGCACAGAACTGGGTTAAGTGGAGAAATATGAGAGAGGATGCAGCTAGCACAGAACTGGGTTAAGTGGAGAAATATGAGAGAGGCCTTCGCCCTGCAGTGGGTATAATCAGGCTGATGATGATGATGATGACGACGAGGTATACTTTTTTTTCTTCAGCGTGTTCAGAGTGAATATCGACAGGTGTATGAGTCGTGATGTTGCCACATTCTGTGATGCCCGTACAAAATCCCCTTTGATCGACACAGTGGAACGGAAAAATCTTGTACTGAATGGAAACATCTCCTGGCCATAAAATTTTGTTTAGGTGATGCCCTTTGTTGTTGGTTTTGTTTAATTTTGTGGTTCCTAAATGGGTTGGGGGAATTTAAGGGCACCAAACACGGTTTTAATTTTTATGCTGTATGGGCACCTTACCTGATTCTCTGCACATTTCTTATATGCAACGTGCATGCATGAGAAAGGTAGCATGGAAGCTGCATGAAGATGAGAAATTGTGCTGCATTGGGTGTAATGACCCAAAGCTAAAGATCAGCGATTGAAGACTTTGCAGTGGAAGGCTGCAGAATTAATTAGCATGTTAGAACATGAACCCTTGCCACCTTCCTGAAAATGTGCATCCCGCTCACCATAAGGGCACGATCCCTCCGCCCTGGACATGCTCACTCTGGCCACAGTAACTGGACCCCACTCACTGTTGCAAAAATATACTCATCTGTCCACGAAACAACAAAGGAAGCTGCAGTGGTTTTCAGCGCGGCGAACGGGCAGCTCACACTAGCGCGTAAGGAAGCGCTGGCCGGGCCATGGACGCCTCTACCTTGTGGTCTGCAAGACAGATTAGTTTCATTTTATATTACCAACTGCTATTTGCTCAGCAGGCATCGTTACCAGCACAAATCCCTAACGATGAGGTATCAAATCCCGGCTGCGGTGGTTAGATAGAGGCGAAAAGCAAGCTGCCCATGTACTGTGCAGTGCACATTAAAGAACCTCAGGCTGTTGAAATTTCCAAAGCCCTTCACTGCGGCTCCCCTCATAGCCATAGTCACTCTGGGGCGTTCATGACCAAACTAAACCCCTAATGAAGGCCTAGAAAATCGTTTTGCGATGGGTACAGACCTGCTCCTTCCCCAACCCAGCAGTAAATTCTTACCTATATCCCCCTAAATATTCTCTCACCTGCACTTCTGACCATAAAGACAAATTAGATGATATACTTAGAATTGTCCGGAATGACTACCTGTGTTTCATTTTTCAGTCCCTTTTAGCTGAGAGGTGCAAATTTTTGATAATTGTGGTCTCTTCTTGATTGAAACTTACACTCAGTCAGGCGAGCTTCTATTTCTCACTGACAGGAAAAAAAAATGCAGTTGGTACCATCTCTGCCCAGTTTTGCAAGTAAACTGCATGCGTTGCTAGAGAATTTTTCGCCAGTATTCCAGG
Organism: Amblyomma maculatum; assembly: GCF_055883805.1. NCBI lineage: Eukaryota > Metazoa > Arthropoda > Arachnida > Ixodida > Ixodidae > Amblyomma > Amblyomma maculatum. The sequence continues at coordinate 48,810,804 of NC_139348.1, read as the reverse complement.
GGCTTTTGCTCTGTCATTCATTCTAACATTGCAGGAGCCCTTGTTTTTGGCAAGAATGTCACAGGTTTGAGCATTCTGGCAGGAAGAGTTTTTAAAGCAAGCAAAAAGAGTCAATTTTAGAAATATAATTAGATGGAGCTGCCCTTTCTATGCACCTATCGTCATTGCCCCTATAGCAGTTCAGTAGAGCATGGAGATCACACTAGGCGCCCAGCTGGCGTGGTGCACTCTGGGTGCTGCTGGGGGGGGTGAGGGCATTCGACTACCTTGTTCGTGGATGCGGAATTGTACCTAGGCCATGGCAGCTGCTTTTCCATGAAGGTGAATAGCTAGGTGTCCAGGTTCTGTTCGATGTCAGTGCATGTTAAAAAAAACCCAGGTGGTTGAAACGTCCGGAGCCCGCCACTACTGCGTCTCTCATAGCCAGAGTCGCTTCGGGACATTGACCCCATCAAGCAAACCAGAACACAGTAAGCCAGTATAATGTCAAAATTTGTAGGGAAAACTTCAGGACACAAGTAGACTAAATTGAAACCATTTTGACAATACTGTGTGGTGTCACAAGTGTTTTTGGTTTTTCTGTATGCCCTTATGCACACCATTTCTTCCGAGTGGTCCGGAGTGAGGCATATGGCTTTGCTCTGTCACCTGCAGAGCTCAAACGTCGAAAACCTTCCACCGCAAGTTCTGCGGCAGGTGTCGCGGGAGCTCTGCGAGCTGGTTCGTCAACCACCCGAGGGGATCCGGGTTATCGTCAAGGAAGAGGACGTCACAGACATTCAGGCCACCATCGAGGGACCTCAGGGCACCCCCTACGCTTGCGGTGTCTTCAAACTGCGCCTGCTACCGTACACCATTGCTCCACTTTATTTGTGAACTTGTTTGCCCATTTTGCTGCGACTTGATTTTCCTTGTATCTCCTGGTGGCAGGTAGGGGTCATTCCAGTTTTCCTAGCGTTTACCGTCGCTAATAGTGTTCTGTGAGTGAAGGTACTCTTACCAGTGGCATTGGCAGGTGGTCATGACTGCACTGCCAGCTGCCTTGCACCTATTACTTTGGCGCTACCAGAGGGGGATGGCAGTTGCAAGGTGATCAAATGCAACATAACTGGCCTGTGCCATTCGTTGAGGGTCTGCAATGACGAGTGTTTGCTGTAGGACTTATTTAAAACTTTGTGTAATTTCGCCCCATCCATTAGCCGTAGTTGAGTTATATTAGACTGTAAACTTGGCAAGATTTATCGGAATTAATTTGAAAACTAGGTCTTTATATAGCTGCTGCGTTGTGAGCGGTTTGACTTTCTGACAGCGAACACCAGCAAGACTGGTGATTGCTGGTAGGTGTACAACACCTGTTATGTACCTTGCAGAGAAACAGGTCGGACAGAATTAAACTACTTGCATCCAGCCACTGGCATGTATTATGATGTTTCCTGGTGTACCCTGTTGTTGTCGGAAACCAGTTTTACACAAATGGGCAGCCTTCAGTGCCAAGGGAGAATGCTAGCAGTAAGTGCAAGGAGGACTTCCAAGTGAATGCTGTTAGTGTGCCCTTTGATGTCGCACCATTATGCGGTGCTTAGGTAAGGAGCAAATTACTGGGGCACAAGAAAGGTGTGAGGGCAGCACTAAAGCATAGAGGGCTAAATTCAGCTGTGCTCTAGTGCCAGGTGCTCAGATGGTCCGCATAGCACTCCAGTTTGTTAGTCACTGGTGGGTCTGCAGCAGCATCAGGGTCAGTGTTTATTTGGAGGCCTCGTACCGAGCCTTGTGAAGACGCCAAGGAATAGTGATTACGTTCAGTGCATAATTACTTTATTAGTAGAATATATCTTTTCACTTTGGCTTTTAGTGAACCTGGTTTGATCGTGTGCCTTGGCAGGTGCATACTTTTAGTATTTTTGGTTTTACGTGATTGTTATGGCAAACTGGCCAAATGTTAGCTTGTACAGGTTGACATTTTACCTGCTACTTTGCCAGCACGTTGCATTATCTCAGAATGTTTGATTACTGACGACAGGTAGACATGTGGAAAAATTCTACCCGTGCTCAGAACCTTTAGAGAGGGCTTGGAAAAAAGTGACCCTGTTGCTGCTTCACGCGATTCCGTTACACACTCAGATGCATACATGGTGTCCAGCCAAGTGAAATGGAGTCTGTTCAGAGTGCATTGGCACAAGCTTGAGCAGTGAGACAGATTGGAACAAGAGCATGTTGTCGTGCGGTGTAGGTGCTGCCGAAGGACTTCCCGGCGTCGCCGTCACGGGGTTTCTTCACGACGCGCATCTTCCACCCGAACGTAGCCGTTCCATTAGGAGAAATCTGCGTCAACACCCTGAAGAAAGACTGGAAGCCAGACCAGGGCTTGCACCAGATCCTGCTCTCCATCAAGTGCCTGCTCATCGCCCCCAACCCAGAGTCGGCACTCAACTAGGAGGCTGGCTGCATGCTGCTCGAGAGGTACTTTATCAGGCCGTGAGGTTTTGTGGGTACCGTGCTGTTCTCTAGTTAGGCGAGGCAGAGTTCGTCAGAAGTCGCCTAATGTAATTCCTGGCTCCTGACATCTTATTCTGTGTTGCAGTATTCTGCGTCCGGTTTGCAACCACTAGTGCTTATCTACTGCAAATTGACAACACTCATGGCAGGTGGTTGCACGGGTACTGAAAGGCCATTTTGTAAACAAAAATGTCCCCTAATGCCCCAGGTGCTGTGCAGATTAAGTGACCCTGCTAACAAGTGGAGCTCTGTCTATAGGCGATTTTAGTTTCAATGCCTGAGGGCTACCATCGTCCTTTTTTAGATGCGCCCTGTATGAGCCAAACAGGAAGAATCCACACAGATTCTACTCGACAACATCTTGGGCTGTGCGTGTGCCGTTGGTGGTGCGGTAGTGGCAGTGTACTCTGGCTGCTGCGTGCTGCTTGTGAAAGCTGTCTGGCACCTTGATTCTATTTTGTGTTTTGTTTGAGCGTGCCAGCAACCCTTGCAACATATGTTTTGCATGGTGGAAGTTGTTGACACCAGTAGTAGCAGCCAGCGCAACTGCGAAAGACCCCGCTCAGCTGAACTTTCATGAGCGATGAGTGCCACAGGTAACCATGAGGATGCCTCAGTTTACATTTATATTTCGCAACTATAATGGTAACTGTAGACACAAACGCAGACACAAACGTGCAGCGAAGGACTTGTAAAGGCAGCTACCAAACGCGGGACTTGCTACAAGAGATGCTTTCCATTCACTGCCGCACGGGTTTGCCGTGAAGTGACGCATTTCGTGTCTTCTATTTTCTCTTAACAGTGTCTTTTTGATATTGCGCTGCCTTTATATCGCATTAAAGGATTTGGTGCTCGTTACGAAGCTAACCACTACTATTGTGAACCAAGCTTGGCGAATGTTGGCGTGTATGCTGTGCCTGCTCCCGATTACGTAAAGCGTAAGATTAAGCTGGCCCACTCAAAAACTTGTTTTTTACGCAAAATCACTTTTCAAGGACTGCACATAAAACAAGCTTGTCTATAGTACCGTCCAATGTTTTAAACCTGTGAGCATGTCTAGCGGCACGGCAACAGCGCAGCCCTGTACCGTTGTTGCAGCATTGTTTGTGCGGTGTGTTGAGCTGACTGTCTTACAGCTGATCTTCCCAAGCCCTCACTACGGTGTCTCTCATAGCCAGAGTTGCTTCAGCGCAGCCCTGTACCGATGTTGCAGCATTGTTTGTGCGGTGTGTTGAGCTGAATGTCTTACGGCTGATCTTCCCAAGCCCTCACTACGGTGTCTCTCATAGCTAGAGTTGCTTTGGCACGTTAAACACATAAACCATAAGGAACGTCTGAAGCAAAGTGTCACATTTTTCGCCTTTTTTCAACATTCAGGGTTTTAAATATGCCGTTGCTCGAGTCGTTCCACCATTGATCGTTTCTAGATCACTCCTTCTGCCCCCTTTTCTCTGCAGGTATGACGACTACTGCCGGAGGGCACGAATGATGACTGAGATCCATGCCCGGCCTGCGAAGCACAAGGGTGGCTCCTCGCCACAGAGCAAGGCTGTCAAGCTGGCCAAAGAAAAGAAACGCACCCTGAAGCGGCTATGATGTCAGACACGCGCGCGCTTTCCATCTCACACCTCTGTAAATACCGTATAAACTAGTGCAAGGGCCAAGTCGTTCCTTTTCAAAAATTGGGTGTCATTTTTAAAGGTGTGTCTCACGTAAAGCAACTATCCTTTTCTTTCTTTTTGCATTGCAAGACAACACTAATTGTAGCCGTATGGAGGTGTTCGAACTTGAGGTTTTCTCTCGGTCAGTGGCGGTGGCCTCGGTGCTAGAGACCGGCTGGTCCGTTTTCTTGCAAGCACACGTATTCGAAGGCAAGCTGATTTTCTGTACCATCAAGTTCATTTGAGACTCCAGTCACTTTTAAACTCTTTAAAATGCTGCCTGAAGACACTTGAGTTCCACATGCGCAAAGGATGCTTTCTTTGAGGTGTCTGGTAGAGTCTTTTCATGGCGGACACTTGCCATTCATTCCTTGTTGCCCTGATAGAATGCAGCCTTGAACAGCTTATTTACATCTACATCCAGGTTTTGCAACATAAAAGCTGGTGCCCTTGCACGAGAATATACGGTAGGATGGCACATTCGTGGCCACCACAACAAAAGAAAAAAAAAGAGAAATAAAAACACTGCATCAGCAGTAGATCTGGAACAAAAGTGCTAATTACGTGGGGTCGGAGCTTTCCTTTACGGAGGCCTTATCATTGCAGGCAAAATGATTGTCGTATATTCGGAGGATAGATTGGTAGTGGAAATACTGTCGGTACGTGAGAGGGCAACTTCATATTACAAGAGCGTCTTAATGTGGGAACTCCAATGGTGCAAGCCGATGGTCTGATAACATCACATAAAGGGAAACATGCACAGGTGACTACCAACTAGTAGGCATGCTTGCAAGGGCAGGAAAGCAGCAGGTGAAGCATGGTGGATGTAAATTAGCGTCATGTATGATGCTTCAAAGGGTGCTGTGTGGCAGTTATTGGCTTTCTAGGTACCTCATTCTCTACTATGCAAACATAACTGGGGTTTAACGTTTTCCAGTGGTCATCCTGGTAGCTGCCATATCCATGTGCCTAGCTTGCGATGTTGCAAGAGGGCACTCCTCGAACACTGGCACCTTCCCTCAGTAGTTTTTCCTCTACTGTGGCCACTTTGCGAGATGGAGTCAAGTTTATGGCCCTCTATCAAAAGCGGCCGGAGCATGGCACCGAAGCAGGATTTCCTCTCCTGCGTAATTTCGCTTGCACCAGGGAGTTGGGTGCATTGTGGGGAGTTGATGGACACCTGTTGTGGAACACCCGTTTTCTTTCTTGCACTGAGTTCTGGGACGATTCATTTTTCTTGAGTTTTTGCCCTTCCTAGTCGCAGGGGCGAGCTTTCTTCTGTTTTGTACGGCAGCGATCTGCTGTCCTATTGTAAATTCAGCAAGTTCTTCATTGTCTTGGCCATTGATTGTTTTTGTGTGCTACTAAATGTTTGTGAGTGTTTCTTTTTTAACTTTGAGTGCGTCTCATAATTGAGATGCAGGGGCAGAGAAAGTTATTTGTTCAGGTGGCTTTTGAATGTTTCTTTTATTGTGGTGCAATATCGAGACTCGAGAAAGGTTTTGGGGTAAATAGTCTTGCACGGTGTGTGCCTGTATTTGTGGCTCATGTGTTGTCTGCTTCCGTCGTACGAAGGGTGAAGTTTTCTTTATTCGGCTTTAACACTGAAGCTCCTTTAGCTCAGTTTTATATTATGCAATTGTCTTCCTCATTGCACAAGAAAACTGGGAACGCTAAGATGTCCTGCACTCTGTGTCAACAGTGCTCAAGGGGGGAATTGCTGCGCCAATCGCACCATTCTGTGCCAATCTGACTTGTTGCACCAAGCTGCGCCAAAACTGCATTTTACGCGATGATTTACCATCGCAAGTATACAACGCAAAATTTAGCCTAATATCGATAGTTGAGCAACACTGGGCTCTCACTATAGAAAAGCATGCAATCGCATCCACACATTTCTTTCATTCGAGGTGTTCGTCATAAAGCTGTTATCGCCACGGCTTCCACGGAAGAAATGCGAATTGAAATCAATAACAGTTAATCGATTCCACTGCCGTTTGTAGTAGCTATCATTTCTCTTTTTCTTGCATGAACTCAAGCAAAAATCCTTCGAATTGTTGCAGTCCTACATAATTCTGCTAAATGGGATACAGCATAAATGTTCATGCAGTTTTTGTACCAAAGAAAATTCTTTTTGCTTCGTCTCTCGTTAATTTGGAAGGTCAGATAATTTGAAATAGGAGCGTGATTGCAGCTGATGCCCATTTAAGGGGACACATTCACCTGTGTTGTGTTCTCGCTCCGTCCTGTGTTGGCGCTGTTCCCACCATGAGGTGCGAAAAGCGAGTTCAATTAGATGCGGCGCAACGGCGATCGCAGCTCTTCGCCTGCGTCCAGCAGGGTAGATGTCAATCATGGGCGGCGCGGGGCAGACACACCGGTGTTCGGCGACACTTTGAGGTACGCCTCGCTCCGCCAGCGAATACCCTCTCTGAACCTGAATTGCATGTAACTGTTGAGCCCGCGCATATTGTGCGCACTGTATCAGGTGTGATGACGATCGGAAGTTCGCCATTTCCGAAACAAAGCTCAATCCTATAAGATATGTGGGAGGCTTAGCGCGGAGCAAACAAGGACAAGAGAGGCACACAGGACGAGCGCTAACTTACAACTGAAAATTGGAAGGGAAAAAGTACGAACTCGAGGAAAAATATGTGCGCATTCTCTATAAAGCCCTGAATTTGCATGACTGGAAGATAATTCAAGATAATCTAGGGCCACCCAAAGGCAGATAAAACAGAAGAAACAGAAGAAATACCGGAAGCATACAAAAAAACTTACTCAGCATTTAAAAACAATGCTTCCTTTTTCAACAGAATAACCGACGTTTCACTAACACACTTATCGGTTCCTAATCTATGGATGAATGACGCCTCAAGAAGCTCTCTTGCTAATTGCACCTTAAACCGACCAAGAACTTTTGTTTGCCCGAAAAGTGGATGACATTTGCAACTTAAACAATGCCTAGGCAGGTTATTAGATTGGGACGATTGAAACGATGCAGCAAATACCCTTAAGCGCTCATTTAGACATCGGTAGTCTGGCCTATATAGGCGCGGCCACAGCTTAGAGGGACTTCATACACAAAACCCACTTTACACGCAACGAACTTAGTTACATGCTTTACACTACATGCCGGTTTCTGGTGGCTTAGGCTCATCAGAGCGCACAGACTAGACAGTTTTCGAGGTGCCGTGGAAACAACGTCTACATCGAACTTTCCCGCTATTCTCTTTAGGTTGTGCGTTACGCGGTGAACGTAAGGCACCACCACGTATTTCTTTTTCTGTCTAATATCAGAGGCAGTGCTGAGTGCAGGTTCGCTCTTTTCATACCTTCATACTCTGACGAGCCCTAGCCACCAGAAACCGGCATGTAGTGTAAAGCATGTAACTAAGTTCGTTGCCTGTAAGGTGGGTGTTGTGTATGAAGTGCCTCTAAGCTGTGACCGCGCCTATATAGGCCAGACTGGCCGATGTCTAAATGAGCGCTTAAGGGAACATGCTGCATCGTTTCAATCGTCCCAATCTAATAACCTGCCTAGGCATTGTTTAAGTTGAAAATGTCATCCACTTTTCGGGCAAACAAAAGTTCTTGGTCGGTCTAAGGTGCAATTAGCAAGGAAGCTTCTTGAGGCGTCATTCATCCATAGATTAGGAACCGATAAGTGCGTAAGTGAAACGTCGGTTATTCTGTTGAAAAAGGAAGCATCGTTTTAAATGCTGTGTAAGTTTTTTTGTATGCTTCCGGTATTTCTTCTCTATTTGTTCTGTTTTATCTACCTTTGGGTGGCCCTAGATTATCTTGAATTATCTTTCCAGTCATGCAAATTCAGGGCTTTATAGAGCATGCGCACATATTTTGTTTTTCCTCGAGTTCGTATATTTTCTCTTCCAATTTTCAGTTGTAAGTTAGCGCTCGTCCTGTGTGCCTCTCTTGTCCTTGTTTGCTCCGCGCTAAGCCTCCCACATATCATGTATTACCAACTAGCCCAGAACTCTACTTTGCTCAATCCTATAGTTTTGGATTCGCCTTGACTGCATGCTATTCCGCGGCTGCCATGGACGTGCTCATCGGAAGCTGCTCGGGCCGTCGCTGTTCATTTTATTTTAGGATGGAATTCCACTGTTCTAACACATACGTCCCACGTGTGCGTCCACATTTTGCTTCCAGTTGATCACACTCAGTTTCACCGCATTGCGCGCTTTGCCGCAGCGCATTATGCGGTGAAGCATCCTCAAAACGCAAAGGGTCGGCTTGTACAGAAGTATCAATGCAGCCGAGTAGCACTGCGAAATGATAGTGTCACAGTTCCGGAAGGGGTGCGAGACACCTTCTCGAACCGAGGCAAAGGGGTTGGAACTTTGACGTCCAGCGTTAGCTGGTTATGTTCAGCGTTGCGAATGAGAACAGAGCCACGAAGTCAATGATGAAAAAACAGCTATATATTCTCAGTATTATACAGAAGATTATACGGCGCAAGCCTTTACAGGCATTTAAAACAACACATTTGAGGCAGCGTACCTGGAAAACTAGCAATTACAAATAAATCCGTCAAAACTGTCACTATCAAGCTACATGCAAATTGAACATAGACGTTTAAAATGGGATAAGACGAGTGTAAAAAAGTTCAAAGGAAATTAGGAAACGAGCATATTGTCCGACGAGCGCGGCGGCCCTCCACTCACAAAGACGACGTAGATGGGGAGCTCTCGAAGGCAATGGTCCTTCCGGAGTCCTGGGACGAAGTCTTCGTGGTACGATGCGGCGGCGGTTCTGGGAGCCCGGAGTGCTTGGAGGCGAGAGGCAAACTGCCGTTGGGTCCGAGTCGGCTTCTTTTCTAGCCGTCGATTGACAGTGCACAAAACACGCCCACTCAATAGGTCCCTCCCCAAGTCAGGGTCCGTAAAAACAAACACGAACAAGTGTACACACAGGAATGGGCCCGTAGGTCCCGCAACTTCCACACTGCATGGCCGCCATGTTGCGGATGAAAAAGTAAGCCACAACCAAAAGAGGATGCACGTACGCCAACAACTTCGGTCCTGAAAGGGCTCACTTTGCAAAACAAGCAAGAAGGACGCCCCCGCTCGCGCACTGCGAAGGGGTTTGTCTAACTACCCCGCAACGAGAACGCGCACGTACGCGTGCTTTTGACATGACCGACAAGGCAGAGGCACACAGAATACGATGACATATCTGAATCAACTCTTCTAGAATACTACATATGGTTGATTGCAATATTATAAAAATATAAATGCTGCCCCTTATGTGACAGATAGGGAGGCTTTTACCGTTTTGAAGCAATCCTTCAACCCTCCCACTCGACGAAACAGGGAATAGCTATCTTTTTTTTACTTGTTTTTCATCTCAAATGCAGGCAGCTGTCATGCAGGCAAAATTACTGTAGTACAAACAGTTTTCTGCAATTTTTTCGATTCGAACTTCAGGCTAAATGTAGCATTTTTTTTCTGCTTTATTGAAGCACAAATAGAGCTTTCTTTAGGTATGAGGAGAAAATGTGCTCAGTAACATTTAACACCGTCAGCCTACTCCGATATAGCCTATAAATTGCCCTGCTCCGAAATCTGACTTTTGCTGCTCCAAAAAGAAAATTTTTCTGGTCCCGTGTCTGCTCCAAATGGACAGTCTGCTTAAACCCCTGAGTGTGGGAATCCGGAGCAGTTTCTCAAAAAGAGGCAGAATTTAGACTTTGCGCTAGACTTGAGACTTGTGGAGGTATATCGAGGATGAATCTGGGCTCCGCATAATTAGATGATTCTGACATTGATTCTGATGGAATGGTATGGATTTTGTTTCAGAATCGTCCGTTATGGCAACCCTGGTGCCGGCCTTATAGCTAGGTTTACTATATCGGCACCAATGCCTACACTCCTTAGCTCAGTTGAAAAAAAAACGTGAATATATGTCCTGCTGTTTTTGTGCTTTGCACTCATATTTGTAGAGTTCGTCACTTTTTCAAAGGCCTTGCGACCTCCCAAAAGTGGGAACTCTACACGACAAGGTATTTCCATACGTTAATTTTCATCATGTAGGGGCACCGCAACGTTCTTGTTTGCACAGTTCTGATCACGGGCTTATTGCTTTGAATTTATTGAGCAGCGACGCTTCGCTTGCATTCTTTCTTAGTTAGGTGGTCTCAGTCATTAAGAGTGAAACTGTAGAAGTACCATCTGTGAATTTGTAAATTTATAGACGGCATCATTACTCAGAGGTCCCTCAGTTGCTTGCTCTGTAGATTGCACTCTTCTGGCTTCTGAGGCTTGAGGGAATGAAAAATTGGCCTCTGGAAAAATTTGCATGGGGTGACCTTTTGTGGGAAAAATTAGGCATGGTCTCATCTCTCAAGCTGAAAAGAAAAGCGTGTGACATGCAAGGAATCTTGCATTTATGTGGGATTTTTGCAAGGCTTTCCAGTTTCACTTTGCATATGTTTAGTTTCATTTGCACGGGTGTGTTGTGGCTCCTGACTGATAATATTTATCTCCATCCGTCTTTTTGTGCTGCAGAGGCCTTAATGTGGGGCCCTAAGGTTACCTGCAGCTATAGTAGTTCCTTCTTTAAACATATGTTTTTCATAACCATATGTATTGGTTCGCAAATACTGGCCGTGTTTCTTAGCATTTAGTTGGAGTGCATTATTTCTGCTGGGATAAGAATTGGGCTGAGCACTGCTTTTGGTTGAAATGAGATCCATTAGAAATAAAATCATTGTTGCTAGCCATCTTTCTCCTGACTTCACTGTTCATGCACTTCAGCACACTCTATGCTTGCTAGTTTTGTCAACACAAGGATGTTTGACATTTATAATAAGAAAATGTGTTAGTTTGCTGTACGCAGTGCTCTTCTGGAGTAGTTTGCTTCCATTTCGGACATTTTATAATTACAAAGTATTATATTTGATTCTTGCACTTATTCTTATAGAAGAAAGAAGCATTTTGTCTACTGCATCCTCTTGGCAACATTTTGGGTGTCTGGAAGGAAGGACTTAGACCTGTCCCAAATATTTGAAGATGGATGCAATGTTTTGAATTAATTTACTTTAATAAACGGAGAATATGATCTTCCTGCTTTTTTTCATCATTCATGTACTTGCCTTTAATTAGTTGCTGCAGCTGATTACTTACCGAAATTTATTTTACTGTTTGCTGGCTCTAACATCTGTATAGAAGTTCGGGATATAAAGCCCAGAGGATAGTGACATAAAAGCAGTCGCAGATTCAGTGCTCTTTTAAACAACTTTACGCTGAGTAAAACAAATCATGCTTTAGCAGTCGAACACTTCCAGTGCATTGCCTTGCAGAAAATTTAGTACTTTTGACACTTGTTCAAAAAACATTCGAGAGGGCACTCTGCACCACTAAAGAGCTATGAGGTGAAAGCCATTATAGCGCGGTGGATCGTAGCCCTCCACTACGGCATCTCTATCTCCCTCTCTTCTTTCACTCCCACCTTCCTCCTTTCCTTTACGGCGTGGTACATGTGTCTGCACATAATTGTAACAGACACTGCGTCTTTTCTGTCCTGTATATCACTTTGAATTGCCGCTGATGCCTGATGTACTAACGCCTCCCAGACATCTGGGCCTGCTTCTGTGCTGTGTGGTGCGGCTATCGAGGAAGCGCCAAATGAAAGGGGCCGCACGGACGCCTATATCAAACTGACACTAATGCGTTTTTAACTACGTTTATCAACACTGATCCACATTACGTCCTTAGAAATGTGAACTTTATAAAACCTCGCATAAGGACCGGGTATGGTATGCAGTTAATTCACTGGCAAATCCCTAACCTCTTGAACTGCTATCCTGACATATTTTATCTACTTGAAGAATCATCCTCCTTGTTAACATTAAAAAAAAATTAAGATGTACTTTTTGGAACATACGTGATTATTGGTTTCCTATTTCCGTTGTGTAATACCAATTACTGTTGACACTGTTACCCTGATGTATGTTAAAGATTGAATTTTATGTGTTTTTCCCCTGGTTTGTGTTTGTATTACATTCTCACATATGACTATTTTGTGCTGCTCTGTGCCTGCTGCGTTGTGTTGCACATGTCAATTGTGGTGCCGAAGGCCCAGTCAGGTGAATTGTACGTCACCTTTAGCCTCGGTCCCACGGCAAAAAATTGTATTTTTGCTACAAACTGCAATAAATAAATATATAAACGCCCAGCGGGGTCAGCTTCAGTCGTGACGGTAAATGGCGCACCCCTTGTCGAACACAATCAGCATTCCGTTGAACGCATCAAAGTTCACCTGCTTTTTATAATTCGTTTAGAGGAAATTAAAGGCACAGTATCTGTCACTCGCGGAATCCCGCTATACTCACTGTAGACAAGGGGAATTATGATGAATACTTCACGATCTGGGGCGTGGCGCAGTTTGCAAAGTGCTTGGCTGGGGATCCAAGGGATCCACGTACAATTTTCGGTGGAGGCAAGGTTTATTTATTTTTAACTCTCTCTCTCGAAAGCGTGACACCCTCTGCCGACAGCTCCCGCTGACAATGAGGAGGCATTAAACATTAAAGTCGTTCGCCTTAATAAATGCCACTTCTATTTGTGCATAACTTAAACAACCCCTTCGCATTCCACTGTGCAGTGAGAGGGAAGTAGAATGCTGGACTGGAGAATATGATCTGTCAGCAGCTGGAAAAACACATAGCTGTCAACTACCCTCTAGGTACTGCTAATCTCGCGAATTTAGGACACCACCCGAAGAGCAACCTACCTTATCCTCACCAGTTCCTAAATATTAAGTTTCAGTAAATGCTCATCATCATGGACCAAAGTAACAGTGCCACTGTCCCAGGTAGGACTGAAACATTGCTACAACGTCTGTTTTAGTCGAACAATATTTCATTGATATTATTGTGCGTTTTGTAATTTTTACTAATGTTACATATGAGCGTTACAATAATATTTCGGTAAGCATTTAAACGTGTACGGAAGATAACATTTTTGAAAATGATAAAAGCATTCCACCACGATCATGCAAACCCACCACCCGTGATGGCATACAGCGTGAAGAGAAAGATGAAAAAACCGACAAAGAGGGTGGCATAAAAACTAAACATATTCAGCTTCATTGTATAGCGCAACTCCTGTACGCTCACCTCTGAACAAATAGCATAGTCAAGCTTTTATGTCCATAAAAAGGTTGTCCCGTGATAGTGGGGAATGTATAAATCTGCAAAGCTTTATTACAAAAACAAGGTTTTGTAGCATTCTAGGGCAGGTGTCTAGGGCAGGTGTCATTTAAACAAATTATTTGCAAAAGTTATTCAACACATTTACTGGAATGAAGTGGGCAAAAGAGCTGGGACTCTATGCTTGGAATATATATGCTGTTTTATAGTTATATTCAAATATTACGTAGAGGATTATATTCAAACCTTTTATAACATTAAAATGTTGTTTATTATACAACGCAGAACACCTAATAACAATATTTAAAAGTCAACAATAGTATAATTTTATTTCAAATCGTACTGTTTTTGTCACACTGACTTCAGACAATGTACAGGCAACTTAAAACATAGTATTCTAATGTTCGGTGCTTTCTGTGATTAGGGTGTCCGAAATAACAGTTACACTGCTCTCAACTATCCTGTAGGTCTTGCTAGTCCCTTGGCCGGAGGACGTCCCCCAAAGATAATTGCCTACCCCACCCACCACCAAATGCACCGCTTCCCAAATGCATGCAAATGTTTGCAAGAAACGAGTGGCGTAGTGTTACAACTTTATTCTCATTATACTGTCGATTCCGGATATATCGAATTGTTGATGATATCGAACTCGGAATGTCACCATGAAAATTCGACTCAGAACTCTCAGGGAACATTCGACATTTCGTACTGTGTGCCGTGCCCCACAAGGAGCTCTTCTCCAAAATGCGCTCCTCAGTTTTCGCAGAAGGCGGCTCCGCAGACTTGGGCATCAGCTGTCAGCGTTGACGCTGTAAAACCGCTTGACGAGGAGACTGAGAGCACCCTTCTGTCTGCGGATTGTTTTCAACCCAGCACTAATGTCATACAGGTAAGCCAGAATTCGATGCGCCGGCTGTTGTGCTGTGAAACAAGCCTTGCTGACCGAAGACTTGCGGTGCCTCTAGCATGGTCTGCTTCACTGGTGAAGAAATCAATAGTACGGCGCCTTAGCTGAGTTATTACTGCGTCTGTTGTGTGCCGGTGTAAGGAATAAACCTATTGTGACCAGCTTCTGCCTTCTCTACCGCCCGCAGCAGCTCTAATCCCTAACAAGAGTGCCACTTTGCCACGCCGCAAGACACGTGAGGTGTGCGGGGCACGAGCTCCGACGTTACAATCTGTCTTACCAAATATCGCGCATGCACTTTGGGTCGGCGACTAGTATGCTGGTGAACACCTCATCTCTTCATGTAGCCCATCGCTACATACGATACAACGTGTTCACATTTCTGGCCGGTTTATAGTGAAGCTCATCTGAAGACATCTTTTACACATTGAAACTATTTCACGACCCCCTTCGAGTTCGAACCGGGATCGGCATGTACTTCGAGTCGTGTTTACTCGGTCTTCATGAATGGAATTTATCTTGGCTGTTGTAATCTTCCCCACTCTGCTTGGCCCTCGGGGTGCAGTATTTTGTAAAGAAATAAATAACAGGGGTGCAGTTTCTGGCGGGTAGTGCCTCGGCAGTTTCCCGTGGTTGATCAGGGAAGCAACATACTAAAGTGAACCGAGATGGGCTAGGTACTCGCCTCATGTTGTGGCGACGCGTACAGCTGCGACTTGAAGGCGGGGCCGGCTCTAGTTCAAGTAGACTGGCGACTTCGTTCCGTGAACAAGCTGTGCAGCTTTGACTTAGACGGGACGAGTACCCTTCTTTTCAGAGGTCTGCCTAACCCTGAAGGTTTTGTTCCCCAGGATAGGGGGAATAGAGGTGGATAGGTTTTCGCTGCGCGCTCCGCGCCCGCTGCCTCTCGCGCCGTTTTAGCCTGTACGGCTGTTGCTGCTGTGTGCGCCATTGGTGCCGCGATCTCCCGTGCATGAGGACAAGCCTCTTTCATTTTCTTTCCGTAACAGTGCCACTGTTTTATTTTCTATTACTTTTGGGTTGCCTCACCATAATATATGTTATGGTGCCCGGATGAACACAAAGCCACACTCCTGCAAACTTGTAGCTCTTGCTAGTTTCCCGGCCTGAGGCGCCACTCGGAGAGAAATTGCAAAACAAAAAAAAAAAAAACAAATCCAGGTGGCAACACATTTAAGGCGTCCGGATTAACATAAAGCCACGCTGCTGTCAGCTGTAATGTAGGCATTAGTGTAGTCTCCAAGCCTGAGCACGCCCCGGAACATGCAAACAATTTTTCAGGAAGAAAGTGCACGGTGTGCCACATTTAGAGCATCTGAATTAATGCAGCGCACTGCTGGCGACTGTCCTGTATGCGTTGCTCCTGGCCTGGACGCCGCCCGAAGAGGATTTGACCATGACCTCACCAGCTCCCAAATACATGTAAATAAGTTTGAAGAAGTGAATGGTGTGGCACTTTAGGGATTTGCAAAGCTGCACTGCTGTCAACTTTTCTGTTATCTCAGATAATAAAGGCCTCTTCGATTTGACTTGCATAGATTGCACTAGTTCTGAATAGTTCTACGGCTGTGCCAAGTGGTCACTAGAGTGTGCAGTGCCAGTTAAGATACGGCGTGCGACGGCAGGTGCCAAAACGAGTATGCAAGTGTAGGACTGTGAAACCTAGCAGACGCCTATGCGCGCGCATTACATAGCAATGTATCGCCTGCCATGATCACTATGGCTAATTTCGAAGCTGCCGTGGACTCGGAAACTGACGACGACTATGGCGACAGTGACGTTGACTGCTACCAACTGATGAACGTACGCGCGGCTGCACGATCGTTATATCGGTCTGCCAAGATGCCATTCATGCACCTGGATATGAGAATGTTGTAAGCAGTTGCCACGAGTTTAAATCAGACTGCCTAACGAGACGCTTGACTGGTTCACCAGCGATAATTCCAGGGTTCCGGTCTTCAACTCCAAAAGCACCGCTGCTGAAATGATGCACATGCGTCATTGCGCAGTGTACACACACTGACTCGCAAACATCCGTGTACATCTTTGGCGAGAAATTTGATGTGGCACAGTCGTTCACGCTATAGCATGACTGCGTCTCTCACTCACTCAGCCGCCAAGTCATGCTGGCACGGCGGTAATTCGACTCGACTTCAACTGCTTTCTGTTAGCAGCTACCCATCAATTCGATCAAGACCAGTGCCATACAACGCGATACCAAAAGGAAAAATCTGCATAGAACGCGCGAAAGTGCCGTATCGTGACCAAGTACTGCAATATATATGTGGCCAGAACTACATGTAGTACTGCTTATGACCACAACAAAATGTTAATGACCGCATGCAGCTCAACTACACTGTGTACGCAGCCAATCGCGGATTGGTTAGTGACTAACCGCCCGCGTTCTGAAGGAGACGGACTTTACAAAGCTCTGCAGAACGATGCGCAGCGTCGTCTGCTCTTGGCGAGCGGCACGTACGCCACGCTGCACTTTTTTCTGCGCCTCCTCCGGAGCGAGTGTATACGATGGGCGAGAACTCGATCGTGCAGGACTAATGCCGCACCTTGACAAAAGAGGTGCAGACGGCGCACGCGCTGTACCGCCAGAACGAGGACGGCGGTGCTGCGCTTCTTGATCTCATGCAGGAAATAAATAGATACCTTCAAAGTTTGAGTAAATGTTTTTCATCATTATTCGAAGCACCGCCGAATGAGGCACTGCGCTTGTGTTGAAAGGAATTGATCCCATTGGAAGATAACAGGACCGTACGATTGGTAAGGAGTCCAGATCAACACATGTAATTCCAGTCAGTGGCACATACGCCTGAAGCCTGAAATAGCTCGTGAAGGCAGGAGCTGAGTGGAGGAAATGTGTCAAAGGGCAAACTCGAGGGCAAGGAAAGAGCAAGAAACACATGGTGCCTTTAATAGGAGAAAGTACAGAATAGGGAGTTCGCGAGGGCCATAGAAATGATGGTAACGACAATGGAGGTAAAAGAGAAAGATGGGGCACCGCAATGTTGAGGAATCAGAATTGCGCCGCGTTGTGAAAGTTAACAATAAATGAACACGCGTGACCGCAATGGCTGTACTAGCCGCGCGGCTACGTTAAAGAGCTTCACCAAAATAGCCAGTATTTTATATGCCCACGTAAGAGTGTATTATGCGGATCGTCGGAGGCGAAAATTTCGGTCTGATCTGAAATCACCAATTTCACGTCATCATACAGTGTCTAGCTTTAGGAAAGTACGCATTTTAAATTTTAATCGAAAAATAAAACTGGACGAAAGGTTTAACACGGCTAAACCTAAGTAGACAAAGGGAAAGCGCACTACTCCTCTGTGGATGTCTGCGGGCCTTAAGGACACCACAGCCAGATCTAGACTACACGATGGTGTATAGGCCATTGTAAAGGAAGAGGTCCCAAGAGGCGAGTCATATGGTGAGCGGTGGTGGTGTGGGGAAAGGGTAGGCTGGGGGTTGGAAGGCTGTGTGGCATTGTATCAGGCAATGTTGTATATATGTGGAGTTATGTACCGGTAGGAATGAAGTTTGCCAGGTGTGTGGGAAAAGGTGTGTGTCGTGAAGAAGCGAAGCAGCTGCAGAAGAATGGAACGGCACCCGCTCCGTGCACCACACGCGCGAAGAAGCGGGCTGAAAACAGACCGCTTGGCCGCGCGTCGCTAATCACGTGGCTGGAAGTCAAACTGCGGCGTACGCGGAACGCGACTCCGTGCACCACACAGGGTATCGAACCGAAAGTTTTTCAGGTTCGAGTTCATGTCTTTCGGGTTCGGGTCCGGAGATACATTCCGTTACGATTCGAACCGGGTCGGCCCTACCGAAACCGGTTCAAACGGGCTCAAAAAAAAAAAAAAACTTCGGGTGTATTTTTTAATCCACTTTACTAACACTGAATTTTTTTCCTGCTCCAGTATATAATAAAAGCTGGAAATTTATAGTCCGTCTATTGTTTTTGTCGTCGGATGTGACGGGCTCCACTTGGTTTCACAGACCTCAGCAAAATGTTTATAATGAGTGACCGATGATTGGAGCAAGATGAGGGAAAATGATCATCTTCATTGGCACACAACAAACTAAAGCCTTCACGCACTGAAAAAAAAAAATAAAAAGATGCTTCCTGTACTTTCCAGGTACACAAAATTTCCTATGAATTTCAGTCTAGAGGGAATCATCTACTATGACATGCACAACAATGCTACGCCCGGCTTCCACAAAGGACTTCAGTGCAAAGAAATCAGATCAAGCTTGAACCAAGCATACACCCCGAAACTAACAATCTGTAAACCATATGTGTCACTATACAGTAAAAGCTCGTTAATTAGACTCCCGTTAATTTGGAAAATCGGTTAATTCGACCTTCGCGCCTGGTCCCCAGAATTATGTATAGGAGTCTATGGGACAAAACTCTCGTTAATTCGGACGGATTTGACCGCACAACGGATAATTCGGACAACTTCGGGCAGCTTCCGAGGCTCGAAAACGAAAATAAGATGAACGCGGTGTAATAGCGATACCCAAAAGCAGCGTCGCCATGGACATCAATTAATCAACTTGGCTCGACTTGTGGTTGGATGGGCGCTTTTTCTTGTTTTTTTCACGAGTCGACGTTACTGGCGGTGCCATTTTGTCGTTTTGCTGCTGTCGGTGCGCTACGCTGTTGTATTGAAGACTGCTCGCTTTAGTGCGGCTCATTGCTTCTCTGTTGTGCGCTGGTATCACCGCACTCGCCCCGATGGCAACACCGGCGAAACGGCCGAAGAGCTACGAGGCCAAGGACTTGGCTACCAAAGTGGAAATTTTGCGGGCCCTTAAGAACGGTCTCTCCCGACAAGAAGCAATGAAAAGATATTACGTTAAAAGGAGTACTTCAAGCACATATGTAAAAAATGAACAAATTCTTCAGGCGTTCGACAGCGAGAAGTTCCAAGCGTCAAGAAAGCGTCTGCGAACAGCAGCTCATCCGGAGTTGGAAGAAGCCTTGCTTCGGTGGGTGGTCAACTCGCGTGATGCAAACCTCCCATTGAGTGGACCCCTCATCATGGCGCAGGCAGAGAGATTTGCACTGACGATGCATATCGATGAATTCAAAGCATCAGAAGGGTGGTGTGCGCACTTTAGAGACAGACATGGTCTCGTTTTCAAGACTGTGTGCGGCGAAAGAGGTGCCGTCAACGAAGATGTCGCCAACAACTGGAAGAACGCTCAGCTGCTGGAACATATCGCAGCATATGATCCAAATAACATTTTTAATGCTGATGAAACAGCACTTTTTTTTTAAGGCATTGCCTGACAAGACTGTGACAATGAAAGGAGATCCCTGCATCGCAGGAAAAAGGAGTAAAGAACGAGTCACCGTTCTTTTAGCCGCAAACATGACAGGGACAGAGCGCTTGCCGCTTGTCGTCATTGGAAAGGCACAAAAGCCACGATGCTTTAAGAACGTGCCTGCTCTTCCGGTGGAGTACCGGGCTAATA
This sequence comes from Amblyomma maculatum, assembly GCF_055883805.1. Taxonomy (NCBI): domain Eukaryota; kingdom Metazoa; phylum Arthropoda; class Arachnida; order Ixodida; family Ixodidae; genus Amblyomma; species Amblyomma maculatum. The sequence goes on along the minus strand of NC_139348.1, from coordinate 48,791,045 downwards.
AAAAGGCCTGGATGACATCGGAACTTTTTCGCGGCTGGATACAAAAGTTAGACCGACAGTTTTCCGCGAAGAACCGCAAGGTGTTAATTGTCCTTGACAACTGTAGTGCACATAACAGTGCCACCGGACTGAACAATATTGAAGTTGTTTTTTTGCCGCCCAACACTACATCGGCCCTCCAACCGAGGGACCAAGGTATAATTCAGTATTTGAAGACTAAATACCGCCGGCGCGTGCTGGAACGCATGCTACTGTGCAATGAAGTCGGTAAGCAGTACGACGTGGATCTTCTGAGCGCGGTCAACATTCTTGCCTACGTTTGGAAGAACACGCTTGCGCACGTCATCGCTGTTTTCGACACAGTGGCTTCGTTTTGCCTGAGCCCTGCAAAGACACAGTGGCAGAAGTGTCGCCAGACGACAATGCAGATGACTGCCCGGATTTCGGAGGTGTGCTGCCGGATGCGGCGACACTCGTCGATTACATCAGCATTGATGACTGCGTTGCTACAGCCGGCTCTCTAACTGAGGAAGAAATTGTCCGGAACGTACAGCACGGCGAAGATCCGGAGGAGGAAGGGGGGCTACGAGAGGAGCAGCCTCGGCCCCCTCGCACTGTGAAGGAAGCAGCAGAGGCCCTCGTTGTGTTAGAGGAATTTTGTTGGGGCACTGCAGATGGCATGCGCGCTGCTGAGCACCTGGAAGGACTGAGGAAAATAGTATCCGCGCGGGTTTCTGCGGGAAAGCAGACAAGCATCCGTGATTACTTTAAGTAATAAAGGTATGTTGAGATAAAATCGTGCATGTTTCTTTTTTTTGTTGTTGTTATCTCGATAATTTGGACATTCGGTTAATTCGGACATATCTTACAGTCCGTAGAAGTTCGAATTAACGAGCGTTTACTGTATATCACACAGCATGCGGACGCTTTTGCATTTCGCCTTTATATGGAGGTGAAACGTAAAGGCACCCGTGTGTTGTGGCCCGAAAAGCGCAGACAAAAGTCCCTTCCGCCACGTATTGGGGTTGGAGTCAATCGTGTTTGCCGGAAAACCGGATTAATTGTCTCGCTCCTGTGGCCGAAACGCGATGCGATAAATATTTTACTGCGCGTCATGGTTGCCTACATAGGCGCGCTATACAACTTCTTCTAGAACCACTTTGAGACTATACGGGTGTGTTTTTCTTTGCGATGTTTATTAGTCGCATGGTCACTGAGGGTAACAAATTGGATTCCAAGGGAAGGAAAGCGTAGCAGGGGGCGGCAGAAAGTTAGGTGGGCGGATGAGATTGAGAAGTTCGCAAGGGTCAAGTGGATGCAGCTAGCACAGAACCGGGTTAAGTGGAGAAATATGGGAGAGGCCTTCGCCCTGCAGTGGGTATAATCAGGCTGATGATGATGATGATGATAATAATTAGTCGCATAATTTACAACAAGCATGTCATCACATCATGACTTCTCATAAACATTTTATTATGTGCTTTGTACATGCTGCCAGCTTTTTTGTTTGCCAGGATAAAAATACTGAAGGAAGAGGACATTGTCAAGAGTTGTTGACGGTCATCCTAGTTCGATGACAGGAGATGATATACTTTAGTCGTGAAAATGCTCTCTCGACACTGACTTTTATAGATGGCACAGCAGCGCTACTGTAGCTATTGGATACAGTTCTGGGGGCTGCAACTTCGCCTCCTCCCAAAATTTCAAAACGCTCGAGTCTTCGTTTATTCTGGCCACCTTTTCAAAAGCCTACTGCAGCCTCTGTACTTCCTCAGTTTTCAGAGAACTGCTGTTGTCTCAGAGTCCTTTGAGGCAGTCTTCTTCTCTTTCCTTAAGAAATGCTTTCAGCTCATCCTCAGCTTGTAAGCTCTTAGCGGAATAATGTGCTTCCGCCTGTAGCGCTACTTGATCGCTACTAATCCTCTTCCGTGTGCTGACCAAATGTTGTTTTGCTCGACATCTTTCCTGGCTGGTCAACGTATTACGATATCCAGGGCCTCACGCTGCAGTTCACCGATTCCACAATTGTTACCAATCCCTCCTTTGTGTTTTTGCCTTAGGGCCTATACTCCGTTTCATACATCAAGTGCAACACCGCCAAACTATAGCTCTTGATTGCACTCCCCGCATCCGCGATGAAAAATAGTGCTTGCTCTTGACGACAGGAAATAATAGTAGCTTTGTTTGGAAGCTTAATACATCTAGCATTTGCCATCAACGCCATTAACGCACCTTTTCTAGGAAGAAAAGATCAGATTTGGTGAATTTGTATGTTTTGTTTGTCCTTTTCGTTCCTGTCACGTTTTCGCTGGCCCGCAACCATGCCAGCGCGCGGTGCCCTTCGCGCTGCGCAACGCAGAGATCTCGGCTGCCTCTTCGGGGTGGATTTTTTTCTATAAGATCCGCACTGCGAAGGTGTCCAGGCACGCGAAGCAAGTTATTGCAAACGTATATGGTCTGAATACTAAAGCCCATTTCGGCAGAAACCACTCGGTCACAAAATGAGCGCGTAGTGATACACCTCTTTCTTTTTTTCTTGCGGCCGGACTACTTGCGTAGCTTTCGCTGCGTTGCACCTGATGTATGAAACGGAGTATAGTCGCAGGTTCCTTCGCTCCGATTGTCCTCTTCCCTCTAAGGTTTTTGTCCCGACCTCCATCGTCACCGCGCATCCCGTGAACTAAGCTATTTACGTTTTCTCGCAATAGGGCATTTCTGACTTTCAGTGCCACTTTTCAGACGGTCTTAGGTATTCGCATCAGCGATAGCGGATAAAGCGATGAAAAACTTTTTGTGTTCGACACCGTAGCTCTACGTGGGGGCCGAATCATTAGCTAACCAAATAGATGGTTTGTGGGGTTTAACATCCCATAGCGACTTAGGCTATGAGAGATGCCGTAGTGGAGGACTTCGGAAATTTCGATCACCTGCGGTTCTTTAGCGTGCACTACATCGCACAGCACACGGGCGCCTTGCTTTTCGCCTACCTCGAAAAGCTGCTGCCGATGCCGGGATTAGATCCCGCGTCCTTGAGAACAGTAGTCGAGCACCGTAACCACTACGCCACCCCGGCGGGCCAAACCAAAATAGAGCTTTTGAATTTGTACTCCTACCGGTAATTCCACCCAGTTCCTTGCTCCATCCAGACTTCAAATTTGAACATAGGAGCTTGCCTCCTCGCATAGTTTAACTTGCAAAAAGATATAAAACCAGGATAGACGGCTATGGGCAAAAGAGAGAGATTACAAAAGGCGAAATCGACGTATGGATACATCTTTGGGCTAAGTTAAGATACAACTCAAGAACAGACCAGGAAATTACTGCCCAAAGCGGCCTTCCCACCGTCAGCGTCGGCTTGTTATTCTGAAGTCTCGGTCAACCAAATTGCATCTGGTGGCGTTGCGTCATTGTTGAGCCCTCAGATAATGGCGTTGCGTCGCTCACGGCTGCTATGAACGTGCCATGCGACCCATTGCGGCGTCGTCGAACGATAGGAAATTAAAATGATTTGCGTGACATTTTTAAGCAGATTCATGACTTTGTTTTCGAGTTGTGCATGATTATATAATTATTTTTCTAAATATGTAAATCAACGTAGGAATTATATGCTATTATTTCCCTGTCGAGGAATGCTCTAGAATTGAACAACTGCTCCATTGAGCAGTGCAGCGGCAACCCGTGTTCGGGATAAGATAGCCCGACACCAGAGATTGCAATGGTGCTAGACATGAAGCAATATATTGTTACGGGGTGTACATAATGTAACAGCACTGCGATGGGCTGAACTCGACGCTGAGACTTCAGTAGCCGTGCAGTGTCCACTCTGCCAGCGTCGTCCTCTTTCTCAACGCTTTGTCATGCCCGTGTTCCTCGGTCGTCGTCTTCGTCAGTGAGCACATCACTTTGGTCCTGCGTTTCCAGGTAACACTACCCCCGTCGGCAAAAGGCAACGTCCCGGTGCGTATTAGGCGTGCGATGTGGAGGGGGAGTAATATGGCCTTGGGCGGGTGACATGTACGATTTCGGAAGTGGGTGTAGAAGTCGGTGACTTTCGGTGGAGCGGTGAAATCTCATAGGTCACGTCGGTCACTGGGCGTATTACACGGTAAGGACCTGTGTAGTGGGGCAGAACTTTTTGACACAACCCCCCACGACGGCACGGAAGCCAGAACAACACAAGAGATCCGGGAGGATAGTGCACATCGCGGTGGTGAGCGTCGTAGCGGCGTTTTTGAGCTTGTTGAGAGATGGTGAGATTGTGACGAGCAATCAGGCGAGCAGCGTCGGCTCGGGCGATGGTATCGCGGGCATAGGTTGTGACGGGGCCAGCGGCGGGAAGCAAAGTGTCGAAGGGCAGTAAGGGGCCTCTTCCAAAGAGAAGATAGAACGGAGAGTACCCAGCAGTGTCATGACGCGAAGAGTTATATGCAAAGGTGACAAATGGCAGACTAATATCCCAGTCGCGATGACTGTCGGATACGTACATTGCGAGCATGTCGGTGAGTGTGCGGTTAAGACGCCTCGTAAGGCCATTCGTCTGAGGGTGATACGCAGTGGTGACATGAAGCAATATATTTTCGCTAATGTTGATACTTGGGCGAGTTGGTGTTTCATAGTTCTTGATACAGCCCAACGGACCCCCTTGTCGCGTCCGTTGTGATGTATCAAGAAATATATTTCTATTTGTTCTCGTCACCATTTTGCATGTGACAGTTATTCAGTATAGTTGCGACGTTTGCGGTGCGCACTGGCGCTTTGGAAATAAGCGAGAAGAGTGCTTTACAAGCAGCAATAAAAGAAAAAAATAATGAAGGTAAGTTGCCATCAAACGGTTCCTCCGATTTGTTGCGGTTCGGGTTCAGTTTCGAGATGGCAGCAAAAATTCGGGTTCGGTTCCGGTTTGGTTCCAGTTCGACCAACTTTACCAGACCTAGCCTAGTAACGTTTGGTTCGACACCCTGGCACTACACGTGCGGCGAGCAGGCTGCGCGCCGCTAGTCACACGGCTGCAGGCCGACTGAAGGCCAAACTGCGGCGTAGGCGAAACGCGGTGCAGCTAGCTTTGTGCAACTATGGCTTCAAAACTCGATATCGATCACAAGCCACACAGTTCTGCCCAAGCGCTCATTGGCACGTTTGCTTTTGCGATGTCTTCAGTTTCGCGTTGTGCTACCCATTTCACAACGCCGGGTGCGCCAGAGCAGTGGCCGCAGCCATCCTGCAATGCTCTCACCGTAGCTCGCTGCTAGCGCATGCCTATGCCTGTACACCTCTACTAGAAGGTACTTAATACGCACATTACTAAAGCGAAAATCTTTTCCATGCTCATGGAACGATATCCCGTGCGCGAGTTGTGCGCGGGATCTGCGAGTCGGATCTGTGCATGGGAGTTGTGCGCTCTCTCTTGTCAGTATATCTTGACGCCATCAAAAAAATAAATTGTAGTACCACCAAGAATCGGACCTTTATCCCTCGGATCCCCATCCGGGCGCTTTAAAAACTGCGCCACGCCCGTGATCGTAAAACGCACATCTAATTCTCCTTGTCTACCGCGAGGATGATAGTAGCGATGACAATTACGCAAATAGTGATAATGACAGTGATGGCAGTAGCAATGATAATGACGGTACATTTAGTTGATGACATTAAACCTGATGCACCGTGTACAGCAGCAACGCTCCAGCTTTGGCATTTCTGCAGTCTAGATTCAGCAGTGCTGAGAATTGTTTTTGAAGACAACACATTAGGTCGTAACGAATCTTTTACATTGGCGACTACAATTTTTACTTCTCAAATACAGCCTCCCTCACCCTTCCCAATAGTAACTTTGTCTCCAATATACCTCCAATTTTAATTCCTGGAGAAATTCCTTTGGGATAGGATGTTTCGCGCAGCCGCGATATGACTAATCAAACAGAAAGGCAAATCAACCTTTGCCCCACGCTATGATTCCGGGCTAGGCTTCAACAGGGCGCGTTACAGTCATGTCTCTACTGCGTATGAGATGTCCGGGTGCGCCCTATGCCGTTGAGCATTTCTGCCAACCGAAATGAGCACCAAATGAGTATGTCGTCTCTTGCAAACACATTGCACGTTTTTGAGAGATTTGTTTGTTTTTATACACTTTTATTTGCCACCAGACGAAGATCCACCAGCAACTGCGTGCTTCTGGGGCTTCGGCAGGCCTCCATCACGAAAACCTTTGCTGAAACGCCTCCAGACCTTCTTGATGTGATGGAGCCGGTCAGTGCCAGTGGTCTTCCTCCTCTTAGCCTCCAGTTGTATGATGCGTTTTGTTGTCGGGATAGACGCACTGGGAACGGCTCCAAAGAAAACTTTTACACGTTCTCCTAGTGAGCCATGCGGTGACCCCATACTGCATGGAAAGTATATATAGCAGATCTGCAGAAAAGTATAACAAGTATAACAACAATTGTTTACACTCTGTATTGAGAAACAGTAAGCCCTTTATATGCGCATCCTTGAGCGAACATGCAAGCGAGCAACGTGTATTGGGAATTAGCTGCACCAATTTCGGCTTAAAAAAAAATTGTAGGTAGCGCATTTTAAAAGGACTAAAATCGGAGTCCCGGTAGTCCGGCCCTCTTATAGCTGCCAAGTTTTTATACTTTACTTTCCAAGGCAATGCTGCGCGCCTTGGCTCAAATATCCAAACTCTCAGCACCTTATCGCGTGCGCAAAAAATAATACTGAGTCCTTGGACTTTGTCAGTAGCATGAAAATGGTGCAATGGATTTTCGCTGTAAGCCTCCCACTCAGCAGCGCCGCATGCATGCGCTCGAGTGGAGACGTGTCGCAGATGATTATGTTTCCGAACGGTTATGTTTCGGCCGCACATCCTTATGTTCGTTGTTCTGTTGGTCGTTGTTTGCTTTCTTCGACTCACGCCCAACATTCCTGGCGGAGCGCTCGCTTTTGGAGCGCTTCGAACGAGTCGATACAGAGATCGGCGATTGTCGACCCGTTCCGCTTGCAGCTGCCCTTGTCCTTTGCAAGCGTGAGGCATGAAGCTCCGCTTGACTTCCGGAAGCTTTCTTCAGACTGCTTGGAATAGAGGGCATTGATTTCCGCCGTGCATGACGTTCCTGAAATGAGCTGACGACCTTATGTTCCGCATTTTCAGCCTTCAGCAACCTCCTTGCATCACGTTTGGCGTCTTGCGATGGTATGGAAGCCTTTGGCTGATGCTCGATGACCGTGGATTGCCCAGGACCCGGTGAAGCACTGCCCTTAAGCACTCCAAAAGAGGCACTGCCTCTGGAACCAGCGACCTTTGGTTGAGGAGTGTGAAATCTCTGCCCAGGCATCGTCGTAGCAGATGTAACCTCCTGTAAGCCGAGCCCAGCAGAAGGCGCTGCCCGCAGTCTGTCGAGTGAAAACCAGGGTGAGCGCTCTGCGATGCTCTTCTTTGGTGTACGTTCGTCAAGAGGAGCCCTTCCTCGCTGGGGCAAGCCTGCGCGCTCTTCCGGTCTCAAGAGTAGATTACGTAGTAAAGAGCGAAACGCGCTGGTCTTGTCGATGGTGGACATGGAAGGAACGCGTACAACGCCAGGCTGGCAAGCCGGATCGCTTTCAGGACTGACTGCACCCGCCGCTCTGGCGACGTCATGTGGCTCGGCGCTGACCTCAGCTGGATGTGGGGCCGCCTTCCCATGCTTCCGGTGCTGCCGGTGCTTCCGCCTTAGCACTTCTTCCTGCGCAGTATGCAAATATTAGGATCAAATCCTGCGTACACGATGTCACAGGATGCGTGGTGAAACAACACAAAGGCACTGAAGCGTGATGGAAGTCTAGTATACGACACACCCAGCTACAGCCTACAGGTACCTTTGCCGTGAAAGAGAACACACGTGTTGGTACGTTAGACATTCAACGTCAACAGTGAATGAACTGCATCGCTGCAGTTATGATTCCGTTGAAAAAAAAAGTGGCTGATAGAGCAAGTCAATTACATTTTATCTTTTTGAGGAAAAATGTGTTGCTATCCCGTAGTCAGTAATAGCTGGATATGGAAGCTGCGCTCCCTGCCTCATCAGACTGTACCAATCGCGTTGTTGAGTCAGCGGCAAGTAAGAACAAGCTTGAGCAGCGCCAGATTTCGACAGGAATGAAAATTGCTGGCCATTTACACGGAATTTGGAATTGTGAATAAGCCACGAAGAAGCCTTGTAGCTCAACTAATTTTCAGATAGCCATGCACAAATATAAATGCCAATATTTATACTAAAATCCTAAAAAACAGCAACTTTAACGATGGTTGTAAGAATACCAGCCTCGCAAGATCAACTGCAACGTCATAGTCAGAATTTTATTTTAGTTTCAAATAAAAGTGCAAACAACCAATGCAATTTCTCATACACGTTCAAACCAAATATATGTACAAGTTAAGTGAAGCAGAAGAAAATAAAAGGAGATAAAGAAGAAACACTTCTAGCATTTCCGAAATGCGTCAGTGGTAGAGACCGTTTCTACATAAGTCTCACTCTATTCCTGTCCTGTAATAGCGCGCCAACTGCCTTTATGCACTGTATGTAGGCAGCTTCAACGAACAGTGCCTCAACATCACGTTAAATGCATTTCGCTACCAAACGTATGACTAGAAAAATGTTCACCTTCAATCGTTTTAACACTGCCTTTGGCTCCTCCTGCAAACAGGCTGCTGCGTTCCCTGAGTCAGGCTTAGCGGGGGCATCCTCTTCGGCTGTCGTTTTAAGCCCCATCACGCGCTGCCCTTGCGCGCCTGCCAGGTTCTTCGCAGAAGCGCCGCTGCCTTGTGACACGGCGCCCTCCTTCAGATCGGGCTTTACGGCAGAGTCCTCGGCCGCGCTAGACTTAGTCGAGAGCTTGCTCTTGGAAGCTGCTTTTTGGTCTCGTATCTCCTTTCGCGACTGTTTAGCCTGCACATTTTGCGGGACATTGGCTACATCTTGTACTCTTCCCGAGGCCTTTCCGTTTTCGACCATCTCAGGGATGCATGGTGCAGCTAGTTCCAATTGAGGTTCTGGCACTGGTAAGGCTGCAACGTCCATCTGGCTGTCGACTGACACCGCCGCTTCAGGTAGGCATGGTCCCACGAATGGCGATGCATCCCGGTCTAAACCTGTCTTGTGAGGCTGAACGTCGGTTGGTTCATGACTCGATGTGCCAGTGGAAGCTGCCACGGGCCTTGAGCTCTTAGTCGCCTCCGACGCACCGTCTCCTACAGCGGGTGGCTTTGGGCGCATCATGGATCGCCTGATGGAGCTAAGCCGTCGCGACACGTGGACAGTGCCAGAGTCGTGGACCATGCCGGGGCCGGGCTTGTCTGCTTGATTGCGCGGTGTGCAGGGCGAACTCGGCGAACTCGGGCTCATAATCGTACGGCTGGCCACGAAGAGGTCAGGGTTGCCCAGAACATCGGAACTGCTCGATGAACTCTCACTCTTCTTCGCTGCCACTCGTCGGCCCCCCTGTTCGATAAACCGGCAAAATTCGAGATAAAGTGAAAAAAAAAAGTACGCGTTTGCCTCTACAATATATTTACACAGCGGTAGCTATGCATTATGAGCGTTGTTTTTACCTTCTTCCAGCTTCAGTGCACTGATTCCTTAGCGTCACAAGATTGTAACCCTATAATATCCCAGACAACCACTGATATCCATATGATGTCCACAAATGATCACAATGTCCGATATCACTTGCGGATATTCTAGCGACGTCCGGAAGAGTTTTGACGGTCAAACGTCAGTAATAGGATATTCACGAGATATCTTTGTGAAGACATTTTTTTTTTCGCAATGCTTGCATTTACTGGTAGCTTTATCCAAGATTCTGCTGCATATTACAAAAGTGCGCCACTAATGAACATAATCCGGCGTGTGAGTATCCGTCATACCATATCTTTTTACCCCGCGGTAATGAACATCGTGAAAAAAAAAAAGAAAAAAAGACTGAAACCCGCGCACCCGGACGTCGAGCTGTTTCGCGATTGTACTACATCACGGAGTTCTGCATAATGTCCGGAGCATTGAAATGTGTTGGTTGCTTTAGGTTTTTTCTGGAGCAGTTATGTCACCATTTTTGTTACATCAATTTTACTCAGTTTGTAATTAATACTCGAACTGTCTATGGAGGCAGCCGATCTATAGTCACTGTAGCCGAACTATCTAGTATACTAACTGTGAGAAGCATGATGAAAAAAAAAGCCACTGCCGTCGCCATTTTAATTTTTCAAGCACGGCGGGTCTGATGCCACAGCCAAAGATGTTGCGTAATAAATACACAAAACAATCAAGTATTTCAGCAAGCTTAGCACTAATAATTATCTAAAAGTTTTGTGCTTTGAGTTATCAAACTCATTAGTTGAATTCAATGCGTAATTTAGGGGCATGTGTTGTAAATGCGGGACCACCACGGTGTGCATCATAGCGGTATCCATTACTTCTTCCAGGAATCAGCGGCAAGTGCTCGTTTCACAATTTTGGACTTTGCACGCATTTCTCGGCATGCCGAAAATGAAACACAAATCGTGGGCAGTTCGTGATGGTAGGAGAGTAGCTTAAGAAGCATTTTTACGGCTTGAAGATAGCAAGAATGCGACGGAGCAGCGCAAGCAGGCAAGGGGAGTGTTTGAAAACGCGTGTGATCGCGGCGCATGGCCCAGTTGCGAATATGCTTTTGTTGGGCGTTCAGAGAAGCAATCCAATGCACACAGTGCCGATCTAAGCCGCATATAAAACGCAAGAGGCTTCTGGAACTTCTTGGTTGTATTTAGTTATAGGCTAGCTGGCTTCCAAACGAGGTTTTACGCACTGCCCGGAAGCCATTCTACGCAATGTGCGGCCGTCGCTGCGACCGCGGCAGCTCCGTGGCGAAACGCTCGACCGTTTGGATCGGCTGTCTTCAAATACGACAATGTTTGTTCGATTCCTTTTTTTTTTTTTGCATGCAACCAACGATGCGGTTTTTTGGCGCGTGAAAGGAGAGTACGCAATGGTGGACGCAGTACACACTGTTGTCAAAACTGGAGTGAATTGCTTTTAATTCAGTCCAGTAAAAACGCTGGTGCGCAGTCTTTACATTAAGACTCCTCCAGGTTTACTTGTCATCAGTTTGTGCTTTTTTCTGCGTTCTCAGTTCACTGCAAGTGGTGAATGGAGCAAATGGAGCAAGCAAAGGGACCAAGCAAAAGAACTGAGCAGCGTGAAATAAAAAAATTCAAAAGAATTTTAGCTTGTCAGTTCATGTTCTTTTTATATGTGCATGAAGCAACTGCTTAAGTTCGATGGGATTTTCAGGGTGCACGCATATTTGATGTCCAGAACATCCATTTTGGGCATCCAGAAGACTGAGAAAAATGGGAATAAGACATCGCATTGAAAGTTCAAATATGTTCTGAAGATGTTGACAGGATATCTTCTTGTCATCTAAGTGGGACTTCCCAGGATATTCTGTAAATTTCCATTCTGTGACCATACCTCTGTCCAGAGGATGCCCAGCGGACATCATGTGGCCATTTATGGACATCATATGGATATCGGATATCTTCATGGCAATATTAGGTGGATGTCCAGAGGATACCACCTGGTTGTCTGGGATATATATCTAAGACGGCAATACGCTTTTCGGCACGCACCGCCTGAACTCGTGCCTGGCTGTCGGCCGTTACCCTGCCGTCTGCACATGCATGAATTGAATCTTGATTACTGAGGCTAGGCGTAAGCAATGTGATATCGATTACCTTATTCACTTTCTAGTTTTTGCTGCATAGACACGTCCGCTAGCTCCTGCTAGCATTTTACCCCGAGGAGTAACAATGATCACGGATTTGAATTATTGGGTCGCAGGCTGTGGCAGGAGCTGAAATGCATCGTAAACTTATCACAGTAGCAGGATAACCTTCCGACAGTCCAGATCTTCCTTCGTTCGACTTCTACGATGTCACTTTTTTGTCACTTTTGCTAGCCTCTTTATCTCCAAAGTATACTCCAAGGATGCTTTGCGAGGTCAGCGATTCTCCACAAACCTAGACGCGCGGGAACTTGCAGCAAAAAGAGGATCTCTTAGATGTCTCTAAGTGGATAATATGGCTAAAGCCTACCCTTCATCTCCTATCATTTGCTCTCATCGTTTGCCTCTTATCGGCGTTCGTTGCAGTGCTACATATAATTATAATTGGTTTACAGGAAAGGAAAGGCGCAGTATCTGTCACACTTTTTCCGGCAAGTGCGAGTCTGAATGGTACAATATCGCTCCTGTCGCGTGGCGTTCCTTGGCGCGCGTTCAAGTGTGGGGTTGCTCGCGGAATATCGCGGAATGTGACAAATCTCGCGCACGGGATTTCATTCCACGAGCATAGAAAGGCTCTCGCCTTAAAAAGTGAGTTTACGACCAAACGAATACTTTCTTCTTGCAAACAACACACAAGATTTGGGCCAGTTGGAGGAGGCGCATTGAAAAGGGAAAGCTCAGCACACAAAAAATGTTCTTCATGTTACTTTGTGCTTTGCAAAACTATCGAAGAGGAAGTGTAGGCGATGTTTTACTAATTCTCATACTTTGATTGAAAGAGGCGGGATAAATGGGCGTTATAGAAAAGCAGCTACTGTAGCGTAAAGAATGCAGAGACAGTTATTTCTCTCGCGGTTTTGCCGCTATGATTAGTGAAAATGGAGTGCTTAGTTCTTGCACGGCTATATTTTAGCGGGCAACTCTCTGTGCAACTTCATGCAGCTTACGGAGCGAGACGGAGAAAGAAATATGTGAGATGAAATATAGTGCAACAATTGTCGGTAAGGGTTGCGTCCGCATTGATGTCTTCTCTTCCTGCGTGTTTTGGTAATGGTTTCAAGGTTCATATGGTGTTACCGTTTTCTATCTCCGTTTTAACTGCACAAATGTTTTTCCGCATTGTTTCCCTCAATACGGTTTTTGCGCATGCTGCATACAACAGCCCAGGAACATGCACTAAGTAGTCCAACGTGTTAATGTTTTACAAGTGGCCGCTTAAATACGCCGGAAACGTAATGAGTTGTGCGTTTTCTTCGGGTACCAAGCTAGAAAAGGGCGAAGCAACATCAGATAGACCATAAGTCCCAATTTATAGCGGGTTTTCTCAACACAACTTGATACCTTTGACAATTTGAGAAGAGTGAGAAGAATGTGGTCAAGGATTTCTGGAACTACGGGAATATGGTTTACTCGTTCACTCCTTTAAAGAAGCAAAACTTTCCTAATTTAACGTCACTGAATAAGGGTCCGTAAAGGGCGATCACCACTCCAGATTAGCAGCATTCAAAGGAGAAGCACCTTCGCCTTTGGCCGTGGTCCTTTGAGGGGCTCCTGGCGGGCCTCTGTGTCCATTCCTTCGATGACCATGAGCTGCCTGTACACCATGGCCTGATCCCAGGCGGCTGGCACCCACGTGGGCAACGGGGACAGGCAGTCCCTTATGTTCTGGCAACGGAATAAACAAGCTTTTAAACCTGAATTGGGGGCATATTAGACATGCTAGCACATTGTTACTTAGGAGCTTAAGCCGGAAGACATTGAACCGAGGGTTCCTTCATAAAACAAAAAAGCGACTACAATCCAGTTTTTTCTTCCGGCAGCATCCTAGAGCCTCCTTGGCCATATCTACAGCCAAAATGGTCAAAACATATTGCATGGAAGAAAATTCAAAGCTTTTCGCTACGCTTATGACTACTTGATGTTTGGTTTGTTTGGTTTATGGTGTTTGATGTCCAAAAGGGATTTGGGCTGTGCGGAATGCCTTAGTGGAGGGCTCAGGATAATTTCATCACCCTTTTTGGCCAAGACTTGCGCCTTTGCTGACAAAGCAATAATGACAACTCCAGTTACTTCAGCCGTTCCGTGCCAGTCGCAAATACAGAAGGAAATGAAAGCAGAGCAACCGTGGAAAATGTACAAGACAAAAGCAACAAATTAATTAAACAATGTTTGTCAATTTAGACACAGAATCTGATTAAACGTACCATTTATACGTGCGCTGTGTGCATATATATATATATATTATTACGGGGATGTACTTAACGTAACAGCACTGCGATGGGCTGAACTCGAGGTCGAGACTTCAGTAGCCGCGCAGTGTCCACTCTGTCAGCGTCGTCCTCTTTCTCAACGCTTTGTCGTGCCCGTGTTCCTCGGTCGTCGTCTTCGTCAGTTAGCACATCACTGTGGTCCCGCGTTTCCCGGTAACGCTACCCCCCCCCCCCCTCGGCGAAAGGCAACGTCCCGGTGCGTATTAGGCATGCGATGGGGAGGGGGAGTAATATGGCGTTAGGCGGGCGACATGTACGATTTCGGAAGTGGGTGTAGCAGTCTGTGGCTTTGGGTGGAGCGGTGAAATCTCATAGGTCACGTCGGTCACTGGGCGTATTACACGGTAAGGACCTGTGTAGTGGGGCAGAACTTTTTGACACAACCCCACACGACGGCACGGAAGCCAGAGCAACACAAGAGATCCGGGAGGATAGTGCACATCGCGGTGGTGAGCGTCGTAGCGGCGTTTTTGAGCTTGTTGAGAGATGGTGAGATTGTGACGAGCAATCTGGCGAGCAGCGTCGGCTCGGGCGATGGTATCGCGGGCATAGGTTGTGACGGGGCCAGCGGCGGGAAGCAAAGTGTCGAAGGGCAGTAAGGGGCCTCTTCCAAAGAGAAGATAGAATGGAGAGTACCCAGCAGTGTCATGACGCGAAGAGTTATATGCAAAGGTGACAAATGGCAGACTAATATCCCAGTCGCGATGACTGTCGGATACGTACATTGCGAGCATGTCGGTGAGTGTGCGGTTAAGACGCTCCGTAAGGCCGTTAGTCTGAGGGTGATACGCAGTGGTGAACTTGTGTCGAACGGAGCAAGAACGAAGTATTTCCTCAACAACTCGGGAAAGGAAACAACGGCCACGGTCGGTAAGTAGTAGACGGCGAGCACCATGGTGTAGTATGACGTCGTACAAAAGGAAGTCAGCAACGTCTGTGGCGCAGCTGGTTGGAATGGCGCGAGTGATCACGTACCGCGTGGCATAATCAGTGGCTACAGCGATCCATTTGTTTCCCGACAAGGACTCGGGGAAGGGCCCTAGAAGGTCAAGGCCAACATGAGAAAATGGCTCAGTCGGGATAGCAATCGGCTGCAGGTGTCCACGTGGTAGCACAGGGGGTTTCTTCCGGCGTTGACAGAGGTCGCAAGCGGCTACATAACGTTGGACAGAGCGGTAGAGTCCAGGCCACAAGAAACGCCGGCGCACGCGGTCGTATGTGCGTGAGATGCCAAGATGGCCAGCTGTAGGGGCGTCGTGCATTTGTTCGAGAACGGCAGAGCGTAGGTGTTGGGGAACGACCAGCAAATGCTCAGCGCCATCAGGTCGCATGTTGCGGCGGTATAGCGTATTCCCATGAAGGAAGAACAGGGCGAGGGAAGAGTCACGGCTGTGTGTGCGGAGGCGGTCGATAAGAGAACTGAGGGTTGGGCCCAACCGCAATATATATTGCCACCTGACGGTTCGAGGTAGCGCTTGAACGATGAAGAAGTTGGAGACTCTCGCGCGCTTCGGCTAGCTAGGACTGTGGACTCTTGAGCTTGTGTCTTCGTGTTACCGTTTCCCGGGAACCTCTGTCTTGACTGTGTGTATCTGTCCCTGTTGCCGATACCCATAAATCCCTGTCTTCGGGACAGTTTTGGTGGAGGTGCTGGGTAATTGTCCTCTCAATGTCGCACACCCCTCCGCGAACCAACGACATCGAGCTTTGGCTGTGGCCGCGCCAGTTCATCGCGTCAGCCGGAGGAACCTGGGTCTTCCTCCCGAACACGGGCCCTTAGAGTCCACTTCAACAACGAGCCTCCGGCCAGCCACGCAAAGCACTACGTCGGTCATGCAAGGTACTCCTGTTTACTTTCAAAACCCCCGAGTGCCGAAATCGTTCCATGGCACTGCGCATGAAGACGTTGAGGATTGGCTAACTCAATTCGAACGAGTCGCATCCTTTAATCAGTGGGACGACAATTTAAAGCTACGGGACGCCATTTTCTGCCTGTAAGGCCATGCTTTTACATGGTATGAGAACCGAGAAGGCACAATAACATCATGGCCTCAGTTCCGCCGTCTTATCATAGAGTCGTATGTCAGCCTGGATAGGCGCGAACGAGCAGAACGTGCTCTACAATCTCGAAAACAGATGCCAAACGAGTCCGTCATGATGTATGTTGAGGACATGACGAAACTATTTCGACGTGCGGATCCCAACATGTCTGAAGACAGAAAGCTGCGCCACCTGATGCATGGGGTTAAAGAACAGCTTTTTGCTAGTCTTGTACGTAGCCCACCAACTACAGTTACCTCATTTTTAACAGAGGCGGTCACCATGGAAAAGATCCTACACCAGCGCCGCTCGGCGGTCTACGACAGCGGTCTACGAACGTGCTCTACAATCTCGAAAACAGATGCCAAACGAGTCCGTCATGATGTATGTTGAGGACATGACGAAACTATTTCGACGTGCGGATCCCAACATGACTGAAGACAGAAAGCTGTGCCACCTGATGCATGGGGTTAAAGAACAGCTTTTTGCTAGTCTTGTACGTAGCCCACCAACTACAGTTACCTCATTTTTAACAGAGGCGGTCACCATGGAAAAGATCCTACACAAGCGCCGCTCGGCGGTCTACGACAGCCCAATCCTCGCTACGACTGCTGCCGAGGCTCTCACAGCTGCTGTAAGTAATACTGAACACCTCCGAGATCTTATTCGTGCAATTGTACGCGAGGAACTGCAGAAGGTTTGTGGCACGTTCCAACCCAGGGGTGATTCTCTCGCACATATCCGCGAAGAGATTCAGCAAGTCACGCAGCCATCTCTGCATGTTGCTGAAGCTCAAAGTACCCCTGTTCCTGATTATTCTCGTCCAACTTACGCTGACATTCTCCGACACCCAGTTCCCGTCCAAGCTCCGTTGTCTACGTTACCACCAACCCAGTGCATGCCCGTCCAGCAGCCAACGCAATACATTCCTGTACAGCAGCCAACGCGGTACGTGCAGCCACTGCGGTCAAACATTCGACGAACGGACATCTGGCGGGCCCCTCGGAGCCGCCGCCTTTGCTACCACTGTGGGGAACCTGGTCATACATCATCACTGATCGTGGCATGGCATTTACAGCGCGTCTTCTTGAAGAAGTTTTCCAACTAACCCAGACACATCACCGAAAGACTACTGCTTACCATCCTCAGTCTAATGGCCTTACTGAGCGACTAAACAAAACAATAGCGGACATGCTCGCCATGTATGTGGATGTCCGGCATAAAACATGGGACGAGATATTGCCTTATGTCACATTTTCATGTATCACGGCCGTCCAAGAAACAACTCGATTCACTCCGTTTCTCCTAGTTTACGTAGCCGATGTACAGACCATGCTCGACGCTATGCTGCCATGTGCAGCTGACGACCAGCTGCTTACCGCTGCCGCAGAATTCACCAACTACGCTGAGGAAGCTCGCCAACTCACCCGTAATCACATTACAAAACAGCAAGCAACAGATGCACGCCGATATAACGACCACAATCGCTATGTCGTGTTCCAGCCTGGTGACAAAGTCTGGGTGTGGACACCTGTCCGGCACCCAGGCCTGTCAGAAAAACTTCTCAATCGTTACTTCGGATCCTACAGAGTGTTGCGTCGCCTCTCAGAAGTTACATACGCGGTTATTCCAGACGGAACTGTACCGAGTTCTAGCCGTCAGCGCTCGTCTGACCTGGTGCATGTGCTTCGCATGAAGCCGTATTTTACCCCCTGAAAGTCGTATTTGCCATCCGGATCAGTCTTTTTTCTGTGAGCTTGCGGTTTTGTTTTTCGAGGGGGGGGGGGGGGCGAATAATGCCACCTGACAGCTCGAGGTAGCGCTTGAACGATGAAGAAGTTGGAGACTCTCGCGCACTTCGGCTAGCTAGGAATGTGCTCTTGAGCTTGTGTCTTCGTGTTACCGTTTCCCGGGAACATCTGTCTTGACTGTGTGTATCTGCCGCTGTTGCCGATACCCATAAATCCCTGTCTTCCTGACAATATATATATACATTTATATTGTTACGGACCTGTTCTCAAACAGAGCGCGGAGGAAGAAAGAAGGAGGAGGAAGAAGAAGTGTGCGCGCCCGTTCGATCTTTGTCTTGTGGTACCTGTGTCGTTCCCGCTGGCCGTGTGTACCTAACGCACTGAGCCGACTAGAACGTCTCGGTCGCGACGCTAAGGGCGTAACACTATATATATATATATATATATATATATATATATATATATATATATATATATATATATATATATATATATATATATATATATATATATACATATATATAAACTTCTAAAGAACTCCTTAGACTTATCAGAGTGCCGGCTTACTAGAAAGGCTGTCTGCTAATCGCCATATAGAGGCGGGGATGCAATATTTAGGAGCTGTGCTAGCTGGAATGTAGAGCGACATGTACCTCAAGGCTATCTTGGCTCAGAAGCATTGCCTGAAAACCATCGCCTAGTATACGTATCGACTCTGAGCGCACGGCTGTAGCACAAGGTGTGACAGCAATTACGTACATAATTTTCTTGCATTAACCATTAGCGAATATAATGCGAAGCATGGCTCGAATCTACGTTGTGCCAGTAATCTATCATATAATCTGTACAGACCTACACCCACGCGACTAGGGCTGTTAGGCCGCGCATGAAATGCGTCTCAAGAAGCTTTGAGGCCATTTCATTACCAGTGCTTGATTATCGCCGCAGTTTACACTGTAAAAATGTGTGTCAAATTACAGGTATTTTTGAAAAAACTTTCTGCCCCAGTAAAGAGAAAATCTCTTCTACTTCACTACGAATACGTTCACGAAAAAGGCAGTAATTTTCTGTTTTCAAGCCGAAACCTTGTACCGAAGGCAAACAATTTGATATATTTTTGCAGTCTCTTCAATTTTCTACCGAAAACTGATTTTTACTTGCATGCTAGGTAAATTCTGATTAGAAAGCGAAACGGTATGACAACATCGAAGGCGCTGTCCGATGATCGGCTGCGTACCAATTTCAATTCGAAAGAAGATAACTGGTGGTGACACATTGCGGTCAGTTGTTGGTTGGCTCCCTGCTAGAGTGGAAAGATACAGGAGATGGGGCTGGGACAGGTGGGTCACTGCCGCTTGCGGCGGGGGGCTGTCCTGCCACTGAATTTTTATCTGTTCTGGGCCGTCTACTACCACCGCTTTGGTGGTAGTGGACGACAGCTGTTGCGGCGTGCGTCTTTCTCTTCCTCTTCTTTTTTCTTGTCTATTTTCTCTTCTGTCTGCATGAGGCTCAGCTACAGAGCCAGTAGCAGGCCCGTGCATTTTTTCTTTTTTCTTACAGCCACAACAACAACAACATGAGGATACAGGAGGTGGTGAAGGGGGGCAGTTCCTGGCCCTACGGGGCTGGAACGGTAGGAAAACGCCGCTTGCGGCGGGGGCTAGCCAGCCACCGAATTTTATCTGTTGCAGGCCGTCATTGCACCCGCCACTGCTTCGGTGGTGGACGACGGCTGTTGTTGCGGCACACGTCTTTCCCTCCATCTTCTTTTTCCTTTCTTCTCTATTTTCTCATCTGTCCGCGCCAGGCAGCGGAGGTGGCTCCGTTACAGAGCCAGTGGCAGGCCCGTGGACTTTCTTTTCCTTCTTCCTACAGCCACAACGTTTTTCCACTTGCGTTTTTTCGGTGGCTAGACAACGGCTGTTGCAAGGCAAGCCTTATGGGTGCCATCGAGTATTGGCAGCGTTGAGAGACATTTGCGAGATGTAGTTGGCGAAGCGTTAGCCTTAAAATAGTGTTCATTGAAGAAATTAGCGCTTAATGTAATTTTATTGTTGTTATAGGCAGAAAAGGTGAAATGAAAGACGAGTAAAAAAAAGATATATTTGCATCATTATTTTCACTGTGATATAATGTTTATTGCAACTGTTCTCTATATTATAAATTTGTTTTCCACAATAGCTATCTTGCAATAAAAACAACCAGATGAAAAGTTTTCATGTAATATTACCACCAGGTGTTATAATGTGGTACCCAAAGACGACGATGTCTTAGAAAGGCGAGGACACTATCGGACCTTGAACGGCGGTGAACGTTGGCTTGTCTCTTCTGCACAGTCATCTATTGGTGGAAGGGATGGGTGGCCTTCATGGCATTTGTCCCACAGTCGTCCTAGTGCTGAGGATCTCCGGCCTCCGCTTGTCAACACTCCAGTTCACCGAGTTAGTCTCAGAAACCTTGGCCTGTACCCTGAGTATGGCCCTTGACGTTTACCCCTGCGCCTGCTCCTAGACCAACCATGCAAAGCGCTACGTATTACACCCTCTCCAACCCACGAGTACCAAAGCCCTTCCAGTTAGTCAGCTTGAGGACGTGGAAGACTGGCTCGCTCAGTAAGAACGTGTCGCCTCATTCAATCAGTGAGACGGCACCGAGAAGCCTAGGAACACGTTCTTCAGCCTGGAGGACAGCGCTCGTACTTGGTACGAAAACCGCGAAGACGCACTGACATCGTTGCGTGAGCCCCGCAGTAAACGTCTTGAAGCGAATACCAGCGCGAATCGTAGGGAAAGAGCTGAGCTGGCTCTTCAGTACCGCATTCAGCTGCCCAACGATACGGTGACATGTACGTGAAGGACATGACGCGGCTGTTCCGGCGAGCTGACCCGGCCATGTCGGAGGCGAAAAATCTACGCTACCTAATGCGCAGCGTTAAAGAACAGCTTTTTGCGGGCCTCGTGCGCAAGCCGCTATAAAAACTGCACGGACACCGACGGACCACACTTCAGAGCAGGCTGGTGGCCGTTGTGCACGGACTGCTAACCTTCCGCTCTTGTGCATCGCAGGCCTTCCTGACGAGACACAGCTACTGACAGCAGGCTAAGGCAGCGGCGGGAAAAAAAGGACTCATCGACTGCACGCACGCGCACTACCCCCGGCTTCTCAGCACGTGCCGAGATCATCGATCACGGGATACCTGCGCAACTGGGGGCGTTTCCGACGCGTATAAAAACTGCACGGACACCGACGGACCACACTTCAGAGCAGGCTGGTGGCCGTTGTGCACGGACTGCTAACCTTCCGCTCTTGTGCATCGCAGGTGGGCTATTGAGACATTTTGTCATGATATACCTATTTTCGTAGCTACCAGTCTGCTCTGAACGAGGTCTAAAATTTGTAATTTATTCCTTGTTTGCATCGTCTTGTCGAACCGAATTTCCACACTATGGATGAGTTAAAGGATTTTGCAAGATCCATGTCTGAAAAGACACCAAATTCCATTAAGGAACTAGCCAAACTATTCATTGAACTGACAGCGAAGTTTATTGAAGCCGTAGGCGGGCTTAGGACTGACGTTATGGCTATGAAAGAATCAGTTGAGTACAACAGTGACAGCTTCGATGAGTTCAAGAGCGAAATTCGGAATCTACGCCAAGAGCTCACGGAGCTGAAGAAACGGAGTCAAGATAGCGAAGGAGACTGTCAGTTGCTAAGGAATGACCTGGGGAACCTTAAAAAGGAGCTTGTTGAATTGAAGCAATATGGTAGGCGCAACAACATTGAACTAAAAGGAGTACCAGAGACAGAGAATGAGAGCATAGATGACACAGTCCAGAAGGTGGCCAAGTGCCTGAAAGTAGAGCTCTCTGCTTCTGATATAGATGTCGCGCATCGAGTTCCAACTAAAAGATCAGGGCTGCCAAATATAGTCGTGAAGTTCAACTCAAGGTGTGTGAGGGACAAATTCTTTCAAGCAGCAAAGACAAACCGGTTGAACACCAGGATGCTTGGTTTTGAGGAAAACGACCCAATTTTTGTGAATGACCACCTCTGCCCTGAAAATAAGATCCTGCTAGGCAAGGCCATCCAACTGAAAAAAGAAAAAGGCTGGAAATTTGCCTGGGTCTCTAATGGTAAAATCATGGCGAGGAAAGCAGACAACTCGAAAGTCGTACATGTGACATGTGAAGATGATCTTGCGAAAATTGTCTAGTAGCTGATTCCTAGCCACGGCTACCCCAGGGCAGAGATATGGCATTCATGACGAATGACAACAGTAGCTTGCACATATTCCACAGCAATATACGTAGTATAAGAAGGAACTTAAATTCGCTTCTTGCTTATCTTTGTCAGCACAAAAAACACTACGATGTCATTTGCAATATCAGAAACTTGGCTCCAAAAAGGTGAAGATGTTGTTATTCCTGATTATCTCACAATTTCTTATCCGCGTGATTCCCTTTCACGTGGTGGTGGTGTAGCCCTTTTTGTTCACAACAGTCGCGCCTATTCAGCATTGCCCAACCTTTCTTGCAGCACACCAGATATTGAAGCATTATTTATCAGACTGGACAACTCTGTTATCGTAGGTGTCGTGTACCGGCCCCCTAATTCACCTGCAGCTTTATTTCTTCAAAAACTTGAATCTATATTCTTCACTCTAGTATCAGGACACAAGGGTCCGGTTGTAATTAGTGGGGACATTAACATAGACACCTGTCACGCAAACCATAGTGACTACACGTATCTACTGGAGTCCTTTAATTTTCAAAACTTGATCACTATTCCAACTAGAATTACAAGTACATCTGCAACGGTCATTGATCATGTCTTAACGAATATAGCCTCGGAAATTATTGCAGGGGTATACAGCCAACCCATTTCAGATCATCTGCCTACATATGTAACGGTCAGAAACATCCCCAAACCAAAATTAAAACACACCAAAGTAAGTTCGAGGATTGACTACGAATTACTGAGATCGAACATCCAGTCAATCGACACTAGTACCTTATACCACGATGACGTTGACACCGAATTCTCCAATCTAATTGACACTTTGACCCGCGCAAAAATTAACAGTAGTAGTAAAAAATCTGTTCGCTCATATAGGGCACCCGTATCGCCCTGGATGACGAGGCAGATTTTAGCAGTACTGCAGCAGAAGGACTTTTGGTATCACAAATGGAAACAGCATAAGGATAATAGCTATTACCTTGGTCAGTATAAAAAATTGCGCAATCAATCAGTGGCACTCATGCGTAAACGGAAAAAAGAATACTACACGCATTTAATCGAACAGAGCTCCGGTAACTCTAAAAAACTGTGGGAAATAGTGAACGGTGTTATAGGCAAACCACACAAACAGACGTTTCCTGACGTGGTTGATCAGAATGTTGTAAACAGCTTTAATTCATATTTTACTACCGTTGGAATTTCTTCAGGTACCAGTGTAAATGACACACATATAAATTCTTTCTTACCGAACCCACTCCCAAATTCCTTTTTTATGAATGACATTGAACTTAACGAAATTCATTCAACGTTAGTATCTATGGATAGTAATAAAGCTGCAGGTATGGATGAAATTACAGTACGTATGTTAAAAGAAAACATCGATATCCTCGGTCCTATATTGTGCCATGTCCTCAACCACTCACTGCAAACCGCCAAATACCCAACGTCGCTAAAAACAGCCAGAGTTGCCCCGATATACAAGGACGGTGATCGCTCAAACCCTTCTAGTTATCGACCAATATCTGTGCTCAGTGCCATTAATATACTTTTCGAGAAAATCCTTGCAAACAGAATTAATAGATTTATAGAGAAATACAACATAATTTGCCAACAGCAACACGGTTTTCGGCCGAATCATTCAACGTCATCAGCTGTGCAGTCATTAGCCCAGATTATAAACAGTGCTTTAAATAATAACAAACTTGTGGCTGTAGTCTTTCTAGATTTAAAAAAGGCTTTTGATACGGTCGACCATTCCATCCTTCTGTACAAGCTAAAGCACTATGGTTTTAGGGAACGGATTTTCGAGTTGCTTTCAAGTTACTTTAATGAACGTCATCAGGTAGTTGTCATGAATAATGTCTCATCGTCACCACAACCTATACGTACAGGCGTGCCCCAAGGGTCTGTTCTGGGCCCAATGCTTTTTTCGGTATATGTTTCCGACCTTCCACGTGCCTTAAAATTCGGAGAAATGCTGATGTATGCAGATGACACCGCTATAATAATCACAGGCAATAGCATCGAGGAGATACAGGCTAAAACAAACGTCGATTTGGCAAACCTTTCTGAATGGTTTTTAGCTAACAAGCTTTCTGTTAATGTCAAGAAAACAAAATATACTATATTTCACTCTCGTAGCAAACAAGTAGATACCAACTCTTTTAGCATTAGCATTAACAACTCCGTACTAGAATATACACCTTATTTTAAATATCTTGGTGTAATCTTTGATAGGCATCTGCACTGGCAAAATCATGTATTAGCAGTGGGGGCGAAGGTGGCATCCGGGTGCTATAAACTACTGCAAGCACGTGACTTCTTTGACACCAATACACTGCGTATTTTATATTTCTCCTTTATCCACAGTCATCTCTCATACTGTCTGGAATCATGGGGGTGGACGTACGACAGCTATCTCGAGCCGATCAGAAAATTGCAGAAACGATCGTTACGAATCATAACACATTCTAAACTGGATCACCCCAGCAAACCATTATTCCGCGACCTACAGATACTACCCTTCGATTCACTGCGCCAGCTAAAAACAGCAACTGTAGTTAACAGCATCGTAAGATATAACCACCCCTTCCATATATCCCTTTTTCATGCATCATCACGTACTACCAGAAATGCAGTATTAGGAAACTTTAATCTACCGCCCACCCATAATGTGTATGGAGAACGACGGCTGTCTTTCATAGGTGCTAAAATATGGAACACTCTACCACAAGAAATAAAATACGCTCGAACTTTCGCGTCTACAGCTAAAACATATTTTCAGCGCATTCATTATATGTGATACTAATACTGTGCACCGTTGGCATCTGATATATTACTGTAATTTAGCACGCACGATGTTTTTCTCTTTTTTTTTAAATGAAGCGATTGTTCATTGTTCTGCTTGTTTTTAGAATTTGTATTGATGTATACATCCTACTCCCCGCTGTTCCTGGTTTGTATTGTGCACGAGACGAAGTGTCTGCATCATTGTATCTCATTTCTTGGACCCATAACTAGCCTATGGCTACGGGTCCAAACAGTGTTGGACATATCTTTATTGTATTTTTCAAGAAAAATAAAGAAAAAAAAAAAAAAAAAACTGTTGCTGAGATTTTACCGGAGGCAGTCACAATGGAGCAAGTTCTTTAACAGCGCTCCGCCGTGTCCCACAGACCTGTCCTCGCCGCCTCAGTAACGAAGTCCCTCGCGGAGTCAGCAACAACACTGACCTGTTAACGCGACTTGATTTGTGCCATTGTGCGAGACGAGCTGCCGAAATTTTGTGGTCTGTCGCAACCAGTGGCCGGCTTTATTGCTAGCGTCTTTCATGACTAGGTGCAGCACATGATTAGGCACCCATCACTGTTTCACTAATCGCAGCCCTTCCCAACTCAGTATGTCTGGCCTACCTGCGCTATATGCCTACCTATGCTATATGCGATATGCTGCGGCGACCTGCTCCGGCTTCAGCAACATTTGTTCCCGTCCCTCCTGCCCAACCATCTCCCGTTGCGCAAAGCGGATATCTGACGTGCACCCGACCGAAGACTTATGCTATCACTGCGCGGAGCCTGGTCATCTTTACCGCCAGTGCCCATTTCAAGAGCTCGAACTGCAGGGCTTTCCGGCTAACGCTCCTCGGCCACGGTTTTACCAACGTCCGCATGATACAGCTGCGTTTGCCTCCCATAACGCGACGGCAGTCCAGATCGCCGTCACTGCGACCCCCATCAATTTTTCCGCAAGGCTCCAACTCGTCGAGAGCGGTGCAGGGCTTATATCACCAAGTCCTCGCCGGGAAAATTGACGAGCGTGACCTCTGGGGGCGGGGCCGCTACAGATCGGCGAGAAAAAGATCCTCCGTCTACGCGGACATTGGCTGATGGAACTCCGAGGAACAGCACCTGATTTACTGGACTAGTTATCGCTCGACATCCCTGCACTTCATAACGGTCACGACATTCGTGCTTAGGTAGACACTGGAGCCGAAGAAAGTAAGAAAGTGTTTGCTGTTCTTGCTTTTGTTCGCCTGAACTGCCCACTCCTGCCAAAGGCCTGATAACAAGGCTGGCAGTACCTGTAAAATAAATAACGGCACAATGGTCTGGTGCGAAGATCCGCACGGCTGGCGGCCGTGTTATAACTCCGCTCGCACTGTGCACCGTCAGGATATAGATTAGTGACTCGACGTTCGTCGTCAGCTGTCTGGTTCTCCATTACTGTTCTCGTTACCTGATTCTCGGCATTGATTCTCTTCGCAAGAACGGAGCCATCATCTACCTGAGGCAGCGAACCGTAATTTTCTAGAAAATGCCAATGACAACGCTGATTTTCAACAACGCATGTCCACCTTTCGTATTTCCGCAGATAGTGTTTTGATCCCGTCGCGTGCCAGTGTTTGTGTCGAATGCGTCGGGTTTAGTGACGGCACAGCAGTCGCCGAGAGTAATCTATCACAAACGTTGACGCACGGCGTATGTTCAGCCCGATGCCTCATCAACGTCTAACGGTCAGTCCTAAATCCTGTAACAAATTTTACCACTGAGCCTCGATACTTCTTCCGTGATACTGTCATCACTTTCGCTGAACACTTTGCCGATGTTTCTGAATGTTTCGCGTCAGCGGCTGTGTTATGTCCGGACACAACTCTACATCGGATGGATATCAAGCTGTCGGCGACTCAGCGTCGTGACCTACGTGCTTTATTGCTCGACCATAGCTCATGTTTCACGTAGTTGCCCAACGTACAACAAACTCCTATTGTGAAGCACCAAATAATCACGTCCGATGATGCCCGCCCGGTACGCCAACGACCATACCAAATATCACTGAAGGAACAGAAAAAGAGATGCTTAATGACGGCGTTATACAACCGTCTAACAGCCCTTGGTCGTCGCCTGTTATTCTGGTTAAAAAAGAGGGGACTGAGCATTTTAGCGCTGATTACAGGAAGTTGAATACCATCACTAAAAAGGACGTCTTTAACCGCCGCGCCAATAGGTGACTCACAAGACAGACTGCCCCACGTCAAGTACTCTTCCTTCATCGACTTAAAAAGCGGGTATTGGCAGATTTAGGTTGATAACAGTGACCGTGAAAAAACATCTTTCATCACAACTGATGGTTTATATGAATTTAAAGTACTGCTTTTCGGTCTATATGTTCAGCGCCGGCGTCATTCCAACAGATGGTGGACACTGTTCTTGCTTTGCTGGACTTAAGTGCCAAACCTGTTTAGTTTACCTGGATGATGTGTTTTCTGAAATCTTCGACCAACATCTCGAATGCCTCTGAACAGTGGATGCTCTGTGCTCGGCCAATTTAACGTTCAAAACTAAAAAATGTCACTTCAGATACGAACAACACAGGTTTGTTGGCCACCTTGTGAGCGCCGACGGTGTCCGCCCTGATCCCGACAAAACTGCCGTCGTTGCAGACTTTCACGTTCCTGCTACAAGGAAAGCGCTCAAACGCTTCCTGGGTCTGTGTGCGTACTACCGACGCTTTATTGCCAATTTCTACAAGATGGCCGAACCCCACAAATGTTTAAACCACACCTATATACTATTTGTGCGGACTGAGGAGCAGCAAGAGGCTTTTGTAGAATTGCGTCGACTGCTGCAGACTATTCCTGTGCTGGCTCTCTTTGATGAGGACACCGACACTGAAATCCACACCGACGCCTGCAATATCGGTCGAGCAGCTGTGTTCGTCCAGCACAAGACAGCTTTGAACGCGTGATCGCTTATGGGAGTCGCACTCTCTCATGGGCCGAAATTAACTGCTCAACATCGGAAAAGGAGTGCCTCGTGGTCGTGTGGGCTACGATAAAATTTCGCCCTTATATTTACGGCCGTGGTTACCGGTCATCATTCCTTATGCTGGCTAGCCAATCTCCGGGACCCGTCCGGCCGACTAGCATGGTGGAGCCTCCACTTGCAGGAACTAGGCTGTACGATTGTACACAAATCTGGCCG
Organism: Amblyomma maculatum; assembly: GCF_055883805.1. Classification (NCBI taxonomy): domain Eukaryota; kingdom Metazoa; phylum Arthropoda; class Arachnida; order Ixodida; family Ixodidae; genus Amblyomma; species Amblyomma maculatum. Next base: position 48,762,977 of record NC_139348.1, on the reverse strand, counting down.
TAAGCACGAAGACGCAGACGCGCTCTCGCGCGCACCTGTCGAGTTAGCAGACGAGGACCCTGAGGGCGACAGTCGCTTTGTCCGTATAATCAGTGATGCTGACTTTAAAGCAAGGCAACGAGCCAACGCGGACCTGCGACCACCTGGAAGGCCGCGGAACCTTTCATCATTTTGTAAGAGGAATGGCATCCTATAGAAGCAAAACTCGAGCAGCGGAGACCGAATCTACCTTTCAGTCGTGCCTTCAGACCTCTGAGACGACATTATTGGTGCCTGTCACGATGAGCCAACATCGGGAACTTGGGGTTTGCGCGCACTCTAGCCAGAGTGAGTCAACCCTAATATTGGCCCAAACATTCAACCACCATACACCGCTATGTGAGAGTTTACCACAAATGCCAGCGCCGCAAGTTCCCTACAGGAAAGCCTGTAGGTCTGCTCCAACCACTTGCGGCGCCACGGAGCCCTTTTGACCAAGTCGGTATGGATCTTCTCGGCCCATTCCCATTATCTTTGGGCTGGAAATTAAGGGGATTGTAGTAGCGACAGACTATTTAACGCGCTATGCGGAAACAAAGACTGTATCGCGAGAAACAGCGCCTGAAATCGCACAATTAAATGTGCACCAGATTGTTTTACGGCATGGCGCCCCACCCTACGTCATCCTATATTGAAGCCCGGCCTTCACAGTGCAGCTCCAGAACGATGTCATCATCACCATCATCAGCCTGATTATACCCACTGCAGGGCGAAGGCCTCTCCCATATTTCTCCACTTAACCCGGTTCTGTGCTAGCTGCATCCACGTGACCCCTGCGAACTTCTTAATCTCATCCGCCCACCTAACTTTCTGCCGTCCCCTGCTACGCTTTCCTTCCCTTGGAATCCAGTTTGTTACCCTCAGCGACCATCGGTTATCCTCTCTTCGCACTACATGTCCTGCCCATGTCCATTTCTTCTTCTTAATTTCTACTAGAATGTCGGTAACTTGAGTTATTTCTCTGACCCACTCTGCACGCTTTCTATCTCTTAATGTTACCCCTACCATTTTTCGTTCCATAGCCCTCTGGGTTGTCCTCAACTTAAGTAGAACTCTCTTGGTTAGCCTCCACGTTTCGGCCCCATAGGTGAGTACAGGCAAGATGCAACTGTTGTATACTTTCCTCTTGAGCGATACCGGTAAGCTGCTAGTCATAATCTGCGAGTGCTTGCCAAATGCGCTCCATCCCAATCGTATTCTTGTTATTTCCTTTTCGTGGTCCGGATCTGCGGTTACTACATGTCCTAAGTAGACATATTCGCCTACTACTTCCAGTATTTCGCTACCTAATGTAAACTGCTGTTCCTTCCCGAGGCTGTTGAACATAACCTTAGTCTTCTGCATCCAGAACCATGTGTTCCAGATAAATCATACGTGCCATCGGAACACTGCTGCCTACCAACCGCAGTTAAATGGGCCCAGGGGACGCCTAAACAAAACCACAAAAGACATGCTGGCAATGTACATCGACGTACAACATAAGACATGGGACGAAGTTCTCCCGTACGTGACATTTGCTATTAACACTTCCGTACAGGAAGTAGCACATGTAACAGGCGAAGGTGTACTAGCTGGTGGTTGACTATAGAATGCATATTGCAACCGCGCGAAGCGACAGCGATGAAGAGAGTAAAACATAGGACAAAACGTGTTTGTCCTGTGCTTTCTTCTCCTCGTCCCTGTCGCTTCCCACGGTTGCAATATGCATTCCATATTCCGTACAGGAAACCACTCGCTTTGCGCCGTTACGTCTCGTCTATTGCAGTGACGTACATAACATGTTGGATTCCATGCTCCCATGTGCAAGTGACGACCGGCCACTCACGCCGCATGCTGAGGAATTCAATCAGTACGCAGAGAATGGCCGCATGCGCATCAAGCGACAACAGGCGACCAATACACGTCGCTATAACCAACGCCGCCGACATGTCGAGTACCATCCTAACGACCAACTGTGGGTGTGGACCACAGTCCGTCGCCCAGGATTGTCAGATAAGTTGCTAAGCCGCTACTTTAGGCACCGCAAAGATGTGACATCAAGTTCTCCCGACCGCACTGTACACAGTACACGCCATTAGTCTCAACCTGAGGCAGTGCACGTGCTCCGCATGAAGCAATACTTCACGCAGTGACGGCCGGTAGTTGCATGCCATTTATTTTCGGCGATTTCTTCCGTCTCTTACCTGCACCAGCAAGATTGACTATCACCAGTGTTTTTTTTTTCGTAGTGGGATAATGCCACCAGGTGTCATCAAGTGGCACCCGAAGGCAACGATGTTTGAGAAAGAAGAGGACTCATGCACTATCGGACCTGCAACGGTGCTGAACGCGGGCTTGTCTCTTCTGCATCGTGACAATATATTTTCAGTTACTTATTGAAGATGCCACTGCATGCATTTTCTTGCACTCAAGCGGGCGCGTTAGGTGTTTGAGCGACAGTGTTCGCAATATTCTTAAAGGTCTGCCATCCGGTCACATAGGAGTTAATCTAAGCCAAATTCACAGGCCCACTAATCGCTCAGTTTACAGTTTTATCGAACAAGGAAATGGAAGCTCATAAGTAAAAGAGAAAACTCATGGCATTGTTTCCTTAAAGCTGCTCAAAATTATTGCCGATCCGACAGGTCTATTTGTGTGCAAGATATTCCTACGGGTCGGCTTATCGAAGACAAGGCAGACGAAGTGTTTGTGTTTGTGCATGGCGCTTGCTCGGGACTTGAATCCTTTGCAGCAGTCTGTGTTTTGAGGTCCGGTGCACCCTGTGCTTGTGTCGCATTCGGTGTGAGTTTACCAGTGTTTTAAATGATGTGTACGCCTCCTGCCCCAAAACATCTTGGTGCAGGTGCGGATTTTCCCATCATCCGCGTCCTGCCTTATTGCACCACGGAGCTTCGCAGCGGTCGCTACACCGGCACTGCCATCATTACTCAACCCGGCGACTCGAGAAGCCCCACTGCACCTACATTTATAGTCATGGATCATCCCCGTGACTGCGACGTCTTTTCCGTTAACTCAAGTGATAACGTGGACAAATGGATCTCGATTTACGAACGTGTCAGCACCGATAACAGGTGGAATCTCACTGTCATGCTGGCAAACGTAATTTTCTTTTTGTCTGGCACAGCGAGGCAGTGATTCGACACCCATGAGGACGAAATAACGAGTGAGGAGATCTTCAAAGAAAAGCTTCGTGCTCTCTGCGGGCAACCAGATGCTTTGAAAATCACAGCCAGAAAACACTTTAAGTCGCGTGCGCAGTCTCCCACTGAAAGCTACATCACCTACATTCAAGACGGGCTAGCCTTATGTCACCAGGTAGACACCACCATGTTGATCTGCATAGGTGGGCCACATTTTAAAAGGCATTGCGGACGACGGCTTTCATTTTTCCCTCTTCAAGGGCTCTGGTATTGTGTAACCCCTCATCAAGGAGTGCCGTCTCTTCGAGCAGGTGAAGAGCCGGCGCATACTTCCACAGTTTCAACGACTTCCCCATACGGACGCCACATCTTCGTGTGTTTTGCAGTAGCCACCAACTAGCACACCTTCTGCTTCACCTCTTAACATCACTGACACCGTCACCCGGATCGTTCGCTGTGAAATAGAGGCCAGTGCCCCTGCACCTACCCTACCCACCGTTCCCGGCCACCCCTTACCCGATGTCTCCTTTATTCAGGCCGTCGTCCGAGAGGAATTTTCAAACTTGTAGCTCTCGCCTGCTGTCTGCTCCATCGGAAAACCCATGTCGGGCCACCAAGCACGAATGTTTTCCGTCCCCGGGCCCGTACCTTCGTCGCTACCGAAATCGAGCAGAGTGGCGGACGCCTGATGATCACCCCTCATGTTTCAAGTGTTCCTGCGTCGGCCACATTTCCCGGTAGCAGTAGATGGTCTCTGATTTCTTGCACCAAGTTTTCCTATGACTGCCGTCCAGATGTGCCCCCCGTTACAGCCTGGCCAGTAAGATTGGGCCAACGATTTCGCAAGCTCCCGACCGCGTCGTTCTTCACGCTCTCCATCTCCACGAGCCCGTCGGTTTCGATCCCCACAGCCCCCTCGATCATCGGCTGCAGCCTCATACGGCCCACTTGACTTGGAAAACTAACTAATGCATTTCCCGGAGGTGACGCTACATTCACGGCCAGGCCCACAAATCATCTACAGATATCACGCTTGAATCGCATAGACATTTGTATCGATGGTGTTCCCGTGCGTGCGCTTGTAGACACTGGAGCGCCTATCTCTGGCATGAGCGCAAACCTTCGTAGTCGTCTGCGTTAGTTCTCATGCCTGCTCGGTCTCGGGTGCGTGTCGCAGACGGCGGAGCGGTTCGTGTTGACGGGCGCTGCACTGCTGGCGTTAGTGCTGCTGGCCATGACCTTCCGGTGCAGTTCACTGTTTTGAACCCTTATGCCAATGAACTCATCCTCGGCCTCGATTTCCTATCAGAACAAACTGCTCTGATCGACTGCTCGCAAGGCGTCCTTCACCCAATCATCAATCTTGAACCATTTCATTCTTCTCCCCGACTGTATTCGCACAATCAAGTTTCTCTGCCTCATTTGTTACCCTGCATCCTACCTCATCTATACCCAATGGCGACTACTTAGTCGCGCACGTTTCTGATCTCTTGCTGCACCACAACGTTATATTACCCCATACCATCGCAACAATCAAGGGGAACACTGTGTCAATGCCGTTGATCAATTTCAGCTATTGGGCCCAGGGGCTTCCAATCGCATACTCTTGGTGATGTTCTCACCTCTTGGCTCCTGTCAAGTTGCCCCATTGGACACTAACCATGTCTCAGCTTCTGCAAACCCTGCCCACGATCCTACTCCGACTGACGCAATCATGGCAATGATGCCCTGCGATTTGCTCCCTGCAGTTGCGCATGCTTCTAGAGCCTTATTCCAACATCTTCGACCTCCATAAAAGCGCCCTCGACCAAGCTCTTAATCTCACCCACCGTATCGATACCGGCGACTGTCCTATCCGCACTGACCGTGTTGGGTCTCTCATGCAGAACGATAGGTAATCCAGGCGGAAATGGCAAACATGCCAGGGAAGAACATCATTGACACTTCTCAGTCACTGGATTTCGCCCGCCGTCCTGGTCAAGACAAGAATGGCTCGTGAAACTTCTTCGTCGATTACCGTCACCTGAATAAGATCTGATCACTAAAAAGATGTCTATCCGCTTCCTCGAATAGATGTTGCCTTGGATTGCCTCTACGGTGACAAATTTTTCTCCATTGACTTACGATCTGGCTTTGGAAAATTGCTGGGGATGACCATGACCGGGAGAAGCCTGCGTTTGTCACTCTGGATGGCATATATCGGTTTAAGGTTATGCCTTTCGGCATATGTAACGCCACAGCCACTTTCGAGCGCATGATGGACACCTGCAAGGATTTAAATGAGTCCACTTCCCTGTGTTATTTAGATGATGTAAATGTGTTTTCACCCACGTTTTCGTCCCGCATAACATACCTCTCTAAGTTCTTTCCGACTTCCGCCATGCCGGGCAACAGCTCAACTCTTCAAAATGCTGATTCTCTCGTCGTCCGCTCAATATAGGCCATGTCGTCGATGCTATGGTAGTTCGTCACGATCCAGACAAGACCCAAGCAGTAAAGAACTTCCCAGTGCCCCGTTCGAGCAGGGACGTCCGAAGATTTTTGGATCTTTGTTCCTACTTTCGTAGGTTCATTCAAGATTTTGCCGACATTGATCAGCCACTCACAGATCTTCTTGAAAGGATGTAAGTTTTTGTGGGGGTCTTCCCAAGGCCAAGCCTTTGCAAAGCGTATAGGAAAGTTTACCATCGCGCTGGTCTTGGCACACTTTGATTTCTCAGCTCCTACGGAAGTTCATACTGATGCCAGTGGCCATGGGATCGGGGCCATCCTTTCCCAGCACCACTCTGACACTCATCGCGTAATTGCCTATGCCAGCCGCCTCCTACCCTCTTCAGAGAATTCCTCTATTAACGAATGAGAGTGCTTGACCCTCGTCTGAGCCGTTCTTAAATTACTTAAATGGCAGGGCATTCACAGTTGTCACAAATCATCACGCACTGTGTTGGCTTTCTTCTCTGAAGAATCCTATTAGTCGCCTCGGGCATTGGGCGCTACGACTCAAAGAATTTGGCTACACTGGGATCTACAAGTGCGGCCGGTTGCACAAAAATGCCGATTGCCTCTCACCCTGTTGCCTAGATTGATACTGCCACGAGTGCATGCGCAATTGACATGCTCTCTCTATCACCGTTTAAAACTATTTGTGAAGACAGCGTCAAGATGTTGAGCTTCTCTAAGTCCTTAATCGCCTAACGTCCGCCCAAACCAACCCTTCACTGATCCGCTTTGCTCTCGTTGATGGTATTTTATACGCCCACGCCCATCGTCGCTTTTGGCCTGGCCTCTATACCGCTCAGTGCGCAGTTACTTTGGTGCTTGCGTTGAGTGTAAGCTTTGCAAGCGGCCTGCATCTTCTCCCACTGGCTTTATTCAGCCAATCGACATCCCTCCGGAGCCGTTCTACCGTGTTGGCTTCGCCTTCCTCGGACCGTTTCCCGAGTCCACTTCTGGTAATCGATAGGTTGCAGTAGCCACATATTATGCCACCCGGTACGCGATAACGCGCGCTGCCCACGAGTACTGTCGCTGATGTCGTCGACTTTCTGCTTCACGGTCTCATTCTTCATCATGGAGCTCCCCGCCAAATGCTCGCTGACCATGGCCACTTCTTCCTTTTAGCATTTCGGACATTATTCGCGCGTACTCAACTGAACATAAGTTGACGACCGCTTACCAATCACAAACTAATGACCTCACTGAACGGATTACTCGCACTCATATGCTCGCCATGTGCGTCTCTTCTGATCGCAGCGACTGGGACGTCACCCTCCCATACGTTACATCTGCGTATAACTCGTCCCGTCACGACACTGCCGGCTATTCTCCGTTTTACCTCTTGTATGGCCATGAGCCTCAACTGCGCTTGACACGTTATTTCGAATGTGGGGTCCTCCCCTTTATGCGCCCGTGAAGCAATTTCCCGTGTCGACCGGGGTCGCCAAGTCGCCTGCTCCCACTTGCAAGCCTCCCAAACTTCTCAGCAAGAGCACTACAACAGCCACAGCCTCGACAACTTCTCACCTGGTACCTTTGTGTTACTCTCGGTGCTGTCTCGCCGTATTGGGCTCTGGGAAAAGCTTTCTCGCAGTTTGGGCCCATGTTGTGTGCTGCATCAAGTCACCGCCGTCACCTACGAGATAGAACTCGCCTTCCCCGAGAGCACTTCCCGTACCCGGCTCCGGAGGCCAATAAGGCAGACGAAGTGTGTGTGTGCAAGATATTCCTTGCACACACACACCGGATCCGGATCCGCCACCGGATCCACTCCTGACCCATTTGACATCATCAGCATCCCTCAGGCAGCGTACACGTGCTCTAATTCCCCCGTGTACGTACCCCCTTCCCCCCAATCTAACAAGGGTGGAGGAGGTATCTCTGAGACGGCTGAGGGTCGGAGTGGCTCTTACGCCCGCCGTTCGACACCAGTGGCAAAGTACTACTATTCCAGTTCCCGACAAATGCCCACACTGCGAAGAACCGGCTTGCGACACCACTGTACGGCATCTAATATGGACATGCCCAGGAACTTCGCATATGCGCAACACCATACTACAAAAAGCTGGACTTTCACCAAGTAATGACACTCATTTCCACTTATGGACAACAAACAACATTTATGCACGCAGTTTGTGTGACTTCTTGCACATGGCTGCGCTCCACACATTCCTGTGACGCTATACCACCACCTTTTATGCCGTGTGGCAAACTCAGCGCCATAAATAAATAAATAAATAAAGTGTGTGTGTGTGTGTGTGTGTGTGTGTGTGTGTGTGTGTGTGTGTGTGTGTGTGTGTGTGTGTGTGTGTGTGTGTGTGTGTGTGTGTGTGTGTGTGTGTGTGTGTGTGTGTGTGTGTGTGTGTGTGTGTGTGTGTGTGTGTGTGTGTGTGTGTGTGTGTGTGTGTGTGTGTGTGTGTGTGTGTGTGTGTGTGTGTGTGTGTGTGTGTGTGTGTGTGTGTGTGTGTGTGTGTGTGTGTGTGTGTGTGTGTGTGTGTGTGTGTGTGTGTGTGTGTGTGTGTGTGTGTGTGTGTGTGTGTGTGTGTGTGTGTGTGTGTGTGTGTGTGTGTGTGTGTGTGTGTGTGTGTGTGTGTGTGTGTGTGTGTGTGTGTGTGTGTGTGTGTGTGTGTGTGTGTGTGTGTGTGTGTGTGTGTGTGTGCGTGCATGGCGCGTGCTCGGGGCCCGAATCCTTTGCAGCAGTCTGTGTTTTGACGTCGGGAGCGGCCTGTGCTTGTGTCGTGTTCGGTGTGAGTATACCAGTGTTTTACGTATTCTCTACGCCTCCTGCCACGTAACGATATATAAAGACATATACAATTTTGTATACCTTCTGCCCTGTGGTGCTGATTCGCACTCATTCCCTTTGTCGCCACCTGAGTTGCTTCACTCACCAGGCCAGTTTCTTTCATGAAGACAATGGCGAACACTGGAATGCAGCTAAGCTGTACGAGGTATAGCCACGCCGTGATGGCGTAGGTCCACGTGGGGTAGTGGAAGCTAGGTCCATTGTAACCGACGGCCCCTTCTGCGCAGAAGATGCACTGCGAAAAGAAATAAGGGCTCTAAAAGCTGACACAAGGTTGTAATCGGTACGCTAAGAGAACCTTTAAACTGCGATGAATGATATGGCACTCACTTAAACAAAAGTTCCGTTTTAAACCGTATGCAATAAGCATATATAAGAAGGAACTGCATCAGATTGGGTTGCTGGGCGAATTGGTGACTGATAATGGTAGAAGAGAATAGAGCAGGTGATGGGACAAGGCAGTAGACAACACGAGCGCTTGTGTTTTTTACTGCTTTGTCCCGTCTCCTGCGCTATTTTCATCTCCTATAAGAAGGAAAATTGACAAAAGTTTATGAAGCATTCCGGAGACTTTTGAGGATGTTCTCTGGAATATATGCTAATGGCGTCGTAAGGCTGCAGCTTAGAATCACGGCAAAAAAGAAATATTCTGCTTCCAATCAGTTGCTATGTACTGAACACTGCTGTCATAATTCCACCCTGCATCGTTAGCAGGTACTAAGTTAAAATTAGGTATGAATGTGTTCCAAACGTGTGCAGCTTTTGACAGGCGGTGTATATCTAGAAATTACTAGCAGTGAAAAGAAGCAGACTTGGTCGCGACTTACAATCACCGTGATGGGAATGATCGAAGTCCAGCAGACCTTCACGAAAAAGTTGCATTCTCTGCCGGTCATCATTGCCGAGATGATATTGAGTCTGTGTACTCCTGCGAAGGAGAGGCACACGTCAATGCGTACCTGGAAACGCCCGCAGAATGCACAGCGTGTGTCTATTGAAAGACGTAACACCATCAGCAAGGGCCAGTACCCAATAATCACACCAGTGTACTTTTGTTCTGAAACCAAAGAAACGTTTATGTTCCCCAGGTACAATTTGCATACAATACTGTAGAAGACTGTACCTATATACAAATGCATGTGTATTTGTACATAACATGAATTTTATAACACTTCCTGGGCACCGAACTGAATAAAAAACATACCTGACTGTGTCCTTCTACGGTGGGCTGTTACGAACGAGAATGCTGACCAACTTTCATTCGGTCGCAACTTGTGTTAAATTCCAGCTGCCTGCCACGCCTCCGTTAAGAAAATACGAATAACCTCCACACTTGATTTTCCTAAGCCCCAACCCAACAAAGACCGGCTTTCAGTACGTGGTTGTTGATGGCATTTCTGACCATGGGCACTTCTCACCATATCCCATTTCTCTAGTAGACCGCAATACACCATCACGTCATTTTCTGACTTCTGTCACGCTGACGACCACTCCATAATCGACAAACTGGCTGAGTGTTCCGACTCTTTTTGCGCACTTAGCCGCGAAGGCGATGTTATTGAATTTGATTATTATTTTGAAAACATTGTTAAACTGCACATTGAACGGTTTCTTCCCGTTAAAACAAAACAAAAAAAGAAATCCTACTCTCCCTTAGATCAATGCACATGTCACGCCGTGTGTCTCGGCTGAGGCACATGATATGCAACAATAACCCTGATGCTGTTGCTCGATTTCCAGCTGCAAAAAAGGAATTTCGTATTAAAATCCACTCTGCTAAAGACTTCTACTTCCGCGTTCAACTGAAAGGGCTAATAAGAAATAACCCTCGTAAATTTTGGAGCTCAATACTACCCTCAAACTCATTATCCATCTCATTTGTAATTGATGATGAAATTATCCTGGACTCCACTCAAATATCTGGCGCATTTAATACTTTCAATTTTTTTGCTATATGATAACGACACGATTTCATCTTTCAGTCATCTTAATTTCGATAGTTCACTCCCTGATATCAAGGTTAGCACTCAAGGCATTCTCATCTTGTGCCTTAACGCAAAAAAAAAATACGCTGTGCCGGATGGTATTCCAAACACTTTCCTTGTACGTTATTTGCTCTCAATAATGTTCCAAAACTCTCTTCCGACCGGCATCGTCTCTTTTTATGGAAGCTAGCCACTGTACTTCCACTTCCACTCTATAAATTCGGCAACCAGCAAATGATTTCTAACTATAGTCCACTCAATTTAACAGCACATGCCCATTTAAGAATTTAGAACACATAATTTATAAACATATTATGGAGTGTCTTGAAACAAGTAATCATCTCTTTACGGCTGAACAAGGGTTTCGTAGGGAATTTAGCAGGGGATTTATTGACTCATTTAACTGGATTTGCACATGACATTCTTCTTAAGATGTATGCCGGCAACTAACTCGACGCCATATTCATCCACTTCTGAAAAGCCTTTGATACGTCATCCACTGTAAATTGTTATGGAAGCTGAAAGTCATTCTCAATAATGCTCAACTGGTTTATTGGATTGCATATTTCCTCTCACACCGCTTCCAGTCTGTTCGCTTCAATTCCGTTGATTCTTATCGCTGATGTAAAGCTCCATGCTTGTCCCTTTGTTATTTTTACTGTATATTATTGATTTGCCTACTAATATAGCTTCAAAGATCCGTTTATACGCAAATGATTGTGTATTGTACCACACTGTTAACACTGCCGGTGGTCACCTCCTTCCTAGCGTTTTGGTATGTTCTTTGACTGGTGCAATACGTGCCAGATGAATGTCAACTTCAGCAAAACCGTTCTTCTCCAATCGCCCATCAAATTCATATTACGCTTCATCCCTTCATAGACAACGGCCCCCGCCGTTGTCTTGCCTTGGCATATGAATGTTTTATTGCTTGCAAGTTGCACGGCCGCTCGATGGAAGCGCACTGGGTGCGGCCTGCTGCGTCGCGCCGCCGTCAATGGGCAAACGCGTCCTTGGGGAGTTTACAGTTGCGCCCGCTCTTTCTGCTGAGGGCGCCACTGTTCGGGGACACGTCGCCGCCGGGGTCGCCGGCTCTGGAAGCGCGGTTTGCTTCCTTTCTGGGCGCGTTCGCCTCGCGTCTGCGTGGTAAACGCAAAATTTTTGTGTGCACGTGTGCAAGCATGTTAACGTTGAGACTGGATGCGTTTGTTTTTTAAGGCGAAAGCCATTCTAGGCTCATGGAGCGAAAACCTAAGCGCAGAAGCTGTGCCTGTTATCTGTGCGTCGCATCTGTGCACAGGTGTGTCAGTCGCAAAAGCGGACGTGCAAGGAGGGAGATTAGGAATGAAAATGATTGATGATGATAGGTTATCAATAAAAGTAATAAACATTGATAGAGGTAATGACTAATGCTAATGACTAATAATGGTTACTAATGACTTAAATTTGTAATGACCAGTATATCAAACTACGACATGTAATGACCGCAATTGATTAGAAATGAGTAAAAGTGCTTAGCGATGTGTGGTAATGACTATAGCTAGGCATGACTCATCATTACTGTTAATGACTACAAAATGACCAATATGTGAAACGACATGTAATGACCACTGCTGATTCTAAATGAGTAACGTGCTTAGTTATGAGTGATAAGGGCTACAATGACTGCGCAGGCAGACTCATCATTACTGAGAAACGACCAACATATCAAACGACGACTTGAAATGACGAACTGTGGCAAACGATGAGAGGCAAATGATAGGAGAAGGGTAGGCTTTCGCCGTCCTCCGCTTAAGAGACATCAAAGAGACCCTCTAATTTTATCTGCTGAGCTCGCTTCAGGCAAACACAGCAGCGAGGAGTGGAAATGCACTCGCTTCCTCTGAAATGAAAGCGGCGCTGAGGTTAAAAAGTCCAGTTGCTGAAGCATAATGCCCTATCAGCTGCCATTGAATTTGCTACAAGAGACCGCAGATTGGACTTGTTGGTTAACCGTGCAAACAACGTGACGGGAGCACAGGAGAAGACGGCACAACCGCGCTAGTTGTGTCGTCCTCTTTTCCTGTGTTCCCGTCACGTTATTTAACCTATTTAGTTATCAGGGAGCTGGCCAGTGAACTAGGATTTTTAACGATGTGTTGTGAAGCAGATGAACACGACGAGGTAGCACCAGAAGCTTTTCTCGAAGGCTATGTTGCAAGGACATATCAGAAAAAGCTACGAAGGGTTTTTTTTTTATATAAGCATGCAATTTGTTTAAATTTTGCCGCGCTAGTCTGAGTGGCCTTGCAAGTAAAGGAGCCTGTGCATACAACATTTGTTTATACTGTTGAGACTGTTTGAGCCGATGCGATAAAATGAAAAGCCATGTTCCACAGAAAATCCGGCGCCCGCTCTGTCGGCGGAAAGTCGGAAAAAAAAACCTCTCTGGTAAGAGGCACTTTAGTTGGTGATATGGCCAGACACCTTTGGCGCAATGAGAACACATGACATGTTCAATGTGGCAGCAGCTGCCAAACCAGAGACAGTCAATAAGATGTAAGGGTGAAATGGGAATTATTGAAAGCGGGACCCTTAGATCCCAAGTCAGGCACACTATACTCCTATAGGGCACGTTCGTACGGCTTCGGTAAAGAGGGGCTTTATATAGCTATGTGTAGGGTGCTATTTCATATAATGCGGCGGCTTAAGGCTGCATTCTAATGATATGCGTCAGAGGCACCAATTACTGGATACGGTGAATAAGCAGGTAGCAAAGTGCGGGCACTCTAACGAGGCTCCTCAAGGAGACTAAACAACCCCAAGTTTTGTTTATCACTACCAAGTTGTTGCTTAATTTATGCGATATTTGGTAATGGTTTTGAGGCGACATGTCAGTCGTGCAAGAGCCTGTTGCAGGAATTATGAGTCAACTGGATCAGTTACAGGTTAATGAAAACCAAGGACAATGGAGGCTTGATGTACCGCGCAAAGGAAGAAATCAAGCTTTGCCAGCTTACGAGCACCTTCACAGGATGATAAAATCTGAAGAGGTCCGGCGAAGTAGCAAGCTGTGTAAACTTTTGGTTTCATCATTGTTTTCTCACTGTACACTGTACCTGCAGCTAATCTATAAAAACAATGATCGTGCCCATGCTAAGACGCTATGCAAGATATCGTTAAGTTGCTGCCCCCCCCCCCCCCTCCTGATAGCGAGCTGGGCTGGAAATGTCAACTCAACAGTGGAGCGATGTTATGGCATAAACCTCGCTCAAGAAAGGTTTTCCATCTGCGATTGGTAATTTTCTTCCTTTTTTGTGTGGCCATTATATAAGCGTACTCGGCTGCTCGCTGAATCTCAGCTGCAGTTGCGCTCTGACGCGTGAACATTCTTGTGATCACAGCTAAGAGTTTCAAAACAGCAACACTCGATGCGCGTTCTTCCATTGAAAATTACGAACCAGCAAAATTGTATGGGTTTACGAGCAGCCAATAAAAATAGTAATAAAAACTTTCGGTGCATATACGTAGCACCTTGAGGCAGACCGGCTCTATCAAGCGCGCTTACTTTATCCGGTCATGCAAAATGCGGGAAGCCATGACGGATAGCGTTCTGGCGTACAAAGTTTAAGGTCTCCAACTGAGTCGAAGATCCCAGGTTATCATCTAGATTTAACCTAATAAACATCTTCATATTTCCACCGTAAAGTTTGTCACAATGAGATAGGAAAGTTGGTTACATGTCGCATTTTCACAGAGGTTGCTCATAGTGGGACATTTTTTATTGGATAGCGCTGGCAGCTTAGAACAGGTTGATATCAATTTGTGTATAAAAGCTGTATGCAGGAATGACTAAATGGTATGAAAATGACACACGAAATTCGCGACATAATTAAGTGGTTATGCATTAGGCTACTATGGCAGCTGCACAGCTTCGAATTGTTCACAGCCGGGTCACATTTTAATGTGACGAACAACTGGATTCGAATCGTAAAACAGCGCGAACAACGGTATAGACAAGAACGAGAAAGACACAGGAACGTCTACCAACTTGCCCCAATTGAACATTCTGGATTCGAATGCAACATCACGGTAATGAGCGCTCTCCAATCGATTGGCCTTGAACAACCGTCACTATAAGTTTTTCGGGGTACACTCCAGTATACATCCTTGCCGAGCAAGCGCTAAGGGCTGACATGGTCACACTAGACATGACAGTATATACTAATTCTTGTTGCCAAATGGTGCGAAGCGGGGCTCTTATATACTTAAAATAATAGGCTTCTACCATGCCGACGCCTCCCGCAAAGCGCAGTCAGGCGCAGCTCTCCGCGCGCGGCTGTCCCTGAACGGTGGCGCCGCGGCGGTGGCGACTGGAAGTAGGCGCCTCCCACCAGTTTCGGGCGACGTAGCAGGCCACACCTAGTGCGCTTCCATCGAGCGGCCGTGCAAGTTGATCCTTTGTGGCGACATCGAAACGAATCCTGGCCCGACTCAAAAGGAAGTTATTGAACAAATTTTAGATGGCCAGTTGTCTCTTCAAGCCGAAATCAGTGCAATGAAAGCAGAGCTAGTTAAGACTGTAAATATGGTCAGTGATCTGCACAGCCTAATACAAAAAATGGAGAAAAAGCTAAACGAAACATCATCCTTCACCGAGCAGCCGCAGGAAGTACACACAACTTTGAAATCAATAGAGAATGTAATGGGTTTTTAAGCAAAAAAAACTGACCGATCTCGAAGATCGAAGCAGACGGTCCAACCTCATAATTCACGGTACTACTGAGAAACCTAAGGAAACAGAAGCTACGCTGAAAGGTAAAATAATCAAAGAAGTTTTCGAGGACAAGCTTCAAGTCAGTTGCCAATCTATCGGGCGCATTCATAGGTTGGGGCGTCGGACCGACAAACGTCCTGTTATTCTCTATTTACAGAATTTTGCAGAAAAAGACAACAATGAAAAATGTTACAAAGCTAAAAGGCTCAGGAATATCAATCCAGAATGCTTATTCCCAGTCTACGCTACTGACACGAAAACTACTTTGGGATAGCGCGAAAGAAGAGAGGGATCAGAAAAAAAAAGGTCACCCTTATTCACGACATGCTAAAAGCGTTATAAAGATATGTTTTTCTGGGATAAATCACAAAATAAACGCGTTAAGATAGTGTACCAGAATACGAGAGTAGATCAGCAGGACAAAGCATGACGAGAAGTGCAAGATCAGAACAAACGTTCGCGCATAATAAACATCAACGCGCGTAGTTTAGTTAATAAGACAGACTTGTTCGAATTAGCGCTATTACACCATGATCCGCAAGTTGCAGTGATTACTGAGACATGGCTTCACAGTGACGTGAATGATGAGGACGTTTTCCCTCCCTCTTATACTGTATTTTGAAAAGAAATGGGATCTAGGGGTGGTGGAGTGGCTGTCCTAATTAAGAAACAAATTGAAGCTGTTTTGCAAGATGACGTACATGATATTGAATGCCTGTGTGAAACTCTCCTGTTGGGGACAAAACTTTGTTTTATATGCTGTTTAGAGATCCCCTAGTTCTAGAACTGCCTACTTAACTAAACTAGAAAATCATCTCTTACAGTACCAAAACAGTAAAAATTTTATTGATGGGTGACTTCAACTTACCAGGTGTGGATTGGGAACTTCATGAGTGCCTCGGTGCTTGCACAAAGCAAGCCAGCATATTGTTTAAAATAATGCTTACCCACAACCTGACGCAAATAGTTCATGAACCAACCCGTATTGTCGGTCCCACGAATTCATTATTAGATTTGCTGTTCGTCCCTCGCGACATCGTGAATTTTACGGTTTCTGTGGAACAAGGCCTGTCAGACCACCGCTTGGTTAGTGCTTCTTTTCCTCTAGTACGGTAAACAAAAAAAAACACTTATCTTCACGTTACTTTAAAGATTATTCGCGTGCCAATGACGCGTCTATCACTGAACCTCTTGAAACTTCCCTTGTTGATTTCGATGACGCCGATGTCTGCGCACACTGGGACCGTTTCAAAAAAATCTGTTTGTATTGTATCAATACTTTTGTACTTAACAGGCACAAAAAAGAAAGAAAGGAAACGCCATAGATGACACGCAGTATAATTCAAATGAGGCGACGGATAAAACGGTACAAGAAAAAACGCGCAGATCCTGATGTGCTAAAGGAATTACTGGACAATCTAGCACGTGCCTTACGTGATTCAAAAGATTATTTCTTCAACACATCCCTTCAAATCTTTATAAAAACCGAGCCAAGTAAGTTTTGGAATTACATTAGTGAAAAAAAGAAAGCAGTCACGCAAATATTGGTGGGCAACACTACGTTATGTGATCTAAAGGCTATTACTGAACATTTTAATAGTTATTTTCAAAGTATTTTCTGCCCCGAGAACAGGTACCGACAATCGCCGAGTGTATTAATTACCCCGCCGAAGTGAATTTTATTACTTATCCTGGTGTCCTTTCAATGTTGCTGAACTTGAAAACCAGAACGTCATGTGGCTCTGACAACATTCCAAACGCATTTCTGCGATGTTATGCCGAAACTCTGGCTCAATTCCTCGTAATAATTTTTCGCGCTTCAGTGTCATTGGGTAAAATACCCGATGACTGGAAGACAGCCCGAATAGTTCCCGTTTATAAAAAAGGAGACCGTCTTCTCTTGCAGAACTACCATCCCATATCATTGACGTCCCTATGCTGTAAACTATTAGAACATATAGTTGCACATTGTATGAACGAATTTTTAGAAAAAACATCGCGTGCTATCTAGCTTCCAGCGCGGGTTCAGAAAAGGACTCTCTACGGTAACAAAGCTAATTACAGTAATACTTTCATTTGCTTCCTCTATAGATAATAAAGGCCAAATTGATGCAATATTTTTGGATTTTAGCAAGACATTTGACAAAGTTCCTCATGATAAACTAATTTTTAAAATGAAAGAAATTGACATTTCTGATATGTTAGTAACATGGATTAATGCATACTTAAAAGACCGCAAACAGTTTGTTAAAGTAAAGTAGGGGGACACACGTTCGGGCTCTCTCCCAGTTTCATTCGGTGTTCCCCAAGGAAGCGTTCTGGGCCCTCTGCTTTTCCTTTTGTATGTCAATGATATTGTTGAAGTTGTTAACCCACCAGTGCAAATTCGATTGTTTGCTGACGATTGTATTCTATACAGAGAAGTTACAAATAGGCAAGGTCAATGTGACCTGGACAGTGCCTTGAACAACGTTTTCGAATGGTGCGACCGATGGGGCATGATTGTGAATACTGATAAAAATGTTTATATGCCGATAACCCGAAAAACCATACGTCATAGCTACACATATAAATTAGGCTCTCTCCCTCTTCAACAAGTATCCAACTACAAATACCTAGGACTAACCATAAGTAGCAATCTATCGTGGAACGTGCACATAAACAATATCTGCTCTGCTGCATTTAGAAAATTGTGCTGCTTAAGAATCAACTAAAAAATGCTCCTTCTAACATTAAGCTACTTTGTTATTCTTCATTAATTAGACCTAAACTCGAATATGCATGCATAGTGTGGGACCCGTATACTAAATCAAACGTAAAAAAATCTGGAAAGAATACAGAGAAGAGCTGTCAGGTTTATTTTCAATAAATATGCAAGGTCTGACTCCCCAACCACTTTAATGGAGACAAATAAAATTGAACTGCTTGAACATCGAAGAAGAAAGCTTAGATTAAAGTTTATTTATCAGTTATGACATAACAAACTCAGTTTGGATCCATCATCGTACTTAACGCCGGCACCAACCAGACAAACTCGTCAACACCATCCCAGTTCCCTAACCCCTATATTCGCTAGAACAGACACTTACAAATTTTCGTTCTTTCCACGCACAGTAACAGATTGGAATCAGCTAGTTAATCCATTGTCCCATGAGTTTTAACCAATTGCTGCTATACTGTGTTGTCTTTTTTTGAAGTGTTGCGTTTTATTTTGTGCCTTGATTGACTTGTTCACCCACCCTGCTTGGACTCAGTGTCCGCAGCATTTTGTAAATAAATAAATAAATAAATAATACCTTGGTGTATCATTTTTATTCATAATATGCCATGGGCAAAGCACATCGATTACATCACTGCTAAAGGTCTTAGGAAGGTTGGTTACCTGAGGCGCATAGCAAGAGCAGCTCCTAAAGATGCCAAATTTCAGATGTACAGACTTTAATTCAGCCTATTCTTGAATATGCGTCAAATGTCTGGACCCATGTAAAAACCGTGAAATTGATCAAATCGAATGTGTACAACGGAAAACTGTACGATTTATTTGTCACCGCTACGACTTTCATAAGCCTGAGTTCCTAAAACTTCTTCATTCTATATAATGCATTCTTCCAATCGCGTTTCAGAGCATATCTTGTTTTCAGAAACATCTGCAACTAGAAGCCATCATAATCTTAATATAATTTTTTTTGCCCGTACCAACGCTTTCAAATACAGTTTCTTTCCTCACACTGTGGACAGCTGGAACGGCGCCTTACATGCAAATATCCGTTCATCATCCATTTCTGAATTTGCGACGGCAATTGAGTCAGAAGATATTGTGTTGTGATAATATTTTTGTGTTGTTGTTATATGTCTTTGATGTGTTGAATTGTATGAAATATTTTATACCCGCTCCTGCTATAGCTCTCAATCGGGTTGCAGTATTTTAAAATAAATAAAAATAAATAATTACGTCAATATTTTTGTCATCTTGGACGGCTGACAGCTGGCAAAAAGGCGGCATGCGAAAATCTTGCTGCCCGAAATGCCTCATTTTCTGCGCTCTCTTCATAAGAGGATCTATCCTGAAATCTATCCTAAAACCTAAACTCACATGCGCAGAATAAACTTGGGGCTCTTTTCACCACAAATTAACGCACTTGCATAAAAAAGTTCGGTTCGGTTCATCTTCTGCAATTATAGCAGAAGTGCAAGCAATCCCAGCATGAAAGCCATCATCGGCCTGTCATGCCTCTCATCTAGTCGCACAAGACTTAGCCTTCGCCTACCAAAACGTTTCATCATTCTCACGCACGAAAAGATATTTCACCCCTACAGCATGTACGCACTGTAGGGGACACGTCAAGCCCACATAGTTGGAGTACCATACTGCAGAGCGAAAACCTACTTTCATTCATGTTTACCCCGTACATCCGACGAGTGGAATCACCTTCCTGCATTACTGGCACGAATCAATGAACGCTCGTTTATTTAAGTAATGCATCAGCTGAAATTGTATAACTAGCAACATTTTGTAACATTACGCTTTAATTATGATTTGTTCTATTACTATTTATGGCCCGTATGGCCCTGAGAATAATTTGAATAAATAAATAAAGTAACGCACCGCAGAACTGCAGCACTACGACAGACTCCAGGAACAGCACCAGGAAGCGCAGGTCTCGGTCGTGGTTGTGGACGAAGATGGAAGCCATTGTGGCTCCACCCTATTGCCGGAGCAGAGAGGCTAAAGTTACAGGTCGCAGTGCATCATCTTGCGAGCTTGAAATAACCCAGACTAACGTCGACAGAGGCCTTGTGGTTAACGTGGTGATTACATGTAAAGTTCTGCTAAAGAAATAAGACCGCGACTGTGTGTATAGGAGCCGGCGCATATCGGCAGATACTTAAATTTTATTGGCAATCGCACCATTAGACAGAAGGGCTATCCCGTGGTGAGCGTCCTGACGAAAGCGGATGCCATCTGCTCCTTCCAAGCGGATAGAGAGAGAGAAAAAAAAGAAGAAGCTAGTGGTGCTGGATTATCTGGATAAGAACTGCTATAGGTGTGTTTTTATTTAACACATTTCCCGGGGAGTTTAGATAAACCAATCAGCACCGAAGCGAAGAAACTGCTCCCATTGTGCCCCCGTACGCGAAGGGCATAATCGAGGTGTTGGCACGCATTCTGAGGAGGCGCAACATCAGTGATGCACACAGAGACAGCGTCCCTACAATAATAACCGAGCGTAATGTGCAGATTGTCATGCTCCCAGTGTCCGGCATCATACATTGGCGAGACGTCGCGTTTAGTCGTGGTATCTACAGATCTCGAAGACGACGGTAAAAAGGCTGCCGTGAATTGTCACATGGCTAAAAACGGACCGCAGAGGTCGTCCCCTGCCGCTCCTCACCCATTTATCAATCGCCCCTGGAGAAGGGCATCAATAGGTCTCAAAACGTTGGCCTAAAATCTATTTCTAGAAGATCGTGAAAGAGCGTAATGTAAACCTTGCGACGTTTGATATTTTGAATTTCACTGCAGCGTGGAGACACTCACGGGGCTGCAGACCAGGGTGCTGGCGGTGACGAGCAGCGCACAGAGGAAGAAGTGCACGAGGGTCCGATTGGCCACCACCAGAGGGTGCGAGGCAGCCAGAAGCTCAAGGAGGATGTCCGGCACCATAAACTGCGGTGCGATGCGAAGAAGGGGAAATTTAAAACGTGCAGGCAAGCGAACTCTAATGTATACTGTAACGGGCGCATTATCAGCGTTAGAAAAAAAAATATAAGCAGGGAGTGACTCTGGCCATAGTGGCGGCACTTTCAAGAGTGGTGAGAATTAAGCTTCCGAAACTTCCACGCACCCGCTTTAACTAGGGGACCAAGGTTGTCGTCATGACAGAACTGAGCTGCGGTAGGGTGCGACTGCCGGTTATCCCGCGATTAGCAGTCATCACTTTTGGCGCCACTTTACTGAAATGGTAATAATTTAACACACTGCTTGTTTAGCGTCTGCAATAGGACACTTGGACAAAGCTCATCCCGTTTTTCCTAACCCTCTCTTTTCCAGACAATGATTTCCCGAATACTATTCGGATGTGTGTATAATACATAAAACACTGCAGGGTGCACGCCCTTACGACAGCTTACACGAAGAGAAAGCATTGCGAGGTCCGAGCCTAGTTCCGTTATGAGTTTTGTGTTTCTTTGCTCAGTGCCCTTGGTTAGCTGCCGTGCCACATGGTCAAGTTCGAATCGAGTAAAAGTTTGGGTACCAAGGTAACAAATGGGGTGGCCCACCAAAATATGGAAGTCGGCATTGCGTTGGCCATATTCAAATTAGGTTAGATGCTAATTTGGTCAAGCTCGGACGAAACCAAATTTCGGGGGGACAGGGGTCTATATTGTGGGGTTGGTCCAGTTAAATTTGTAAGGCACCACTGAATTGGCCATACTTAAATTAGGTTAGACACTCATTGTAGTCAAAATGGGACGAAGTTAAATTTCGCGATACACTGGCTAAGTCAACTTCGCTAGTGTATCCCTCATGAGCATACTGGTTTTGGCGGCACAAGAACAAAGTAAAACCTATGCACAATGCACAACCATGATTCCTGTGACATTCCATTTGTTCGATGCAACAAAGATCACAGATGCAGGGTATTATATTGTTACAGACGAGGAAGAAGCGGGCAGTGGCACGGGCAGACGCGTTCGCGCTAGGCCCGCCAACATTTCATTAAACGTCATCTCGCGGTCATCGAATTTTATCTCTCTTCTCTGTTCTGCTCTTTTCATCGGCTTGCCGCCTCGTAACATTTGGTTGCAGGCGCTGGGTATGTCATCCTCCATCATCATCCTAGCCCGGAGCTTCGGTGCCCTGTGTCTGCTTGCGCCGTCGGCAGCGAATTCCATGCAGCGCATCATCTGGCTGTTCCCCAGCCTGACGCACCCGAAGTGACCTTGCCATTCCTCCACACCGTCCCCCCGCCCTGACAACACATGCCGAAGGAGACTTACCGAGACCCCACCCACACGATCACAAGACACAGCGAGAACCGATGATCATGTGACTCTACTGACCACCAATTCAGCACATAGCAATGTGATGAAATCCAGTTGGCATCTTAGAAAAACTGATGAACGCCTGCTCACACACACATTTGCAGCATGTTTGCTTTGTAGCACTCCAGGATGCACAAAGTCCCACCAGTCTTGGAACAAGAGTACTTCTTCGGGTTGGTGCAGCCCTTAATGCCACACAGTGTCCGCTGGGGGTACTCTCGAGGACCGGCAGGTGCCAGAGGGAATGGCACACCAGTGGGGAACAGGAGCACTGTGCCAGCCTCACTGCGCACTAGTGACACTTTGGGTGGCGCATCAGCCTTCTTGGCCAGCTTTTTTTCCAGCTCTGAGCCGCGAGTCTGATTTCTTGAGTAGCCGCTCGATAGTCTGCTTCTTGTCCTTCTCCTTCTTTTCTTCGACCTGCTGTTTGCGTTTCTTGGCACGCTGCATCCTCCTCTGAATCATCTCCTCTGTCATCTCCTTAGCGGGCTCCACCTGTTGGAGCGGCGTGGGACTGTCCTCTTCCTTGTCCTTGAGCGACTTGCTCTCAAGCAGTACCCGCTGCCTGGCCGTCATAAGGGTCGGGTCTTTCGTCTTGCGCAGTTCGTCGTCCACCTCCTCTAGCCTGCCCGACTCGAGGGCCTCGAGCCAGGCCTCCTCTTCGTCATCGCTGTCCGCGCTCGTGTCCCCTGAATTGGCTTTGCTGCGGGAGGGGAGGTACACACCACCGTGCGCGTGTGGTGTGTATCTTGTCCTGTGTTTGTGTTTGTTTGCGCCACATATCTGAATACGATCTACTGACCCGATTTGCCGACCTGAGACCCCAACGACCCAAGACGCCGCCACACATGAACACATGACCCCTGCCCATGTCATGCGGTGCGTGCCTTAGCCTCGGCTATCGGATCTTGGAGACCAGCGGTCCGAAAGCATCCTAGGCCAGGCTTTATCCAAGAATCATGGCGGCAAGCAGTTGTCTTCTGCCTCCTCAGCGATCCGGTCACGCCAATCATCATGTCATGGACTCATCAACATCGACAAACTTCCTCGTCCACGATCGGGACGATCGCTCGGTGGCCCCGGGGGATGTTATAGACGAGGAAGAAGCGAGCAGTAGCGCGGGCAGGCGCGCTCGTGCTAGGCCAGCCAACATTTCATTAAACGTCATCTCACGATCATCGAACTTCATCTCTCTCTCCGCTAAGTCCCCTCGCCCTTAAAGAGGGGTGAGACAGAGCGGTCGAGGCGGTGTGGTCCTTCTCTGTTGGACAATAAATGTTTTCAACAACAACAACTCTCTCTTCTGTTCTCTTTTCATCGGCTTGGCGCCTCGTAACAATATGATAGCTCGGGAAGACAAAGTTGCCTCGATTTTTTTCGGATAGTTTGTTTTGGTTTCGTGTTAACGAGGCAGTTAGGGCACCAGGGCAACAGACACCACAACACGAGACTCCAAAGCCCCTGCACACGGACACACCACTACGCCATTTTTCCGCGGTATCTCCTTGGCTTTGACAGTTGGCTGTTAAAATCAGGCTCACGGACTCAGGGTTAAGGTACCTCAATTTCGATTCGGAAAAAATATAAAAAAACGCTGCGCACACAGGTTAAGGGATCACAGCAGGAAGACATTAATCCGTTGCCCTCGAGCACCCTGTCACTTCGAGCGAATGTGCATCTTTGAGACTTAAACTGGATAGTCAGACAGCATTCTGCTCCATGGCAGAAAAGGAACGTAGTCACAATGTGCATACTCACAAACTTGGGGAGCACCGTGGAGATGAGCCATAAGGAGTGGACTTGACCCCAGAACTGGTGCCACGGCACCGCACTAATGGCCTGGGGCATAATGCTCACTTCATGGTCCGACTCTGCATGTGTGAAAAGTGCGCAGTGGCCGACATATTAAGGCGAAAGCCTTTAATGGCTGATACCGTCGTGGACAAAGTGTCACGGCGGCGGCTGTCGCGTAGCGTTCCTTGGCGCGCGTTGAAGTGTGGGATTGCAGATGTCAAACGCTAGACAAGATGAGACTTCTCAGGCCTCTCTTCAAGAAACAGGACCGAAATGACTAATAGGGACGAACGTTGGTTTTTGGGAAGAAAGATGCCAAGGCACAAAAGAAGCATGCACACAGACAAATCAACTGGAAAAAAGCAAGGCGCGGAAAGCATTTCCACCAAGAAATAATGTTAATACAAAATTTTTAAATGCATTGTATAATAAAACATTTCTCTACACGCCGCAGGTTTCTTAATGAGAATAATGTGCTGGTTAGTACTGACGGAATGCTAAATCTTTCGAGATTTCAACCCATATAGTTTTACCTTCTGCAATTATTTTGCAAAACGTGCACGCTCCACGAAATGTAATCGAGATTATAAGTTAAAAAGACACACCCGGGTCGACGAGCATGTGGGCATCGACACCAATGCTGGCGGAGAGGTGTCCCAGCAACATGAAAGTGATCACTGTGCGCAAACCCTTGCTCGCTGTGTCCGCCGCTAGCACGAAGATGACGTCACTGAAAGGGCCAGAATAATAAGAGGGGTGTAATGCTGCGAGCACAACATGCAACGATATCTACTGAGCCATTATTAGTAGTCCACGCCACAGGCTGGTCGATAACTTTCCGAAGGACATCTATGCATGTCTATGAATAACCCTATGAATAACTATGAATAACTGGGACTGCAGTAAGTGTATGGAATAGTCCTACTATGCCGCAAATTTTTAAGAGTACTACAGAACAATCGCTCCTGTGCCGCAGACGATTTCTATGTCTTGTATGTCTTGTCACCCCCCCTCTTAAAGAACACTTCCCAACATCCTCAAAACTAGCGCGAAGTGCTACACTGCCGGTAAGAAAAGCGTGCAGCACAACTAACATAACCGGCAAATTGACTCTCAAAAGGCGCAACTGCTGACAAGCTGCCTTCAACGTGGCCTAAGATCAAGGCAAAGAGGGTATCTATACATATTACTCTTAATTTTTGCAGTGTTATTGTGCTATAAGCAAATCCTGAAAGATAGCTTTAGCATAATGGTCCGAAAATGTCAAACACGATTTAATTTACACGAAGTAAAGAGGGCGCTCTAAAACATTGGCAAATATTGCCAGTTTACCAAAATGTTATACACAAGGTTGTTTTATAGATCACTAGATGCGTAAATGCTTATTTCCACCAATAAATTATCCGCTGTGAAGAAAATGCTAAATACATACCACTCCCGCAAGAATATTTTTCATCACGAGAAATGTCGTACTAAATTACTTCAAGTTATTTGGAACTGTCACGAAAATTCATTTAAAGGCATTTAACTCCATGTAAAGCTATTATCCATTTCTGTTACCTTCTGAGCATTTTTTAAACGGTTTCAGAACGGCTGGAAGACCATTTTGAGCTAGGCCTGCTAAAATCGAGTGTGTAACTAAAAAATGTGCTGAATTACAGCGTGCATTTTGTCATCGAAGCGAGGTCAGCCATAGCGACTGGCAACAACAGGGTGATGCGTAGAACGCTACGTTCTGCCGGCGGGGACGAGTCTGACTTTCACATGAACGTCAAAGGGGCTACAGCTCGACTCTTATGAGGGCGAATCAAGAAAGTAAAAGGCAGAATCAATTTTTAGTGTCAAAGCTTTCATCCGGATGCTCAGAGTTTAACGAAATCGTCTGAAATTTGCATGTGAAATGCATGTAGTGCCCACCGGGAAGTGAGGCATGCACTGCGCTTTTCCAGGACGACCCAGGCTATGAGAGACGCCGTGCGGAAGGGCTCCGGGCATTTTGACCACATGGGGCTCTTTAACATGAATTTACATCGCGCTTACAGGACAGCCTTGCAATTTCTGCCGAAATATCCGCCAACTCACATCGCTCTCTAAAACCCCATCAAATAATCTGGTGACAGCTACAAGCCAAAATTTTCCCTCTCCTACTTAATTGGCCTGGGCTCACCCCGGCCCTTAGAACCTCACATGCTCTATGCGGCGCACTCAGGGCCACTTTTGACATTGTTTATATGCACGGATTTCAGCCGCCGCCCCACTGGGGCCTCACGTATCAAGAGGGTTCGGAGATCGCTGCCTACAGCTTGGACCTGGCTTCGTAGCAGAGGCTTGTCGGCAGGGTAGAAGTGGTTGCTGCCAGGCACGGCGTGACGGACATCACCCGGGATCAGGAACAGTTGCAAACCTTTAGTACACCTTGGTTCCCTCAATAAATGTTTTACCACCATCATCAGCACCTAAACTGGTAATTGGTGTGTAGGAAAGGCGCAGTATCCTTCACACACATTCTCCCTGGACACCTGGGCCGCGCCATATGAGACGAGTGTCATATGATCAAATATTAGTTGGTAAGTGGCGTAGTTTGTAGTAACTAGGAACTGATGACGCCATTAAGTTATTGGGCAAAGTATGACAAATGTGGTGTAGTATTTGTAACTAAGAATTTATGACATTAAATCATGACTAAGTGTGATTTGCAAGTCGTGTAGATGTAACTAGAAATTGATGATGTAATATTATATGACTAAGTATGACTTGCAATTGGTGTGGTATGTCTTAACTAGAACTAGAGGATGTCATCGAAGTGACGCATTCAAGATGACTTGCAAAATTGGTGCAGTATGTCGTAGGTAGACAAAATATCACTTAAGACGTACGGCTATACGACTTCGTATTGCATACGAATGTCGTGAACATTCTCTCATTTACTTTTTCTTCTTACAACTGGTGCCGATAGCCTAATATCATCGCTCCTGCAATTCAGCCTCACGCGGGTGTTTACAAGCGGCAAGCTCGATGAGCGTGCTTTATAAATCTTTGTTGACAGTCCCCAACTTTATGAAGTGTACTCATCCATTACATATTGTAACCGATTACAGTATTTCAACTGGTGCCGAGCACACACTCACCGAAGGCTGCGTGAGCTCAGTAGTAGCCTGTGCACCCGCTATGTGCCGAAGTCGCGAAAATTACACTTAAGCTGAGCCTGTAGCGCAAGACGCGATAGCTGAAAACGAAGAACCCTCTATATCGATAGCGTTTCACCGAAGCACAAAACACAAAGCCGCTCTTCTCTAGGGTCACGTCTGTGTTGTAACGTGTGCTCGAAACACGCTGTCGCACGCATGCGCAGAGATATGGCAGTTCATTTCGGTGACGGTGATGGAAATTCCTCGCACATGCTGACTTGGTGGCAGAAATAATAATCCGAGCATCAGCGACTTCGTAACTCACCCGCTACTGTTCCCGCGATAGCTATGTCTGGCTTCTTCGAGGCGCCTCTGCTGTCTCATTTTTCACCGCGGAAGATTTGCGTCGCCCGATAAACAGAGAAAACAGATAATTTTTTCCCACCTGCCTCAGGACGCTCCATTTCGTACTATATCGCCATCAATTGTTTAAGGGATGCGTAGTCTCAAGAAAAACAAAAAAAGGTTGATCAGCCTCACGGCCCACCCAACTGGCTTTGTTGGCAGATGATGGCACCTCCATTCTCATGCGCGATGTGCCATCGCTGTCAGCACGGGATGGCCCGTTCCAGCGGCCGATAGTCACGAGCGTGTTTAACGGAGAACATGGCCTGCTGCAAGCGCCACCATACCGGGATATATATACGAGCTACGAAGACTCTGCCAGCATTGGAAATGGCACCACTACCAATATGAGGAACATTAACCCGTTAATCTATTTTGTGTAGGGGAAAAAACAGTATAGCAAATGTGTCCGCTCAAGTGGCCCCTTTTTGCTCGTGCTGCCGTGCCCGCAGCAATTGTTCTGTGTCACTGTGGTATTACGCATGTTTTTACTTCCAGGCAGAGATATTGAAACTAACTCCGGACCAAATCTATCCTAAATTGCCAAAAAAATCTAGTGAGCGATATAAAAGAGAAGGGCGCTACGGCTAGTTGAAATCGACAAGAAGTAACCAGCTTGAAAGAAAAAAAAAAACTCGCCCCTTGCCTAAACAAAAATTTTCGCATGAATCGTGTAATCCAGACTATGGAGAGAAAAATGGACAAGCCTGAAAATCATATCAGAAGGTCAAACCTAAATATATACGGACTCCCGGAGGAGGAAGAAGAAACCAATGAAATTTTTGAACAACCAGGTAACCAAACTATTGTGCAAGATACCCTCTAGAGTCTGTCGCCGTGGAGCGAAAACACAGACTGTAGGCAGGAAAGTTACAAAACTGGGTCAGTTTTCTGAAACTGGTAGATTCGAGACAAAAAAAAACACAAATATTGAAAAACCGCTTTAAACTAAAAGACCAATACACGCACAATACGCTATTGGTGAAAGTTTTTCTGCCAGAGTTCGAGAGGTAGAAAGAAACTGCGGGCCAGGCAAGAACCTGAAAATAAGGAAAAGGTCGCGCTAGCATATGACGAGTTCATCACAAATATTTTTGTTTGCGACGAAGAAACAAATAGCAGAATTCCTATTCAAAAACACGATACAGAATTCAACCTGCGAGTGACTCGCCAGAATGCTCATGAAAAGAATTGTGCATCATAAATACAAATGCAACAAGTATAGCAAACAAAACTCCGTCACTTGAAAACACCTTATATTGTCATGAGCCAGACGTAGATGAAATCACCGAAGCGTGACTTTCACCAGAAATTTCTAGTGATGAAATCGCTCCACCGAATTATTTCATAATCAGAAAAGACCGTGGTTCACGAGGAGGGGGCGGTGGCATCATTGATAAAGAAGTAGATACCTTTCGTTGTCCTGCCTGAAGTCCCCTGCGCGGAAGCTGTTTTCTGCAAGATAGCTCGTAAAAATACAGACATAGTTACCGGCTGCTTCTACAGAAGTCCTACTAAGGGACATGAATGCGTCTCTGAAATTAAGGAATTCCTTCAGAACCATGGCCTAAATTCACAGATTACTATCATGGGTGATTTCAACCTTCCCAGAGTAAATTGGACAACAGTTCACTATACATCGGCAGCTTCAGAGGTCCTCATTGATTTAATGTTAAATTTTAAGCTTAAACAAATTGTTCTAATACCCACACGTACCCAACGATCAGTAGGTAATATTCTGGGCCTTATATTAATCAGCGATCACTTTCTTGAATCCCGTGCTCAGGTTCACGTCATAGAAGGCATCTCGGACCATAGTATACCTACCTGCCGATTACCATTAGAGAGCCGTATATAAGAAAAGCATACAAATCATAACTAATTTTGCCAAAGCAGATAACACTAGTATAGTAACAAACCTCGTTCGCGAATTCCAATCGTATTTTGAAATTGCATCGAGTGATATCCCTAACGTAAACACTTTATGACAAGAGTTTAGGAATACGGGCCCCAGGCACCCCCAAGCTGTTTCTCAACATCTTTTTCTTCAGGGGACCCGCAAAGACATGTTTAAAATAAATTATGGTGTGGTGATAATGATGATGATGATCATGATATGATACCTACTGTGGAGGTAAATTGGTCTCACAAGAAATAAAACCTAAGAGAAACAACCTGTGGATAACTAGGGACGTGATTCACGCGCAACAAGCTAAGCGACTATGCAGATCAATTGAAGATAAGAGACAAAATATTACCCAATCAGTGAAGCTATCTTATGCAATAGCGAAGCTGAAAGAGGTATCAAAACATGCAACGGAGCAATATTTTAACGTGACGTTCCCTACATTTCTTGCAGACAATCCTTATAGAATATGGATATACTTTCTCAAAAATAAGTCACAAATATCTAATCTGTCCATCAAGAAAAAACGGATAAAAGCTAACGTGTACAACGATATCTTCAAGTCAGTTTTCACAAAAGATAATGGCACTCTTCCTAACCGCTGCCGCACAACTACGTCATGTATTGGTCCTCTTAATATAACAGATGATGGTGTTTTTACCTTCCTATAAACGGAGACACAAAGACAAGAAGTGGTCCAGATGACATCCCCAAACAATTTCTTACAATATGTGAAGAATGGTGAAGCAAATACCTAGGTGTCATTTTGCTTAAGTCGTAGCAACATCGAAGTTACCCGATGACTGGAAAAAAGCGAAGCTTCTGCCTATTCATAAATTCGGAGATTCAAACCCATCCGTTAACTACAGACCAGTTTCGATTACCAGTACGTCGTGTAAAATCATGGAGCACATTATCTCAAAACACGTAAAGCAGTTTCTGGAGACACGCGACATTGTCACCCCGTCAACACGGTTTTCATTGTGGCGTATCGACTATCACTCAACTAACAGAGGTCGTTTATGACCTCGCTCTTAGTGCTGACAGACTGCAGTCAAACGGATATCAATCTACTAGAATTCTGTAAAGCATCTTACAGTGTCAGCCGCAACAAACTAACATAGAAGCTACAAAGCATAATTGGAGATGGCAAAGGGTTACGTTGGATGAAGGATTTTTTGGCCTGCCGCTCGCAATTTGTAAATTTCGAACACGTTCAATCAAGACCAGTTCCCGTTACATCAGCGATTTGGACCAGTATTGTTTTTAGTCTTCATCAATGATATGACTTAAAATATTGACTGCAACATAGCACTTTTCGCCGATGGTTGTATCCCCTACAAAATGACAGAAAATTCCGCAGACCACCTTAAGCTAAGCAGCGACCTAAACAAAATTGATGAATGGTGCACCACTTGGAAGATGACATTAAACATTAAAAAATCCGTTTGCATGACAGTCACCAAAAAAACGCAGCCATATAACTATAACTACAGTATAAATGGATCAACACTTACAAGGCTCTCATAACATAAATACCAAGGGTTAATTTTAACGTCTGATCTAAGATATGACCCGAATATCGCCAATGTTACCGCTGACGACTTGCGAGAACTATTCTTTCCGAGAAGATGCTTACGATTAGCTTCTCAGGATACCAAGTTATTTGCCTACACTACCCTTGTAAGACCGATTTTAGAATACGCAAGCACTGTTTGGTTCCCGCAATCAATCACTTGAGTCCCTCGGCTTGACAGAGTGCAACGAAAGGCTTCAATGTTCATTCATAGCAAATACTATTCACCTGACTCCCCTACTAATTTCGTCGCATTACCTGGACTTCAGTTACTATCCTTTAGGGCTAAAGAATCTCGCCTAAAGTTCATATGCCAGTTATTACACAACGGCTATATTATTGTTACGGATGAGGAAGAAGCGGGCAGTGGCGCCGGCAGGAGCGCTCGCGCCCGGCCGGCTGGGGTTCATTAATATCATCTCACGGTCATTGGACATCACCTCTGTTCCCTGTGATCGTCGGCTTGACGCCCGTAACATTATAAACATGTCTAAATATGCATCCGCCTCACTGTCACTGCAAACCAGGCTCAAGCATGCGCATACGCATACTGAACACTATTGCCAAAACCAACACACTGAATAGTTTCCATTAGCGATCAACGAACGGAAACAATATTGCTTGAAAATCAATATGCAGAAGACTAAGGTAATGTTCAACAGCCTTGGGAAGGAACAGCAGTTTACATTAGGTAGCGAAGTACTGAAAGTAGTAGGCGAATATGTCTACTTAGGACAGGTAGTAACCACAGATCCGGTCCATGGAAAGGAAATAAGAAGAATAAAATTAGGATGGAGCGCATTTGGAAAGCACTCGCAGATTAGTACTAGCATCTATTTTCCACCAAAATGCGACCGTTCATTTGCTTCAGTATGCGAAGACTAAAGCAAGAGTTGCCTTAGTAATACACACTTTGTTGACGGGAATAAAATCTCAGATAGGATGAGCATCGAGTATAAGAATTAAGAGATTTTGAACTACAATATCTCACAGTTGACGCAGTTATTTCTTTTATAAGGGAGTAATTACTCGCTCGTGCATCGCCCGCGTACCAGAGCTGACTCAGCGCCGCGCCTAGTAGTTGTACCAAGGCTCATTCGTAAACGAAAGCACCGCGGGTGTGGTAGCTCCCAATGTTTATTAGCGATACAAAATCTCATAGGACGAGTTTAGCGTGTTCCCTTAGCGACCAGGAAACACCCGATCATACCTCTAGAGAATTTGAAGTACGCTGCGCAAGAGACGTGGTATAACGAAAAGCGCCTAATCTTGCCCTTCGTGTCCAGGCCCGGTATGTTTTATCACACTTTCAACAATGTACTCACTGCTGTTACACTCGATCGCGACCGCATCATCTCACGTAACACTCATATTTCTCGTGTCAAAGAGTCGGTGACGTCAGATGACAAAGTTTGTTAATATTCTGACAAAGGGCAACATATTTCGTAGTCAAGATCTGACAGCTTTGCACGTTTTAGGGGAATGACTGGCTACTGAGAAATGTAAAATCACGCGTCCGATCCTCACTCCTGGTAGGCGTTCTTGAAGTCGTTGAGCCTCGCGACTCCAAGGTACACGGATCCGGTGACGCCCACGCTCTCAAGGCACACATAGAGGGCGTTAGTCCACATCTAAAAGCGAAGAAAAATGATCACTGCTGCATACAGAGCTATCACCAAAATTTTCATTTGCTGGTCAAGTCGTTCTACGTGTGCTTTTAACAAGGAATACACAAGAAAAACAAGGTCGGTCCAAAATTTTTGCAATGTGCTGAGAGTCTGCTTTTGGCCAAAATCATGCAGTTATCTCCCAGTAAAAATCTTGCTATGAAGCGCGATGCATACAATCATGAGTCCGTTACACTCGGTTAATTATAGACCGTATATTGAGCGCGGCTGTACCTTCGTCGCTTGCTTTACAAGCGAGCTGTTAAAAGGACGTTTCCTCTTTTTGCGGCGTAGGAGACGTTGGCGT
The DNA here is from genome assembly GCF_055883805.1 of Amblyomma maculatum. Lineage (NCBI taxonomy): Eukaryota > Metazoa > Arthropoda > Arachnida > Ixodida > Ixodidae > Amblyomma > Amblyomma maculatum. The sequence goes on along the minus strand of NC_139348.1, from coordinate 48,729,925 downwards.
AAGGCGAAAAGGAAGCGGAGTGCGACAGGCAATGTCACATTTCGGCACGCTATTTCCAGCGCCACTAGTTGTAAGCAGCGCTTGTCACTGTACTGATTGTAACGTTTTACGCACTGCGCATAAAGGGCGTCTCCCAACAATACCGGCAGCGGCGCGCTCAATACAACAAAAAGCTATCGCTGTATCTTGCGTTATGTAAGTGGAGTAACAAGAGGCCATAGTTTTAGACACATGTGGCATATAAAGTGTACAGTGTCATGCACACCAACATCTGTAACCAATCTGACTGCGTTGCAAACTAATATGTTGAGTATATCACAGGAGAGGGCTGCGCTGAGGAACCGCGTTAATCAATACTGGGTATTGAACGCTGTTAAAGCGCTATGAGAGCAGCGGTGGCGTAGCGGTAGAACATCCGCCTCGCATGCAAGAGGACCGGAGTTCAAATCCAGGTGCCGCCCAATTCTCCACCGGATGAAAAAAAAAAATCCGCGTGTCGATGGAATTGCATAAAAAGGCTTGGGGTGCGACCTGATGCCAGTGAACGCTTACGGCCACGCACTCCCTCACCAGAACAGGAGTTGGCCACCCTGGTGCAGTAATTGGCCGCAACCTCCTATGATAAGCTCCATAAAACCACGGCCCTCAATAACCAGCGGCTGCGGAACAACTGACCATGGCGGCGGTCAGACCTGTGACGCAGCAGGGGGTGCTAAGAAAGCCTGGCTCCGCTGGACAGGCCGCCATTTGAAACTGACCCTGGCAACGTTTAATGCTAGAACCCTAGCTAGTGAAGCTAGTTTAGTAGTGCTGTTAGAGGAACTAGAGGGCATGAAATGGGATGTCATAGGGCTTAGTGAGGTTAGGAGGCCGAATGCGGCATATACTGTACTGAAGGATGGGCATGTACTGTGTTACCGAGGTTTACCAGAGAGGCGACAACTAGGAGTAGGTTTGCTTGTCAATAAGTATATGGCGGGTAATATAGATGAATTCTATAGTATTAATGAGAGGGTTGCAGGCATCGTAATTAGGCCCAATCAGCGGTATAAACTGAAGATTGTACAGGCCTATGCACCCACATGTAGTTATGATGACCAGGCAGTTGAAAGCTTCTATGAAGATGTAGAATCGGCAATGCGAAAAGTAAAGACGCAGTATACTGTACTAATGGGCGATTTCAATGCCAAGGTAGGGAAAAAACAGGCAGGAGACAAGGTAGTAGGTGACTATGGCATTGGTTCTAGGAATAGCAGGGGGGAGTTACTAGTTGAGTTTGCAGAGCGCAATAACTTACGAATCATGAATACCTTCTTCAGCAATCGGAAGAACCGGAAATGGACATGAAAAAGTCCTAACGGAGAGACTACAAATGAAATCGACTTCATAATGTCCTGCGAAGAGAGGATAACCGATGGTCGCTGAGGGTAACAAACTGGATTCCAAGGGAAGGAAAGCGTAGCAGGGGGCGGCAGAAAGTTAGGTGGGCGGATGAGATTAAGAAGTTCGCAGGGGTCAAGTGGATGCAGCTAGCACAGAACCGGGTTAAGTGGAGAAATATGGGAGAGGCCTTCGCCCTGCAGTGGGTATAATCAGGCTGATGATGATGACAGCGCTATCGCTCACCTGCACGTCCACTACGCTGCCCCAGTCGGCGTAGAAGAACATGCCGAGTCCGTCCAGGCTTCCAGGTAGGGATGCTCCGCGTACTAGGAGTATCGCTGTGGTCACCAGGTGAAGGAAGACCATAGCGTAGAAGAACTGCGGTATAGGGCACAAAAGGAGATTGTGTCAGTATGTATATACGCTGAATACGGCTTATGGGCTTATGCCCTGAAGCTTTTTTACTGGATGGAACGCATTACATGTATCATTACATTCCGTCTTCGTTTTCTTCATCTCCGCGCATATTCATGCATCTGGCAGCGTATGTGCACATGACATTAACAACAGTGAGGTTCAATCGTTCTCTCCCTCTTCTTTTTCTTCCTTCATTACTTTCTCTCTTCTGTGCGCACGAGGCAGTGAAGGTGGCGCAGCTACAGAGCCAGTAGCAGGCCCGTGCGTTTTCTTTTCCTTGTTCCTACCGCCACAACAAGAACAAAATTCGAAGCCCACGTTCATCTGGATGATAATAAAGGCCCACATGTCTCTATGACTGTACGCATGGTCGCGTTTAGGAAACTTTTGCACATCGCGTTATCTGGGAAGACGGATTATTCAGGATATTCGGGTCAACCTAAAGAAATAGTGAAATTTGCTATACAAATTACGTCAAATTGTGTGGTTTGCTTTGATTCATCGAATTTAACGGCCCGGGGTGACTCGAGTTATGAAAGCTCCCGATCAGTTCGATCGCTTAAAGCGTCCAGTTGCGTTTCACTTCAATCGAAGCGCGGTTGTTACGGCCCGGATCGAACCGGCTACCTCGGCTTTGATACCTTGGAATTTTGTCAAAATAAGTCCCATCAAAAAGGTTTACTAATGATCTACAACCTGGTGCGGTAAAACTGGTGAGGTGCTACAACTCGACTGTGGTGTGTTTAGTTTCAGACGGGTTTGGATGCATATATGAAATGTTTTAAGCTAACATATTGTAAGCACTGTAATATTAACTATGACGCTAAACTTTAAATGAAGGTACTTTGCTAAATTTTGAATGTCGCTTAAAAGATATCGCACGGCGTTTGTGATTATCGCGTGAAAGTGCACTCGTGCATCGCGATGTTGGCACCCTCAGAGGTGCGCCGATCTGATGTCGCGGTGACACAAGGCTGCAATCGATGAAGAGATCACTGGTCACAGATAAAAATCTGCAATTAGTATTGGCGCCATAGTACAGGCACGTACAGATGCTGAAACGTAACCACGAAATGTTGAACAGAAAAAATTTGTCTCCGTTACAGAGGAAAATAGCGATGTGAAGGGTCTTCTTTCCGGATGTAAGATCACGAGTATAACACAAAGAAGCATTGCTTGCCTTACAGGTATTGAGTACATTGTTTCTTCATTCGCGACTTGTTTGAATGTGCCAACATCCTAGGTATAAAACGCGCAGTTACATTAAAATATTTCAATCTCATGTGCTTTCAGCTCGAAAAAAAAAGGCATTTTAAAGATATCTCGAAGGACACAATGAAAACGTTGCTGCAAAACTAGACCAATAAAGTGAATTTTTGTTGATTAGCACATTAGCGTTTTTAATGCAGACTGGCCTGAACGAGACGACTTGGTATAACCCTGATAAACTCCAACCACTATACAGCGCGATGCCATTTTTGTTAGAGGCTGACATTTTGCAGAAACACCCCTATAGAAGTGGTGAATTGAAAGCTTCGGAAAGGGGCGGGACGAATGAGTTGATTCTCGAATGAGCTACGTTCAGTCGTAATTGAGTAAACGATAAGAGTGAACGCTATGAAATAAGATGACGTGAGTTTCAGACTATGTAGCATAGGAGGCCGTATAGCTACTTGCTGACAAAGAGACCACATAAATTTTCGTCTGTGCCTCTTGGCTCGCAGATGTTAGCTGTTGCAATGCAACAATCTCGTCGGCTCACTGACTTCGTGTTCTACTGTTGAGGAAAAGTTGAGAGATTGAAGTGTCCTAGATTTGGAGAACCAGACAGAACAGATGAGTCCTGGGACGGCACTACTTCTCAAGCATGACGAAAAAAGGGCAACGTGAAGTCAACCGTCTCGACCTGGCCACTGCTCAGATCCAAGAGATCCAGGTCGACGGCTGAGGGGTAGGACATGGCTGGGACAGAGCTGCGCATGGGATCCTCGCCAACCTTTTGACGCGTGCCAATAAATGCTATTTCCATCTCTCTCTCCCCGAGAGATTGAATCCAGGCCCATGCAGCCGACTTCTAATTATAAGCGCCAATGGCCTGCTGAGTTGTGATAAATTGGAGCACACTAAAAGGGTGAAATTGAGAGCCCCCTCCCCCCACACGAACGCACGCACGTACACACACACACACACAAACACGCACGCACGCACAAAATGGTCACCTTATAGTTTTGCTGCATTGAGTCTTTCCTTCATTCGTTCCCTGATTTAGATACTACGCCTTCAATATCTCATAACATGTGGCCGCCCTCTTCGCCTCAAGCTTATTTCACTTACACGCTTGGCATTGCAGAGTCCGTGGCGAGCGAATGCGAAGACCAGCACCCACACAGCGGCCAGCGAGAGCAGCGGCTGCATCCGGATCTCATCGAAGGATCCCGCGTCCCAGGAAGCTCCGGCACGGCGCCTGCGATCCACACAAAAAACTGCCGATGGCTTAGCTTGACTAAACGTAGTTTGTAAGCGAAAGCTTCATTTCTCATGGTTCATTGTCATCATCAGCCTGACTATACCCACTGTAGGGCGAAGGCCTCTCCCATATTCCTCCAATGGCACCGGTCCTGTGCTAACTGCATCCACTTGGCCACTGTGAACTTCTTAACCTCAAACGCCCACCTAACTTTCTGCCGCCCTCTGCTATGCTTTCCTTCCCTTGGAATCTAGTTTGTTAACCTAAACGACCATCGGTTATCCTCTCTTCGCCCTGTATGTCCTGCCCATGCCCATTTCCTCTTCTTGATTTCCACTAGAATGTCAGCAACTTGAGTTATTTATCTGACCCACTCAGCACGTTTCCTATCTCCTAATGTTACCCCTACCATTTTACGTTCCATATCCCTCTGGGTTGTCCTCAACTTAAGTAGAACCCTCTTAGTTAGCCTCCACGTTTCAGCCCCATAGGTGAGTACAGGTAAGATGCAACTGTTGTATACGTTCCTCTTGAGCGATATCGGTAAGCTGCTAGTCGAAATCTGCGAGTACTTGCCAAGTGCGCTCCATCCCAATCTTATTCTTCTTGTTATTTCCCCTTCTTGGTCCGGATCTGTTGTTACTACCTGTCCTAAGTAGACATATTTGCCTACTACTTCCCGTGCTTCGCTACCTAACGTAAACAGCTGTTCCTTCCCGAGGCTGTTGAACATTACCTGTCTTCTGTATATTGCTTTTCAAGCCTACCTTTCTACTTTGCCTGTCTTGGACATCAATCATTACTTGTAGTCCATCCCATGAGTTACTAAGCAAGGCAACGTCAGCGAATCGCAGATCGCTTAGTTATTATCCGGCTACCCTAATCCCTAACTGTTCCTATTCCAAGTATCTGAATATTGAAGCAATGTGTGAATTGTATTCAGTGGATTGTGTCTCCTTGCCTAACGCATCTCTTTATAGGAATTTTGTCACTTTCTTTATGCAGATCTATGGTTGCTGTGCAGCCACTATAGTATATCTTGCAGTACGTTCACATACGGCACGTCTACATCCTGATTGCCCAATGCCTGCATGACCGCCGAGCTTTCTACCGAGTCAAATGCTTTTTCATGATCAATGAATAAGGGCTGGTTAATTCCGAGCATATTTCTATCACCTGGTTGATAATATTAATATGATCGATAGTAGAGTACCCTTTCCGAAAACCTGCTTGATCTTTTGCTGGATTGCAGTCTAAGGTTGTGGTGATTTTAATAGCAATTACCTTAGTAAATACCTTATACGTAACAGACAATAAGCTGATTGATCGAATGTTTCAGGTTCTTAGCATCCCCTTTCTTATAATGTAAGATACTGTTCGCGTTCTTCCATGGTTTGGTACCGTCTATGACACCAGGTACTGCGTAAACAGGGTGGCCAGTTTTCATAGCACGATATCCCCCCGCCCTTCAACAAATCTACAGTTACCTGATCCTCTCTAGCCGCTTTCCCCTTTTTCATAGTTTGTAATGCTTCTTAACCTCGTGCTTTGTCACTGGTGGAACGCCTGACTGCTTTTTCCTACCGACAATCTCATTACGGCCCTGACTACTTTGGCTACTGTAGAGATCTGCATAGAACTCCTCGGCTACTTCAACTATCTTGTCATATTCACGATGACATCGCCTGCCTTGTCCCTTAGCGCATGTATATAATTTTTTGCCTATACCCAATTTCTTCTTCACCGCTTTATCTCTTCCCCTATTCTTTACAGAATGCTCAATTTTCTCCATGCTATACGTCCTTATATTGGCCACTTTGCGCTTATTGATTGGCTTTGATATCTCGGCCAATTCTATCTGGTCTGTTGGATTGGAAGCTTTCATACTTTCATAGTACGACGCATGCGTACTATCCTACCGCCTATATACTTCTACAGTGCACTCGGTAATAATATCTCCCCAAATTATTGTTATTTGTGTCTTGGTTAATGTCGTCATCCCCGGTTAGAGCTGAATATCTATTCTGTAGCGAGATCTTGAACTCTTCTGACCTCCCCTTCACCGCTAATTCGTTGATGAACTTCTTTCTTACTAATTTGTTTCGTTGCTTCTTTGTATTTAGACTAATTCGGGACCTCACCACCCTGTAGTCACTGCATCGCACTTTCCAGATTACCTCTACATCCTGCATAATGGCGGAGCAGTATGAGGTCAATTTCATTTTTAGTCTCCTCGTTATAACTTTTCCATGTATACTTCCGGTTCTTCCGTTTTCTGAAGAAAGTATTCCTAAGTTATTTCGCTGTGCAAACTCAACCAGTAACTCCCCGTGTTATTCCTAGAACCGATACCATAGCCACCCACAGCCTGGTCTCCTGCCTGCTTTTTTGCTACCTTGGCATTGAAGTCGCCCATTATTACAGTATACTGTGTCTTTCCTCATTGCCGATACTACACCTTCGTAGAAGCTTTCAGTTGCCTGGTCATCATGACTACATGTAGGTGCGCAGGCCTGCACAATCTTTGGTTTATAAAGCTTATTAAAGGGCAGCTGCATCACTTTAAAAAAAAATAAGTTCGGAATACAGATATATAGTTTACGACCACCTGAACACGAATACGACGTTAAATTTAGTGATAAGTGACCGCAAACTACTTTTTATTCAGAAAAACGTGCACCAACGCCGTGGAGCGTTTTGAAAGTGGCGCTCTTGCCTCTGATTGGTCAAACGCGCCGTGATGTCAATGACGGCGTGCCATTCAGTGGTAGCGGCGGTCCAAGCGATTGTACATGCACGCACGTGCTTTTCTGTGGATGTATGCCGCTGAACATGCAACGATCACGCTGCTCAGGGGAATATGATATTGAGCCGTACTTGTTCGAACCAGCGGCGGCTTTGGAACAAGGTGACACTGGCGGCAGCGGCGACATGACGAGCGAGGAGACAGCGCTAACCTTTTCCCGCATGGGAAATTCACAGCTGGTACGTACCGCTGCGCTGCACTGCTGTATGAGCCTGTGATCCGCTCTCAATTGAACATATCTGCGTTACTTGTGCCCTGAATCTCCTGCCTGACTCGAACGAAGCAGTGTCACATCAATGCGCTTGATGTGCCGATTGTAAACAAATGAACTCATCTAGACGAGCCGTCGCCCCAGTTTTGTTGCGTGAATTTAGTCATTTATATGTCAGCAAGAGCAGCAAAAGTCACGCTCTCAGCTCCCGCAACCTCGAGTACACATACATTTTATTCTTGCGGTATTTAGCAAATTAACGCGGGAGCGCGGTATCGACGAGAAGCCAGGCCGCTGTCTTGCTGCGCGCGTGTAATCCCATTTAGAACACCGGTAAAAATACCGAAACGCTAGGACAGCTATCGGCAGTCACGCGCGGCCATGTCGCGAATTTAGCGCACTTCATTTAGCTGCACTTAACATCTTCGACCACAGACATCAGCTGCCCCGATTTCTTTTCTTAATTGGGATAGTTGTTGAAATGAGTCTGACAGTGGGTAGCTCAAAAGAAAGATGAACACAGAAGGCAGGGGGACAAGACACACACTAGACTTGCCACTGAATTTTACTCCGGAAAGAACGAGTTTATACGCATTTTATTATCTTTATCCAGGTGACACCAAGGAAGATAAAAAAAATGCATAAACGCATCCTCTTCAGAGTAAAATTCAGTTGCAAGTCTAGCGTGTGTCCTTGTTCCACTGACAGATATATAACGCGCCCCAGTCCGGCGCGCGCGGCTAGCGCGGTCGTTCGCGTTCTCCCGGTTCTAGTTACGAAGCACGGCGCGCACTTCGTGCACTGGGTGTGGCGTTGGGGTTCCTGGCTATGCATGAGCGCGCGGAGAAGGTATGGCACTCCTCACATTCCACTAATTACCCACTCCCTCCTCTTAAAAAAAAAAAAAGTCCTACTCTCTGACATTACTTCTCACAGTTTTCCAGCAGCGTCAGCGGGCGTCAATACTGAATAGTTTTACTTTCACCTGTGCCTTCATCTGCCCGGCCACCCATCTGCCCCACAGAACAAAAACGTAAACAGAACAGAAGAGCAATATGATGTATTGGGCCTCTTACTTCGAGTTTTCTTCTTTTTGCGAAAGCAGCTCTTGGTGGCAGAGAGGTGCTCTTGTGTGCGAAGACAGAAGGCACAGCACCGGTTTTCAATCGCGCAGATTTGATCGGTATCCCAAAGATCGCATCAACGACAAGCTTTGGAGATAGTCACTGTCGCGAAAATGATCTGAGCAGATCACCGACGATTTTGTAGGCTTGAAATCCTTCCTCTTGACCGCGGCAACCCACTGCGCCGATAGCTTGCGCTCCTTTGGGAATTTATGAAACGCGACATCCTCTCGGCCGCCAGTGTTCGTGCAGCCATAGGCTGCGCAGAACCACGGCATGGTCGTTCTTTTTGTGAAGAACGGTGCAAGCTGCACTGAAAAAGCTTGCGGTAACGTTCGCAAGAAGAAAACAAGCGCGAGACAAGAAAACGGTTGCACTGCGTAGCCTGCAAGCGACAGGTGATGCACAGCCTGCTCGGGCAATAGAAGCGGAAGAAAGGTAGACGCCGTCCTTGACGTCACTACCGCCTGTCGTATTCCTGTCGTCTGCTACTGACATCCCCCCTCCAACGCTGTGCACTGCGGAGAAGCCTGAACGCGGTAGCAAATTTAATCGATGATTACGTCACTATTTCAAAAGCTAAAGCCAAAATATTTCGTATACTTAACATACAAACCCTGCAGATTCGACCCTCCTAAGCGCATCAAATTCTAAAACCGGTGCAGCTTCCCTTTAAGCCTAATTACGATGGCTGCCACCCTCTCATTAATTCTATAGAATGAATTTATATTACTAGCTATACGCTTATTGACAAGGAAACCTACTCCTAGTTCTCACCTCTCCCGTAAACCTCGATAACAAAACACATGCCCGTCTTTCAGTACAGTTTATGCCTCATTCGGCCTCTTAACCTCACTAAGGCCGATGATATTCCATTGCATACCTTCTAGTTTCTCTAACAGCACTGCTAAACTAGCTTCACTAGCTAAGGTTGTAGCGTTAAACGTTGCCAAGGTCAGTCTCAAATGGAGGCCTTTCAGCAGGCCAGAAATTCTTAGCACCCCCTGCTACGGCCAATTACTATATCAGGGTGGCCAACTCCTATTCTAGTGAGGGAGTGCTTTGCCGGAGGTGTTGACCGGCATCAGGTCGCACTCCAAACCTGTTTATGCAATTCCATCGGCACGCGGATTTGTTTTTTGATCCGGCGGTACCGGGATTTTAGCCGCGATCCTCTTGCATACGAAGCGGATGTTCTACCTATACTTCACAGCAGCGTACCTATTCATGGTTACACATGGTAAAGCTTTTTATTTACACATCGGTACGCTTGCGATTCGCTTCTTTATCCATTGTGCATTTGTCAAGCGAGCGCACGCGCCGCGACTTTTCTCAGCAGCGTAAAGAGTACAGCGCATGCGCAGTGAGGTGCGCGGATGGTGATGACGTTGCTCGCGGCGACGCGGGAACAGCGGCGGCTCTCACAGCGCACATCTGCGGCTAAGTGCAACCGGTCGTCATGGCAACGACGCATGCGTACTTGTGACCTCCGCCCGCTCCAGGGACCTTGGCTTTACATGGTGTAGTGAAGATATACTTCAGAATTTCAGGGGAGCACTTCAGTCCCCTTACGTGCTGTATCAAGCCGAAAACATTTTGGCCACCGTGCTGCGATCCTTGGAAAGCCCCTGATGGTCGAGAAAAGAAGAGAAGGAGAGTTTCTCTCTCTCTCTCTGAGAGTGGCACCCTTCTTCATTGTCGAAGCTTATTTCAGAGAGATTAAAAAGTTAAGTATGACGCCTCTCTCTAGATTCCCCCGCCTCTCTTTCTACTTTCTCTTTCTAGAGAGATAGATGAAGTAGAGTGACTCTCTGGAAAAGCTGACTCTCTTTCTCTACTTTTTCTAGAGAGAGACAGGGAGAGTGAGGGAGGGAGAAGAGGAGAAGGAGAGAAGCTGAGAGAGGGAAGGAGAGATGGGTAGATGGAGAAAGGGCAGGGAAAGCGAAAGAACTATCGTCTATCACTATGTCCTACTATATACCAGACCCCTACCAATATCCCGCGTAATCTTGCAGACAGCTCTCGCGCACAGTTTCTGCGGACACCACCCATGAGCTTTCGCCTTAAAGAGGATCACCTCTGAGTAGCGTAGGTAACGAAATGCGCGCCGAAAACCTGAAGCGCAAAAACCGGCGTTCTGTGCCGCAGCCAACACTTGCCTCATGTCCGCCGCTCATATATGCTCCCGCAGCGGTATGTGTACAGCATGATGAAATGGTGGCGGATTATATTTGCCGCTTTAGAGCTTCGTGATGATTCTTCGTGAAGACAACGTGTGTTAATTTCACGTTAATATGTTATCATAATTAGCCCGACTACGTCCTGTCGAGGAAAAATCCTCTCTAATGGATGTTCAATTAAAAAAGTCTTGTGCTAGATGTGGCGCCTGCTCCGCAGCGTTCCCCGTCTCTGGCGCGCCCAGCCACGTTTTCTCCTACAATCTGTTATGTCAAGCCAAGAAATCACGCTCACTGTACTCCGTAAAACATACTCTGTGAACGACCGTTTGATCTTCACACCAGTTGCATCATTGCCGTGTTAAAACTGCATCTTTAATCGCTTCTGTATCCCGCTCTGGGTGGAAGTACTTCCTGGTAAACGATACAATAGCTTAAAAGAAACCGCAGGAAGTTACTGACGACGAGGTACAGGTTACAAAAAAAAGAAGAGAGACTTGTAGCCTCCATCTTCCTATAGTGTGCTTATGACTGTGCCCTGCGCTCAGTGGGCGGAACTCTGAAAGTGCACGAATTCTGACACCGCATAAAATGGCGAAGTTTTTCCACTCACGGCTGTGACTGGTGCACAGGGTCGTAGACGCCTGGTATGCAGCCAGCGGCTTCGTCGTGGTAGTCTCTAACGGGCACCACGACCACCAGGCCATCGTCACCGGATATTGGTAGCCCCTGGTCGAGCTGCTCTCGGCGGAACAATTCTGCCATTCTCGAGCGTACGTTGCTACACAGCGGCTGCGAGTGAGTACCTTGCCCTATCAGTGAGTCTAGTGCTCCGTGTGTGCGCAGAGTCAAGCTCTGAATTGCTTCAGCACAGGCTGCTACCTAACATTTTAATAAGTGTTTAGGTCACTCAATGCTCGAACCTCCGCCACTGTGCCCTAAGTCTGAAGAGCTAAGAGTACACCGAAGAGTGCTAAACGTGACCAGGACGAGAAAAAATAACACGCGAAGCGCCAATTATCAACTGAACTTCTATATGAAAAGATCTTGTTTATAAGCTTATAAAACATGCGCGAGCAGGCGCAGGAAGCCGAACGAAAAAACCCTGAGAAACCAAAAAAAGACAGAGGTGCGACACTCTCAAGAAACAAGGCGATTTCTGGATACGTCGGTCCAATTTGTGTTCCGATCAGGAAAAAGCTGGACGTGTCCAGGCTCAGACTGGAGTGTGATTTGTAAATACAGCCCAACAGATAGCGCCGTGGCGGACTAGAGCTCTGTACCGCTGTCGTGTAGAAAACCTGAGAGAGGAAGGTGCCTGAGCGTGCCCGACAGCCTCAACAACGACAGTTAGATGGAGTCCAATGCTCCCTGATATAACATTTCGCCACCCATTGTCACGACTGCGGTAAAAGAAACTGACACCAAGTGCTCACTAGACCTGGGGTGCACCAGCGTGTGTCAAAAACACAAAAATCAGATTACTTACGAAACAACTAAAGCGTGTCTGATGGCTTGATCGCACATTCCGTTCGTCGCCGAGCCCTCTGTCACGTTCTAATTTGTCACTCCTAATTTTCTAATTAAAATTCTTGTTTCACTTTCTTTTAGATTTTTTGCGACTGCGACCGCTGGTTTTAGAGCTTTTATAAACGAAATTTTTTTTTTTTTTTCATTTAAATTCCGTTGACAGCGCTTCGCGCGTCTCGTTTCTTTCATCGTCCTGGTCCTTTCGCGCTGTTCCTTCTGCCAAACATTGAATATATCGGAATATTTTTTTTCTCTGAACTCTGTTCTTTTACCTAAGCAAATGCATAATACGTTTTTTAGTGAGCGTATGCACAACGTTAATTGCATGTAGTTGCAGTAGCAGCAATATGACTGGTTGCTGTAATAGTTATATGACAGTTAAGAGGGAATTGGGGTAGAATTTTAACGGATTTTCGACGCTGCAAGCTTCAAAAGGGTAATAAAGGAGAATGTATCATACCTTAACTACGCCCTAGTATATAGAAGAAATATAGGATTAAAGGAAAAAAACAGAGAAGGGGGATATAAACAGAAGAAGAAGCCGCCTACATCACCAGTTAACTTCTGCATACTCCATGCACGCTAAGTGGGTCAGGAGCTTTAGACAAACTGTCGCGTTATCAGTGTCCACTCACAGAAGGCGGAAACGCGTGCACAAGCACTCACCGCCGGGGCGGCGTAGCATGCCCTGTCGCTGGCCACCATCTCCCCGCCGGGGCAGCCAGTCCACGAAAGGTTGCGCAGCCAGGACACCAGGTGGAGCAGGTGCTGAGACAGCAACACTGAGTCGCCCAAGATGTGCACCACCGCGCACAGGCTCATAGTGTAGCCCAGGCCTGCGGGCGCGGAGACCAGCTGCCATTATCTAAGTCTTTCGGACGCTGGGGTCTAGTGTTTCTGTCAGGCACAGTATAAGACAGCATTGCCCCTTTTCTGAGCGCATATTTTCCATGCGCATGCGAAGGAAATTGAAACTTAGAGGGCCCGCATTTCGCAAGCATTCGCATTGCGCTCCCTTTCGCCCACTATTCATCCCACACCTCAACCTGCTGGGAGAACCATTCTTCGCTTGAAGCAGTTTCAGAAAAGGCACTGTGTAGCTTTTATTTTTCTTAATCATTGGGGAGTACGTTCTGCTGACGTCCTGCACTCCTCCTGAACACTACGACGGAAGATTAGGGGACCATGCATGTGATCAATAAACCCATATTGTTGTTGCATTCCAGTGATACCTATGCATGTTCACACTTCAGCAAACGAATCGACAACATGCTTTTGAGAGAATACAGTCTCCTCTTTCGTGATTCCAGACGTGGTAACTGCTAGTGAATGTTCCAGTCAGAATCGAACACGCGTAGACTAGGAACTGAGCTGCAAGTGCACTGAAAAGGAGGCTTCCTGCCTAACTGCATCGAAGTGTTACCCTCACGTTGCACTCAGTCCGCTTGCATCTGTGATCCCCCGTCATCAAGTCCAGTGCGCTTGACCGCGAAGTCAGGGCAGTTAGAAAACGACGTTGTGTGAAGTACCTGCTTTGAATTCCTGTTGCCGCTTCGTTGTCGGGTTGTACCAGACTCTGGTTTGGTTTGTGGTATTTAACGTCCCAAAGCGACTCAGGCTGTGAAAGACCCCGTAGGGGAGGACTCCGGAAATTTCGACCACCTGGGGTTCTTTACCGTGCAATGATATAGCACACCACACGGGCGTCTTGCTTTTCGCTTCCCTCGAAAAGCGGCCGCCGAGGCCAGGATTCGATCTCGCACCCTTGGGAACAGTAGTCGAACGCCGTAACCACTGCGCCACCCCGGCGGAGTACACGTACCCGACTCTAGTATCAGGCTATAGTGTAACGGATACTGAAAAGCAACAGCAAATGCCCAAATTTGGTGCATAAACGCGCCGGTAAATAAGGCAGACAAAACCAGTCTGTCATTATGGATAACCAAACAGTCCACACCCAAAGTTCTGATAATGTCCGTTGGCAGCGACGTACCTATGAAGAGTGGAACGGCGCCAAAGATGCCCCGATTGCCATCTTCGGAGAACTGGGCCAGACTGCTCTCGAGGTGCATGACGGGCATCACCACGGCGCACAGCAGCGTCAGGTAGGCCAGCATGAACGGAACTGCAGACAGAACAATTTCCCGTAATGAAGTCGCTAATGAATTCGATGCTGATGGAAACTCCACAAGAGCAACAACGGTGCTGAGAAGTCGAGCAGCTACTGTGCCTGAGCTAGTAAATCTAGGCACTAGAGATGGTAGCGGTCATATGAATTTAACATAAGAAATTTATCCGTGGCTCTTGGGTTTCCAGTATGGCAATCTTTGCACAGAAACGAATATCGACGTCACTGAGCCATTGCAGCAAAGCAGTGTTCCATCAGAGACTGAGAAATTTTTCTTCAATGGTTTGGAATGGGTCCCGCGTTCTTTTCAGTTAGCAAAAGGGATTGTTTTCTTAATAGGTCCGCTTAGTTGTTGTGAAAGTTGCTATGGTTCTCCTGCAGAAATCTACGGTGTCTTGTGGCTATTTCTGAAGGGTTAGTTGTGTATCTTACTACAGGGGTTGCCTCAGTGGAGGCCAGCATAAAGTCTTAACCACCCGAACAATCAGACTAGACGCGCTGCTTGTGTTGTGATTAAGGTTGCTTTTCTACTGCAAGAGAAACGTTTAGAATCTCTTAAGTCTACCAACCTCCTCTTCTCCTTACTAAATGCCCACTTGGTGGTCCTTGGAGAGATAATGGGTAAACGCACCTCCGCCGTGAGCGATGGACATCTCGGGAAAGCGAGTGGCGTTGGCGCTGCCAGCAGTCATGATGAACAGCGTGGCCAGCTTGTGCGCGCGGCTTTGAAAGCCCAGCTGCGTCGTCGCCTGCGAAAACGCAGTATGCACGAATTATAGCAGTTTGCTTACCACAAAGCGTTCTGCGATGAACGGCCATCGAGTGGCCCTTTATATTTAACGCTGCAAGGGTGCCAAGCGCAGCCGAGATGGATGCGCTTGGCACCCTTCCCTCCTCTCGTCAAAATCTCGGTCAACACTGCGGGCCGAAATTCCGTGCCTGAGTTGTTGTGGCGCCAACTACAAAGCAATTTTTACTGCAACCTGCACAGTGACGAAGGCGCATCAACTCTTAGCGCTGAACGTCCTTTATTGAGTACGCACATGGCCGTTCTCAGAAAAGATTGCTGGAAATGGAAATTGCTCGCCAGCGTCAAACTGCTATACCTTGCTAATATCAGCGGGTGAAGGATAAAGACAACCAAGCATTTCTATCTATTATCTCGAAGCGAATAGTTTTTGAGCCAGCATATTTCGATTTCATACCGATCGTGCATGCTACCGGGTTTGCCGCTTAGAACTAAGCGTATCAGTTTGCTTTCGCACGGCAGAAAGCCTTAAAGTATTGTAAAATAGTGGCGCCATCTTATGGATATATGCTCAGGTTCTCCCGCGAAGGCGAGACCTACCTCGCTCCCGTCGCTTTCCTCGCTTTCCGTCATGACGGCAGCAGATCAGGTGAGTCCAGGCGAGGATGGAAGACTGCAAGGCCGAAGTACCCAGACTATAGGGCTCCTGCGAAACCCAGAATAAAAGCGAAAGGCAAGGAAGGCCTATCGTGCGGACGATCACGGAGCAGTGGACAGCGCGTGCAACGTGACCCGTGTCTCTTCTTCTTCTGTCCCGCTTTCTCTAGCACGTGCTATTCTTCTTCAGCGTCTTTTACAGCGCGTGTATGCTCAGCATTCGGGCTGCCAATTTACAGCATAGAAGGAAAGTGCATGAAGATTTTCAATTAAAAAAAAAACTAATCATCGTCATATCCGACAAGAGAATTAAATTTCAACCATTATTCAAATTTCGATGCAGAGGGTCTATGAATGAAACTTCGAGTCATGTCAAATCAATGTTATTGTGAAAAGAAAAGACGTCAGTATAGGGAAGGTGGTCAGCAGGTACATCCGGGATCATGAGGATGTGTGACACCGGCTTGCATCACGGCTTGGCTTTGGATGTAACTTGTAGGGTTACACATATCTATAGCGAAGACAGACAATCGTATAGGTACTGTTAATTGCATTCTGTAAATGGTTGAATGCGATAACATTCGGTTCGGTCTTCTGGTTCGACTTCATTTTTTTGCGGCCATTACGATTGAAAAGAATTCAAGAATGTGACCTAAAAAGTGGCCCACACCCAGGGAAGGGGGTAAATCATTTGCGTGTGTCACTGAAAATAAGGACAAAAATTTTACTTAGTGGATTTGCATTTTTATGTTTTACATGAAAGATGATGCGGTGATCTGTTGCACCACCGAAACGATGGGAGGGAGGTCTCTTTTAAGGCGAAAGCCTGGCTCATGCTCGCGGCCCCGATCGTGTCCGTCCATTCGTGACGCTTTAGTTTGATAACGTCTAATCACTAGCCAGTACTAACAATGATTAAACTAGTTACTAATTAGTTCTAGCTTATGTCTAACTAGTCATTACCTAGCACTAATTAGTCATTACTCTTTACTTAATAGTCTTGACTAATGACAGAGATGACTAACAATGATGCCATCACATGGCGACGTCATTGGTCGTGACGTCATGAGCTGGCGTGACGTCACATCCGGTCATGACACCACAAGACAATCCATGCATATAATAGACTCACGATACAGGGACGCCAAAGTAATCTTGGGACTAGATTTAACGAAAGCCTTCGCTAACGTCAGGCATGAGGCGATTCTCAGCGGTCTACAAGAAATCGGAGTGAAATCGAGAACATATAACTATATAAGAAACTTCTTAACAGACAGAACAGCCTGCATTAAATTCCAAGACGTTGAGTCTCCCACATTTCAACTAGGAAGCAGGGGCACACCGGAAGGATCGGTTCTCTCTCCATTTCTCCTCTACGTGGCGATGAGGGGTGTCCCAAAAGCGCTGAGCAACATCGGGGGGCTCAAATTTAGCATGTAAGCGGACGACATCAATCTCTGGATAAACCAGGGGAGTGATGCGAGCATAGAGAGACGACTGCAGGCAGCGACAGAGACAGTAGTTGACTACGCGGCTAGTAGGGGACTTTCGTGCTCACCGTACAAATCAGAACTACTAGTCTACAACCCAAAATCGTTGAGGTGCAAGCAGATCGGAGAATTCGATATCAAAGTGGAAGGAATGTCCGTAACAAATGTTGATCAAATACAAATCCTAGGGCTATACATTCAGGAGAATGAATACAACGACGGAATACTAAAGAAACTGGAAGAATAACAATGAAGGGCCGAGGCCTAAAAGAAACGATCGATCAGATTTATGCAGGCATATGTCATAAGCCGCATAAGCTACTCTACGCCATATTTAAACCTTAGAGCAGAGAAAAAAAATTAAAAGCACTTATTGGACAATGCATAAAGAGCGCTCTGGGCCTACCAATGAGTACATCCACAAAGATGCGGCTCGCTATGGGAGTACACAATACGTGGGAAGAAATAGCAGAGGTAGTCGCAACTCGAAAGGCTAAGCCAGACAACTTCAGGAAGAGCCATTTTAAATATGGTATGCCAGCAGACAGTACAGCATCCCACAGATATACCGAGATAAGCTAACCATCTCCCCTCTTCCTCGACACATGCACCCCATATACAACGCGGAAATTAGGCAAAAGAGAGAAGAAGCACTCAAAAAGTGCTTAGAACCACTGGACAGCAAGGCAGTTGCATACGTCGATGCGGCGAGTGGGAAGTTGGGTGCGGCGGTAGCCTCAGTAGTCGACGGCCGAGGCGCCCCAGTATCGGCAGCCACTATCAAAAGCCGAAACTCGGAAACAGCTGAAGAAGTTGCGATAGCGCTCGCTTGCGTAGGAACGGAAGCAAAATTCACAATTAGCTACAACAAAACAGTCATCTACAATTACGCAAAGGGCAGGATCGCACCAGAAGCGGGGATAATCCTGACTGGAAAACAGCTGAATAAAAAAGTCAGTTTAATATGGACTCCAGCGCACGCGTTTGTTCTTGGTAACGAGGCGGCACACGAGTTAGCCCGGGATCTCTACTTCCGGGTAACCGTGGAGCCGCCTGATTGCGGTGCCACCCCCAGATAAGTGTCTGAGCAACAAAGAGGCGACCGTATGGCGGCATCTACAGGCTGAGAATTACAACCACCCAATCTGGGCCAATCTCGTCCAGAAAGATGAGCGACAGGACGATAAATGTAAGCAATGTGGGGAAAGAGGGACCCTCAACCACGTAATTTGGGAATGCGCTAGCTCCCCAGCGGCTAAGACAAAAATACTTAGTAGAGAATCCTGGGAAATCCTTCTGCGGGGCAAGGACTCAACTCTTCAGGCGCAAGCCATCCGCCTGGCGGAAGAGGCCACAAGAAACCACGACCTTTTTGCCGGCCTCTAATCGCGGAGGCCCCGGCCCCCGTGCCCTGAGCCTGTGTGCCGGGGGAGGGGAGTTGGGTGCCTCCATTCTGGTGGAAATAAATGTTGTTCACACACACACACATATGCATATACGAACAGGCACCAGCCGGACGTCCGATCCAGGCGTCCGTGCGCGCCTTTCATTTGACACTTCGTCGAAAGCCACACCACACATAACATAGAAGCATACTAAGTACAACAGCAGGCATCAGCAGCGTTTCAAATGGGTTTACATGCATGAAAAGGCGCAATATCCGTCACAATTCTCCACGTACACCTGACCAGCTGGAAGGAAAAAGAGGAAAGTGGGAGTGAAAGTAGAGAGAAGGAGGTCCCGTAGTGGAGGGCTACGGACACCGCGCTGCAAAGGCTTTCGCCCGCAGTGATTACGGTGCTCGACAACTGTTCATAAGGGTGCGGGATCGAATCCGGACCTCGGTGGCCGCTTTTTGATGCAGTCGAAAAGCTGGACGCCCGTGTGCTGTGCGATGTCAGTACACGTTAAAGAACCCCACGTTGTCGAAATTTCGGCAGTACACCACTAGGGCGTCTCTTATAACCTCAGTAGCTTTGGTACGTTAAACCCAACAAACCAAACCAATCATCGCATTTCAGGTGTCCAAAGTGCTCCTAGCATTTTCTTTCGTTGTGCTCTCACTCGCCTTCGTGAGTGAGTGAGTTAATCAACTTTATTGTCCGCCAAAAAAGGCTCTTTTCTACCCCAGGCCTTTCCCTCTAAGGAGAGGCGCCTTGGGAAAGGTGAGAAGCCGCTTGATTGCATACATTTCTGTTTTTTTTAGTATATATTTTCTGCGTTTGCGGATAAATGCTTAGTTGCGAGTCAGCGCTTGTGGCGTTCTCTTCCTTGTCCCTGTCCTGTGCGCGCTGGTAATTTTCCAACATGCTTTACCAACGCGTTTGAATGTCAGTTTTACTCCGCTTCAGATACTGGCAAAAATCCCCTGCGTCTCGGCGGCCTGTTCAGCCAGTCGAACCGCTTGTAGCTGGTGTTCCGGGGTGGGGCTTTCCAGCAAAGCCTTCCAGTGTTCGCTACTATCAATTTTGTTTGCTCTGCCTGGAGAATACAAACACTCCCATGTTATATGTCTCAGGGTTTTCCTCTGCCCGCAAATCCTGCAGCTCTCATCATCAAAATCTGGGAATATATATTTATTTAGGACCGGATTAGGATAAACAGCTGCTTGCATGACGCCTCCATTCCGCCATCTGTTTTCCATCTAGAGTCTTCTCTGGAGGGGGTAGCGTTTTAAATACTGCGCACACATCAAAATACGACAGCAGACACCCTTCTCGGTTGTAGCCTTCCTCAGCTTGCTCCTCCCGACCTGCTCGGCAGTAGAGATCTCGAGTCAGGTTGTGAGCAGCCTCGTTGCCACTAACAGATTCAGGCGCTGGGTCCAAATCAGATTAATTGTCCCATCCAATTCTTTTTGTTTTAGAATTTAGAGTGCCATGGAAGATATCCTCCCACTACCAAACTTTTGAATTGCAGTTTTACTGTCGCTCAACACATACGTGGCCTTTGTACCGACGCAAGCGAGAGCGATTGCAACCTCTTCTGCCACATCAGTACCGCTAAGGCGCCTTCCCCCCTTTACCGCCCGCCGCGTCCACAAATGTGAGTTCCTCCCCCGGCTTCCTAGAATATATGCGTTTCACAGCCTCAGCCCTTTTCTGCCTTCTCTATTGTATTCGGGGTGCGTGTTTCTTCTCGGAAATGGCCCCGCCGGGGTGGTGCAGTGGTAAGACGCCAGACTACTGTGCCGGAATACCCGGGTTCGAACCCGACCTCGGCGGCTGCGTTTCGATGGAGGCGAAACGAAGAGGCGTCCGTGTGCTGTGCGATGTCAGCGTACGTTAAAGATCCCCAGGTGGTCGAAATTACTCCGTAGCCCTCCACTACGGCTCCTCCTTCTCTCTTCCCACCTTCACTCCCACCTTCCTTCCTTCCCTTACGGCGCGGTTGAGGTGTCCACAGAAAAGTGAGACAATTACCGCGCCTTTCCCTTCCTATAAATCAATCAATCTCGGAAATGGGGGCGATAGAGCTGGGGCAGGGAGGTCACCGCCGCCTGCGGCGGGGCTAGCCTGCCACTGATGTTTTTCTGTTGTAGGCCATCATTGCACCCGCCACCGCTTCGGTGGGGGTGGACAACGGCTGTTGTTGCGGCGCGCGTCTTTCTCTCCCTCTTCTTTTTTCTTTCTTGTCTGTTTTCTCTTCTGTCCGCACGAGGCAGCGGAGGTGGCTCATCTACAGAGCCAGTAGCTGGCCCGTGCATTTTCTTTCTTCCTGCAGCCACAATAACAACAAATGGGGGACCCGAATACATTCTCGTGCCTTCCACCCTATGGTGGCCTGCATACCCCTTCCCCTAACCGGATTCAGCCCCGCATTTTCCAAAATTACCTTCCCCGCGTTTGTGGTGCTGAGCCTTTCTATAGCTGCGAGACATTTACAGCCTCAATCAGTTTCGCTAAAGTATTATGCATTCCCATAGTAAACAATCACTATGTGGATGCCATCATAGGCAGCGCCAAAGCCCTCTTGATACAGTTTCTCATAAGTGCATCATTTATCCTTTCTGCCGCCTTTAAGTTCAAGTAAGGTGTCGCATAGCGCACTCTACTTGTAATAAAGGTCTTAACTAATATGAGCACGTCACATCAGGGCCAGAATATCTAAAGAAGGCCTTCGATAATGTAAAACACTCGGCAGTCCTAGGCGGACTGAATGAGGTAGGCGTAGGGGTAAGAACCTATAACTATATCAGGGATTTCTTGAGAGAAAGGAGAGCCGAGATAGTGTTTCAGGAGAACACTTCGGAAGTGATTCCGATAGAAAGTAGGGGGACACCGCAAGGGGCGGTCCTGTCGCCCCTACTGTTTAATTTGGCCTGAGGAAGTTGCCAGGGCAGCTAAAGGTGCTTGGTAACCCGAATCTTAAATTCAGCATGTATGCAGATGACATTACGTTGTGGATAGATAAGGGCAGTGATGGAGAGATTGAGCAAACTCTCCAGGTGGCAGCCAACTGTACTGTAGCATACGCGGCGGAAAGGGGCTGGAGTATTCTCCAAAAAAGTCGGAATTATTCGTATACAAGAACAGGGCGCTCAGAAATAAATAGCATTTAAAAATTCAAATTCTCGTAGGTGCGGGTGTCACGAAATCGGCGCCCATTTTCATCAAGCCGGTACGGCGCGAGGCCCGCACAGCGTCGCGTGGAGAGCATGGAGAGAAAAGCCCCTTCCCCGCGCGGGAGAGCGCGTAGCTTTGTACGCGTTGCCGTGACCCTCTTTCCCATTGCCCGGGGAGGACGGTGGTTCATCGGCCTGGAATGTGCCAGGCCCTTCGAGAACTTTCTATGGGACCTGGCCAATGACGACGCGCGGCTCAACGGGAGGAGAAGAGGGAGCTATAACCAGCGAAGCTATGTGTGTGTGCGCGCTAGCTTTGACGCGTGCTAACAAACAGACGCGGCGCGCCCTATTTAAAGAGACCGCGCCGTTTGATGAGTCAGTCAGTCAGTCAGTCAGTTCGTCAGTGCTTTGCGACGTGTTCGGCTGGACTCCCGGGGATCACCCGCTGCTGGCAAGCCCACGGACTTTCAAGGGAGCGGCGCTCGTCTCGTATGGCGGCCACATCGTGACTCTTGAGGCGTCGGACTGCAACAGTGCCCGGTGAACAATTTGGTGTTTGTTTATGTACTCTCTCGTGTTTCATCTGTTGTAAAGCCTCTATGTTATTGGATACCTGTGTAATTGCAGGCTTAGCGTTTGTATTCTGTGAACCTCTCGTCTGTTGTGTTTCAAGTGATCTTGTGTATTCCTTTGTATCGTCTCTTGCTGTGCATAAATTGTGTTTTGTTTGTTACTTCTGACTCCGATCCTTACTCTGGTTTGAACCGGCGACCGCTGGGCACAAAACGACCACCCCCTTCTGTCACTACAAGGTAACTGAATTCCGGCTGAGCTTGCCACGCAGGTCGAGGGCATCTCCTTTGCGACCGGAACAGCTACCCCCACTCACTATAAGGGTGTCTGGGAGTGTGCGCACCGTTAAGGGCGCATCGTTAATAATATCCCCCTAATTATTAACGGGTGACAGCGGGGCAGGTTCCGGAGGCGCAGACTATTAGGATCCTGGTCTTACATCTGCAGGCGAATGGCCATAATGTTGTTACCATCGTCTTTATAAAAATTCTGCTATTTGAGGCGAGTTCCCGCTGCTGCATGGGGCACGGTGTCTTCAAGAAAACTGAATTGCACTTCAAACGGCGTGTCACGGCAAACTGCCGAGCTGAAAAGAGAAAGAGCTCATTAGAAGCCCCTCAGGCTGTCGGCTCTTTTCTGAAATCCTTCAAAAGTCTTGGTTCTCATGCATGAAGTATTTTTGGTGCACTTGTGCTTCATCCTAACCACCAGTAGATTGTGTCAACCCGGTTTGGCAAATAAGAACTCTTCCACGAATGAATTTCGAAGATATATATGAACAGTTGACATTGAACTGACACCAAAGGAACAAAAACGTGCCTCGCTCTGCTGACACTGATTACATGTTAGTGTTTCGCTTCCGTACAACCTTGTTAGCGATTCGCAGAGCCGTGCACGCTCATACAAGCGTACTTTAGAATGTCTTCAAGATCTTAGCTCTCTAACTGCTACGAATGTTATGGGTTGCAACCAGTTTTTATTACTGTATCTGTATATCTGTTGTAGTTTTTGCATACTTGTCTTGCATGACGTGCTTTGAGCATAGCAGTGCAGCTATTCTGTAATTCCTGTGTTGTAACTGCTCCTACACCATTGCTCTCGAACCTCCACCGTGAAAACTTGGCTGCATACCAGTGCCTGCCAACAATACAGACGGACTGCCCAGAGTCCGTGAGATCCACGTCCTTGAAGGCGGCAACAATGTCGAATGTTCCCGCTAATTGTGAAAAGAAAAGTACCTTGCTCGGAGTGATACGATGATTCGCAACGGTAGCGAAGCTCTGCTATCCCTCGAAGCAACACTGCAGTAAAGCAATCTTCAATCTACGCACGTCTCCCCTGTAAATAACCCTCCAAGCTATTCTCTCGAAGGTGCATAAGGAGTGAGACTGGGGACTGGTGCTCCGCACTGAACACTACAACGTAGAAGGATGCAATATGAAAGCATGCAATGCAGACAAAAAGCACGGTACCTGCAAATACACCAGTTCAGGTGCAGCAATTTAAGAATGCTGATAAGGCCTATATCGCGGGAAAATAAAAACCACCCCGAAGCACATGGAAGCCTCTATATATTGTTCCTATAAGGAAATTATGAAAACAAACAAAGCTCGGTCCTCATGCCAATGATCCTCGCTTCAAAAGTAGTGCTCATCGAGCACTGTCGCCAGATCCGAGTAGTCTTTTCAAAGTGAGGATGCCTCAGCTGCAGCTTCCCGGAGTTTTTCGGTTGGATCTCGGGCTCGTGAGATTCCTTCGGGACAGGTTTATTCCAGGCGAACACTGGCACAAGACACGTGTCAACTGCAGCGAGCGTCGCTCGAGCACGCAGCAGCGCAGCCACGCTTACCGACCTATGTCGTTACTGCATACATCTCCCTTGACAGAAAAGCTGTCTCTTGGGAGGAATGACGCAACGTCCACTCGGGGTGTGCTGGTGGGAGGCGTCACCGCAGGTTGTTTGAGAGTCTCCCGGAGACACGTCTGTGTGTGTTGTGTGTCGCCATACAGAAACGTCTAGTACACGACGTCTTGCTTGTCTATTCTTCTCTGCAGGCTTGAGAAAAGGGATTAGATGGGTTCGATTTCGCCGTACAGTGTCGTTCCCGGTGTCAATCACATATGACCTGGGCTCTTTTGTGGGCGTCACCACGTTCCCTTTTTGCTTAAGTCTGTAACATAGACTTCATCACCTTCCAGAAGGGTTGGAAGATGCGGTATGCCAGGTTGTCCATAGTAATTTCTCCGCTGCTGTTCGCGCTATCGGGCTTCGAAATTGCGAAGTTTAGAGATGTCTGGCAAACAAGACTTCCAGGAGTCAGAGGAAGAGTAGTCTTCGATCGCCTTCCCATAAATAGTTCGGAGGGGCTGTAGCCATTGTTCAGTGGAGTTGACCTGTACGATAAGAGGGTCAAGTACTGGTCTTGGGTCTTTTTCTTGCAGTTTTGATGATTTTCACCGCAGCCTCGGTGAGTCTTGCTCTGAGGGTAGTGTGGGCTTGAAGTTAGGTGTTTAAACCCGCATTCCTTAGAAAACTTGGTGAAATCAGATAACCGTTGTCGGAGACCCAATACCACCTATGAAATACCATGCCGGGCGAATATTGATTAACAGTGGTTTATAGCTATAACCGATTACAGTTTCTCTAGATGGATGAGCTCCGGGCATCTAGAGCAAAAACAATCTCTGATGAATAACCATCAGTGGCTGTTGAAGAAGAAAAGCTACATTGCAACTCTCTGGACGTCTTCCCACATTCTTGACAATGCTTTATGCTGGTTTCGATGTCTTTGGCCACTGCTACCAACGACTTGAAGTCTGTTTAGATTGTGAACAGCTCGCCGACGAGGTAATCACTGAATTTCCCGCAAGCACAAACTAAGGCAAGAGCCTCTTTCTCTATTTGCGCATAGCGTTTCACCGTGTCAGATAGAAGCCGGAAGGCATAGGCGCTGACTGAAACTTGCCACTGGTACGTTTTTGTCGAATCACTGCCCGAAAGGAAGAAGTGTCTGCATTGACCACTGCCTCCTTAGCAGGATCGTACACCCCTAGCACTGGGCGAGACGAACGTAGCTGCTTCCATTTGTTGAATGCTTGCTGTTGAGGAAAGTTCTAAACGAATTCCTGCTTTTTAGACAAAAAACGAGTAAGCGGTTGTAGTATATCCGCAAGGCTGGGTGCAAAGCGGAAAATATATGTAGCCATTCCGAGAATCCTTTGCAATTCGCTTGTTAATGGGACTGGGCATTTTTGAGATGGCTTTAACCTTTTTTAGTGAGAGCTACATTGGCCACATTCTCGCGATTTCCCCGTGCCTGTCCGGGAAACGATGAAAGAAGAAGATGTCGTCGGAGGAGGTAGTCGGGGGCAGACATGGCCGAGCACCAACTGAACGTAGGGCTTCCTGACTTTACGTTTGACAGGAGCTGCCAACTCGGGGTTCTCCTTCCATATGGGAGAGAGATATCAGAATCAGGCTACCAAAACCCTTGCATTCACGTTATCCTTAGGCCACTCTGCACGTTCATACGGCTCGGTTAAAGCGGGGCGTTATATGTTGGCTGGTAGCTTAAGCTATCGCGTCATCGCGATGATGGGAGTCAAAACAGAAGCGAAAGGGGCTTCGGACCGCCGTGCGATAGGCTTTCGTCTCATCGCACTTTATTATTCAAAAGTGCCCCCTATGGAATAAATAAAGGTGAAACCATAGAGTAAACTACTATGTGCAAAAGCCATACATTTACCTTCAAGCCGAACCTAAGCGTAGCCATGCAGATAGCTCTCGCGTAACTCCAGGTTTAACCGCAAGCTAAACCACCGCTATTTTTTTTTCATTGGGTTTAATTCCGTGTCGATCAAGATTGTGACCTAAGAATGTGAGTTAGTCTAGGTTAAAGAGGCACTTTCTCTCTTTTAGCGTCACACCTACTACAGTTAGTCGTTGAAGAACGGTGCGAAGCGTCTCGCTGTGCTATGTTTCGTCTGAGCCCCATATAAGGATATCGTCCATATAACACAAAGCTCTCTTGAAACCTTCCAGAATTTTGACATGTGCTTCTGAAAGTGCTCGGGAGTGGACTCAATGCCAAGTGGAAGCCTGTTAAAAGAAAAAATACCGAATGGCGTGATGAAGGTAACTTCTTGCTGTCTACACTGAGTGGTATTTGCAGAACCCGGAGTTGGCATCGAGCTTCGGAAACATCTTGGCCCTATGAAGCAGCCCGAGTGTATGCCCAACGGAAGGATTGGAATGCCGCTCTATCAGGACGTGCGGTTGAGATCAGTGAAGTTCACGCAGATTCTAACGTCCCCGCGTGGGTTTTGGACAACCATCGTAGGCGCACACCAGTAAGCCGGCTAATCAGGAGGTGAAATGACACCAATGTTTTCATTCGCTACAGTTCAAGCCTTGTTTTCCTGTAGAGCGGAAATAGAATTCGGTGATGGGCGCTGAAAGAAAATGGCTTCGCACCTTCGCGCAGGCGAATGTGTAGCTCTTTCGGTAACTTCTCGAGACCTTGAAACAATGAAGGAAATTCATATCTTGGGCTCATCTTCTATGGCGCTGACGAAAGTTAGCATCTACATGTCTGATGGCGGGCTTACCGAGTAAGGGAGTGTGGACATATTCGAGCACGTCGACGTCTTGGAACGTTTCGCATCCATGGTATGCGAATTACAGGCACTCTACACCTTTAGCTGCTAGATGCCTCCCAGCAGGACCATACAGCTGCCGAGGAGCACACGACAACGTAGGCTGATATGTCGGAGCATGCTGAAAATCTTAGATGGGAGGGCAGATTCGTCGGCGCCTGTATCAATCTTAAATTTGATAGATTGGCCTTGCACGGGGATTGTTGTCTCCCATGTCGACGTATCGAAGGACGAGACGGTTCCGAGAATTACAAGACAGGCGCGTAATGGCCCTTCTTGTGGCAGCCCTTGCATACCTGTGACCGCACTGGGCACAGCGAACGCGGGTGTCGGCCTTTTCCACACCAACGAATCAAAGCCAGAACTTCGTTAGCTTTACGCGGCAGTGGCTTTTATTCAAAGTGCTCTCGGCCATCGTTGACGTGAGTAGCGCTTGTCGGATGCCTGACGTGCTGTCTGCCTGAAGCAACTTTGTTGAAGGTCAGCGTTTCGGGGTGAAGCTCCACTTGTTGCTGACGCATGCTTTCGGCCTGCCTTTTAGACTCAAGCGCCTTCTGGAGAGTAAGATCAGCGTCAAGTTCCAGTCTCGCTGACAATTTCTGATCCTGAATGCCGGCGAACAGTCTGTATCGAACCAGATCGTCTCGGGGTGCCATATTCACAGTTGTTGGAAAAAGAGGGAAGCGTAGTCACAGAGTCTTCCACTTATTCGCCGTGATGTTGGACACTCATGTTGAAGCATCCCCGTTCATAGCTGACGTTGCGCCGTGGTATGAAGCTGTCGAACTGCTCCAAGACGAGGTCTATGTTCTGGACGTTCTCAATGGCGAGTTGGAAAGTACTGAAGACGTCATCAGCCTGGTCGCCTATCAAGTAGAGCAGCGTGTGGACTTGGTGCGACGCTGGCTTGTCGCAGAGACCGGATGCAGAGTAGAAACGCTCAAAATGCTTCCTCCATTTCAACCAGTCGGCAGGCGTCGTCAAGCGGAAAGCCTCGGGTAGTTGTATGACGAAAGATCTCATGTTCTGAGCATGTAGTCCAGGCCGTAGACGCTGCTGTAAAGTGCGTCACTGAAAAAGGGGTAGGAAGCAGCCTTTCTGCATGTGGCTGAGCTTATTTGGGGAATTGATCCACTTCTAGCACAATGAGAGATGCCAACAAGACAGGTTTATTATACGAGCAGTGTGAGGCGGGACTTCTCACCCAGCTCAGTGGACTTCTCTGACCTTGAGTGTGACTTGTACTCTTGTCCTCGATTTGAACTATTACCTCACGGACGTTTTCTCCCCTTATTCCTCATCCTCTAACTACGGCCTCAGGCCTTTCCCCATCAATAAAAGTTCATTCATTCATTCATTCATTGCTAACACTGGCACGATCACGAGACACGTGCCAGCCGCAGCGACCGTCGCGTGAGCACGCAGCAGCGCAGCCAAGCTAACCGGCCTAGCCACTGCATGTGGGTATACCGCCTACAACTAACAGCGCATTCACACTCATCACACCCCGCTGACAGCTTTCACTACCCATTTAGCGATTTACCATTTTTTCCGCACGCACAATATTTTTTCCTCTTCCTTATGTTTAAAAAGGAGACGAAGGTGAGATGATCACTATGAGTTTCATCTAAGCATCGTAATTCAAACTCCAGGTTTAGGGTTTCCTTTTTATTTGGCATCGTAATTTGTCATTTCTGGAGTAGGCGCAGTCTTCACTAAAGCTGGAATGGAATGTACTTGCAAGAACCGAAACCCTAAGCTGGCTTCGAAAAGAAATGAGTGGTGCTGAAGTCAAAGAAGTAAAAAAAGAAGTCTTTGTGGGCTTTAGCTTTCGCTGTCTAGCTGAGGGCATTGCTGCGTTTGACTGACATCTTAGACGTTGACAGCTGGCGCTCCAAAGTGGTAAGTGGTAACGCTCAAGACAGCGTTGGCCTTTGAAGTGTAGCTGCTGTTGAGCGCTGCGTAATATTAAATGTTCAGCCTCAATCAATTACACTTGACAGATGCCACGAACAACCTCGTTAGGGAAAAGTATATCAATGAAGTGACTTGCAGCTGATTTGCTGTATGAATTTGAGTATTGAGTCCTGTTTCTTTAGCTCACAAAGCATGGCCAAGGCAACAATGGCGAACGCACTCTTCTTCACAGTTTCCATGCTTGCGAGCTTAATCAGCAGCTGTTTTCTCAAATCCGCCTGCATAAGTTGAATAATGTCTCATATTCTTGCCCAACCAAGAGACCATAACTGCAGATTTACGCTTGCACACTTCATAGAATTCAGCGCGGAGCTAAACGACAAATTTCCTCAAGAAGCTAGAAGACAAATAATTAGTCTCCAGGTCTTGCTTCTCTCTGTGCTCAGATTCGCCGCGATAAATTTGTATTAGTATTTCGTCCAGTAAGGTAAAGTATATTTGTCTCGACTTCTGAGAGGCGTTAGGGGTGAAAACAAAAACAAAAAACGTTCCGAGTGCACACCTACTGTTCACACAATAGCGGGCACATAATTTAAAGCTTAGTTGTTTTAGCTTCCCAGATCTGTACTATCTGCATTCGCCAAGGTAGTAGCACTGGAAAAAGTAGGTACTTTCCTGCCAATGTAGAAAATACGTTCATTGGCGAGTGACTATGATGCGTTTTCGAACGCCCTAGACTTATTAAAAGCTTATTTTGGTTAGAACTTCTCCATCTTTGAAGCATTTGAATGCCTAACCAGGATGCTTTCAGAGGGACCAGAAATGTGTTCTGGTCATACACGTTCTCAGTTGGATGAAGGTACACCATGAGGAGAGAGAGAGAGAGAGAGAACTTTCCTCGTTTCGTGGTTCTCAGAGCATTCTCAGAAATAAATTATTGAACTATTAATCAGGCTGTTGCGCTCCAAGACAGCAAGCCTAAACGTCAAACACACTGTTTTATGAAGTATACCTTCGTGTTTTGCTAGACGCATTAGGCTAAATTTTTTGTAGTTCTTTCTTCTAGCGCTCTCAATTCGCTTACTGTTTGAGTGAATTTGCAAATGCAGCGCTACTTTGCATGTCTTGTCTTGCTTTTCTGTCACGGCAGCGAGCGCTTACGAAGCATGCAACGAAACAGTTTATTATCGCTGCCCTCCCGCTGCCTGCACTGGTCCGGCCGGGAATGGTATGAAATTCACTTTCTTGTCTCAAAGCGTGTCGGTTTAAATGTTTTTGGCTTGCACACTTATAGCTGCTTCCCAGTCATTGCAGTTTGTTCGGACTAATACGCCACTGGCTCCCAGTTTTGGCAGTCCATCGTTTTCTCGTTTTGCGTGCGGTCAGCGGGAAGTTGTCTTCTTGCTCCGCTATTATACGCTTCTCGCTTTGTCTGAAGTACTTAGCGCTATAAGCTCGTGGCGTGTGAAGAAACGGCAAGGTAGGATCTTGGAACTGGTTGATCGTGGGAGGTCGTGAAACTTTCGACTCAATCGTCAATGCCACGCTGAAATTGTCTACCGCTGGGATTTACACGTGAGCTCCTCTTTGTGTCATTTGCTTTTAGTGTGCATATTGGTCGCTGATATGTTTTGGTCTGTGCTTACTGCATCCTACATCATATCGCTGGTGGGCTGTATTAGTGTATTTGTGAGGTTGCTATAACAAATTCCGAACATATACCAGTCGATACTTTCTAGATACTGTATTGTGAATAAGGAGATCATACCTTGTTCTATTCTGATAAAAAAGTACTTGCTTGAAAATTTATAGTAAGAATTATGATGTCTATCCCTTCGAAAGAGTTGCCAGCTTGTGGCCTTGCATGCGCCACCTTCTTTGCTAGTTACGTTTGTTGGCTTGCCCGCTGGAACAAAACAGCAGTACCCGAGTGCATTTGAATACAGTCTGCCGCACTTTATAGGGCAGATAAAAAGAAATTCAAAGAACTCTCTTTTTCTTCCCTTCCCGATTTTCGATTTCTTCTAGCCCTATACATGGGCATAGGTACTAACGAAATTGAGCTAGAGTCGTCTACGATGTAACAATGAGTGACTTCAGCGTGTTTTTGTTGGAACCTAATTACAAGCGCGACGGTAAGAAATTTTATCCGCGGGAACTGTAGGCGCTGCACTGTTCGCATTTATTTGCATCTCGATGGTAACAAAAATATTCCTGCCAGAATACATGAAGCGTGTACTTCTAATTTAGGCTCTGAACACGTGACAGTTTTCGAGCGAGTAGCGTCCGAGTCATCCACAGACCTGAAATCGCATTGTGAACCACGCCGTCGCGGGTATATAGCTCGCTCTTTGTCTCCTATGATGCCTATAGTGAAAACAAAACACGCCCTGAACAAATGCACCTGCGTTTGAAGATCGATAGCACAGCCCGAAGCAGCAACCGAAAGAATCGCTAGAACGGCGCCGACGCCCGATGGAGCGTCTGCGTGATTGGCGGCACCACCGTTGGTTGCGCAGATCAAAGTGCACTGGTGCCGCCGCCCGACGATTGCAGATTCCCTATACCATGGACAACGAGCTGTTTTATTAGCAAGAAACCCGATAGAATAGAACACTTATCCCTGGACTGCTGCGTCCCAATATTTTTCTGGAATGCATTACAGCGCACAATAAAGAAATAGCTCCAGCTAGATCCATATGGCATAAGTTTTTTGCCTGTGGATTCATCGGTTGAAATGCCGTATGATTTAATTATGGTCTTCCATGTTTTGTGGAAAACGAAAATAGTTTTAACATGCCGCGCCTTTTTTCACCCCTTGCGCGAACACTTCATGTTGTCTGTCTTCGAGAGGTTTGTCGAGCGTTGCCAGATCTACCTCAGTGGACGGCTGTAGTTGGTGATCTTGGCGTTACTGAGAAGATTTGTTTTGTGCTAGCCGAAGTGCGGCATTTTATGAACTGTATAGACAGCCGACAATAAAGAAAATAAAAGGAAGCATTTGCCGATGTCGCATGCGCAGGGCATGAAAGTGGATTCCGCCTACTACAAAGTCATCTAGACAACCTGGGGATATTAAACGTATACGCTAATATCGCGCAACACACGGACGCCTCTCCATTTCGCCTCAATTGAAACGCAGCTGCCGGCGATCAGTTTCGCCGTCGAATACTCTGGTTCCGCAGCCGCATTCGCTCCACATTCGGTTCAGCAGCGTTGAGCCCCTCTAAAAGGTTTGACTGGCGCCGTGACACATGCGCTCTTTGTTACGACATCTTGTGAGTTGCCGTCAATACACAGCTCCTGTAAATGCAACCAGTTGGAAAATACACGCTGTTTTCTTGTTACCAACGTAATATGTGACACTCTGCTCAAAAATTCGATATGGTATTTCCCACAATTCCTAGTCTTCGGATGCGACGCATCATTTATCTGGATGAGAGAGAAAAGCGAGGTAATCTTTCCCGTTATTTCAAATGCGGCTATTGCTACACATCAGAGGAATCCGCCAATGCCAATTTTTCAGCTGCTTGCTAACGCACAAACGTTTGTAACGTTTTGGCGATCGTAACGCAAAAGCGGATCCGAGAAATTTGAGTAGGAACTGCAGCTGCCTCAAAAATGTTTGGCAATATAGCAAATGCATGATGTAAAGGCTCGCTAACGTTTTGCACCCAAAGAATGCCTCCCTTATTATAAAGGGCATCTTCGAAGAAATCGATTTTTTTTTTTTTTATTGCATTGGAGCCTCCCGCTCTTACCATGTTATGGCGATAGACTTAGCATAGGTAGAAAGTTTCAGGCTCTTGAAGTTATCTTGGATGCCACACGAAGGTTAAATACCGCGTTTTAAACGAATTTATGAGCTACCATTCTGTTACCGAGTACTCTACAACCAATCAACTGGGTATGTTGCTGGGCGAGTTGATTATTCATTGTCAGAGAAAGAACGCTAGCAAACGAAAGCCCCCTCTTCAAGAGACTGTATCGTATCTAAAAGACTAACTTGTCTTTGTTGACCTTCGATAAGGAAGGAGGTTTCGTATTCCTACCTAAGGATGTCTACAGTCAGAAAGCGTCCACAGCGATTAATACCTGTTTTGACAAATGCAACGGTGTTTCCTTAACCGAAGTGAGAAGCACAGCAAAGAAGTTATGTGAACGGTTAAACTTGGATAGGCTTTCCCGCTCGATAATGAATAGCAAAAAAAAAATGTCCCTCAGTGTGTTCTTCACCGCAAAGACGCATAAACCACAGTGCCCGCTCCGCTTTATGCTTTCGGAGAACCGTGCTTGCCAAAAACTGGTTGCTAGCTTTTTACAAGCCAAACTCAAAGTTCTAGAAGTTGATGACCCGTTTCTGGTCAAGAATTCAAATCATGCCATAACATTTTTGCAAGAAAATAGCAGCAGTGCCTTCCTAGGCTTCTCTGTTAATGTGAAGGATTTGTAATATTCAATTCCGCATGATGATTTGCTCTGTTGTGTAAGCGATTCCATTGATAAGCACGGTGTCATCGCCTTTCAAAACGATTGCGGTATATTTGCACGCGGGTTCTTGGAATTGTTATCTATGTATCTCAGGTCTACTTAGGCTGAGTGGAAATGATCAATTTTCATCCAGAAACAGGGCATATGCATAGGCTCTTGCATCACCCCTATCCTGAGAGACCTCTCCTTGCAATGCATGACCGAACAATTAGCAAAGAGATTAAAAGGTTAGCTGTTTTAATAATCTTCAGACACGTCGGTGACTATCTAATTCTTATTGATTGTCCAGGTAATAATTTCCCAGCCGATGTGCAGAAGGTGTTGCATATCTTTACAGAGACTTTTAACCCCCTTGTTCCAACACATGAAAAATCGGAAAATGGCTGCATCCGCTTTCTACAACTTAAGCTGATTTTTGCGGAACAGCACGCCTGCTGGGCTTTCGAAGCAAGGGCCAATAAACCAATACTACCTTATGAATAAGCTCATTCTAAGTTAGTTAAAAGAAATATAGTCCAGGCTACCTTTAATAGCGCGCTCCTAAAATCCTGCGAGCATAGCTTAGAGCAGTTTCTTGACCAAAGCCCGCGGACTACTTAATTCAGGGTTCCCGCCCTTACTCCGGTCCTCAGCAACGGAAGAAATGTTACCAGTTAAGCAAAGTAAGTACCCAGCCGGAAGGGATATGAGGACTCGCTGCAAAAATGAGGTTGTAATACCCTACATTCACCAGGTTTCCCCCAGCCTGAAACGAATCGGACAAAGGACAGGGGTTGATGATTTTTTCTCTGCTCCTCACCGTCTTTCTAGACTTTGCAGGCCTGTCAATGAATCGGGTGAAAAAGTCCCAGAATGCACAACCAGGCATCGAGATCGTTTTCTCACTTGCTCATCAGGCGTCGTGTATTCGATCCCGTTACCTTGCGGTAGGAAGTATGTCGGTGTTAAGTTTTGCCACCGACAAGTGCAACAGCTGACGCGGCCACAGCGCAGCAACAGGCAAAGCAGCGAGCGTTTCGGCCATTTCAGCACCGTCCGGACCGGCCGGCCGCCCAGCGCTTTCTCCCGCAGGCATCTTGGCAGGCCGAGGTCACACGTGCCTAGTGTGCGTGCGTGTGTGTGTGGAAACGCTGGCCAAGCCCAGCGATCAAGAGAGAGAGACCGTCTCCGTCGCCCGTCGGCAGGAGGGGGAGGAGATTCTGTCGCGCCACCGACGATTGAGTCATCTCGTCTTGTAGAGACACGAAATTTCTCGCTTTCTTCTGAACTGACAAGCGTATAAAATGCAGCGGCAGACTCGGCTGTGAGAGAGTCTACTTGGAAGACGTCGCAGTGACGATGCCAGATACCAGCTGTGTGAGCGTGTCAATATTCTCTCCGGGTTAGCTTCTCTACCCTTCCTTCATGATGTTGTATCAAACGTTTGTTTTGGGACCGTTGATGCCGTCCGCCGAGCCACGGAGCCG
Organism: Amblyomma maculatum; assembly: GCF_055883805.1. Taxonomy (NCBI): domain Eukaryota; kingdom Metazoa; phylum Arthropoda; class Arachnida; order Ixodida; family Ixodidae; genus Amblyomma; species Amblyomma maculatum. The sequence goes on along the minus strand of NC_139348.1, from coordinate 48,695,117 downwards.
CCAGGCCTACGCTACCAATGGGGCAGCGACCCACTTGTAACAACTGGTGTCAGCGGTGGGATGAGCCACACGAGCCCCATATCTAACATCGATCAGAAAAGGCTATTAGAGCATCAAAATAATGCCGAAGGAAAAAAGTCTGGCAATTAGGCGATCCACTGTCGAGACTGCAGTCCCTGCCGGCGCCTCTCCCCGATGTTCAAGGATACAGAAATTTTGGCTAAGAACAACAATCAACTTACCCGCGAAATCATTGAAGCCGCCGCTATCAACGTGCAAAAACATGAGTGCATTAGCACTCCCTCACTTGCGTTGTTAGAAAAAGAATTTTCATTCCTTTCCGGCTAGATCTGTTTTGTGCCTTCTTTTTGTCTTCGCCTGTGTTGCTTAGTTCCGCGTTCACCTGCCGTAATTTTTAATCGAGCAATTCCGTCTTTGCCCCATCGTTTTATTGCCATGAGATTTCATGAATCTGTGATTTGTTTCTTTAGCCCGTCCTGTTCTTTTTTTTTTCAGTTTGCTAGACGTATGATTGTTTTGTCAGTGTCCTCTTTCTTGCCTTTTTCGGTTTTGTTTGATTAGATTTCAGTGTTTTCATTTAGCGTCTTTTAGTTGTTGTTCATGTTTTCCATCCTTTTTCCTATGTCTTCGCGCACCTTTATCTTCGCTGGCTTTCACAGCCTTGCTTTTTAGAGCTTATAGCCGCGCTGTTTCGTTGTTTTTGTTATTGGTCTCGTGCCTTCATTTTCGCTTTTAGCCATGTTATTTGTTGGCTCTCTTCAATATCGTTTGATCTGGGCTTCACGTGCGCCCCCGTTCTGTTCATTGCATCTGCCCCGCCCCACACATTCCATGTCATTGCTTTATTTTGTGTTCAATATCAGATGCTGTTACTTGGATGCTTGAACTCTGATAACCGTGCTCATGGGCACTTTTAGACGTTCTGTGTATATAAGGCACGGAGCGCCTGTCTTCCAAAATAAACTGGTTAGAGAGCGCATATGTGTGTGTCCACCTCCTCCTGTCCCGTCCTCTTCTAGCGTTCTTTCTCTGACAATCAACTGGCTCGGTATTAGATACTAACACAACTAATTCACAGTAGTAATGGGGCGTGTCCAGTTTTCTGTTCATCTCGAAACGGCTGGACGTATTGTTATATTGACTGTTGTATGTTCGAGGTGTGAGGGTGACAGCATTAATGCATTGTTAACAAGAGTGATGAAGATTAATGCAAGAATTACCGCGCGAAAGGCATTACGCACTTTTATACGTAACCGAATGACACGTACAGTACGCAGAAACAGGGGCACTTGAAATGGCTAGAGATCATGCCTCTTCTCCAACGTAACGAAGCGGCAAAACAAAGCCGGTCGTGGGCAAAAAAGAAGGCCGGGAACCGCAGGAAACAGCGCATCGAATTTTGGAGATCCATTCCATTCCGTACTTTTCCGATGTGCCAAAAGAACAGAAGATCATTCATTTGCCCGATCGTGACAGCAATACGAGCTGCGCGCTGGTAAACGCGCAAGTTATTCTAATGTATTGCGCAGCTTCACAGCGCCATGCCAAAAAGGAGCATTGAGCTAATCATGCTATGCCGAAGAGCCCTTCCTCAGTATCACAGCCACAGGGGAAGAAAGAGAGGTGCTCCGACAGCGCTGCAGCGAGCGCGCGGCCGCATAGTGTGACCAGAAGAGAGGGCAGCCGCTAGGGGCAGCACGTGTTCTGGGGACCATGATTTTCAACGGTTGAACTGATCAGGGTGTAAGCAAGAAGATCCTGGGGCAGATTGTGGCACCGATCATCAGCATCTTGTTGTCAAAATTAAGCTTCGATTGAGGAAGACGCAGAAAATTAGAAGGCCTTTTAGGTATGATCTGGATCAAATTCCATTAGAATATGCCGTGGAAGTGAGGAATCAATTTTAAGAATTACATCTAAAAGACAAAGGGCCCGAAAAGATGTCGACTGATGTTCGTGATATAATACAAGAAGTTGCTACTAAGGTAGTTCCAAAGCAAAAGAAATGCAAGAAAGCGAACTGGTTATCTGAAGAGGCTTTGCAAATAGCTGAGGAAAGGAGGATGGCAAAAGTTATGGCGGAAAGAGAAAGATACAAGGTTCTCAATGCGGATTTTCAGAAAATAGCAAGGAGAGATAAGAATGCCTTCCTGAACATACAGTGCCAAGCAGATGAGGACAACAGCCAATTAAGGAACACAAGAGCTCTGTATAAGACAATCAAAGATATCAAAGGAAGCTTCTGTGCTAAGCTGGGCGTGATAAAGGACAAACGAGGCAAGGACCTCACTGAAGCCTCAGAGATAAAGAAGAGGTGGCAGCAATACACAGAAGAACTGTACAAGACGGACCCGAATGTGCAAACCCAACATAAGACGGTTGTGATTACTGATCTCGAGCCGGGCATCCTGAAGAGTGAAGTTGAATGGGCCTTAGCCAGCCTTGCTAAGAACAAAGCTAGCGGAATTGATGACATTCCAGCTCAGTTGCTTTAAAACCTCAACCATGACGCTGTTAACATACTGCATACATTATGTCAGAAGATTTGGACAACCCTGCAGTGGCCACAGGATTGGAGGAGGTCAGTTTACATCCCCATTCCAAAGAAAGGCAGTGCCAAAGGTTGTTTCAACTACCACACGAACCACACGATCGCGCTTATTTCGCATGCTAGCAAGGTGATGTTGAAAATCCTCCAAGGCAGGCTGCAGCAGTATGTGGATCGGGAGCTTCCGGACGTGCAAGCCGGGTTTCGCAAAGGCAGAGGAACTAGAGACCAAATTGCCAACCTTCGCTGGATCATGGAAAAAGCAAGAGAGTTCCAGAAACCCATCTACTTCTGCTTTATTGATTATGCGAAAGCGTTTGACTGCGTAGATCCCAGCAGATTGTAGCAAGCTCTCAATGAGATGGGAGTTCCAATTCACCTCATCTGTCTCCTCAGGAACCTGCATGAAGGGCAAGAGGCCACAGTCAGAACTGGGCATGGTCTTACTGATTGGTTTCCGACTGAGAAAGGAGTGAGGCAAGGCTGCATACTGTCGCCCTGCCTATTTAACCTATATGCAGAGTGCATCATGAGGAAGGCCGGTCTGGACGAGTCTTCAGCTGGAGTGAAGATTGCTGGAAAGCGTATAAACAACCTTAGCACTTTAATGGCAGAAAGTGAAGTGGAACTCGAGACTTCTGATGCGCGTACAAGAAGAGAGAGTAGTTTGGGCTTAAACTGAACATTAAAAAAAAGATGATGGCGTCTTGCCCTATCAAGTCCTGGAGCATCAATGGACAAGAAGTGGAAGCGGAGGTCCGAACATCCGAAGCGGGTGTACCGACGGACGACCGTCGGTACACTGATTGGTTTCCGATGTTCGGACCTCCGTCGGTCATCCGGTTTTTGTCCCGAAGTCACCTCTCGGACGTCGTACGGACCATCCGATAAGACCGCAGAACATGTACAGTTAATCCAGCGGACGTCCGAGCGCTGACGTACGGACTATTCTTGGATGTTTCATGACTGCAGCCATGAAATTAGGAGACGCCTGCTTCTGGGAAAGAGAGCAATGGTTAGCCTTAACCGCCTAGTAAAGAGCAGAGACATTAGTCTGCCAACAAAGATCCGTATAACTCGTGCTATGGTCTTTCCAGTTGTGATGAATGGATGCGAGAGTTGGACTGTGAAAAAGGCTGACCGCCGAAGAATTGACGCGTTTGAATTGTGGTGCTGGCGAAGACTCTTGAGAGTTCCTTGGACGGCCAGCCCACACGGCATTTGACATCCGACGGACGACCGTCGGTACACCCGCTTCGGATATTCGGACCTCCGTCGGTCATCCGGTTTTTGTCCCGAAGTCACCTCTCGGACGTCGTACGGACCATCCGATGCAAGACCGCAGAACATGTACAGTTAATCCTGCGGACGTCCGAGCGCTGACGTACGGACTATTCTTGGACGTTTCATAGTAGCATGCATTCCTAGGAAATCCGCGTGGTACTTACATGCATTTGTTTATAAAACGATGGCATGCCACTGTTTTTATTAAAAGAACTAGTTGTAAGTGAAATGAACGTTTTATTTCACGATATGTACATACATCAAGAAGAACGTGCTTAGTCAGATGTGATCTTGCGGATTGAGCTGACCGTTCCGATGAATGCCTCGGCAACGATTTCGCGACAGCCTAAGAGGTGCCCCTTGAGTCCGAGTGTAGGCTCCTCACTGCCGCTAGAAAAAAAAATGCAGTTCAAAATACAGCAATGAGAACTCGAATTTGTTTGGTCGCGCAAAACACTTGCACAGCGAATGACAATCATGGGATGAGATTACTACAACTACTATCTAAAAAGATAAAAGCAGCGCCTCTGGGGGCAAACAGTAGGAACGTATGCGATTTTAACCAGAGCTGCGTTCTAACTGTTGCTACTTGTAACGCTAAACGCGAATCGTAACATATTTCTATCGGTTAGTCCGCTGGCTGATTCGGCTGTTATTTGCCAGATAGTACAGAACTGTATCGTTTTTATTATCAGTTTCGGCAATTTACTAGCCTGATACGATTAGAATCAAGCTGAAACATGTGTCTGCAGCATCGGCGGTCGGCGACCCAGATAACGAGGCTTGGCTGCTTATGTGTCGCCGCGGCAACGATGCTGCAGAAGGATTTCGAATGATTTGTGGTCGAATCAGGCAAGTACATAATCTAAACTGGTATTAAAAAAGACAGACAGTTGTATGCTATACATGTGCCGAATTTCAGCCTGAATAAGCGAGCGGTTTAACCGACAGAAGCATTTTGCGGTCCGTGTTGACCGTTGGAACACTCGTACCAAATTAACCACTCCCAAAACCAAAATTTGCGCAGTTAATTACTAAACAGATTGAAGAGCACTTAAATAACCCTGATGGGTGTATTAAAAGGTGTTTACTTACCACGACACGGCTAGATGCACCGGATTGTGACTCGCACGCCGACGAGCGAAGTTACGTTGAGTACGGTGTCTAGATGGGTAGGTGTGCCGACCGGCGGGGGTAACGCGTGCCTTTTCTTCATGACGCCGCAGTGGCGCCACCAGCGAAAGCCCGGTTCATGACCGTTTCCTCCGGCCGTCGCCACGCATGACAGAAAGCGACTCACTTCACTTTTTTCCAAGTGCAAATGAGTTTATTGCAAACAAGCTGTCTTACGGGAATAGGGAAGGGATGTAAACATATTACAAAGGCAGGGGAGCCGAGTTTAAGGCTGTTTTTTTACGTACAGCCTCGTCCACTTCTAGCTAGAACACGGTCACTGCTTTTAAAGCAACATTGCATCCGACCCGGCCACGCAGTAATCTAAAGTGGCTGGCCATGTGAAGCAGCACATCCGTGTCTCTGTGTGCTCGCATCGCTTTGCATCGATATCTGCCTGCGTCAGATACAATGTTGCTTTAAAAGCAGTGACCGTGTTCTAGCTAGAAGTGGACGACCCTGTACAGCGTGTTTGCTGCGTTCCCGATTTTTCAGGCAAGCAACTCCAAACACTGTTATGTCACTTCCTCGTTCTTAATTTTTTTTTAATTAAATGTTCCACGCCGTCACAACGCAACGCGAATATATATTAACACAGTGCTCAGCTGTGATTTATGCGCGTGCATGGGCGTAAGCAGACCTTGCGAATAAATAAAATAAAACGAGTGCATAAGCTTGTATTGCAAAATGGTATCTTCTAGCTGAAAGTGCAATAAATGACATGCACACATTAGTGTTTTTGAGTCAGTGAAGTAACACGCCCCAAAATCATGCCTATGCGTTCAAAGCACGCGTCTCAATTTCAGGTGTTTTCTTTTTTTTCGCGCCTTTTCACGGTCCAGGTTCTTGCTCTTGACCAAGAAGTGTAGGCGCATGATAGAGTAAAACTTGGCGACGCTGTTAGTGATCTCAATCTTATGCTCCTCACAACCGATCATAGGCGGAGGTTTGAGCTGCAGAAAAGAGGCGAAGTCTGCGAGACTTTCTCGCCTCAGTTCAGTGACTGTGAAGCAGTGACTGAAGGTCTCCTCGAGAGATGTCACGAGACTGTTCAAAGCATCAGATGGGAATATTAGGTTCCCCATGCTTACGTGGGCTGTGAGAGCGGCCACAGGCGGAAGGGGAGCTTCTGGTGAAGCCAGCAAAACAGTGGCACAATCGGCACATTTAGTCTTTGAAAGAAACTTTCGCGCCACGTATCCTGCCAAATAGAAAATCAGCCGCGAATCACTTTTTCCTACCGCCAGGCTGCTGTGGTCGTTGTCAAGCTGGCCAGCGCTGAGCATTTCGTGTGCCGCCTGCACATTCCCTATGTCCAGTAAGTCGTCCACATACCTCTGCTGGGTCTCTGCTTTTGCTATGACATCATCGGTGTCAAGCAAGCTGCTTAGTAGGCCGGGTGAAACATTCCCATGATCACGTGACTTGGCCAAGTTCATGAACTCCAGAGTGTTTATGGAGATCAAGAACTGAAGGGGGGTTGGATGGTCGTTACTTCCTGTCATTTGTCGCAAAACCCCAAACAGTTGCTCCAAGATGTCTTGGCTTAGTCTGGCGGTCATTAAGTACCTGTAGCCTATTTTGGACGACAGATAATCCAAGAGGGAAAGAGGGCTCGACAGCGTGACTCGGAGGCCTTCTGCAGTGCTCCCTGATAAGAATCCCTCCTTCTGAGCACAGCGTTGCCACTCATCAAGACAGGTGAGGAAGTCACGAAGTCGCAGAGCTTTCGCATAGTTCGGGCGGAGGGCGGCAGCTGGAAATCTTGAAGTCATGATGCCGATGATCTCCTGCATCAATTTGACAAGTTCATCGGTCGCGTGAACTGAACCGTGGTTGTGCTCAATCTGCTGTCTATACGTGAAAAGATCACGCCGGACATCATCAGAGAACAAGCGAAACGCATAATTTACGCGCATCTTCTCGAATGTGTTGGGCCTTACAACAGCTTTGTGCACCCTGGGCATTGCCTTCAAGCCGACATGGCTACGTTGATCTAGCTGCCATGCAGCATCAACGTGACTGATGGATGCCACGCCCTGAGGAGTTGTTACAGGGTGCTGGAGCATGTAGTTTCTTACATTCTTCATCAAATGGGGAAAATCGGAGACGAAGTGCAAGGAGCGAATCAGCCAACCTTTTTCCATTCATTTAATCATTTATTCATCCTTCATCTCATAACCTACTGATGCCCTGAGGCAATAAATATCGACTAAAAAAAAAGTGCAAGGAGCGGTTCTTGTCCACAGGGTGCGGCGACTTGCAGACAACTTGTCCTGCTTTCCCAGAAATTCCCAAAATACGCCACATGGAACGATTCCAGCTAGCAGCGTCTGTTGTTATGAAATCCACAAAAAGTGAGGCGTTTTCTGCCATTATCACACCCTCCACCGTAATTTTTGCTAGCACATCAGCTTACACGTTCCCCTTCAAGGCGAAAACGCCAAGCACCTGGTGCCGCTTTCCCGTGAATGGTTGGAAAAGAACAACTAGGGCGTGATCCGCCAATTCTGAGCTGGAGCTAGATGAAAATTTTTCGAGGTCCACCAAACCGTTCACTTTCCCGTAGTGACTAACCGTCAGGTTCTCGGAAAGTTTAATTTCATCCTTCATAATGCCGCCATGACGTTGCTGCTCGGTCATGCATGTGCATTTTTCCTTCAAGGCAGCAAACACCCGTTTGTTGAAGCCGAATCCGCTTCGAAATCCGCGCAGGTACCGTTGGAGACACGTTCTGCCGGGCAGCAGCAGATTTCTCCTTGCGCAGGTGCTCATAAAGCCGTTTGCTCCTCATCCGCATTATCAAGCATTCGAGCAGCCACTCGCGCTGGTACTTAAAACCCTTCGTGCTTTTCCGCTTTGAAGCATTTAAACAGGCCATGACTTGTGACTGTTGTCTTACTGGCAAATTTTCTATTCTTGACATGAGTTCGCAGCTTTCTAGTTTCGAGTTCTTCCTCCTCATCTCTTCCAGTTTTGTCTCAGGAGTAAACATATTTCGCTTCAGTCTCTTGAACTTTGTGGTTACAAGCTTTCTCTTCTTTTCGCGCTCCCTCGACCTCCGGTCCTTTGTTCTTTTGTACGACAGCTGATTAAGGAGCAACTTTTTTGCGTATCGGCAATGCAAACAGGGGTCTCCTTGACTTGTGGCGATGCCGACGCATTTGGAGCTGAATGTTGTGTTTCCGTGGATTCTTATATTCTTGGATTTCGCGAGGATGGTGTCAAGTTGGTCATTGCATTTTATGCTCTGACATGGAATCATGGCATCCACGTCAGCCAAAAGGTCCCCAACCTGTTCACGAGTTTCCAAATCCAGCTTCTGTGTTACGGCGCCTTGCACGGACACGGTGGCTCGCAGTTTTGACGCACAGTGCTCCAGGAGTATTACTTTCACCAGAACGATGCTCTGTCCGCTTTTTCTGCAAGTCGAGAGCGCAGAGGTGCCAGAATCTTCAATATAGTGATGTGTCCAGCCGCTGTGGGATACCGTGCAGGTAGTGAAGTCAATGTCAACCGGACGAGGTGACATTTCGGTTACAGACGTAGAGATACCTTCACTGGAGCTTGAAGGTACTCGATCGTCCGGCACTGTCTCAAGGTCGTGGCTGTCATTTCTGGCAGCCTTGGTTGGGCGGCAGCCTGTGGAATTCTTCGTCTTTCGTTTCGCGGTCACCTTTCTTGACAGGTAAGCAGGAGCATCGGGCAGGGCAGAAGGCACGGCATCTTTCGTCAATCGTGGGTGAGAACGTGGGAGGCTAACAACGTTGCCTTCTGTCTTATATTCGATACACTCTTCCCGTTCGATACACTCCTGGTCAAAATGCCGCTCACACACAACGGAGCTGTGGCTGCAACCTCTTGTCGGCACGATGAAGAGCAAGCTCCCACCTTTTGAACAGTTCGGGATCCCGCGGCGCCGAAAACAGCGAGACTTTCAGTCCTTTTCTCGATGACTTGTAGCCGGATTTGCAGAAGGGTGCGAAACAAGTTGTGTCCTTTTTGGTCTTCATTCCGATCACTTCTCACAAAAAGCGCAGCACCTGCTCCGCTACGGCGCTTGCATGTGGACGATGACAGACAGCAAACAGACGAGAAAACAGGTAGCTAGTGTCGTCTGTTTATTGTTTCAATGCCAGACCGCAAAAGTCTCAGTTTCAGCTACTATTTTGACTGATAACGCAAGTAATAAGCAATGTTTTTAAACAAAAATGAGGTTAACAAAACGCGCGATGCGATTGCGACAAGTAGCAGACGATCCGCCGGTGAGCACCGGGCGGAGAACAGCAGCGCCAGTTTCGTCGTCATGAAGCGGAGGCACGCGGAACTACGCTTTGTGGCCTGCCGGTCGGCACACCTACCCATCTAGCCACCGTACGTTGAGTACACGGCCACTCGTGCTGAGCGGCTAGTGGCTATGGCTAGCGTAGGCTTAGGCTGGCTTAGCCGTGACTTTGGCCGAGCCGCCAGTAACGCATATGTAGCATGTTACCCATTATGCCAAAATAAAACTTCCAGTTAAAATTTTAATCTGTCGCAATAAATAATATGCAGCATTTTGTATTAAAACAATTTTTTAAACAGTTTATTATTCTTTGTACACTTTGAGTCAAGACAAGCCGAAGCCATCTATGATATGTAAACAAACATGGCGGATAAAACGTTGATCGAAGCGCTGGCTCAATGCATGTGCGATTGAAGTTCATGAACTGAGGACGTTTCTTTGCGGTTAGTGACATAAATGTAGTAATTAGAATCGGAGCGCTGTGAGCGCGTCCAAGGAGCGATGCGAAAAGGCCAGTGCACTGCTGAACACCGCAGAACTGCCCTGACAGCTTCTTAAATGGATAGCTTTTCGCGAGAAAACGCGACCATTGATAACTTGATATAAATTGCAATGATGGCAGGGACTATTGCTTTGTTACTGGTACATTGATGTTATAATGAGTGCGCTCAAGTCGGAATTCCCTTGGTAGCCCATTCCACTAATTAGCGCCCACAAGTGCCCACACATGAACTGATGAGCACGGGTTCTGTTGAGGTCTGTATCGAGAGACTATTTTTCTGAAATAATTGTTTGAATGTTGATCCGAGAAAGATGATCCCTCGTAAATGCTACGGACATCCCAATACGGATTTCCGTTTTCGGCTGTGTTTCGTTCTACCGGTTTATGTCCCAGTTCGGATGATCCGTTTTCGGATGTGTTTCCTTCTGCCGGCGGACGTCCCGCACCGGCTTCGGACGTGCGGACTTTAACCGGGCGCCCGACGGACATTATTGGCCGTGTGGGAGAAGATCAAATCAGTCGATATTGTCGACAATAAACCCTGACTGCTCATTGAAGGGTCAAATTCTAAAGTTAAAGCTCAACTACTTTGGTCATCTGGTGAGAAGAGAGGAGTCGCTGGAGAAAAATTTGATGTTGGGAAAGGTTGAAGGTCGCCGGAGAAGGGGTAGGCAGCGAACGCGATGGTTAGATGGCATCCTTGAGGCACTTCAGATGAAGTTATGTGATGTTAGGAAGATAGTGAGGGATCGGAAAGCGTGGCGTGACATGGTCCATAGGGTCACGAACAGTCGGACACGACTGAACTCAACTGAAGGAAGAAGATGATACAGCGCCGAAGCTAACGACGATGAAGACGACGATCAGCTGGCGCGCGCACTGAGAGCTCGGACCGTCTTGTTCGGACGATATTGTGCCTCACTCTACGATCGCCTTCTGTCACCGGTCGCCGTCTCCAGTCTTCCAAATAACTCCCAATAAACCCCTCTTCATTTGGTGGAACGTGCCGAGGTACGACACTTAAACGATCACCGTGGAGCTCCGCAGCAGTGCAATACCTATGGCGACAAACGAGGTAGGCCAGCAGCCAGTGGCAGCCCCTTCGCAGTCCATCTCATGCTCCGGTACCATTCGGCAGCGAGATCCCGCAGTTTTCAGCGGGCAGGGCGATCAGAACGCCGAAGACTGGTTGGCCTCGTACGAGCGGGTGAGTCGTCATAACAACTGGGATGACCGCTGAAGCTCAACAACGTCATCTTCTACCTGAGTGACATTGCTAACCTCTGGTATCGAAATCATGAGGCAGACATGCCAACTTTGCCCAACTTCAAGGCAAAGTTCACGGACGTTTTCGGTCGACCCACAGTGCGGAAATTACGCGCTGAAGACGCCTTGCGGGTACGAGTTCAGCATAAAGGGGAAACATTCACGAGCTACATTGAAGACGTCGTTGATTTATGTAAGCGTGTCGACCCGTCTATGGATGAGGTTACCAAGATAAAGTACATAATGAAGGGCATTGATGTAGATGCATTTCACATGCTGTGGGCAAAGAGCCCAACCACAGTGGCCTCAGTATACAACCTTTGCCAGAGTTTCGATGAAATGCTCAAGCAACGCATCTTCACTCGTCGCTCTCCCCCACCTGCTGCGTCCATCTCTGGCCTGGCTGTGAGCAGTGACATTTTGGCTCACATCAAAGATTTTGTTCGAGATGAGGTTTCCCGACAGCTTGGGCTTTTGTCTGGTCCACGCCCGTGGTCTACAGCCCAGCTACTTACCCCTGCGATCCGACACACCATCATGCAGGAGGTTGCCAATGCAGTTCCCGGTTTTCGCCAGCCAGCGCCTGTCACACCTCATGTCGACCCTGTTCCACTGCAGTCTACACCTCTTGCTGCACCACTGAATTACAACCCCCTTGTGGTCGTGCCGCCTCTACCTGTACCAGTACAAATGCCTCCCACATATGCAGAAGTGACCGCCCACCCTCCGCCGCCACAGTCTTTTGCGTATGTGCCGACTATGGCGCCACCGACTGTCGCTCCACGGTACCTATCAACGACGCCTCCCTACAATCCTTGGCGCACGAATGACAACCGGCCTATCTGCTATGCCTGCGGTATTCCAGGCCACGTCGCCCGCCTGTGACGTCGTACTCTGCGTTCTGCCCCTGCACGCACTATGGCTGACAGCAATTATCAGTACGACACTTTGCGCCCACCTTCGGGGACATCTCCAGGGCAGCCGCACAGCTCATCGGGCCGCCAGAAAATTCCATTGCACCGCTCGCCGTCCCCTCGCCGTCAGTCCTTGTCGCCAAAGGGGTGTCGCAGCGTGACACAAGACTCGGAAAACTAGCAGCCGCAGTTCCTGGGGCAAGACCTCCGCACATTTCGCCTACCACAAGTCCTCGTCTGTCTCCGCCGAATGTTCTCGAAGTTCTTGTCGACGGTATTCGTGCCCTTGCACTCGTCGATACCGGGGCCACTCTTCAGTCATTAGCGAAAGTTTTTCCGCTCGCTTCATAAAGTCACTGGACTTTCTCTTCGCACCGCAAGCGCCGATTCCGTTCGTCCGTCTGCTGCTTGCACAGCGCGTGTACTTATCGCGTACGTCTTATACGTCGTCGAGCTTTTAGTGCTTGCGTCATGCTCGCATGACTTAATTCTTGGCTGGGATTTCCTTTCGCGCCACAACGCTGATATTAACTGCGCCCGCGCCCACGTCGCCTTCTCTGCGCTCTGTGATGCGGTTCTTGACAATTTGCCATTTTTTTCTTGCGCCAAACTTGTTGTCACTGACAACACCGACATTCCTCCCAAATGTGCTGTGATTGTTCCCGTGTGTGCACCGTTTTCTTTTGATGCGACTGTTCTTTTTGCGCCTTCTCCCATGTTCGCCTCTCGCCGTCACCTCCTTCCCTTTGCTATCATTGATATTGTCACCAACACACGTAGCAACAGAACAACCGAGCTCGCCGGATTTCATCACGAATGACGTCTCCGGTAGAATAATTCACTGCAGGTGGTGCATTCAAGTGGAGGTTCTGCAGTTCTTCACGAACGATGCTCCTCACAAGCTCCCGCAATGCCTCGTCCCTAGCTGCTGGCACAGACGCGCAGTAGGGTGTGGCCGCTACGCTTGCCTGACGGCCGTATTGGGTGCAGCGTTCCTGCAGTGAACGTTCCATGCTCGTAGCTTCTCTCGCGAAATCTGCGACAGTTCTTGGAGGGTCACGAATGAGGCCAGTGAACAACTGTTCCTTCACCCCGCGCATGAGGTGCCGTACTTTCGTTGCCTCGGGCATGGTAGTGTCGGCCCGATTGAAAAGTCGCGTCATGTCCTCGACAAACATGGCCACGCTCTCATTTGACTGCTGAGACCTCGAACGGATTGCTATCTCTGCGTTTTCTTTGCGCGTACTCGAGCTGAACGTTGTGAGCAACTCACGGCGAAAGACGGCCCAGTTGACGAAGGACGTCTCGTGGTTCTCAAACCACGTCTTGGCCGAGTCTTGCAGCGCAAAGTACACATTCATTAACTTCCGCTCGTCGTCCCATTGGTTGAATGCGGCCACACGGTCAAAAGTGGCCAACCAGTCTTCGACATCCTCGAACCGGTCACCGTGGAATGATGGCGGTGATCGAGGTGCGAGAAGGACGTACGGTGGGGTGTTGCTGGAATGCTGACTTGTCTGGCTGCCCGTCGTAGATGTCATGGTTCGCAGCGGTGTGGTCAGTGGTTCGAATTCGGGTTGTAGGCCTCGGAGGCGACGGCTCGCTTTATGGACGGGAGTGGCGTCGGAGCGAAGATGGGCAGCGTCACTGACGTCTTCGGGGGCAACGTACATGGGATCTTACCCCGCACCTCCACCAAATGTCACCAACACACGTAGCAACAGAACAACCGAGCTGCCCTTTTTTAATCAAGCGAAGCTCGAGACAGACGAGGACGACGCTCAGCCACGCGCCAAGACGTTCGGCCACTTGGTGGCGCTAGAAGATGGGCAGCGGTGTGGCAATATTAACTGCGGTACCGCTGACATAGGTGTTGCGAATGCCTCCACCGCTGTGGTCCCGTTACTTCGTGGAGAATGCCTTGGTCATATTGAAATTTCTGACCTCATCTCGCCGTTTGAGGTTGATGGGTATCCACCACAGAGTGCCCATGTAGCCTCTGTAACGCTGATTACTGAGTCTTCCGATACACCAAGTTGGGACCTTTTTCAATCTTCTGTGGCCAGTGACCTCGACTCGACTCACCGTGAGCAACTGTTTGCTCTCCTCGACCAGCTCCGTTCTTCGCTTGACGCTCAGAAGACTTCCTTGGGCCGTGCGACCAAGGTGGTTCACCACATCGAAACCGGCAGTCAGGCCCCTCTTCGCCAGCGCCCTTACCGTGTTTCGCATACGGAGCGCCGTGTTATTGCTGACCAAGTCGACGTCATGCTACAACGTGGTGTAATTCAGCCTTCATCTAGTCCGTGGTCGTCTCCTGTGGCACTTGTGAAAAAGAAGGATGGCTCCATACGATTTTGCGTTGATTACCACCGTCTTAACAAAATTACACGTAAAGACGTCTACCCACTACCCCGCATTGACGACACCATCGATTGTTTACAAGGAGCCGAGTTCTTTCCGTCCCTGGACCTGCGTTCTGGCTTTTGGCAAGTCCCTATGGCTGAGCCTGACCGACCCAAGACAGCCTTTCTTACCCCTGAGGGATTATATGAGTTCACTGTGATGCCGTTTGGTCTTTGCAACGCTTCTGCTACGTTTGAGCGAATGATGGACAACATATTACGCGGCCTCAAATGGAACATCTGTCTTTGTTATTTGGATGACATCGTTTTCTCTCCCGATTTTCCGACGCACCTCGTGCGCTTGCACCAAATCCTGAGCTGTCTTACTGGCGCTGGTCTCCAACTTAACCTGAAGAAATATCGTTTTGGCGCCCGCAAGCTGATAATACTGGGTCATGTCGTGTCCAAAGATGGCGTCCTGCCCGATCCGGACAAACTGCGTGCGGTCACTGAATTCCCGATACCGACATCTGTTAAAGAGCTGCGCAGCTTCGTCGGCCTATGCTCATATTTTCGCCGTTTTGTCCGAAATTTGGCTACCATTATTGCACCGCTTACAAAATTGCTGAATGGTCCCGGCGACTTGTCTACATAGACCCCACTCTGCGACGATGCTTTCACTACGCTCCGACGTCTGCTAACTTCACCGCCCATTCTCCGCCATTACGGCCCATCCGCTCTACAGAGGTGCACACAGACGCCAGCGGCATCGGCCTCGGTGCTGTCCTCGCTCAACGCAAGCAAGGCTTTTCTGAATATGTGGTTGCTTACGCTCGCCGAGCGCTAACGAAAGTTGAATCTAACTACACCGTCACAGAAAAGGAGTGTCTTGCAATCGTGTGGGCCTTAACAAAGTTTCGCCCTTACTTATATGGCCGCCGCTTCAACGTCATCACCGACCACCATGCCCTCTGCTGGTTGGCTTCCCTGGAAGACCCTTCTGGGCGCCTCGGCCGCTGGGCTCTTCGCCCTCAAGACTTTGACGTTGAAGTGATATATCGATCGGGACGCAAACACTCCGACGCTGACGCCTTGTCGCGCTCGCAGCTGCCTTCTCATGCACCCTCGCACTCGATATCCGAACCCTCCGTTGCAGCCCTCACCTCCGACGACCTGCCTTTTGAACAACGCCGGGATCCCTGGATATCTTCGCTCCTAGACGTCCTCACCGCGTCCTCAACGTCTTCATTCCCGCGAGCCCTTCGTCGCCAAGCTTCCCATTTTACAATCCGGGGTGGTCTGCTGTATCGCAAAAGTTATCGCCCGGATGGTCGCAAATGGCTCTTGATCATTCCCCGCCATCTTCGCACAGAAATTTGTGCCCATCACCATGCCGACCCGCAAAGCGCACATGATGGCCTATTGAAGACATACGAGCGTCTTCGCCTGCGGTACTACTGGCGGGGGATGTACAACTTTGTCCGCCGCTATATTCGATTCTGTACCGCTTGTCAACAGCGGACGTCGTCTCCGCGCCCCTCGGCCGGCCCATTACAGCCATTGTCTTGTCCAGCCCGACCCTTTGATCGTGTCGGCATCGACCTCTATGGCCCCCTTCCATCTTCGACATCAGGTAACCGCCGGATAATAGTCGCCATGGATCACGTCACTCGCTACGCGGAGACTGCAGCCCTGCCTACGGCTAATACTCGTGGCGTCGCCTCCTTCGTCCTGCGTCGCTTCGTTCTACGTCACGGGGCTCCTCGTGAACTTCTCAGTGACCGCGGCCGCGTCTTCCTACCTCAAGTGGTCAACGAGCTGTTGGAAGCTTGCCAAACAATACATCGAACCACCACAGCTTACCATCCTCAAACCAACGGCCTGGAAGCTGAGTGCCAAAATTTGAAGTATGTGCACGCAAAGTCAAAGCACTTGGTTTTGGAAATCCTGAGCTTGTTGCCAGAGAAGAAGTGGTTTTCAAGCCTCGATGAGCACATTCTTGACTGTGATGCTCTGGACAATCCAGCTCTGTATAAGCATCAGGCTCGATCACATGACGAAAGAAACAGGGAAATGAGTGCCCGAAAAGTGAGGTCTGCTCTTACCAGGCTCATTATTTTTAAAAACCAGTGAGCGGGGCCTTCCATCAGTGCCCGTACTTTTAACGAGAACGCCGAAAGTAATAAAATTAAGTTTATTGCATTGTTGTCTGCCATTTCGCCTCTTGTTGTTCATTACTTCCCCCTCAGTGCTCGCGATAATTTGTGAAAACCACGGCGGGGAAACGCAGCCAGCGCGCGCTGCGGCACCCGCCTGTTTCTTACCTATGGAAACATGGCCGCCGCGCGCGCGGGGCGGCTTCACCCCTGCCCATTGGTAGGTATAGACGACCTCTGCTCCAGCAGCTTTTTTTTAAACCTCCTGAATTCAGCCTATGGAATTCAGCCTGATGTGACTGTTGTACGTAGTTGCGTACAAAACGAAAAAGTTAAAAATGTCTATTTTACATAAAGTTTTGTATTTTGATAAAAATTATAAATTAAATACTACATTTAATTTTACACGTGTTCTACTTTTATTGTTGGTTAAATATGATGGTGCCGCCGCTCGTGCCGCAGCGCTGGTGCCACAAGCATGTGAAAGGGCTATTGCGATTTGCGCCGCAACGACACTGCGGCTGAACCGAAATTTTTCGTGCGCGTCGCATCATGTGAAACAGCCTTTAGTAAAAAGGTGCGCCGATTTCGTGACAAACATCAAAGCGCTGTCGGGGAGGTTTCTCACCCCCGCAGGCGCGACAACCGTTGCCACACGAGAAACTGCTCTGCTCCAGATGGTATCAGAATGAACGTGGCGCTCCAGTTGCAAAGTAAAGTATAGAAACACAAAACAACCAAAGCTATCTATAGCCGGATGCGCGTGTCTATCTCAGAGGACGGCATCCACACGGTCCTGATTGGGGCTTTTGCCACGCGTTCGATCTGCGGTTCACACTTCATGCAGGCATGCATAGGACTGCATGAAAGAAACAAAGAAACTGCGCACAGAAATGAAGGTAATGTGCGTCGTCGAATGATTAAGATAAACGATTGCAGCCAAGAAGCATTCTGTTTTAATGAGACACTTCTCCATGGCCTTCACTATTTCATTTCACTAATAATATTCGGAATACGTTGCTTGCTCATGGCACTTTATCGTGCTTTTGCGCAATCCGTGTTTTGGTGAAGGTAAGACTAAAAACATCTCTGTGCTGCCCGACGCCACAAGTGCATCAGGAACACCACGCGTACAAATTTCCGGGTCATTCAATACGGTGTCTGCCAGACACTTTGCAACGCCAAAGCATAAATGACAAAATACAATATTATGCCATAGTTGAAAAACGGTGTGCCATTCACAAATGTAGTGGAATTTAATCCTGCATCGTGCGCTGCGACTTGCGCAAAGGCGTTACTGGAGTGGTCGTAATTACTGGCGCAACGAAATTATGCAATATGTTTTAAGCAAAGTTGTCAAAAACAAAAGACAGCATAAGTGCGGCACTCCACTCTTTCGTTATTAATGCCCCGAAAAACAAAAATTTGGCAGCAAAACCAATTGCAGATATCTTCTTTCCAGTCAACGGGCAACAATATATCAAATTTTAAAATCAACTTATAAGGTCGGCCGACCATCCTTTGTGTACCTTACATGGAATCGCCCTATAGCATCCTACCTTCAAATTGTGCTTTTTATTTCCATTACATGACACACATGTAATGGAAATAAAAAGAATGCGAGCAAAGGTGCGCCTATGGGTTCCGCTGTTTAAATTTCTTGGGTAATGTTTACATTTCGGTTGCAGCAAAAGCCTTCTACAATTGTCCGTAATGCAATAAATCAGGATATTAGCGTGTTTTGCTATCAATCGGAAAAAAGAACGGCGAGAAAAAAGAAATCAAACAGCGGAGTGCGCGAACGTAACTGTGTTCTTTTTTTTTTTTTTCAGCGCGACAGTACCTGAAACTTTGCACATGTTGGCAGCTGTGAAGGCTCACATAGTCATCTTGCACTCCTTTGGATGCTTTTTACGCGCCACTTACAGGAGTGATTTTAGGAAATATTGTATTACTCTTGTTTGTTGTGAACCGCAAAGCTGCATATCAGTTAAGAAATCATTCATGCGGCCGCGAGTCGAATTATAACCATGAAAATGGGCAGAAATATAAATGTACATACCTCCAACCAAAAAAAAAATTGTTTCAAGCAGGTGAACGCGTCTGGGTACCAAAATAAAGCGCCCGTCCTAGGCGCATCCATAGAAACGCCAGCGAAACGAGCGACGAGACAGGCCCCCAGTACCGAGGCTGCCCCTGGCGGCCGCGCCATGCGTAAAAGTCACACCGCTCCTCGCGGCGCCATCGGAGCACCCGTCTTTTTTACAACACCGTACTGGCTGACGTAAGCTCCCTCCTCGCTCCCTCGCTCTCCATCCTGGGACGATAAAAAAGTAAGCTGGTAATCGTGCGCGGCGTCTTGATTTGGCGCATTCGTCCCACGATGGAGAGCGAGGGAGCGAGCTTACGTCAGCCAGTTTATGCTCACTGACAGAGAGCAGCGGCCAGAGAAAGGGATCGTATTTCCGCCTCTCGGCGCCGCGTCAGCCGCGTCGCGCAATCGCGGCCGCTCCGCCAGCCGGCGGGGCTGATCGGTTGCTTTTGGCAAGACGGTATGTGGCTTACTTCGTTTCATTTACAGCGCAGGTAGCTTAGACGCAATTAGCATGCGTGTACCTGCTTTCAACGTTTCCTAAGAACATTGCCGAACGTTCTTAGATACGCAGGCAAGAACTTTGCCTGCGTTGTAAACATGCGTAAAGGGCCGATCAAAAGAAATGCGAATAGCGCGGCATCTAGGCGCTCCGTCATTCGCATTTCTTTCCATCGTGGTTTACACTATGGTAAGAAAAAGAAGCCAGTCATGATTGTATCGTAAATGACGGTAGTGTCTTCTTGTCGCCAGCCGGGTAAAACCTCAGCTCACTGGGAAAGACACGGACGCCCTCGTTTCCTGGGCGCGCCTGCAGCAAGGGTAAAGAAAGTGAGGAAGAGGGCCCCTCGCTCTTGAAAGGGGAAGGAAGCGATGTCTTACTGGCCATGCGATAGTAAGTCAGGCGTTCGCGTCATTCGTTGGTGTCACCGAAGCGGGCGCGCCCGGCGCCAGTGCCGAAGCTGGCACGGCCGCTGGAGAATAAGACATGACAGCTGCTTTCCCGCAGTGCCCACTCTGCATGAAACCGACTGGAGAGGTCGATAACGCTCCAGGCGTTCTTCGCCATACAGGAAATACAACCAAAGATGCGAAGAACGCTTACCTATATAGTGTTTGGCCGAGTAACGCTTTCGTTGCGGTCATATTCAGGCTCCTTTTGTGTGATTTACGACTGTTCCCATTCATTGGATAAACTTTTAATTTTAAGGGAAGAGACGTCATATCCCCCAGTAGCAAAAGTCAGTGGCGTACGGCGTGAAAAAGTGGTCCCGAAATATTGTCCTGGCGTCATCGGGACAGTCAAGTGGTCACAATAGTCCATTAGAATGTTAAAGAATGTTTGGAGTGTTTGAAACAGAGATGCTGGGTTACGATAGTTTATGGGGTGGACAGATATAGATTGAGGATGGGTTATGATGGATATCATTGGATTAAGGGTGTTCGGATGTAATCGGTTTGATACAGTGTTTAATGCTCTCCAATATCCTCAGGTTTTGAGACGCCGCAGCGATGGTCTCGGGATATTTCGTGTACTCCGGGTTCTTTAACCCGTACTAAATGCCACACTGTGCTATTCCGCCTTGCTTTTCGCCTCCATAGAATGGATTACGGTTATGTTTTATTGGATTAATGCGGGTTGAGTTATATTAGGATGTAATAGGTGTTTAATTCTGGTAGATTACTTTGACCTATGGTAGTTAATTGCGGTTTGATTAAGGGTTATTTTCTCGATTAGCATGTATTAAGGCAGGTAACAGTGAATTAAGGTTACATTCAAGCAGGTTAGAAGTGAAATACGTTGAATTGGGTGGATTATTCTGGTGTATGGCGGTTTACAGGGGTATTCACACATTGGGTTAGGTTGCGCTTGGATAGATTGATTTGGGTTACGGAGCATTCTGATGGACAGCGGTGCATGAAAGTGCATTAGGTTGTGATGCGGTTACTTACGGTCATTAAGGTGGACTGACGGTGGGTTTGGTTCGAATAGATATACTCAACTTGCCTACCTTCAGTGAAGCTCGTAATTCTAAGAGTGCCAAATTTACTTTCCTTAAATTCATGCACGACCTTGAAAACCTCTCCTACCGACTGCCTTGCGGGATTACAAAAAAGATAACACAATTACTGCCGCCAACGTGATAAAAAAGGCTGTGTTCAACACGTTGCATTCGCATGTTGAATAGTAGGGTAAGAAACTCCATGCCGTTTCTACCACGAAGTCAAAATCTGTGCAGACCACTACGAAGGAAACGCACCTGCGCACAAATCGGCCAGAGATTCGTTCTACGCAGGCCTGTTTATCGTGACGCTTCTATCGGCACTATGTGCTACAGCAGGCGAGGTCGAGCGCACAATTAAGTTTGTGTTTCGCAAAAAGAAATGCTGGAGTTTTGATCGTGTAATCCTACTGTAACCTAATTCATTGTAATCAACTCTTCATACATCACTGTCTACCTTTAATACAAAGCAATCAGTTGCTCCACCCGGATCCGCAGTAACCCACACTTAATTCATAACGATAAACCGGGTTCTACTCTTAACCAACCGTAATCTGTACCAACACCTTTAATCCACGGTTTTCAAAGAAATACACCTTTAATTTAACGCAGTCCACTCTTAATTCAAATTCATATGCCCTGTGGTTAACGTAATCCAACCTGGTGTTTTTTTATGCCACGCACATTAACTTGTTGAATAGACCAACGCGACCATGTCACTTTTGCATTACCATCAAGGCATTTTTTTTTAGGGGGGGGGGGGGGGGGGGTCGCGTTTTGTGGTCACCGGACGGCGCTGACATTGATTGCTAATTAAAGGGGTCGTGAAACGTTTTCCGGAAATTTTGCACGGCTTAGTTAAATGGAATCCTTGTCCTGCATCATATAATATACCTCGATTCGTTTCATCGCCCGCGTTGATTTAATAGCGACAAAAACAGAATTTCGGTTTCCTAGCGCGCGTCCTCCTCAACTCAACAGAGTACGTCATAGCAGCTCCCGTTGCCGGAGCCTGCTGAGCCAAAGTTGACCAAGCTCGGTGTATTTTAGAGGTTCTAATTGTGCCCTGCTCTACGCTCACACAGGGTTTTTTAATATGGCCGACGCCTAGGTTCCTTCCTGGGTTCCAGCGTCGCTGTGCTGCTATAGTGAACTAGAATATAGTCGCTACTGTTAAAACATGGTTACATCGTGGGCTTTGAGCCTTACGCCGACGCAACTTTTCGGGTGCCAGGTCGGCGAAGATGGACCCTGCGAGCGACCGGTACAGTAACACTTGTGTCGAGAGGCCGCGGTAACCGCGGCACAACTCCGGCTTGCAGAAGCCCCGACCGTCAGCCTCCCGATCCCAGCCGTTTCGGAACTACGCATTGGTATGTATGTCCGAGTCTTGCAGCCTAGCCTACGTTTGACCGTTGCGAGAGTGCGCAATCGCTAACCGAAGCTTTCGAACAGGTGCAGCTGCGGGCGGTGCGTGCCGATGCCGACTGCTCTTGAGAGCATCTGGCGAGATCCCGGCGGCGACTACGTAGCTGAAGCAGCCGTCTGGGTGTTACAGATCATCCGCATTTACTCCAAATGCTTCTTGATCATGGACTGCTAGTCGAGAACACAAGGTAAGAACCTTGAGCGAAAGGCGACATAACTTGAACAAGCGGCACCTGTTTTTCATTTTCTCGAGCAAGAAATGCTGTAATGAAATCTATTGCGGAAGGCAGTGTTAATAAAATAAAGCTTCCCCTTTAACGTTACTTACCTGCGATCATCTACACTGTCTACAGTGTTGATATTGCGCCACGTTAGCGCGAACACATCGCTGGTTTTCATATTTTTCTTGTTTTCGTAGAAGCGCATGAGCATGACGTTTCACCATGCACATTACTGGTTTGCTTAATTCCATGCACGAGTAAATGAGAAAACACGCATCATCTGATAGTGTGAACTTGCTAAATGGAAAGGGCATGCACATTGATGTGAAGTAACGAGGGGGGGGGGGGGGACGCTGTCCGGACAAATTTGCTTGTTTTATTAGCCAGTTATGACCTTCAGCAAGTGCAGCACTTCAAAACATAAATACATAAGGAATGCCACAAGAAATGCAGTAAATAAGTACAAAAGCAATCTCATTTCGGAGGACTCTGTGCAAGTAGCCTGTCTCCTGCGGAAGCTGTGGGAAAATGCACTAAAAAACAACACAGAAAAGAAAAACACACAGAGCAGGACTGGCTTCTGCAGACGATCACTAACTAGCCCGACAACTCTTGTTATAGCCTGTCCCCACTTGCTGCCAGAACAATCACCATACCAGCACTCAAAGTTTTATTTGCTAGTTTTTTTTTTTTACCCACTTGCATTAGGTGAGTGTTGTATAGTGTGCAAATATAATTAAAAAAATTGACTTCACTGATACCATCATCAACACCTGCACACAGTAAACCTCTCCAAAATGCTTTGACACTGACATTTTACATGTGCTGAAATGTAACAACCAAAAAAAAAAAAAAAGAAAGACGTTCTCCCAAAGGCCAGTACACCGAAACTTCCACAGTTTGAGTAAGTGTTGGAAATTTTACAGTTAGCAAATGAAGTTATAGAGTAGTTTTGCGGCACTTGCAGAAAGTTTGGCACGTGCCGTGTTGTGGGAAAACAACGGAGAGCTGTTGACAGAAGTGCACTTGTAGTTTATGGCTCCTTCGAATAGAATGACTCCATGCACAGAGCTGCTTAATGCATAAGTCGCATACTGTCCGTTATTCTCCCTTCTCTGTTTGTCCCAAGTAGCCGCGCTGTTTTTTGATCTCGCATACTTAACATCTTCGTGCTATGCGGATGATATCAGCGTGGACATTGACATCGGCCACAACACTAGTATAGAGGGTGTAAGACGACTACCAGGTTTTTTCAGTCAAAAGCTGCATTGCCTTCAGGCATTATTTTGCTGCAGTAGCAAATTGTGATTGCACTGGAGTTCTAATATTGGGTGGGTCTCATTCTCTCTCAATCACCTGCAGCAGAATTCAAAGTTTGCCATACTTCCAGGGAGAATAAATTGACAGTGAAAGTTGCACTGTACAGCTTCTGTTAGATGGGAATTAATTGTACAGATGCATGAATAACTTTCAAATTTGTAAAAGACCTAAATCATATTTTCATTTTGCTATGCTGAAAAGTGAATATTGCTTTTTCTCTTGTCAACAGGAGGCACCACTACATCTGCTACAGCCAGCTTGCGCACTGGCTTTGGGGATGCCTCGGCAGACATCACAGTAAAGTCCTCCCTATTTGTAATGCAAGCCAAATAAGGGAAAGGTTTCCATCTGACAGTTACACTGGTTTCCAGTTTGTGCAAGGTTTGTAGAGTCATCACCTTATTCATTCTGAAACAATCCGGAAAATATGAGAAGAGAGAATTGCAGGACAGCTGGACTAATAACTGGAATTTTACTAAAGGATAGAGGCAAAAGAAGACTTGCACAGAGATGCACATGTAAAAAAGGCCCCAAAAGACTGTTGACCGATTTCTTAGCCACACACACGTCCTTAGCCTTTGCAGTATAGTGTGCCTTTGGACTTGGATCTGTGGCTTCCCTTTTGTAACGAGTGGTTCTTGACCATAAGGAATTTGCTTTTTTTTTTAGATTTTGATTTTTTAGACCCTTTCTGCTTTCCACGCTTTCACTGCTTTGGGGGTTTTTCGTGCACGTGCATTTCTGTGCGAATCTTCTTTTGCCTCTTTCCTTCAGTAACATTTCAGTTGTTAGTCAAACTTTGTCTTGTGCTCCTCTCACGTGTTTCGTCTTCTGGCTGGTTTTAAGATGAATCAGTACCAACTCATCCAGTTGTTAGTCTTGTTGATATCACTAGCCTGACTGCACCCACTGCTGGACAAATGCTTCTCCCATATCCATCCGAATAACCCGATCCTGTGCCAGGTGCATGATTCTCGCAAACTTCCTAATTTCATCTGCTTGCCCGAGTTTCTGCCGCCCCCTGCTAAACTTGCCTTCCCTTGGAATCTAAAAGACATATATAGGCTCACTTAGAATGAATTTTGTGTACTCACTCCCTTCCTTTACCTTTGATGGGTAGAATTTTTCTTCTTTTGGAACTGACCGCAGATACATCAGCTGCATCCATATGATCCCCGCAGACTTCCTAATCTCATCTGTCTGCCCGAATTTCTGCCGCCCCCTGCTACGCTTGCCTTCCCCTGGAATCTACAAGACATATATAGGCTCACTTAGAATGAATTTTGTGTGCTCACTCCCCACCTATACCGTTGATGGGTGGAATTTTTTTTAGCACTGACCGCAAATGCATCATAATTGTGCAGTTGTGTATATACCTGCTTGTATAGATGTCTCTCCCATATCTATCCAAATAACCCGATCCTCTGTCAGCTGCATCCATCTGATCCCCGCAAACTTTTTATCTGCCTGCCTGAGTTTCTGCTGCCCCCTGCTATACTTGCCTTCCATTGGAATCTACAAGACATATATAGGCTCACTTAGAATGAATTTTGTGTACTCAATCTCTAACTATACCTTTGTTGGATGCATTTTTTTTTATTTAGCACTGACCTCAACACATCATGATTGTGAAACTGTATATACACATTTGTATATTTAGGAGAGAGGAAGACAGCAAAGAAGCGTGAATAAAAGATGTCTTGCTCTAGGTCAACTTCCTTCTAGCCTAAAAATTTTGTATGTGCTGATGAACCTGCGGCTAACCAATAAATTATTTTGAAAGCAACATGTCTCTAACACTCATTTGGTAACATTAGATAATGCCCAAATGTACTACAAAGTGGTGGTCCTTGTGGCACTGACAAACCTAGATTTTCTAGTTGCCGCGTTCACCTTTACACGGCCTCGAAAAATAGTGGCTCATGGGGAATAGAAAAATCAAACCGTTTTCTGCAAAAGCTGCTTTGAAAGGTGGCCACTATTTTCAGCATTTTGCAGTCTCATTCAGAAGCAAGCCAGCATAATCTGCAATCTGTAGACATGCATACAATAATATGTGCCTTATACTTTGAAATGTACCAGACTTTAACCAGTCATAAAACAGCGTGCTGAAAAGGTATGTATAGTAAAGCCTCCTTCGTTGATGATACCCGTAGTTTGCATGAAAACATCTGCACTAGAACCTGCATGACGTTGAGTTAATTGGCCTGCTGGTTGAATATGCCACCAAAATGCTGGTAATACAATGAACTTTGTCGGTGCTGGGGTCAAGTCTAGAAATATAAAGTTGGGATGATTTAATTGTGAAACCTTGCTGCTGAATTCACTGCAGGCTAGAATGTAACAGGATTAAAGGGCAGCTGTAGACGTAAGGGCAGTCCACATTGTCACGGCATCTTATGCGTCCTAGTACACATATCTACATACCGTGCATGTTTTGCTAGTAAACAATGTATCCACAGATTTGCGAAGCTCCAAGAATGCTACACTGATGCTGTCTGAGTAGCTGCTTGTGTCGCTGAATATTGTGAAAGCCTTTTGATGGAACGAAAACTGCTTGGTGAATACTTATGCAGACTGAGGTTGGTCAGGAGCGCAGGTGATATGTACACCCTCGCAATTTAACCATACAAGCACAGACTGTATGATACTCATACAAATTGAAAAATATAAGGGAAGGAATTGAACTGAAGACTTCGCGGTTCGACAGTCCAAACTTCTACTACATGTGCTTTGGGCTGTGTGTGCTAGCCCGCCTGCAATCTGATTGCCCGAGCCAGGAAAATGGTACACACCCATATGAGCACCACTCCCAGTACTCTTTAACATGTACATAGAAGTGCAGGTGCTTGGGATAAACCTTGGCTGCCACAATGCACCTCAAACAATGGCATGTTAGCCAGAATAGCAGGTTGGGCTTGTTGGTTTTCCATCCTGAGGTAACAGCGCAAAATGTGGACGGGAGCACAAGACGAGAAGACGATGAGACATTGTGTCGTCTTCTCGTCTTGTGCTCCCATCCACGTTTTGTGCTGTTACTTCAGAATGTCACGTGCCTGCCCAATATCTACATAATTGTCACACGAACCACTTTGTGTGTATTTACGACTACTTGCACAACACCATTGCCACCCACTGATGATGAGCAGCTGAACAGCAGTTTTTCACGTACACTCCGCTGCCATTAATTACAAATGCTATCACGCTACGACTTCCCATACCACCCCACCCAACCTCTGTGTGTAATGACTCAACCTTTGGTGCGTTTGCATGTTCTCGGGATACTGGAGAAATCCAAGATATCAATTAGTAGATTCAAGCAACTTAATCTGACATACATCTGGTGACAATATTACAACTCTATCCATGTATACACAGATCTGTATCACCGCAAGCGTCGCCTACAATTGTGGTGATGCCGCTCAGAACATGACTCATCTTTTTTTTAAGGGCATAATTCTCCACAAACCTCTGCTGAGCTTGTGGCCCCTTGGTAAGAGGCTTTCCACATCTGTGGGAAACCACTTTAGAAGTGGTGTGAATTCACAGTTTCAAAGCCTGCATTACAAATTTTTGGAAGTTTTCAACACCACACCCTTACCACTCTTTGGCACTACACATCACTGAGTTCCTTATATCTACTTGTCCTCAAGGCCACAAGGTAGTGCTTTAGTGGATCCATACCCACTTGCCAATTATATGCCATTATGCATGCTTTCTCCATAGACCATCTAAATGTGGTTTCACACACAAATATTTATACTTAATTGGACAGGCGGACTGCCCAGAATGTTCCACATGTGACATTACGGAGACTCTGGAGCGTGTACTAGTGGTGTGTCCCAGTATATGCGTGCAAAACAATAACTCGAGTTACTTCTTTGAAGTGTTTTGGCAACAGGCCTCTCTCAGAGGACTTATTGGCCGGTTGGCCAGAAATGGAAAGCTCTACAGGCTGTGCAGGCTTTCTGCTGCTTCTTGCATGACACAGGACTTGACTCGTGACTGTGGTGCAAGTTACTATTCCTGTATATATTTTAATCAAGTCATGACCCTCTTTGTTCTTCTCTTTCTGTAGCAGGTCAGATATTAAACTTTTAAGCCAATCTATCCGCCTTTCCAATCAATAACACTTGTGTGAGTGCATTTCTCCTGGATGGTTGATCTGGTAATCACACCATCGTAATGCAAGGACATGGGGCGTATGAGCTTTTGAGGTGAACAATTTTTACCCTAGAAATGTCTTTTAAATGATGTGAAGGATTCTGCATATATTTTAATCAAGTCACGACCCTCTTTGTTCTTCTCTTTCTGTAGCAGGTCAGATATTAAACTTTTAAGCCAATCTATCCGCCTTTCCAATCAATAACACTTGCGTGAATGCATTTCTCCTGGATGGTTGATCTGGTAATCACACCATCGTAATGCAAGGACATGGGGCGTATGAGCTTTTGAGGTGAACAATTTTTACCCTAGATATGTCTTTTAAATGATGTGAAGGATTCTGAGCTCTGCTCAACATGATCCTCCTCTTTGGAGTCTTCATCAGGTTCTATGGGGCTAGATGAGTGCTGTGGAAAGAACGTGATCGAAGTGGAACCAAGGGGCCTGTTCTGGGTGGTACGATATGCTGGTAGGGGCACCTGTTGTGCTGGCCTCACGGTATCGCTCAAAATAGGCTGTGGCTAAAGGTACGTCCGACGGACCCGGTGCGTTTTTCTTCGGGATCCGTCGGACGGATCCGGGAAATATTTTTCAGAGGTACGGCGGACGGACCCGATCGGTAGGGTTCTTCCGACGGACCCAACGCATTTATCTCCGATATGGGCCTTGGGATCCGTCGGGAAAGCCGGACGGATCCGAGATCCCCAGATGTGGTTGTAGCAACAACATGGTAGCCATATGTAGCCAAATCGAAGTTGGTATGAGGTGTACGCATGATCATGGTGTACGTATACGTACGAGGTGCAAGAAGTATGTATACATACTGCATGCGTGAAATGTGAAATTACAAAGAATAGTACAGTGGCAAGAACAGTGCCTAGAATGGGTGATATACTACGTGATGGCATGATGATAGGTTTACGTGAGTTGGACCGCGGCAGGGTGGCAAGCACGACCAGAGCGCAAGCGCATGCAATCGCGGTGTTGACGGCCAGCCCGCGGCCCGCACGCCCGCTCATTTGGTCCTCGTTATCATGTGGATTAACGTCTACGACGGTCGTTATGTAATTATGTAGTTTTGATTCTTCAAAGTTTCCTCACTTCCATATGTGATGAGATGCGTCACGTAACGCATCGCTTTCTGCTCGCATTGAGGTTTGGTGCTGCAAGTTCTACGTAGTACAAGCGGCGCTGAAAAAGCTGGGCACCGCCGGCGAGTCTCTAGCCCAAGCATCGCGTCATTCGTGTTTGTTGTACAACTGGAGGTGTGGTTTGTGCTTACCGTGAGATGCTGTGATTACGGATTACGTCCTACTAGAGTGCTGTGTGAGACTACGAAGAGTGCTGTGATGAGTGCGCCGATGCCCGGACGGACATCAGTGTGTCCGTTTATGATCGGCGATGTTGCACGTGCATGTCAGTGTTTATTAGGTGCAGTAGTAATTTATTTACACGCGCTGTGCAACAATCAGACGAAAATAAGTCATCGACAATTTGTTAGCCTGTACTACAGAGCTCAAAACTCGGAAAATGGGAATGCACATGATGCAGTTTTCGCATGTTGGAGTGGACCGAAAAATAAGTGCCCAGCCCACACCGCCGGGATGCGCATTCCTACAGGTGAAATGGTTCAGGTTTCTGTAAAATAGCTGCCTGGCACAGCACCTTTCGAAATTTTCAGGCTTTGTACTATTGTTGAAGGCCACTTTATCATTAATAAAGGAACGAATATGCTTTATGTGGTAATGACTAGTGTTTTTTCAACATATTATGTTCATTTTTTTTCGCTTTTCCTTAATTTCCTTTGTTTTTCATGCTAGAAAAACACAAATAGTACACTTTTAAAATTGTCAGTCCAAAGCTGAACATGAATATCTGCCATGCATGTGACAGCTTTAATGCTAGAAAGGTTGACATGTATAGCATGTACGTACACGCTGCGACATCTTAGTGGCACGTTCGGCTACTTGCCCCAAGGTCGTGATGTTTAATACCAGTGATGGCAGGTGAAATGCAAATGCTTCTGTTTTCTGCAAGATGTCAATGCAAAGTACAAAGCCTGGGCAGTCAAATTAGTCTGGAGCTCTCCACTACGGTATTCTTCATAGCTACATATGTCACTTTAGGATGTGAAACCCTACATGCCACAGGTAGGCTGCATTGTTTTTTAGATTTTGTAACCTCTCATCTATGTTTTGCAACATTTGGCTAATTTTAGTTCCCAAACAGTTGCTAAAGATGAAACCGAAGCAGTTCTTGGCATGGTTTGCTGCTTAGATTAATTTTCTAATTGCAGTTCTTTGAAACTTG
This sequence comes from Amblyomma maculatum, assembly GCF_055883805.1. Classification (NCBI taxonomy): domain Eukaryota; kingdom Metazoa; phylum Arthropoda; class Arachnida; order Ixodida; family Ixodidae; genus Amblyomma; species Amblyomma maculatum. Next base: position 48,665,085 of record NC_139348.1, on the reverse strand, counting down.
CATCAATGCTGGACAGTTCAAATAGCAAGCAGTTGAATTGCAGAAATGATGTGGATCATGCATTTCAGTTCTGACAAGTGGAAAGTAATGGTCCTCTCCTTGCATGCATAGGTGCCTTTAGACAAATACATACTCAGGTGTGTGATTGTGACGCATATCAAGGGCCAACAGAAAGCCATGTGGAGCCAGTGTGATATTCTTCATGAAGGCTAAAGTAAAATTGTACAACAGCTGCTGTACCATGCAGAAAAAAATTGATCATTTAGTGTATGATTAACTGACCATGAATAGCATCTTACTCAGAGTATGATGTGATATATATCTGGTTTAGCATCCCAAAATAACTACGGCTATGAGGAACACAATAGTTGAGGGCTCCGGTATAATTTCGACCACCTGGGGTTCTTTTACATGCACTGACACCGCACGGTGCATGACAGCCTATTGTTTCGCCTCTATTGAAATGCCTCTGCTGTGGCTGGAACCAAATCTGCATCTTTGGGTTCAGCAGCCAAGCACTCTAACTACTGAGCCAGCACAATGGGGCCAAGTATCAAAATGCATGCCATTACATTTCCTTCTAGCCTGTGGTTTTCTTCACAGAACTAATGTATACAAGAAAAAGTAAATAGCAATATTGCACATTATATTCACATTTCAGCAAACATTCTCTAGGAAAAAATTTCTCATAATGTTTGCATGGAAACCATGAACATCTTACAAAAACAAAACAATGCACTTACTCCACTCCAATTATTAATGGGCAAGGTTGCATCTATGCTACTACACTGCACTTATCACAAAACCACAAGCCCCATCTGCTTTGGCCAATCACTTGATGAAACTAACGGAGACAGATGTCGCACACCACAGACTGGTCGTCTCGCAACATATCTCTGCATATGTTACATTTCAATTTCATGCCTTTCCACTTAGTTTCAACTGTTGCCAGCATTACTAGTTACCCATCTTTTCTGAAATTCCTTTTTTACGCTGTTGGGATCAGCATCCTTGTTAACGATGGTCTCTGGAATTTTCGATGCTATCATTTTCACATCTTCCTCATCTGGAAGAACAAAGGAAATAAGCGTTGAGCAGAAAAAAAATTAGGGAGACTCCTAATGTCCACTGTAAGGGTATGGTGTGCCAGCATTAATGGTTCTTGTCTGCAGATCCCACTGTGGATTCCCGTTAATTTACATGCCCTTTGCTACAAACATAATTACTAATTCCTTAATTCATGTCTCTGTTATCTCAGATATACTCATTAGCATACGGTCGTAGGCTGCCCTGTTAGGTGATAGACAACCTGGCATAGACCTCTGTAAGCCTCAACCTTTCTTAATTGGAGCTGAAACGTCGCAGAACATATTTCAAATATAACTTTGTAAGCTTGACTTAACAGCTCCTGCCATGTCGTGTGGCCTCGTGACATTTGGCTCGTGGCACTTTTGGCTTGTGCACAGGGGTCATCTGTTAAATACTGGTTAACATGCATGACAAATACATTTTCACACAAACTGGTGGCAAATGGTCAAGTGGTGCACTGCAGATTCTGAAATGTATACCTAATATGCATGCAAGGATCGCACCATCACATAACATGATCAAGAGTTCTATCAGTACCTGTAGTTACATAGCATTTCAATGCCCATTAAAGGACCACCTCAGACAATGGTTGTTGTTACCACAAGACCTGTTCTAACAGCGTACTGATACCATTCCACTGAGCGATGGACATGTATATGCACACCCTAGATAGCTCATGATTGTGGATCTCATTTATTTCTACGACTTCCAAGGAGTTCCTGTCGTCAGAAACCCTACACTTTATGAAATCGGGACAGTTGTCTTGAAAGGTGATGAAAAGAAATAACTAGGTTACCCTGACGCAATGCTAAATTACAGAGGGTGAATATGCTGCATGAAGATACCAAGAAGCTTGTACAAAGAAAAGTGAGAGTGAAATGGCAGGATTTTTGAAACAATGAAATAAACTACAAACTATACTTGTCAAACCTGTCATTAAGGAATGGAAATCATGCAGTAATCAAAAACACAACATGGAGGCCATTTTAGGTCATCTTCACAAGACACATATCCACACCTCACACACAGCTTCATACTTATGAAAGAGGACAAACCAATATGCAAGGAGTGTGGAGATGAACTAACAATAAACCATATCTTACACGTGCGCCAGAGTCGAGAAAATAAGAGGAAACATTTTGTACAATTTTGCAACAGATCCTTTTCCATACCAGCATGATTCTAGGAGAGACGTGCAAATTTTCTGCATTTTTGGTTTCCTAAAATGTTCCTAAACAAGCTACATCCTAAAGAACATTTTAGTCATTACACACAAAATAAATACATTACACAAGCTTGTTCTTGGTGCATGGCAGCATTAGTTGCTTATGCACCATAAAAATCAATACAATGCTGTAAGGTTAGCTATGTTATGAGACAAGCTTTCGGTCTGGTGTGGTCCTTATTCACGTGACAGCGCTGTCATGAGGGTCTATGTCCCAGCGATCGGAAAGTGACCTATTCCAATAATTCTACAAACTGAAGGCGATTCTACAGATTTCTAAAGACTGGAGTGCTCAACTGTTTTATCAACGTCCGCCTGCTTTGACAGCCTGGAGTGAAACTGTTGAAGAGAATACATTTTTTAACATTTAACGCGTTTCTGAAGGCGTTGCTTTCAATTACGGGGCCCACAAAAAGCAGCTGAATGTCAAACGCCGCCTAGGTAGGCTTTCTAGCTAGACAGCGGTGTAACGTGGAAAATCGCTCCGCCGGTCCATCGCTGGCGCCGCTGACTTGACAGGCGAACTGTTCAAACTTATAGCTACAGACCACACCTGAAACACTGAATTGCGCATGATCAAGACAGAATTTCTCTAACACTGAGCACTGGTAGCTATCGATTTCGCGCCCAATATTGTGAAAATCTGTCCTCTCTTCGATCATTGATACGTCCACGGTTGAACATTTATGCGCCTCGGGGTAGGCCAGCCGTTGGAACATGGATGCGTGGTTGTAGCAACGATCACTTGCATGGCACACTCTGCAAAATTCCAAGAGTCAGCTTCTGCAACGAAATGTGCAGCGCACATTTTCTACCGCGTACCTAAGTCCGGCGATGCATGCATATCGATCCCGATCGTTTCAAAGCTGCGCGGCCGATCAGTCGGGTCACGCTAACCTCGAGCATGCGGAGGTTTAAACTACATGTACGCAAAATTCAACGACAAGAAAAAGATGCAGGCTAAGCACAATGAACATTGCTGTTCACATGGAAATCGGATCATTCGCGCTTCCGTCTTTCCGGTTGTGCACTCTTGCGGTGCGGTGCAGTAGGTCTTCGCCTCGACGAGTCGATGTGCAGCTCGCCGCAGTAGCAGCGCAGGCCTCTAGTAGATTCGGCATGTCTTCTGCCACGACTCTGAGGTAGAATTTAAACGAAGAATTTAGCTAGAAACATTCTGTTTCCTCGGTCTGCATGTGAGGAACAAGCATAATGCCATTTCACATACATACTTTGGACTGCTGAATGTTCTGCACGGCGAGGTGCGTGTGTGTTGTGCCAGCGCTAGATCTTCGGAGGTCGATGCACGACCTAAGACAGCGTAAATGCTAGGAATAGCTCGCTCGTATTACGGGCAGATCGAGGTGATAGTTTAGTGCGAAGCGAAAGCTGCTCGTGAATGTGCGTATCTCGATGCCAGCTGGTGGAGCTGGTGCAGTACGTAGCATCGCCTGCAGCTATGTGCGTGACAGCGATGCTTGCCGTACACAACCCTAAGTGAAGACCGTATTCTATGTTAGAACGGATGCACTCTTCGTAGCACCTCATCGAGAGTATAGTGAACTATCGAGAGTCCGGCTAGCTGATATCATAGAGGATAAGATCATTCACGCGTAGCAAGCGGAATGTGGCCGCGTTCGACGTGCATATAGCCATGAGCCTGTATATCGACGTCCGCCGTATCTTTACGAGAATCGAATGGATACGTCGGACGTACCTTTAGAAAATCCAAAATGCGCATATTACTGCTATGAGGGCAATCTGGCAGGAAACAATCAAATAGAACTAGTGGCTTCTGCGAGTCGAGTAGTTCTCAAATAAGCATATCTGTAAGGCTACAAATCGCAACTACGTTTACTGCCTTTATCACGCGACCTACACTTTTTTTTGCCAATGCACTGGGCCAGCGGTTTTGCGTCGGTACGACGCATCGTTTGAGGTGAGCTTTCTTCGTTTCCGGTCCATGCCGAGCTTCGAATGACGCCGAGGTTCATTTAGGACTTCCAGTAGAAAGTAGTACGAACACATGAACCCAATCGGTGTGCCAAAACTTGTGAAAGCGAACGTTACTTCCACTCGGAGAAGCCGTGCTGCAATCGATCGCGACGTACACGGTTGGCATATCGAGCACTCAAACACGCACAACACGCCTAAACCCAGAACCTAACGGTGACAGGAAAAATAGGCGAAGTCTGAGCACTGTAGACGTTGTAGGAAGTATGCTTCCTCTTTTTTTTTTTTTTTTTGAGAAAGGTTACGAGAGAGGCGTCGGGAAGGTGGGGGAGCAAAGCTGCGACAACGCGTAGGGTGAAAGGGCCACCCAAGTACATTGTAGCAACCTTTTTTTTTTTCGGTTTCCGGCTTTCCGTGTAGTGCCATAGTTCAGGTCATCCGGCCGAAATAAAGGAAGCGAAGCTCGACACGCTATTCTCAGTGATGCAGCGCGGAGGCGAGCAACTATACGAGTACGCGCCGCGGCGCCCGCTCCTGAAACACTCCACCCACCACTCGGATTGAACACACTTGTCGATTTCTTTGACCTGGAACCGTATTTAGATCGTATCTTTGATGACGCCGGGAATAATAATACTTAAAAAAATTACAGCAGCGGCCGCACAACCAAGTTGTACCGGTGGTATGAGACTGCTCAAGACGTTGTGCTCCATCACGAATGTTCACAAAAAGAAAAAGAAAATAACAACAACAAATTAGATTGGAACCATTGTCATTTGGAGTACCCGGCGGAGCGAGGTATAGCCGTCGTTACCGAAAATCTGAACTTGAGCGTCACCTCTCGCTCTGTTCCAGAGCGAAGCGAGAAGCAGACACCACCCGTAAAGTGAGCTTTACCACCCGTCCTGCTCCGCCGCCGCCGCCGACCGCGCGTCACGTGACAGTATTGTTGAAGAAATGCGTTTGCGTGAGCGAATAATTGATATAATGTATTTTTATTTGCTAACTTTAACAGCAACCTACTATTGTATGGGAAATAATGATTATATCTGCGTTTCCAAAAGGCTAAACATGACGTAGGCGAGTACTTCTAATTCCGGCCTACAGGGTCGCATGGTCGCTTCAGGAACGCAAAAATGCTTTGATTTCAGAATGGTATTATTAAATGCAGAAGCAATATTTCGACGAGATATTTTGGAATAGGCATACCTAATGTTTACTGAAGCAAGGAAAATTGCAACTGGGCTGCTACATTTTCGTTTCACGACCCCTTTAAAGCCCCTCAATAAGCTGAAAGTAACGCCGACGAAGATTGCCGCCCTCCTCTTCTCCGGCGCTTTCTTTCGGTGTTCGACCTTCCCATTGGCCGAGTGCCGTCACGTGTTTCTACGCGCTTTATTCTTGTTTTTGTGTTGGCTGCATTTTCCTCCCCCCCCCCCCCCCTTGGTGCTAACCAACGCTCGCGTCGCATATATCGTCGCGTGTTTTGCTACGGCTTGCGTCTCTTTCGCGCTGTTTTTTGTTTTAATTTGCCTCGTTCGAAATGCCATGTTGCTGCGCTTTTGGGTGCAGCACACGCAGGCGTGATGGCAAACGGTTGTTTGTAACAAAGTCCGCGAATCGAGATGCGGCTCGAAGGAGCATTTCGCGGCACCGAATCGCCCGGCCAGCCTTCAACTGAACGCTATGGTCGCGGCTCTGAGTTAAATGAGCAATTGGTCATAGCCTAATATGTCACCACACACTCTGTACGGATTCGTTCATTTTTTTCGCCTTGCCAAGTGCCGCATGCCCGCGCGTCATATCTTTTACTCTTTCCGCGTTAGACATCGATTAAATATAGAATAAAGTCCTTGGTTTTTAGCTACTCAGGCATGCTTTCTGAGGCGTTGCCTTTGTCGTGAACGTAAGCTAACTGCACGTTTTGAGTCTAACGGCTCTTAGGCGACCGGATAAAGCCACATATTTAGTGCTCTACTTTCATTTGGTGTGCTAGTTCTCGATTCGCACGCCACGCATGCAAGTGCTGATAGATCTGCAGCCTAATTTGAAAACACATGGAAGGCAACTGCTGCCACGCTTCTCAAGTTTACCGGCAGCTCGCTATCCAGTCAAAGCTGCAAAGAAGCCATACACAGACTGTCGTACGCTGCGAGCATAGCACGGGCTGATTGATCCCTGCGTGCCGAGTCCGCCGGTATATGACGGGGACTTGGCGCCATCTGTCGTCGTCGAATGATTAGTGCATGCGTACTGACGCTCAGGCGGTAAGCGGTAGCGCTGAACTACAAATCTCTCTTATCATCCAGCGCCCTTCACAGCGCTGCCGCTCGCACCACGCACGCGTTTCGGAGAGCGTGACGTTGAGTGACTTCGCACGCTCGATAGCGCTGGACTGATACAAGTGCCGTCGCGAAGACGCCAGAAAGGAATAATGTGAACCACGGTGGAAGGAGATTTCTTCCGCCGTGATGCAAGCGCCGCACCTATCACAAAGCCAGCGCGACTAGCGCGACTACCTCTCCCTCTCCCAAGATTACGCAACCCTTTCCCCTCAGCTTCTATACCCTCGCACCAATCGCGCGCAAGAGACAAACATGCCACCACTCGGCCCCGCACCTGCTCCGCATTTCTTTTATGTGGGCTGTAAATTTATGACGGGGGCTGTACAAGCGCGTTGAAAAGAAATCATCCAAGCGTGCCTGTTGCGAATTTTTCACATTTTCTTTATCGCGATGGTACATCAAGGTGTACAGTTGAGGACGAAATATTACCTAGTACGCTTTTCATGCTTGAGAATTTCTCACTTCTTCCGTAGAGGAGACACCGATGGTTACCTTGATGCATATGCGAGAGCACCAGCGGCCTGTGTTAAAATATTTATAATGTCCCTCCTAATATTAGCTACATAAGGCGTATAGAACTTTCGAAGCCAATGCGTGCTCCGTACATTTTTTTGTTGCTTTTATCGACGTAACGCGTTTCACGTGGATCTTTGCGACAGCTTAGCCGGGACTCGCTGGATCAAGATCAGGTAAACTTACACAAATCGTCCTCGGAGTTAACGGTCTCTTCTAAATCTAGCTTTTCTCGGTATGTTCGGCGAGGACAAATAAAAGACGTCACATAGAAAGCATAAGAATCTTTAGATGTCACTGATACCGAGGTCTGCTATCAAACATTGGTTTTGTGCGATACATAGGCAGGTTGTGTGCGATACACAGCCCATCAAACGAATCGTTTACGTCGGGTGTATTCATACATAGCGCCAGATAATGATACTAACCACCGAATTGACCAGTAACAAAGAAAGTAGAAGAGTAGAGAAACCCTTTGACACTTGCCTTTAATGGAACAGTCAATATAATTTCGTATTATTCTCACACAGCAAATTTTCCTCGACAGTAAAGTCTGAGAAATGAGAGCTGAGATAACAGCACTGCAGTTGCATGTGTGCACTCTGAAGAGTCTACCGCAACCAACTTAACGGCAGAGCTACTTCCGGAAAACCGGCGCATGCGCGAACCGGTTGGTGGGATGGGTCTGTTACACAAGCCTGCACAAATGTCCGATTTATGTAACACAAGGAAATCATTCTTGTACGCAGAGTGGACATGGCGTATCAGGGGCCATCAAGGCAGCTCTCCTCTGCGTTCTTCGATGCACTGGAGCTGGCCTGGAAACGTCAGGTAGATCTAGAAAATGCAAGGGGACCCTTCTCGGGACAAGCCGTCGACGTCTCGCGGCCCTGTGCTGGGACCAAAGGCCAGACATGCCAAATCGCCCTCAACCTTTCAGCGTTGAACGAGTTCTTGTGCCACGCTGGGCTCGAAATTCGATATTTGTCCGAGGGAAATGGACAACTCTGTTTATTCACCTTCTCCGCCCTGCCTCCCGTAATCAGAGACGAACCGGAAGTTGCGCTTCAAGTGGCCGCACTTTTGCGCTTGCTTTTTAAGAAACATTGCTGTGTCACGTCGGTGTGCGCCAATCTAAACGAACTGAATGTTCCCGAGGAGGTCCTGTTCGATGCTCTTCAAGGCAACACATGTCTGAAGAAGCTTGTACTCGACACAAGCTTCGGCGATATGCCGGAGGAAGCGTGCACCGCTATCGCCACCCTAACAGCTTTGGAAGAACTCGAGTGTAAAGCCGAGGAATGCTCTCCAGAATTTTCATCGGCATTGTCGACGCTTCTTGGCATGGCGCCGCTGACCGCCCTGAGGATACCCAAGTTGGAAATGGACGAAACGGCAAAGAATGAATTCTTGGAAGCTCTCAAGCATAACACCACACTGAAAGAAATATCCGTGCACGAGTCGGTGTTAAAGGAAGACTGCGGAAAAGTGTTTAGCGAGTACGTGAAAAGGAGCCCTACGTTGACTACACTGAGTATCGTGGCCAGCTCTCAGCTGGGAGGTCAAAGATGTCTAAACAACTTGCTTCTGGGCCTCTTGGAGAATAAGACCATAACAACGCTCACCCTGAGAGGTTTCTCGTTCGGTTGGCCTCATAACGTAGTGAGTTTTGAGAGAGTTCTATCAGAGAACAGGTCTATTCGTGCGCTCCACATTGTCGACACTCCTGTAAGTGAGATTTATCAGATTGGAAGCAGTTATGACAGCTGGCTTACCGCCATCGCTGACAACGATACCTTAGAAGAACTCACTCTCCCGCTACATATTTGGACGACAAACATGTGGGAGCGTTTTTTCGATGTTCTTGAAGGGATGGAAAACCTGAGAAAAGTGACTATGCAGATAGCTGATCCTGATATGAGTAACTGTCTGTGGGTCCATAAGGTGCTGAGGGAGAGCGGCCTACGACAGAAGGTGTCTCTGAAAACATGCCGAGTTCTCGACTATTTTGAGCAATTAGAATGCGGACTGGCTTTAGAGGAGCCTACCTGCAAGTATAGACTGATGGACTTGACAGCATTAGGCACGATGCCTTCAGCAGATCAGGTAACGTCACTGAGCCTGGATATCAGAAAAGGTGACCTGGCGGTTTCTTCAGCCCTTGCAAGCTACATAAACGCAGCCTCGGTGCTTGAATTTCTCTCGCTCTGTATAGAGTCGGAGGTGCAAATCGTCAGCTTTGCGAATGCGTGGTGGACTCTGATCCTCGAATCACTCTCTCTAAACAAGGCGATAAGAACGCTGAGGTTCGTCTGCGTTACCTTCATGGAGGCCAGTGAGCTGGAGAGTCTAGCCGACATGGTCAGAGGAAGCCGGAGCGTCAGGCAAATAGCGATTTTCGACGAGTCTTCAGCGTTTACTCGACGCCTCGCCGATGGCATCCAAGAAAACCGTTGTCTGCTGAGCGCCATCCTCTGCGACGACTCGTTCACCGAAGCCACAGAGTGTTGGTTTGCTGTCAGAGACGTGGCACAGCGCAACTCCGACCTCCTCGTCCGCGCCGCGCTCTTCGTGAATGGCTCACGGATCGACAGGTAGGAACTCGCTGCATCAATAGGGCATGCTAGGGTCAACCACCTCTTATTTCCGTGCAATGTATTTCCGAGGGGCATTTTCGTACTGTAAATGGTACGATTAGCTGGTCTGCCTGTTCTTCTAAAAGCTGGAGACATCCGGGTCTATTGCATGGCTTGAACGTTCTCAGACATCACAGGTGTCAGAGTAATGTCTAAAAGCACTTGCTGCTGAGCTAGTTGGTTTCGGTTCATAACCAAATAGTTTTAAGGCGCATAAAACAGACAAGACGCACAGGTAGGTGACGGGAAGTTGGCGCTTCCTCCCGTCACCTACCTGTGTGTCTTGTCTGTTTTTTGAGGCCTTAAAACTGTTTAATTAAGAGTCGGAGTAATGGCTCTACTGAGCGCCACAGCGATGTTAGTGTCGAGCTCCTCCACTAAATGTATGATGGGGGTCAACTGAAAGGCACTGGGATAAAGGGAGCAGCTGCTAAAACAGTCCGACGCTAACCAGGTTGAGCACCGAGCACGCACGGCAATAGCAATGTCACCAAGCAGAAGGCCTATAATCGTCCTTACAGTGCTTCATCGTATTTGAAATCTCCATGTCAATATGTCATCGCAAAGTTTATGTGGAATGCAGAAAACGCAGATATTTTAATTATTGGCTATGCCGAATACGGAGGTTATATGCCCTTAAAAATCCCGTGTAAAAGCGTAGAAAAATAGTGCAATATGGGACCTCAATATTACCGCCGATCACTATGTCAAACTACGCTCCGCACCCCTGAAAGTAGCTCTTCTCCTGACGGCGCTCTTCAGTCATTTTACTCGCGTGGTCGTGGGTCGGTCACGCGGCCTTGCGATCCAGGCTCCGTATTCCGAGTCTGCGTAGTTATCGAAGTGTCGCTATATCACGTGGCTTCGAGTGATCTGATTGATGGAAAAGCCGGAACATAATATTGCCACCTCTTCCCGATACGTAGTGGCAAAACCCGGTTCCCGCATTTCGACCAATCAGGCGATGCGAGGTCACGTGAGATAGCGACACTTCGATAACGACGAAAACTCGGAATACGGGCCCTGTTGTCAGCGCTAGGGCTACGAAACTATGTTACGAGACGAACGAGGTGCTCTTGATATTGGTCTTCAGATCCCATCCGGTTTCCGTATAGACCCTATTCACTATCAGGTTTAGCAGGCGGCGGTTGTGGCAACCCTGTATTGCGGAGACGCTATAATGTTGGACGGTTCGAAACTAAAAAGCGTCTACCAGCGTCCTCCCTGCTGCGTGTCGTTCATTTGTCGGATACTTGAGAAGCCGTTTAGAACGACGTCCAACCAGAGCTGGGATATCACCGACGCCGTGTCATGATTCGCCATAGGCCCTCTCTCTCTTTCTTTCTCCCTCTCTCACGTTGCGTTATGCGTTCCATGGTTGCCAGGAAGACTGCAATGACGTCACGTGAATAAGCTCTAAGGCTTAAAAGTGAATACGCGAACCCGCGTCACGCACATCAACGTCCTGGCAACGTCCTGGCTTTTTATGTCGGGCCACTTATGAAAATCTCATAGCAAGGCGCATACTTTCCGGTATGGAGAAGCAAATTTTTCGTCTAATTTTTTTAACGAGACAGCGATAAAATTGCTGTTACACAGAAATGCTGGTGTCGGCATTGTGAGCGTATAATCATGGGACTGACGCTGGCAGGCTGTATACCTGGCATGACCGGCCAATAATATTTTGCGCGACCTGACAAATCCGCATCATATCCGAAAGTTAAGAGGTGCGCCCAGCTCTGCTTGCTTATTTCAGGTACGAAAGTGGAATAAGAATCAACTTTCCGACTCTCCTGGATGCCGAGTTAGCTATACACTCTTAATCTGGTTCCACATAGGTTCCAGTTATAAGTGGAACTTTTAAAAAAGTTCCGCTTATAAGTGAAACATTTCTCAAAGTTCCACTTATAACCGGAAAGTATGTGGAACCAGGCTACACCAGGACTACAGGCTACACATAGGCCGGGGCACATTCATACGGCTTGGTTAAAGCGGGCCTTTATATCACTGGTGGTCATTTATACTATCGCGTCATGCCGTTAAACGAGGAGCTTGAGTATCTCCATTGCCCCTAATTTGTCTTCGGAACCTGATGTGAAGGCTGGAAATTAACAAAATTTTAATTCACTGCAGATGGCTCGTGCAGAAAACGGAAAACCGTTTATACTTTTGCTGAATTTGCGCGTAGAAATGGGTCAATGCGCGCAGCTTATTAGTTGTCTTAGACACCGGTCTACGCCCAGAAAAGCGCTGAGATAGTCAATCCTCATATCTTATTTCGCGACATGTATCTTAATATTAATTGCCGGGAGTTTTGCGTTTTATCTCAGGTTAGCTTTAGAATAACACCGTGAGGATCGTAGTGTCTTCTGCCACTACGATTCTCACTGTGTTATTCTGAAGACATCCCTCGTAGCTTCAGTAAAGACCGTAGAGTTTCATTTGCCGTGATTCCTGAGGTAAACATGATTTTCAGCTCACAACTCCTCACGCGTTTTTTTTTTCCAAGAAGACAGCGATAAAAAGCCTTTTCTTCAGCGCAGCACCTCTGTCTTAGTACTCACCGCAAAGACACCGGAATTTTAGTGTCATTTACGATAGCCGATATTTTCGGCAATAGCTTAAAACCTAATGCTAGCTAAAACCTTTTCATTGACGCTAGCTTGAAACCTTTTCATTGAAGAGAGAACTGATGGGACACTTCTTACTCGTGGCGCGTTTTCTAGTTTTAGTAAAGAGTTTTTCACAGGTTCTTTAAGTCAATAGATGCTTTTAGCCTAGCAGACACTTACTGACCTCTGGCGTCTCTCATAGTCCCTTTGGTACGCTAAACCCCATAAACCAACCATACCAACCAACCTCTTAGGCACGCGCGATGGCCATACCTTGCCCGAATGCTGTCACCGCGCATCCAGGTCAACGTCTACGTGAGTACGTCTCCGAGATGTCTCTGGTGTCCCCTACCAATGTCGTCGTGCGTGTGGAAAGTGCCGTACTAGTACTGTCCTGCTCACGCATGATTTTCTATTCCGACAGGCGACACGCGGCAGCCCTGGAAGAAGTAGCCCGCCATAAGTTCCTCGTGAAAAGTATGGCCGAACTTGCGTCCATCAAAGAGGACGATGTCGGTGCTGCGGTAAGAAGCGCTCTGAACACCATCGAAAGCATGGACTCGTTTTTCCGGCTGGCCGGTGTCGTCAAAGAGCAAGTCGTCTGCTACCCGCCAGGGGACGAACGCATGCAGCTCTCCGACCTCCCCGAGGATTGCTGGAGACACGTTAGGCAACACCTGACTCTCGATGACGTTGAGCAGGTCGCATTATTACAGTAACAAAACTTTAATCTGTGCCAGTATCTAGAACTCCACTGTGTATAGGACGAACAGATGCGCGCTAGTATGATTTCTATTTGGAAGTACAAAAAAAAATTAAAGAGCAGATCGCGCTTTCTACAGGTGCGATTAGCACGCAGCGTGAGAATAAAGTTTGACAGTTGAAGTACTTTGTCACCAATGATTTATTATTTGCCGAAACTTAAAAGAAATCAATCTTAATTGCTGTGTAATAAAAATGCAAATTATGATCAATTCTGCGCGGCTAGGAACTATAAATATGCTCAGATAAGAGCAATAAATCAGCATGGAAATGTTAATGATTCAAGAGCCAGCTGTACTTGCACGACTTAAATGTTTAGCTCTTCTGCCGTTTACTTTGAGCATGCGCACGCGCGCCCCGCTATTACCCTCTTCCCCTAACCGATACGGTGCCCCTAATCTGAAGCTCTGTATTAAGCGAGTAATAAAGAGCATGCACACGAACAGGGAGGGACAAGAGGCGCTGCGGACGGGAGCCGCTAACGCCTTGAAGTCAAAGCTTAAGTGTCCACCTCCACACCTCTTCCCCAACATTTTTTGAAGAGAAAATAATACTTACAGAAACTAGCTAATCAACGGAGAGTGCTATACCGGTACTTCGTATAGCACGCTCGTGATTATCTAGTAAACCAAAACAGCTAAGAATACGCATTATTTGTGAACAGAAGAATAAAGCCTTACATGCTACTTTTGTCATGCTCTCAGTAAAAAAAAAAAAAAAAAGGAACGCCTTGCTTCGGAACAACCTCGTTGCCTTCTGTTTTTATTTGTATTATTTTTTTTTTAGCGAGAAAAACTGGCTTGCAATTGCACTACTCGGTAATGGGAAGTTTGACCACAGCTTTCCAGGCATTTTAGTTAAAAAAAAATAATAGATTCCCTCCAATCTTTTATGCGTGAAAACGCGAGGACATTGCGAGGTCCTGGCCTAGTTAGTTATGAGCTCTTACTAGGTTTCGTTGCTTTTCCGACGTGAACAAGTTTATTTTACGCGTCTACTTTTCTCAGTAGCCTCGTTGTAGCTTTTTTTTAGGTTCCTATTATTTTTGTTCTCGGTTTTCTTTTGTTTATTTTCTAGTTTTATTCTACATTAGGTATTATATATTTTTATTTTCTCGTGTTTCATTTTATTTTTCACTTTTGCTCTTGCTTTACTTTTATCGTCTGACTTACCTTTCTTTTGCTTTTTTGTTACCTCGACGCCCAACAGTGTCCTTACGCTTGAAAGGAGAATTATGAACTCATCTCGGGAAGTCTGCCTGGAGTAGGGATTAGTGCACTGGAGTGAGACGCGGAGGGTGGTAGTTCGAGTCCTGGCGTGAACACGAATTGTTTCCGCCGACCGCACCTGGGGTCGACACTGCGTATAGGCGCTCTTTTATCAACAGGCATACCAGCCGGCTCTTTCTGATGGTTGGCGTAGTGGGGAAAGTGCCGCAGCAGTGCCGAGTCTAGGGGGCCAGTTATTTTATTTGGTTCATAAGGTTTATAAACAGGCTCATACCATGAGAGAAGCCGTATTAAAGGTTCGCATTTCGACCACCTGGCGTTGTTTCACGTAAACTGACATCGCGCATAGTGCACGAGCTCCTTGCTTTTCGCCTCCATTGAAAAGCGGTCGCCGTGGCCGATATTTGATCCCGCGCCTTTGGGTTGGGTGTGCAGTCGAGCGCACTGACCACTGAGTAACTGCGGTGCTAGAAGCAAACATGATCATCATCAACCGAACTATACCGCCTGGAGGGTGAAGTTCTCTCCTATATTTCTCCAATTAAGCATGTCCTATGCTAGCTGCATCCACTTCACGCTTGCGAACTTCTTAACCCTCTCCGCCCACCTAACTTTCTGCCGCCCCCCACTACACTTTCTTTCCCTTGGAATCCAGTTTGCTACCCTAAGCGCCATCGGTTAACCTCGCTTCGCACTATATGTCCCGCCCATGCCCATTTCTTCTTCTTGATTTCCACTAGAATGTCAGTGACTTGAGTTATTTCTCTCACCCACATTGTACGCTTCCTATCTCTTAACGTTACCCCCACCATTTTTCGTTCCATAGCCCTCTGCGTTGACCTCAACTTATGTGATGAGAATGGCGGATAGCCCTAACTGTGAAAGATGCAGCTGCGAAGAGACCACACAGCATCTCCTTTGCGAGTGCCCTGCTTTTTCAAGCGAAAGATATGCGCTTCGTTCGGCTCTGAACCATCTTGACAACCGTCCTTTCACAGAGGAGAAAATCCTCGGCCCATGGCCACAGAAGGCGTCTAACGGCAAAGCCTTCAAAGCACTTCTGTGTTTTATGAGAGACACAAACTTGATTGAGAAACTGTGACTGTGCTCCTCGCCGCCTTACCTTTCCTATCATTCTCTTCTATCTTTCTCCTTTAAACTCCTCATTCCCCTTCCCCAGTGCAGGGTAGCAAACCGGAAGCTTTCCTGGTTAACCTCTCTGCCTTCTCTCTCTATCTCTCTCTAAGTAGAACGCTCTTGGTTAGCCTCCACGTTTCAGCCCCATAGGTGAGTACAGGTAAGATACAACTGTTGTATACTTTCCTCTTGAGCGATACCGGTAAGCTAGAAGCAATTTGTTGCGGTGAATTAAGTTGCAGCATGATATTGTAACGGTTGTTTTTGTTTTTTTTTTCGAAGAGTTTGCCACAAGGCATAAGTTCAGAAAGGGGGAATGGGATGCAGGAGATAGGAAGTTAAAAGAAGGAGTGAAGTCCAGTTGCCCTTATGTATTCGAGAAGGTTGGCAGTATAGCGATTGTCCATTGTCCATTTCTCATAATCACTATCGCGATTCCACCGCAGGCCCACCTTCATGATTACCCGTTGCCTAATGTGCGTCGTTGATGGACACGTCCACAACAAGTGACGCACATCGCAGACGTCAGGTGGAGTCTCACAGTGAGGGCACCGGTCAATCACTGGTAGATCTTTTTCCCGCCATCGATGTCGAACAGATGGGGTCAGAGCCGCCCCTGCCCTGATCCGGCGCACTGTCACCTCCTCCTGCCGAGTAAGACTACGGGGGAGAGGGTGCGAACACGGAGGAATGAGAGCTCGTGTTCGCTGGCGCAGAACTTGCGAATCGGAAACGTGGGACAGGAACGGATCTGGGGTAAGAGGGGAAGGTGGTGGATCGTCTGATGTGTTTGTATGCGTCATAGCATCTGCTTGTATGTTATGTGGATCGCGAGCATGGCCACAAATCCAGTGTATGCGAATAGTACATGGGTACTTTGAACATAGCACATGTATGGACTGTGTTATTTGGAATGTGCGTCGAACGGCCTTAAGCTGTTTAAGGGCAGTGAGAGAGTCTGTGTGAAGATGAACTGCATTGAATGTAGGAAGTGGTTGAAGGGAATGTATGGCATTGTAAATTGCTTGAAGTTTCAGTGCCAGAGGGGTGCACGTATCCGCGGTATATGTTACGTGAGTGTTGAGGTGCGGATGAGAGGGACTATACACAGAAGTAACTCCGCGCCCTGCAGTATGTGATGCATCGGTATATAATATGCACCCTTCAGGCAGATGTGCGGATGATACCGACGGGGAAGCAGTGGGGCAATTGTCCGTGAGCTGGCAATACGACCATGGAGGTAGTGTCTTTAAATGATGTAGTTGTAAAGACTGTTTGCGAGCTCTGTTTGCCATCCGCTGATCAACGAGTTCAGTGAGCGTATTTAGCTGGGCATACTCCTGAAGTACTGGTATGGGTGTTAGGCGGGGTAGATATGTTATTGCACGCATAGCCTCACGATTGATGGCCTCAAGGGAGTCCCACTGTCTGCGGGTGAGACGTTGAAACTGTGCCTGGTATATTATACGTGGCTGGAGGACAGGGCGAACAAGCTGGCGGGCCGTGTGAGCACGCGCGCCGCCAGAGCGCTTAGCTATGCGACGAATGAGACCTAAAGTAGCGTGAGCGGTCTTACGGATGGCTGTCAGCCACGGGGTGCCAGTCCCAGAGGAATGAAGAAGACCAAGAATGCGAACGGTTTGTACCTGAGGAATTGGGGTATTATCATAAAATTTATAGTGGGAGCTTTCCGTAAGCCAGCTTTATTTCCAATTCGAATGAAACAGGATTTTGTATGCGAAAGAGTTAGGCCCAAAGGAGGGAGGCGAAATGTCAATACATCCAGCGCATGCTGGAGGGCCGCCTGATGGACAGACGTATCTGGGTGACAACACCATAAGGTTATATCATCGGCATACGCAAGCACGCGTATAGAAGGGATGGCCTCTAGGGCTCGAAGAAGTGGAATGAAGGCCACATTAAATAATGTAGGGGCGAGAACGGAGTCCTGGGGCACTCCTCTGTTTGAGGGGAAGTGACCAAAGGGCTTTTCATGGACACGCACACTGAATGTTCTATTTGTTAGAAAGGCGTGAATGGCGAGGAGAAACCTGTGAGGAAGACCAGGAGTTTGTAGGGAGGCAAGAATGGCTGAGTGAAGGATGTTATCATATGCCTTTGTTATATCTGTAGCGATCACAGTTCTAACAAGATGACTGTGCGGAGAGTGGTGAAGCACGTCAGCAGCGAAAGTAGCAAGATCGTCCTCCGTTCCTATTTGCGGGCGGATGCCAATTTGGGATTCTGGATAACAATCATGGGATTCCAACCACCACGATAAGCGAGTGGCGAGAATGTTTTCGTAAAGCTTGCAGATTGTTGGCGTCAGGGAAATTGGACGAAGAGCCGAGAGAGATACTGGAGGATTACCTGACTTCGGTATTTGAACAACAATAGAATGCTTCCACTCGTCCGGCATGACACCAGAATGCCACACGTCATTTAATGCATCAAGCAGGGCCTGCAAAGCAGTCTCTTCCAAGTTGCAGAATAAGGAGTTAGGTATGCCGTCGTGCCCGGGAGCAGAGTTAGATTTCAGGCGTTCAATGGAGGCCAGCAGCTCTGCCATGGTTAGATCAGAAGTAATCGCATCGGGGGGTTTGTTAACCGGTAAGCATGGTGGAGAAGTTGAGGTGGAATCATAGTGGGGAAAAAACTGTCTGGCCGCCTGTTTTGCAAATGTGTCCTCATCTACATTCATAGCAAGGCGAATGCTCTCTGTGTAATCAAAAACTTGAGAAGAGCGCTCCATGGCGTGAAACACTCTCCAAAGTTGTCGATTACTCTGCTTGGAGGACAGGCGCTCACACCATGAAGCCCAACGTTGCCTTCCTAGACGCTTTTCATACCGCCTCGCACGCGTGGTAGACCGGTGAAGCGCGGGGATAGCCGATGGGTCATCGGGGTTACGAGCAGCATAATGATCTGCCTGGCGACGCAGAGCCCAAAGATTCGGGAGGTGGATGTCCGGGTTTGGCTCGTCTTCATTTACAGTGGTGGTAATCGTGTGGGACGCAAGAACAGCAGAGAGAGTAGACAATGCTGATGATGGGGTGAAATCAGATAAGCGATTGTCTGCGCGTACAGAGTCCCATGATGTTATTCGTACGCTACGGCGTATTTTACGTATCCGCGAAGGAGTGAGAGAGATAAAGATAGGACTGTGATCACTACCCCAGGTATCTGGTTCAACAGCCCAACAAGGGCTACCAGGGCCTAACCACCAAGTCAAACCTGGTGAATAAGGCCCACCTCGTGGACGGGTAGATGTATCCGGGTGGTTTAAAAGATGAAATAAATTTTCTGAAAAGCTTCCCTCGATGTGTGCACCCCTGGGAGAATCCGATGGGTAACCCCACGAGGTGTGTGCGCCATTGAAGTCTCCACCGACTAGAATAGAGATAGCCGAGTAGGTAGAACGCAGAAAACGAACCCATCCAAGATTAGGAGATGCGGAACCAGGACGGCCATAAAAGGAAACTAGTATAAGTGGCGTACGTACAGGCTTAACTAGGAGTGCTACCACCTCTTGGCGTGTGTTACACCAGCATGAAAGGTCGATCGGTGTGTGGGGAACTGAAGTGTGAATATAAATTGCAGATTTACCTGGGCTGAGGGAAGAGGTGATACAACGGCGATCAGGAATGGAAGGTGAATGGTAAGCGCAGAATCCTGAAAGGCGAGGAAGTGAGTTATGTTCTTGAAGTAAGAAGGCCCACGCCTTTAGCTTTTTGTCGCGAAGACGGATGTTCACTTCAGAGACCTTATTCGCAAAAGCCTCGACAATTCCACTGCACCACCAGAGACAGTGCATTATCCACTGCGAGGCCGAAGAGCTTCTACGATGAGGGAGGTCACCTGCTCCATAAGGGCTAATATTTTATCCACTGTCGGGGTATTCGGGGTTAACGTGTTGTCTGCACGTGATTGTGGTTTGACGCTTATTGGAGGTGATTCATTTGAAATCTTATCACGAGGTATTATAGTTCTTCGAGAGGGGTGAGAGCGACGCTGTTCTCGGAGCTGGGTGAGTTCGTCTAGACGTTGGCGAGCCTCTGCAATGGCATTGTCTAAAACAGCGTCTTTATCTGCGGCATCCACATGTGATTGGTGCACTGGCCGTTTTGGTGTACCATTTGATCCACGAGGGTGGGTCGCTTGTGCGTATGAACCATGCTGAGAAGACGTATGATGAGCAGGTGGGTCAAGTAAAGGAAATGCAGGGAAGTCGGTTTCATCACATGTAGGAGCAGCGAAGCGATTACTTGTAGGAATATCTGCTTTTCCAGGCGGCTTGCGCGGCGGCCTCGTTCACTTCTTCTTTGGACAAGCGGGGGAGCGCATGTCGTGGTCCGCCGATTTGCATAGGGCACAAAGCGCTATTGGTTCATTCATGTCGGCCACAGCTGCCGGATTAGGGCAGGTATTTTGCATGTGCCCTTCTTTATGGCAGTGATAACAAAATATACGACGAGGTCGGAAGGGCTATGGTTTGATAGTCGCACCATAATAGGTTAGGTACTCAGGCAAAGTCAGCGGGCCTTGTAGGGTGAGTAGGTATGAACCCCTGCGCCCCAGAGGCCGTGCTTGCAACACTGCGTGAGTTGAACAGCGAATGTTTGCTCGCACCTCCTCAGAAGGACTTCTGCTGTCAACATGGTAAACGACGCAGCGGAGGATGTCAGGGCCAGAGGCAAAATATATTTGCACTGGGTGGTAGGCTGTTGTACGTATATGGCTGGTGAGCGTGAGCTTCAGTACAGCCCAAGTGAAGCGAGCCGTAAATGCAGCTCCACGGTCGGTAACGATAGCTGCCCCAAGACGCAGGACTATGTCGTGGACAAAGAACCCGGCGACATCAGCAGCAGTACCGCTTGCAAGTGACACAGTTTCAGTGTACCGCGTCAAGTAATCCGTCGCGACCACAATCCACCGTTTTCCAGTGGACGACTCCGGAAAAGGGCCGAGAAGGTCTATGCCAATTTGCTGAAAGAGGGTCTTTGGGGGTGCTATAGGCTGCAGAAAGCCAGCTGGTCTCAGAGGAGGAGATTTACGCCGTTGGCAATCGCGGCATGTTGCTACGTATTTACTTACTGATATTAGTAAATTGGGCCAGTAGTACTTCAGCCGAATCTGCCAGTGTGCGAATGATCCACAAGTGGCCTGCGGATGGTTCATCATGACAAGCGCTCAAGATTTCGGGCCGTAACCGGGATGGCACAACAAGCAGAAACGTCTCCCTGGTACTGTCAAAGTTGCGCTTGTAGAGCACTCCACGCCGTAGAGTGAAGGACCGCAGCGCACGACGAAACAAACGGGGTACACTAGCATTAACACCCTCCAGGTACTGAATGAGTGGCGACAACTCAGAGTCGGTCCGTTGAAGTTGCGCCATACGAGAGATACTAACGGCACAAAATATAGGACATTCTTCGGTGATGTCTTGCGTAGCCGGTTCCACGGGTGCTTGTGATAAACAATCTGCGTCTTCGTGCTGCGGGCCCGACTTATAGAGACTGTCATGTCGTACTCCTGTAACCTTAGGCTCCACCTTGTGGGCGATTCCTCTGCCCGAGGGATGCGCACGACAAATACACAGCGGGCCGTGTAACAAACATCTTTAATCTCACAGGGGGTCGTCCAAGGCGGTGCGGGGTCGTCGTCCGGGAGGGCAGGGGGTCGTCTCCGTGGAGAAGCGCCAGGAGCGAAGAAGCAGGAACGAAGAGCAGGAGCGAAGAGAGAGCGAGACGGCGGCGCGTGCCTTCCTTTATAGCCCCCTCGCGCGGGACCGGTTATCCCCGAAGGAGCGGAGAGAGGGAAACAGGCAGCGCGCAGAGAGCATTGGGAAGTGGCGCGGCCTTCGAATGCGCGGCGCGCCACGGGCCCTACAGATATGTGGCGTAGGGCCCCACATTTCCCCCCCCCCCCCTCAGCGTCCGACCCGGGCTCCGCCAACAGCCGGTCCATGTCCATGTTCGAGCCCGGGTCGGCGTAAAATATGAAGGCTTGTCACCTGGCTCTGGCGGGATGCCATCTCAGCTGGTCCGTGGGATGGGAGAAGCAGCAGGCAAGGCGGGACTGTTCCGGCTGGTCCCTCACCGGCAGCGCCACATCCTCGGGGTCACAGCGCAGTTGGGCTCGGCCACGGATACGCCTGGTAGCGGCCCTGAGCTGCTACTCTACATCGCTGACCCCTTTCTACGTGGCGCCGTGCTGGATGCACTGGGACCCCTTTGCAGCAGGCGTTTCCGCCCCGGGCACACCTGGCTTCCTGAGGCCCTTACTCCAGGCCTGGGCAGCAGGCTCCAATCCAGACTCGTTGAAGACGGCCAGCATGGCCGCGCTGGTCACAATGATGGGCCACAAACCACGACAAACTAGGGGGGTACCCCTGTTTAAGTGGCCCCTCCTTGAACCATGCGCTGGGTGCGGTTTCCCGCCCCAGCGACGGTGGTTCATCTGGCTGCTGCAAAATCTTACCAGAATTCATTCTGAAAGAAGCAAGGACGTTAGACAAAGTAGTGTACTACCTTGGCCTCAGGTTATAGCATCGGTTGCGAACCGGGTTGCTACCTGTACGCCTTACTTTGGGGGAGATCGCTGCATCGCTTTGAGCTTCCCCCGCTTCGCAGTTATCGTCCTTGCGAAGGGGGTAAGCTTTAAGATCTGCGACGTGCACCGGACCAGCGGTTTCATCGCTCGCCAACAACCGCAGCTGGTAGGTGAGTGGCGTAGTCCGTGCCGTAACTTCGAACGGTCCAACCCACTTGCGCGCTAGCGACGCGGCGAAAGCACGCGCTGTGTTACTAAGCGGGTGCATTCTTTTCAGTACGAAGTCGCCCGTGTTGAAAACGACGTGACGACGACCTTTGTTGTACTGATCCGCTTGCTCCATGCGCGCGACATCGAGGTTTTCACAAGCCGCGCGCTGCGCTGCCTCAAGGCGCTCGCGGAGCTTTGCCGAGAACTGCGTAAGCGGAGGGGGCGCGGGCCCCGACGCGTCATGTAGGGCGTTCTCTAGCGGAAAAGCGATCTCTTTCCCAAATTTCAAGTAAGCAGGTGTCATACCCACCGACCTGTTCACGGTTGTTCTAGTGGCGAAAGCCAGTTCGGGCAGCCGTGCGTCCCAATCTCTGTGCTGCTCGGTCGTCGCAACCAGCATACTCTTAACATTCCGATTCACTCTCTCGGTTATGTTGCTCTGAGCGTGGTAGGGACTCGTTTTCCTGTGGCGGATTTGAAGCGCCCGACAGGAATCAACAGACTTTGCTTGTGAAATACGAAGCATTGTCTGTAATCAGGTCGGAAGGGAAACCTAAACGAGTGAATGTCTCCAACAGTTTCTCCCAAATCCATTCTGACACAAGCTTCCTAAAGGGGGAAAACCTCAACCCACTTGGAATAGTGGTCCGTTATTACCAGGATATATTGGTGTCCGCGCGCGGAGCGGTGAAGGGGTCTCATGATATCGCACGCGACCACTTGCCACGGATAGTTGCTAACTACCGGCTTCATCAATCCAGCGGGTTTCCCCGCCCGAGGCTTGGCTACCTGGCAAACAGGACATGTACGGGCGTAACCCAGCACATCCTTTCTCATACTTGGCCAGGTCGCGACACGGTATAACTTGTCGTGTCTTACTGCCGCTGCCATGGCCTGCCAGCGCTGAGTCATGGAAGTACTGGAGGAATCGTTTCCGCAACTTCCTCAGGACCACGACTCGGAAAGGGGATGCAATCGCCTCTTCCTCATCAAGTTGGGGGATGTAGCTGAGCAGTAATGCCGTCATCGCCCAGCAGATACGCGTCGTACTTGCCCTCAGCGT
Source organism: Amblyomma maculatum (assembly GCF_055883805.1). Lineage (NCBI taxonomy): Eukaryota > Metazoa > Arthropoda > Arachnida > Ixodida > Ixodidae > Amblyomma > Amblyomma maculatum. The sequence continues at coordinate 48,641,759 of NC_139348.1, read as the reverse complement.
TACCGGTGCAAGCTGCACTACTCGCAAGCTCTGTCAGCACCCGCTGGCATAGACCGTCTGCTTTCTGGGCCTCAATTAGTTCTTCCCTACTGACCGCTACTCTCCGTGACAGATTTCTCTCTGCCTCGCTTCTTGGCAGGCGAGTAGTCGCCACCAGCTGCTGCGCCTTCTCTCTCTCGCAGCACAACGCGGCAACTCTGTCCGCCTCCTTTCTCCCTTTAACTACGCAGGGCGCGACTCTCGCGTCCGCCCTCTCCTCCTCTCCAGTAGCGGCAACGCCGCTTTCAGCAATGCTCGTCTGCGCCTCTGATACGCTTCTGCCAGCCTTCCACGGTGCGCGCGATAAAGCATCGGCCGCCTTATTCATGCTTCCGTGGCGGTACTCAATGGCGTACGCTTAACGTTGCAACGTCAGCGCCCATCTCGCGAGTCTGCCTGCGGGGTTTTTCAGCCTCTTTAACCACGAAAGTGCCTGGTGATCTGTCTGCACGGTGAAAACCGCTCCGTCTAGGTAGCCTCGTCCACTTCTAGCTATAACACGGTCACTGCTTTCAAAGCGTCATTGCGTCCGACCCGGCCACGCAATAGAACTTAGTGGCAGGCCATGTGAAGCAACAGGCCCGGGTCCTTCTGTGCTTTCATCGCTTTGTATCGATATGGGCCTACGTCGGGCGCAATGTTGCTTTGAAAGCAGTGACCGTGTTATAGCTAGAAGTGGACGACCCTGTATATGACGAACTTTGACAATGCGAACATTATCGCCAGGCATTTCTTTTCGGTCACGGAGTAATTCCGCTCCGCCGATGTGAGCGTGCGGCTAGCGAACGCGAGAGGGCGCAGCTTGCCCTCGTGTTCCTGCAACTCAGCTGTGTGTCTGAGTCATTGTCACAGTCCACTGCGTGCACTGTTCTCCTGGTTGAGTGACAGAATTGTGCAAAATGACCAACCTTGTTACATGCCTTGCAAGTCTTGCCCCATGCAGCACAACTGGATCGACCGCCTTGGTGAGGCCACTTGTCGCCACAGTTGCGACAATCTGCTGGCGAGACACGAGGTCGCTGCGGTGTGTAGGCCTGCCGTGGCATCTGTCGTTCATTTCTTGGGTGTTGGCCATGGTGTTGTCCTTCCTTGTGTACTGCGAACACCGCCGTATTGTTATCGACGTGCTTTTCGATTTCGGACACATCCCGTTCGACATCCTCGAGCATACTGCCTTGCTTAAGTAAGTCCGGTAACGTGAGGGAATGAAGCATGGCATACTTTCGGAGGCGAGACGACGTTATGGCGAGAATGATTTGGTTCTTGACTTCAGAGTCAATGTTTTCGAAGTTACAGTGGCGAGAAAGCTACCAGAGGCGTGCGTCCAGTGACTCACCAACGTTTTGCTGAGCTTGACGAAATTTATAGATAGCAAATGTTGCGTTCACTCGCGGCGCAAAATATGCATTCAGTTTCGCTCGAGCGGTATCGTATTCTGGCGTCGATGTATTCTGCATGGTTTGGGTCGTGCTTGTAGCCGTCGCGCCTAGCGCAACACTCTCGAGGAGCGAGCGATATATGTCGTAGACTTCTTCACCGACGTAGTGCAGTAGTGCAGGAGGAACGCTTTTTGTGTGCATCTGCCGAGATATCGCAAGCTAAAAGAAAGTTTTCGAACCTTTCTATCCACTTTGTCCATTCGTGACCAATATTGTTGCCGTCGGTAGCGCGCAGGTCAAAACTTGGGAAGGCAGGGAGCACATGTGCCATGGCTACGATTGCCGGTAGCCGCTTGTTGCTGATGGATGATTGGACGGACTTACTCTTGATGTAGTGGTACTCTCATGAGATAAAACAGCACTTCTGACACCATCTGAGTGTTCCCGGAGACTGTGATGGGGTCCGATTAATTAGATTGGGCGAGACACTGAGGAAGCGAGCCTGTTAAGCCGCCATGCTTTTATACCATAGTGGCCAACAGAATGGTAACATTCGGCTAGATGCCGATTACAAACACTACAGTAAGGTCCAGCATAGTGTCTTTACATAACACTGTTACCCATCCTGGTGGGGCAACAAGAGTCCGTGAGTAGATACAGCCCGCTAGCTAGGATATGCCATCTAAAACTTTTTTTTAGCATCCTGCGAGTCATACCCCACTCTTGATGCCGAGCACTAAAGTCCCCCCAATAGCCAACCTGCTTCTCCTAGCTATTTTGACCGTCTTCCAGAAGAGTGGTGTAAAGTCAACCATGCTCTGCCTCGGAGGATTATACACGTTAAGGATGAAGAGATTTTCTCTATTCTCGTTACCCGAGTGCAGTTCTAAAAGCACGGCCAGAGTCCTTCAAAAAAGCATTGAAGGACTCTGGCACGGCTTTAATACTCCCATTTATTCGGTGCTTAATAACTGCTGTGTTGTGTGCTGTGTTCCAGCAGTGTGGCAACCCTAGAAACTCGCTCATTTTCGCTACAATATCCTGTATACCCTCTAAGCCTGATATTAAACGAGTTTGTTTCCTGGAGTGCTATGGCTTTTGGGGGAGCTACGCTTGACCCCAATAGCTGTTACGGTATCCCTCTCTTCTGTCCATAGTCCCTGCAAATCCATTGCCAAATAATACAGACTGAAAAAGACCCATATGATTTTCATATAGGCCACATATTAATTCATATCGGCCACATATGAATTCATATAGGTCACATATCGATTCATATGGGGCCAAATTGAGACCATATGTGGCATATTAAACGAGTTTTCGGCGCATTTTATATGGGCAAGTGATATGAGGCATATGTGCCCCATATTGTACTCATATCCACATGCATTGCAGGACATATGAATCATATCGGCACTGAGCATATGGGTGCACAGTTCATATGAGTGGCCAGATATTGACCAAACTTGCATTTTCAATGGGTCATTTGCCGTATTATGGTGAAAATGTACAGTGGTTTTCAAAAATACACGGCCCACGGCTTCGGTACGCGGAGCGGCTGCCGGGCCGCACCGCAGCGCTGCTATCTTTGCTCGGCGCTCGGCGCGAGAGTGCCATATGTGACGATAGCTATCTCCTTCCCTCTCGCGCTGTCAAGTAACCCGCCTTCTGAACACTATGTGCGGCGTTCGTCCGTTTGTTTCGCCGCTGCCGCTCGCTACGAAAGAGGGCGTCTGGACACTGGATGTTCGTAGGAAGTTTGGGCCATCTGGAGGATTGTGTGGGCAGGCCCGCACCATCTGGTGCAGGTCTACCTTCTTCCCGCAATATTTGCTTTTGGGGCCTCCAGATGACACAAATACAGTGCCAACAATTGAGGGGTGGGAGGCTGCCCTATCCACATCGTGACACGGGCACGGATAACAGCGGCAGCCGCTGGAGTCCTGGACTAGGGACACCGACCTACACATCACCCTCCCCTATCTCTACTCAATAGCTTTTCACTCACTCACTCACTGAGGGATTTCGCATCGCCGGACTCGGTGCTCACCACGTGGGCGATTGCCGCGCGTTTGAAAATACTGGCGCCCTGCTACCTTGCTCCAACATACATTCATAGGCGGGCGTGCATCGAGACGCGAAAAACGAGTTCCGTGGCTCTCTCGCCGCACCATTATGCGGACCTATGTCCAGGAAACGTTGAGATGCTGCGCTCTGCAATGGCGAGAACTTGTTCCTCAGTCCGCTTCTCTTGTGAAGTTGTGGCGAAACTCAGTATGACTTTTCTAGAAAAGATTGCTCTCAATGTAAACTCTTCGAAAGAAGAAATACCAAGTTTAGGAACAAGTGTTCTACTACTTACTATACTTGCACTGGATAAATCGCCGATCTTAATCATATACTGTTAATTATCTCAGTGTAAATAAATTTGAACATTATGGGACATTTAATGATATATAACTGGATAGCTTACGTCAAGTACGATTCCACTGTACTTTCTGTGGGTAATAATGAGTTGTCACCGATTTGTACATTGCGAATAAATATTTTGCTACACCTTCAAGTCATAAATTGTTGGATAGTAATTGCGCTGGACTAGCTAATAGTACTTTTGAAATATTTATCGCCCTCTTTTTATTTGTAACTAAATATGCAATATGCGTGGTTGGAAAACTTATATAAAGTATTATATCAGGTAAATAATGGAAGGCGTTAATTATAACTAATTTGTTAGTCGCGAATAAATATGTATATATTACACTACATCCTCAAGCAGAACAATTGAGGGGAAATGATGGTGCTCGTTATAATACATGAAGGAAAGAAGCCAACAGTCGGCGAGGCCAAGGAAAGCGTTGGGGATGGTACTTTATGTCTTTTTTTAATGTTTACTTGGATAACCACAGAAATTAGTAATGTAATCTGTTTAGGGGAAAGATAATTAAACACAAAGTAGAAGAAAAAACAACGTGCCGATGGTGGGAACCGAATCCGCCTCACCGACTGTTGGCTTCTTTCCTTCATGTACTACAACCTCAAGTTACATATTGGATAGCGTATGTCGAGTATTATTGCACAGAACTAATACTATGGAATAATTATTTATCGCTAATTTGTTATTGCCATAGATACAGTTCGCCACAATACACCAGATTTAGCCTAATTCAGAGCAAGATACTGAAATCCTTGTGATCTTTCTTAATAGTGGGGTACAATTATACACAACATAACCTATTCAAAGATATATAACTTGAATATTTAGCATGACACCCAATGTTTAATTGCAATTAACAATTTCGCGATAATTAAGTAACACCCATTATCAGTTCTGTGCAATAATACTCGGCATAAGCTATCCAATGATATATAAATTCAGGTTGTAGCGTAACATATAAATTTAATCGCAATTACAAATAAGCAATAATTAATTAACACCTACTAGTAGATCTGTGCAGTGATAATCAACATATGCTGTCAAGTAATATATAGGTTGAGGTTGTAGTTTATTATATATTATTAGCAGCTAACAAACTACTGATAAATGATTAGCCCATATTATTAGTTGCGTGCAATAATACTCTATATAAGCTATTTTATGATGCGTAACTTGAGGTAGTAGTGTAACATATATATTTAATCGAAATTAACAAATTAGCGATAAGAGTTTAGCGCCTACCAATCATTATTTTCTATAATACTTCATACAAGTTTTCCAACCATGCATGACTTCATGGTGTGGCATATTTCACACTTAGTTACAATTACAAAAAAGCGATGAACAATTGAAAAGTACAATTAGCTAGTCCAGCGCAATTATACTCTGCATAGCTATCCAACAATTTATGACTTGAAGGTATAGCGAAATATTTAATTACAAATTACAAATTAGTGACAACTCATTAATACCTACAATTAGTACAGTGTTATCATACTTGACCAGCTATCCAGTGATATATCAATAAATGAAGCATAATGTTCAAATTTATTCTCAGTGACATAATTTACAGTAGACGTTTAGGGTCTCCGATTTGTCAAGTGTACTAGACAAAATGGCCAATAGTAGAACATTTGTTCCCATTAAACTTGGTATTTCTTCTTTCGAAGAGTTTGCATTGAGGAGAACCGACTTTTCTAAAAAAGTCATACTGAGTTTCGCCACAGCTGCACAAGAGAAGCGGACTCAGTAGCAAGGTCTCGCCACTGCAGAGCGCGGCATCTGAACGCTCCGTGCACATAGGTCCGATAACAGCGCGGCGAGAGAGAGGTACGACACTCGTTTTTCGCGTCTCGATGCACGTGCAGCGATGAACGTATGTTGGAGGAAGGTAGCAGGACGCCAGTATTTGCAAACGCGCGCCGAGACCGGTGATGCAAATATCCAGAGTCCAGACGCGCTCTTTCGTAGCGAGCGGCAACGGCGAAACCATAGAGGAAGAAAGGCGAAACGGACGAACGCCGCGCAGTTCCGAACGCGTGTTACTTTACAGCGTGAGAGGTAGGCAGGTAGGGAGAAAGCTGCCGGGCATAAAATTCCTTGATAATTTGAAAGTAGCGACACTCTCCTCCGCGCCGCGCTTTCCTCCTAGATTCTCCTCGCGCAGCGGCGGCGAGCGCTGCGCACGACACGCTTTTTCCCCTTGGCGCCCGCCGGCCGGCCGCAGCAGTGTGTGAAGCGCGAGCTTTTGGGCCAGGTCTGCGCTCCAGGAGTGCACAAAATTTTTGAAAAATTGCGAGAAAAGCACTAAGAATGCCGAAACTAACGTTGATGAATTGATTGGTTTCTTAGAACTGTTTGAACGGTGAATACTGATAAACAAAGCTTTCAGGCAAGTTCTGTGCTGCAGACACTTTTTAAGTCACATGATAAGGTGTTTTACTTTGTGCACCTAATCTAGTACTGCCTCTGACTTTGTGTTTGTTTTTTTAAAGCGTGAAATCTGTCACAGCGGTAAAACTTCGGAAAACGATCCAGGCTGGTGCTTCGAGCTTGAAGATGTTCGATGGTCAAAGTCTCTTTGGCTACAGTCAAGCTATCTGTCTAAGCATAGTATATGTCACGTGATCAACCATGAGATTGGATATTTGGTTAATTATATATGTATTTTGATCAATTACTGGGTCAAATTAATCGATATTTAGTAAATTGCAATTAAAATCTAAATTTTAGCTGCAACATCGAACCGTATACCATTGGAAAGCTTAGGCCAAGTGTAATGGCACTAAGCTAGTTAGCGATCTGCAATAATCTGCGTTAATTAGTTAATTTTGTATAAAACCAAACTGAGCTGTTCCTTGCCTCGAAGCGACAAGGAACAGGTTTGCCACGCCAGTCTTGATATGGTGCTGATGTAGGAATTACATAATTTTATGAGTACGCGACCACTCACTGACTTCGCGTGTGGTTAAAAGACAGCAGGGTACACTAGGAGAAGTGGTGGGCCCTATTGCCGACACACTGAAGTTCTGGGGCAAGCATGCTGCAGCCTCATGCGCTATGTAAAAGAGCGTGATTTCATTGAACGCAACAATCAAATAAAAAAATTACAAGGTGCACATAGGTCTTAAACGTGCGGAAATGAGAAAGCATATAACTGCCAATTCATTAACTATCGCTATCCTATCTATCACTATATCTACTAATGCCAGTGACCTATCGTATCTGTCACTATCCGCAACGAACACTATCACCTCACTATCCGGGCCTATTACTATCATTTACTATTATTATCCATAACAACCACCATCATTACCTATCACTATTTAATCTGATGCCGTCCCATGACCCATTGATATACTTCCATTTTCATTGACTTACGTTGTCAGTCATATCTCTATTATCTCATAATATCTGACGAGACAACTATACATTGACTTTTAATTCTTATACTTTCTTGTTTTCTCATGAGACAACTATACATTGACTTTTAATTCTTATACTTTCTTGCCTTCTCATAAATGGAGGAGGGAAAAGTGCAAGCCACTGAAATAACTGACTGCTCTCAGCGTGAGGTTCATGTCTCTGTCAAGGAAGCTTCCTTTACTTCAGGACAGGTCGGTGAGAGAAAATTGATGGAACTGCGTTGGGCCTCAGTTTTTTTTTTTCGAGTTCGTGTAATATTGGCGACTTAAACTGGTCTTCAATGAAATGTACCTAGAACATAGAGAGCGATGAGTTAATCACTCAGGCAAGGTGAAAAAAAAATCTTCTTGCATAGAATTGAAATGAGTAATATGTTACAGTGCTAAGAACTGTTGCTCGAAAAATGTTCCCCTATTTTTACATCATAACTAAATATCATTATTGATTGTTTAAATTTCGTAAGTACAGAAAATTGATGCAATGATTCCGGTTGATTTGACATCGATGGGAAAACGTTTCTCGCAGTAAATGAATACGCGGAATGAAGGTTTTAGTGCTCCAGCTTTCAAAGCGAAGGTAACCTGCCAACGCCTAGTAGTCATGGTTAAAGTGAAGCGTGTGTGATCATGTGAACACCTCCTGCACATTGGCCGTATCCCTGATAAAACGAACACATACTTTTTAACCCACGCGTGCGTCGAAGCATGGCAAGACACATTCAATAATTGAAAAAAAAAATGCCGTACGACCTAACTAGTGCAGATTACTCGCAATACCTCGGGTTTACTTACCAAAGAGTTTTTCAGGGCCAGCATTCATTGCTCCCGAGTAACCGACGCACACTACAAGTACAAGCTGGAAGGACAAGCTCCTCTACAAGCCCGAATTTTGATTTTTAGTGAAGGAGGTCAGGGCTGCTAGCATAATCGCGACAAATGCAATCGCAAGACTGTAATTTTCCAGTTATCTCTGAGAGCAAAAAGCAGATTATAGTGCCCTATTTCTGACTGTACAGAATTCGACAGCGTGTTAAAGGATGGAGCCTTGGAGCCTCGCAGAATATTCAGCATGCTGCAGAGGACAACCTTATTTTTATACAATGAACATGTTGCCGCCGCAAAAATATTGAGGAGCAAGCAGGAATAAAAAACGCAGCGTCAGGTGACGCGTTAATACGGGGAGTGAGGAAGGCACCTTACGTCGCAAACAACTCTGGTCTTTCTACGAATAAACTTCTTTCGGCTAATCTTGTGAATCCATTGACTCGTGCGCAAGCCGTCACGCTTGCTTGAGGTATCATGAGTACCGCATAACCTTCTTCAGGCCGCTTGCTGCAGTTGTACGCGCAACAGCGCGGCATAGAGCTTGCACGCTGCAATAAAAGTACAGCGCGCAATATTCGCTCGCCGAGACTAGGAGAAAAATGGCGCGAAGGAAAAAGAAATCAAGGAAAACGCCGGACGCGCGTTGGTTTCCAAGGGCAACGGCAGGGAGACCAATCGTCGCTCAGGAAATTGGGCGGAGAGCCGGCCTTCAGCGAAGGGGCGTGCAAGGGGCGAGGAGGAGGCGAGGAGGTAGCACGGCGGCGGCAAAGTTCAATCATTGGCGTAACTTTCAAAGTATCAAGGGGTTTTAGCCGGGCAAAGATAGCAGCGCCGCGGTGATGCCCGGCAGCCGCTCCGCGGACTGAAGCCGTGGGCCGTGCATTTTTGAAAACCACTGTACATCACCACGACATCCATATGTAAACAACACACTGCCTTTAACTACGACAAGGTGTCAAAATCACTGAAACTTATCAAAACATATTACACAGTGATGGTACAATTTATTACTCACCACCAGGACACTGCTACATATAGAAAAACAGTGGAGCAAATAATAATAAAGTATATAATTACAGGCTTGGTTGCTTAATCATACAATACTAAAATTCATTCTTGAATAGATGGTGTTTTTGGTTTTGGATGCTTGACAATGGCCAAAAGCAGTTACATTCTGCTTATGTACATGGAACAATTTAATGGTTTGAAGGAAGCTGTTCATTTGATGGAATAAAGCATGTCATTGTACTTTATGTGCGATTATCACAATATACATCGCAAAAAGTTTCAATCCAATTCCGTTCTGAGATTAAGAGAAATATTCGGCTTCCACAATGACTACGTAATCAATAAAACCAGAAAAAATATCAGCCTACCCCCCCCCCAGCCACCCTCCCAATTTTTTTCGTGTTGTCTTGCACCGCTGGCTTGTCCCTCTCCCATCGCCTTCATCCCCTGCATACCACGCTGCTTCCTTCGTTTTGCCTGTTTTTTTTTTCGTTCGAGGTCGGTACTCATGCTGCAGCTGCTTAATTGTTAAAGCCCTCTGCACCGCTCTCCCCTCGCTCGCATCTGATGCTTGAAACTTCTCCAACCATCACTTTTCTAATTCCCAGAAACGCGACGTTTGGGAGACGCCTCAACTCTTGCACCGGTGACAAAGGGATTGTTGAGAAGAGGCAAGGAGGGACGAATACAGGAAAGGGGAATTGGGTTTAAAGGGGTAGGGAGGGGGGAGGGGGAATATTTAAAAGCCTATTTGAGTCAAGGTGCTGGTAAGAACAGGCAGGTATAGGTGTGCGGTAGCAGCGGTGCTCACGGGGGTCATTTTTTTTCCCACTGCGTTATGGCTAATTTGTACGATTCAAATGGTTTTGGGTCATCTAACTGAAGAAGGCGTTTTTTCTGATAATTGATCTCGGTCTCCGGGAAGGAGGGCTTTTGGAAGTTTTTTTTTTTTTTCCGAGTACGGAATGTTTGGCTATATGATAGAAGTCGCGCGTTCTCTTAGGAAATTTCTTACATATCATTCTTATTGTGGTAGACGTAGCCGGTATAACAAGCAAAACTGTTTATTTATACATCAGGTAATGGCGCCCGTTTTCTTCTCTGCTTGGCGCCGTCGCCCATGCCGGGGTCTCCCGGCGGTCCGCCTGGTTAGCTTGCCGCTTGGGGCGCTGTCGTCAGTGGCGCCCACAACACCCCCCTTTCTTGAAAGGTTTGATCTCACAGGTCCAGGGGTTCTGGTCGCTTACAAACACGTCCACTTCTTGTGGTGCCCGTGTCCTGCAACGGTTGCAGGTGTCTTGCTGTACGTCTTGCTTGTACTATGTCGGTTTGTACAACGTAGGACCTTGGTTCTGATGCTGGCTGTGTTACCACGCCGTGTGATGCGGCTCCAGTGAGGATGCGCACCGCTGTGCCTGGTGGTAAGCGCTCTCGGCTCCGTACCTTGTGCCGGGTGTCGTATGATCGTTTTGCCCGAGCTCTGTAGGTTTCATTATTTTGTCTGAATTCGCTGTCGTCCCACTGCGGGGCTAGCAGCTTCGAAGTGGTTGGTACTGTGGTGTTCAGACGACTTCGGTGGCTGCGTTTCGATGGGGGCGAAACGGAGTGGCGTCCGTGTGCTGTGCGATGTCAGTGCACGTTAAAGAACCCCAGGTGGTCGAAATTTCCGGAGTCCTCCACTACGGCGTCTCTCATAGCCGGAGTCGCTTTGGGACGTTAAACCCCACACACCAACCAACCAACCAACCAACCATTAAGAGTTATCCTGTTGAAAAACCTTCCACGCTGGGTGCGGCCCTGTAGGCAAGCAGCGCTTCGTGTATGTTGGAAGACTTCCTCAAAAGCTGATTTGCTGTCTGCACAGGCCTCTCAGCCATACCGTTGCTCTGCGAGTAGTAAGGGCTTGAGATTGTGTGTGAGGCTCCCCAGTGATGCACTAGTTCTTTGAACTCTGTGGAAGTGCACTGCGGCCCGTTAACTGTGCGTATTATCCGTGGAATACCGTACCGTGCAAACATTGGCTCCAAGACTAGGGCTATGTTTTTTGTAGCTGTCCTCGGCAGCTGTTCTAGCTCGAAAAATCGGGAGTAGTAGTCTACTACTACAACATACTCTTTCCTCTCCAGCGTGAAGCAATCCATGCCGCCTGTGTCCCAAGGATGTGCTGGCAATGGGGTTTGAAGCAGGGGTTCTGTTTCTGGCTTTCTGTGCTCTCTGCAAGTTGGACACTTTTCCACGTAGTCTTCAATGTGCTTGCCTATGCCTGGCCACCATATGCATTCTCTTGCCCTCGCTCGGCACCTCGTTGTGCCCAAGTGGCCTGCATGGAGTTTTCCAGAACCTCTACTCTGATGTCTGGCGGGATGATTATTCTGTCGCCTTTGAATCGCAGACCATCAACGAGCGAAATCTCACTAGCCACCTCGACGTACCCTTTCAGGTCAGGTGACAGCCCATGCACAGTTGTCTATGATGTAGTGCAGAAGGTAGCCACCCTGGAAAGTGTTTCGTCTGAATGGATGCTTGCCCTGATTCCGTCCAGCATTTGGTTTGAAGCAGGGAGCTGTTCAAGTGCTAATTCTTCAAACTCGCGCACCGCACTCTCGAGAGTTCTTTCTTTGTCTGCTGATTTCCCAGATGGCTTCCGGGACAGAAGGTCAGCTGTGTACAGCTTTTTGCCGGGATTGTGGGACATGGTGTAGTCGTACTCCAAAAGGCGCATCCTGAAACTTTGAAGGCTAGGACCCAGCTCGTCAAGTCGTTTAGTCGTCAGCAGCGGTATTAACGGCTTGTGGTCCGTTTCCACGTGAAAGGTTGATCCCAGCAGGTATTTGAGGAAATGTTCGCAAGCCCATGTGATCGCCAGTGCCTCCTTTTCGATTTGGGCGTAACTTTGTTTTGTATCCATAAGGGAGCGTGATGCATATGCCACAGGTAAAAGCTTTTCGTGCGACTGCTGTAGAAGTACAGCCCCAAGACCGTATGAGGAAGCATCCACAGACATCGTGTGAGGCGACTGAGCATCGCAGTGAGTGAGAATCGGCGTCCTGCTTAAAGTTTGCTTGAGTTTGTCGAAACTCCGCTGCTGAGCTGGGCCTCAGTGCCAGTCGGCGTCTTGGAGGAACAAGTCTCTGAGAGGCTTCGTAAAGTCTGCTAGCTCTGGAAGAAATTTCGCTAGGTGGTTTGCAGAGCCCAACAAAGACCCCGACTTCTGACACATCACATGGTGGGTCGAGCTGGACTATGGCCCTGACCTTTTCTGGGTCGGCGCTGACTCCTGTTGAGTTTACGACGTGTCCTAAGAATGTTACTTCTGTTTGTCTAAAGGAGCACTTGTCGATGTTGAAGGTAACACCTGCATCTTCCAGCTTAATCAGCACCAGCAGTAGGTTGGTGTCGTGTTCCTCAGTTGTCTTCCCTGAGACAATGATGTCATCTTGTAGACTACTCACCATCTAGTCCTTCGAGCACACGGAGCATTTCTCGTTGGTAGAACTTTGGCGCTGTGGAGATTCCGAACGGAAGCCTCAGGAAATGGAACCTGCCAACTGGTGTGATGAAGGTTGTGTATTCGCGAGAGTCCTTGGACAGTGGCACCTGCCAGTACCCTGCCCGTGCATCTAGGCGGCTGAAAACTGTTGCACCTGCTAATTTTGCAAGACACTCGTCCACCGTAGGCATGAGCTCACGTTCGCGTATTATTTGTTGGTTGAGTTGACCATAGTCCACGCAGATGCGCAGCTCATTGTTCCTTTTTCGTGAGACAACCATTGGAAAACGCCACTCGGGTGCTCGCTCGATCTTCTGGATGCCTCCCAAGTCTTCCGTCCTTTCTAGTTCTTTCTTCACAAGTGGAAGAGGCACGCGCCTAGGATAACTGACTGCGTATGGCTCAGCATCGTTTTTTACTTTGATGCGGTACTCAGTCTTCATGACTCCAAGCCCAGATGTTATCTTTGGGTATGACGCCAAGAAGTTGGGGACATCAGTTGATTGTGCGGGGGTTTCGTCTAGCTCAAGAGGGCGCTGTAGAATCTCAAGTGATTCTATAGCTGGTCGACTGAGCAGCGGTTCTTTTAATCCTTTGATGATGAAGACTACTTCTTGGACTTCAATGTTGTGCCAGGTGACTGTTTCATCGATGTAGCCAACAGTGGCTATCGCTGTCTGGCCTGGGCCTATCAACAGCCGTTGCGTTGACTTGATGGGTCACATGACGGTTCTGTCGTACTGGTCGTGTGCGATTGCAGTCACATCCGCGCCGGTGTCGACCTTGAAGGTAAAAGGCGAGTTGTTCACGGTACCAGTAATCCTCCACGGCGTGTTCACTCTCACTTTAAATTCGTCTAGATATAGCTCTTCGAGATCTTTTGGTCGATGTCGGATACTCGAGGTCTCATCCTTCGGCTTAGACATGCAGGCGCGGGCGTAGTGGCCTTTTTTCCCACACTGGTTGCACGTCTTGTCTATCGCGGAACACTGTGTCTTCGTGTGGTCACGCACACCACCACACCACTTGCGGCGTTCGTCTCCCGTCTTGTGTGAACGTTGAGGGCGCGACTTGAAAGGAACCTTCGCTTCGTTCCGGCGAGTTTTGACGTTTGTCTGGCCGCGAACTTCTCCCCTGTCGAGAGCTGGCTGTTCGACGGAGCGAATTTCCTTGTGTTGAAGTTTCACGCTCTCTGAATTGCGGACAGCTGTGATTGCTTTTTCGAGATTGAGTTCTGCGTCAAGCTGCAGGCTCTCGCTCAGTTTTACGTCTCGCAAGCCGACCATGAGCCTGTCCCGAATCAGTTCGTCTTTGAGAGTTCTGTAATCGCATCTTTCGGTCATCTTGAGCAGTTCAGTCGCAAATGCGTCAATGTTTTCATGCTGCTCTTGTTTCCGTGAGTTAAATTGCGCTCTCTCATAGATGACGTTCTTTCGAGGTAGGAAATGCTTTTCAAAAGCACCCACCACAGCGGAGTATGATGCCATCTGTTCGTCTGTCAGTTGAGTCGGTAGCGTTCCCACCTGCGCTGCCATCGTGCCAATCTTCGGGCTTGCGGAAATCGAGCTTTGTCGGCAGTTCCACGGCGAGCGGGCTGAACGTCATTCTCTGAGCGCCGCTCGCGCGGTCTTCGTTCGCGCCGCGAGTGTCTGGCATGACGTTGCGGCCGCTTACGTTGGGCTCGCTGTCCTTCTGGGTGTCACGCTGCGTCGGTTATCCCGCCGCTGCCACAATGTGGTATACGTAGCTGGTATAACCAGCAAAACTGTTTATTTATACATCAGGTAATGGCGCCCGTTTTCGCTCTGCTTGGAAGCCGTCGCCCATGCCGGAGTCTCCCGGCGGTCCACCTGGTTAGCTTGCCGATTGGGGTGCTGTCGTTAGTGGCGCCTACAACACTTATGTTGCAGGATTTTTTCTCTTTATGTACTTGTATTACCATATTGCATTCAATGCTCAAATTAGAAAGTATACTGCTTCTAACATCTAGGTCGTGAAGCCGCGAAAATTCGCATTATAAACGCGTATCGTACTTATTTTGCGGCCTCATCGCTCACGACAGATGGGTAACTTCCTTTTCGAGAACATCTCATTAATGAGGGAACGAAAAGCGACCCACTAAGTCTGCTCAGCACTTGATAACTGTTTCAGCATATCGCAGGCCGTGCTACCGCGAAATTTACTGCAACCGCCGAAGCGCGGAATGATGAGCACTGCACAGGCTTGAATTTCCGGCCGGGCCCAGCACCGGCCCATCGTTTCAAGCTCGAACCCAGCCCGAGCCCATGGCTCCACGCTTGAGCCCATGCTGACATGCGCTTCCGAGACTCGGCCCGGCATAGGCCCTGCAAAGTCAGCCTGCGCGGGCTCCCTAAAAGACTGTACTACCAAGGCTCTTAATTGGACTAGTTGATCCTATAGGTTCAGATGTAGCAGATAGTGCACGATGAAGTGTACACCTACTTTCTGTATGCGTCTTTCATGTGCACGAGACACTATGTTGGAAGGGAGCTAGTTGCAATAAACTTACGAACAATAATATTGTATGCGCCAAGAGCCGTCAGCAATTATCTGTGTTATCTAAATTGCTGAATTAGCGATTGTAGATATATGCCGTGCAAAATTTTGTTTCCTTCGGTCATGGCTGTACTTCATTTGGAATTGCTTAGTTTACTACTATGTGCAGACTTTTGATTTAACCAACCTACTCCCATCTAAGTCCCGAATAGAACTGATAAGGTTATCAATAAACAATATTGCTTAAATATGATACATAATAACAAATAAAGATGGGATAACAATCTGACAGATATTCTCAGCAGAGAAGGGCATTTAAAGTACTGACAGAAGCAAATGCTTGGTCAAGAAATTTTTTGCCATGCCCTTTTATTGAATGATATTGTGCTCGAGGTTACCAAGATTACCCCGGAAGGAGACTGCAGCCATGAAATTAGGAGACGCCTGCTTCTGGAAAGAGAGCCATGGCTAGCCTTGACTGCCTAGTAAAGAGCAGAGACATTAGACTGCCAACCAAGATCCATATAACGTGTGCTATGGTCTTTCCAGTTGTGATGTAAGGATGCGAGAGTAGGACTGTGAAAAAGGCTGACCGCCGAAGAATTGACGCGTTTGAATTGTGGTGCTGGCGAAGACTCTTGAGAGTTCCTTGGACTGCCAGAAGATCAAATCAGTTGATATTGTTGACCATAAACCCTGACTGCTCATTGGAAGATCAAATTCTAAAGTTAAAGCTCAGCTACTTTGGTCATCTGATGAGAAGAGAGGAGTCACTGGAGAAAGATTTGATGTTCGGAAAGGTTGAGGGTCACCAGAGAAGGGGTAGGCAGCGAACGCGATGGTTAGATGGCATCCTCGAGGCGTTGCAGATGAAGTTATGTGATGTTAGGAAGATAGTGAGAGACCGGAAAGTGTGGCGGGATATGGTCCATAGGGTCACGAAGAGTCGGACACGAATGAACGACTGAACTGAACTGATTATGCTGCCTGAAGGTGTTGATAAAAGTATAAAACAAAACCTTGAAGAGAGCATAACATTATCGATTCCTCACTCTGCTTACAGCATAACATTGAAACGGCGTAAAGTTGAATGTACATTCGCACACGTCATTCAACACAGAAGGGCTACAACACAAAGACAAACTGTAATATTCAGATGTGATGGGCCATGTAAAGATAGTAGGTAGAGAAAAGTAGGACTTATGTGCTGTACTGACTAGAAAAAAGGAAGATGGAAATAAATAATATGCACATCCCCTATAAAGACTGCCTGAGGTTACCACAAAGAGACGTGAGAGTAAATGACGCACTAAATAAAATAATGAATAAAAATAACCTACCCCCAATAAAACCCATCACAGGAGAACGGAAGTCATCTATACAAAGAAGTTCAATGAATAAATATTGTGTTGCCTTGTTTGTATTAAACAAGCATACCTGACACACAAATTGTTACTTCCAAGAAAAAAACCTGTATGCGAAAAATGTGGAGGCCAGCTTACAGTGAACCAATTTTGATGACTTGCAATGAACTCGAAGAGCTAAGAAAAAATATTTCCTTGCATTCTACGAAGCACACATGCAATTCCACACCTTATTAGTTCTAGGAGACGACTCACATGTGAAATTTCCAAAACGTTTTCATTTTCACTCATGAAAGGAGCTGAAAAACCATGTGTTTAGCGCTTGTTAACCACAGTGGCAGCGGTGGCGTAGTGGTAGAGCATACACGTCGCATGCAAGATAACCATGGTTCCAATCCCGGTGCTGCGGAATTCTTCACCGGATAAAAAGAAACGCGTGTGGATGGAATTGCATAAACCAATTTTGCGGTGCGACCTGATGCCGTTGAACACCTCCGGCAACTCGCTCCCTCACCAGGACAGGAGTTGGCCACCCTGATGCAGTAATTGGCCACAACCTCAAATGGTTAGTCCTACAATACACTGGCCCTCAGTCACCAGCGGCTGCAGATCAACTGACCACATCGGTGGTCAGTCTTTTGACGCAGCGGGGGCTGCTAAAACTTTCTAGCTCTTGCCATTGAAAAACTGACCCTGGCAACGTTTAATATTAGTTTAGCAGTGCAGTTAGGAGAAATACAGGGTATGCAATGGGATATCATAGGGCTTAGTGAGGTGAGGAGGCCAAATGAGGCATATACTATACTGAAGGGCGTGCATGTACTGTGTTATAGAAGTTTACCGGAGAGACAAAAACTGGGAGTAGGTTTCCCTATGAATAAAAATATGGCTGGTCATATAGAGGGGCGCCGCGGAAGGGTCAATGATAGTGAATGGCGGGGGCTTTTTGTGCTGCCTTTTAAAGCGTTCTTTTAAATTTGCTTTGCACAGGTAACTACTAATCGATTTGAAAATGTTACGTTTGGTTTTAGCGGCACATATTGTTCGCAATAACAAAGAAGGAAGGAGAAGACATGCTCAAAACGGCAACAAATGTTTGCA
Organism: Amblyomma maculatum; assembly: GCF_055883805.1. Taxonomy (NCBI): domain Eukaryota; kingdom Metazoa; phylum Arthropoda; class Arachnida; order Ixodida; family Ixodidae; genus Amblyomma; species Amblyomma maculatum. Next base: position 48,624,177 of record NC_139348.1, on the reverse strand, counting down.
CTCAGCATCGCGCTCGGGTACTCTGAAGCATCAAGAACGGGAAATAAACTGAGCAGGCAATTATGGTGTCATCTGTGTTGGGTGACAGATAGATGACCCTGAATGAGAGCCAATGGCCCCTTCAGAAATCTTCTGCATCTTTGCGCGTGAGCGGCAAACCGGCGAATTCTAACATCGATCGCTTCTGGCTAACCTATAAGCAAAAGCGTCGATTGTTGTATGCTTTCATTTTCAAATCACATCTGTAAGAAAACGATGAAATAGTGTTCCTACAGCTGCTAATCAGAGGCAGTGTAGGTGAAAAAAGTGGCTTTTATTTTTTCGCAAAATCAATTGATCGGCAAAGTGACTCAGGCAAAATAGGGTCTTATTTTATTGTCACAATACTGGTTTGCTTTAAAGGTCGTAAGATGTGGCGCATACAAAATACACAGTTCCAAATACAGAACAAAGGTAGCGATAAACACTGTTGCACATTGGAACCAAGTAGCATCTTTGATTTTACTGACACAGCACTGGTCGCTTTGAAAAGGGTCCTAAGACTGGCGCAGGCACATTAATTGAAAACACACATTTTCAAATAAAAATAAATGCACAGAAAAACACTGTTAGACAATTGGAAGATGCTGAGAAACCTTAACGAAATGAAAAGATATGAAAACGAAGTGCAAGCAAATAATTTTCGTAGAAACATTTTTCACACACGCTACAATCCAATTTTAATTTCGATGATTATAAGCTTCAGGTATGCACGAGAATATCTTTAAAAAATGCAAGCAGTTACCAGAAATTTTGAACAATTTACAGATTCATTCAGGCCATAGGCAAAATATTAAGTGTATGCAGATTTTCAAACCACAACTTTCACAAATGTTTCAAATTAATAAAACATGAAATTACGAATGCATACTGTCAAAGAATCTGAGCTGCAGCGACCCGCATGCCTACGCCTTTGCTACCGCATTTACTACTAGTCACTGGAGATATTTTGGAGACTTCATCTCGGACAAAAATCTGGATCCGTACTTTCACGAAAACACTCACAATCTCTTTTACAACATCGCGGCAGGCTGGGAAGCAAGATAACAATGAAATGCTATCTTTTATCCGGGCCTGCAGTTGTGCAGTGCTGATTGAATTTTTGAGGAGACCCTCTCTGTTACTGCGGAAAAAGTTCTCAGCAATTTTTACAGTTTCGATTACGGCTGGCGATGGGTTCGTCAGTGACATGTGAGACTGTGAAAAGTTCTTCAACTCAATTAACTTTGCCGGTGCCGTGTTGGTAATCAGCGAAGCGCGGCAGTCGTTCTGTTCTACTATTCTATGTTCTGTTTCTGTTCTACTTGAACACTGAAACGCGCAGCAGCACGGCATCGCGTGCTCGAAACTGCACGCGCGCAAGCCACAGGAACGGTACGACGAGGCAGTTTAATGGCGGCAGCGAGAAAATAAAAAACAAGCAAAACACGATTTTGCGCGCGCTGATGACGTATGGTGACGTGATTGGCACGTCAGGGGGCCCGGCAGCCAACGACAAACCAGAAAACCCACCCTCACTCTCTCTTTGGAACAGGGGAGCGTAGAGGAGCGAGGAGGAAAGCGCTGGGAGGGGGAACGGCGGCAAAGATCTTACAATTTCGCTACTTTCCAGAGATAGAGGGGCTTTAGTTCTCGTTAAAACCCCTTGATACTTTGAAAGTTACGCCAACGATTGAACTTTGCCGCCGCCGCGCTACCTTCTCGCCTCCTCCTCGCCCCTTGCGCGCCCCTTCGCTGAAGGCCGGCTCTCCGCCCGATTTCCTGAGCGACGATTGGTCTCCCTGCCGTTGCCATTGGAAACCGACGCGCGTCCGGCGTTTTCCTTGTGTTTTCTTTTCCCTTCGCGCCATTTTTCCCCTAGTCTCTGCGAGCGAATATTGCGCGCTGTGCTTTTATTGCAGCGTGCAAGCTCTATGCCCTGCTGTTGCGCGTACAACTGCAGCAAGCGACCTGAAGATGGTTATGCGGTATTCATGATATCTCAAGGCAAGCGTGACGGCTTGCGCACGAGTCAATGGATTCACAAGATTAGTCGAAAGACGTTTATTCCTAGAAACAACAGAGTTGTTTGCGACGTCGAGTGCCTTTCTCACTCCCCGTAATAACGCGTCACCTGACGCTGCGTTTTTTATTCCTGCTTGCTGCTCAATATTTTTGCGGCGGCAGCATGTTCATTGTATAAAAATAAGGTTGTCCTCTGCAGCATGCTGAATATTCTGCGAGGCTCCAAGGCTCCATCATTTAAAACGCTTCGACTTCTGTACAGTCAGAAACAGGGCGCTATAATCTGCTTTTTGCTGTCAGAAATAACTGGAAAATTACAGTCTCTCGATTGTATTTGTCGCGATTATGCTAGGATCCCTGGCCTCCTTCACTAAAAATCGAAATTCGGGCTTGTAGAGGAGCTAGCCTTTCCAGCTTGTACTTGTAGTGTGCGTCGGTTACTCGGGAGCAATGAATGCTGGCCCTGAAAAACTATTTGGCAAGTAAACCCGAGGTATTGCGGGTAATCTGCACTAGTTAGGTCGTATGGCATTCTTTTTTCAACTTTTGAATGTGTCTTGCCATGCTTCGACGCACGCGTGGGTTAAAAAGTATGCGTTCGTTTTATCAGGGATACGGCCAATGTGCAGGAGGTGTTCATATGATCACACCCGCTTCACTTTGACCATGACTACTAGGCGTTGGCAGGTTACCTTCGCTTTTAAAGCTGGAGCTCTAAAAGCGCGATTCCGCGTATTCATTTATTGCGAGAAAAGTTATCCCATCGATGTCAAATCAGCCGGAATCATTGCATCAATTTTCTGTATTTACGAAACTTAAACAATCAATGATGATTATAGTTATTATGTAAAAATAGGGGAACATTTTGCGAGCAACAATTCTTAACACTGTAACATATTATTCATTTCAATTGTATGCAAGATTTTTTTTTTCACCTAGCCTGAGTAATTATCTCATCGCTCTATGTTCTAGCTACATTTCACTGAAGACCAGTTTGAGCCGCCAATATTACACGAACTCGAAAAAAAAACAAACAGACCAAACGCAGTTCCATCAATTTTCTCTCACCGACCTGTCCTGAAGTAAAGGAAGCCTCCTCGACAGAGACATGAACCTCGCGCTGATAGTAGCCAGTTATTTCTGTGGCTTGCTCTTTTCCCACCTCCATTTATGAGAAAACAAGAAAGTATAAGAATTAAAAGTCAATGTATAGTTGTCTCGTCAGATATTATGAGATAACAGAGATATGACTGACAACGTAAGTCAATGAAAATTGAAGTATATCAATGGGTCATGGGACGGCATCAGATTAAATAGTGATGGTTATGAATAGTGATAGGTAATTATGGTGACTGTTACGGATAATAATAGTAAATTATAGTAATAGGCCCGGATAGTGAGGTGATAGTGTTCGTTGCGGATAGTGACAGTTACGATAGGTCTGGCATTAGTAGATATAGTGATAGGTAGGATAGCGATAGTTAATGAATTGGCAGTTATACGCTTTCTCATTTCCGCACGTTGAAGGCCTATGTGCACCTTGTAATTTTTTTATTTGATTGTTGCGTTCAATGAAATCAAGCTCTTTTACACAGCGCATGAGACCACAGCATGCTTGCCCCAGAACTTCAGTGTATTGGCAATAGGGCCCACCACTTCTCCCAGTGTACCCTGCTGTCTTTTAACCACACGCGAAGTCAGTGAGGGGCCACGTACTCATAAAATTATTTAATTCCTCCATCAGCATCATATCAAGACTGCCGTGGCAAACCTGTTCCTTGCCTCGAAGCAGCAAGGAACAGCTCAAAATTTGATTTTATACAAAATTAACTAATGAACGCAGATTATCGCGGATCGCTAACTAGCACAGTTCCATTACACTTGGCCTAAGCTTTCCAACGGTTCGGTGTTGCAGCTAAAATTTAGATTTTAATTGCAATTTACTAAATATAAATTAATTTGGCCCAGTAATTGATTGAAATACATGTACAATTAACCAATAATCCAATCTCATGGTTGATCACGTGACATATACTATGCTTAGAGAGATAGCTTGACAGTATCGAAATAGACTAAGTCCTGCTTTAACCTTCTCTAATCTTGAAGTTCAAAGCACCAGCCTGGATCGTTTTCTGAAGTTTTACCGCGGTGACAGATTTCACGCTCTAAAAAAAACAAACACAAAGTCAGAGGCAGTACTAGATTAAGTGCACAAAGTAAAACCTTATCATGAGACTTAAGAAGTGTCTGTTGCACAGAACTCGCCTGAAAGCTTTGTTTATCAGTATTCCCCATTCAAACAGTTCTAAGAAGAAACCAATCAATTCATGAACTTTACTATCGGCATTCTCAATGCTTTTCTCGCAATTTTTCAAAAATTTTGTGCACTCCTGGAGCGCAGACCTGGCCCAAAAGCTCGCGCTTCACTCACTGCTGCGGCCGGCCGGCGGGCGTCAGGGGGAAAAAGCGTGTCGTGCGCAGCGCTCGCCGCCGCCGCGCGAGGAGAATCGAGGAGGAAAGCGCGGCGCGGAGGAGCCCAGACGGCCACTGACGTCCGACGGACAACCGAACTCGGCCGCAACTCGGCGGCCGATTTCGGACGTCCGACGGAATTCCGGCGTACGTACGAAAGCGGATGGTCGAATCCGTTCGCCCAGCGGACAGCCGCCGTACGTCCGCCACTGGATTTGCTTTTACACAGCTATGATATAGTTTGTAGTCGTCGTGCTCGTCTGAACTGCGTATAAATCAGTAATGCCGTCAAGTCTGCATTATATGATGCCAGAGCGAATCGATGCGATAGAAAGCGTTTCCATTAAACAGTTTTTTTATTTTCCCCATGTTTCATCGTTGAATTCTTCCATCAAAAATTTTTGATTAAAAGTTAAATGACCATTAAACATGTTTCTATCATGATGCTTCGGTGAAATTTTAATCAGTGGCTGAATAGACGCAGCAAGCAGCAAGCTCAAGAAGAACGAAACCGAACCTATCCTCAAAAAAATCTGAAATGAGCCAATCCAATCCATCTGACAAGTTGAAGTTTAGTCATGGAAGATGGCTTCACGTTTCCGTGTTCTGCATTTTCTGCGCAGTTACAAATACCTACGGCTGTAATGCACTGCTAGCATTGTTTTTGCTGTGGCTTGGTGCGGCTGGCACACTTTGTTCACCCGCTGATTCCAAAGTAAGTATTTCACCGAACTTTTGTTTCTTTAGTTGAACTTTTCGATGCACCGATAGTGGTGAGCTTTTGCGTAAGGAAACAGCTCCAGCCGAACGGTCGAGTGTTTTAGGCGAGACTGACAGGATGGCTCCGCGCCGACTAACTAAAGTGCAGCCTCAAGTCTGAGGGCCATCTTTTCGGCATTACTGGACGCTGCGCCAGTAAGCAGCGCAACTTCCCTGTCTCTGATAAAGGAGTGCCTGCCCGAGCTTTAAAGGAGTTAATTTGTTAACCATGCGCAACGTGCTGAGTTGTAAAAACTATACGAGAAAACTTTCGCACTCCTCGAGCCTATCGTGCGACATGCCTACACTTGTGAAAACGTCGAGAGTTTTTTTTTTTTTTTTTTTTTTTTTTTTTTTTTTTTTTTTTATGGACAGCCGCTGATCTTACTCTCTCGAGCTTTACGGCAACTACAGTTTCTAGAAGGAACGGCTGTAGCTACTAAATAACTAAATGTTTAGTACTCTCCTTCAGCTTTGACAAACGGACAACACCTTGCGCATGTTGGTTATGCATGTGGGACCGAACCGCGCAGAACAACCGGACAAGGAGAGGAGAGAAAAAAAAAAAGAAAAAAGTCAGCACTTGTCTTTTTCTTGACCCGTTGTTCTGCGCTGTTCTGGCACGAATTTGACATACCGCCGCCGCGATACAGTTGGGCTGTGAGCTCAGGCCATGCAAGCCGCGGGCTCAAAAAAAAAAAAAAAAAAAAGAGTTGAGCAAAAGTGAGATGAAAACAAAATTGTTGTTGCTTTGTCCTTACAGATATTCAAAGGCTCCTCAGAACTTCACTATTATTGACAGCGAGATAATGCCAAAGCTACACTAGAGCCATGCAGCACCTTATAGTGCATGATACTGAGCTTATGTCTCGCACTGAAAGCTCTTACCATGTTCTTAGATTATCATATTAAAGTAGGTTTAAACCCATGCTTGTTAATACAGTGATAGCCATAAATTGAATCTAGGGCATCATGCTCACATACAAGGCTTCTGATAACCGCTGGTCATATGATGTGGGCTATAGCAGAAACCTGTACATGGTCATCTTACAAGCATTTGTGCAATTGAAGCTTTTAATGTGTTGTAAAAGATTTTGTGTTCTGTTTCTGTATGGGAATGCTTTCCTTATTGAAGACTAACATTTGGCTTGCTACAGCAAAACCTCTACCTAGTCATCCTAAAAACAGCACCGCAGTTGGTGCTTTTAGTGTATTGTAAAAGTATTTGTGTTCTGCTTCTGTATGGGAATGCTTTTCTCGTTGAAGACTAGCATGAGGCTTCCAAAAATTTTTCAGATGCCATTTGCTGTAGCCGATTTCGTAGGCCAACAGGAAGCAGCACTTTGAACATGGAAAACTGTCATCCACGGGGGAAAAACAGCAACATCCCTTTGCATTCTCATTTCTTTGGTATGGCTAAAAGTGAGTATTGTATCATTATCTATATTATTAATATTGAATCATGATTGTCAGTGTTGAAGTTGTTTGAGTGTGATGATTTTAAACACATAGGACATCCCTTCGACATTAAGGTTTTAGCTTGTTTACATGTAGGATGTAGAACTGGTTTCAACAAACTTAATGCAGCAAATTCTTTTTACATTGTCCACCATGTTACTTTTTGTCATTGGACACAGTCGTCCACTCTTAGCTTGAATGGGAATGTGTGGCATGCAGTTTGCAAAATAGCAATGCATCCGTCACAGCCATGCATCAAGGCTAAGTGGCTTGTGCGTAGAGGGATCACCCGCTCCAGCTTCACGTCATCTGCCTCTTTGCTCTGGTGTGCAGACATGCATTGAGGCAAAGTGGTTTATGTGTAGAGAAACCAGGAGCTTCTTTGTTACATCTGGCTGTTTGTTACGGTGTGCAGATGCGCATTGAGGCAAAATGGCTGATGTGTAGAGGGACCAGGAGCTGCTGCTTAACGTCCTTCGCCTCTTTACTACAGTGCACAGCCGTGCATTGATGCTAAGTGGCTTGTGCATGGAGGGCCCAGGAGCTGCAGCTTTACGTCTGCCTCTTCGCTCAGGTACGCAGGTGCGTATTGAGGCAAAATGGCTTATGCATAGAGGGACCAGGAGCAGCTGTGTGGCGTAGTGTGTATATTTGCTATGGTGCGTATCGAAGTACAATGGGGGGCTCATATGTAAACGTACCATGAGCTGCTGCGTCATGTTGTCTGCCTCTTTACTATGGTGCGCAGGCATGCATCAAGGCAAAGTGGCTTATGCATAGAAGGACCAGGAGCTGTTGCTTCACATCTGCTATGATGCGCAGCTGCGTATTGTGGGTGGTGGTGGAAAACATTGCCATCAGATACAAATACAGGAGGTTACTAGCTGACCCTGAGGGGGCCTGTCCTGACAAAAACAAGGGGTCCCTAGTTTGGGACCCCAGTGGTGGTAGAGGGACTAGAGGCTGGTACTTCACGCTGTCTGCCTCTTCGCTACGGTGTGCAGCTGCGATGGATGCAGTGGCATCTCAAAAAGTGCATGCCACGCGCTCGCATGTTCAGCCTGAGTGGACGACTGTGTACCTGCTATAGCTTTGTTATTCATAGAATAAACCTAGGCCAAGTTGGATAAATTATAGCTCACCTCATATGTGGTCAGCAAAGAAAAGCCACTCCAGAAAATCTGATGCATTTACTGTCATAGGGTTCTTATTCATATACATGCTACTGACAAGTCAGATTCTTCACCCTCAGAAATGCCAGAAAAATAACCAAGGGTGCGTCTGCAATAGTCTAGCTTGCTCTTTCTCTGCAGACTTGAGTCAGATGTGTGTTCCATTGCTGTGGGTGGGACAGGTGTGAATCTTTGATTTTAAGCTTGCAACAAGTATGTTATTGTAGTTTAAAGGCAGAACGGTACTAATAATCGTAGCCCCCCGTGGCCTTTATCCCCTTTTAATAGTGTTTCTGGACACTGAATTATTAGTTTACTCTGCACTGTTTTTGTCTAGTTAATGTGCGGAGATGTACATATATTTATATGACTTGGAGTTGTCGACTTTGTACTTAGAAACATTGTAGCGTTATCTGATGTGTTGCTTTCATTTCTTTAATGATTTCTGTAAGGGATCAGTGGGTATGCTAGGCACCATTATTAGTCTGCTCTTTTTGGGTCACCTGTTCAATGCCCAGCTGCGGCCGTCTCCCACTTGCCCTCGGACAGGAGGCGGAGAGACGCGCACAGAGAGGCAGCTACAGCAGCTACAGTGCTTAACGGAAACGTAGGCAGAGAGGGAAAGAAGTCCCCTCTTCCGAGGACTTTGCTGTCGCACTCGAAGACGCGGGGACAGGCAGTTTGTTCTCGTTGCTGTGTCATGTAGGGGGCTCATTTTTATTTAAGGAGCTTTACGAACAGTATACAACTAAGGGGTCCTTAGTACTAAGCGTACTAAGGGATCCTTAGTACGCTGACTGGACCCATTACCCGGAGGCAGCACAGCTTTGAAACGAGCACGTCTTTTGGAAGAACTGCTTATCGTTCAAAGAAAAAACACTGTCAGGTTGAAGGGTGTAAGGCCCTCTTCCTTGTTGGGGAGCCCATAAAAGTGACAATTATTCAGTGCAGGCGCGCTGAGTGGGGTCTCGTTGAGGATTCCAACCCTGGATGTCAACAATGGTGGGAGATAGCGGCGTTGAAAAAGGGCAAGTGTGTAACAGTGACGGTGTGATGTGGGTTGGCTCTTCTGATGTGGTCCGCAATGGTGCTGACTCGGACGCCAATAGTTGCAATAATTGCCCTGTAAAAGGAGCCGCCAAGGATGCAAGCTTTGGGCAATGGTTGCGCATGTGGGACACCGTTTTGATGGGTTCTAATTATTTATTTTCTTTTTTTTTTCCTAGGGGAGAGAGTTTGGCATGTGACCTAGTGAGCCAATCATTTCGAGGTCCATTCTCTAAATTCCGTTGTGAAACGAATTTGTTGTCCCTTTTGCATTGCTTGTATTAGGGAGAGGGTGAAGAACTTATGAAAGTGGAAAGACATGCCAAAATGTTTGTTAGCCAGTCATATGTGAGTTCGTTGTCATCGGGGAGAAGAAATGTGGGCGGAGTCCTGAAGTTAATGAAACGGCCCCGCGGCCTGGAGAACTCGTTCTGAGCTAGATTTTGATCTCTTTACTCTTCGGCATATATCATGGTCATTGTTTCACCTGTTGTAAATACGTACATTCATGTATAAAATTTTCAGTTCATCTTCCTCTCCGTGTGCAAGTTGTTGTGGCCAGATGCAGTAAATTCACTATTTTCATTTCTATATAACGTGCCTTTCTGAAGATGGTGAGCTCTTTTGTCCAATCCTGTAAGAAAGCTGCAAAGCGCTCCCAAGTCTTCCACAAAACTGTGTGATATCTTTAATACTAACTGCGGCTTGGTGTCACTCAAGACATGTAATTAAGGTAGATTTCTTCCCCCCCCCCCCTCTTTTTGTTTGTTCAAATGAGGATCAGCGGACACTAACTCTTGCTTTTGTAATACCCTAGGCCCCGCCTTAAGGTAGTACTCCAATGTCAATACCATTTTTATAGCTATGGCTGTCCAACAGCACTAATGTCTTTTATACACTTCTTTTACTAATCTCTTACCCAAGTGGTAGCTTATACTGCGGGGGCGAAAGTCTGGACAGTATGTCTGTAGATTTTGGACTAGAATCGCGATGTAAACGAATTGTGACCTTATTTCTCTTGCACACATGAAAGACCTAACGTTCAACTTTCACATCGACAAGTATGGTCCGAGTTTCCTGGTCGATGTGAAAGTTATGTGCTTTGATTGCAGTTTGTGTAGTCCACACACTTGTCCCCGATATTACATAGGGGCAAATTAGGCGCCTTTACAGGGACAGTTTCTTTGGCGCCCACTACCTTCCCCATAAAAAAGCTACAGTGTTTCTTGTGAACAGCTGGCTGCATTTATAAATACTATTATTTTTTTTGTAATTTGTTGTGCGTAGTTGAGAAATCCATGACATACATGCACAGCTGGTTGCCAGAATTATGCAACCATATTTCAGTAACTAACATCCATGCTGCATGCTGCCGGTAATACATCAGGAGCTTGTGGTTGTCAGCTTTTTGTTTCGTGTAACTATAAGCCTTGCTATTGTAATGTCACATATAGCGCTGTGGGTAAACAAATAACTTTACTTTTAACTCTTGTAGAAGCATGAACACTGCGCAATCACTGCGGCGGGCTATGCTTCCACATTGGGCTTTAGCCACATGTCAAATGTCTATCTTTATTCTGCTGCAGCAGCTTGCATGTTATCAGATAAGTTACTTCGTCGTAGCTGCTCTAAGGAGACGCTTTCTAGACACTTGTAGCCTAGATGTTGATGTCGATATACCCCCGACACGCCCAGGGAATGTCTTCAGTAGAGGGTACATGGAAACCAGCGAAATGTGCAGTTTACAGAACAAAAAGGTAACAATTTTAAATGATGTTATTATTGATCACTTCTTTTCAGAGCAGGAACAATGACTTTAGAAATCTGCCTGTTAAACCGCTCAAAATGCAGGTTTCTGCCGCCAATGCGTACCTGTGTAATACTGCAATGCTCTGGCTGTGCTTTATGTTCATATACAGCATCCTTTATGCTTAGTTTCTCTGCATGTGCACTCCATGTCTTGGGCATTGCTGAGGGCGCATAGCAGCAAGCATAACATGCCATGTTTGTTCAGAGTGGCATGTTCAAAGAGACGACATAAAAACATTAAAATACTGAATGCCAGGTTCTGTTCAAACTACGTTTGTATCTTTTGTTATTCTGCATGGGTTTTGCTGCAGTTATATGACCTTTCTATATAGTATGTGACAGTTCTGAATGGAGATGCATGCGTACAGTGCCATCTGGAAAAAGCAATTGAGAGAAACTGGCAGTTGCCCTTGGAGATGTGTAATCAAAGTTCAGCACAGATAACTTGAATTTCATTTTCCCTTCTATTGCAGGAGGAGCCCAGCCTGCTCTTTCCATCTTAGGCCTGAAAGACTAGCAACAGCTGATCGAGCAAATGCACAGGATAGTAACTGCTCCTGGAATCCCGGCCTGCGGAGGCCGCCCACACAGAACTCGATCATCTCGCTAATTCCGAAATATTAGGTTTCAATAAATACCTTTTCCGCCACCACCTCCCCAAGGGAAGAGCTGTCACGGCCAAGGATAATTTAAAAAAATGATTCAAGTAGATTCTTAATACTCCAGTTGGCCTGCATTTTACCATGCCATTCCTTAACATCGATATTTTTTTAGTGTAGACTATTTATGCATGCAGTTTTTGCAATAAAGCCAAAAAAATGCTTTTTTACAACCTCTTATGCTGGTATGCCTATGCACTTCGCATGTTTTCAGGAATGGTGCATTTGTGTAAAGCTCAGCTAGCATATGTGCCTCTTTGATGGAAGTTTTAATTGCGCACTACTGTTCAGTGCTTTGTGTGTGAAAGTAAAGCAGACAACAGGAAACTTGAACCTGTTGCATATTCTATTGTCTGCTTTACTCTCACGACAAAGGCATTGAGCACTAGTATGTGACTGAAATTTCCATGGCACATGCTTGCTGAGCTTTACACGAATGTTATTGGCAAGTTTTTACACGAATAGCGGGCCCTGCAAGCATGTTCCAGGAAACGTCCGAATGTCCGCCTCCGGCTGCCCGTCGGACGTCCGTGGGACGCGATCCGGATCCACGAACGATAGTCCGACGGACGTCCGCTGTACGAATATCGAACATAACCGGACTTCCGTCGGATGTCCGAACGTCCGAGAACGGACGTCCGTCGGTCGACCGTCGGACGTCTATGGCCGTCTGGGAGGATGTCGCTACTTTCAAATTATCAAGGGACTTTAGTTCTCGTATCTTTGACGTCATCGCGCGCTCGTGTCCGGAGAGATCGAAACCGAAACTGGCCCTGATAAATGCACTGATAACAAATTAATTGATCTGTGCTGGGGCTTTTTGGGTAGCAGTCCCTCTGTTTTGGCCCACTGTGGATCGATTAAAGCAAAAATACCGGAACAGAAAATGTACGTGTCTTAACTCCTTTAAGACCCTGATTCAATCAGCACTTGAGAATTCACCATTGAGTTGCCCCGGAAGGAATTGACGACAGCCATGTTATAAGGTCCGCTTCCAGTATCTGAAAAATTTCTCAGAATCCTTCTTGTCAATTAATTATGCCTAGAAAGTGACAGACAGGAACGAGAGGCCAACTCCTTATGTGCACAATCCATGCAAGATTTTGAGACTGCAAATTTTCTAGCCGGAAGTCGCATTTTGATGAAGTGATGAACAGGCAGTACTATGTGTAACTTTGAAGGTCCATATTGTTTTTATTGTTTGCCGCTCTTTTCAGTTATGCATACCTGTTTATGCCCATTTCCTTGATTAAACGTTATTGTTTATCTATGTATTAAACAGACTACGTCTCTCATACATGTGTGCACGGACAGAGGAATATTATTTTTTGTTACTTTTGGGTAGCCTTACCCTAATATATGGTTACGTGCTTTGTACGCACGGGGGGTTTATTTACAGGGATCGGTACAAAGAGGACTGCGGCGAAGCGTACAAACGTTCTTCTGCCCTTGCTCTTTCTTCGTCTTCACCGATCTACCCGACCGCTCTTCTTCATCTTCCGTCGATGTTCTACGAAGGCGCGTGACATTTCCCTCCTCGCAGACGAAGCCCGTCGGGCGAGTTACAGAGATTCTCTGGAAAGAAATCGCTTGAGGCGGGCTAAATGCACCACCTGCGACTGCCGCCACAGTCGACAATTCGCCGTTATGCGTGCTATGACGTAATTCAGGTCATTGATGCGTTCTAACACAACAAATGGTCCGGTGTAGTGTGACAGCAGTTTTTGACAAAGACCACGTTTACGGAAAGGTGTCCACAACCACACATAGTCACCAGGAGCATAGGAATCTTGTTGGTGTCGGGTGTCGTAGCGGTTCTTAGAACGTTCTTGTGAAGATAAAATTCGAACTCTGGCCAGCTGGCGGGCTTCTTCAGCTCTGCAGAGTGTGGTAGCAGGAGAAGGTTCGTCATGAATGAAAAATGGCAGTATGGTGTCAAGGGCACAGCGAGGCGTGCGAGCATAGAGAAGGTAGAACGGACTGTAGCCTGTTGTCTCATGTTGCGCTGTGTTATATGCATGCGTAATGAACGGTAGAACGCCATCCCAGTCCTTATGGTCTGCAGCGACGTACATAGCCAACGTGGTGGTAAGCATCCTATTAGTTCGTTCTACCACACCGTTCGTTTGGGGATGATATGGCGTGGAGTGGCGAAAACTGCAGGCGCTGAGGCGAAGTAGTTCTTCGACAACGTCCGCTGTGAATTGGCATCCACGGTCACTAATGATGACTGCAGGAGGACTGTGCCGAAGAATGACGAGTCGAAGTAAGAAATTTGATACTTCAGACGCAGTAGCGGATGGTATCGCGGCTGTCTCACAGTAGCGGGTTAAATAATCAACGCACACAAGAATCCATCGGTTTCCTTTAGAGGACCGTGGAAAAGGTCCAAGAAGGTCAATGCCAACTTGCTCAAACGGGGCTGTTGGAGGTGTGACTGGCTGCAGTTTTCCATGTGGGCTTGAAGTCGACATCTTAAAGCGCTGACATTGCACACAGCTGGCTACATATCGCTTGATCGTTGAACGCATGTTCGGCCAGTAAAATCGCTGCTGTGTGCGGTGGAGTGTTCGGGCCACTCCCAGGTGACCAGACGTGGCGTCATCATGCGTCATTTCTAGAACTGTGATACATAGGCTTTCCGGAACGACAAGAAGCATATGTGCTCCCCCAGAGGCGAAATTTTTCTTGTAAAGCACTCCTTCGCGAATGCTAAATGTGTTCTTCATAGGATCGTTGGCGGAATCAAACAGTGAAGTTAATGTTTTGTCTTTGCGTTGCTCGGTTCGGAAAACTCGGAGATCGGGAAAGGTTTGTGAAATTGGAGCCAAATATTCATCGAAATTGTCTGAGTCATTATCAGTCGTTTGAGGCGGCAAACGCGAAAGACAGTCAGCATCTGAGTGTTTATGGCCGCTTTCATGCACCACAGTAAAATTAAACTCTTGTAGGCGTAAATCCCATCGAGCGAGCCACCCACAGGGGTCACGAAGACTCAGCAAAGGGAATGGTGGTAGGTCACAATCGTGAAAGCATTCCCGTACAGATAGGAACGAAAGCGCTGTACAGCGAAAACAACGGCTAGACATTCTTGCTCCGTAACCGTGTAATTTCTTTCACATTTACTCAACGAGCGGCTGGCATACGCTATCACGTGCTGATCGCGTCCATGGCGTTGTATAAGTACAGCGCCGATACCACTTGCGTCAGTGTGTACTTCAATTGAAGCTGATGGGAAGAAGTGGCGGAGGATTGGGCCCGAGGTCAAAAGAAACTTCAGATGACGGAAAGCTGAGTCGCATTCGCTGGTCCAATTGAATGGTGTATCTTTATGCAGTAGACTCATAAGTGGGTAAGCGATGTCTGCAAACCTTGGTATAAAGCGTCGAAAGTACGAGCATAGCCCCAAAAAGCTCTGCAGCTCTTTTACTGATTTGGGCACGGTAAATCTTTTGACGGCTTCAATTTTCTTTGGATCTGGTCGAACACCTTCTTTGTCAACTAAGTGACCGAGGACAATTGTTTCACGATCGCCAAAATGACATTTCTTTGCATTCAGTACAAGACCAGCTCGTTCCATGCAATTAAGTACGATATCATGACGGCTGTTGTGCTCACTAAATGTTTTGCCAAAAATTACTACGAAGTCCAAATAACATAAACAAATTTGCCACTTTAGTCCACGTAGAATTGTATCCACGAACCGCTCCAATGTGGCAGGTGCATTACATAATCCAAAAGGCATAACGTTAAATTCGTAAAGTCCGTCTGGTGTTACGAATGCCGTTCTTTTCTTTATCTGCAATGTGCATGGGAATTTGCCAGTAACCGGATCTCAATTCAATAGAAGAAAAGTATGAAACTGGGTGCAGACAGTCAATTGCGTCATCTATACGTGGAAGCGGGTAGACATCTTTCTTCGTGACTGAATTTAAACGGCGGTAGTCAACACAAAACCTCCTTGTGCCATCTTTCTTTTTAACAAGGATAACTGGAGCTGCCCAAGGACTACAGGACTCTCGAATAATGCCGCGCTTTAGTATGTCCTGAACTTGCTCATCTATTACCTTACGTTAAGTTGCTGAGACTCGATATTGCTTCTGACGTATTGGAGGGGCGGACCCAGTGTTGATTGTGTGATGAATACGACTGGTAGGCAGTGGCATTGAGTCATCCTTGGCAAAGTCGAACACTGTCACGTGTTTCAGTAGTAGTTCCACTAGAATACGACGCTCAGTTGTAGAAAGAGACTTACTAATCATAGCCGTAACTTGGGTCTCCATGCCTGGTCGCACCTGCTGCTCAGTGACAGAGCTGTTTACGCCGCGACGGAACCGGATATGCCTTCCTCGAAACGGGCGAGTTTTAGGCCCCGAGGCAACACAGTTGGCTCTTCGGAGTGGTTCACTGTCCATAGCTCAGTGCGGCCTTTAGTCACGGCAATGACGCAACGAGGCACAAGGATACTCTTCTTAGAGCAGGTGAATCCCGTAGGTTCTACTATAGCCTCAAAAGATTCGCACTGGTTCTAAATAGAGAAAACCCGCACGAATGCTGCAGATAACGCTGGCACAATTGTGTCTTCTTCCACAGCAAATGCTCCAAATTCAGGTGTCGAGTCATCCACAAGAACCGAAAGTAGTGAAGGATTCAAAGCAATCTCTCCCGCACCACACGCTAAAGTTGCACCACACTTTTGCAGAAAATCAATCCCAAGATTCACATCATGCGTAGACCGAGGCAGTACTGCAAATTCTACTCTAAACTTGAGGCCGCCAATAACAACATCCGAAGCACACACACCAAGAGGAACTAAAGGTTCACCACCGACACCACGGAATAACACTGCACGGTCACTACTGAACATTACTTTTCTACCTAAACGGTTCTTAAAACTCAAACACATAACAGATACTGTAGCACCAGTGTCCACAAGAGCCATTGTTTTCACCCCATCAACAAACATTTCCAATTTGTTCTTTACCATAAACACGGGCAGAGGTATGGACGTCATCGACTCGCCGGCGGCCTAACCTCGATCGGCCGCGCCCCCTAGTTTCTCGGAGGCGGAGGGGTAGAACGACGTCGAGTGGAAGGTGACCTGCGCGGGCGCTGGGGTGGCGGCGTCACACTATGATCAGATGCAGGAGATGAATTCCGCAAATATGTCGAATGGTGTGAGTCCCCGTAGCAGGCGCGTAGCCAGGGGGGGGGGGGGGGGGGGGGCTTATGGGGCTTCAGCCCCCCCCCCCCCCCCCCCCCCCCGAAATGTTTTCGTGCTGTCATGCACCGCCGACCAAAACAACCACCGGCGCTCGAAAGCATTCTGGGTTTTGTCTACAATATCTTTTTCCGGTTCGTTCGAAAATACATTTCGGCACGAACATTACGAACTTGGGGGCTACATTTCGTAGCAACGCCCATGCAGACGGAGTCACGTAAAGCCAGGAACGATTTCTGAGCACTTTCAAGGGCGTTT
This sequence comes from Amblyomma maculatum, assembly GCF_055883805.1. Lineage (NCBI taxonomy): Eukaryota > Metazoa > Arthropoda > Arachnida > Ixodida > Ixodidae > Amblyomma > Amblyomma maculatum. Next base: position 48,607,279 of record NC_139348.1, on the reverse strand, counting down.
AGATAGCGAGCGGGCTCGTCGCGTCAACTGGCGCCGGCCGCGGAGGTGGGGGTGGACGACGAAACAAGACAGGTTTCCATTCCCGCTCAGTGTTTCAAAGGCGGTATTTCCCTCGCCTTCGACTCCCCGCTTCCTCAAAATCCCTGTCTCTCTCTTTTGGGGCTTTCTTTTTTCTCGTGCCTTCTGTGAATCCTCACCGCGCTGTAGCAGCTCTTAGTGGTACTCCCTCGCCCTTCTCCCGTACACTATGCTCTCTCCGTGGTTGCGCTTTTTGTTTGTGGTTGTTGTTTTTTTTTCGTTTTCACGCTTCTTCCTACGCGCCGAAGAGGAGGAGCTGAAGATTGTCCCAGGAGCGTTTTGGTTTTTTTATTGCACCTCGTTTGTTTTCCGAGCGTCATCGGGTGACGCTCGGTTCTCAGACTTCTAGTCGTCGCGCCTGTTTTCCCCCGAGCGTCGCCCATGCATTCACGGTCTGCCTTTCCCGTCCCGTCTGCGTTTGCATAGCTTTCAACCTTGTCTGCTGTCTTCCTCGGCCGCCGGTGTCTTCAGTTTCTTGACCTCTCGGAATTGTGTGCGACAGCAGCCCGAACGACTCGGGTCGTTCGCGAGCGCATACCTGCAGGTGGGAGTCCACACATACCGGCGGCCGCCGCGGAGGGAGCACTTTCCTTCATATCCCTGTCCCATTCAGCGCAAATTAGCGTGCACTCCTGCCGAGCACGGCTTTCTACAAGACCGCTTTCTTCTCTCGCGCTGCCTGGGTCAGTCTCTTTGGTATCGTCTTCTGCGGTTTGATCAACGGCGGCCGGTGACCCCTCGCGGAGTTGACACGATAGCATCGACTCTGCATGGATGCTGGCAGACGATCGAGCGTGCGAGTTGCCTGTGTGCAAACATATGTCGTCGTCGCTTTTAGTCCGGAGCTGCTTTCATTATGGTCGGCGAGAGGCATCTCTTGTGCATAACGAATGGAATGTATACGCGTACGTATCACCGACGAGAGCACGGACTGATGATCGCTACAGAGTTTGGATATCGGATGACAGGTGAGCACGAATTATTCGTCCGTCAATCTTAAAATTGAGATTGACAAACAGGATAGTGTAGTGTTTTTTTGTTTGTTTTTTTTGACGTCCTTTCGCACATCGTTTAGGAAGTGCCAATGCGCAACGTGCACGCGTGTTTATCTCATGTGCACGCATCGTCCGAGCCAGAATCGACGGCGCAAAACATCAGCAAAGCAGCTGGGCACATTCAGTTCGGCAGCGCAGGTTGTCACTGATTTTCGCACCGACATGCAAGAATCGCGCAAATGAGTATGCGAGCAGCTACGCTAGAGACGCAGCGAAGCGGGTGATTCCAAAAGGCCGTCCGCCGTGGCTTCGACGCAAATAAGGCCTAGCGACGACCAGGGAGCAGCGCACGATCGGAGTGCCGTCGGTCGCAGCGCCCGCGGACGGCATCTCTGCGGTAACCTGGCGACATCCGGTGCTGCACATAAGCGGTGCGAATTTGTGTACTTTCGCGATGAAGCTGAGGACAGACCTTTTTTGACGCACGTTTCATTTACACGAAGGTTGATGCTGCCTTTTTAATTGGTACAGTGTTGAATCGGACCTGCGTGCTCTTTTCGAACTGCTGCACCGACGCGCACTTTCAGTCGGACGCACATAGTTTAGGAAGTGCCAATGCGTAACGTGCACGCGTGTTTTATCTCATGTGTATGCATCGGCCGATCCAGAAACAACGGCTCAAAACATGAGCAAAGCATGCTCGCCACATGCAGTTCGGCAGCGCAGGTTGTCACTGTTTTCCGAAGCTACACGCAAGAATCGTGCACAGGAGCACGCGAGCAACTACACTAGAGACGCAGCGAAGCGGACGATTCTAAAATGCCGTCCGCCGTGGCTGCGATGCAGAAGAAACAAGGCCTAGCGACGAGCAGGGAGCAGCGCACGACCGGAGTGCCGTCGGCCGCAGCGCCCGCGCCTGGCGGCATCGGGTGTTGCACTTAAGCGGTGCGAATTTGTGTACTTTCGCGATGAAGCTGAGGGTACACCTTTTTTTGAAGCACGTTCCATTTATTTATTAACACGCCGCACAAATGGTCGATGCGGCAAAGACGAGACGGGACTACAGTACGCTGCTGTGCCGTCGGTCGGTACATAAAGGTTGATACTGCCTATTTAATCGGTACGGTGTTAAATCGGACCAGCTAGTGCTCTTTTCGCACTCCTGCACCGACGCGCACTTTCAGTTGGACGCCACCACCTTTTCGGTTAACATCGCGAACCGAAGCGCCAAGCTCGGGTTCACGCATGCATTGCAGCACTAGAGCAGACGACTTTCGCAGCTACCGGAAGTGTGTCAGTGACGTAGAGGGCGTCGCGGCTGCAGCCAATGGCAGCCTGTCGTGGCCTGTCACTCTGTGACTGGTGACGTAGGTAATCAAGGCAGAATAGTCCCAAATCTCGCCGCCAAGCGGAAATGGCGCAGCCCGCGAATTTCAAAAAACGCTGTTTTTAAAGATTAATAATAAATCGCTGGATTTTTTCCGATGAGTTTTACTTTGAGCGAATGCTCGGAAGCATTTGTTCTACACATTGAAAACGTTTGTCAGTGACCTTTCTAGCCGTTTCATGCCCCCTTTAAACATGGTATGGGACGCTTCTCCTCGTGGGTTGGCGGTCTGCATACGCTGGTGACAGCATATTCGATATCCGGCGGAAGTGCCACACCACTACAATCAGCATTCAATGCGGCCCCTCTCAGTGCCTGTGGAACTCAAGAAGCGTAAGGAATATTTTCAGAAAATAATTGTTAATATCAAGCAGAAAGAAAAATTTTGTGGTCTATATAAAATATTTCCTTTTTGTATCTTAATCACGAAGTTCAATTTTTTTTTTACTTTTATTTTCAAATAATGTACTAAATATGCGCACTCCCACCAACAATCATAACCCTTATATACCTCGCCACAAGAAATGTTCCTTTCGCAATTATTGTATAAAGGTGGAATTCTATATGGAGGAGGACGCGCTGCAACGTCTTTCAACCGACCGATATATTTTGAACGAAGCTAGAACAGCCCACTCCCCTAGACCACTGAAATTTTAACTATATGAGTAAATTTTTGTTCCTTACTCTCAATCTGAGACGCGCCATTAATTTTCGCCGGTCCTCTTTTGCTCTGAACGAAAACGGTAGCGGTTGACAGAATCTCCACCCAACATTTCACCATACACTCACGTCAGGTCGCGCTACACCTGCTTAAAACATTCAAAGGCACATTGCATAGCCTGGTTGTTGCATCCACAGTAAGTAGGCGTAGGCTTGAACAAACGGCTTTATTCCCAGTGCTGCATACTGGCAGCTCGAAATAAACTCCCCCCAGTACAGCACATGACAAACGCATATATGCGCACACAGCAGCCTGACACATGCGCAGAACAGACATGATGGTGATACCATTATATCTTATCACACAACAGTAAACGCACGTGTCGCACCCCAGATACCGACACAACACTGGTAATTTTCATTTGTACAAAACTTAGGGGTAAAATATGTTGAAGTGTACCCGAAGCTTCACTCGACCATGCACGGCAGCATGTGCACTGAAGGAGGCGCGCGCGCGCGTGAGCGGATTGTTGACTGTATTTTATTCCCCGTACACGATAAATGTTCTATGCTGATTACGGCCTTTGTATAAACCATAAGGGGTGAAATGTGAGGACCTGCCGGTTGCGATTGACGCTGGCGAAGCTAAAAGCGAGCGCGCATTTCCCTTGCGCGTGAACAGCTGTAGCGGAGGAGCAGCAGTGGGGCGGTGGCGACCCCACCGAGGCGCGGCGGGCGGTGGAAACAGACCCCATTGGAGAGGCCGTAAGAGAAGTAAGCGCTCTCTCCCTCGAGACCGGCTGTGGTGACGCTGCTCAGATGACCCTACCGTTGAGGGAACGGAATCACGCGTTCGGCGTGGATGGATGGATGGATGAAATATAGGAGCGTCCCCTTTGAAACGGGGTGGTAGCAGTAGCTAACATGCTCATTTTTCTCCCTATATCTTAATTATTGATTTAGAATGGTTAACTAAACCATCATTCTATTTATTAAATTTTGTTCCTACATTACTAACATTATGTCACTTCTCTGCTTTTAAGCCACCAATCTTCCAGTCGTTTTTTGCTAGTTTCCACCGCCGGTTTATTCACCTGGCCACTGTTATCTCTAAACCTCAGAGCTTCAGGAACAGTGATTGCGCCTGCACCGACTTCCGGATGGATACCATTACATTCGAGTATAATATGGGCAATTGTTTCACTGGAGTTTCCACATACAGCACATACGTCATCTCCATTGTTAAATTTCTTTTTGTAGCTGCGTGTTCTAAGGCACCCTGATCTAGCTTCAAAAGGTAGGGCACTGCCTCTTGAGTTATCAAAGAAATCTTCCTTCCTGATCTGCATTTTCCACTTTCGGTATAATTCCACACTCTGTTTCTTTTCCATCGACTTTAACCAATTTTTACCTTCTGTGTTTTTCACCTGTTGCTTAATGCTCTTTATTTCTCCGTTCTTGTTACTAACATACTTACTAGTTAGTTTCCTAGTTTTTTTCCTCCATCGTGAGTTAACGCCTTTTAGGTACAGGTATTTAAATACTTTAGCTGCTCATCTGTTACTGTCCAATGTCCTCATGCGTTCCTCATATAATATTTTACTCTGAGCTTGCCGCACTTCGAAAGATGCCTAGCTGAAGTTTGCTCCGCGACGCCAGCGCTCGGTTTCCAGCGGAGCTGAGAGGAACTACAAAACCTACGCGCATCCGAGCCCGCGCTGCGCGCGGCTGTCTGCGGAGTCTGCGCAGCCCGCTCGCTCGGGAGCGCGTGCTACAGGCAGCCGCACGTGCACGCGGAGCGGGAGTAGGAGATGTGAGGACGAGGGGGGATGGTCGTGCGTCTGTGCGAGCAAAGCCGGCGCTCTTTGCCAGTGGTGTTTCTTATTTTTGCTTTTTTCTGTGTACCAGCTGACATAGAGGCTGGCTGGAGGCACGCTTTTTATCGGTGCTTTCGAAAGTGAGAAATTATGATTAATTGATCGGCGCGGATATTGTTTTCAAAGAGCGCCTGTTGGCAGGTTCAGACAAAAAAAAAAAAAAAGAACATGAACATGAACGCGAATTCGGTACTCGAAGGTAGAGGCAAGCGACAGGTATTTTGAAGGGCTTGAGGCGGCACCTCTTGATGTCTCTTCCATGTTGTTCAGAGAATGAAGGGTCCAGCCTTCTCTTTGAGAATTGATACGCGTGTACACAGCGACGAATGCTCCGGGCGCTGGTTGGGGAGCTTCCTTTCCATTTGTGACTGCTCACTTGAAAGCGGCCTATTCAACTATTCAACCCTTTGGGGACAGACGTTTTAGGCGATGCTGCCGGCGCCGTGGTGCCTGCTTTCGGCGCGTTTAGGACGCGTTCCCTACAAAGGCACAAAGCATGCCGCCTTACCCTTTGGTTCCTGCTGACAGCGGTCAGGGGGAGTTCGCTGCTGTGGCGCTGCCATCCGAAATCAATCACTTATCTACCTTTAACGATGAGAGGTTTCTTAACGACCTGGATCACTGACGAGAAGCCGAGGCATGCCATTCTTTCGGCAGTTTCCTCTCTCCGTGAGACGAAGAGCGATGGAAATGCCTGACGACTTTTCATGCAGGAGGGGACATCTCTCCAAGTAAACATTTGTCTTCTTAATTTCACAGCTACGCTGTGCAATCCCTAGTTCAGTTATCTCCTCTGGCGAATGCGCAGTTTTGAGCTCCCGAAGCAGGATCGCGTATGAGGATAGGACGATTAACGTATGTGTTTTCCCTTTACAAGCGCCGAGTGATGGCATTAATGACATATATCTGTTTCTTGAGGCCGACTTGGTTCTGCGATGGCTGCTGCGGCACCGCCAGTTACAAACAGAGGGGCGAGATACGAGCGGTACGAGATACCTAAAAAAAAAAAAAACCGACAACCATCGTTTCAACACGAAAGAGAGAAAAACACTTTCACGAGTTTTGCGAAAAAGCGCGCCGTCACTTTTTCATTCGTTTTTTTTTTTTTTTTTTTTTTTTTTTCTTGCTCCCTTTGTTGAAGCGCGACGGCGGCCAGAATGCGGTCGGAGGAGGAGAGAAACAACCGAGCGCGCGCGCGCAAACACGTGCTGGAGAGCAGCGCGGAGCAGACGACAGCATGCTTTTCTATGCGGCGGGGAGCAGACGACGCGGCCGCACTGCGCGTAGGTTTTGACGGGATCTCCATGGAGGGCGCTGACGGATGGATGGATGGATGGAATGTAGGAGCGTCCCCTTTGAAACAGGGTGGTAGCAGTAGCTATCATGCTCATTTTTCTCCCTATATCTTAATTATTGATTTAGAATGGTTAACTAAACCATCATTCCATTTATTAAATTTTGTTCCTACATTACTAACATTATGTCACTTCTCTGCTTTTAAGCCACCAATCTTCCAGTCGTTTTTTGCTAGTTTCCACCGCCGGTTTATTCACCCGGCGACTGTTATCTCTAAACCCTAGAGCTTCAGGAACAGTGATTACGCCTGCACTGACTTCCGGATGGATACCATTACATTCGAGTATAATATGGGCAATTTTTTCACTGGAGTTTCCACATACAGCACATGCGTCATCTCCATTGTTAAATTTCTTTTCGTAGCTGCGTGTTTTAAGGCACCCTGATCTAGCTTCAAAAAGTAGGGCACTGCCTCTTGACTTATCAGAGAAATCTTCCTTCCCGATCTGCATTTTCCACTTTCGGTATAATTCCACACTCTGTTTCTTTTCCATCGAATTTATCCAATTTTTACATTCTGTGCTTTTCACCTGTTGCTTAATGCGCTTTATTTCTCCGTCCTTGTTACTAACATACTTACTAGTTAGTTTCCTAGTTCTTTTCCTCCATTGCGAGTCAACGCCTTTTAGGTACAGGTATTTAAATGCTTTAGCTGCCCATCTGTTACTGTCCAATTTCCTCAGGCGTTCCTCATATAATATTTTACTCTGAGCTTCTCGTACTTCGAAAGATGCCCAGCCCATATCTCCCTGTACCGCCTCATTTGTAGTTTTGCCGTGGGCACCTAGTGCTAATCGTCCAACGGATCTCTGATTTGTTTCTAATGTCGACTGTACCTCTGATTTTAGGCACAAAACCGCATTTCCGAAAGTAAGTCCGGGCACCATAATTCCTTTCCAAATACCCCTCAAAACCTCATACCTATTGTATCCCCACAATGCCTTATGCTTCATTATCCCGGCATTCCTTCGCCCTTTGGCCTTAAGTGATTGCTCATGCTTTCCAATGTATGCCAATCCTTCATTTACCCATACCCCCAGATATTTATATTCTGCTACTCTAGGTATTTCAAGGCCTTGTATTTTAAGACCCTGATCAGTTGAGCCGTTGAAAATCATCAGACCCGACTTAACTGCGCTGAAACTGAAGCCTAGAGCGTCCCCTTCGTCTCCGCAATACTTAACCAGAGTTTGCAATTCTTCCAGACTCTCAGCTAGCAGCACAATATCGTCTGCATATAACAAACCAGGGAGGCGCTGCTCTACCGCCTTTCCACCTAATCTATATGACAGGTTAAAACCTAGGTTACTGTCTTGTATCCTCCGTTCCAGGTTTATCATATAAAGCATGAACATCACCGGTGATAGAGGACAGCCTTGCCTTAATCCTTTGCATACTTTGACATCCTCCGTGCTTCTTATCCCTTCCCACGTAATTTCTACTTTGTTATCCCGGTATATTTCCTGTAGGAACTCTATTATCTCATAACCGATACCTTCTTATTTTAATATATTCCACAGGAGTTCCCTGCTTACGTTGTCGTACGCCCCGTTTATGTCCAGGAAGGCGGCGTGGCGCGCCGACGGTGCCGCCATCTGGCGGAGCTCGGTTGAAGCTGTTGCTGTTCAAGGTCAAACACGGCGTCCGCCGGGGATACGCGACGGCTCGAAACCTGGCGCTGTATAGCTATAGGTATCGCAATGAAAACGGCGCGCTGAAAGGGGTGTCGGTAGGTCATAGAGAAAGAGATTGGGTAGGTTGCTTCAAGCAGAGCGCGGCGCGCTCGCGTGCGCCAGAACGCTCTGCCCGTGAATTTTTTACCGCAACATCATTCTTGCCGTGGCGCGACCGGCTCGCCGCAGGAACCGTGTGATGGAAAGAAAAGCAACAGGTATAGCGCTCTCGAGGGCGCGGGCGCTCGCGAGCAAGTGTACCCGACTGCGGCAAGAAATAGCACAGAGAACAGCAGATATCGTTTTCATTTTTTTATTAACTGCACGTGAAATAGAAAATGAAAAGATGTGACGGGGTATCCCTCACACACACACTTTAGCCAAAAGTGTACAGTAGTGTTCTGTATTCTGCGCTAACATTGTAATCTTGCATGCTTGCATTATCACTACAAAAGAACCCTGTCTGTCGGCACTGCTTCTGTCAGCATATGTACAGTTGATATGTAATTAAATAAATGATGCACATACTCATTCTACGCATTCGATAGCATCAAAGCAATATAAAAACATAGAGCAAATACATGCGCTCTAGTTACCTAATGGCTGGTATTTGATGCAAGTAATCACATGTCACTGTGCTATATATAACCAAAATACATGATTAAAAATTTACACTACCCTTACTGGAAGAACAGTCGGCTTCGAAATGCATTTACGTCTCTCCACAGCACACAGGTAACAATTGTTCAACAACACGAACCACAGCTGATGTCGCCGACTGTAATGGCCAGCACAATCAGCAGGAGATGGGTCCATGGAACTGGAGCTGCACGCAGACAAGTATCTCGTCTCATGAAGGGCCGGAGAGCCAGCAGGAACGAGATGCACAGAGTAAAAAAGCTGCGACTAAAAATCGCGACGTTGACCGATAAGCCAACACGCCGAGCATTCACAGCGCTAGGCTACGCAGATATAGCAAGGTAGATATACCATGGTAGCGAAGGCTCCATAGACGCCCATTGGTCCAAAAAATGGCGGCTCATGGGCACCGCCATATTGGGGGGCAACTACGTACGAGTGACGTTACGAGTGAAGTTATGTACAAAAAGCCATTAGCTATGTAATCAACTAATATAATTACGATATCATCAATTATAGTTTATTTACAATATTACAAAAGCAAATTTTCAGCAAGAAATGTTTTTAAAACAAATGCGACAATAGCAAATCTTGTCGCACAATTTATTTTCTGTTGTTGGTTGTACAGCCTAATATACCAAGAATAAGTGTTCAAAGTTTGGTTAAAAAATCAATTCGAAGAAGAAAGTTATATTTGCGCAAGATGAAATGGCAGAAAAGTTTTGCGAAAAACAAAAAAGCTTTCATATAGCTACACATCGTCACCTAAGCGGAGCTGCTGAGAAACCTCCTTGAATTTGAGGGATGCATCGGTGGCATGGCAGCAGTAAAATGACAAAGCGACAGCAGCTACGCAGCAAGCCATGCTTTGATGATATCCTGAATAAACACCCACTGGCTATTCCTCGAGATGCCAGTCTTGACCCTCACCATTTCAGAAACTCCCCCCATAGCCCCATTAAGTGAAATACCATTAGCGACTGTTGTCCCTCTGAAGGTCCTCACAAATTACTCATTACACCATCTTTTACCACTCCAGCTCATTGCATCCACTTGGTGCTGGAGAGGGAAGAGCAACCACAATGACGTTGCATAGATGAAAGCTATGAAAAGATGGTGTCGCTACCAAGGCAACGTGACTAAAGCAGGTATAAAAGGAAGGATAAACACTTGCCACACTGCTATTCTCCCATCCCTGTGCAGTTCCAAGTTTGGTAAGTGTAGTGGTATTCGTGCATAACAAAATACACACGGTATCTTGCAAAAACTTGAGATAAATCTCCAGTTTCTCACACGCTTAGCTTGTGGTGTTCACTTGAGTGCTCATGTAGGCCCTATATAAAACTTGCCAGATGAAAGTGATATCTTATACACAACATTATCAATGCATGGCACAAATGGCTTCTAATGCCACATTAGCATCAATTATGGCCAGTGATGTCAAGGCTGGTATGCGATACGAACTCTGACCAGAATGAAGCCTGTCAGCTAGTGACTTACCTGTTTGTGACCCACCATTGCTCACTTCATGCAAAGAGCAGCGTGGTCCTCGCAATGGGGTGCATCCACGTCCCAGCTTATCACTGGTTAGGTAGTGGCGGCAATGAAAGTATGACAGTCCCTAATTCAATATAGCACAGCTTGCATACAAAATGCAAGAAATAGCAAATTTTGCGATTTTTCACAGCGATTTCATGCACCAAAGTGATCTTAGGCAATCTCACTGATTTTCTGTGCCACTTTTGGTGTCCCGCTGGGTCTGAAAAAATGAGTTTGCAACTGCATAAACAATAAAAATACACATACACGAAAAACAAGCAAGAATACAGTTATCATTTTAGTTTATTTTTGCATGTTTGCAGTCAACTTGGTGCCATGCAAAAAAAAGTCATATATACACTGCTGTGAACAACTTCTGTTGAAACGAAATTTAAACTGGGTGCATTTACGTTCACTGCTCAACTTCAGCACAGAAGCAGACAGCAGTGTGTGGTCCCAGGCAGCGCTTCAGTCCCTGAGAGACCTGCCGCACTGTCATATGCCACGTTTGATGCAGACTTAGTTTCCAGACATGTCTAAAGTTCTTCAAATTGCAGCACATATAATGGGTGCTCGTAACCTCTCGAGTTTTAGGGCTGACATTCTTCAGGAAACTCCCAGAGGCAGGCACATCTGCAGAGTTCGCATCGATTCCAAAAGGGCAATCACATAGGTTTCCAGGCTCAAATGCCAGGCTGAGGTCAAACGCAGCTTGTGGTGATGCCAGTGACTTGCAGCTCACCACCCACGTGATCTGCTTCAGGTTGTCTGTGGCAGCCAAGCACGACCGGAGCACATTCCGATTCGTTGAAGCCTGGAGAAAAACAGCAAATTCAAGTTATTTCGGCACCATTCAGCTACATTTAAAAAAAAAGGTATTTACTTTTAAAAGGCGTTTTTGAATCCTAAAACAATCTGCATCTTCAATTTGGCTGCTTTCGCTTGATTAAGAGCTGAAAATGTGAAAGCCTTTCTCCTTTCCACTCATTTGCTGCTCTTGCTACATGAGACTGCAGTGCTGTGGCATTTTGTGTCAAGTTCACTAGATGGCACAACGTGTCTAACAGAAGATTGTCTTTTTCTTTTCATTTTTGCAGTGCAGATATTTTCAAAATGCTTTCACTGCCTACCACAACCTTGGGGGACAGCTTTGTTGAATTTGTTCCTTTTTATTTTTTTTTTCTTACTGTCACTGCTGTGCTTTCATTCAGTGCTCTGCGGCATCCTTATGCTAGATAAGGGGAGTTAAAAACACGTTGTTAGACAGTCGATGTGGCAGTCATTTGCGGTGTGCTTTGCTGTTTCTTGCGTGTTAGTTTGTGCACACACATTTTTCGTACAAACTCCCTGTCTACACAACTCATGGGCCAAGAAAGGCTATTACCTAAAAAAATGTGAGCAATGTCGACACAACACCAAGTGCTTAGGGTCTAAAGTCCTGGAATGCCCGTATCTCTGTTGCACATTCAGTACACCTTGAGATAAGTGCATAATCATGCAGCAGTCAGGAGCAAGCTTTACTGCCCACCGTAAATTTCATCAAAAATTAGCAAAGCACTGGAACACTTAAGACAGTGGCTTCTGAAGTAGAAGTAGAGAAAGAAAAGTACTGCTCTGAGTACAGCGCCTGGCTGGTCAACGAGATAGCTAGCTTTCTACAACTGCCTCATCTTAACTCATGACTAATGCTGGAGTTCACAAAAAATGCAAAAAAAAACAACATTACTCTGAATTTTCATGACGAGGTGCAGTACAGTTCAGATGGTAACCGCAAACTACAAGCTACACATAAACATTAAATATCTACACATTAAGGGGGCTTTTAGCACATGTACAGGGCTAAGGCAAATAACATGCACAATCTTTGGGTGCATGCAGTGCTGCTGGGATGTCGTCATGCCGTCAGAGATCACGTCCAGTTGTCCAATGTGGCAGAGGACTTTGTATGGGCCGAAGTACCCCTGTAAGAGCCTTTCACTCAGTCTGCGATGATGAATCAGCGTCCGTAACCAGACTTGCTCTCCTGGCTAGTACTCAGCATCATGTCGTTGCAAGTTATAGCATCGTCTCAGTTCATTGCTGCTTGTGGAAAATCCTTTGCATGCTAAGATAAGCAGTGACATCGAGGTTGTCCTCGTCTGTGATATATGAAAGCACTGGACCGAGCTTGGTCGTGGGCTTCTTGCTATACACAAAGTGGAACAGGGTTATCCTGGTAGTCTCCTGGACGGCGGTGTTTATTTACAATACCCTCAGGGTACAGATGTACCTTAAAGTGGAGATGGATGAATATGGGATTTAAATATAGAAGGTTAACACCATAATGTACAGATCTCTGAAAAACAAGTTTGTTATACAGTCGAACATCAATAATTCCAATGGTTATATTGAACTCACAGAATATCCCCTTGACAATCAAATGTAAAAGTATAGGAAAGCTGCGTCGTATATCGACTTCAATTTCGCCAGTTGTTCGATATATTGAATTCCGCCCCACGCATTGGACGGTGCGCCTTCCCTAAAGACTATCGCATCACCCTTGACCATTTACCGCGTGACGTTTTCAAGCCACGCGCGAAAGGAACTAGAGGGCACAATTCGGTGACGGCTGGTCTAGGGAAGTGCCGCGCCCTTTCCTCAAAGGCGCGTGTGTCTGCTGTGATCACTGCCGCACTAGCGCGCTACATTTGCAAGCCATGTGCGTGAAGGAACAAGAGGGAACCAATGCAGCCGAGGTGTTGAGGAGAGGGAAAAACCGCGATAGAGCGAAGCGCAAGGGTGTGCCCACTCATCTGTTGAGCTTTATCTCTCCTCTTCCTCTCTTTTTCTTGGTCTTCGTTCGCAGTAGCACGCACTGCGCATGCGCGGACACGCCAGCTCAGCTCGTGCTAGATGCTTTGTCCAGTGTGTGTTGCGAACGCTCTGCATGCGGTGTCTGACGTGGGGCAGCTTTTTTTTTTTTTTTTTGCAGAAGTCGTTCATCCTTGCCATGGTGCTGAATAGGCGCTCGCTGAATGTGCGGCGTAGCGTATGTATGGCAGCTGACGTTAGGAAGCAGCATTTTTTTTTATTCTGGGAAAGTCGTCCTTACTTGTTGTACTGAACGTGCAGCGCAGCATAAGCTATAACAACTGTGGACGTTAAGAGGCCGGGTTTTTTTTTTGCGAGTCGTCTATTTTTACATATATAAATCAACAAAAGCATGTGGTCAGCTGCGATAATGACATCGACCTTTACCCTTGTTCACTTGAAACGGTATTTGCAGCTTCACGCTTTCCAAAGATTTTTAATGGCAGTGAACTACGCCAGCCACAAGTGCGGCATAAGTTGAACCAGGCTTGTGCAATCAAGCTATCACGGGCACTCTGCCAAGTTCGCTCCCTGCCACTAGGGGTGTGCGAACATTCGAAATTTTCGAATATCGAATCGAATATCATAATATTCGATTCTTTAAACGAATCAAATAGTGGAAATTGAAAATTATTCGAAACTGTTCGAATATCTTGGCAAATTTTCGAATAATTTTCGAATACTTTTCGAATAACTGGCACGAATTAACGTCTCGGTTACCTCTGACCATTCTCGCGAAGGCAGACTCAGCTCCGAGCAGGCACAACTTGATGCCGCAATAAACCTACGCGAGCAGCAGATATCACCGTTTTAGGGAGCCTACATGCTTCAGCGTGGCCGCGACACGGTCCATTCGCATGGAAACATTGGACATATCCCGAATCGCGGAGGCAACTTCTCGTAGTCGTGTCATAGTTCACACGTCTCTATTCTGCCGAGAAGTAACGCTACATGTACAGTCAGGGACAAAAGTTTTCGGGACGCGTATTTGTGGAAAAACATTTATTTCTTCGTTGCCTCGCTAGTTTGCATGTGCATTTTTTTTTCTCTGAATGGGGCGCGCATGTCCCCTCGTGACCAAGTAATTTCATTCTCCATATTTACGCGACCGAGCAGAAATAAATATTTTCCCCTGAACTCGCGTCCCGTAAACTTTTGTCCTTGACTGTACATGTACAGTACTTCAGGAACAGGAAGAGTCGAGGCTGTCACAGTTGGGCTCGCAAGAAACTTCTGCACAGGAGCAGATGGATTGGAGAGGAGAGCAGTCATCCGTTTGGGGAGTGTTTAATACTTTGGTATCATCAAAACACAATGAAAACCCTTGCTCTTTGATGCAAGAAATGTGCGACTATCTCCAGTCCCCAGTATTGCCTCATGATAGCAGCCCATTTCAGTGGAAGCAAACAGAAGGAAAAATCAAGTATGGAGCTTTTGCAACCATGGCCAGACAGTACCTTGCCGTTCCGGCTACTCAGGTGACAAGCGAGAGACTCTTCTCAACTTGCTCCAACACAGTAACTTGTCGGCAGGAATCACTTTCATCGGACAGTGTGGAACACCTTGTTTCTTGCACCTTGTTTTCTGGCAACTCAGTGCGGTCGAAGCAAGCTTCCATAACATTTCCCAACAGACCTGCTGTGCAATTTTACAGTCCAGAACCATTTGTTGGTGAATATCCCTAGTTACATTATGATGCACAAGACTGCCTTTATTTTGTTCCCATAGTTAAAACACTTTTTTACGTATAGTGCTGCCATTGCAACATGCCCAGTGTTCCATATACTCATTTAAATCTTTGTGAAATGCGCTTTGTTTCACTGCATCTGCACTACTTTTAATGTTTCACCTTTTGGGATATCAAATTTTATCTTTGTGGATGGTCGTTTCTCATAACTGTTGCAACAAGTTTCAGTCCTAGTCATTAAATGCTCAAATAAAAACTGCAGATTAATCTAGACATGTATCTGCATTTTCTGTGTGATTTCCCCGCAGTGTTAGAGCCTTAATCTAGTCAAGCATTTTTAAAATTTTTGATGACTAGTCTGAGAAAGTCTTGTCTTAGTTGATGTGATGTTGTTTGACTGATGCCATTTTGACAGTACTCAATTTCTAGTTGTGCATTCTAGTAGTGCCAGGCTGTACTTCTAGCCAAGTTGCATCTAGTAATTTTATTAACTCCTGACAACTCCACTTGACTTTACTGAGTACTATTTTCTTTTGCTTATGGCTCTGTGCAATCTTTTTGCTTTTAAATATTTAGACTTTATCTCGCCTGTAGCCAAGGTTGACGCAGCTGTACATTGTTGTGAACTATATATCAAACAGCATTTTGAATAGAATCGAATTTCAGACACTTTTTAATGTTTTGTAATCAACGTACAAATGATATGAATATAACTTGCAGAGTATTCGATTTGTATTAGATTTGCTGCTTTCACTATTCGATTCGTATTCGATTCGCTGCTTTCACTATTCGATTCGTATTCGATTTGCTTTTTAGCTACATTATTTGTATTCGATTCGATAGCAAGAGTGCACTATTCGTATTCGATTCGTTTTGGAAAAAGTGCTATTCACACACCCCTACCTGCCACCGCAGGATCTATCAAATGTGTAGTCAAAAGATAAACACGCCGTGACATTATCGCTGCGTAGCACCTTGACACGCTGCCAATAATTGAGACCTGTGAACGCGACGGTTGAAACGAAAGGACGTGCCACTGAGCGCGTTTTTTTGTTTTTTGTTTTTTATTTTCAGGGGCAAAAGTGGGGAGTGGGTTGATTACACGACAAATACAGTATCATTTTTCGTGATCGCAGGTGGCATCTCAAGCCCATTTCTGTATATCAAATTATCGATATATTGAGCTATTTCGCGATCCAATTCGAGTTGGATATATCCGGGTTCGACTGCAGAAGTTTTCACGTAAGAACAATGAAGTACATGTGTCAATTTTGAAAGATGGCAAAGATCATGTAGGGCAGTATGGTGTCCCACTTCTCGTGTTTAGCGATTGCGTATGGCAATGGCATTGTTCAGACCTTTGTAGGGCAGTATGGTGTCCCACTTCTTGTGTTTAGCGATTACGTATGGCAATGGCTTTGTTCAGACCTTCAGTAAGTCTGTTTGTCTGCGGATGACAGGCAGTTGTCCTTTGGTGGATCGTTTGGCTGTAGTTCAAGATGGCTTGCGTGAGCTTTACCATAAATGCTGTGCATCGTTTCAAAGGAGAATTCATTCAGTGAAGAACTCGGCAACTTCTCCTGCGGAACCGTTAAGCAGGGCTTTTGCTTCGGCGTAGCTGGTCATGCTACCAGTGGCCACGATGATCTCCTTGTTGCTCATTACTGAAGTGGGGAAGGGGCCAACAAGGTCCATCCCTATTTTTTGAAAGGTCTTAATTCTATGGGGTTTAACAGCCTGGCAGGTATCATCGGGAGGTGTCTTGTCTTGCTGACACCATGTTTTAAAGTAATGAGCCATGTTGGCAGCTAACTGTGGCAAATAATAATTCTGCCTTCAATGAGACATGGGTGCAAGCTAAAGATGCCATGCCGTTGGCTGATCACAGAACACCGACAGGATATCACCTTTTAGGTTTCTGGGCACAGGATTTGTATGCAACACTCTTCACGACTATGTCATTGCGTTACACAAAAGACAACTGAACCCTGAACAGGTGAACTGGCTTAGTCTTCCAGGTAATCAATCATACTTTGTAATTAAGGATCCGAGTGCTGCTGTAGTTCGAAACTAGTGACGCTTACCAGTCCCTCGAAGGCATAGTCTTCGCTCGGCAGCTCTTCAACAGGGGCTTATATTAAACAGTCTGCATCGGAATGCTTACAACCAAACTTGTAGACCACATGATGGAAAATAGCGTGAAAGTACACGAAGGACAGAAGGAAGTAAGACACGGACAAGCGCTAATTGAATTTGCCAGCAGCCACTCTTCAGTTCCATTGATGTAATGTACTTAACGCTGCATAACTAGTCCAGTGTGTTGTCGATGCAGAGGAAGGGGTAGATTTTTCCTTTGTTGTGCGGTTCAAGCACTCGTAATTGAGGCAGAAGTGAAGCACGCTATCTTTCTTTTTCACAAGAACAACTGGTGTTGCACAGCAGGTGTTGCATCGCTGTGCGTGCAACACCTGCTGAGCAACAGAGGTGAGCTGCATAGTGCGGCAGCATAGCTAGTGCCTTGCGGTTCCTGGGTAGTAGCAGTCACAGGTGGCGTGCCAAGCACCTGCTGCACTTCGTCACTTACGATGTCCTCGAGAGTCGCTACACGCTTTTGGGATGCTGGCATATCAGGTGCAGTTCTTCCCGGACAATTTCACAAATGACTTCCCACAGGTTTTTACTGCCCAGAGACTGTGCATTGGCATGAATAAGTGAGGGCTGGATAGTGTGGTTGTATTGGCACTGAACGCTTTGTGAACGAACTCAGCAATGCAGTGGGTTTTGGAGCATTCCTTAAGAGTCCTGCAACTCCTTGACGCCTCACATTAGAAACTCCACTTTCTCTTTGGGCATGTAAATGTCGGCATGACGAAAAAGGTGCTTTCTTTTCTTTATTTAGGCGAGAATGGGTTCGTTGGGGAGCTGGACCTTGGAGTGAAGCAATAGTTCAGCTCTTTCCTTCCTCACGACGCTGGCGGACACCTTCAACAGCTCCTCCTTGAATGCTTCCCAAGACGCAATGGGTGAATCTTTGTTTTTGTACCAGCATGGGCTGAGCCCTCTAATGTGGAGGATGAAGGTTGCCAATCGCTTGTATTGTTCCACCCACTCCTCTGAATCTTCTGAAGTGTAGTGGAAAATGGATGACATTTACGACTGCTGCGAACTAGGAATGAATGCTGTTGATTTCACCTTCATAGATGTTGAGGGTTCAGCCCGAAATTGAATGAAGGCCGGTAGTGTGCTGTAGGTTGCGAGTGAACTAGCCCACAGTGCCAACAACGGCATGGGAGAAGGACACATTTTTCTGCTCTGCTGAATAAACATCCATGGATGGAATATGCACGTTGCCTGTAAGACTATACAACACGGCACAACATGGGGAAGACCCTGCACCGAAGGCTGCCAGGAATGCGGAAGGGAACCTGAAGAATAAAGAGCTTTTGATAGCTAGAAACCAAACCTTCCCGTCGATCTTTCTGCATGCACACTAACACTACACGCAGTAATCCATGTTCAGGTGGCAAGCCTTGAAGTCAGTGGCTGGTTTGGTGCATTGTAGACAAGTCCTCTGGAGTAATACCTTCAGAGCTGTGGTCACAGATATAGTGGGTGTCCCTACCATGAGTAGCAGCCCCTCCACCGGACGTCACGTCGTAGTGACAAGGTCTAGATCACCAACTGGACAAACTGTGTTACACTTCAGTTAACTCTTTATTGGGCTGATTACAGCCCGCGCAAGAATAAAGAAATACAGCAGCGTCGAAAGCAGCAATCCTGCTCACCGGTGGCTGACTTATATATGCGCGATACACTTGTTAGCACTTAATTTAAAGTCACCGCAGAAAATTTTCGATAAAGGTGCAAAAGGTGACTAGTACAACCTAGAACATTGTAGCGTGGATGGAACAATTTGCAACACACCTCAAGAAATTAGCGCAATGCAGAGAATGATAAAAGCCCCATCTTGGCAACACTGAGCATAAATAAACAAAGAATCATGAGATCTTTCTGTGCAGTATATGCAAAGTGGTAATGCTGCGCATCGGCAGCTGCCAGCAGCAACAAAGATTAGAAGGGTTCATGGCAGTATATAACAGCTGTACCCTACCCATACTCACCTATGGGGCAGAAATATGGAGGCTAGTGAAAAGGGTTACTGAAACTAGAGGAATATAAGAGGTCTCTGCCCTGCAGTGGGTGCAGTCAGGCTGAAAATGATGACTAATATTTATATCCTTGTCAGGTTACGAGGTCCCCTTTACCACTGGGGCTTTCTAGCATATGTTCTACGCTGAGTGAATTCGAACATGAATCTGCAACAGCTTGACAGATGAGCACGGGGGCACCCACCAGGTCGCCGTTCGCAGGGCACACCGAAAGATGCTGCAGACAGGTCATGAGGGGCAGCACGTCAACAAGGCTGTTACGGAGTGTCCATTGCCTGAGCTCCAGCCTCTCCAGCCTGTGGGGTGAAAGCAAAACAGGTTAACCTTAAACGTCCATCTGCCTCCAAGCCACAAAATTTCATTACGGGAAATTTGAAAAAGAAATGCAGAAAACTGTTTTTAAACATTGTGGGGGGGGGGGGAGGGGGGGGTTCTTTGTTAAACCTCCTCCAGTGCTCAATTTTCAGGGTGTGCGCATATAAGAAATATTGAGGTGACTTGCAAACGTTATCCAGTTTTGTTTGCAACATATTTGCACCATTCAAATTATTCGACCCTCCTAAACATTACGAAATTCTGAATTTCCTGTTCATGTTAATTCTTACCAAAACATAGCCCGGTATACAAACAGCAGCATACTGCACTTGTAACAGGACTCAACTGCTTTTTCTTCATAGAAATGACTGCTTACAAGTTTCACTTCTATCGACGGCTACATTTTGATGAGGTGAAAGGAAGAGGCGTCCATGTGCTATGTGGTGTCAGTGCATGTTAAAGAGCACCAGGTTGTTAGGAGAATAAAATGAGGCTTGCGCTCATGCACAAGAGGTGGCGGCACCAGCGACGCACACAGTAACGGCCGCGTCGGTTAGATGGCGCGAGAAGCGGCGGGCGGGGAGAGCACGCAGAAAGGGGGCTTAACCAGAACCACCTGGCTTAACTACATCTCCCCCTTCCTCTTATCCCTGGGGACAATGCCTCTAGGGTCGGCGAAGCCCCCTTAAAAAGAAGACCAATCGTCCCGTCCAGGCAGAGCTGAGCAGCTTTCTCTCAGGAAGAAGTCGAGGCACGACCCGCCAGACTATCCGAACGAGAGCCGGCCCCGCCCAGCTAGTCGTAGTCGTACGCGTCGCCGCCGCCACCGCATGCGATGAGCGCGTAGTCGATGTCTATGACTTTGACGATTTTGACTTTGTGACTTCTCTGTCGGACGAACCGCGGGAGACTTGTCGAGGCACGACCCGCCAGGCACTGCTCCCCGGTCCGAAAGACCGAGTCAAACACAACACGGACGAACGCGAAATCTAAGTCGTAACAAGTGGTGGAGGTGCTAAATTCCCCGCTATGGACAAACAAGAAAAAATAGGGAAGTCAACCACTCGCCGAGACCGCCGAAACGCAGTTGCGGAAAAATTAGGATTCGAATACAGGACACGATTCGATGGGGAAGAAAAAAAAAACGCAACCTGAACGAGCGTTTCAACGACTTATTCGCTCTTTGTGAGGAGGCTATCGCGGCCGCAAGGAAATAAGCCGCTGATGCACACAGCGGAAAGAGTTTTGAGGAACCGCGTCATTCCCGCCAGCGACCGAACAGCAATGAGCGAGCAACAAAACATGCCGTCAATGAGGGCGTTCGCGCCGCCTCCCGTGTTTAAAGGGACAGCCGATGAAGACCTGGAGGATTGGCTCCATATATATGAGAGGTACGGCAGATCCCTCGCGTGGACGGACGAACAAAAAGCGGACAACTTGGTGTTTGCTCTCGCGGACGTCGCCCGGGCCTGGTACGTGACAGCACTCCGGGAAAAAACGCCGGAAACATGGCTAGACTGGCAAAGGGCACTACGTGCCACCTTTGCAGGTGCGCACGTACAAGAGTGGGCGTACCTTCGCCTACAGGAACGCAAGCAGCAGCTAGGGGAGACCCCACAGCAGTACGTGGCTGGGGTGCTACAGCTATGTGGACGGGCCAACGCAGCAATGACAGATGCCGAGAAGCTTCGGTACTTACTGCGGGGCTTGCGACCCGAAATGATGGAACGCGTGGCCATTTCTAACCCCAGCTCCACGCAGGAGTTCCTAGAACACCTGCAGCGCCTGACACACGTAGGGGCCATGGCACGCCACGCTCTTATGACCATGCCGACACACCCGCTGCCAGGTATCCCAACCGGGCACCCGGTAATGTCCTTCAGCCAAGACCTGACAACATCCCTTCATGCTGCAGGCACCCCACCACAGGTTCTCTACGCACCTGGCCGCCATGAAAACCCTCAAAACAAGGGCACAGATGCTGTGTTAGAGGCCATGCAAGAGACCCTGCGCGCCTTAACTGCAGCTGTGGATCGCCTCGGACAACGTGACCGCCGACCGTTCCCGCCACGTGGCTCAAGAACACAGGGAGGACAAGTAATTTGCTTCCGGTGCAACCGAGCCGGGCACATCATGCGCCAATGCCCAGAGAACCAGGCACCTCCGGCCCCGCACCAGTCGGGAAACCGGTAGAGCCGGGTCCTGCAGTCCGACCCGGTGGAAAGCATAAGGACTCGGTTTTCGCAACATTCCACCATACACAACTCATCATGGTTCCTGCCACGGTGGAAGACCTGGACGTCCAGATAATTATAGACACCGGAGCCTTTGTGAATGTAATTTCGGCAGCCCTAGCTACTCGACTGAGCAAGCCTGTTCGACCATCTGGCACTTTCGTGCGTGCAGTAAATGGAGAGATAGTGAAATCATGCGGAGAGATAGACTTGGAAGTTATGATCAGAGCGGAGGTTAGCACGAAGGCAACGTTTGTAGTGCTCCCAAGTTTTCCACATGATGTGCTGTGCGGACTGCCATTCTGTCAGGCAACCCAAATGGTGCTTGATTTCCCACAGAAGAAGATTACCCTGCAGGGACGGCAGTTAGCGTTACACCTCGAGCAAGACGATACTTGCGCCTCACCTGACACGGTACGTGTACAGTGCCTAGAAGAATTGAATCTGCCGCCCCGAACCGAGGCCATTATTGCAGTACGGATCGCAGCTCAAGGGCCGTACTTGGTCGAACCACTCACTCAGTCAAGACAGACGTTAGGACCTAGTGTTGCCCGGACCCTGACGGTCGTTAACGACGAGATAGGTTACGTCCGCATTGCCAACCCAGACACTACCTCTCTCACAGTACCAAAGGGTGCAACTATCGGACGAGCTACCACCATCAGCAAGACAGCTCTAAGCATTTCTCTGCCCAGTGATCAAGAGGGTACGAATCAAAATATTCGGCTAGGCGAAGAACTGCCGTCTGAATCCAGGCAGATGTTCCAGGACTTGGTACACAAATATAGCCACATCTTTTCTACTAAACAGGGTCCCACCGGGCGCACGAACATCGCGGAACATGAGATCAACACCGACACAGCCCGCCCAATCCACCAGAATCCCTACCGATACTCTGCATACGAGCGTAAAGTTATTGATGATCAGGTCGCCGAGATGCTGGAAAAGGGAGTTATTCGGGCTTCATCGAGTGCATGGTCGTCACCGGTAGTGATGGTACGCAAGCGCGATGGATCATGGCGGTTTTGCGTTGACTTCCGCAAAGTTAACACCGTTACGAAGAAAGATGTACACCCGCTGCCTCGCATGGACGACATTATGGACAAGCTACAGGGAGCGAAATTCTTCTCCACACTCGACCTAGCATCCGGTTACTGGCAGGTTCCAATTAAGGAACAGGACAAAGAGAAGACTGCGTTTGCTACAGGAACCGGACTCTACGAGTTCAATGTGGTACCATTCGGTTTGTGCAACGCCCCCGCTACATTCCAGCGCACGATAAATAAGGTTCTGTCACACCAGCTATGGAAGATCTGCCTGGCATATCTAGACGACATCGTGGTATTCTCCAGAACATTAGAAGGACATTTGCAAGACCTGCGTGAAATTTTTCAATGCTTAGACGAAGCAGGGCTCCGGCTTCAACCAAGCAAATGCAACATAGCTTTCAACAGCATCCGGTATCTTGGCCACATCATCAACGGACATACCATTCGTCCAGACCCAGATAACATTCGCGCCATCTCTGAAACGAGAGCTCCTACAAGCCGAAAACAAGTTCGAAGTTTCCTGGGCATGTGCGGTTACTACCGGAGGTTCGTCAAAAATTTTGCACGTCTTGCACGACCGCTGAACGTACTCACCAAGATGGACACAAAGTTCACATGGACTCATGAGTGTCAGGAATCTTTCGACACATTGAAGGCCCGACTAACCAACGACCCAGTCCTCCGACTATTCGATCCCGCACTACCCATCGAGCTCCATACTGACGCCTGCGGCTACGGGATCGGCGCGGTGCTGGTGCAGAAAGACCACAGGGAAGAGTTCGTTATCGGATATGCTAGTCGTCACTTAAACAAAGCAGAGGCGAACTACAGCACGACAGAACAAGAATGCTTGGCTGTTGTATATGCCACAAAGCAGTTCCGACCGTACATATTCGGGTCCCCGGTTACAGTTGTCACGGATCAAGCTAGCCTCACATGGCTAATGTCAGTAAAGAACCCAAATGGACGCCTCATCCGATGGAGCCTGATGCTGCAAGAGTTCAACCTCACGTTAAGACACCGACCAGGAACAAAGAATATGAACGCTGACGCATTGTCTAGATTGCCTTACGATCCCGCTCCTGAGGACGAAGAGGAGTTCCCGCTTTTCATGGTGTCTCAAGAGGACATTGGGAAGCTTCAGTCTCAAGACCCGTCCCTACGGCCAATCATCAAGTACCTCCGCGAGCCAGATCAACCTGTGGGGAAGAGGGTGAAGAAAATCGCAAGGCCTTTTTCCCTCGTGAACGACACATTATATCGAAGAGCCAAGGGGTTTACTGAGGAAAGACTGGCACTTGCTGTGCCAAGAAGCCTACGACGAGAAATCCTAGCCGCGTGCCACGATGACGTCACGGCCGGTCACCTAGGGGTAAAACGGACACTGAAGAAAATCCGCCAGCGATATTTTTGGCCAAAAATGTTCACCGAGATTGTACACTACGTCCAATCCTGCGCTGACTGTCAAACAAGAAACACGACCAATATGAAACCAGCGGGCGAACTACAACCCCTTCCCCCGACTATGTACCCGTTTCAGCAGGTTGGAATGGATTTTGTGGGCCCGCTAACAGAATCCCGAGACGGCAACAAATACATAGTCGTTATGATAGACTATTATACGAAGTGGGTAGAAGCAGTGGCCACACCTGAGGCAACGGCAGCTTATGCAGCAAAGGTGGTCTTAAGACATGGCGCACCAGAACGTGTCATCACCGATCGGGGCCGCCACTTTACTGCTGAAATGATGGAAGAACTCTTCCGGCTGACGAGTACTAACCACGCCCGCACCACAGCGTACCATCCCCAAACCAACGGCCTTGGCGAGAGATTCAACCGAACAATGGCAGTAATGATCAGCAAGTACGTCTCTGCCAATCATCGAGATTGGGACCAGTTTCTACAGTACGTCATCTT
This sequence comes from Amblyomma maculatum, assembly GCF_055883805.1. Lineage (NCBI taxonomy): Eukaryota > Metazoa > Arthropoda > Arachnida > Ixodida > Ixodidae > Amblyomma > Amblyomma maculatum. Next base: position 48,582,854 of record NC_139348.1, on the reverse strand, counting down.
TGCGTACAACTCTTCAGTACACGAAACGACTGGATACTCCCCATTCTTCCTTCTCCACGGCAGAGAACCAACCTTGCCCACTGACGCTGCACTAGGGCTCCCGCAAGAGACCAGAAGCAACTTGGGCGATATCGCTGCGCGCTGGGAAGAGGCCAGAGAACTTGTGCGGAACCGTGAGCTTAAGAGCAAGAAAAACAGCAAGGAACGTTTCGACGCAGGACGACGAACCCAGAGCTTCGCCCCAGGTGATCTAGTTCACATTCGAATGCCAACCTCAAGACGTGGGCGGACAACGAAGTTTCTTCACCCTTATAACGGGCCATTTCGAATAGTGAGACAGACCGCAGAGAATGACTGGGAGGTAGAGTTGAAACGAGGTAAACGGGACATCGTAAACGTGGAACGGCTTAAACCGTACGTTACCCGAAATTTCACTGAGAATGAAGTTTCGCAAGCAAGCAGCAGCACGGCGCTCAATGATGAGCCCACGGCCAAACCCGTACAAAAGACCGCGCCAGTAACGAAGATGGAGGCACCGATAAGGGCAAGGCCAGCGGATGGGGCTAATAAGCGCCTACAGCAGGAAAACAATATGAGTGATAGTGACAGTGATTGTGATCGTGAAAAACACGGCCATGGACCGGCGGCGAAAGGAACAGTGACAGCAGAATCAGCGGATGGTACCAATCAACTACAGCAAAGAAACAGTGCTAGTGATTGTGATGGTGATAGTGATGGTGCTCGTAAAAAACACAAACTCGGACCGGCGACGGGAAGTGAAGTGCAAACGCGGGTAGCAAACAGTGCACACGATAATGATTGTGACAGCTGTGAAAGTGGCGACGAAGAATTCTTCGACGCAGAAGATTTTCCACTACCTGCCAGGACTCCACCGAAAACAACCTCAACTAACGCGTGGGACTCCAGACCTCGCAGGCTGCTTGTGAAGCCTCAAAATGACGACTTTATCTACTACTAATACAGTGCTCAAAAAATAGGTGGACACAATGTGTGATATGGTGATATTGTGATGCGACTTTATCCCAGACTGAGCGTGACCGCTTTTGGTGTGCATTTTTCTTTTGCATTCTTTGTGATGGAGTGTGAGCGAGGACGCTCATCTTTTTTTGATGAGATTGCGATGTTAGGAGAATAAAATGAGGCTTGCGCTCATGCACAAGAGGTGGCGGCACCAGCGACGCACACAGTAACTGCCGCGTCGGTTAGATGGCGCGAGAAGCGGCGGGCGGGGAGAGCACGCAGAAAGGGGGCTTAACCAGAACCACCTGGCTTAACTACATCTCCCCCTTCTTCTTATCCCTGGGGACAATGCCTCTAGGGTCGGCGAAGCCCCCTTAAAAAGAAGACCAATCGTCCCGTCCAGGCAGAGCTGAGCAGCTTTCTCTCAGGAAGAAGTCGAGGCACGACCCGCCAGACTATCCGAACGAGAGCCGGCCCCGCCCAGCTAGTCGTAGTCGTACGCGTCGCCGCCGCCACCGCATGCGATGAGCGCGTAGTCGATGTCTATGACTTTGACGATTTTGACTTTGTGACTTCTCTGTCGGACGAACCGCGGGAGACTTGTCGAGGCACGACCCGCCAGGCACTGCTCCCCGGTCCGAAAGACCGAGTCAAACACAACACGGACGAACGCGAAATCTAAGTCGTAACAAGGTGGTCGAAATTACGCCGCAGCCCTTTATTACAGCTCCTCTTTCTCTCTTTCCACTTTCACTCCCACCTTCCTCTTCTCTCTTACAGCAAGGTTGAGGTATCCAGAGGAAGAAGTGACAGATACTGTGTCTTTCCTTTCTTATAAACAAATTCACTTTGGAAAACATTAATACGTTGATGGCCAATGAGACCATCATGTGCACTTGCAAGTTGGAAAACTATATGCAGCACCCAGTTGCGTCATTCCGCAACCCAGCTGACAACTGGCTGTGAACATGACTGCCAACAATCCTCTAATTATTAGATCGCTACGATAAAAGATGCGATGTGCACAGAGGCTGCCAGTTTGTGGAGCATAGAAGAGAGTGCAGTTCTCATGTGCTCCCAAAGTTGCTTCACTGCAACTGCGCTATTTGTTTTTTCATTTTCATCACAATCTAGAAACTGTCACATGAGATAAGCAAAAAATGCGAGAGAAACATCAGCCACAAAGCCAACCCATGGAACTGCATCATGTACACGTGCTGGGCCACTTAATGGCAGAGTTTCATATTTGCACCTTTGCTTTCTGATAGCTTCCAGGCCTATCACAGGACTTAATTTAAGCCTAGAAAAACTAATACGGTGGAACAAACTTTTGGATAATTCGAATTACCTACTTGGTCCGATCAAGCTTCATAAAGGCCTGAGTACAAATAAAATTGGCAGTGGTTTAGCTCCAATTAAACCTAGCTGAGTTAGGAAAGCGATAGCTGCATGGCTATGCTTAGGATAGCTAAGGCTACGCGCTGAGCAGCGGCTAGGATAGCCGGACTCTCCTCCATAGTTGGTCGATTCTGGCCGCACGCCCCAGCTATATATACACCACACACACCTCTTCTCCGCATAACCAACGGAGAGAGTGATGCACAGCTGGCGCCGGCTGTGGTTATGACGGCATTTCTCCGGCATTGGCGGAGCGCGCGGCCTCGACGGCAGCTCCAGCACGCTAGCTGCTGCCTCGTGACGTCAGGCGGCTCCTCGCACATGCGCAACTTGGCTCACGCTGTGCCATGCAAAATGGCTCGACGACTAGTGTACTGTTGCTTTTGCAACAAAAAGAATGTTAATAAGAACGCCAATCAGTTCAGCTACAGATAATTCGAACTATGTGCCTCTGCGTATGTGGAGCCAGGCACCCAGCACATGGCCAAGAAAACGCCCATCAACCATTTTTCGATAAAAATGTGGGAGCAAAATGTAGTGACACGATCACAGAATTAATAATTAAAGCTGAAAGAATAAATGCTTCGGGAGAGACATGTATAAGAACTCCTATTTTTTAGCAATACAGAACTCTCATTTCTGAGACAGTGATACTGTTAGCACAAGTGATAGCTTGTCTTTGGTGTATAAAACTTCTTAACTTCCAACACTACCTTTCAACAAATAAAATTTGTTGGAAGTTAGTGCTCGTGTAGTTCGTTTCGTCTTGTGTCCTGTCCTACTCTGCGCTGTAACCTCGCTATGATCATGCACCAACAAGCACAAAACGTCACTATTTAAATACCATATTTGCTTGAATGTATCGTGAGGGGCGAATTTCCATACTGTCCAGTGGGGAAAAAATAAAACCACGAATGTAACACGAGATAAACAACACTCATTCGTTGTTATCATTGGAGGCAGAGTTTTCGGAAATCCAGACTTCCTTTTCACTTTCGTCCTCCCAGATGATTCAGAAGCCTTTGGGCCAGGCCCATATTTAAAAATCACCTCCCGCTACATCCGCTACCCACGTAAAGTACCGTATTTACTCGCATAATGCTCGCACCCTCAACATTGGGCGTCAAAAATCTGAATTTTTTTTTCCTTGCATAATCGTCGTACCACCAATATTACCACCGCGAGAGTTGTCTGCTAGTAGTAACAAGCGCCATCTTTGCAGCGCTACTGAACATAGCTGGCCTCGCTGTGTGCACGTGCTACCAGGAGGCGATAGTGCGCTCGGGTATATCATCATCATCATCACCAGCCTGGCTATACCCACTGCAGGGTGAAGGCCTCTCCCATATTTCTCCAATTACTTCGGTTCTGTGCTAGCTGCATCCACTTGACCCCTGCGAACTTTTTAACCTCATCCGCCCACCTAACTTTCTGCCGCCCCCTGCTACGCTTTCCTTTCCTTGGAATCCAGTTTGTTACCCTAAGTGACTATCGGTTATCCTCTCTTCGCACTATGTGTCCCACCCATGCCCATTTCTTCTTCTTGATTTCCACTAGAATGTCAGTAACTTGAATTATTTCTCTATATCACCATCAAATATCATTAACAGTTACATCATCATCCTCATCAGGGTATATCATCATCAGGTATGCTCGTATTTTTTTTTTACCTCCATGATGCTCATTTTGCGAGGTGTCTTCACGTCTCGTCATTGTTCCTTCATTCCGTCCGTGTTACTTCCTTTGTTCCACCGTTCACCGTGTTCTCGGTGCCGCATCGCAGTGGGATGGTACGCAAGTTATACAGCTGCTTTTAAGCTGAAAGCTTTCGAGCACGGCTACAGCATAGCAACCACGCTGCTAGCAGGCACTTCGGCGTCAACGAGTTCTGCGTAGTATGCTACTGGAGACAGCGACTACAGTGTTGATACGAACTTGAACCAAGTTTCTGATTGAGAGTAGAGGTGTATGGTCTGCTGTGAGCATTATACCACGGAACGCGGGGAGTGAGATAAGGCTGTGTGCGGTAAATAAAGTGCTTTAGCAACTTGTGTTTATGGCGACCCTGTACTTTTATAACAAGGGTAAGTTATGCTTCAAAGTAACCATCAGCATCATCAGCCTGACTATACCCACTGCAGGGCGAAGGCCTCTCCCATATTTCTCCACTTTACCCGGTTCTGTGCTAGCTGCATCCACTTGACCACTGCGAACTTCTTAACCTCATCCGCCCACCTAACTTTCTGCCGCCCCCTGCTACACTTTCCTTCCTTTGAGAATCCAGTTTGTTACCCAAAGCGACCATCGGTTATCCTCTCTTCGCACTACATGTCCTGCCCATGTCCATTTCTTCTTCTTAATTTCCACCAGAATGTCGGTAACGAGTTATTTCTCTGACTCACTCTGCACGCTTCCTATCTCTTAATGTTACCCCTACTATTTTTCGTTCTATAGCCCTATGGGTTGTCTTGGGCTAGTTGGTTCATACTTGTACTGTGAAAAAATACTTGTACTGTGGCTAACCAAGAACTCTCTTGGTTAGCCTCCACGTTTCAGCACCATAGGTGAGTACAGGTAAGATGCAACTGCTGCATGCTTTCCTCTTTAGCGATACCGGTAAGCTGCTAGTCATAATCTGCGAGTGCTTGCCAAATGCGTTCCACCCCAATCTTATTCTTCTTGTTATTTCCTTTTCATGGTCCGGATCTGCGGTTACTACCTGTCCTAAGTAGACATATTCGCCTACTACTTCCAGTACTTCGCTACCTAATGTAAACTGCTCTTCCTTCCCGAGGCTGTTGATCATTACCTTAGTCTTCTGCATATTGATTTTCAAGCCTACCTTTCTACTTTTCCTGTTTAGGTCGTCAATCATTATTTGCAGTTCATCCCCCGAGTTGCTTAGCAAGGCAATGTTATCAGCAAATCGCAGATTACTGAGGTATTCTCCATCTACCCTTATCCCTAGCTGCTCCCATTCCAAGTCTCTGAATGCTTCCTCTAAGCAAGCTGTGAACAGTACTGGGGAGATTGTGTCTCTTTGCCTAACACCTTTCTTTATGGGAATTTTGTTACTTTCTTTATGCAGAACTATGGTTGCTGTGCAGCCACTATATATATCTTCCAGCATTTTCACATACGGCTCGTCTACCCCGATTTCGCAATGCCTGCATCACCGCAGAAGTTTCAACTGAGTCAAATGCTTTTTCGTAATCAATGAATGCTATGTATAAGGGCTGGTTATATTCCGAGCATTTTTCTATCACCTGATTGATTGTATGGATATGATCGATAGCACAGTACCGTTTCCGAAACCCTGCTTGATCCTTTGCTTGATTGAAGTCTAAGGTTGTCCTGATTCTATTAGCAATTACCTTAATAAATACCTTAAATGTAACAGACAGTAAGCTGATTGGTCTGTAATTTTTAAGGTCCTTAGAGTCAACTTTCTTATGAACAAGGATAATGTTTGCATTCTTCCATGGTTCCGGTACGTTGATGACACCAGGCACTGCGTATACAGAAAGTAATGCTTTTGTTATATTTACAATAGCTGACCTCAGAATCCCGATTTACGCCTATTTAAATTTGTTCTTAGTACTCCAAAACATTTGCTCGAAATTTTCCCTGCAAAATTATTGCACCCCCCAACTTAGCATCAATTTTACACGATAAATAGTTCGAGAAATATGCGAGTAAATACAATAGTAACATCTAGCCATCAAGCTGCCGCAGAATTTCCAATTCCTTCTGCTATAACAATAGCCTTTTTGAGGCGAGCGTCATGCTGTGCACAGCCCATTGCCATCATGCGAAATGAGATAACAGAAGTAACCACGTTATTCCACTACGAAAGACATGACAAGTGTGTGATCAAGAGGATGTGATTCTGAGTGAGTGAATAAACATTATAGCATTAAGAGATTCTGAACCCACGAGAAAAAGCGAAACGTTTTGACTTTCGATGCATTGGAATTTGGCTGCTTTGGCTTCTCTGGTACCCATGTTGCTAACATAACATAGTAAAACCGCCGCGGAAACCGAAACCGAGTGGTGGCGGACTCAATATGGCTGCACCCTGAAGCTGCTTTAGCCAACCGAATCGCAGTACTCGATTAATGCATGAGGGTAGACTTTCAGAGCCAAAAATCATGAAAAAGCAGTGAGCACTTTCCTCAAAACAGTCGCCATGCGGCCACTCAAAATCGAATAATCCGCACCGGTGTCCACTAATGCATTGACTGTAGTGCAACCATCTAAAATAACAGGAATGTCCAGAGAAACGCTTTTGGCTTCCCTAGGCGATGAGCGCTCGGTCGGATCGAAGTGGTGAGGACAGGAGGTCTTCAACACAGCGACTACCAGTGGCCTCGCCCTCGAAGATTGCTGTTTTCAGTTTTCCGGTGAGGGCTAGACGAGCGGCCTTGCTCCTCTCGCGAGGAACCGTGGGCAGACGTCGAAGTGCGCCTTGGTGAAGGGAGTGGGACTGACGCTGCGAACGAGATGAAAACTGCTCTGCCAGGTACTCTTCAATAACCCGGGGTCATTGACCAAACCAGGGAGGAGGCAAGTCGATGCGGAAGCCGTGAAGACCAAGGCATCGATACGGACAATCACGGTAGAGACGGCCTGGTTCTCCGCAGTGGAAGCAGAGCGGACGGTGGTCAGGCGTGCACCAAATGTCAGCTTACGTCGGGGCAGAGGACAATCGTCGAAATACTTCACTGGTTGCATCGAAGGCAGCGGAACTGTAGGCGGCGCGAGAATGGATGGCGGTAAAGGAGGAGCCTGACTCTGCAGAACTTCCACATATGTGGGACGATTTTCGGCCCCCGTGAGCAATGGCGGGCTCGTAACTACAGGCAAAAGAGGGCTCTTGAGCACCTGTCACACCTCCTGCCGCACTATAGCAGAAACGAAAGCTGGCGATGGCTGCAGAGGGTCGCAGAACTTGCCCACTTCTTCGCGCACAACGCTGCAAATCAGTTTGTCAAAGCATCAGGATGCCGCTTGGAAGATGCAAACGATTCCGTGATTGTGCCAGTATGAAAAGGTCGATCTTAAGTCACAGCACATTGCTGTAGTACCCGGAGCTGCTGACGATGATATCACAAATATGTGTTGCCCTCTCGTGGCCACAAAAGGTACCATAAAGTATTAATAGTTGTTCGCACTTTTTTGTTTTTCAAAAATAAAACATTTTCCGTAAAATTTCATGCAAGATTCGTAAAATCATAAGACTGGTCAAAATTCGTACATACAGTAAAAGCTCGTTAATTCGAACTTCACGGGACCGGGAAAAAAGTTCGAATTATCAAATGGCCTCGAAAAAACTGACCAAAACCGTTTGTACTACGGTAAATGTGCCGTATTTAGTCGCGTAACAAACTGCACTCGCTCGCATAATGAACCCACCCAGCCCCGATTTGTGCCTACGAATCTGAAAAAAAATAAATAACAACAACAATAATAAAGACGTCAGTCGTTAGCGCGTCCCTCTGTTTTGCGCCTTCACGGTCCACAACACATTTCTTGGCAGTGCGCCAAGATCGGCGATAACGGCGTGTTTATCTTTTGACTTTAGCTCCGGCAGGGGAGAGGAAAGTAAACTTGGCAAAGTGCCAGCGCTTATCCGGTTGTGCAAGCCTCCTTTTCAGTACGTTCGCTTTATCATGCCATGAGCGACTTGGGCGGGCGGCGCCGTCTACTGCCACTCCAATCATCGGAGCGAACGGTGCTAAAAGCCGGCGTCATGATCGCGGCTGACTCGCGTGCTTCCGTTGACGACTGATGGGTGGGAGGATGGATGGCTATCGCAAAAAAAAAAAAAAATAAAAAATAAAAAATAACCCATAGTGCCCGTCCGAGATCATAGCTTTTTATGGGCATTGGCTGGGACCGTGCCGACAGTACTTATCCCTATTTCCAAATTAACAGGGTTGGAATTAACGAGTATTTAGTTGCGAGCTACGGAGGTTGCGCAGAAGAGAGAGCAGGCAGCCGCCGCCGCGCAGCCATGCACCGACCTTGCCGCGGCCGCGTCCCCTCCCTTCAACGCCGCCGGCCGCCACGCCGGTCATGGCGCCATTTAAGTTTTACCCACTCTTCCATGATTTTACCTGGTTCCTTATTCTGTCCCCGTTTTTGACGTGCACAGTCTCTAATTATGCCAACCGAGCGCGGAGGTGTTTCTTTACCCTTTTTTCTTTTTTTTTTTCCCATTTTTTTTCCCGCGTTATGTGCGCCAAGCTGCCCAGACGCGGCGGCGCGTAGTTCGAATTATCCGTAGCGGAACTGACTTGCGTTCGAATTAACGGGCTTTTTTATACACAGATCTCTATGGAGCTTGGCCGGACCAAGTAGTGTAGTTCGAATTATCCGAAAATTCGAATTATCGAGGTTCGAATTAACGAGCTTTTACTGTATTACGGAAAATTCAGAAGAGTTGGCAGGTATGTCGCTATGGAATCACCCCCTCCATGGGATGCAGTGCGTTGATATATCAAATGTTTCGTTCTCAGGAGTTCAATAAATATGTTCATGATGCTATGCTTCTGCATGGAATTTCCAAAAGGATCTTCCCATTGTTTGATATAAGCAATAATTCAACATAACTAGGATCCATTGTAACGCATTTTCAATTTTGTTTACTTCCTCTAAAGCTTTTTTAAATGTTTTAAAGCCTTTTAAATTTCATACAATTCCTCGTGATAGAAAGAGACAGCACCTTAAATATACTGCAGTAGAACCTATTTAAGTATAGTCACTTGGACTGGCAAAAATCTTTACTATATCAGTTGTTGGTAGTGACATGATCCTGAAGATGCTGTCTGGTAATAAAATGGTTACTTACTGAACACATCTTGCTGCTTAATGAAAAAGACACTTTAGCATCGTTATCTCGTGCTGTACAGTGCTGTGAATGTCTGCTGTTTCTTCCCTCCTTATTTCTCGCTGCATTTTATTGCGAAAGCAATACTATGCCAGGTTTCGAGCCTTCAGCATAGCATGGTCCGGTAGTTACGCTTTACACCACGTGACTACTGACGTCATACCAGCGTGAGAGCTGGGCTACTAAGTCGGCTCTTCAGCGTAGCATGGCTTGTAGCCACGTTGGGCGTTTCGTGCTTCTCCTACTAGGTGCGCTGTGGTCTAACAGGTGGTGTCGTCTTCCATTGAAGACACTTCGCCTCTCTTTTCTCTTCAGTAAGTAGAGGAGGGGAGGCTGCGGTGTTCTCCACGGCTTGCGGATCTCCCGCGCTTGTGCTCCCTTGTGCCAGTGCACATTTGAGACTTGTTACTTGACTCGTGGCTGTGTCGTGGTTGTGCTGCCATGTGCCATTGTACCTTCATGCGTCCCTCATGCCATGCACGTTCTGGCCTCGTGCTCATCTCGTGGCTGTGTCGTGCTTGTGCCATTGTGCCTTCGTGCGTTGTACCCAAGCTGTGACTATGTACTCACTTCTGTGTTCCATCCTCAGTGACTGCGTCTTGTTTGTGCTCACTCGAGCCACTGTTTGCTTTGACAATCTCCTAGGCTTAACTACAGCTAAGCCACTGTGAAGTTTTTATTCTCTTTTCCTTTCTGAACAGTCTATGTTACCTTCTTTCCACGTTCATAGCCAGCTTTTACATTTTTTTTCTAGGCATCGCGTCCTTTCCTTCATGGCTCCAAGGCCTACATAAAGTTAGCTTCTCATTTCCTCAGAGCTGATGAGCTTGGCGGTAAAGCCATTAAATTTTTTAAAGAAAAATTTGCTTTGCGATTTTAGGTAGCACATGCCCGGCGATGTCATATTGTGGGAAGTATGTTACTACAGCCAGACGCACTTCACTACAACCAGTTCTTATAAAAAATGTCTTTACTTATGGCTATCTTACCTGGTCAGTCTAGTCAGCATCGTCTGGAAGCCACTTTTGTCCTCCCCATGCTCGAGCGTCAGCTTCCGAAGATTCTTCAGCTTGGCGATGTTGAGAAACGACTGAAACAAAAAAGCTTCAATATGAATAAATTAACAAACACTCATAAAGTAATGCTGCAAAGGTGACGAGTTGGTTTTTCAGCTTTATGTGCTGGATTGCTATATTTAGTAGAATGCCTTAAACCAAAGGACACGTTACCTGTACCTTTTTCCTGTCCTGTGCTGTGTGCCATTGTCTTAAAACGCAGCATGGTAGCACATAAAGAAAAAAATGGTTGAGATCACTGTGGCACCTACACTAGGGGAAGGTGTAAGCAATCTCTGTGAAAGAAAGGAGACAGACAGAAAATGAAGAGGCTTCCGGTTTGTGACATCAAACTGTGGCATAACACCCTACGGAATTTGGGAACCTCGTGACTCCCATTAGATGCCAACATTGACCCTTTGGCAATTTCAACATATGATTGACTTAATTGGCTCTAATTAATTAAATCATTATTCTGCATGCACCAAATTTTGTGTTCAGTGAGATTTTCTCATTCTCTATCTAGTGCAACCATTTATTTTCATAAAACTTATTTCATTCGAACGTAATCGCGCCGACAAAGTTCTGGTGACATGACCTTGAAAACATACTCGACGTCTGATTGATTTAATTGGCTATAACTAATTATGTGACTACTCTGCACACATCAAAATTTTTTCCCTAGCGAGCTTTTCATCCTCTATGTAGTGCAATTATTTGTTTTCTTATCACTCGTTTCATTTGAACGTAATTCTGCCGACAAACTTATGGTGACACGACCATGAAAATGTACCCACTTAATTTTTACACATTAAAACACTCATTACTGCACTGGAGGCTCCTTTGAACCCAAGCATAAAATGCAAAGAGGTGCACACTTCCAGCTACAAAAAGCTGTTTATTTCGGGTTCCAGAACATTATGTTGTCACAACCTTATACAGAAGGTGCAAACATAGAATGTGATATAAGATTAGTAATGACAATACTTTATTTTTAGTCATTCATTCAATACTGCCAGCCGTCGTTTGGTGGCTAAAACAGGAGTGAAACGAGCACACATTATTGAAAGCTGGGATGTAACATGTAGAAAGGCAAACAGAACAAGACACGATTGCACAAAGAGAAATGACACACTTAGTTACTTGGCAAGAAGTAAGCACAAATCAAGCATAAAAAAAGGACATCACGCCCTTAAAGAAGACACAACAGCCGAGACAAAAAAGACTCGATATGACCAGCATACAACATTATGCAGAAGCACCGTTCCATTCCAATATCGTTTTAGGAAGCTAACAAAAAGCTATCAGGATATGAATATCGCACCTTACTTTGCTCGCATCAAAACCTTTAAAAACCGTTTTTTTTCCATGTACCAATGAACACTGTAATTCATTGCCTGGCTCAGTTGGTTTGTCACCAGTAGATAAATTTATGCTTACGATTGACAACATTTCTTAGCTATTTTTGTATTATTTCAATTTATGTGTTTCAACATGTGCTGCTGTCACTTGTATTTTTTTTTTGTATTTTCCCTTTTTTTTATGCACCACTCCTGCAAAGCCCTCTCATCGGGCTGCAGTACGTATAAATATATATTATAAATGTTTTTCTGCAAATTCGTCACAGTCCTGCTCCAAAAGGTCCAAGATACTATCGTTCTGAGCACCACTAAGAAGTCAAGAAACGGTAACGGTGTGCTTAATTCTCGGGAAGCCGGGTGCAAAGTATAGCATTTGCATTTAAAATAGGTAGCTTCATGATCAGAAATTCATAATATAGTACAGTAAACCCTCGTTAACTCAAAGTTCTAAAATCCGGGAAACATTTGAGATAAGTGGAGTTTTGAGTAAATGCCAAAAATTCCTGGCGACAATCCCTGACGATTAGTCGCGCGACTCCAACGCCAATGTCTGTCCTTGCGCCTAGTGCACACCGCACGGAGCAACGGAACTATGCGACAGAGGTGCGTTTTGAGCATTGTTTGTTATCGCCGCCTCGTCGTTCGATCAGATCAATTACGCTATATCCCGTTTCTAACATAAACAGCAGAAGGTACGGTGAAACAGTGATGAATTTTTTTTGTAACGCATCGCGTGTACAAAAAAATAAAAAGGTCTCAGCTCAGCGGTGCGCTACTACACTGCAATGCAAGCAGCGACTTCCTCTTGCTCTTTTTGAAAATTAACAATATTTAGCCACACTAGCCTTTTTATTTTCCTTTACTACCCTACCAAGCTTTTACTGAATTGTCTCGATGCACTCATATATGCACTGATCAGACGAAGTGAGTGTCTGCAGGTTCTTCGCTCAAACCGGGCTAGGAAAACCAACTTCACTCGCACAAAAAAAAAAAGCCAGGACGAAAATTGAGTAGCCCAAAGCCTTCTGCGATTGGCTGCCTAGCGAGCTGCTTCTAGGCGATATGCGAAATTTTCTACAAACCCAGAACCTGAGCGCGACAGCGACGAGCGAAAATGCTTTTGGCGGCCCTCGGCCCGTCGGAGCTCCGCTGCACAACGGGAGCTTTTGTAATAAACGCAAAAGGATTCTCAGGAAAAACTCAACTTTAAAATTTTTGAAGGAAGAACTGGGTAATGCTTGCCCATTTCAGGTTGGCATACGGCCCGACAAAAGAGTCCTCGACCTGCTAAACGTGTCGCATAAGCCATTGGTCGCCGCTGCTGCATTCAACTTTGTTGCGGAGCAAGCGTTGCAGACTCCACATACACAACAAAATCCAGTCAATGCTTTGTGCACATAGCGTGACGAAACAGAGCCACACAATCACTCTTGCTAGTATGCATGTGTGGAGGGCAGCTGACCAAACCAAGCCCGATGAGACCCATTAGCCCCCGCGCACGATCGGCGCTCACGTGACCGCTCCCAAGGTGAAAAACGGCTGCGTTCGAGAGAATTTTGTATTCACTCTTCAAACGTGAACACGTTCAGCACTTAGTATAAGAACAAAGCGCTCGCTCTGAGCCCCTATCACCTTTCGGTAATGAGCTTTGCCTTCGGTCCTTCCGCATTACGCCCAAAAAATGCTTCGAGATAAACAGGAGCTAATACATAGCACCTATGGGAGGTGAAAGCGCAGTGTGGAAAATGTTCGACTTAGCCGATTTTTCTACATATGCAAGTTCGTGTTAACGAGGGTTTACTGTACAGTGAAAGCTCATTGATTCGAACCCTAAAAATTATAATTTTCAGATAATTCATACTACACTACTTGGTCCAGCCAAGGTCCATAAAAGTGTGTAAAAAAAGCCTGTTGATTCGAACATGCCTCGTTTGTGCCATGAATAATTCGAACTATGTGCCACTGCGTATTCACCAGGCTCTCGTTCCGCTTGTTTAATTTTTCCCGTGAATTCCATCTAGCGGTCTATGCTACCATCGTTAACCACGAAAATGGAATATGAATGCTACTGTGATTATTGCTTTGTGCACCGTGTTGCATTCGTTTGCGGCATGCGCATGACCTGTGCTTCACAGTACATCATGAAGGGGCATGGGCATGACCAAATCATGACTGGCCGAGATATTCTAACTGGAGTGCTACAGTAGTGAGAGCTTAGCATTATCCGCTTCTGCGGGGCACCACTGCGCATGTGGTCACCCCTTTGAGCAAGTTACCGTATATACTTGTGAAAGAGCCGCACTTTTTTCCCGCAATTTTGACGGAATACGGCTCTTACACGAGTCAGGCCTATATCTATCTGCATGAAAGCCTTACTGTTGCTGTGACTGTTCTAAATAATAACATAAACACTGCTGAGTGACCACACTTTATTCAAGGAACTTTCTCGCTGCTATCGCTTTGGCAGCTATCTAACGAGCTCGCGTCATCGGCACCTTCCCAATTCATCTTTGGTGCCACCCATCTGGTTCGAGATACCAGTCACCTTGAAACTCTTAGCAACAATGTCAGATGACACCAAACGCCATGCGCTTAAAATCAACATACAATCTTGCAGCAGGGATGCCCTCTTCAATTGTCCAGTAGGCATTTTCTCATGAATGTCCACTGCCATCCACTCTGAGTAGCAGCGCCGGAATTTGGCTTTAAATGACCGATTGACAGAAACATCAAGTGGCTGCGGAAGGCTTATCATTCCAGGTCTGTGAGATGGCCTTGAAAACTGCCGAGGACGAGCAAAGCCCTCCGTTGCAACAGGCCGCCCGGTCGGTTCGCCCACACAGTTTTGACCCAGTCCAAAATAAGTTCATCACACATCGAACCTTTCTCGTGGACACGAATGACAATTCCGTCAGGAAACTTCTCTTTGGGCCGTGTCTTTCCTTTAACGACCCCGTATGATGACAGCTTTCTGCCATCGGCAGTGATGCACAACATCATCATGCACCTTTGACGTTCGGCACCAGTTGTGTGCATAACGATGCTTTCTGCACCTTTAAAGTCAACCGTACTATTTTCTGGCGTACCAAACTAGACAGGCATCTGGTCCGTGTTCCCTATTAGTGAAAGGTCGTAGCCGTGCTCCCTCCGAAGCCTGTACACATCCGAAGCCTGTTCACAAAACGGTGAACCACCCCGCCAGGGTGGCACTGTGGTTACGGCGCTCGACTACTGTTCCCAAGGGCGCGGGATCGAATCCCGGCCTCGGCGGCCTCTTTTCGATGGAGGCGAAAAGCAAGGCGCTCGTGTGCTGTGCGATGTCAGTGCACATTAAAGAACCCCAAGTGGTCGAAATTTCCGGAGTCCTCCACTACGGTGTCTCCCATAACCTGAATTGCTTTGGGACGTTGAACCCCACAAACCAACCAACAAAACGATGAACCTTTAACAGTTCGATCTCATATTCATTGAGTACCTTTTACACAGTGTTGTTCTGCTTTGAACGGAGAGTGTTCCGAATCATGAACCGCTCAAGCCATCCCCTATTTGCTTTAAAACTTGCAGGCGGAATATCCATGTGGCGAGTGATGGCAACGAATTTCACGCGGATCATCTCTGTTGATAGATGTTTTTTCTGGTCGCTGGGATGTACTCAACAAATTCCTTTTCAAGTTCAGGAAACCTTCGCTGCTTCTCGCGGTTCGTACCAGAGAATTGTTCTTTTTGCTTGCACCCCCAACGCACACGATTCTCGTCGACTTCGAACTTGCGTCCAGCCACCAGCTTGCCGTGTTCTTTGGTGTAGGCTACGACTTTCAGCTTGAAGGTGGCGGTGTACCAAGCCAAGTCTGCCCATAGTCAGTGAGCGGTGACACAGGCCACGATACACTGAATAACGCTGCACGCAAAAGCTGCACTGCCACCACACAAAGAAATGGTGCTGGTACAAAAACAAATGCAAAAATGCGGCATGCGGCGAAGACCGCGTCGCACAAGGTCTTACAGTACTGATGATGATAGGGGCTGAAAAGCAGCTAGCGCCATTAATGAGGACTCATGAGGCTAACCTGTGCTAGCGCATGAACTTCCAAAATTTCAAAATTTCCCCCCCAAGTTAGGGGTGTGGCCCTTACACGAGAGAGGCCCTTAAAGTATACATATACCATGGTGAGGCTGCCCAAAAGTAATAAAAAGTAATATGCCTCTGCCCGTACAGCATACAGTCGATCCCAGATTAATCGAACTCGAAGGGAATCATGAAATAGTTCGAAACAGTCGACAATTGAATTTTTTGGACACCACATTTTTCGGACATGCTTGACTATTCGGACTATTTATCGGCCCCAGGACACACCTTATAAAGTCAATGTATTATGCGGCTCAAAATTTCGGACACTCTAGCACGGGACATTCGATTTTTCGGACATTCCAAGCATCAGCCAGGCCAAATGTCGCATATTTTAAGCAGTGTCGCCGCCATCTTGTTTCTTTTTCCTTAGATAGCCTCGAAACTGGTGCCAGCCTTGCATGCCGCTCCTCAGCTAAGTTGATGCTGGATCGAGGCTATACTATTTGCCTGCAGCTTCCCCTTCCTAGACAACGTCGCTGCTCATTGCCGGAATGCTTTTTCTATTCATTTAGCTTGATCGCTTCGACTGCCTGTTCCTTTGTGTGTTTGCCGTGCGTTTCAGGTGCACTGCCGAGCATAGCGGATAGGCCTAGCCAGGGTTGTGCTGATAGGCGAACTACGTTCTCTCGCTACTGTGGCTCGCATTTAATTGAATCGGCTTTAGTTCTTGAAGAAGCTGTTTCTGGATTTTATAAGGAGCTTTATTTTTTTGCATGCAACTCGGCAGCGAGAAGGCACTCAACGGAGTTGATGTTGTGATCCAGTGGTTGATGGTAGTGGTGTGCCTCGACAGTGGGAAAACCTATTCTGTCGATTTGCTCGTAGCATTTAGCATGCTCGCTGATGCGTGAAGTCGGTGGCACCCACAACACTGTGCAATTGCTTCTGCCATGTGGGATTTGTGCTGAATGACAAGTCGGCTGCCTTAAAAGAGGATAGTGTCGTCGAGCAGCTGTCAGGCAGTGAGCAGGTAGGTCATTGACGACCTTCGCACTGCAGGTGTCGAAAGTCCATCGACCGTCTCATTTTCAGAGTTCATAGACGTGGACCATGAGTTGGAACTGTGCGCTGGGCTCACAGATACAGAGATTATTCGCCAAGTGCTTGCGGAGTCCGAGAGCGACGACGACGACGATGACTTCCCTGCAGCAGCGCAGCCATTGCAAGCTGAGCTGATACAAGCGGTCGCAACCCTTTCATCAGCTTACGGCGACACGACTCTAGCCGAAATTCAGGCGAACCTGTTAGCACGGAAGCAGAGTGTGGTGCAGAAAAGCATTCATGACTTTTTCTGGCCTCAGAGCCAGTAATAGGCAATAAATTTAGCTTTTTTGGTGCGCATTTATTTTTTCGGACTGTCCAATTTTTCTTCCATTTTCGTGGTCAGTTGAGAGTGAAAAAAAATCGATCGTGGACTGCACATCGTTAATTCGATATACAGAAATAGGCTTGAGGCGCGCGCCGCTTAAAATCGTGAAAAATGATACCATATTTATCGCATAATCAACCCACTCGCATATTGAACCTACCCTTCACTTTTGCCCCGAGCGAACGTTTTCCCTTGCATGTCGGTGGTGTGTCCCTCCATTTCGGCTGTCGCATCCACAGCTCATTTATTGGCAGCATGCCAAGATGCTGCCCAGTGATAACATCATGGTGTGTTTATCTTTTGATAGCTACTGTGGTGGTGGGGAGCGAACTTGGCAGAGTGCCCATGATGGCTCAATTTCACAAGCCTGGTTTGTGTTATCACGCTGTGCTTGGGGCAGCCGTAGTCCACTGCCACAAAATCATTGGAAAGCGTGACAGCTGAAATGCCATTTGAAATAAACAATGCTAAAAGACGGTATCATTATCGCAGCTGACAGTGTGCTTTTGTTGATTCATGGATGCAAAAATGGACGACTCGGAAGAAAAAAAAATCTGCCGCTTCCTAACGTCCACTACGGAAATAGCTTACGCTATGCAGCACATTCAGCACAAGAATGGACGACTCTCACACACACAAAGAAAACATCCGCCGCTTCTACACGTCTGCACTGCCATAGCTTACATACGTTTAGCACGACACGACACGTGCATCGCATGTCAGCCGCCACACGAAGAAGGTTCACAACACACACCGGAGAACGCGCACGCCTTTAGCTTTTTGAAGTTAACCGGCAACCCACTATAAAGGGTAGGCCACCATCATAACGTTCTGTCTTCCACGGGCTGAGCTTGCTTGGCGCATGCGTAGCGCGTCCTGCAGCTAACGAAGACCAGGGAGAAGAGAGTAAGGAGAGAGAAAGCTGGGCAGAAGAATGGGCACACCCTTGCGCTTCGCTCTATCGCGTTTTTCCCCTCCCAAACACCACAGCTGCACTGGATGCATCTGCTCTGTACCGGGCTGTTGCCAGATTCCTTCTCATTCCTTCATGCGCATGGCTAGCTAGCAAATGTCACGTGCTGGCGCGCAGCAAACGATCACCGCAGATGCATGTACCTTTGGGGAATGGACGCGGCGCTGTTCTACTGTTCCCTCTCATTACTTCTGCGCGTGGCTCAAAAACGTTATACGGCAGCAAACGGCCGAGGGTGATGCGATCATGGGCCAGATCCAGCGACGGTTCCGTTCGGGAACTGGTTCCTTTCGCCACTCCTAATTGGTTGCTGCGTCACGTCCGGCGTGACCCCCAAAACTTCCGGAGGCGACTCTGCGTTTTTCACCTACGTCACGGGGTGGCGCCACCGCTCTGAAAGGAACTGTTTCGCCGGCCGGCGCAGGAACCGCGACGAGTGGTCTGCTTCGAGAAGGAACCGCTCTGCGCTCGCTGTGGCGCCTCATGGCCGTAGCCGAGCGACGGCTCGCGCCGCGCAGCTGCTTGAGTACAGCCGTGGTATCCTTTTTTTGTGCGTTTTTTTTTTTTTTTGGGGGGGGGGGGGGGGGGCAGCGCTTTGCGGTTTTAGTAAACTGACTCAGTAAAAAAAAAAAAGAAAAACGAGACGACGCCTTCTACATGTCTCAGGAGGTTTTGCGGCATCACTGGCTAAGCTGTGTGCCGATCGCGAAGCGAAGTGGGGATGGAGGAGCGCATGCCGGGCTGCCGTCAGAAGCAAAGGTGCTCTAAGCGCTTCGATCGCTACTTTGCGATCAGGAGCTCTCGGTCAACAGCAGTGCGACTATTTGAATCCGGCAGTCGTAGCGACAAATAATTCGCGTCTGTAAGTTTGCAAGCTGAGTTTTTGCCTCCTCCTACATCAGCGGAAAGGGAACAGACGGTGGCTGACTGGATCGAATGCGGTCGGATTCCATATGTCATCGGCTGCGTCCTACATTGACAGCTATTCACGAAAAGTTTGTGCATACTCACGATGCTTGAGCGGCCGATAAGGCTACAGACGCAGCCCCGCTACATAGGCTGGCGCAGACGTGCCGGCATGGTGCCGGTATCAAGCAGCTCGTTCGTACTCGCAAGAGCAGCAGCAACTCCTCCGTCATAGAGCTAGCGTGATTCGGACTGCATACTACGGGCGTTGTAGACCTCGTTCTTGGGATATTTGCCATTCTGTGCGAAAGACAGAACTTACAAAAACTTCGCAGCAAGCGAGAAAGCAGACGATGCCGCCGCGCGCGCGACACCATCTAGCGGCGAAAAAGATACTCATGAGCCAAAAAAATTGCTTGGCAGTTGTTAACAGGAAGTTTCTAAGAATATTTCAGTCTATTATTTTCTAGTTTGCATTACTATGTAATTATTAGATTTAGTTCGTGCTTAACACCACTTTGGTACAAGTATTTGGTACCAGAAAAAGCCACATGCTCGTGGTGGACACGCCTACGATCTGGCGCCATCGCTGATTGGCCGCTGTCTTTCCCGTCCTCGCCGTGAGGTGGCGTCCGCTGTCCTGCTGACGTCAAAATTGATGTCATCTTGAAAGAGGACGGTTCACGAAAGGAACCTCCACTGAATACGGCTCCATCTTTGAGGAACACGCACCTTCCAGTATGTGGAGTGGATATATCGAACGACTGGTGAAACTAATCTCGATATCGGTGAAACTGATTTCGATATAAGACGCAGCTTTCCTGTGCTTTTACATGGGTTCAAGGGAATATTCCATGAGTTTGATATAACCCAAATTCAAATTATCTGGGTTCAATATATCCGGGTTCGACTGTATATAGTACATGCTTACCGGCGGTGCACAAGCCTACTGCTTCAGGACCAGTCAGCATGCCCGCGCTGGCGGCCAGGCCTGCCGTATCAGATCGTGTTGACATGTGCTTACGGACTATGCAATAACTCCCTATTATTGACTTATAAATGTGACATGGAAGGTGGCAAAGTTAGTGATTTGTAAAGCTTATTTTTTTGGACTTTGATTATTGGGGCCATTTCCCGGGACCCACCGAGTTTGAAAAACAGTCAGCGACTTGAAGACCATTTCACATGCAAGTGGAAACACTCGAAATTTCTGCCATGGTGAAGCAAAAACCTGTTTTGAGCTGTTGCGGTGGCTCGAGCGGTGAGAGCAACATTGTTCCAACAAGATGGAAATTTTTCACTCTGTCGCTGCCACTCATAGCTGAGTTCGCTCAATCGTTTGCATGTGAACTGGCCTTAACACTTTTTGTTGCGTTAGTCGCATAGCCGGTGGCTGGTGGGCACAAATGGCCTTGAACTGCTGTTGCCTAGCAACCGTTTCAGCCGAGCTCCATCACATGGTGTCGCCGTCATCAGTGCCGCGCCCCTGCTGCGCGCACAGTCACTTGCTCCCGCCTGATGAATGCTCTCCGCCGAGGTAGAGGGTGAGGAGGTGACACTTTGCGGGGGTGTATATATATGTAATATATATGAGGGGGTACCCAAAAGAAACCGGACTAATTTTTTGGTGGGCAGCGCTTTTGTTGTACTGTGTTTTGCCAATGGCAGTGCATAGAATGAACATGCCAGAGTCAGTCAGCCAAGTGGCGTCGCTGAAGGTCAGACGTAAGCTTTGGCAGAGTTTATAGTGACAACTGTTTTCTGTGAGTGTCGTTTTTGCAATTGCCGATTTTCGTGAACAGCGTGCGGCAGTGAAATCGTGCTTTCTGCTCAGAAAAAATAGAACAGAAACTCTTGAAATGTTAGAAACAGCATACAGAGATGATGCTATGGGAAAACTCAAGTGTTTGAGTGGTTCTCCCATTTCAAAAGTGCTGAACTGTCAATTGATGACCAACCTCGTTCTAGTCGTCCTTCCACGGCCCGAACACATGGAAATGTTGAAAAAATTCGTGCAGTCATCAATTTTTGACCAAAAATGGTATGACCCCAGTTTTTCAACCCCCATATTGACCGGACCTTGACCCGTGTGACTTTTTGTTTCCCGGAATGAAAAAAATCTATGAAAGGAAAGCGTTTTGCTGATGTTGTGGAAAAAAGAAAAAAATGACGCAGGCACTGTCAAGTATCACAAAAGATGAATTTAAACAATTTTTTGAAAAGTGGAATGAAAGATTAGACAAGTGTATTAGTGGCAAGAGAAGAGTAGATTGAAGGAGGTTGAATGCTTAGGCTTAAAATGCGAGTAAATGGGTTTAAAAGGAAACAAGTTCAGTTTCTTTTGGGTACCCCCTCGTATGCTCACTGCGCCTCGGTGGAATCGTGTCATTATGGAGAGTGCAAAGAGGAGCAATGGCAACGGGATGAAGCTAGAAAGAGACAACATGCTCAAGAACAGTAGAAGAGCGCTCTGCACTAGTTTAGACCTTGTGCTACACAGAGACTAGGTGGAAATCGAACACGTCATTGGCAAAGTCAAGACAAAGTCTCACCACTGTACAGATCACCGTGGCGTATTCATCGGGATAAAAACAACAAAAGCATAGTTTTTGTCTAAACACTGTGCCTTGCCATGTCTTTACTATACAGCCAAACACCAAGTTACACTACAAGCAGAAACTACAAGCGTAGCCATGCAGCTGTTGCTAATGCAACTGACCAGGCTTAGCCAGAGCTAAACAATCTTTAATATTTTGTTTTCATATTCTCGAGGGCAAAAGTGCAGGGTGGGTTCATTATGTGAGTGGGATGATTACGTGATAAATCATCATCATCAGCCTGACTGTACCCACTGCAGGGCGAAGGCCTCTCCCATATTTCTCCAATGAACCCGGTCTGTGCTAGCTGCATCCACTCGACCCCTGCGAACTTCTCAACTTCATCCGCCCACCTAACTTTCTGACTCCCCCTGCTACACTTTCCTTCCCTTGGAATCCAGTTTGTTACCCTAAGCGACCATCGGTTATCATCTCTTCACACTACATGTCCTGCCCGTGCCCATTTCTTCTTCTTAATATTCATTTCTTCTTAACGTGACAAATACGGTATCATTTTTCACAATCGTAAGCAGCGTCTGAAGCAACTTCTGTATATGAAATTATTGATATATATCGAAGCATTTTGCGATCCCCTTCTATATATCCGGGTTTGACTGTAGCCGTGCACCGCCTACTTAAAAAAAATTATTTTCATGACTTCTACATTAATGACGGCTTATTGCGAAACGGACCCAAGATGGCTGCCTTAAAATTTGAGATTTTTTTTTTCTGCACCATTTTCCAAGCCTTACCGTTTCAGACCACTTCCTACATTCACCCAGATGCAGTTCCTTCAGTTGAGACAGCAGGCTGATGAAGAATACCACTTCAGGACTCATGTTCTGTACTGTCACCAGTGTCTGCAGGCAAGAAAAAAATTAGCAGGGGTTAAACTAAGTTCGAGTTCAACCTGTCTTTTGCTTGAGTGTGCTACTACCATCTATTCAGCTGGCATAATTGATTGCCCATCACATAGTCTCTCACGTTGCTGAGAATCACATTTAAAGTCAAGGTCAAAAGTCATTTCATGGTCAACGTGGTGAGGTAGTAATACATGACATTATCATTGCACGGAAGAGACTTGTCACTACCGCGGCTGTCCCAGTTTGAGCTTGCCTCAAGGTCACCACGATGCAACCAAACAGTCCCAGGGTCTGTACTTGGAGGATTAGAGCTATTGCTCTAATACAGCCACATGACATACCTAAATGGAGGCTGCAGAAAACACCCCCCGCAGGCTTACCATGATCAAAATGTGGCCACTGCCGAAGCATTGAGAGCCTTTGGCTTTGGGTATCCATTCTATACGACAATATGATGAAGCTTCACATTGTGGCAAGCCTATTTGAGTGCGATAAAGGCAAGCTAATAAAAATGGGCGCTGGTTCTGTTACGATCCTGCTTTTACTACGACAAACTGGCCTCAAAGCCACGAAAATAAGGCTGTTTAAGAGTGGCCTCTCACTGTGTACTTCCCGGAATCAACGGGTGCACCACGTCATGTTGCCACTTGAAAACTGTTATGCCATCTCCTTGACGCTGATGAATAAAATACAAGAATGACTCATCACTTGCACAGGCACGACATCTGGACATCAACTGCAGAGAGACAACAACACTAATGGCAGTCAGAAACACTATTCCGTACATGGGACTTACGAGGGCTCACCTGCTCCATGGCAACTGAGATTTAAATTTTCTACGTCCATAGATGGCAGCCCATACACGCCATCAAAAGGAAACGATTTCTTCCATTACAGGAAACACATTTGTTCTTCTACGCATGTGTAGTACAGCATTGCTCGGGCTTACTCGAAAGACCAGGTATTTATTAGCAGGCCTGGGCTTTAAGCCTTGGGCCCAGGCCTGTGATAAGATGGACCTGGGCCAGAATTGGAGCTGCAAATGACTAGCTAGTTTAATTGAATGACAACTGGTTTTGTTTTATGTGGTTAAGAGGTGAAAGCAGTGCCAAGTGATTATAGTGGCAGTTCAGGACCATTTCCAGACTGCAAAAACTTTTAAATACATGGTGATGCTTACAATATGTTGGGATATAAAGAGGAAATTAAAACTATGTGAAAAGCAAGTGAATATATTGTAAGGTCGGGCTTGGCGGATCAAGTTTATTGCAGACCTGAAGCCCTGGTTGCACACTGTAGCGAACCACACTCCGCGATGACGATGGGTATCTACAAAAGAGCAGGATGAAGATGAAGCAGCACGTTCAACTGTGTGAAAGATGAAGCGCCACACAGTGCTCACAATATGCATATAAAACAGCAAAATCTTGTGTGAAGTTTGCATAGCTTTTCGGGTGCACGACACAGGCTGTCTGTTTTGAGATCCCTGTTTGCAGCCATCACTGAGCTTGTGGAAGCAGTTATCAAGGGCCGCCCTATGGAGGGTGGGCCTCTGCTGTATTATCGGGGATGCCACCGCCAAAGGACCTGTTTCTGTCCCTTTTCTCCTTCCTGCCACAATGCTTTTAGCGTGCAGCTCTTTGCAGTAGCCGCATAATTCGAAAGTGCATGTATTTGCCGTCCATTTTAAAGAGACCAATCTGCGGTGGGCAACATGTGTGTCACAAAGATTGTTGTCTGGGCTACAGGCAGCTGAAGAGGATGCACTGCTATGGCAGTGCCATTGCACCAGAACAAGTATTGTCACCGGACATATGGCAAGCACGAGAAGCAGGTG
Organism: Amblyomma maculatum; assembly: GCF_055883805.1. Classification (NCBI taxonomy): domain Eukaryota; kingdom Metazoa; phylum Arthropoda; class Arachnida; order Ixodida; family Ixodidae; genus Amblyomma; species Amblyomma maculatum. The sequence continues at coordinate 48,558,493 of NC_139348.1, read as the reverse complement.
TTTGCTTCTCCTGTGAGGCAGTGGAAAAAGCTTGGGAAGGTCTGCTTTCCAACAATGTCAGCCCGCAAGAATGGGCGATTTTACAACCACTTTGTATATTTTGCCACAAACACGCATGATACATGCGTGTGTTGCAAGAAAGCTGAAAAGAAACCAAAGAAATCCACTACTCGTTCCAAGAGCACATTTCATCTGCCTGGGCCTGTCTCACCCTTCACTTGCAAGCGCTTCGTTTCAAGTTTGACTCAGCACACAAACATATGCTTTGAATTGATGACTAAGCAAAACACAAAGCGGGAAAGAATGCACACCGCTTTGCTTTCAGTGGGAATGCACCGATGGCAGCTAGCAACCTCAGTTCTAAGTTGCTGTGAGTGGGAATGTGTTAAAAAAAAAAAAATTTCCGCGCAGCGGGCAGCCCACCCACTCCAGCAACACTGCTCATATCAGATCTCCCCTGGGGTGCTGAGAGACAGACATAGGGGTGCAAGTTCTGTCAGAATCTGGAAGCAGGGTCTGTCACCATCGTTGTTTTTCTTTTCTGCTTCCTCAGTCTGAGGGGTTGCGATTCACCAAGGTTGTCCGATGTGGCTCAACGAATTCTTCAGTGCATGCTATTAGGTGGCTTTCTGACAACTGAAAATGCTGACGCATATTTTGAAAACGACAAGTGTTTTGCACAGTAGGCGCAAATAAGTTCAGTGAAGCAATGTCCTTAGATATCTGCGGGAAATTCGCAGTCAAAGTGAACAGTAATGTGTATGTCAAGTTGGAGGTGAGTTTTATCCTTTTCCGACACCTTTTTTCACAGTGTGAGTAATTGGGTTTCCAGCACTGCATACGCGCATTCCACATTTGTTTGCTGTCAGGACTAGATCGGATCATGAGATGTGAACATACAGGAGAAATGGTGCTGATGAGCGAAACCGGCTATTCACCGCGTGTGCTGTTTCTCTCTCTGTCCCTGTCCATTGTGCCTTGTGCCATATAAATACAGATATAAGCAGCAGGTGAAGTAAGAGCAATCAAACCTCATACATGAAGCGTCTCGTTCTTGCATGCCATACTGGCTGCTCTGGGCCTGTCACTGTCTATTGTTTTGCTCCCGTATGAGTTACACGTACAGATATAGAAAAATCTTGTTTTTTGGCTACTTTCCGGCTGTATTTCGCTAGCTCTTATGACAACATGAAACACAACAGGAAATTTAGCTCTGTGCTTTACTGCAAGTTTTCTGTATGTTTCTGCGGATAGCTGCAAAGTGATCGGAACACGGCACTGGCGATATCAACGGCATCGGATCCAAACATTTGCTTTTTTTTTCGCCGTGGCTCCCAGACGGCGCAGAATGCACAACTCAAACTACAGCACACCAGGCCGGTAATTAAGCGCTAGCTTCCTCCCTGTAGGGAGTGTTCTTTTTTTTTGTTAACAACTAGTGAGCGGAACATCTTGAAGTGATTGTTCCCCCTGCATACCTTTGTCTCGTACCGACAGGTACAGAAGAGAAACTGGGCCTTACAACCGATATGAGATAAAAGGTAGGTGTTGAGAATGTAGTGACTGCAATGCAGTTTGTACGTCTGGTTGAGGTCCCAACATCAGCTTTTTGAGTGGAGGGAATTGCAGAGAATGGTTATCTTTTCCCCGATCGTTGATTACTTAACACTTTCCTGTCCACGCTTATTTCCATCGATAGTCCGCTATCGATGGTTTCACGATTCGAAGTACAATAACAATCCTAACTTCAAAGCGACAGAGCCACGGTGCAAGTACAACAATCATGCCACAAGATGGAAGCGACACTATGTGATCCCTAGCGGACCTGTCTTCTTGAAGCTCTTGGCCACTACCTCGTCGGGGATACTACTCCACGCTTCTGCGATCCAAGAGCAAAGCATCTCCACGGATGGCCTTCTGATCTTCCCGCTCGGCGTCAAATCATGCTGGCCCATCGCCATCCACTCTGCATAAAGTATTTAAACGTTTTCCTTGAACGGTTCGTTCAGCAACACGTCGAGAGGCTGCAGCAGCGAAGTCAGACCCCCAGGAATCACTGCAATGTCTGTGCACAGCTCTTTAAGCTTAGCACACACGCTGTCCACAAGGTGACCCCTGAAACTGTCGAAAACCAGAAGCGAGGGAAGCAGAAGTGCTCCTGGTCTTCGTCCCCAAACAGTCTTAATCCAGTCGACCATCAGGTCTGCAGTCATCCATCCTTTCACTTGCGCACGTATATGGATGCCACAGGGAAAGCTTCCCTTCAAAATAGTCTTCCGTTTGAAGATGACGTATGGCGGCAACTTCCACCCGTCGATCGTCACAGCAAGCATGAATGTGCTTCGCTGTTTTTCTGTGCCAGACGTCTTCATGAGGACACTCCGAGCACCCTTCTCGTTCACAGTTGTATCCCGGGGCATGTCGAACGTCAGTGGAGTTTGATCGGCATTTCCAATTTGCGACATGAGCTAACCGCTCTTCACGCGAAGCCTAGTGACAAAGTGATGGAAGTCTATCACTTTGCTTTCATATGCAGATAGGAGCCGCTGGCACAACGATGTCCACTGCCTCAGGGAAAGTCCATTCCATCGCATAAAGCAAGTCGTCCAACCGGAGCTAGCGCGGACATCCCTTGCGGCAATTCCCAGCTTCCTGGCAGTTGTGCACGCCTGCGTCTGTATCAATTCTAACGATACTGCACAACCATTCTTGCACAGGTCCCTCATGTATTCTAGGACTGCCTCCTCAACACAAGGGAACTTGCTCGTTCTGGGTCTGCGGAAAGCCCGCTGTGTCTGGTTCGGAGCCATCAACTGCTCACGCTGCTTCTTCCAATAGCGTATCCTGGGGCCGTATTACGCACCGCTCTCAAACGGATCGCTCTCAAAATCGCTCTCAAAGGCCTATGTCCTATTGGTCAGTTCTGGCCGGTCAGTTCTGCGTCACCAGTGGACGTCATGAGACGTCATGAATACAAAAGAAACGATGACGTTGAGCACCTAAATATGGCCGCCAATTGAGAGCGTTTTTTTTGAGAGCGACAGAAGCAGTCTCAAACGTTTGAGAGTGAAAATGGCGGCCGCGAAAATTGCGATGCGGCGCTTTGAGGCATTGTATCGGCGATCCACAGCGAAGAATGAAGCACGAGGACGCGTTTGACTTGCAGGACAAGTTGCTCCGGCTCTGTTCAACTCGGGAACAAACAGAAAGTGTAGTGACTGCGCGACGATTGCCGACGAACATCGATGAACGGCGGCTTGCGGACGAGTGCGTCGTCACCGCGGCGGCAAACGCACCGCATTTTTTTGCTACCGGAGGCTTCCAACCACGATTATACCATGCTTCCAACGTACGTAGGGAATGTAAGATCGTTTGCATCACGCAGCGCGTCGGTAGCGGAAGCCATCGGGCGGAACGATGATTGCCGTCAAGGATACGGAAACAAGTCGCTAGGCAAGGGGTTCTACGCACGTTGTCAACATCACAATAGTGAGTAGATTTTGTTATTGACTGCGTGTGTTTGCCGAAGAGTTCTGAAGATCATAGTAAACTTGTATTGTGCCTGCTTTACCTCAGACCTGCGAAGCGAACATGCGCATTTCGTGACCCTGGCTGCCCCGCCGGACCAACGCCTCCTCCACGGCGCGTTCGTCTAGCGTTTGTGAATGCGCCGTAAAAACGCCTGCTTCTTTTCATTTCATCCTTCTGTCAATTATATATGCGCGGATCAAAAGCGTCCAAAATAAAGTTGTAAGTTCAGTGCAGTTGTGTGTGTCCCTAGTCCTGTCCTTGTCTGCCAGCGCTGCGACACCAGCGGTACTCCTGTGCACCGAAAGGTGATCGAAGGTCCGCTGAACACCTGTGTCTTTTTCCTGGTTAAGCTCTAAAAACCCGTGTTGGTCTTCGAACGATCTTGATTATATGCATTGATGTGTGCAATACCACTTGTTGTAAGTCGACTTCTCTGCAAGGCTTTTTTTCCAACCAAAAGGTTTCATTCCTACTCGTGCATTGTTTTTTAACAGTTGTCTTCAAAATGACCTAGCGAGAGCTGTCGAAATGGTTGTGTATACCTGCCCTTTATATGTAAAGTACAGGTGAAGGGACTTTTGATTGGCCAGCACGCCTTGCTCCTCGATGACTGGTTTCGGGCCATTTGTCACGCTCCCTGCCTGCGACACATTCGCGGCTTGAAAGTGAATGCGCCGTAAAAACGCCTGCTTCTTTTCATTTCTGCAAAGACCGGGAGTCTTTTCTGAGGACAAGACTTTTTTTTTTTTTTTTTTTGAAAACAAGCCTTGCAGGGAGAGACTGACTTAGATTTCGGCTTCGGCAAGAGATACATTTCCTGAATATGCTGAGACGGGCTATATGCCAAAGAATGCATGTTGCAGTGAAATTTTGTTCATGGCAAAAGCAATAGCAGACAAATATTTATAGTGTTTAAATTTATTTGCTGCCTAAGAAATCGGGGTGCTTCTGTTATGCAGGTAATCATCACTACCAATTTACAAGGCTGTCCTTACAATGATGCTTGCCTAAACAGCATTGGCACACGTTGTAAACATTCCTGCGAATGTTTACGATTCTGGCTGTGGCTGCTTAGTATGGATCTTCAATTGAGCGCTAAAGCATGCTCAAAAGACGTTAAGATTAGCAAAAGATGGGCCTAAGTGGATGTCATATTTTGGTTACCCATGAGATGGCAACTACCCACAGAAGTCATGGCTGATTACACCAGCGCCAAGCCCTCCTAGTACCAGCTCGCTGTCCCTTTTCTGCTACCGTCTTGCAGCCTGGTACAGTTGGCTGTGGTCACTGTGGTGTAAACATGCTTAAACTGAAAAGTGCAGTATTACAGCAAGGCAGTAAATGTTCATGATGCTGATTGTAATCAGAAAATACTACCAACAAAGATCTTTTTTTTTTTTACTGCCACTTATATTCAGTAGAAACACTTATTTCTTGGCAGCAGCATTTCACTTGAGTGTTTTTATTGCAAAAGAGGCAGCATATAGAGAAGCACATGTACCTTGATATACATTGACCATACAACATTGACATGTACGTACATTCGAGAATAAATTACTAGGCCCAAAGAGGCCATTCCATTGCATATTGAAGCTACCTATACAAATAGGTTCTGTATGCATGGTGCAGTACACAAAATGCTTATATATCAGATATAACAAAACTGTAGCTGCTGCTCTGCTGTAGCAGCTGCTAGGAGAATAGTGCATTTTACTTGGCTTCAGTGTCCAGAATGACTGCTGAATGACAAAAATCTTAGTGACAATAAAATAACTGCAATCAGAACAAATGCACTGCTGGGGCTATGTGTGAATAAAGGTATTTTACACTAATAAAACGTGCAACACTGTCAAGAAGAATGCTGAACAGCTTGAAGACAGTAGAGGAAGCTAAACTATAAGCATCCAATAAATGACTACGCCATAAATGTGTGATAGACACATTTTGCACAGCTACTTTTGTCATTGGCATTTATTTTCTGTCTTTTCAACAAATAACCAAAAAAATTCATCTTCTGTTCAAACTGATATTTTAATAGAAAAGGCTTGTACATAATTCACACAATATTGAAACAGAATGCGTAATGTGTGTAAAATGAACATATTTTGAAACACTAGACTCTTTGATGGATATAAAGGCACTTGAAAGCTAGTTGTCATAGTGCGATAGCAGAAATTGAGACGATTTCGAGCTCGCTCGTGGCATCACATGCATGATACGCTTGATTTTCCTGCCGACAGAGTGGACACTGTCTAGCACGAACAGAAACTATGACACCGTCAGAGAGGCCTTGCAACAATGTGCGACCAACACCATCACTCTTACCGCTGCGCGAAATGCAACATACTAGACATCCCTGCTCAGGCCTACCTTTATCGCCTCTAAACTGAGGTCTGGTAGAACAAACTCATTCTCGCCTCGGTGACAAAAAAAAAAAAAAAAGAGTGCTTTCTTTCTCTTGAACAAACCAAAACGGAGCGTAAACGTCGGTTTCTGTACCTGAACATGCTACTGAACATGAACGGAATGGAGCAGCAGTAGCATCAATCGCAATATGAAGAAGCGAGCCCAATGTGCCTGAAGTCAACTGGTTGCGAAGCACAGCAGCGAGTCACTGAGGCTTGCACAAGTCAGTGGTGAAGGGTCGTGCGTCGGATCTCGTTTCCCGTACTGCAGTCGCGAGCTCTTGCATAGCGGCTGACACCTACTTTACTGATACTGTCAGCTTCCATCTATCGGCAGAAGTAATAGTGTAGCCTTCATTTTCCTCTTGTATTTTCCAAAGAAAGAACACTAGATCACATGGCTACCGCTCGTCGCTCTTGTCATCGCTGGCAAGCACTGAGGGAAAACACACTTCAGTAAGCTATTTTCGTGACAAACACTTTCACCAAGCTGTTCACTGCAGGTTCGCAGCCTTTACTGCTTTCAGTCAGATTTTTCTGGCAACTAAGAACATCTGCAGAGGACCTCGATATTAAACTACGCGTAAAAAGCAGCAACTAGACGGGAAAATCAGCTGTTTCTTTGCAGGCCGCCATGTTCACGCCTCGCTCCTCGCTGTCGTCAGCTGACCCTCGCGGCGAAAATCGTTACCTATGCGCACATTTAATTGTAATACTGAAAATGCTTCTATTTTTAGTTGCCGTATTATAGCTTCGAACAATGCTTCTTACGTAAATAGAACATTTATACTTTTATTCGCTGCGTTTTCACGAAAAATGTTTGCACACGGCCCCTTTATCGTGCAAATAAAAGTTTCCGGGGTGGGGCTTTGCTATTAAGCACCCTAGCCTGCTTGTAATTGGCTAAAGCCTTGATGTCGTCACATTTCACATGTCTGAGCCTCGTCATTTTGACGTCACGCTCTCAAACTTGAGGGCGATTTTGAGAGCGGTGCGTAATACGGCCCCTGATTTCGTCGATGCCGAAATGCCTGCCAGCAGCGCGGTTGCCATGCTCCAGTGCATAGTCAACAGCCTTGAGCTTGAACGTAGCGGTGTAACTGGCATCCCAACCCATGGTGAAATGGCATAAACTCACACAAATCCACAAAGCACGCTGTGACGCTGCCAAATTGCAAAATGGCGAATGCCGCAAAGTGCGTTTTATTCAAGGAATCATGGGAACTCGTCGCAATGCATTCACAGCGGGATGACTGCAGATCAACCAACAGGCGGCTGCCGCTAAAGCAGTGCGGGACATGAAAACAAAAATGGCAGCGGAAGCAGGTTCGGGGTGCGATCATTATGTGAGTAAATACGGTAATATTTTCACAATAGGAGACTGCATTAACAGCTGACATCAAAGAAGTCGTGCTTTTTAATATTTTTTACTGACTCAGAATAATTGAAGCTCACATCACAATAAAAGGGGACTTATCCAGCATACAGGAACGTAGAAGTGAGGATAACATTATATTAGAATTTTGCCAGATCCCAACTAAGGCTGTTACTTGAACGTTGGATGCACTTGGTTTGGGCATGTGCTTTTGACCTTGTTATGCCTATGCCACATGGGAAAGTTAGTCATTCCCACCGAATGGCATTTGTTCAGTTTGTCTTTTTTTTTGGTGCGCTGCTACACGACCAAAACTAATGTCATTTGCAAATGATGGCAATTGCAATGGATACACAAATGTTGGTGCGCCTTCAATACGTTGCGAAAATGATGAGCGCTGTGAACTAAAGCAGCCTTTAAATTCATATCCATGTTTCGCATGACTCGTAACCAACCTGTTGATTATGACTATTCATTATGAAGTTCGCAACTTCGCCGGTGGCGCTTGTTTACGAAATGGCAGAGAAAGTGCGCGTTTCGGCGCCCGGGTGTGAAAGGTGCACGAATTGTTTCAACAGCGTACACTCTGCACACTAATCCAAGTGCAATACGTGAACTAGGCAGTGCCTAGTGTACTGACCGACGACGTTTTTGTAGAACCTTCGAGTATCGCCCGACAGCGTAGCGGACCCCAACCCCGTCGAGTCTTGTCTTCGCAAGATCGTTTGCTCAGCGCAAATGCCTGTCGAAAAATGCCAAACCCCAGCTTGTCAAGAAAGCAGAAGACAAAATCACCTCATTTGCCACGCCGGATGCCACAACCTTACCGAAATGTTGCTGCCTGCGGTGGACGACGGCGATCTGGCTGTGCGCTACGCCCTGGTCGTCACTAGACCTAAACGGTTTCGCATCGAAGCCACAGCGAATGACGCTTTGGAAAAAGTCAATTGCCCATTCATTGAACTGCCTTACTATAATTTCAATTGTGTCATAAATTTTCTCACAGTAAACGAAAGGTGTAATTTCGGCGACACATTAACAGCGGAGATGTACGTACAGCACGAGATCAGATGAGCTGCCTCATACCAGCGCTGTGGCTGCTGTGGGGCTGTCAACGATCCTCAATAAAGATTATTTTTTGTGATTCCGTTATCCAAGCGCGTATTATTTATGATCAACAAATTTTACCATAATTTTCTGATGGTAACGAAAGAAACCGCTGTGCCTGCGCTGACAGACTACGGCAGCCGCGGCCATTGCCACCCGCGCTGAGTCCGGTGGCTAGTGGCTGGTAGCGAGGGTTGGAGCTTTTTTTTCTTTTTTTTTTTTTCGCGATGCTATTTGGCATGTTTCACATCATTTTATGACTACCTACAAAATTGCAGATGCATAGTAGTATTATATAGCCTGCGCACTTTTGTAGCTTATTTTGGGTGTATATTCTCACCGAGTCTCTGGTGTCGAGATAACAAAAGTCCTGGCTGATCGCATTCGAATGAGTTCCTCAAACTCATTCGATACCTAATGTCATTTTCATCGAATGTCATTATATTTCTTGTGTGGCACCAAAAAAATGTAATTTTGAACAAACGTCATTCGATGGAAATGACATTAAATTTGCCATGTGGCAGGGGTATTAGTCAATAAAAACAAGGACTTCCAACAGAGCACCGCCACCTTCCTCCAAATACACACCAAAATGCACCGATCGGACGTCTGACTAAGGAGCGGCTTTGCAGGATTCTTTGATTGTGTGACCTCTTTCAGAAAAACGATTTGAAGTCAGAATTTGTGATACATATTCTTTAAAGTTTTGTAACCAGCAGTATCAGAACTAAAGCGATCTTATTTGATAGCATTTAATTTGTATACGTGGAACCCAATCCACTGTGCTTTGTTCGGACATAGAACAATAACCAACGCAACCAGAACTATGAATCAGATTTACGCTGCGGCTCTAAAAACGAGGGCCTCTTGCCATGGAAATAAGGATTAACACAAACATCTGCATTAGTCAACTGCGCTTAGCTCAGGAATTGTTTTTTCGGGCCTCGGACGAGCCTGCCTCCATGGCGGCTGGGCTGGGTAGGTCATAATTTCCTCGGCTCGGACCGGGCTTGGGCGTGTATCGGAGAAGCCGGACCGGGCTCAAGCGGATAATGCAAATGGCAGCAAGGCCCGGGCAGGGCACGAGCCGATAATTATGGCCCGTGCAGTGCTTTCAGTATAGCACTGTTTTCGAGACTTGCACAGACGCATCTCGAAACACAGTCCACACTACTGAAACTGCGTCCTTCCAGTTTTTTGTATGGGAGTCTAAGGATATTCGCAGCAGCTGGATTCATAACTAATGTGACCATAAGATGTTTTAAAAAAGGGCTGGCTCAAATAGGGGGACCCCAGCCACATCCTTGGCCCTTTTTGTGAAAACGCACAGCACTCTTGTGAGTGAGGACAATTCAAGGCGCTTAGGCACAATAGCTGAAACAAGCTTGCATACACATTTCTCCAAAAATGGCACTTTTGCGCACTATGAAGCAACACATTGTAGAACACTTATGTGGGGTGCTGGCATCTATACCCATGCAGATGATGGAGTCTAACAGTGCTGTGGCCTTTCAGCTTGCGAGCCTTATTATATTGTTATGAAAGAGGAAGAAGCGGGCAGTGGCACGGACAGAAGCGCTTTTGCTAGGTTGGTTGGTTTTTGAGGTTTTAACATCCCAAAGCGACTCAGGATATGAGAGACGCCGTAGTGGACTCCGGAAATTGACTACCTGGGGTTCTTTAACGTGCACTGACATCGCACAGCACATAGGAACTTGCTTTTCGCCTCCATCGAAAAGCGGCCTTTGAGGCCGGGTTTCAATCCCGCATCCTTGGGAACAGTAGTCGAGCACCGTAACCACTGCACCACCTCAGCGGGGTTGCGCTGCGATTCATTAAATCGTCTCACAGTCATCGACCATTTTTTCTCTCCCTGTGCTGTCCTGCTTTCAATTTCATCTGCTAGCCGCCCCGTAACAATGTTGTCAAAGCACAAAAGTTTGCTAAAGTGACCTTTGAAGCCGCCAAGCAAGCCCGCCTTGTGTCATATTTCCAGACCCTCACCTTTCATTACGCCAGTGAGGTGATGATCTGAGAAAGCTTTCCGCAATGCACAGAAATTACTCGAGTAGCAGCTGATATCTGCACACCTCTCAATGTGAAGTAATGAGTATCAGTGAAGGAAAGGAACTGTTGAACATCTGGCTATGGCAATGACAGCTTGAAAATGCATCCCTCCTCATTCAAGCATAGAGGCAAAATTTGCCTCATAGGGATGAAGGCAAAAGAGTGAAAGATGGATGATGACCAGGCAGCACTTACCAAGACTCGCAGATGCTGGCATCTTTGAGCTAGGCTGATGGGGGCCATGCCAAGAGGCAAGATGACCAGGCCGTGGGAACCACGTAGCTCCAAGCACTCCAGGCCAGCCACACACAGCAGCTCCGAGAGACCACCCAGTGAAGCTGGGTGCTGGGGTTCAGCCGTCCTGCCGACAAGTGATGTGACATTTGAAGCTTTTGCACATGCTGTCTGTTTTCATTATTACCTCGGTTCCAACCTGTGATCTTAAAAGTCAACTCTGAGGGTTCTTTCAACACCTTCTTGACTTTTACAAGACCTGTACACATCGTCATCTCCCCAGCCGTCTACGTCACACTAATTGTCCTATTCTCCGAAAAGCCATCGTCCCACACACTCCCGATCAATAATGCAACAGGTTTGAGCAAAACTTTGCGCAAGTCCACACATGTTTTTCAATCGTCGCTTTTCAGTCGTCCCTTGTGTAATGCCTTGCTCTAAGTTGACGTCACTTTTGGTCTGCTTTTGTTTGAAATGGTCAAATGCGCTTGCATTCATGTGCATATATTTGTGAAGGCAGAAAGCTGGGCAAATTGGTGTGTCACCATTAATAAAGAGACATTAGCGCTCTTCCTGACTACTTCTGTCTGTGGTCTTGTTACATGCGCTAGTCTTTTTATTATACATATATTTGTGTGTATGCAAGTATGTGCAAATTATTCAGGTGTGAACAACATCACCAGAACGTGAACAAGGATGCGGCATTGAGCAGAAGCAATTGACATGGTGCAACATGGGACAGTGCTGTGTTCCTGGGTGCCCCGGACACTAGGACACTGGTACCAACGTGCAAGTTTCGCATTTCCCAAGGATGGAAGTTGGAGATAATCGTGGATTAGAGTCATCCTACAGATACATTTCAAGGTGAGAATGTGACGTTAATGCCATAATCTGTAAGTTCCGTATGCTCGATAGATCAGTGAGTCATAAACCACTTAAGTAACGATTGAGACTAGACTAGCAGTCAATGCACTCTGTCTAGGGCAGGGCATGAATACTGAACAAAAATGTGCAGTACATTGCTGGACTGCTTAAATACCCGCAAATTAAGTAATACAGTAAAACCTCTGTAATACGAATCTCATGTGGCCACGAAAAAATTCGTATCATCCGAACATTCGTATCATCAAAACAAACAAAAATACGTATGCAGAAGCACAGGAAAGGCGGTCGCGCATATCTGTTTACGTCCGAGAAGGTTTATTACGGTTGCGCAGTCAAAGCTCACTACTCGCGGCACACACAGCGCGACAGTCAATCACGACATCGGCGACACGCGGACTTCTCGCGGCACGTACAGCATGACAAGAGACTGCAACGTGCCAGCCACGTGGTGCCACAGACTGCTGTATTCCCTTTATGGCCCGAAGCTTACAGAATGTCAGTAGCCACAATAAAAAACCTAGTTCATGATATAATATACAATCACACCTGCTGGTTGAACACAAACGCCAGGGGGTGGCCACTGGCTCCCTACCGCCTTGCCTGCATCACCGGCCATGGCCTGCCTCGAGGGGGAGCGCGCCCCCCTTGAGATCGACCATGTCTCGCCCTGCTCAGTAACGCGAAATTCACCACTGCGGCACTGATTACAGCGCTCCTCCACAGCGCCCCCTGCTCACAGTACAGAGCCTATAATGAGCAATTTGTTCAACTTTTTCTATTTCTCAATTTACTGATTTTTTTTATAACCTCAGGCTCTCATTTGTACTGTGACAAAACATTATTATAGAAAAAGATACAGTCCAAATTTGGAAACAGATGTTTTATAAACATTGATTGAAAATTGTTACCAAACTATGCTTTTGATGGCCCAGCCACATCAAGAATTCCACAGGTTTCAAATGATAGGACAGCACAATCTCATTGCAGTAAACCCTCGTTAACACGAACCCGCATATTTCGAAAAATCGGTTAAGTCAAAAACTTTTCACGCCGCACTTTCCCCTCCCATAGGTGCTATGTATTTTTAGGGCATAATGCGGATATTTCAAAATTTTGAATGGAAGGACCGAAGGCAAAGCTCATTAGAGAAAGGTGATAGGGGCTCCGAATGAGCACTTTGTTGCGAATGAGCGAAAGCGGTCACGTTCAAAGAGCAAATACAAAATTCCCGCGGAAGCAGCCGTTTTTGCGCCTTGGGAGCAGTCACAAGAGCGCCAATCGAGCGCGGAGGCTGATGGGTCTTTTCGGGCGTGGTTCGGTCAGCTGCCCTCCGCATGTGCATACCAGCAAGAGCAATTTAGTGATTGTGCAGTTCTGTTTCGTCGCGTTATGTGCACGAAGTGTTGATTAATTTTTTTGTGTATGTGATGTCTGCAACGCTTGCTCCGCAACAAAGACGAATGCAGCTGCAACAACCAATGGTTTATGCGACGCATTTAGCAGGTCGAGGACTCATTTGTCGGGCTGAATGCCAATGTGAAGCAGGCAAGCGTTAAACAGTTCATCCTTCAAAAATTATAAAGTTGAGTTTTTCCTGAGAATTCTTTTGCGTTTATTACAGAAACTCCCTTTGTGCAGTGGAGCATCGATGGACGCGACAGCCCGAGGGCCGCCAAAGCATTTTCGCTCGTCGCTGTACGTTCAGGTTCTGGGTTTGTAGAAAATTTCGCGTATCACCCAGAAGCAGCTCGCTAGGCAGCCAATCACAGAGGGCTTTGGGCTACTCAATTTCCGTCCTGGCTTTTTTTTCCTTTTTGGCGCAAGTGAAGTTGGCTTTCCTAGTCCGGTTTGAGTGAAGAACCTGCAGACACTCACTTCATCTGATCCGTGCATATATGAGCGCATCGAGACAATTCAGTAAAAGTTGGGTAGAGTATTAAAGGAAAATAAAAAGGCTAGTGTGGAGCTAGATATCGTTAATCTTCGAAAGGAGCAAGAGGAAGCCGCTGCTTGCATCGCAATGTAGTAGCACACCATTGAGCTATGACCTTTTTTTTTTCTTACGCGCGATGCGTTACAAAAAAAAATTCATCACTGTTATACCGTACGTCCTGCTGTTTAGTGTTAGAAATGGGATATAGCGTAATTGTACTCCCCGACCGAATGACGAGGCGGCAGTAACAAAGCAACGCTGAAAACGCGCCTCTGTCGCAGACGTCCGTGCAGTGTGCACCAGCGCCAAGGACAGGCATTAGTGGCGGAGTCGCGTGAATGATCGCCAGGGATTGTCGCCAGGAATTTTTGGCATTTTGCTTAACTCGAAACTCTGCTTATCTCGAACTTTTTCCCGGATTTTACAACTTCGAGTCAATGAGGGTTTACTGTATCACAATAACGAGGAGTGACCAAGAGATCAGAGCTTGCATGGGTTGCAATGCTGTAATCTCCCCAGTCAAAAGCCCAAGTACAAGAAGTAATAAATGAGAAAAATACACATTAAGCTGATTTTGTGAACTTTCCTTTCTTCATGTTTTATAAACTGCATCACTCTTTCCTTTTGGCCTTTCCCATCAAATGACAGCAGAATGAATGTTTTTTGTGGATAAATCCTGAGACATTGATTAAAGCAATAACGCTGTTAATTCTTCTATACTCAATGAAAGGAACATTTATATAAAGTTTGCTCCAGAAAAGCGAGCCATAGGTAGCCTCGACTGCCTAGTAAAGAGGAGAGACCACGCTGCCAACCAAGGTCAGATAGGTTTTTTCAGTAGTGATGTAGGGATGCAAGTGCTAGACTGGCTGACCGCCAAAGAACTGATGCTTTTGAAGTGTGGTGCTGGCAGAAACTATTGGACTGGCAGAAGATCAAATTAGTGGATACTTACGACCATAAACTGCGATTGTTCATTGGAAGGTCACATTCTAAAGTTAAAGCTTAGCTACTTTGGTCATCTCACGCAAAGAGAGGAGCCACTGGAGAAAACTTTGATGCTGGGAAACATTGAAACAGGAGAAGGGGTAGGCAACGAACGCGATGGTTAGACGACATCCTCAAGGTATTGCAGCTGAATCTGCGTGATATTCGAAAGGTAGTGGGTGGCCGGACAGTTTGGTGTGATATGGTTGACACGCCATGCGCAGCGCCTATAGGGGCGTCACTGAAAGCCACATAGCGGCGGCCATCGGAACCCGAGGCAGGCCTCATGCGGCAAGCCTGGCCGTGGTGCGAGCATGCGATCTGCCGTTTGTGCGCGTCTCGGAGGCACTTCCGCGGTGACAGTGTGTGCGAGGGGATCGCACTGTATAATAGTGGACATGTGTTAGATATCATGGCCGTCTGAGACTACATCGCCTCCATATGCATCAAGTGTCTGCTGCAGACCAGCGCCAACAAGGTTGCGTACGAAGTGGAGCTCATTTTGAGTGCCCCGCTTTCATTACAACGCCACACTAATTCGTTCATTCCTTGACCGAGAACCAATGTTCTTTCTTTGCTTAATGCTTCACCCTTGCTTCGTTTACGTGCAACAACAAACTAGGCAGCGTCGTCGAAACTGCGAGCAGTTTCGTACCGGTGCGACCGCACGAAAAGCCAGCGAGCTTGCAAAACAGCATTCTGAGCATCAGAAAAATAGCGCATACTGGGCTCCTGTAGCAAGAGTTCAGATTTTCATGCCTGCGCTTTACCACTGCCTGCACAGGATGGATTTCACGTACTCCATCCTTAAAAAGGCAGAGCGGGTAGATATTTTTATGAAGGAGTGAAATATCAGCAGAGGCAATATCTGAAAAGCTGCATCACAGGTTAGCCAAGAGCATATTAGATTTAAATTTTATATCCTATTTTATTATTGTTGTGCGCTTTATAACCAGCTCTAGAACCCTTAGACTAAATAGCAAGTGCAGCGACATGTTATGATTTTGTAATTTTGCCAGACAACAGGAACACTGGCTCTGGTCTTCAAAGTAATTGCATGGCATAGTTGCATGGCAAGTTTCAACACGCATATTAGCAAATGTCTGTTCAATAACCCTCTGCAGTGGCTCAGGTTACTGAGGAGGATCGAGTTATCGGGACCGAAGTCGACCGCGCTGCCCACGTTTAGACAGAGGCAAAACACAAAACGCAACCGTGTGCTGTGCGATGTCAATGCACGCTAAATATTGTCTGGCTAACCGTTTCACAAATCTAATGCGTATTGTACCTTCCCGGCAGCCGTGGCGAACAAGTTTAAACAAGAAATGTTCACGAAAGGTGCAATGACAAGCAGAAAACACTAAAATCATAGTTATCACTCAGCCCTGTCACATGGCAAATTTAATGCCTTTTCCATCGAATTACGTTCGTTCAAAATTATATTTGTTTGCTGCTACATGAGAAAATATAAATCGACATTAGGCATCGAATGAGTTTGAGGTACTCATCCAAATGCGATCAACGGCCAAATGTGTTATCCCGATACCAGAGACTCGGTGAGAAGATGCACCCAAAATAAACTACAAAAGTGCCACCTGCATTAAATACTACTGTGCCCCTATAATTTTGCAGCTAGTCATCTCTGTGAAATATGCTAAAAAAGCATTGTAAAAGAAAAAAACATAGCACCCATCGCTGCCAGCCAACCCGTAGTCCCCGCAGCCAGAGCGGGCGGAAAAACTCGCTCCTGCTGGCGCGGTCCGCCGGCGCAGAGTCGGCGACATGGCAGATTTCTTTCGCCACCTTCAGAAAAACATGCTCTGTTGATCTTTAATAATATGCGCTGTAAGGTCATCAATAGTGCATGTTTACTCGGGTTTTCCTTTTGTGCGTACGTGTGTTTCCTCCAGTTCGGAGAGCTGGCTCAAGAGGCGCGCGGGTGGAGCGGCGCCCGTACCTAGGAAAGGGGGACCTTTTTCTTCTTTTGATTACAGTGTGAAATGTCCCTGCATGTGCACGTTGTCTGTTTTATGTCTCTCTTGAGGGGTGGGGTTTCTATGTACGGCCTTTTAGTGAGCGAGGCTTCGAACGCTGTCAGCGGCCCCCCATCGGGCTCCCGTTGAGTGTTTGTATGCTGTTTTCTTTCTTTCGTATGTGTAACAGGCAGCCGTAAATCTCGTGCGCATCCCCGAGAGTGGTGGAAAGGCCGGGGTTGAGACGCTTCAGGGAACTCTAGCTCGGCTACGATTTTCCATGAAACTGTGTGAACGGGGACGGCGAGTTGTGGGGCGTAGCCCGGGAGTTGCGGCCCGAGCGAAGGAGAAGACAGACGTTCTCCCGTACGCTCGCTTGGGACGACGGACTGTGCTAAGCCGGATGGGCGAACGCGCTCGAAGCCGCATATACAAGCCCTAAATCTAGCAGCTCGTCCATCTATCTCGCTACCTCCTTTTTGAGGAGTTGAGGCACGCGATAGGTATACTGCATTTTCGGGATGAACCCCTTCTCTTAGTACTATCCTGTGTTCTCCTATGCGCGCCGCTCCCGGCCGTCCCTGAAATACATCTTCGTATGACCCTAAACAACTGGCGTATCTGCTGATCCCTGGACGGAGTCAGATGCTCTGTTGCACTGGATGGCAAGTGGCCATCAAGCTGCTCATCAGACAGCGGGGCACTCTCGACTTCCCCGAATTCGGCATCCTCGCCAAAAATCATGCTTGTGTGGCTTATAATCTCATATGGGCGCAGGTGATTTGCATGTACCACCTTCCGCCTTCCACTTCTATTTTGTAAGAGTTCTGGCGGGGCCTCGAATTGACCCTATAGAGGCCGCACCACCTTGCGCCGAGTTTTCCTAAACTGTCCGTGCGAAACAAAATTACGTCTTCGCTAACGTTCAAATGTTTTTGGTCGGGCACGGCGGCTGTAGTGCGCGGCATAAGATCCCTGCTTAATGGTGGCGGTGAGCCCCGCCATCTCGGCCACCAATTGCAACTGCTCCCTCAACTTCTCCAAGTATCGGGCCGCTGGTTCTCTAAGATTATTGGGGATATCTACCTCTCCTGACCAAGTTTTCTTCAGTATAAACAAGGGTCCCGTCGGGTGCCTCCCGTAGAGCATCTGGAATGGAGAGACTCCCGTTGTATCATGCGGTACTTCTCTGTATGCCCAGAGCAGGAAAGGTACACATTTGTCCCAGTTACGCCTGTCACTTTCAATTACATGATAAATCATGTCTTTGAAAATGCGGTTCCATCTCTCGACGGAGCCGTTACTCTCGGGATGCTCCGGAGTGAAAAACTGCGGCGAACTGCCGATTTTCTCGCAGAGTAGCTGCGTCATCTGAGCGGCGAAATTAGTACCCTGATCACTGCATATCGTTTCCGGGACGCCGGTGAGCGAGAAAATTTCAAGGAGCACGTCGCACGTCTTCTGCGCTATAAGCGACGTTAGGCAGATGACCTTTGGCCAGCCTATATATATGCAGGTCGGTGACGCAAAGCGCGTACCTGTGTCCCCTTGCTGACGAGGGGTTGAGCGGCCCGATCACATCGATGTTCACCACCTGAAAGGGGTAACTAGGCCGTGTGAGCAGGGCGATAGGAATTTTATCTGTTGTTCGGCAGTCTGATCTCATATTTGACACCCATGGAAGGTCCTGCAATGTTCGTTGATGTCTGCATTAACTCCCGGCCAGTAGAAGCTCATCTCTACTCTGTTCATTGTTTTCCTCTTTCCTAGGTGCCCTCCCCAAGGGGACTCATGCGCCAGCATCAGTACTTTGCCTCTTCTTTCCCTAGGCAGCAGTAGCTGCTCATACAGTATGCCGGCAATTTTGTCTTTGTGGTAGAGCAAGCCATCGTGCACGAACATCTCGTGGCTGCTCGCTTTCCCCTGATGCCAAGCATCGGCGAGGCCCGGGTCCGACCGCTGCGCCTCACGGAATACGTGATTCTCTTGCGCTCTCGTCGCCTTGAGGTGTGTCGATAGCCACTAGTACCTCATCCGTACTCCGATCTGCCTTGGTGTTTCCAAACGGCCAAAGTTCTTGCTCTCCCCAGCTGCCAGTGCCTAGGGCTCGGCTTCCACTAGTTTCATGTCGGGCATCTCACAAGCTCTGCTGCGTGCCTGCTTAAACATGTACAAGGCCTCTGCAGAGAGTAAGCAGTCTGCTTCCTTGGACGCCAGCTCACTCGTTACGGCGCACAACAGCGACGCACTCTCTCCGATCTGCTGACCCGATCTACTGCTAAGCTTAGAGGCACCCTAGCGAGCTTGGCTACCACTTTAGCACTAAAAGCTCCCACTAGTGATATGTTGCCCACCACCTCCACCTGGCTGCTCGGTATGGCGCCCTCTTTATTCACCATTATCTCTGCACCTGTGTCGATCAGGGCCCTCAGAACCGTCTCGCCACATCTCAAATCGACATATTCTAGTGACACGAGGCCATCCTTCCTCGATGGCTCCCCGCAAGGTGAAAAGTGGTGGGTCGTTCCCCATTCAGCCATTCCGCTGTCATAGTTGTCTACAGCGTTAAGTCTTTCTTGCACTACTCTATTCACGCTTTTCTTATGCGCATCACCAGTTGCTGTTTTTTTAGGGCAAGAGCGAGTGAAATGTGGTCCGTCACAAATGAAGCATGCTGAGGATCTCGAGGAGCCTGGCTTTTCCTGCGCAGCTAGGCCGGACTTTTGCAAAGTTGCTTGTTATTTGCCAGATGGGCTTCTGCCTGCAACTGTTTGCTTCCTTCCCGACCCCTTACCTTCGCAATCCTCGAAAGCCTCCACCAACCTATCTCATGTGGCCTCACCCAGCCGTCCCTCTCCTCTCGTTTCACGTACTTATATGCCTCAGTGCTCAGTGCCTGCTTCATCTGATCAGCCACGTGCAGAGCAATCAGGTCCTCTAGCGTTCTGATCCCCCGCGCCGCCATGTAAAAAGCATAGTAGCTTTCAATTCGTGACGTGAAGTGCTGGAAGGTCTCATCACGAGCTGGGAGCGCATTGCGGAACTGCCTGAGGGAGTCACCTAGCGACAGACGCAAGTCGGAGAGAATCGTCTTTTTTATCAGATCGTAACTGTCGAGCTCCTTGGTTGAAAGTTTAGAAAGGTGTGGGATTCTCCCGGTCACAAGAGGCAAAACTAAATGGCTTCCAACCTCTTCAGGCACCTTATAGGAACGAAAAATGCCCTCGATTCCCTCGAGACACACTGGAACCTCTGGATCTGTGGTAATTGTGGTCAGTAAACTCTTAATAAGCTGTTTTGTGAAATGCGCTAGTGATTCCTCGCGCGTCAGCTTACCATTTGTTAGCGAGCCCTGTGGTCTACCCCTTCGCAGCTCTAACTGACGTGTTTTTTCCCGCTCAATGAGTAGCGTGGTCTTCCTAAGCTCCAGCTCCATTTCCAGCCTTCACGTAGCTGAATCGGGGGTTTTGCCACAGCTTTTATCTGCTCTTGCTGGTCCTCAGAACCCACTGGTGCAGTGGTGTTTTGGAGCAAGTAACAGGAATCGTGCATGATACTGCGTAGCGGTGCAGTTGTCACGAAAATGAGTGCGGAGGAGAGCGGAAGTGATAGCGGAGATTCAAGAGCAGAGGAGGCGACGGGGGCAGGCTCTGTTCCCTCCCGTTTCGAACAGCCGGTCCACAAGGCGCGCGGGTGCAGCGGCGCCCGTATCCAGGAAAGGGGACCTTTTCTTGTTTTGCTTACAGTGTGAAGTGTCCCTGCATGTGCGCATTGTCTGTTTTATGTCTCTCTTGAGGGGCAGGGGTCTCGCGCATTGAAAAGCGTTCAGACGTTCTGTGTTTGGCCTGTTAGTGAGCGAGGCTCCAAACGCTGTCGGCGGCCCCCGCTGAGTGTTTGTAGGTTGTTTTTTTTCTTTGGTATGTGTAACAGGCAGCCGTAAATCTCGTGGGCATCCTCGAGAGTGGCGGAAAGGCCTGGTTGAGACGCTTCAGGGAACTCTAGCTCGGCTACAATTTTGGGGCTGTATGGGGCTGTATGTAGTATGCTGCACCGTAGGGCGATACTCGAAGTTTCTATAAAAGTGCTATCGGGCAGTATGCTAGATATTGCTTATTTTACGTGTTGCTTTTGACAATTGCTTTAGTGCACAAAGTGTAGGCTGTTGAAACTCGTACGCATTTTGCAGTCACAGACGTGCACACCTTTTGTGCCCTTTCATAAACAAATGCCGCTGACAGTGCCGCTAACTTCGTAATTGATAGTCCTAATCAACAGGTTGCTTACAAGGCATGCAAAACATGAATGTCCATTTAAAGCCTGCTTTAGTTTACAGCGCAGTCATCTTCACAACATATTGAAGGTGCACTGAGTGTGGTGGCTACAGGTTGGCTGGCAGCGATGGGTGCAAGTTTTTTTTTCTTTTTTTTTTTTTTTACGATGCTATTGGGCATATTTCATATAGATGACTAGCTGCAAAATTATAGAAAAACAGTAATATTTACTGCAGGTGGCACTTTTGTAGTTTATTTTTGGTGTATCTTATCACAGAGTTTCTGGTGCCGAGATAACACATTTCCTCGTTGATCGCATTCGGATGAATGTAAATCGCAGTTACCAAAATTTGGAAATGGCTTTAGCTTTGGTCATGTAGCAGCGCGCCGAAAAAATGACATTAACCTGAACAAATGTTATTCAGTTGTATTGCTTGCTTTCGCTGATAGCTCGCCTACGCTTTAAGGCTTTGGCGACAGGCGGTGTTTTGCACATCGCGTATAAGGTCACAAACAAGTTGGACATGACTAAACGATTGCACTGATGGACTGACTGATACTAATCTGTTATTTCTGTTAACACTGGACTACTAAGAGAAAGTGCTAACACATTTACTGCAGAGCACAGATGTTGGTAAACATGCCAAGAAAAAAAACTGGCAAAACTAGGCAACAACACAGAGCAGGCACCTGCTTAATGCTGACACTTCCTATGCTCTCACTGCAGAGCACCCCCTCATCCAAGGGGCAGGGGGGGCTAAAAATTGGTCTGGCCTTTATGGTCATTGCTGTTGGGCGTAAGGCTGAGCAGCAAGTGCAACTTGTCCTTCACCTCAGGGCTATGCCAGGCTGCACTATGCCACAGCAGTGTAATCTGGTACCATTCTGGTTTGTTACTTTGTCGACCCGCAGTGGGACACTTGGCTAAGCTCCCTACACTCATGTCAGTGATAATGTCGCTCAAGGACCCCACACACAACTGCTAGCAAAAGTCAGACGTGATAACAGCAACCCCCTGGTTGTTCCCTTCTCTCATCTTTTTTTCCTGGCTGCTTAGAGTGATGATCTTGGACGGATGTCACCAACATGACAGATCAGAGCAAGCTCTGCATTTAATTACCCAACACTGCTTAACAAAGGTTTTCATTTTAGTTAGAAAAGAGCTACGCAGCAAGCATAAAACAAAATTCAAAATCTGAAATCAGCACAGAAAGTTGCACAGCAGTGCAAAATGTTGTCAAGTTTCATGCTCAAAGAACAGAAGCAGTGTTAATTGCCATGTCCTCCGTTGCATGTTCTTTCCAAGCCCTTGCGATACTTACCCCCTGCGAGAAATCAAGGCACTGATACTCAGAAGGCGGTGGAACACACTGGCAACACGTGCCAGCTGCAGCGGGTTCACTTCCAGAGACACGTGCTTCACAGAGTCCAGCTTCGTGATGCGGCACAGAACTGGCTCAAGGCTGTCCCTGTCGAGCACCTGCATTCAAGGGTGCAGCCGTACTCATAAGGAAGTGCATTAGCCGTGCATTAAGAGCCCAACCACAGGCCCACACCTCCTTCTATACTGCAGGGGCAACCTCTCAACCTAGCCTTGCCATGTCTTGAAGGTGACAGATTTTGTGGTTCTCCCAAAAATGATGCTCCTTTTTCATCCTCAGGCATGCATGGTTACATCTTTTTGTCACCAGTTTCATACTGCCTAAATAAGAGACTTTCAAATCTACGAAATGTGAAACGTTTATTCCTCCTCCAAGGCAGACAGCCAGAGGTGAACCCAGACTTGCCCAAATGTGCAGTTAATTTCTTTTTTTTAAATCACTGACAGCAACTGATCAGACCGACTCGTTACAGCTCAAGAATTTGAGCCCTCATGTAAACATAGTTAACAGGGACCACAATTGCAAGCTGAGGTGTTTTAAAGTGTGTTTGCTCTCAAAAAGGATGCAGCAAGGCAAGGCAACCTTTCCCAAGCATATGGTACTAAACAAAACAAGGCATACAGTCATACAAAAAAATCTAGGCAATTGTCACAAATATAAAACTGCATTCCAATGTTGGGCAACCTTAGTTATTTCCTTGACCACTTTTGATCCAACTTTCCAAGCCTAGTTATTTTCAGTGTGCCACATTGCTAGACCAGCCCCTTCTTTTCCACCTATTAAAACTCACAAATGTGTCGACTGAGACAAAACTAAGCCAGCTTGTACTTACAAATCACACAGCATTTGTCACTGGCTGATATACCTGATAAATTTAAAAGAATGCATCCTGTCATTGCAGGGCCAATTTTCAGTCAACAAAGCAGCAAAACTGCGTAAGTACACAACCACATTTTTTTACTTGATTGAGGAATCATCACGACATGCACCCCATGCAAGTGTATACATTCTCATGACCGCTATTTCACTCTGTAGGGCCCAAAATGTAATTCTTCAAAATAAAACAGACACCAGCAATACTATGAAGATGGTTTTTCGTCTGAAAATTCACATTCTCAGCATGATATAGACACTAAACAAAATATTTACAAGGCGAGCGAAGACGTTTCCTCCTCACGGTGCCACTTACCAGCTCCTCAGTTTGCATCTTCTTCAACGTATCCACACAAGCATCCCAGTCATTGACACGAAACTGACGGAGGTTGACGCGCTTCCACTGCAAGAGCAAGCAATGGTTACTTAACAACATGAGCAAAGCAACACTGACTCCCATAAAAACAACCCTGCAAGCACTTAGGCATAGGTTCTTCATGAGAACAAATTTCTACTAAAGCATGCAGCAGGATTATTTTCTGGGAAAAAGCAGTGCACCAGCACAATGAAGAGGGAGGAAGGAACAACACACCCTCTAAAATTTGACACTACATTGCTGAAGTCGAACCCATGATAATTTGTACCCCAAGCTCTCACTGGCCAAGCACTACTCAAACATATCTACAGAAATTGGCCACCAGGGTGTCAAACTATAACCGCAATCAAACCAAAATTTTTGCCCAGAACCGTAACCAAATTGAACCCAAACTTTTTTCACCATCTCTCAACTGAACCCAAACCGGAAGAAATCGGAGGAACCATTCCGAATGGGTTTAGGGCACAGTTCTGACCCACTTTTACTAAAAACTTACCTTCATTATTCTTTTATCGCTCCTTGTAAAAAAAGCACTCTCCTTGCTTATTTCTAAAGTGCCACAACTCACTGCAAACATCACAACCATACTGAAAAATTGTCCCTTGAAAAAATATGACAAGAACAACTAAAAAAAATTCCGAGAGCACTGCAGAATGTGCAGTGAAGTAAGGTGAAAGCCTGAGCATTGCTGCCGCACACAGTAACTCACACGTTATTTGTCGAACACAACCAGAGTTCCGTGCATCAAAGCTAATCAATAATTGGTTTACAGGAAGGAAAGGCGTAGTATCTGCTCTGGCAGGTATCAGGCCACCACTGACTACATTTTAATCCCCGGCTGTCCCTGGCTATCGATGTCCCAACATGGCACCCAGTCTCTCCTGCTTGCCCTCTGTCCCAAAACCTCTTCCTCATCGCTCCGCTTGCAGATTCTTGCTGAATCTGCAACACGCTCCGCGTCCCGAGGTGAGAGAATATTCTAGTTCACTATAGGTGAGAGGTAGCTTGAAGCTTGAATGGTGTGGCCTCAATGGCTTCTGATGGCCACCATTATGAAGTGGGAGCTGACACCTTGCCCGTGAAGCTAGTCAATGATGACACTATAGATACTCCATGAAGAGCGGCTTCTAACATCCGCAACAGGACACCAGCAGTGCCAAACAAGATAGATCAGTAGGGGCATGGCAGCACAGACTCGAATCACACCGCAGCCCACACACTGTCCAAGTTCTTTTGCGCATACTTCTGCTATACACTCTGCAAGAAACTGTACTGATTCGTCGGCTGACTGACCACAGTACACAACCCAATGTCAATCCCTTGGTTCGTGTAGGAGTCAAGTATTGTACTATGCCACCACCTGGGTAGGTTTCCTGCAGCCTATGGCACCCCTTGCTTATGGAACCCTGCAACGATGCCCAGGGGTTCAAGTTCTGTTAACGGAGACCAGAGCACCACTCCTCCTGGTATCAGCTGTGAGACCACGTGCTCTGCGTCCAGGTGACGTCCTATTTTGAGTGAAAAGGTCCATCAGCTGCTCACATTTTTGAAACAGTGACAACCTCAATGCCCAGAGCACTGATGTTTTCATCTGTTTGTGTTGGGCCTATGGCTTTAAGTTCACTTTGTAAAGCTCCAGCTCGCTCTCACTCTTCCTGGTAGCCCCCGTGTAGGGCTCTATGGTGCCAAGGTGGAAAAAATGGCGGTACAAGGAAAAATGCGCAGAGCTTGAATGATATCTGATGTCGGAGCCTTCCTCCCTGTTCCGGAATTTCCATGTTCAGCTTGTGAACAAAAAATCCCATTTCAGCAAAAAAGACCTTGTTCTGGTTTCATCCTGCTTCCCTTTAAGCATAATTGGAATTGATCTTGTTTACCTTCATAACATGGTGGGCTCACTGCACAAGTTTTATACACACATAATATTTATTATTATTTTTACGTACTGCAGCCTCGATGAGACTATGGCAGGAGTGGGCAAACAAAGACAAGTGTATCAAAGAAATATAACATAAAATTAAAGAAAATAAAAAATGGCAGTAGGAAACTATGGCTGTCATAAATTCTTCAACGGGTAGCGAGCGAACGTTTCCAGGCAGCGAATACAGAGTTAAATGGTCAGAGGAAAGAAGCTGTGTTTGAATGTCTCAGTGAGGGAAAAGAAAGGGATGAGATTCAGACTATGGGAACTTCTAGTTATGGAAGGCTTTCTACTGTTCAAATAATTATTTAGTGATGGAAGGCACTGAGAGTGAATCAGTATGTGCAAAAACTTCAAACATTCTATTTGTCGGCGAAAAGGTAGGGCTATGAGACCTAAATCTGTATAATGGGAAGAAGGGGAAAAATCTCGGCCGTAGTTGTGAAAGATGAAGCGTACCGATTTCTTCTGAACTGATTCTAATTTTCTGATATCGGATTTCGTATAAGGGTTCCATATGATACAGCCGTAATCAAGAAGAGCATCAACACTGACAATACTCACGTAAACAATCTAGCACAACACTTTGACCCAACCCTCAGTTTCCATCATGTTCTTTTCCTGTGCACTGGCCTTTATTTCTTCCTGTGTTTGTGAAACAGCGGCTGCCATTTTTCCAGGGTTCTCGATGGCCAGCTCTCTTCTCTCAATGACTGTGGGAGCTGCATAAGTGCTCGCTGCGTTACAGTACACACTACTTGCATTTGTTTATTGGTTGGTTGGTTCATAGGAAGGGAAAGGCACAGTATCTGTCACACTTGCTCTGTGGACACCTGAACCTCGCCGTAAGGGAAGGGATGAAGGTGGGAGTGAAAGTAGATAGAGAGAAAGGGGGGCCGTAGTGGAGGGCTACGGAGTAATTTCGACCACCTGGGGATCTTTAACGTGCACTGACATCGCACAGCACACGGACGCCACTTCGTTTCGCCTCCATCGAAACGCAGCCGCCGAGGCCGGGATCCGATCCCGGGAACTCCGGCACAGTAGACGGGCGTCTTACCACTGCACCACCCCGGCGGGGCCCACATTTGTTTATTGCATTTGTTTATTAAGACCAGAAATAGGCTCTTCGTTTTGCAGCTCTGCTTCTTTCGCAGGGTCTACTGAGGTCGTCCCGTCAGCTCGAATTACCGCTGTGGTGTCTTTCTCTCGCATGTGCTCCCCAGAAGTTGCAGTCGTGAGCTCTTTGAGGAACGCTGAGCAGTTTGCTGCCTTTCCCATCTTTATAGAGCCACTGCATACACTTTCATCATCCTCTGTTGATAGCTTCTCCTGGCCATGAGTGCGGTCATCGTCGCTACATCATATAAGGTCCTCCTTGCGAGTCTTGTACCTTCCCAGGCCGATAAAGTCTTTTTCTTTGAATAATCGCTCTGTGTGTATGTTTTCAAGTGCATTTTCGCAGTCTTTTCTTTGGCAGCTCGAAAACAATCTTGCTTGTAAACTGCCCAGAATCCTCTGTCTGCGTCTGCACGATGGGCGAGAACTCGTGCAGAACTAGTCCTATACCCAAAACAAGGAAAAGTGCAGACGGCACGTGCGGCACCGCCAAAACGAGGATGGCAGTGCTACACTACTTCCACTACTACAGTGTGTGCAGCCAAATCAAAGAGACCTTAAAACAAACAACCTACACCACCAAACAATGTGGCAGGAGACAGGCAGTACACAGCACATACATGTGTCACGAGGAACGGCTATGCAAGCTGCATTGCTTATGAGCTTGGACAGCAGTAGGCTAGAAACTCTATGCAGCAGAGGTGGCAGAGGCACAGAGGTTGGTACCAATGGCATGAAATTACCACCAAAATAGCATTGGCTGCTTTTTCTTCTCATCTTTTTATTTTCCTTTTGTGTTTGCCTGGCTGATCAGGCTCTATTGGTGCGAAACATCAATGCAAAGCAGCGTTGGGACAACTAGCAGGTACTGAGTGTCCGTGGAATCAGTTTTTCTTGCAGAGGATGGCATCTCGCAAGCAGAATGACGATAGGCCATGAGCAAGAAGGCAACGAGGCGACAAGGCATTTGAGGTAATGGATAAGGGGTCACAGTTCAGTGCCATCTTCCTGCTGTTGGGCAAGAGCAGGCATTCGTGAGAGTGCAGAGAAAAACAGTCATCTGTGTCAAGATCACGGGATAGGGTCACGAAAAAGACAGTCCACATCACTGCGTTTCCTGTCGGACTTGTACGCAATAATGATGTTGACTCCCATAAGCGGAGACTCCAGTGGGCTAACTGGCCCGAGGGGTCTTTAAAGTTTGCTAGCCAACAGAGTGAGTGGTGGTCACTTACAACTCTAAACAGCCGGCCATACAAAAATGGTCGGAATTTTGTTACCACCCATACAATTGCAAGGCACTCCTTTTCAGTAGTAGAATAATTCGCTTCAGAACAAGAGACGGTGCGGCTGGCATAAACAATCACCCACTGAACACTACCTTGCCACTGAACGAGAACTGCACCGACGCCGATATTACTGGCGTCGGTATGCAACTCTGCGTCTGCCTCCTCATCGAAGTGGCTAAGTATGGGTATTGTTTGGAGGCATTAGTGAAGCTCCTCGAAGGCCCTTTGCTGCTCATCAGCCCAGATGAAAGGTTGTTTGTCCTTTGTTAAATGAGTCAGTGCTTTGGTTACCTGGGAGAACTGCACAAAAAGTATAATATGCAGCGAGGCCCAAAACCCGACGACCAGAACTTTTATCAGTGGGGGTCGGGAAAGCAGCTACGACAGCAGTCTTCTCTAGATCAGGGCTATTATATTCAGCGGTCAAGAAGTGGCGTAGAAAATTGGGCTGTCAAAATGCGAAGTGGCATTTTTCTTGTTTTAGAGAGAGGCCAGTCGCATGGAGTGCATATAGCATGGCCGTCAAGCGCTTCAGATGCTCCACGTAGGTCTCAAAGAAAATGACGTCATCAAGGTAGATGAGGCACATCTGCCACTTCAGGCACGCTACGACAGTATCTACCATTCTTTGAAAAGTGGCAGGGGCAGGGCACAAGCCGAAGGGAAGCACCTTAAATTCATACAGTCTGTCCGGAGTAATGAACGTGATCTTCTTCATCGCATTCATCAACATCAATCTGTCAATACCCACTGCGTAATCCAAATGATTAAAAGTATTGGGCATGGTGGAGCTGGTCGAATGAGTCCTCAATTTGAGTCAAAGGGTATACGTCGTTTTTTTGTAATTTTGTTGAGCCTCTTGCAGTCAACACAGAACCTAAGTATTCCATCCGTTTTGGTGCCCAGCACAACTGGAGAGGCCCACGGGCTTGTGGACGGCTGTATCACCTCACCTCAGAGCATTTCATCAACCTGCACCCGAATAGTCTCACGTTCCTATGCCGACTGTCGGTAGGGGTGTTGGCGGATAGGGCATTCAGTGAGATCAGGTATAATGTGATGCTTTGCTACTGACATCTGTTTAACCTTGGAAGTATTGACAAAGCAGTCATAGTAAGTCAAGAATAGCTTGAAGGTGGCATTCTTGGTCAAGAGGCAAGTCAGGATCCATGTCCGTTTTACCTGTATAACCAGTGCACTCGGGAGGGTTCTTGTTGACCAGTCATATGGAACTGCGTGGAAGGCTTGCCGGCTTCATCAAAATAAGCAACAGCAGTATCTTACGATAAATGGCAGCATTTGGCACTAAAAATCGTTAAGGGCAGATCAGTTGGCTTGTTATTCAGGGCAAAGACCTCCCGAGCAATGCAGATTTGTAGGCTCAATAATTTTATGCTCATTTCCGCGAGCCATTGGAGGACAGGAGGGTTGTCACACTGCATTGTAACAAACAAGTTGGTGCGTTGAGGTATAGTGACATGGTCATCACACACTGGGAAAGCTCGCCTGCTTGGTGTGTAGTCGGAAATTTCATGCTGGGTGGAAAGTCACCATGAATTCTGGAGATCTGTGATGCGCCATTTTCCCAAAGGAAATCAACACCGAGGATCAAGTCCTTGGAGCACTCTGCTAACACAGCAAACCAACAAGAGAAAATTATGTGGCAAATCTCAATTTTAGCGAAGCAAACTTCGAGCGGCATCTTCTCCACATGCCCTCCGGCTGTCGCCTGTACTGGCCCTCCGTGCCAAGGAATCAGTACTTTGCATAAGATGGTAGCAAGACCTCGACTTACAGTCAAAATCAGCACCAGTATCTACAACGGTGGTTGTTAAAAAGATTAGTATCTCAATGGAAAAGAGCACACCATCGATAAAGTGCACCGTATCATGTGTCGTCGAAATGGCCTGTCATTCAGTGCATTGAATCTCAACGTCGAAGGAAAGCTGTGATAGTTGGGGCGTTGTCGAACTGGTTGGTCATTCAGTGCGTTGAATGAAAGCTTTTGTGATTGTTGGAAGGTGGTAAGGCTGCTAGTCGGAGCAGAGGTTCAGAGGTCAAACTGTTTGATTGAATCAGCGAGTAGAGGATGTTGGTCACTATGCTGAACGACAGTGGCCCTACCCCCGAGGGTCGCAGTCTGCGGTTTTCTTGGTGCAGACTTGGGGACTGCCTGAAGGAAGACTGACGGCTGGATAAAAAGAACTTTCATAGGGACGGTAGCTTGGACTGTCGTCAAGGTAGAGATGCAGTTGGGACATTGCTGCTGAGGTATTGGTCAACATAGGCGTGCGTAGAGGGAGGGGGGGGGGTATAAGTCGGCAGTTTAACTAGAGTATAACTAGCCGAGCATGTTTAACGAGTGGCCGAGCATTCTCAAATGCCTATGTAAACCACCCCCTCCCCCCACCCTCACACCAAAGAACTCAACCATGCAATACGCAGGAATACTCGAAAAGCGGGTACCAAGTTCACCCCGATACTTCACTTTGTCGAACCTGTGCAGTTGTTTTTAAAAGTGGAGGGTCATTGGCCATGCAAAAGGTCTATTCAAACTTGCGAATCACGAAGCGCGTGTGACCGGCTGTCACATGCGACCAGAGAGCCGCGCAGCATGACCACTGTTCACACTTGCAAATACGGTCCCTTTCCACATCTTGTCTACCTTGACTGTTCACCACATAGAGCAAAGCTAACTTATGTTCACGTCAGCTGAACCGCAGATTAGTTTACCGGTTTGCGACCACCAGTCGCAAAGCTGGAAAACCGAGCAGTGGTCAAACGGCCTGCGACTGTCGCTTTTCGACCAATGTGACCATTTGCGACGTCGACGAAAACTATCGCGCGACCTCGGTTAGTCGCAAGTGTGAATGGGCCTTAAGAAAGCTCTAGTTACCATTTTTAGGGGACATTACAAAATTATCGCTCAATCCTAGCATTGCAGAATGAAGCCAGCATTAGACTTCCATAGATGGTGAATAAACCCACTAATCTAAAATGCTCAAAATGGCTACCAGCTCTGTCAGGGTTCCTTAACTGCCTTTGAACTTGTGCTGTTCCCACATGCATCCCCAATGAAATCTTTTTAATAAACGGCTGCAATTTCACAATTTCCTCCATGTTCGCTACAACAAAGTTAAATTGCATCAGGTGGTAAGCATGTAGAAACTCACCAAGGCAGGCATGGAACAGAGTGTTCTCCATGCGCGGCTGACCCTGGCTGTTCTGAAAATAAAAAAGTAAGAAAAGGGCTTATCTGTAATAAGCATAGTAATTTTCATATGCATGCATTTTTGAAACAAGCAAAATGAAGGGCTGGGCAAAACAGCTCAAACAGTACCACAGCAACTTTTAGAGCAAAAGTACAGTAAGCAGTTTGTCCTAACAGGTCATCAGAAATGTATCTCTAAAAAAAATTATGGTCATGACGTCACAGTCAATCACATGTCGCCAATGCACCTTCCAATGACCTACAACTTTCTGCTAGGCAATGATGTGAGAACTGGTTGATACCATTAGCCTTTACTATGTGGCTCTGAGTTTGAAAAACCACAGTGGCATAAAAAAATAATGAAAAACTGCATGAACCATCCTAAAAGTCAAAATGATGCTGCCATGAAAGGTTAATATGCAGAATAACCAGGATACAATAAACACTTGCCAAACATTCAAGCAAAGGGCAGAGTGAAATTGTTTACACAGCAAGGTAGCAATGATTTCAATGTATGATAACATTCGTGGCTTTGGGGTGCATGGACAACATCATTCATTCCACCTCTTATTGTATCCACCTCGGTCATCATTTATTGTGCTAGCTTCACCATGAGCTCCTCACATAGCTACTAAATGCAGTCGTAGATGCAGCCTTTTTATCATAAACAACAGATATAAGAGTATTTGGAAGTCCCACCATTTCAGCCATGTAAACAATGCACCCCTGCCAGCGAATTTCACTATTTCATATTGTTAGGGATTGGTGGATATGCACGGCACACTTAGGACCGTCTACTCTTTTTGAAGCACTTGTTCAACGCCAAGCTGCGGACTTCTGTCACTTGCCCTCAAGCAGGAGTCAGGAAAAAGTGTACAGAGAGGCAGCTACAGCAGGGTCGAGCTTAACAGAAACGTAGGGAGAGGGAAAGCAGTCCCCTCTACCGAAAACTTTGCAATGAAGATACCCCACACTAGTGAAGAGGCAACTCCTTAGTCAGATGACACTAATATCTATGCAAAGACAGATAATGAAACAAAACTGCAAGTAAAGGCCATATCAAAGCTTAGAAAATTTTCTTGAAAAGTTTAGAGATGAACCAAGCCGAGTGTTACAATACTACACAGCGTTTACGCCAAACATACGATTAGGAAGCAAAAATTCTCAGTTCAGCGACCACTACATTGCAAGGTGGTAAACTTTCACAATCCGTACCTTCACTTTCAGCCCTCACAACATAAACATATTGTGCGAACTGTGCGTGCATGTCATCTTCATCTGTACATATTCATCATTATCGGTCATCTCATCACAGAGAAGATGAAGTGTGAATGAAACGCTGCTAGTTTGTAGCTGCTGCTTCGGCTGGGCTGGCAACAGAAAAGTGAATCTGCCAGTGCTTCCTCCAGTTTCACAATTGGTGGAGGTGTCTTGTTCCCAGCGTCCTCTATGCGGCACCTCCTGGAGCTCCATTCCAGTTGCATTGTTGGCGGCACATCCATCTTCATGGCACAAGCTGACTCGCACCACTCCTGTAATTACCATTCTGCACCTGCCGCTACAGACGTGCATCTGCCAGGTGCCCATGCTTCCTCTGTGGACCCGATGTCCCCTGCCAATCCTCAGCCCTTTGGCTGAGCCTCTTTCCTATTTTCGCGTCTCTGAGGTGACGACGTTGATGACTGGCTACAACAGTATGATCCACTGCGCTTTTAAGCGCTGGGAGGCTTCTATGAAGCTGATCAACGTCGCCTTTTATCTAAGTGACGTGGCAAAGACATGGCTCCTCAACCATGAGAACGCCATTACTGACTGGACCCAATTCACCTCCCAGAACCGACAGATCTTTGGCACTGTTGGTACTGGTCCAACAGCTTTCCAAAAGAAACTAGACACCTGCGTTCAGCTTCTGGGCTCTTTGGCTCTTTTGCCTTTGCTGCACTAACAGCTCTGTATCCCCCTACGGTAGCTGACATTTGCGCCACTTGCCAGCGGCTTGACCATTACAGTCGCAGCAGCTCAACAATAACTGGGATCCAAGCAAAACTCCCAAGGCCGATCTGCGCACAATGATCCACTCTATTATTCATGAGGAGCTACACAGTGATCTATTTTCAGCTCCTGCCTCTTCTCGTCCACCTGTCCCTTCTCCTGTGTTACGTGACACCATCAAGAATGAGCTTCCTTTCGTACAGGTTCAAAATGGGTAAATTCAAGGATATTCAAGGAATTTCAAGGCCCAGTTGAAGTATCTTCAAGGACTCAACACAATGCTATGTGCAGCAGTTTTCAATATCAGGTACCAACTTTACTGAACAAAATCGAAAAAGATACATTTCAAGGAACAGCTTGTATTGCCCTAAGCCAACATAATAAAGCCAGTATTGCACTAAACCAATATAACTAAAAAATGTTCCGTCTTGAAAAACACCCTGCAATGCATTGCACCAATGTCGAAGAGCAATCAATTCAGCAAAACTGCTAATGGCAACTTCAGGCAATGGCTGCTTTTCCCGAGTCTTCTCGTTGAGGTTACACAGTTCCTCAGTCTTGCTTCGTGCAGCCTTCCTCAGACTATTGGATCTGACAATGTACTTCAGAACATTAGCTGCCTCTGCCTTTTCAGCATATGTATCTGCTGAAGCCTGGAGGTCAGCTATTGTTGCCTCGACTTCCTTTTCTTTTTTTTCATCACGTCGATCTCTTCGTCGATGCAGCGCCTCTTTGATACTCTGACATCATCACACTGCTTCTTTTTTACTGCCTCGAGGTGTGCAGCATACTGCTGCCGGGCAGCTGATACAGCAGTCCTTAGGTCTTTCGTAATAGGGACGTTAAGAATGCGGCCTGCCTTGTCCACAACGTTGCATACAATATATTGCGAAATATACGAGAGGTCCTTCAGGTTCTCTACGGCACCCTGGCGGTTAACACTAAACCCTCCCTCCACAGTAGCCTGCCCATGGCTGAGCACAAGCAAAAGTTTGACAACTTTCCGGAGTTCCCCATACGATGAATTAAACTTCATTAGCTCAGACAAGAACTCATCCAACCTGTTTACATTCTTCTCAAACATTCGCAGGTTATGCATCTCTTCCTGCAAGAACTAAGTGTACTCCCCCAGTATGGTGTCTCTTTGGTGCTCAGACATTCTGCCTGTTATAATGAGGGCATCCAACACTTTTCTGAAGCTGGCCAGGCATTCATCTGGTTTAGTACACATTTGTCTTGGGTCCAGAGAGGACAAACTCTTAACGATTGAGAATCTCAGTGGGCTTCTCTCAAGCACCTTTTCTGTCCCACTGATCAAGAAATGTTTGTATTCCATGAGGAACTGGAACACACCCTTCTTGCTTGCTTTAGTTTTCCTGACAGTCTATTCAGCGGCAAGGCCTACATCCACCTTTTCAAGCGAAGTGTGGTTCTCGGTGCTTTCAATGTCCACCGTCAGGAGACCAGTGAATCCTTTTGCTGAAGACAAGACCGAGCACTCAGAAACTTCACCAGTAGCTTCCTGAGTACTGTTTCCAAGTCCCTTGCAAGAAAGAACACCATGGGCTGATCCGTTTGGTGCTCAGTGAGGAATGGCTTGAGGGTCATGGGCACACCTAGAGCAAATTGAAGCTTTGCTAGCAGCAATACATCACTGGCAAACTCGCACAAGTTGTGAAATGATCCACATATTGGGTGGCTTACTTTCTTCTTCTTTGCAGCTGCAATAAACTTCTTAATATCACACCACAGTAGCAAGGCTCTCTCCACCACAGGAACATTCTCCAACCACTCGTGTGCAACTAAGTTCAGGGGCAAAGTCTCTTGACCGGTAACTGCTGAGATGTCTTCCCTCCTTGCAGGAGAACCATGGAAAAGTGCACTCAGACTGGAGAGCAGACAGTAAACTCCATACTTGCTTTAACACCTGCCCTGTAGGCATGTGCATGGTATGAAGGCCACAGGTCCCAATGTCGACATTGAACTTGGTACGCTTGATACAGGTGCTCTTGGAAATTCTTGAGTAACTTAAGGTTAATCCTGGGACCATCCATTGAAATCTGAACTATTCTCTACAGAGGGAAAGGCTTGAGCGCACTTAGCAGCTTTCCTTGAATGTCCTCGGATGTCGAGTGCCCCATAAACACCGAGGTATACCGTATTCACTCACATAATGATTGCACTTTAAAAAAAAAAAAAACATGCAAATTTCGAGGTACGATCAATATGCGAGGTAAATTTTCTACAAAAAAAATTTTGACCACTGAAAACGCAAACAAGTTGCAGGTTGCAAGTTACAAGTTGTAGTTGCAGGCAATTATACAAAATTAAAATAAGGGTGTAGAAGAAAAGAAGCAGCAAGTTACATCCCTTGAGCTTTTTTTTTTTTTTCTTCAGGCTTGTGTTAATCTGCTCTCGCATGGTTGTCGCGCTAGGTGCAGCTTGCCTGAATTGTAAAATATCTTATTTAGCGTGCATTGGAAGATTGCAAATCAGTACCCGGTGCTAAGGCAGACGAAATATATCGCCCACGGTGTGTTAAATTTGCCTGTAGACGGACTGCGCATCGCCTTTTCGCATAAAAGATTGCAAATGTTCCTGATTTCCTTATTACGCCAATTCATCTCAGCTTTTAAGGTTTCATGCCTACAAGATGTCAACAGATTTCGCCCGCATGTATACGTCCAAGTATCCAGATAGAACACGTTTCGGCACTTCAAGGGTGCCAGACTCCTCTCTTGAATTCCAGCGCGATATTCTAACGTTTTTACGCATTCGATTCATCGATGAATTGAATATAGTCAACTACGTCCAGGCTTCAGTTGCAAAAAAAATGACTCCAAGTATATATGTGGCAGCCACTGCCCCTACCATTTAGCTGCTCTCGTATACCGCGAGTTCGCATGATTATTGTTGCTATAGCAATGGCGATTACCGCGGTGTTTTTTTTTTTCTTTTAGTGGTTCTTTTTCTGCGAGTTGTGTGCGGTGCATCGAAAAGGCATTACGCCTTAATTTGGATCACACCAGTTTTCTCCCATCCATATCACTGAATAAAGTCGTTTCTTCGTTTAACCTTCATGGCGCACAATGAAATCCGTGTAATGAGGTAGGGATTGAAACTGGCAACCATTTGACACTATCCACAGAGCAATGTCGCTTGTAGCGAGCCTTACCGCGCTTAGCAGTGAGGTTTGCTACTGCGGCTTTCGCAGTAGAAGCAAGAATGAGCACACACGTCTTCAAACTTTATTTTGTTTAAAAGTACCCAGCCCCATATACATGTATGCATTTCATTTTCTGTATGTCCATTGCTTGGTACATTCTACTACTTCCCTGAATTGCTGCTGGCAAATATGTTTGTTTGTTGTTTTGCAATATGGCAAAAAAAAGATCCCATGCATCACAGCTCCACACTGAAACATTTGTGTTCTTTCAGGTGTCAACTGACTGGATGCCCCACAAATTCGGACTTTGCAAAATATGTTCGGCAGCTATAGAAAGAACACCTTCATTTAACATTAGACAGCCCGTATATGCTCGCTACTTTTCCGCAAAACGATTTCGTGAAGAATGTGGCTAGTGTCGCATATTGCATGAGAACGCAGTGCGATCACAGTCCAGCCCACTTATAACGAACTTGATCGTCACGCGGCATTTGTTCGTTGTATCCAAAGTTCGTAGTAAGTGGACCACCTATAATACGGGCAAAAAGAGCAAGCGAGACGAAAGTTAACTTTATTTTTGAAAAAAAAGTCCGTAATGCATGTCTGCTTCTTCAAAGCTGATCACATCACTGTCGTTTCTAATTTTTCCAGCGCGGTAATATGTTCATCGCCAAGGCCTCTGCTACACACGAGTTCCTTAAGCGACGCGATGTAACCGACCGCGGTTGAAGCGTTCACAGCAACTGGCAGTAGAGCAGCATCCTCGTCATCATCCTCGTCGGTCTCTGGGCAGTCAGGAAGAGCTCGCACTTCACGCACAATAGCTTCGTCAGTGCATGGCTCCGCAATGTCGGCGTCGTCATCAGCAGAAACGAAATCGTCCCAGGCAACGTCAGGTCCGGCCAGCTGCGTGTCAACGACGCCTTGCCACAAGTCCTCGTGCGACCGGCCTTTCGGTGGGTGATCTATGGCGTCCTCGGTGCCTGGGCCCATGAAACCCGCCTTGCGGAAGCAATTTGCTATGCACTCCGCGGTGAGTTCCATCCATGCCGCTTTCAACATCTCCACGGCGGCAAGCAAGCTGATGTGAACTGGCATGGCAGCATCAATCGCGATCAACAAGCGTTGGATGACGCGCCGCAGGTAGCACACCTTGAACGCATGAATGATGCCCATATCCAGCAGCTGAATTTTGCAGGTTGCATTGGGAAGCAAGAAGAGCACTGTCACTGCACTCAAGGAAGGCTGCACATGGTGCGCCGCACAGTTATCCAGCACGAGCAGGGCCTTTCTGCTTTTTCGTGCCATGTCGCGGTCGAACTCGACAAGCCACTCGGCAAATAAGTCACGACTCATCCAGGCTTTTGTATTGTTCCTGTAGCGTACGGGCACGTAGCTTCCAAAGCATCGTGGCTTACGTGACTTTCCAATGACAAAAGGCAGCCGCCGGTCACTGCCGTCCATATTGGCACACAGAAGAACGGTTATGCGCAACTTGCTGTTCTTCCCTCCTGCGCACTTGTCGCCTTTCAAGGCATGCGTTTTAGATGGCAACATCTGATAAAACAATGCAGTCTTGTCGGCATTGTAAACGTCCCATGAAGCATAGCTCGTGATTGTTGGGAGGTTGTCGGAAAGCCACGCATCGATGTCCTCGTTGTTCACAGATGCGGCCTCGCCGACAACCGCCTTGAAAACAATTCCGTGGCGAGCCTTAAACCGGTGGAGCCATCCATTGCCTGGGCTGAAATCGGGATAATCCGACAGGAAGGCGAAGTCTTTAGACTTGGAGAGCATCAGCGGTCCACTGATCGGAACGTTGCGAGACCGGGTGTCAGCGAACCACTTCAGCAGTGCGTCCTCAACGTCCGCGTAGGTCACCTTCCAAAGGCGCTTTCTAGTCGTCGGGTCGGCATTCACTGTAGCACCAAGAATCTTTTCCTTGCCCTTAGCAATGGTTGAAATGGTCGATTTCGACAGTCCGTACTTGACCAGTTCGCAGTTCTTTGCACCTTGAGCAAGTTCATTAACAATGGCCATCTTCGTTGCGATGTCGACAGCTTTCCTTTTAGCATCTGAAGAGGTCGGCGTACAGTCCTCCATCGCACCAGGCGCAAGTCAAGCCCTTGGGCTCACGCGTTGAGGCAGCCTTCAACTCCCCGATCTGGGAAAGGCACGGATGCGGCAACGATGTCAACACAGTGCCATCGCACAGAAAGAATCGACGGCGCAATGCCCTCAGTGCGGGGTGGCAATGGAGCCACAAATGGAGAACGAATTTGAGCCGGTAGAGCAGGCGCCTGACTTTCCGGATTGGCCGACGCAGATCACGTGGATGCACCACAGCGACGCGGCCGGCGCCACTTTCTCTTTCGTCACCGCACGCGCGCTTTTTCGTTTTCATTTTTCAACGTGCGCTTTTTCTTTTTTTACTTTATTTTACCCGCAAAGGAGCGCCGAGGGACGCTTTGTGTGCTCTGTGTTCGCGTCGTGTCAGGGGAACACAAAGTGCGCGAAATTCACCTGCCGCATGTTCGCAGTCCAGCGAAAACGCGCCAAACACCGCCGGCTCGGTCAACTACGGGGGCCCAACAGCTTCGCGTTCGCTCTAACCGAGTGTTGTGGCCACAACAGTTCGTTCTATGTGAGACACTGTGCCATTGCCCCAATATATATTTTGACGGTAGCACCGCCCTCATTCGTACTAAGCGAGTGTTCGTTATATCTGCAGCTGTTATAAGTGGGCTGGACTGTAGTTTTTCATTCACTGTCTTCGCAAGCAAAGAAAGCCATTAAGCCTTGTTCGCCCCCACCCCCTTCTCACTACTGAGCTCATCCCTGACATGGACAACAAAAAACAATTGAAATATTTCAATTCCGTCAAGAATTACGAAAAGAAAAAGAAAAAATGCGGTATTGCAGAGGAGAAAGACTTCGCTGCATAAACTGCGCATTGCACAAAGCATGTGCTGCTCAAATACATGTCCAAGAAGGAGGTTGACATTGCATCCGGGTATAAGGCAGACCTCTGCTATGTGACTTCGCAGGCAGCAGTATCTGCTATATTATTGATTTTCATGAAACAGAACCACAATGTGACGGCAAAAGGAGCTACATATCTGAGGAGGATCAGCGTGCGCAGAATCACGTCGTTGTACTGTCGTATTTTGCTGGCAAATTCACGTGGTTGAAAGTTTTAGCCAGTAACATATTGCCGTGTGCCTCTCGGAAGCAAGGACAAAGAAGACGAAGATATGCCGCGTGCCTCTCGAAACCGGGAGAAAAAGAGGACGTAGCTGAGTGTGTGAGACTGATCCGTTCAGGGGTTGCCGCCTTCTACTAGTTACATTTTCTGGTGGAGCATCCAGGTGCGATTCCCTTTTGCTGAGTTCCACCCCTCAAGGGCAACCGAGTCACCATGGATTTAACACCGGTCCACCGCAGTACCAGCCGCCGCCTCCGAGGTCAGTCGCCAGAGTTCGGGCCTTTGTCCTGGACGCCTATGACCACCATGCATATATCGAACACGAACATTGTGGCTAACAGAGAGTTCCCACTTTGTCGTCCTCCAGTCTCGAACGCCACCATCCTTCCATGGTGAGTTTTACGAAGAAGCTGGGGACTGGCTAGACCAATTCGAACGGGTCGCCAACTACAACGGCTGGGATGAGCAAAGGAAACTGCACAATGTGTACTTTGCTCTCAAAGACTCGGCGCGAATGTGGTTCATCAACCACGAAACGACGCAACTATCATGGGACCTCTTTCGTCGCCAGCTGTTGGCGACCTACACCGCAAGCGATCGAAGGGAGCGTGCGGAGTCGGCACTGCGATCTCGCTGCCAAGCCCTGAACGAAAGAGTTGGAATGTACTACGAGGACATGATCCGCCTTCTTAGGCGTGCTGATCCAAATATGTCTGAGGAGACGAAAGTGCGCCACCTAATGTGCAGGGTGAAGCAAGAATTATTTGCTGGCCTCGTGCGCAATCCACCCGGCACAACATCAGATTTTATAGCAGAGGCCACCACGATGGAACAAACACGTCAACACAGGGCACGGTACTATAACCGTGACGTGTCCGCCATATCACCGGCCGTCTATGGTTCCGGCTTCAACGATTCCGGTGACGCCTTAAGGGAGCTTGTTCGATCCATGGTCAGAGAAGAGCTGACGCATTCAGCTGCAGGATCAAACGTCGTCATTGAGGCTTCCATCACTCGCGGAGGTCGTTCGTGAGGAAGTTAGGAAAGTTGTACCGGAGCCGTCTGTGCCTGCCGTGCAGCCACCGCCACCAAGTGTGCCTACGTATGCAACCGTGCTTCAGCAGAATACCCTGTGCGATTCTCAAAGATCGAACATCACTGTGCCTCATCCAAACCAGCAGCATAGTGGGTACGACTCTCCTAGAGCCAGAGTCGACACCCCCTACACTTGAACCAAGCCCGCATCGTGCTTCTCTTCTAGCCGAGGTGCGGTTTCGAAAAACTGATGTCTGGTGTGCCCCTGACCAGCGACCCCTTTGTTACCACTGTGGCGAGGCCGGTCGCATGTTGAGGTTCTGTCCGTACCACCGCGCCGGACTTCGTGGCTTCAATCCGCGTGCACGATGTCCTCGGAGTGGTGAACGACCACCGGAAATCGAAGAGTACCTGTCGGCGCATACGGATCCCCGACGTCCCACAATACGGGTCCCGTGTCATTACCTCTTCTCGTTATCGTTCCCCGTCTACGAACCTATACATACTGCACTGGCCGCTTGCCGAGCCCCCGCTCCCCAAGCCATAGGAAAAACTAGGGACAGCGACCTGCGGAGGTGAGGCCGCTGACGAGCGAACTGCCGAACGTCCTCCAACGCATTTATTACAAGATAACGGCTATCAGACGGAGTCATGTAATGATGAACCTGAGTGCACAGCT
The DNA here is from genome assembly GCF_055883805.1 of Amblyomma maculatum. Classification (NCBI taxonomy): domain Eukaryota; kingdom Metazoa; phylum Arthropoda; class Arachnida; order Ixodida; family Ixodidae; genus Amblyomma; species Amblyomma maculatum. Next base: position 48,517,477 of record NC_139348.1, on the reverse strand, counting down.
TTGGACATACCGGTTTCTATCGACGATTGTCTCATTACCGCATTAGTTAATACGGGGACGGACTATTCAGTTATGAGCAGTGGGTTAGCCAGGAAATTGAAGAAAATTTTAACTGAGTGGACTGGAACTCAGATTCGCACAGCTGGGGGACACCTTATTATCCCGGCTGGAAGATGCGTTGCGAGAGTTGCAATTGACGAATTTGTTTATGTTGGCGACTTCGTTGTTCTTACCCACTGTTCGCGAGACGTCATACTTGGCTCAGACTTCTTACAGGCTAATGGTGCTATAATTAATTTGCAAGAATCACGCGTGACGTTTTCGCCGAGCCAAGCCATTGCAAGATCTAGCGTCGACAGTTCACCAACTGCCTTACGTATTACAGCTGCTGACGATACGGTCCCGCCAAGGTGCAGCATTATGGTCATGGTAAAAAGCGACTCACCATTCGACCGCGACGTACTGGCAGAGGAACGTGGGCCTGCTTCTTGAAAAAGGGGTCTGCGCTGCAAGAGGACTTATTCACTTGCGGGATGGCTGTGCGAAGCTCTGGATTACGAATTTCGGGACCGAGTTTCAGCACATTGCTACAGGAATGGCCATCGCGTATGTTGCCGACTTTATTGAGCCAGCGAACATCTGAACTCTGGCGCCGCCATTGCCAGCCGGATGCGATGCACCCGACATCCTATCAACTGTGAACATTAATCCGAATCTGTAGTTGGGTGAGCAGCGGCAACTCTTAGCCCTCTTTCGGGATTTTGCTGGATGCTTTGCAACGTCTTCGAAAGTTGGGTGCACCTCAGTAGCCAAACACCCCATTATGGTTGATGCGGAGACCAAGCTGATTTCTCAAAACCCATACCACGTGTCGTGGACAGAATGTGAGGCTATTCGAAGCAAGGTGCAGGAAATGCTTACCGACGAAGTAGTGCAGCCGTCTACCAGTCCGTGGGCTTTGCTTGTAGTGTTGCTGAAGAAAAAAGACAATACCTTGCGTTTCTGCGTTGATTATCGTAAGTTAAATCAGGTAATGAAACAGGACGTATACCCACTCCCGCGTATCGACGACGCATGGGACCGGTTACGCAAAGCCAAATATTTCTCGTCGCTTGACCTCAAGAATAGCTACTGGCAGATAGAAGTGGACGAAAGAGCCAGAGAGAAAACAGCGTTCATCACCCCGAACAGCCTTTATAAATTTAAAGTGCTTCCTTTCGGTCTCTGTTCTGCGCCAGTAACCTTCCAACGAATGATGGACACCTTTCTCTCTGGACTGAAGTGGCAAGCGTGCCTAGTGTACCTAGACGACGTCATTTTCGAGTCTAGTTTTGAGGAGCACCTCGACCGGCTGTGAATGGTACTAAAGGTGCTGCGTTCAGCCCAACTGATGATAAAACCGCAGAAATGCCATTTCAGATTCCAGGAGCTCAGCTTTCTTGGCCATGTTATTAGTGCTGAGGGCGTGAAACCAGATCCCACCAAGACTGCTGCTGTGGAAAACTTCCCGCTCCCAACTGACAAAAATCAGTTAGAAGGTTTTTGGGGCTTTGTGCCTATTACAGGCGTTTTGTTGAGAATTTTTCAGCGATTGCCGAGCCTCTTACGCTTCTTACTCGAGACAATGCTCTTTGCGTGGCAAGAAGATCAAGAGGATGCCTTCAACGAGTTACGCTGGCGACTGCAGGCCACCCCGATACTTGCCCATTTTGATGAAAACGCTGCTACGGATATTCGTACCGCTGCCAGTAATTTTGGACTCGGTGCCGTTCTGATTCAGTGGCAAAATGCCACTGAGAAAGTTATTGCTTACGCCAGTCGCTCTCTTTCAAAAGCAGGCAAATTACTCAACCACAGAAAAGGAATGTCTTGCAATAGCTTGGGCGATAACTAAGTTCCGACCCTATCTTTCAGGGCTGTGAGCGACCACCATTCGTTATGCTGGCTAGCCAACCTCAAAGACCCCTCTGGACGGTTTGCAAGGTGGAGCCTTCGTCTCCAAGAGTACGACATTACGGTTGTATACAAGTGTGGCCGTAAGCATGACAATGCAGATTGCTTGTCGCGTGCACCAGTTGATGCTGCCCCTACCGACAGTGAAGACGATGATTTCCCGTTTCTTGCTGTAGTCGCGGCCACTGACATGGCCCAGCGTTAACGGGCTGACCCCGGTTTACGCCCGCTTATTGAGCATCTTGAAGGCCTTGATGTAGCTGTCCCACGTGCTTTTGCACAGGTTATATCCTCCTACAGCATTTGCAATCCCGTCCTATATAAGAGAAACTTTCAGTCCAACGAGGAAAACTTTCTTTTCGTTGTTCCGTCTGACCTCCGGCCTGAAATCTTGCACGCATGCCACGATGAGCCTTTGGCTGGTCATTTAGGAGTCACGCGAAACTTAGTACGCATTTGAAAAAAGTACTATTGGCCTAAGTTGCTGCCTTCAGTACAGCACTACACGAGAAAATGCCGAGATTGCCAGCGGCAAAAGACACCTCCGCTGAAGCCTGCAGGGCTTCTTCAGCCGATACCTCCGCCAACAGCCCCTTTCCATCAAGTGGGCATGGATCTTCTGGGCCCTTTCCCAGCGTCCGCATCAGGGAACAGATGGATAGCAGTGGCGATGGACTACTTAACGCGATATGCCGAGGACACAGCCCCTTTCCCGTGCATCTGTTGTTGAGGTAGCCCAGTTTTTTCTCAAGACCATCGTACTGCGCCACGGTGCCCCATCGGTTATTATTACTGACCGCGGTAACGCCTTTCTGGCCGAACTAATGCAGGCTCTCTTCAGTCTTACCCACACAAGTCATCGTAGGACTACTGCTTACCATCCGCAAACAAACGGGCTGACTGAACGCCTCAATAGAACACTTGCAGATATGATTTCCATGTACATCAACGTTGAACATCGCACGCGGGATGAAGTTCTTCCGTGTGCAACGTTTGCATACAATACAGCTGAACAGGAGACGACGCGTCTTGCGCCATTCCAGCTAGTCTACGGTCGTCCCGTCACCCCAATGTTGGACGCTATGCTACCCATAAGTCACGGCGACGATGCCACCAACGCCTATGCGGACCGAAGAAGCGTGCCAGCTCGCACGGTGCCGTATTCACATCAACAACACCGCGATGCCAATCGGTACAACCTCCGACACCGAGACGTTCACTACCAACCTGGCGATCTTGTATGGGTGTGAACACCAGTGCGCTGTCGAGGACTCTCCGAGAAGCTACTTCGCCGTTGGTTCAATCGAGTCTTTGTAAGCATCGTTGTGAAGCCACGCGCATTGAAATTTGCATTTCCCAGGCATTTTCTTTGCAGTCAGATGCTTCAGCTGCAACAAGTCGGGTGCAGAACCAACATAAAAATGCGATGCCATTACCACACCATAATAAAGCGCCAAAATCGAATTTGGTTGCATTGGCTCAAGTTGGCTTCAGAGAGAGTGGCTCCAGTGTGGCTGTCGCGCAACGGCGGCTATATTAGCACAAACTGATTTTTTACGCCTGAGATGCAGATACTGAAACACAATATTGAAAATACAAATATTTTAACCGCGTTTTACAGCGCAGCTCTTTGGTGCCCGTTCCTGCGTTTCACGTTGTCAGTGTCGCAGGCGTTGTCCTTTGTAACCAGCTCCGCAACCAGGGCGCACGCGCTCCCGCCACCGTTGGTTGCTACGTGTACCCTCTCCCCCTTCCCCGTGTTCTCCATATGCTGCGTGCACTCCTCCCACCACCCTCCCCCCCTCTTTCTGTGTGGCGGCGATGCTCTCCAGTTGCCGAAGCGCCAGCTCGGCGTCAGCAGATCACGGTGCATGCGTCCCAAGCCAAAACGAACAGCCACGTTGACTTGACTTGCTAGCGGCCTCAGTCAGTCGCTGTTATTTCTTTGCCGCGCAACGTTCCTATGGGCCCATGCGCCACCTTCCGCGACCTCCCGATCCACAAAACTTCCTTCATGACCGTCAAGAACAGTTAGTGGAGTGTTTCTTGAAGGAATATGTGTGAAAAATAAAAACTTGTCTGTGATTGTACACACGTCTTGTTCGAATTCTTTGCCTCAATGTATCGAAAAGCTGAAACACCTAATGTACTGCGCTCAAATTTTGCATTAGGAACATAATCGTCGGCAATTTTTTTTCCTGATTAATAACCATTTGCGTGTAGTACGCTAGGAATTAAAGGATTTTCAAGAAGCACCAAAAATTCCAGGATTTTCAAGCGCGTTGAAAACGAAATTTTCAAATTCAAGGATTTTCAAGGATCTGTGCGCACCCTGTTCCTTTACTCGTCCCATGGCTTCAGAAACCCCAGCCTCATCCTACATCCCGCCGTACACTGAGATTGCTTCACTACCTGCTACTGCAGCTACCTGTCCTGTCCACCCTGCACCTGTTCAATGCAGCGTCTCCGCCTGTCTTCGAGACCACTATTGTATGGTGCTTGGCGACCACTCCCACCTTGTCCAGTTTGATTATTGCGGCATCCACGGCCACATTACACGTCTCTGTCGCCGACAGCTGCGAGACACGTGTGCAAGCTATGGCAACCTCCGACATGACGATGGGTACCAAACCCTCCTCAACAGTCTTATAACAATGACGAGCTCTGTCGCCCCTATTCTCCATTGACTTCTCCTGACCAGTCTACGAACGAACATATATCACATCGTAGTTCTCCAACACCCTTTTGTCACACCTCTTTGCCCCTTCAACCGCCTTCTTCGACCAGGTGGAGTGGACTTGGCACTGCCAAGTCCACCCCACCGCAGGATCTAAAACATGCTGCGACGTTATAGTCACGCAGCATCTTTGCTCGCTGCCAAGGAATTTGCTATGGACTGTGACAATTACGGTGCCAAATAGGTCATGCTAACGACCTTTTTTTCACATCTCAGTGGCAACAAGGGGCTAGGGTCCATTATGCAAGTGAATACAGTGCTGATATCGCAAAAAGTGTCAAGCCAATTTTTGCATTTCAAATGATCAACCATTTCATCATCCCCTTCCAGTTCGATATTTGCATACCCTAAACCTTTTTTTCAATAGGTCCATACTTGTGATTTTAGACACATTGTAACTGAGAATTAGTTTATAAGCCAGAGTTCAAGGGCAAAAATTGCAGGCTTAATGAGCATACTTCAACCAAAAACAAGAAAACGAAAATGAGTGCTCAATGAAACAGCCACGTGCAAGGTTCATAATCCCCATATTAGCAGAAACCAGTCTCTGCCATTTAAATAAGGAAAAACTCTACCCTGACGCGTTCTTTGAATGAGCATTGCACTACACTGTCTGAAAAATGAGCAACTGTACTTACTTGCACAAAGTCGTCGTTGGGAGCCACTTGAAGATTGTAGTCAGCAATGTGACCGTATCAAGGGAATTCTGCATATTCGAGGCAAAGCCCAAAATATGGTGATCTGGCACTACTGTGTTAGCATTGATGCTGTCTGGCTCATCACAAACACATGTTAGTCGGCCACCACAACTTAGCCACATCGAAGTGGCAGACGGTTGCGGCAGCGCTGCTGCGTTGCTCCTAACTGGCGCATCACTACCACTGCTGGTGGCATTGCTTGCTGGAGTCTTGTCTTTTGTCTCCCTCTGTTCAAAATTAGTTGGTTGCACAAAAGCAGCGCTGATGGCAGTGCTTCTGGAAATGGCAGGAGGACAAGGATGCAAAGCACTGACATCTCCCAGTGATGGCACTTGATGCGATGCAGCCGGAAAAGCCTGCTCAATCTCGTATGCCAATTTAACATCCAAACTTTCACTTCCATCAACTGAACAAGTTTGTTTAGCGACGACCACATATGCCTGGCCCGAATCGGATTTTGGCGCTTCCTGTTTGCCGTCTAGTTCTGTGGGAGATGACAAATTGTGGCCTTCAGAAGCTTCGCCATCAGCCAGCGAATATGATGAAGAGATAACCAAGGAACATCCTGGCGCAGGAGGCACAGGATGAAGTGTAGGGGGTTTGTCCTTGCCTATGATAGGCTCAACTACAGGCTTGTGACTTGACGAGCCTCCATACAGAGAACTTGATGCGCTACCAACATGAGTTTCTTCCTGAAAAAGGAAAAAGAGAGGGGGAATGCTTGCACTGCTTCAACTACAGAAAGTCTGGGGCACAACCTGTAGTCTCCAACAAATATCCAGTTTCCCTTTAACAAAGTCAACAAAATATTTTTGTTTGCATTCCATGTTAACGGCCATACGGCAGATACGGCAGCACATACTTTGAATTATCTGTGGTGAACAGACTACTGTCTGAATTAACAGGCTTTTTTATTCATAGACTTATATGGAGCTTCGCCAGAGCAAGTAGTAAAGTTCAAATAATTGAGGTTCATATTAAAGCTTCTAGTATTTGGCTACAAAAACATTTTTATAGGTACTGCTTCCCAATTTAATGCCCATTAAGTTTTGCAGGTAAATCAGTTCTGCTCATATGTTATTTTTACGTCAATGTTTTGCAGAAATATGATTTCTCGTTACTTTGAACTACCTGCACTGATATTTCAGCAACTAATTTTTGTCATCTGCATTTGCCTCAGGCCTAGAAAGTTGACACTCGTACACCTCTAGTCCGAGCCCATGTGCTGATCATATGACCATCAATAAATAATGAAAACCTGAGCTCTGACTGGCAGCCTATCAGAAGAACTGTGCATTAAGAAAAAACAAAAGCACACAAGAGTAACACCAATGCAGACTCACCTCGACCATCACATGAATGATATCCGTCTCCTCAACAGAAGGCACCGACTTTGTGTTTGGTTCCACTTTCACCACAGTTCGAGGGCCCATTTCAGCTGAATTTGTAGCCGTGAGCTGGGATCCACTACCAACATTTGTGACACTAGTAACTGCCAGTGTAGTGTTCGATGACGTCACTATGGCCGCGTTGTCACCACCTCCCACTGCTGCTGGCGCTGCATTTCCAGGAAATTGCCGAGGCAGCTTTTCGGCTGAGTGTGGTTCTATCTTTGGCACAAAATGAGAGCTCTTTTTAAGTGGTTGTGCACTTGTAAGGCGCTGCGACCCAGTGTCGCCGCTTGCCCCAATCACAGTTCGGACCATGCCCTGCAGAAGAGGCGCACCACCTGCAGCTGCTGGCTTCAACAGTAAGTGCTGTTGCTGCTGCTGTGCAGGCTGTAACTTTAATATGACATTCTGCCCACCACTGGTAATCCTCTCAAGTTCTTCAGGGTAATTCTGAACCAGCTGGCTGACAACAGACTTTAATGCTTCTTCGCTGATGGAACCCTGCTTCTGCACCACGCGGATGGTATAATACTTATTCGGGCGTACCATAACGTCCGGTCCATTAGCTGAGCTAGGCGGCTGTGGGTATTTACTGTTGGCAGCTGAAGGCACAGCTGGGCTTGGTGGTGCCGGTGCCAGTTGAGACAGACCCCTGGCAGGCCCTCGGGGTGCTTCTCTCCCTGCTGTGGGTGCCACTGGGTTGGAAGTGAACAGAGGTTGCTGCTGGGGTGCAGAATCACTGTCTGGACCAAGGTGAACTACAGGCACAGAGCTGGTGTTCGTTGAGTTCGTGGAAAAGGCACTGCTTGCCGCACTAAGCTTCACTGGTGCAGATGACGAAGGTCCAGAAAATGAGGAGCAGGTTAAAAATGGTGCAACAGCTGGCTGAAACACTGACACTTCCTGTGTAGTACTTATCATGGGCAGTGAAGTAGCAACAAGATTGCTGTTCGTTTTACAAGTCACTGTTGCCAAAGGCATGGGCTGCTTCAAGCTAATGGACATCTGTGCAGACTTGGATGGAAGCTTGGTGCATGCCTGCGGCAAAAGCAAAGCATGCATAAATTTGACAGTGCCTTCAAGGGTGCTGCATAAAATTGCTAAACAAGACAGCCATCTTTCAAAGGGCCTCCACTGAAAAAAAGGTGAACCATCTAAAAGTGACACAATTTGAGATATAAAAGTGCATGGAACAAACAAAGCACCAATATTTTCAATGCAAAACAATCTGCCAAGGACAGTAGAGTCGAACCCAGATATATCGAACTCAAAGGGGATCGCGATATATCGATAATCCGATATACAAACATCGGCTTGAAACGCCTCTTACGATCATAAAAAATGATACCGTATTTGCCGAATAATCAACCCACTCACGTAATTAACCCATCGTCCACTCTTTCCCCCTCGAATTTGAAAAAAACAAGCGTTAAGGCAGGTTCAGATGCAAGCGATTGAGCGAACCCAGCGACGAGCGGCAGCTACAGAGTGAAATATTTCCAACTTGTTGGAACTGCACCACTCTCATCGCTGCGACAGCTCAAAACAAACATTTTATGTCGCTGCGGCAGAAATCGCGAGCGTTTTCGCATGCAGGTCAGTGGCGTGTCCCTCTGTTTCGGCCGTTGCATCCACAGCTCATTTATTGGCAGCGCATCAAGATGCTGAGCAGCGATAACGTCCCAGCATGTTTATCTTTTGATAGCTCCTGCGGTGGCGGGGGAGCGAACTTGGCAGAGTGCCCGTGATGGCTTGATTGCACAGGCCTGGTTCAATTTATCATGCCGTGCTGGGGAGGGGGGAGGGGTAGTCGACTGCAACAAAATTATTAGAAAGCCTGATAGCTGCAAATGCTGTTTGAAGCAAACGGTGCTAAAAGCCAGTGTCATGATCGCAGCTGACTGCGTGCTTTTGTTGATTCACAGGTGCAAGGATGGACGACTCTCACAAAAAAAAAAAGCCTGCCGCTTCTGCCCCATGCAGTGGGTTCATAGCACACGCTGGAGAATGCGTCCGACGTTCTGTCTACCACGGGCTGAGCCGGCTTGACGCATGCGTAGCGCATCCTGCTGGAAACAAAGGCCAGGAAAGAGAGGAAGGAGAGAGATAGCTCGGCAGAAGAATGGGCACACCTACAGAAGCACACCCTTGCGCTTCGCTCTATCGCGGTCTTCACCTCTCCCATTCCCACGGGTTCCCCTCTCATTCCTGCATGCGCATGGCTTGCAAACGTAACGCGCTGGCACGCGGCAGACCATCACTGCAGATGCGCATGACTTAAGGCTGTTGATGCGACATGCACGAAAAATTCCAGTCCAATCGCATCGTTGTTAGGGCGTGAAATTTTGAACAGAGGATTGAAACCATTCCCGTACGGCAAAGACCATGTGGGAAAGAAAACTGCCACCGTATGTGTACTGCAAAAACCCTCAAAGGGCTGAGGGTGGCACTGGTGAACACTCTGAAGGTTCGTATACAGACAACATAAATACCCAAGAAAGTAGCAGGGGGGACAGCGGCTGATGTAGCTCAGTTGGAAGAGCACCGGACGCGTTATTCGGAGGTCGTGGGTTCGGTTCCCACCATCGGCACGTTGTTTTTTCTTCTACTTTGTGTTTAATTATCTTTCCCCTAAACAGATTACATTACTAATCTCTGTGATTATCCAAGTAAACATTAAAAAAAAAAGACATAAAAGTACCATCCCCAACGCTTTCCTTGGCCTCGCCGACTGTTAGCTTCTTTCCTTCATGTATTATAACGAGCACCCTCAGTTCCCCTTAATTGATCTGCTTGTAGCTTACGGGGGTCTCGGTTCTGGCAGTCTTGAAGCCATAGGTAGCGTAAGAAAGTTCTAGCACAGCTTTCGCCCTTGCTCTTGATCACGTTCTATGTGACGCTGGCGGTAACAAAGGACGTTCCACGTCGGCCGCCTTGGCTGAGGGTGGCGCTGGTGAACACTCTCAAGGTTCGTATACAGACGACATAAATACCCAGGAAAGTAGCAGGGTACACAGCGGCAGATGTAGCTCAGTTGGAAGAGCACCGGACGCGTTATTCGGAGGTCGTGGGTTCGGTTCCCACCATTGGCACGTTGTTTTTTCTTCTACTTTGTGTTTAATTATCTTTCCCCTAAACAGATTACATTACTAATCTCTGTTATTATCCAATTAAACATTAAAAAAAAAAAAGACATAAAAGTACCATCCCCAACGCTTTCCTTGGCATCGCCGACTGTTAGCTTCTTTCCTCAAAGGGTTAAGAGAGACATAATGACCAACAATGATCCGTGAATTTTTCTGTGGTTTCCACGCTTCCGACCGGCTTTGAGGGTATCTATTATGGCTGAAAATGCAATCGGAGTGGCACCGCGGCAGCGAAGCAATTCACACCGGTGCCTTGCGTTAACGATGAAGAAATGCCCTAGAATAAGAATATCTTCAATTTGAGATGTCAGACCCCCACTCTTCAATCGTTAGCCTCTGTTTGTTTTCTTTTTGCGTCAATGATGTTATCGTGTAGATTAAAGTGAGCTCTGCACCCCATTGAGTGTACGATGCCATATCGCGATCACACACTTAATTACAAGTGCACCTTGAGGAAACTTACTGTTTGCTAGTGCTTAAGGCTGACCAATGACCTTGTGCTGCTGAGCCAAACGATGCACACTCAGTCCTGACCATAGCGGCCATTTTTTTTGTGTGTGGAAGTAAAATTTAAAATGCCCTTGTGTCGAGATTTCGGTGCACATTATACATTCTCAGGTGCTCAAAATTAACCTGCAGCCCTCCACTACTGCACGCCTCACAGCCCTGATGTAGCTTGGACACGCTAAAAATTGCTTGATAATTTGCACTGCTGCTTGTATTTCGATGCCACGGTAGCAGATGATCGGCAGAGTGGCAGCCTAACCATGACTGCCGATGCTGCACTATGGGTTCACATCATCGCTTGGACAATTATGCTTGGAAGATTCGATCTTCGTAAAATATGCGAAGACCAAACAGGCGACCACAAGTGGTGCATGACAGATTTATGCCGCTTACTGCGTGCACTGTTCTAACTGAAGGTCTCCTCCGGACCTGTTCCCCTGTGACACTTCACCAACAAAACAATTTGTAAGACAAAGCGTTAAGGACACAAAAATGGGTACATGAAGTTGAAGCGCCAGGTGCAAAACTATAGTCCCACATGAGAAACTAGTATCTGGCTGATGCACTTCACACTAACTGCTAGCAGATCATGGAGTGCTTCTTGGAAAATTACAAGATAAGCAAACAGCTCACTTTAACACGTTTTTCTATGATAACTTCTGTGAATAAATTACTACTTGAAAAAAACTCAACATCTGGTACCCATTTCCGCTGACGTCATATTATGAACCTAGCTAGAAAAAAAACTGCTGGGGTGCTTGTCTCCTCGCGTGCTGCTAACGAGTATCATGTTCTACTGTTTCACATCCGTTGGGTTTTTAGTCGAGGTTGATAATAGTTTGCTCGATGAATGCGCGGTTTTATCAGTTTGACATGATTTTTGCATGGTTTAGCATTCGATTTTGGGTTCTACTTATCGAGAACTTTTCAATGATATATAGCTCCACATAGCCTAAAAATAATGACAATGTTATTAATTCCATTTAGCTAATTAGCAGCTAACTATGAACTGCAATTAGTGTACTGCAGTCATACTCGATATAAGTGTTTCAGTGATATGACGATGTAGTGTAGCTTTAACTTTAGTTATAATTAACTACTTAGTAGTAAATAATTAGGATATACAAAACGTTCAGTGCGATTGTACTCAACTTAAGCTATCCATTGATATAATACATGTGACTACAATATTCAGCATCTGTTCACACACATTCCGTATTTGTCGCACCTGAACCAAGCAATGCTGCTCATTAATAAAAACTACAACGCTAGCCCCTTCAGTTTGCTTCCCTGGTTATCCATAGCCCCTTTTTGTGTACGTCAAGGCCCGCAGCAATTTTTGTGTACCTTAAATGACCATAAACTCCAACTTGCACATCACTATCCTCTACAGTCATAATGCTGTTGCAGTATCAGAATCCCCAACATGGTGGACACGCGTGCAGTCAGTGTAAGGGGCACCAGTTTTGCATAATGTTTATACCTTAAAACCCTCCAACATGGAAGGTTCCCCTTCGCTAGAAGGAAGAGTGCAGAGCTGTTGCGTTTGCGGCAATTCATTTTCTTGCATCAATGCTTTCAACATGGAGGGTTCTCCCTCACATGGAGAGCAATGCTCATGATTTGACATTTCTGGTAATTCGATTCCTTGCAGTAAATCTTATTAAATATAGAGAGTGCCCCCATACTAAGGGGTGCAGTGCTGATCTTTTGAAATATGTGGTAATTTCCTTGCATTAAATCCCTTCTCCACACGGGGGAGAAGGGCTGGTGTTTTGATGTTTGTGGTAATTTGTTTTTGTTTTTTCACATAAATGCCGTCAACATGGAGGGTTCCTCCTTACTAATGAGTGCAGTGATCTTTCAATGTTTGAGGTAGCTCATTTCCTTGCATTAAACCCTTTCAATATGGACGGTTCTCCCACATTACGCGGTGCAATGCTGAGGTTTTGACGTTTGTGATAATCCATTTCCATCAATTAAACCCCTCTAACAGTTCCTCAATATGAGGGAGCAGTGTTCGGTTCTTGTGCACTTACCTTACATATGACACATCCTTTCAAGACGGCTGGATCGCTTCTCTTCACTCCGATGCAAATAGGATGGAAAAAGCATAGGCACCGCTCGCATTGCAGCTCAGGTGTCTGCCCAGTTGCATGGGTGCACCAGAGGGTGCATGGCTGATGTGACGACACTGGTGCCCTGCAGTATGTTAGCAAGGCATCACTGCTGAAGAAGTCCTAGCTTTCAGCTTCAGCATTTTCAAAATTGTTCGCAAATAAAAGCTTTTTTTCTAAACTGACAGTACTGAAACTGAGTCCTTAAGGAACCATTTTGCCTTCATAACTCCCCACTAAAGCTGTAGTTGTAAATGCACTAGCTTTTGGTCTTAAATAATTTGGTCCCTCGGAAAGGTTTTTAGGCTTCCCTAAGTGCCCAAACGCGTGGCGCGACATGGTCCATAGGGTCACGAAGAGTCGGACACGACTGAACTGAATTGAAGTGCCCAAACATAAATATGCTGCAATGGCTTAAATTCCACAGGTTTGAGCGAGAACATTTTGATACATGTGTATTCCCGTGCTCTTGTGCCAAAAAGCGATCACAGGCCACGAAGGCTGAGTGAGAGAGCAAGGCAATCAGCCGCCCCAGACATACACAAAACTGCTTATTCAGAGCACCCCCGGCTGGGCTTCAGTTTAAAGAGTGCCAATGTTAACTCAATAGGTGGCGAACCAAACATCTCCCCCTCAGTGGCAAGTTCAAGCGGTCCGTTGGTACAACATGGCACCCGCTATAGGTAATCACAATATTATCACCATAATGTGAACGTCCTGTTGTTGCAGGCAGTGGATAAGGTGCTGCTGCCACTTGTGGTGGTCAGTGAGGCTGGAGGAGGGATTGCTGCTGTCATTATAAAAGGAATATGACGATGATTCCGCTGCAGTCATTCCTTGCTCCGATTCAATGACAAAGGACCTTGGACGGCACACACCTGGTCAGTTTGAACCCAGACCTGTTCACCAGACTGAAGTAATGCAGATCCCTGGCCCTATGACATTGGTTAGGTCTTTCGTAATCATTTTCTTGTAAGAGTCACCTCTGAGTGCTACCTTCTCCCTTGCAGGCCAGTGTGGACGAAGCTTTTTATCCAGCTTTGGGATTCGAGTTCTCATTTGCTTTCCCAGAAGGAGCTGAGCCACGCTGATGCCATTCATGCTAGGTGTATCCCTAAAGCTGTGGAGGGCCATGTGAGGGTCTTTCACCTTATGGACGATGTCTTTCACAGTCCGGATCATTTTCTCCGCCTTTCCATTAGACTGTGGGTAATGGGGGCTACTGGTGATGTGGTCAAAAGTGTAGGATGCAGAAAATGCAACAAATTATTGTGAATAAAAACACAGAACACTGTTAGACTTTACCCGCTGGTGTACCCCATGATGAACGAACAGGCGTTTGAGCACCTCAATGACAACCAGAACTGTTGTACTTTTCAGAACCACCACCTCCGAGAATCGGTATTAGTAGTCCACTGCCATCAAGGTTTGAGAGTTAGAGTGAAAGATGTCCATGCCCAGAACTTCCCAGGGACGACCAGAGAGGTTTGTAGGAAGAAGTGGTTCCGCTGAATTCTTTCAAGGGTGCACCATTCACGGCTGGTCACGAGATAGGTGATCTTCGCTATTATGCCAGGCCACCATACAGATTCACGAGCGAGATAGTGGGTGCGACTGATGCTCTGATGTCCTTCATGCAGAAGCGTCAAGAATACTGGCCTCATTGCTGAGGGGATCAGGAGGTGAGTGCCTCTGAGAAGAAGACCATCACAAACAAAAAGTTCATCTTTCACTGATTCATACCTTGACGCGTGAAGCTTCGACTTTTTTGGCCAGCCGAGCTGGAAGATCGATGCATGGACTCAATCGATCTTGCCTGGGTCTAGCTTGATGCCTTGTACTGAGACGACGACACCTAGGAAGGAGACTTCTTAGATGCCAAAACAAGACGTGCCTTTGTTCAAGGTGATACCAGCAGTTGTAAGACGAGACAGCACTTGCTCAACACTTGGATCATGTTGCCGCTGGGTACGTCCAAGAACAAGATTATCATCCATCATATTGACAGCACCATCCTGACCTTCAAGGGTCTTAGCCACGTGCTTTTGAAAATACCCTGGAGCAGAAGTGATGCCAAAAGGAAGTCAGCAAAAACCACAGTGATTGAAAGGTGTGATGAAAGTTGTCGTCATGTAAGCGAACTGACAGCTTGACTTGGTGGAAGCCTGCAGTCGCTTCCAGCTTCGAAAAAACAACTGCGTTGCCGATGAGACCAAAAGCTCGCTCAACAGTAGGCCAAATGTGTCTTTCCCTGAGAACCACTCAGTTTCGGGTCAGGTCCACACACAGAAAATACTGGACATTCTTTTTCAGTACTACTACCAGCCCAGCACACCAAGGAGGAGTTACGATGAATGGCGCCGTTGCTTTTGAGTTTCTCGAATTCTTGCCAAATTACTGCACACAGCGGGATTGGTATCTGTGAAGGTGCTCTAAATTAGAATGGTATGTCTTCTTTCAAGCCAATGGTGTACTCATCTCTGAGAGTGCCGAGGCCATGGAACAGCGACATTAAGTGTTGGCTCAGGAGTGCCAACAGCACCCAAATATTTGCCGACTTCAAAAGCATGGATGGCTGATAGATGCGGTAAAGGTACTCAAAGTGACTCAATGACATATACACAGAAGTTGGCCACTGTGCCGTCAAAATAGCATCAACTTTGGCGAGCTTGATAGGGACTCCGGGGAAGTCACTTGGGACTGCAGAAACCTAAGCTCCTGAGTCTACTTTCAACTTAGCTGTGTAGTTGTCGACTGTGACATCCACAAACTTGGCTTTAGCTAGTGACTCAAGAGTACATAATTACATAGCATCAAATCTGGCCTGCCTCGACTACCTGTAGCAGCAAATGTCACCAAAATGAGTGCTTACCATACCATTTGCATATTAACTTTTGAATTGCAGCGTCAATGTTGACCATGCCTTGAAAGCTAGCCTTTGTGAGTGAGTGTTCCTTGTCCATGTTCTCGGATTGACGAGCTTGCGCCAAGCTTCCTTGAAAGTTAGCTTTGGGGAGCGGC
Source organism: Amblyomma maculatum (assembly GCF_055883805.1). Lineage (NCBI taxonomy): Eukaryota > Metazoa > Arthropoda > Arachnida > Ixodida > Ixodidae > Amblyomma > Amblyomma maculatum. The sequence continues at coordinate 48,501,907 of NC_139348.1, read as the reverse complement.
AAAGCTTTTCGGAGAGACACGTGTTGAAAAATCCAACGACAAACCTGTCGCGGATCAAGCGTTCTTCCACTGCTGGTGACGGGTAGTTGCAATGTTTGACTAACTTGAACAGTTTGACGTAAAATGCGTCGACAGTCTCATCAGGTTGTCGAAAGCACTTGTGAAAGCAAGTTAACTCAAAGAGTTCCTTACAGGAATACACGAAGTGCTTGAAGCATTTGACAACTGCGTCGTAGGAGGATAAGGCAGCAGCGTCGAAAGAAAAAGTGTCTAGCAGCGATCGAGCTTCTGGGCCCACACAGTGAAGAAGCATACATACTTGCATGTCTTGCAGAGCGGTCCTTAGTACGGACACAGCAGAACAGTCCTCTAAGCAAGACTTCCCCGAAGACCAACTTGCCGGGTAACAGAAGTCGAATGCGTCTGGCAGCTGCAGAGTGATGCCTAGCCACTGGGACTGCTTGGCGCTTGCTTCTGGGAGCATCTCTCTGCTGTTGACAGTCGTTGAGAGCTTGTTCCAGACGAGTTTTTTATGCTGATCCCACTTCTCACACCGTGTTGTGTGGGCATTCCCGTGCTGACATGCTAATAGGTGACCACCAGTCACTGCTATCACCATCTATGAACCGGCAACGGCACCAATCTTTTCATTCTTTCTTTCCTTCTTTCCCTCACCCCTCTGGCTATATAATACCCCTTGATCCGAAAATAAACCGGCATTCTTTGGCCTGGCTACGCTGTCTGTTGCATCACCCGGGAGCGGCGTTCCCATTGACTGCGCCTTTCCAACAGTGGCATTCCCATTGACTACGCCTTTCCAACAGTCACGAATGTCGGGAGAGAGCGAGGCGACCACGTCACTCCAGAACAGAGCAAAAGCTTCTCTATTCAGAGCACCCCTGGCTGGGTTTCAGATTAGACAGCATTACTGGTAAGCATCACAGGCGTGACGACCCCAACACATTTTGTACGCAACAAAAGCACCATGCCCATTTGAATAATTAATCAAATGCAAGCTCGCATAACTCCCTTGTTTTTTAAGTGCAAAATTTCTGCAGTGCACCACAAGGACAATGCTAGCATTTCCTTTCACCACCTTTCAGGTTTGGCTGCTGCTACAAAGGTCACACGTTTGATGCCAGCCATCATGGTTGCATTTAGATGAAGGCACAACACACGCTCATGAGCTGCCAAAGTGAACTTCATACGGTATGAATTACTCTTAAGCCTACCACTAAGATGTCCTCATAGTCCGTGTTTTGTTTCACAGTGTTAAGGGGGGACACGGGTCTTGCGGACCAAAAAATCGCGAAAAAATCACTTTTTAGAAAATGTGATTTGCGAAATCAGTAGCTCTTTATCTACCTATCTGCTAAGTTTTTCATCTCTAGGGTCGGTATTTTAGTCACAATGCCAATTTATATAATCGATGTCGCCCAAATTTGGGCCGAAAACGACCCTCGAAACAACCATTTTTCGCGAGGCGTAGCTCCCATTTTGTGCGCGGCACCGTAGCCATCTTGGTCTCATTCGAAAGAGCCGCCTTTCGTCTTCAAATTGACGCCTCTGCTGTTTACATTCGCCCATTGGTCGCATAAAAAATAGCAAAAAAAGAAAACGTGGCATTTGCAATCCCATTGGCTTTCGGGGTGCACGTGACGATAAGGCGTCCCCGCATTGGTGGAGCTGGCTGACGGCATCTGCTAGGCGCGCCCGAGCCGCGGGGAGACGGCGGAGACGTGACGCCGGCCGCGCTTGGTTCCGAACCGCGAGGTGCGTTCATGGCAAGAATTTGTGAAAAAAGTAAAAAAAATAGTTGAATAATCATCTCAAGTGATGCCCTGCCCCGGCTGTGCGCGCTCAGGCCGACGGAAATCGTGCGCCGAACGATCGTGTGTACGAGCCTGAAGTAGGCCTAGCGTGTTCCCCAGCACGGGGGACTGCTACTGCCAGCGGTCGCACCCGCCGCGACAGTGATAACGCTGGCCGCAGATGAGCAGAAAGATAAGCTCAAAACAGGAAAAGCTTGAACTCGCGCCAACTCTAGCAACGAAGCGGTAGACGGATTGTGTTCGTAACGATGACGGCAGCGCGGCGGACAGTCCGCTTGGCGATGCGGAGTTCACGATCGTCAGATCTAAACAGTTTGCCGAGATTGGCGAAGCGTAAAACATACGGCGGCGATATTGGCATTTAAAAAAGTGAAGGGGGTAAGGAATCGCCGTCAAACTTATTCTCCAATGCGTAAACTGCGGGACACGTCGTCTTCGTAGCGCTCGCCGCGCGTTTGCGCCGATCGGACCTCGTTCATAGTCCTTAGGGAATTCACTTGCTTCTAGTGCAATGCAGAGCACCGGGAAGCAGCAAACAGCTCCAAATTACATTTCTTTTCCGCAATAAACGTTCCTCACCACGGTCTTGATGCGAGGACGTAGCAAAACGACGTACGTAAAAAGAAAAAAAAAAAAAAAAAAAAACGAAACGAAAAAGTGACAACTGAATGTGCTGCAACTGCAAATCAAAATGAAAGAGGCGACACTTGGACGTTGGAAAGCAAAGAGACTACATTCCTGGAGGTTTATAGCAATTTTAAATTGTAAACGTGTGCATTGCACCAGTGAATGTCTGAGAGCAGAGAGGAAGCGTGCTTCCTCTGCAGCTTTTCAGACTGCAGCAAAACGAAAGCAGAAGGGCAAACCCAATGCAGATTACTGTCCAGGAGCCTTCTAGGCCACAGTGGCCTGCATTTCTACAGTTTTTGTTTGATAAATTAGTGTTTGACATTGCAATTCGTTTTTTCCATTTTTCTCAAAATGAAAATTTTGCCTACCCTTCTATTTTGCGGGTGGCATTGTGGCTCACCTACTCCTTAGATTGTAATGATTTTTATTTTTACTGGCTCGTGAGTGTTAAAGGAACACAATAAAGCTATTATACAAGGTCTCAACTGCATGAAAAATTTTTAAACATACGAAGATGTAGAAAGGGGGTGGTTGCACTTGTGAAGCTGAAACTTAAAACTTCCATAACTTTGGCTTGTAGTAAGGCAGGAGCACAAAACTTGTTTTATTGCGTTCCTTAGACATTCAAGAACAGATCCATGTGCATTTTAGCAATTTCCCTTCAGTAGATATTTTTACAAGCTTCCCGCAAGTCTGGAACAGCAAAGTTGCTGTAACTACTCAGCAAATTTATGTAGAAGAAAACTAACAACATATTTGAAACCAGCACAAGAATTTACATAAACCCTGCAAATTTCATACTGACAGGACAAATATTAAGAAAATTTTGCTCAAGACCCATGTCCCCCCTTAAACCCAACAAATTAAACTTTAGGGCAGAATCTGGACATGATGCCTAGTTCAAAAGCAAAAAGCACACATACATGCACAGACAGGAGAAAAAACAGGATAGGCATGTGTGACATCTCTCCTGTTTGTGCATGTCTTTTTGCGAGCCAGGTAGTATGCATGTACCTCACAGGATGGCCAACTGCCCACAAAAGAGTGCATCCTCTTTTGCAGAGTGAGGAGCCTGCTGTAAGTGACCAGAGCTGTTAATTGGGTAGGTGGTAGCTGTAACATGGCTCACAAGAGGCACCCAAAGATAGAAGAAACAGCAAAGCTAGTGTGTGCAATGGAACTACAATAAAAAAAATCTGTCGCAAGTTGCTGAATATCCACTGGAAAATGTGCACTGGGCAGTAGGGCAGTGAAAAAAATGAATCAGACCTGATACAATACTGCAATGCTTGCCACAGCACAACGAATATTCAACTTCTCTGAAAATATGTCCCTCAAATACGGGTACTGTTCTGGCTACCTGTTCTGCACAGCCATTCAAAAATGCATTCGGAATTTATTGCCACCTAACAGAATTCACATTGCTGATGTTCAACTATACAAATTGTCCCATTACAGAAGCATTGGGCTTAATACAGTAAAAAGATTCTAGGGATGATTGATACTCTTTAATGCAAAATTTGAGCACAGCTATTTAAACGTTCTTGCGATACAGCGAGGCAAAGAATTTGGGAGATGCTTGTATGTGAAATTATGAAGCATACAAAGCACTCTTTTTTTTCTATGAGCGAAAGAAAATTACACAGAAGAAACATCTCCCAAAGAAAGCTGGAAATTCAGCGTAGTTGGAGGTATCTTGTCCCTTGGTCCTCATCTGCTAGTGATGCGACTGCCTGATGTTGAGCAAAAAAGAAAAGTCACGAGCGAGTGGTGCACAGCTCGTGGCTTTTTCTCTTCTGAAAAATTTTCTTTGGCTCGTGACTCTCTTTTGCGGCTCAGTTACAGGCTGTACTCTAAAAAATTAAGAGAGCAAAAGTATTCATTACATTAGGAATGATATATCTTGATGCTTACAGGATTTTGGAGGATGTATTTTGCTAAACTTTTCTCCATTACTGTAGAGCCTTTTCATGCTCTGTTTACACCATCAAAGGAGGGCTGCTGCAAAAACAGAGCCAGGAATCCAAACAGCACAGCACTATAGTAACATCTCAGTTTTTGCTTCTGATGCAGGTCTCATTAAACACACGTCTACACCAGCATCAAAACCTGTAGACATGTTAGTACTGCATTATTTGTGCACCAGAATAAATGTGGGAATCACTTTAAGCCATTTTGGATACTCCTGCCTGTGCATAAAGACTACCATTTGTATGACTGTGTGCGTGTAGCATAAACAGACTACAAGAAAAGCGAACTGCAAAAACTCACTGCCTTGATCGACTGGAATGGAGAGAGCTGCCATCCAAGTGTCTCTGTGGAGTCAATGGCTCAATTCCCTCTTTTAATATAACTGGGTCACCAAGGAAGTCATCTGCAAAGAGTCCATCAGGTACAGGATCACTCATAATCTGGTTCTTATTACTCCCAGCACCTCCAGAGGAACTCAGCCTGAAGGAATTAAGAGGGGGATGCATACGCATAAAAATATAACTGGAAGCAAAATATAACAATTATGCAGTGTAACCAGCCGAAACAATGGAACAAAAATCTCACATCCTAAAATGCAGGATCCAAGCAATGGAGTTTTTAAAACAAGGTTAGGCAAAATAGTTGGGTTTAAACAAATGAGCAAAATACAAAAACAGAGCAGAATGCAAACAAACAAATTATTGAATTTAATGTTTTTTTTTTTTTTTTTGGAGTTCTTTAATAGCGCACGCCCCTTACTTTAGGTTACCTTTAAAGAAAAAACATACTGCGATATGCAAATGAATACTGCTCCTGTATATAACTGTGTTTCCTAAGATATGAATGTCAAGAATATTTTATGAAATACATTGGTTCCCTTTCCTTGCTTGCTGCATTTGCAGCCTTATGTTAAAGATATGGAATAAAAAAATTGCCGTCGAGATTTCTAGTGCAGATGGTAGCTATCATATTGAGGGTGACCAAAACAATACTTTATGAATAAAAATGAGCAGATTAATCAGTATTTCTCAAATCGCAGCACCTAGCAGCCTCTTGTCAAAGCTCTGACAAAAGCGGATAACACATAATTTTTACCCGCCTCCCTAGCCACCCACATCGCGAGCGATTGCACCCACCAAAGGAACCCGCTGATTTTTCCCTTCCTCCGTGGCACTCACAAGGTGCAGAGACGGACGTTTTTTTTTCTTTTCTATAATGTTGAAAGCACCGTAAAACACCTCCTCATGTTCCTACAAAACTGCTGACTCAGTGCTTAGCTTTCAACCACGCTGCACACTACTTATCCTTCCCTTCAAGCGTGCAAACAATTGCGTACCTTCGTAGGCACCCCCTAGACCTCCTTCGCCTGATGTATTCCACACTCCACGTGCGCAAAGCTCGCAGAAAGCCTTGTGCACCTCCCACGCAGTCCCTCTCACCTTCACGCCAAGAACCCGCTCCCTCGCCTAGCGAGCGTCTTAAACCCTCTCCCCGGCTTCCTGCATCTCCTGCGCAGGCCCTCTCTCAGGTGCGGGGGTGACGGTGGGGCCGCGGGACAATGACATTGCTGAGGTCAAAAGTGACGTCACATCAGTCAGGAGCACACTGCCTGGGGCCCGGCGGCCGCTCAGTAAACGTCAAAGCCATCTGTTCAAAACTAACCCAAATTAAGTGTCTGTACTAGTGTAATCATGTCATAAGAATACAATTGTGGTGTTAATACCTTTAGGTATGAACCCAGGACATGCCAATGGCTATGGGTTAAATGCTTCTGTTGTGTGTAGCAAAATATGACATAGATAATGAACAAATGTTGATCATGAACCAGAAAAAGAACCCAATGGCTATGGGATCGATAACACTGCATATAGCAAAATATGGCCTAAAGATAATGAAAGAATGAAAAGAGGAGAGTGTTAAACCATGAACTCAGGAAAAGCCAATGGTTATTGGTTTAACAATTTTTCTATCAACAAATGTGGGATAAAAACTTTGTAATCACTGCAGTAAACCCATCATGTTGATGTTGATGCGTGCGAGCATACTGAACATTTCTTCAGGCATGTCAATAAAATCAAATTAAAATATGTTCTACGCAAAGCTCGCGGATGAAACTCGCTGCAAGGTACCTCGGTTCAATCAGAAGTCGAGTCACATCGCCATCTCAGGTCCAAATTTGGTGTCTCTATCCCTTTAAACTCTGCTTCAGAAAGACGCGCCTGCAATACGCTGTTGCTACTGCCTTGGACATGCTCGAAGGCTCTATACAAACGCTGCAGTGCGCCATTTTAGAGCTGCCTATCTTATATGTTGCTCTTGAAATGTCATTTAGTGTGAAAAGTGTGTTGCTGAAGCAGACTAGATCATACGTTTTCTCACTAGACCACCGACGCCGCCAGTTGCCAGTTTCTCGCTGCATGCGGTATGGCACAGCGATGGTGCATCGGCGTTCCATCGGGCCGTATGAAGTTCACAGAGAAAGTTCACTCCATGTGGGCGGCCCTTAAGCTATGGAGGCTGCAGAAAATAAGAAGCGGCAATTTTTTTTTTCTTTTGCGGGAGTCGACCATCCTTGTAGTGCTGAACGCGCGGCATAGTGTAAGCTATGGTGGCTGCGAACGCTAAGAGGCAGCAGATTTTTTTTTTTTGCCGATTGTCTTCCATCCTAGCATCCATGAATCAATGAAAGCACGCGGTCAGATGCGATCATGACACCGGCTTTTAGCACTGTTCACTTCAAACGACATTTACACCTATCACGCTTTCCAATAATTTTGTGGCAGTGGACTCCACACACGCCCGAGCGCGGCGTCACAAATCGAACCAGGCTTGTGGAATTAAACCATCACGGGCACTCTGCCAAGTTTGCTCCGGCTACCACAGGAGCTAACATTAAAAGTATAATAAAAAAATAAACACGCCCCGACGTTATCACTGTGCAGCATCTTGACGTGCTGCTAATAAAAGAGCTATAGATGCAACGGCTGAAACATACGGATGTGGCATTGACTAACGCTTTTTTCGTTTCAAATTCTCGGCGGCAAAAGTAGAGAGAGGGTGGGTTCATTATGTGAGTGGGACGATTACGCAATCATTTTTCACGATCGCAAGTGGCGCCTCAAGCTGATTTCTGTATATCGACTTATCGATAAATCGAACTATTTCGCGATCCCCTTTGAGTTCAATATATCTGGGTTGGACTGTATATTCATAAGTGCAGGATGCGGGAAAGAAGTCCAGATGGCCCTCAGGATATTTTTCCTTTGCTGTTGCGAATCGTGAACATTATTGCGCACTCTTTGCATTGCTAAGGCTAAACAAGCAGCTCTTTCTTTGGTAAGGCAAGCATGGGATTCACACTGTAAGTTAAATGGTCATGCTCTTGCACTCTGAGTAGGGGAGGTTGGTCTTCCTGGCTTTTAATCTGGGCTTTTCCCTTCAGGGCTCATTAGGCAGTCCCATCCTTAAACCATCAGAATTAGTTTGTTTCAAAGCAACTGTCGTAAGCTACAAGAATGATGATTAGCTGACCGCATAGTGGCCGATCAAGACCTCAGAAGCTGGCGTTCTTGTCGGCGGGCCGTCTTGCGAACCTCTGTGGATTGAAAAGGGGTTGTGCATAAGTTATTGCATTGAACGGCATACCATCTAATAACCAGGTGCCTGAGAGATGGTGGAAGGCAAGTGGTGGCATAATGGCTAGGGCTACAGCTGTGTGTGGTGTGGTCCCAGTTACATGTTCTCCGTCCTTGTGATTTCACTGTCGTTTTTGTATCTTTTTGTGTATCTCTGTGCCGCAAGAACGAGCAAGAATCGACCGAGATATCAGCGAGGCTAACGAAATGGGGCATTTGAAAGAAACTGAGCAGGTGGGAACTGAGGTGGCATCTCAAACTGAGCTGCCAGCTCGACTGTAATAGCACCCGAAGTCAGACTCCCAGCAGCCCAAAAATTTGCCTGCTTTTTAAAGTATTGAGTACCATCAAAATACTCAATACACTAAATGTGTATTTTCAACGCCAATACTCCAATACCATCATTTTCAGCACACGATACCTAATACCGCTACACAAAATGTATCGAATGATAGTTTCAAAGGCACTTGCATCTTCGATACTTCCTATGTTTGGCTTGAACCTTTCTCTCCTACAAAAACAAATTTTAGACATGACCACTATGGTTCTCTGTGATCCACTGAACGGCTATATTGTTGCCAATATGGCTATATTCTGTACTGTGCCAAAGACGGGTGACAACATGCTAAAAGAAACACAAGCGCAACTAGATTAGGGGACAAGGGCACGCATTCATGCATTGTGATGCGAGGCACCCCACTTTCAGGCAACATGCACTCACCTTCTGTGGCAGCTAACGCAGACTGCTCTGAGCCACTGTGCCTTGTCTTCACGACCTTGTTCAGCTCCCTTGCAGCCACATGTTTGCAAGAATCTGCACGCACTTTCCGAGTAGCAAGACCTCGATTACTGTCGGTTGCTGCCTTTTTCCCCGCCTCAGCATGGTTCCTGCCAAGCTTTGGCCTCAAAAAGTCCTTCACAACAGGCTGCTTCACCGAGGGCAGAACTATGCAATCCTCCTCTTCACTAGGTTTCAGATAGGACGCAGTTTTCTCCGAGGCCTCTGCTGCTGGTTCTCCTTGATTGCCGCACTGTTCCCGGCTAATAGAAGGTGACTCGTCATCCTTAGACTTCTGGGCTGCAGGCAGTTCTGAAGCTGTAAATGGATCTTTATCTGCAAAATCCAAATGCCGGCGCCGAAATGCAATAGCGGATTTGTCCCGGGTGTAGGTTCGTGGGATGCCACGAGCAGGACCTATGAGGAAACAGAAACAAAGAATCCATTGCTGTAACAACAAGGACTCATGAAACAGAGAAAATGGCACCACTTTCTATGCTTCTGGCTTCTGCTTGGCTTCGATACTGTTGTGACAAAAACCTCTGCGTCACAATACTAGCCCCTACCGTTTTCACACAAGTTTTGCGAACAAGCATGCCGTCATTTTTTCATCACAGTTTTTTTTTTTTTTTTTTTGCCCTTTGTTGGAGCGCGCCGGCGGCCAGAATGTGGCCAGAGGAGGAGAGAAACAACCGCACGCGTGCAAACAAGCGCAGAGCAGACGACAACAAGCTTTTCAATGCAGCAAGGAGCAGACGCTGACGTGATGCGCGGAGGTTTTGCTGAGGTCTGCATGGAGGGCGCCGACGCACAGAGAGATGCAGCGCCTCCTGGCCAATATTTTCTCCCCTATTAAAACTTCATCCCCGCCCCAGCCATAACAACAGTAAAAAAACTGCTAAAACACATCGCTGCTGTCATGCCACACAGGTCTCCTGCTCATTGTCGCCAGTATGGAGCACCACTCCCACCGCACTGCGGCAGTAACGCGCAACTGCCCCACCACCAAACTCAGAACACAATACTTATTGCATTTACCTATTTTGAACCTTGTGAGTGGACATCCCCCGCCCCCCCAACCTTGGCTACCGACTCTCATCAATCACAAGAGCTTACCTGTGGCACTAATGTGGTAATGCAAACACAGCCGCAGCATAAGTATGACACACTCCTCATACTTTGACTGGTAGCAGTATTTTGTCGCCAGTAGGCACTGAAACACCACTGGATGTACTTCCTAAATCCAAAGAAGTTTCAGGGAGCAATAATCTGTGCTGAACCAACAAAACTGGCAGACAATGCAGGTGCAACATGCTCCTAAGATGCCAAATGCTCATGAGAGCTGGCAGGTGTTGCTTGCAATCAGCATCAACTGCAGTCCAATCTCACTACAATGAACACCACATTAACAAATTTTTACCATCCCCAACAGGTCTCATATGTTTTCAATGTAAAAATACTTCAGAATTACGAATTTCAATTTTCAATACAGCGTATATTTCAAAATAACATTCATGTTTTCTTCTATTATGTAGGAAGATCAGTATTACAAATTCAGCTAAAATTAGCAGCGCCACAGTTCGCAACTTTCGCGTGAAACAGAAACCGCTGTTTCTGTCTGTATGGTCCGTGGCCTGTTGCTATTATCATCAGCATGTTTAGTGCCAGCTCCTAGCACCACCACAAAGCTGTGGCAAAAGCCAGCAGGCCTAACCACCCTCCATATTTCCTTCTGTGTTGTGCGTGGCCTGTTGCTATCATCATCAGCATGTTTAGTGCCAGCTCCTAGCACCACCACAAAGCTGTGACAGAAGCCAGCAGGCCTAGCCACCCTCCATATTTCCTTTTGTGTTGTGCGTCATTCGTCGATCGGTTGTTTGTGCCATTCGTGTGCATGAGAAGGTATTTCCTTTTGATGCGAATTATCTTGTGCAGTTACTACGAGATCTGATGATGACTGCAGTCAGCGAAGGTGCCAAGATAGGAGAGCAGCTTTCGTTACAAGAAATTGACGCAGAGAAAAAGCGAGGAATTGGCCTCTGCAGACAACTGCCCCACTGACAGCCGTGATCATTTTGATAGACCGAGACAAGATTTGCAGACTTCAAGGAACCTGAAGATGAAGTCATATCAAGTTCTGACCTTGTTTTATGCATGAATGAAGTCCATACTTTCATCGCTTGGTGCAATCACATACTTAATGAGGTGTTTCGCGAAGTGGAATGTGTATATGCTGTTATGGTGTAATGTAGTGTGCGGTTATCTGAGCTGCACACAGCAGAAAAAAAAACTCATTTCAAATTAGCGAACAATTTTTTGCGGTCCTGCACAATTCATTATATTTTTTCAGATGTTATACTGTTACACCCGGTAAAAATATCAAAAATATCAAGATTTGACTGCATTAGAAACTCTCTTTTTGTTTTGACATGCGTAGCTTGGAAGAGGGCAGAAAACTGCAAAAAGAAAGGCGAATCTGGATGACCCCATAAGGTCAATGTCAGGTCAATGCTGCAGGTTACTCGCCCAAGTAATCACATGATCGTCATCAACAGTATGACTATACCGACTGCAGTTGAAGGGCCTCTTTTCAATTGCCCAGTTTGGTGCTAGCTGCTGCCACTTGACCCCCACAAACTTCCTAGGCTCATAAGATAGTAACAAACTCACATTTATTGGAGCCATGATGAAGGCGACGATAGCTAACTGCAAATCTGAGCGATCGCTGGTGTTGTAAAGGTGGAACGTCACAGCAGCCACAAAATGGCTTGCGTGCCTTCCGCCGCCCACTGCAGGCGTCCCCACATGACAGCTTGGCCTCCTGCAGAACAGCATCGACAAAACCAACAGCCAGCAATCAGTGCCCAGGTCCAACGAGAAAGCTTTGTTAAAATTCCAAGCATCACAGTTATGAAGTGGTTACTCATGAGCGCAGTCATGCAGCTAGTACCACACTTGATCCTTATAAGTGGCGGAAGAGAAAACACAAGAATGGTGCTGCATCACCCTTGTCTGCATGTTTCTTCAGTGTCACTGCTTTCTCTGCTGCTGTATATAATGACACGTTTAACCAACTAGCTCAACAATCTACCTTGTTACTATAATAGCCTTATTGGATTAGTGCATAAACCTGCTTTCAAGGCTAGAATGAGATTAGTCAGTTGGGAGGAATATGTATAATGCACTGTGAACTGCTGGTGCTGAAAGTAGTGACAGGCTCGCTGAAACAATAACAAACCACTGGGTACTAATATGAGAAAAATATAAGGTAGACAGAGTCCAATCGAGATTGCCTCTGGGGTTAAAAGCACAATATACAGTCGCAAAGTAAAAGAGAAGGGCAACAATATTCAGACTGCACTGTGCGTGGTGTTGCAAAGAAGTGTAGAACCACAGCAATGCATGCACCTTCTACATTGTACTGGCAACACTAGAAAACGAGAGCAATAATAATTCCTGTTCTGTTTGAGCATCCCATGAAGCACTTTCGTGCTACACATACCTACACTATATCCTGCATGGCCTTCCCTATGACATCTCTTATTCAAGCACGTGTAACCAATCATCTTCAATGTTAAATAGTTATCACTGTTCATTCATATTTATTTTATAGGTTCAAAGAAGGGAGGTCAGATTCATTCTATCAAAACATGCTACATGAGTTACAACCTCCTCCACTATTGAAACAAAGAAACATCATCAGGCTAGAATTTCTATATCTGTTGTGCAATAATCACTTCAACATAAGCACAAGCCCCTATTTAAACAGAGTTCCTGCCGTCCTGTACAAAGCTCTCACACCTATAAAGTTAGACTCACGAAATGCTGTGTTACGGTTTTAAATATTTTTCTTTCTCAGCTTTTTTTTTTTTCTTCAAGGCATGCCTTTTACTTGTATACAAGTGCTTTGTAGTCTATTTTGTTTGTATGACCAGATTTTGTTGAACCCATGTAACTTCTCTATTATGACATAGGCTTCAAGAGTAAATAAATGAATACTAAATACATCTTGGGCTTTCACATTCTAACAATAGCATGCTAAGCTCTACACCATGCAGCACACGGCAATGGTATCTCTTTCTACAGATAAGCAAACCAGTTTACCTCTCAGGTGCATATTTCAAGACATTTCTGTATCTCTGTAGCCTATGATATGCAATAAAGGAGAGAGCCCAGAGAGATGAGCCATAATGGGCAGATATGTTGCAACATGTGTCTCTTACTAATACACAGGACATTTTACTGAAAAGAAATTATTATTTCTAGCTATGCAGGCAACATGTCTCCTCACCATAGTTTTTGTCATGTGAAGCCATTACCTCTGCCCTTTCACGACAGGCATTCCCTCCCGGCGCAATCAACTCTCAACCATATAAAAGGTGTGGTAGCATCTTCTGAGAGCTGATGAGGTCAAGAGTCTGTAATGGTTGTCACAATCTTATGAAGGCTAGCAGGTGTGAACAGGAAAACAGCATGCAGAAACGAAGAAGGGATGACTTATAACAAAAATACAATTGGAATTGAAAATGCAAACTCAAATTTCATTATTGTATAAAAATATTGAATTTGAGTTAAAAATTGGAATTAGAAAAAATTAGAAGGGTTCAACACTGCCAAACCAAATGTGAAGCAAAAGTGCCTGTGGAGCAAGGGTACCCGGCTGCAAAGCCAACCGCCGGCAGCCGCGTTTCAATGGTGGAGAAATGGAGCAGCATCCATGTGCTGTGCGATGTCAGTGCACGTTTAAGACCCCAGGTGACCGAACACACTTTCATCCCATGAGCATTCGATGCCGGCAGACGCTTCTCGCTCCACTCGGTCAGCTCTCAGTGGCGGCACGAGCATGCCCAGTGCGGAAAGTACCCTGCTGCTCCTCTCCGCACCGGTGCGTATATCTGCTGGGATGCCACTAACCTCCTCATCTCTGTAACGAGTGCAGTGGTGGAACACCTGTGAAACGGCGCAGCTGGTTGGCCTGGTTACGGTGCATGCGCAGTAGCAGCTTGTGCCACTCACCAAGCGGTGGAGGAGCGGTCGCACTTGGCTCCAGCTGGACTGGGTGCCATAGTAGCGTTGCATGTGCAGTAGCAGCCTTTTGAAAGCTCTGGTGAAATGCACAAACTTAGCTGCCCAGTGTAGCTGTTTCTAGCCATTATGCTAATAAGCTTTTGCTAAAGCTGAAACTGAAATTAGAAATTTTGCTTCAACAGGACTAAAAGAATTGAAATACATACAAAAAGACAACTTGTTAAAGCAAAATAATGGATATCAGTACCACCTTTTTCAGTCCGTCAGCACAAGCCCTTCAAAAAACTTTAAACCTAGTTAAAATGCATTGCCTCCCAGAAATAATACAGTCGACCCCACTTAAGACGAACTTTCGCTTAAAACGAACGAGACCCGAGCGACCGCCAAAATATACATGACTTCAATGGCACAAAATCGCACATATAACGAACGTCCTTGAGCGCTGCCGATCGGTTACAGCGAATAGATGGCGTGAATCCGGCGCCCCGACGCGAGGTAACAATGGGCTCCGGTCCCTTTCTGTCTGTTTTAACAAACCTCCTCGCAAGCGAGACACCCTTTGCGCGCCGACGCGCGCTGCCTATGAGTGTCGGTGTGTGGATGGTTTTCAAGGCCAGACTGAAGCCCCTCCACGCAACTCCGCTCCCCTCTTCCTTTGCCATTCCCTCGTCTTCGCCTGTCACCATGGCGCCCGCCGCCGGAATAGTCTTCGATGTTTCGTTTCGTGGCTGTTCCATTGAGCGGCCATGCCAAGGGCCAGGCCTCTCCATACGCTAGCGGTTGTACTGTTTGCACGGGCAGACTGATTGCGCAGCGCGCGCGTGCCACTGCATTCAGTACGGCCGTGACGGTTGGTGGCCTCCGAGATTACCCCTGCGGGCCTGTTTTCGCAGAGGTGATCTCGGAGGCCATGGGCGATTGAAAGCAACTATAATAGGAGCCAACAGGTGGCAGCACTGACGCTCAGGGATGCCTCTCATTGGTCTCCCCGCTGCATACCATGCCCCGCTGTGTGTCCGGTCCATCCCGTCCCATTCCTTTAGCACTTCCTCGCAAGTTGATTGTCGCATGTGCGCGTTCGCTCCATCAGTTGTGGCGTTTTGTTCTCACTTTCGTGGGTGTGGTGTGAGCACTTCGTCTGTCGGGCCTGAGTCTTATAATTTGGGATGGCGGACGGGAATTCCCTGCCTCCAGCGGTCACGAAACGAAAAGCGCTGGACATGGCAACGAAGCGAGCAATTGTGACGGAACTGTCCCAAGGTGCTAAAAATTGCGAGCTGGTGAAGAAGTATAACGTGTCGAAATCAACCATCTCGACAATTCTAAAGAATAAGAAAAAGATCAGCAGCTCCGACGCCAACACAGCGGACAGAAAGCGCCTGCGGAAGGCCACCTATGCGGACGTAGAGGATGCGCTGCTCAAGTGGTTCATGGACGCATGGGCTCGCAACATTCCAATAAGTGGACCAATAATGCTGGGCAAAGCCAAGGACTTCGCATTCCAGCTAGATTTTCCAGACTTCTGCCTAGGCAATGGCTGGCTACATCACTTCAAAGTGCGGCATGGGATTGTTTTTAAATCGATTGTCGGTGAGGCGCGTTCGGTAAGTGACCAGGACGTTGCCGATTGGCTTGCAACAAACCGAGCCATTATTGCAAGCTACGCGGAGCAAGATTTGTATAACGCAAATGAAACTGCATTATTTTATCAGATGCTGCCAGACAAGACGCATGCCATGAAAGGGGAGTCATGCGCTGGCGGTAAACACAGTAAAGTGCGCATTACAGTTCTTCTGTGCACTAATAGAAAATGGCAGCGACCGGCGCATGCCTTTTGTAATCTGAAAGTCCAACAAGCCACGTTGCTTTCGGAACCATGTACCGGTGCACTATAGGCACAATACTAAGTCCTGGATGACACGCGATTTTTATTCGCAGAGTGGCTGGGCGAGTTTGACCGTGACATGCAGAGGCAAAGGAGGCGCGTGCTGCTGTTGCTCAACAACTGCTCAGCGCACCACATGCAAACGTCTCTGACGACAGTGACTGTACTTTTCCTGCCGCCCAATACCACTTCGAAAGTGCAGCCTCTTGATTTGGGTATAATTCGCTCCTTCAAGGCATTGTATAAGCACCGCATTGTGGAGCGCTTGTTCATTGCTGTTGACTGTCCGGCTGCTAACTTGCCGCTCCAAGTTTCATTGTATTCCGCCCTTGAAATGGCGACGGCGGCCTGG
Organism: Amblyomma maculatum; assembly: GCF_055883805.1. NCBI lineage: Eukaryota > Metazoa > Arthropoda > Arachnida > Ixodida > Ixodidae > Amblyomma > Amblyomma maculatum. The sequence goes on along the minus strand of NC_139348.1, from coordinate 48,485,796 downwards.
GCGGAGGTGACAGCCGCTTGCGTGCAGAACTGTTTCCGCAGACCAGCTTCGTCAACGCAGTGCCGGATGTCGGGCCTGATGCCTCCAATGATGATCATTCCGGCGGCGATTTGCGGCAGCGCGTCGTCGGCTCCGACATGGGAGGCCGGGACATTGGATGGGACGATTTTATTTCTGCGGATCAAGACACGGATATTGCGGAATCGTGCACGGACGAGCGCATCGTTTCTGAAGTGCGGGCCGAGAGCAACGCAGAAGAATCGGATGAAGATGAAACGTCTGAGCCAGCACCCGTAAGCACATCTGTAGCAATGGGCTACATAGAGGGCCTCAGGCAACTTGTCGATGCCAAGGGACTCGGTGAAAAGCATACTTGTTATTGAAATAAACTGGAGACCGCCCTCATCGCATCTGCACTGCAGAAACAGACGAGCATCTCAGACTTTTTTGCTAAGAAATAAATTTCGTGTTTTGACCGTCGACATTTTTTTTTTTTTAGTTTGTGGTCCAGTTACTACGAACTTCGGGACATAAAGAACGGATACCGTGTGACGCTCAGGTTCGTTATAAGCGGGCTCGACTGTAGCATTTATACTGCCTTTGATTTTATTTTTTTTCACACCACAAAAAAGCTGGCACCCCCAAGTGGAGGAGTGAAGTGAATATATCACCTCCACCCGTAACATCTTTGGTGGAGGTGATATCTTCGATCCCGTGCAACAAGCTAGATCTCCACAGTGGCCACCACAGTACCGCTACCATGTCTACAGACCCATCTGTCGTCATGGGTCAATCAAGGTTATAAAAAAACTGCTGGAGTGGAAGTCGCCTATACCAGCCAATCGGCTGGGGCGACGCCTGCGGCAGCTATCTTGAAAGGTGCAAGAAGTGGCCAAGTGCTGGGAAGAGCTGTTCACCGGCGTTACCGGAGTGTTTCAAATGTTTAAAGGATATTTAAGTTCTGATGCAATGTTTTGGGCTATCAGAGAAGCCATATCAGACATCGATGAATCCGTTTGAACCACCTGGATGTTTAAAGATCACGATGATATACGATGATATCATATCACGATGATATGATATACGAATCCAGGAGAAGGAATGGGGTCACTCTCATAGTGAACAGAACAATGGGCAAAGCAGTGCTCGGGTACAACCACAAAAACAACCGAATGATTTCACTTCGGATCCAAGGTTACCCTTTCAACATAACAGTTATCCAAGTCTATGCACCACCACTACTGCTGAAGAAGCTGACGAGAGATTTTATGCTGACCTGCAATGCCTTTTAGACCACACTCTATCATCAGACGTCCTTTTTCTCATAGGAGACTGGAATGCTAAGGTGGGGAGTGAAAAAATATCCGGAATTACAGGGAAGTTCGGTCTTGGTGAGTCAAATGAAGCTGGGCAGAGGCTATTAGAGTCTTGTCGAGAAAACAACCTGACCATAGCGAATACTCATTTTCAACAGCACAAGAGGTGCCTGTACACATGAACTTCACCGGACAGTCTGTACAGGAATCAGGTTGATTATATTCTTTGCCGGCAGAGATGAAGAAGCGCTATACAAGCAGCAAAAACAAGGTCTGGGGCCGATTGTGGCACCAATCATCAACTTCTTGTTGCCAAATTTAAGCTTCGATTGAGGAAAACGCAGAAAACTAGAAGGCCTTTCAGGTATGATCTGGATCGAATTCCATCAGAATACGCTGTGGAAGTGAGGAATTGATTTCAAGAATTAGATCTAGAAGACAGAGAGTCTGAAGAGATGTGGGCTGATGTTCGTGATATAATACAAGAAGTTGCTACTAAGGTAGTTCCAAAGCAAAAGAAATGCAAGAAAGCAAACTGAGATGCTTTGCAAATAGCTGAGGAAAGGGGGATGGCAAAAGTTATGGGGGAAAGAGAAAGATACAAGGTTCTCAATGCGGATTTTCAGAAAATAGCAAGGAGAGATAACAATGCCTTCCTGAAGATACAGTGCCAAGCAGTTGAGGACAACAGCCAATTAAGGAACACAAGAGCTCTGTATAAGACAATCAAAGATATCAAAGGAAGCTTCCGTGCTAAGCTGGGCGTGATAAAGGACAAACGAGGCAAGGACCTCACTGAAGCCTCAGAGATAAAGAAGAGGTGGCAGGAATACACAGAAGAACTGTACAAGAAGGAGCCGAATGTGCAAACCCAACATAAGACAGTGGTGATTACTGATCTCAAGCCGGGCATCCTGAAGAGTGAAGTTGAATGGGCCTTAGCCAGCCTTGCTAAGAACTAAGCTAGCGGAATTGATGGCATTCCAGCCGAGTTGCTTCAAAACCTCAAACATGACGCTGTTAACGTTCTGTCTACATTATGTCAGCAAATTTGGACAACCCTGCAGTGGCCACAGGATTGGAGGAGGTAGTTTACATCCCTATTCCAAAGAAAGGCAGTGCCAAAGATTGTTCCAACTACCGCAAGATCGCGCTTATTTCACATGCTAGCAAGGTGATGAAAATCCTCCAAGGTAGGCTGCAGCAGTATGTGGATCGGGAGTTTCCGGACGTGCAAGCTGGGTTTCGCAAGGGCAGAGGAACTAGAGACCAGATTGCCAACCTTTGCTGGATCATGGAAAAAGGAAGAGAGTTCCAGAAACCCATCTACTTCTGCTTTATTGATTATGCGAAAGCATTTGACTGCGTAGATCACAGCAGATTGTGGCAAGCTCTCCAAGACATGGGAGTTCCAAACCACCTCATTTGTCTCCTCAAGACGGCACAGTCAGAACTGGGCGTGGTCTTACTGATTGGTTTCCGATTTTAAAAGGAGTGAGACAAGGCTGCATACTGTCGCCCTGCCTATTTAACCTATATGCTGAGTGCATCATGAGGAAGGCCAGTCTGGATGGGTCTTCAGCTGGAGTGAAGATTGCTGGAAAACGTATCAACAACCTTAGATATGCGGATAATACCACGTTAATGGCAGACAGCGAAGTGGAACTCAAGGGACTTCTGATGCGCGTACAAGAAAGAGTGAGAAGTTTGGGCTTAAACTGAACCTTAAAAAGACAAAGATCATGGCATCTTGCCCTATCAAGTTCTGGAGCATCAAGGGACAAGAAGTGGAAGCTGTGACAGATTTTCTCTTCTTGGGCTCCAAGATTACCCAGGAAAGAGACTGCAGCCATGAAATTAGGAGACGCCTGCTTCTGGGAAAGAGAGCCATGGCTAGCCTTGACCGCCTAGTAAACAGCAGAGACATTAGTCTGCCGAAGAAGGTCCGTATAACTCGTGCTATGGTCTTTCCAGTTGTGATGTATGGATGCGAGAGTTGGACTGTGAAGAAGGCTGACCGCCGAAGAATTGACTTGTTTGAATTGTGGTGCTGGTGGAGACTCTTGAGAGTTCTTTGGACTGCCAGAAAATCAAATCAGTCGATATCGTCAACCATAAACCCTGACTGCTCATTGGAGGGTTAAAGCTCAGCTACTTTGGTCATCTGATGAAGAGAGAGGAGTCACCGGAGAAAGATTTGATGTTGGGAAAGGTTGAGGGTCACCGGAGAAGGGGTAGGCAGCGAACGTGATGGTTAGATGGCATCCTCGAGGCGCTGCAGATGAAGTTATGTGATGTTAGGAAGATAGTGAGAGACCGAAAAGTGTGGCGTGATATGGTCCATAGGGTCACGAAGAGTCGGACAAAACTGAATGACTGAACTGAACTGAATTAGCTAGATGAATAAAAATTGAAATGTATGCTATACTTTCAAGTCATATATCATAATGCAGCTTATATAGAGCACGATTGCACTAAACTAATGTCATTGCACTATGCATAGTAAAGTAAATAAATTATTAAAATGCAAGAATTCCTACTCTGCTTAAGTGTAAACAAGATATGGTTTCCTCTTCAGAATATATCAAGGGTGATATAATTGTCTTTGGAGAAGGCACACCTTACAGTGCATGGCGCAGAGTTTGATGTATCGAACTACCAGTGAAATTGGAGTTCGATATAAGAAGCAGCTTTCCTATACCTTTACATTGGATTTTCGAGGTGATATTCCGTGAGTTTGAATTACCTGGGTTCAATATATCCGAGTTCGACTGTACTTCAATATTTTTGTAGCGAGAGATACATTGACCAGTGTCGCCATTTCGCCGTACCTGTCCGTGCCTGCTCGGTGCCTGTCCAAAAAGTGAAGAAAGAAAAGAAAATGAAGAAGAGAAGAAAGACGACAGATAATTCAGTAGTTGGTAGAGGTAAACGACAAAAGCGAGTTGTTAGGACAGAAGGTTCTTTCGAATATTTTGACAGCGGTGTATCCCGGAGTTCAACGTAGAGATGATGTCATACCACCAGAAGTCTTCTACACCTGAGGGGGAATGGTAAATGACGAGAGGAAAGGGGTGCTCATACATGAAGGAACTACCCTATGGCATAAAGTTGAAATCATAGAGTAAACTACTATGTGCAAAAGCCATGTCTTAACTTTCAAACCGAACCTAACCATAGCCAAGCTAATTTCTCTTGTGTAACTCGAGATTTAACCACAAGCTAAACAACAGTTTTTTTATTCAAATGCATGCCACCTCATTCTGTTATTTTGCATCCCTCATAGCTGATTTCACTCTCGGACTTTATCTCCACATCCCGTATATACCATACTTACCCCGCTTGACCAGAGTGTGTGGTATGTGGATATTTTGAATGTTTGTTGGGTTCTGAATGACTACCAATCACAAATTTCAGATAACCTAGAAAATAACAGTGCGTGAATGAGTCGTGGCCCTAGTGATGCTAACTCACTTTCTAGAACCTATGATGAAAGAGTGCCCATGTTGAAACTCACGAATGTGAAAACAAAGTGAAGCGTGCTACTTCACATGTCCGGTGCTGTTTGAGCAACATGGTGCTTAGTGGCTCAGTGAGACCAGTCAAGGTAACTGGCAGCAGCTACTGCATTCTTTTCTGTATGAACAGAGCTAGGGTAGTAGTGTAGGTGAACATAATCTCACAATGCGGTTTCCCAATGCTGGATTTAGCAAGATCACAAACACAAGGAGTATCACGTCTAAGAGATCTTGTTAGTTGAGAGTAACACAAAATTCGCACGAGCTACAAGCGTTTGTTCTTGCAAGCAACCAAAAGGTTGAAGAGCCACTTAATGCAGAAGGGCAACATACATTAGTCTTGCTCCATGCTGCTGTCCCTAGTTTTCATCTTTATGTGGATATTTTGAATGTTTGTTGGGTTCTGAATGACTAGCAATCACAAATTTCAGATAACCTAGAAAATAACAGTGCGTGAATGAGTCGTGGCCCTAGTGATGCTAACTCGCTTTCTAGAACCGATGATGAAAGAGTGCCCATGTTGAAACTCACGAATGTGAAAACAAAGTGAAGCGTGCTACTTCACATGTCCGGTGCTGTTTGAGCAACATGGTGCTTAGTGGCTCAGTGAGACCAGTCAAGGTAACTGGCAGCAGCTACTGCATTCTTTTCTGTATGAACAGAGATAGGGTAGTAGTGTAGGTGAACATAATCTCACAAACCGGTTTCCCAATGCTGGATTTAACAAGATCACAAACACAAGGAGTATCACGTCTAAGAGATCTTGTTAGTTGAGAGTAACACACAATTCGCACGAGCTACAAGCGTTTGTTCTTGCACTATTTGTTCTTGCAAGCAACCAAAAGGTTGAAGAGCCACTTAATGCAGAAGGGCAACATACATTAGTCTTGCTCCATGCTGCTGTCTTGCCGAAATATCGGGAATTATGCTCCAAAACGCAGGCAGTGCTGCAGCCTCTCCACTGATGTCATGTGCATCATGATGCTTATCCATAAACCTCCACTGTCAACAGAAGCGCTACCTACAATCCACAATTTTATCTGCTTTTCAAAGGAGCAAAGGGAAGTCATCACTAATTACGGTGTTCACACAATCTCACTTACCTCAGAAGGTGATGTCAGTTCTTCTGACGATGCTGTTCCTGATACTGGGGACGTCAGTACGGCCGCTGCACGCAAAGCTGGCATTGCTCCTCTTGCTGATGTCCGGGTAACTCGACCAGTCTGCTGCTTGCCCCTCGTACACTGTTTCGCCGCATTTCGCACAACCTCGTACGGTGGCTGGTGGATGGCAACGCTTGTGAAGATAAAGTTGTCGGCTGTCAGCGGTAGCTTGGGATTTTGTGCCACTGAAAGAAATGAGGAAAGGCACAGCCCACCCCTCTTTCATAGGCACACGTTGAATAAACCTCGTTTGGCTAAAACTGTATTTCAAATAATGAACTTGGCTCGCCTTTAATGTTTTTGTTTTTTCTCAGTCTGAACTAAAATGTTTGAGCCTTTACCACAAGCACCCAGAATAGATCTTGTCTAGACATCATCTCTGGATAGAACATACCGTACTTATACGATTGTAAGTCGACTCAAATGTAAGTCACCCCCAAATCGCATGCCCCGAAAAAAAAACAAAAAAAACGCGGTGGATGCTCTCGACAAGAAAAATGTATTGCCTGGCTGTGCGAATCCCTTCCACTTCTAATCACATATTTCAGAAAATATACGTCGCAAGCTTGGCGGTCTCCAGCTCTGGGTAGCATACCAACTGCATCCCTTGGAATCCTCTTCACTTGGCTACCACCGCCACTCCCGCATAACCCATTTAATACCTTCAAACTTGCAGCCCCCAGCGCAGTTGTTACTTCGGCATAAATGATAGCCACCTCCTTGAACACTGCGCGGAACAAGCACCGAATGCTTTTTTGGCTGGAGAGCCCCTGACAATGCATGTAACCAGCCGTAAAATCAAAAGTGCGAAAACGCAATGAGCACGAACTCAACAAATGATCGGTGTCAGCTCTTCCACAAACCATTGACACTCCGTGGAAATGCTCGTGTCACGTGACCCGACGCGACTAACGTCCCAAGAGGGAGTGTCATCGCGATTTTAACAGTGCCTCTTCCGTAAACTATCAACACTCCTGCAGCTACAGTTTGTGCTGCGCAATAAAAGTTAAAAAAGAAAAATTCTTCCCGAGAGACACACACAGTAACTGAATGTTGCACTTAAAGCCGTAGAGCAAACAAATTTGCCGTAGCCTCCCTCATATGGTTTGTTTTGCTCTTGTTAACAGTACCATGCTTTGGTTTCGATTGTAAGTCGAACCCTCAACTTTGCATTTTCGAATTTTAAAAAAGAGGTTGACTTACAATCGTGTAAGTATGGTATAGAGTGATATCAAATGCGCTGACTACACAAGATAAATACTGCCGCGAAACCTTCAAAACTGAGTTTTTTAACAGCTGCTGGCATGTGCCCTTATCACTGTGATTCTGGCATGCGTATCAATTCTGTATTCTTGGTTTATTAATGCTCAATGTCACGAGATGCACCTTTATCAGTTTCTTTGTCTAGCAACATGTGACGAGATCTGTTTCAATGATTCCGACCAGTCGCGTATGTTTCTACTATGTTCCAGGTTGTGCTAGTAACAGTTTACAACATTATCTAGAGGGTTTGGAGTAGCCTTTAAATTGAGCGTTGATGTGTGCGACAGGCATTTCTTGTGGACGAATTTGAAAGTGAAGCATCGACCACCGAGAAGACTGACACCCGGATGCGCCACTACGAGCGACCACTTCAACCGGACTACTCAAGCCCCAAGCCCCCACCCCAGCGCATCTGCAAGCGGAGAGAACCTTCGGCACCTCATCCGGGAGATCGTGCAGGAGGAGTTCCGTGGATTGCAGCCATCATCGCAACAACCTCAGGTGGCAATGCTCGAGGATGTCGTCCGAGAAGAAGTCAAGCAGGCACTCGGTGTTTCTCAAGTGACCGCTTCGACTGCTTCAGTGCAAGAAGCAGCAGCCATGAACTATGCTGCTGCATTATGTCGTCATGCACCCTGACGTGACTTTCCAAGCCCTTGCCGCTACCATCCTATTCCTAAAAGCTGCCCTTTGGCCCCCCTCCGCCAAACCTACCAACGACCACCAAGCCCCAGGAAGTGCGACACTTGGAGGACTGTGAACAGCTGGCTATTATGCTTCCACTGCGGTGAGGCCAGCCACATTCTACACCACTGCTCATACCGACGAATCGCCTTCCACGGATTTGCAGTCGACGCCCCACGACCCCATTCTAGCGAGCGACCACACAAAATCGACTACCTGCGGAGGGGAGAGTACGCATCGTCAAGTCATCTGCCACGCTCACCATTGCCGTTCAAGGCCCACTTTGAGTCTCCAGGCCAGAGCTATGTACCAGGAAGGCCCCTTAGCCCACGCAGGGGAACTAATTAGAGCAACCTTTGGAGGTGAGGTTGCTCAACGGCGAAAAGACGAAAATCCTCCACCGCCGACGACACAGACATTTCACCGCCGCTCCACACGACGACATCGACGATAACACAACCAGAGTGCAAGCCGACACCGCTGCCCAGCGAAGTAACAACGGTATGCCCCGGCCGTGACCTGAAGAAACGACGGAGCTGAGATCGGACACCAAGACCCACGTGCAATGCGACAACCCGAACAAGCGACCTTGAAGTCGCAGTGATTGCCCTAGTAGACACCGAAGCTGACTATTCAGTCATTAGTGAACCGTTAGCCTCCCAGCTAAGGAAAGTTACGACCGCTTGGGATGGCCCGCTTATTCACACCGCAAGTGGTAACCTGATTACTCCATCGTGACGATGCACTGCAAGAATAACTGTAAATGGGTGTATTTACCCCACCAGCTTTGTGGTCATGCAGCAGTGTGCCCACGACGTGATTTTAGGCATAGACTTCCTAAATGAATAAAGCGCTATCAAGGACCTGCAATCAAAGCTCATTAAGCTCTCTGCAGACAAAGCGATACATGCTACGACAACTGACGCAACACGTCGCTCTAAACATCCTAGACACAGAATTGACCGTGCCACCCCGATCAAGCATCGTAGTCTGCGTGGGTAGCGCAGACATCGAAACCGCTGAAGGCATTGTCGAAGGAAATACGCAATTGCTCTTGGAACGAGGTATCGGGGTCGCAAGAGGCATCGCAAAATTCTGGTGCTGGTAACGAACTTCACCGAAGAATACCGGCATCTCAACAAAGCACGACGATCGCATTTGTCGACAAATTAGCGGACCTCCAAGATGTATCCGCCCTCCATGGCCAACTCCTCATAGACGCACCTGACCAATTTCGTCAGCCCACATTTGACATCAACCCAGCATTACCCCCAGCAGATCAGCAACAATGAGTGCTTCTCGTCATCATCGAAGGTACAACAAACACCACTGGCCAAGCACCGTATTATAACAGATGAACATGCCCGCATTCTGCGCCTAACCTCTACTGCGTATCTTCGTGAGAACACCAAGCCATCCACGAGAAAGTCGATGAAACGCTCCGTGCCGACATTATCCAGCCATCAAACAGCCCCTGGGTGGCCCCAGTCGTTCTGGCGAAGAAGAGACGGGAAACTTCGCTTCTGCGTCGATTACCGCCGACAACAGCATAACGAAGAAAGATGTTTAACCTCTTTCTCGCATCGGCGACACTTTCGACTGGCTCTGCAATGAGAGGTAATTCTCATCAAAGGACCTGAAGAGCGGATATTGGCAAATTGAGGTCGACAAAAGAGATCGCTAGAAGACCGCATTCATCACACCGGACGGATTTTTCGAGTTCAAGGTGATGCCATTTGGCCTCTGCTCTGCATAAGCGACGTTTCAACGAGTAATGAACACTGTGCTGGCGAGCTTGCGGTGGAAGATTTGTCTGATATACTTGGATGATGTTGTCCTTTCCTCTAGCTATGAAGATCACCTAAAAGGCTTCCGACAGTGCTAGAAGCTATCAAGTCATCAGGGCTAACCTTGAAAGCGGAGAAATGCCACTTTGCCTAAGAGGAACTGCGGTTCCTGGGTCAAATGGTTAGCAAGGATGGTGTTCGCCCTGACCCTGAGAAAACGGCTGCGATCACGCACTTTCCACTGCCCATTAACAAGAAAGTCATGCGCAGGTTCCTTGGGCTGCGCACTTATTTTCGACTATTTGTCAGGAACTTTTCACACCTTGCCGAGCCGTTTACACAGCTTATAAAGAGTGACGTAGCTCGTAGCTTTTCGATGGGAAGCACCGCAAGAAGCCTTCGCTGAACTTAAGACGCCTAGTCTCCTCCTGTCCTTGGACACTTTGATGAAAATGCCAAGACTGAAATTCACACCGACGCAAGCAGTTTGGGCCTAGGCACTGTTCTCATTCAAAAGAGTGCCGGACAGGAGAAAGTTTGCGCCTAGGCTAGCCGTTTCCTGTCGAAAGCTGAATCCAATTAATCGACCCAAAAAATTCACACAAAAAAAATTTCACCCATATTTGTATGAGAACCACTCAGGGTTGTGAGCGATCACCACGCTCTCTGCTGGCTTGCTAACCTAAAAAATTCTTCAGGCTGCCTTGCGCGATGGAGCCTGCGCCTTCAAGAATTCGACATCACAGTTGCCTACAAGTCCGGCCGCAAGCACTCCGATGTCGACTGCTTGTAACGAGCCCCCGTTGATGTGCCACAAAAAGAAGACGACGAAGACACCTTTTTGGAACCAGTAAGTACCAGCAGTTTCGCAGAACAACAGCAATCAGATCCTGCGCTGAAAGCACTTGCCGATTACTTAGAAGGAAAGACCGCTTCCCCTCCCGCTGTGTTCAAGCGTCAGCTGTCCTCCTTTGTGTTAGAAAACGATGTCCTTGTGAAGAACTTCGCATCCAACAGGACTGCACACCTTCTTGTTGTGCCTGTAAACCTGAGAGACAAAATTCTACAAGAGTGTCATGATGAGCCAACGGCAGGACATCTCGGCCTTGCAAGCACATTGCATTGAATCCGGGAGAAGTATTATTGGCCACGATTAGCTGCCGATGTCGCCCATTATGTCAAAATGTGCCGTGAGTGCCAGCGACGCAAGACACCTCCGACGAGACCTGATGGTCTACTAAACCCGATACCACCCCCAACTAAGCCTTATCAACAATTAGGAATGAACCTCCTTGGACCCTTCCCAACTTCATTGACGGGAAACAAGTGGATCATAGTGGCTACTGATTACATGGCCCGTTTTGCCGAAGCCAAAGCCCTACCTAACGGTTCCACTGTGGAAGTCGCAAGTTTTTCGTCGACCAAATCCTCCTACGACACGGCGCCCTAGAAGTTCTCATCACGGACAGGGGAACAGATTTTACGGCAGAGTTCATTCAAGCCATCCTGAAGTACAGCCAGACAAGTCCCCGGAGGATAACTGCCTACCATCTCCAGACCAACGGACTTAAGGAGCGAATCAACAAAATGATCACAGACATGATCGCCATATACATGGACGTCGAACACAATACCTGGGACGACATCCTGCCGTACGTGATCTTCGCGTATTACACGGCAGTCCAGAGACGACCAGAGCAACCCCTTTCAAGCTTCTGTACGACAGGGAGCCGATGACGACGCTGGACACAATTCTGCCGCACGTAACCAACGAGGCCAACCTTGACGTCGCCGCTTACCTGCAGCGTGCAGAGGAAGCCCGACGGCTTGCATGGCTGCATATTAAAGACCAACACCGCACCGACAGCCAACGATACAACTTACGACGATGCCACACAGAGTACAATCCAGGAGACCAAGTGCGGGTTTGGACACTGATTCGGCGTCGCAGACTAAGTGAAAAGTTGTTGCAGCGATATTTTGGGCCGTACAAAATCATTTGCCGCGTCGGACTATGAAGTCATTCCCGACGGTATCTCAGCATCACAACGGGGACGCGCACGCCCAGAAATCATACACATTGTAGGACCAAAGGCATATGTGCATTAAAGAATCTGTGGTGTTTAAACTTTGTAGTGTTTATGTTTAAGTTGCTTTGCTTTGGAACATCGAAGCAATGTTTTTTAGTTCAGTTCAGTCGTTCAGTCGTGTTCGACTCTTCGTGACCCTATGGACCATGTCACACCACACTTTCCGGTCTCTCACTATCTTCCTAACATCACATAACTTCATCTGCACTGCTTCGAGGATGCCATCTAACCACCGCGTTCGCTGCCTACCCCTTCGCCGGCGACCCTCAACCTTTCCCAACATCAAATCTTTCTCCAGCGACTCCTCTCTTCTCATCAGATGACCAAAGTAGCTGAGCTTTAACTTTAGAATTTGACCCTGCAATGAGCAGTCAGGGTTTATGGTGTCGACAATATCGACTGATATCGACAATATCGACTTCTGGCAGTCCAAGAAACCCTCAAGAGTCTTCGCCAGCACCACAATTCAAACGTGTCAATTCTTCGGCGGTCAGCCTTTTTCACAGTCCAACTCTCGCATCCATACATCACAACTGGAAGGACCATAGCACGAGTTATACGGATCTTGGTTGGCAGACTAATGTCTCTGCTCTTTACTAGACGGTCAAGGCTAACCATTGCTCTCTTTCCCAGAATGTTTTTTTAAGGGGGGAGTAATGCCGCGAAACCTTCAAAACTGTATTTGTAGTTTTTAACAGCCGCCGGCATGCGGCCTTATCACTGTAATTCTGGCACGTGTATCTTTTATGTATTCTTTGTTTGTTAATGCTCAATGTCGCGAGATGCACCTTTATCAGTTTTTGTCGAGCGAATGTGCCGAGACCTGTCTCGAAGATTCCGACCAGTCGCTAATGTTTGTTAATGTTCCAGGTTGTGCTAGTAACAGTATGTGATGTTATCTAGATGGTTCGGAGCAGCCTTTATTTAGAGCGCTGATGTGTGCGACAGGCATTTCTTAGCTCAACGATCGACAAGCACGACGAGTTTCTTGCTATCGCCGCTGGCGAGTTGCTTAGTTTTTTAGTCAGCCCAATAAAGAGTTTCTTCAGTGCAATCACCGACTCTTCACTTGTGTCAACGGCTTTGCCACCACCACGTGACAATATGGTATACAGTGATACCGGATGCATTGACATTACACCAGATGACTAACTTTTGAAACTAAACTTCCATTTGCAATTTTGCACATTGCATAATCATTTTTCAGTCTTTCTTTAACATATTGTTTTTACATTTGTACCGCTTCCTTTCACAATAAAGCACTTGACATCAGCCTTCATATGTTCAATACTTTTACAAGAGCTGCTCGTACATTAAAAATGGCAAGATTATCATGAATCAAGGAAACGGAGGCACGAAAAACATTATATGCAAAGAAGCAGAAAAGAACATTCAGACACAAACATCCTTCCTCATCTTGACTCTCATTAGAAATATACGTATAACAAGCAGTGGACATTCACTCCGCATGTATATGTGCAATTCAGCATTCTGAGCACATTCTGCAATGGCAATGTATTTTATAGCCCTCCAGAAACTGAGAGCCACTGGCAGGGCTTATTCATCTACATGCAGGTGGTCAGTAAAATACAGTACACTCATCAGACATCAGTGTACATTTTTACATCTTAAAGGTCGAACTTTTGTTTAAAATTAAAGACATCATTAAAAGCAAGTGAAAAATCATTATTTAAACTTGGACTGTAACCACGAAAGGGCAGTATTTCTGACGTACATGTCACAAGTAGCTGGTTATTAAGTAATTCTGCAGTATATACAGTATGGCATAGGTTAAATACACAAACCAAGAATGCAGTTAGGGAATTAGTACAGTTTCAAGGCAGTGATTCATGACATGCTGTTAGGCTCTACGCCCCGACCAGCTACCTTAGGACGTAGAATTTTCCCTCTACGTAACGACAGTTGTGGAGCCATAAAAACTATCATTAAAACCGTGAGTAAGCAGCACAGAAAAATTATGCTGTGGCTTAGTGATGGTTAAGTGGAATTTTTACAACTGCTCTAGGATACAGACCACATGATGTGTGGTAAACGCTAAAGGCAACCAGGTCATGGACAACTAAGACGACTCACTTTTGTAAATAAACTTCCATTTGCATTTTTGCAGCACGAAGTGATCATATTAAAGATTTTTTTATTTTTTCTGTCTGTTACAAATATCATCTTAATATGAGCACTCACCTGTTAATTACTGCTACATGAGCTGCTTGTATTAAAAAATCACCAAGATAAGCTCTACATTATTTCTAGCTGAAAAAGGACGCAATGAATTTCACACCGAAAGAAAAAACACTGAAATAAAATGAAGTGCCCCGAATCTTTGAAAAATAGTAATTGAAATGACCGACCCCTACTTCAGCCGAATTTCACTGGCCACCCGTTTGTTTCCATTTAATAAACATGCTTCACTGAAGGCGTCCATCAAGGGAAGACGAGTTCAGCACATTTAGATTTAGGTGGCTATGTTTTTGTACTTCTATTCTTCCCACTTCTCCACTAGTCCCTTAAACAAATGTTAACTTTAGAATAATGAACACACTAAGGCAGACTACGAAGAAATGAACAATAAACACTTCCAAATATGAGGAAAAGTCCAAACTTACAGTATACACAAACTTCAGGCCTTGACCTCTGCAAGAAAAAAAAGTAAAAAATATTGGCTTTTAGGCAGCAGTCTTTTGACACAGTTGGTGCCCAATTGACAAGTTTGTATGAACATTTCCAGCAAAAACCAGCCTAATCATAAACTTTCACCACAAACAGCTGGTGGGTAGTTCACCAACATCATCTCCCTGCTCGATGAAAAAAATTAAGGCATGTATTCAGACACTGTAGTTTAGAAAATAGTCACAACAGACAACAAGAAGTCCACTTTAGCAAAACCTTTTCATGATCATTACTGCCCAAGATATGTTTACTGCAGGCTGAAAGCCTTATTCAAAGACCTCCAATTAATTTTATATGGCACTGAAATATTCAAAAATAAATTGGAATGACACTTTCAGTGAAGCTGGTACCTTCTGTACTACTTGCTTCATCCCACAGTGGGATGACCATATTTAAGCAAATTATGGCTCGTATGCCGCTTATTTCCTGAGAAGACACTCTGCAGTGAAACTGATATTATCCCTCCACATGTCAACAAAATATTTTTCCAGGGTTTATTCAATGAAATTTCAACGACCTGGGGTTCTTTAATGTGCACTGACATTGCATAGTCAACACCATTGAAAAGCAGTTGCCATGGCCATGGTTTGATGCTGATATTCATCACTATAATAACACGTCTAGAAAAGACTCAATCAGGGGAGCAAGAAGCTAGCTTGGGTTTCCTCATAGAAGGCTAAAAGCCCACCCCATGTTTTATTGGCAGCGCGCGCATGGAACAGCTGCAATGCTGGTGGCCTTCTTGTTAATACCAAAACTTTCCATATATGAACACACTCTGAACAAGTCCCCTGCTGCCCACCTCAATGGCCTTACTAAAAAATAAAAAAAGGCGTCATATGTTGAGTGTGTGCAGGCTACAGCTGCAAGGACGGAGGACAATCCTCCATGACCTTTGGGCAAGGAAAGGTGCATATGCCTACAGCATGCATGTCATTATGCAGCTTTTCACAAACTCCTCTTTTATTCACCTCTCTCATAATCCTACGGAATGCTGACCAGGCAGCATGCATGTGAGTTAGGATGTCACAAAGCAATGCTAACGAAAGCAGCAGTGCAGTCACTATAACAACATTCAGGGGGTAACAAAAATTCAAGACAATGCACCTTCCAACACTTACATGCTCGATTAAGGGGGCTCACCAGTGCCAACATCCACAGAAAATACATGGTAACTTTCAGAAGCTCTAGCGTGTCTAAATACAGTTTAATTTTCATGGGGTTTGTGGCTGTGTTTTCTTCTTTAGGGAATAAAGGAAATGTTCAGGCAGATTTTATAGTTCAGCTTTAATTTTATTTTAAATCAAAAATAAATATTCCTAACAAAATTTTTAGGTACATTAGTCTGCCTTGTCATTTCGTAAAAACAAGAATAAATATCAAAATTTCGTCTTCATTTCCTTCCTTTTTCATGATTATTAACCCTCAATTTTTATCCATATTGAACCTTTCATAAGCATTTTACAGGTTCTGAACGTTGTGTATGTATTTTCTGCGGGGAGTCGAAATTCGTGCCAAATTTAACTATTTGCGTCGCAGCTCCATCTGGTGTCCAACTGTTTTGACAATACTACACTCTACCCCTAACCTCTTGCTTGTCAGTGTTTGAGCATGGATATTTTTCTCAGAACTTGGACAAACTTTACTTCTTTTTGTCCTTTTTTCTAGCATGGGTTGTATTTTGAAAGTATTTTTCCTTTTTACTTCTTGCTGGCCCTTGTCCCCGAAGCCAAAAAAAGGAAGTGCGATGGAAGGCTCAGTCAACAAGACCCCTTCCTGTGCCGCTCCATGATATGGCATTTGCACCGAAGTACAAATATGGCTTCTAGTTTTTACCAGGGCTTTATTTATGAAGTGCAACAACTGAAAGCATGCCTTGCTTGGAGATATTTGCACTCCATCTGTCCCTAGTAAAGTTGAAGTTGGTCAGGTCAGTCAGTAGGCCTCTCCTTGAAAAGTTTGTACAAACCAAGAAAGATCGAATATTTTTCAATTCGTCAGTCACCATAGTGTCTTTAGCTGGCAGACAACTTGTATTGCACTGGTGTGTTGAAATATATGCTAGTAGTTTACACGTCTGTTCAGAAGTTGAGGTCAGACATAGCACATAAAAGGGGCTGTCGCATATCTATCGGTATGTGCACATGTTATCAAGATAACTAGTGCACGCAGCGGTATCTTGCTCTGTGGCATGAATAAAACCAAGACAGTTAGCCATAGAAAGTGCTATTGACAAGAATAGAACATTGTTTGTTACAAGAAGGAAGGGTGTAGAAGTACCAGATGCAACCAACACGTGTTGAAGGAGAGGTCCATTGGAGTTGCTTTATGCCATGAGTTGCTAGTACGTTTCCTTAGCCATTGGGTCTCATTGCACCGTGTGTCTAATAGGTTGTGCTGTCAGTTTGTGTTCTTACCGTGTGGGACCATGCTGCATATTCTTTTGCTAAAAGCACAGTCAGTTCTTTTTAAAGTGAAACTTTAACAATGAACTTTGCTATTCTTGTTTTCCTGCATAATATGGGGTCACTGCGCAATATTTTTGAGAAGAAATGCCCACTGCATCCTAAATCACTTTTTTTTTTCAACTTGTTTTGCCAAGTGATAGAATATATATATATATACACACACATACACATAATTAAGGTTGAACAAAGGTTGTAGGCCTATGGGTGAGCACCTAAGTGTGTAGTGCTGTTGAAACAAAGGGCATTTGTAAGTGTGCACGCGATGCCAAAAAATATATGCGCACCTCTTGTGTGTGTGTGTGTGTGTGTGTGTGTGTGTGTGTGTGTGTGTGTGTGTGTGTGTGTGTGTGTGTGTGTGTGTGTGTGTGTGTGGTGTGTGTGGTGTGTGTGTGTGGTGTGTGTGGTGTGTGTGTGTGTGTGTGTGTGTGTGTGTGTGTGTGTGTGTGTGTGTGTGTGTGTGTGTGCGTGTGTGGAGGGAGTCATGCCTTGCAAACCTGTTGTCGGGCTACATGGTTTTTATTTTAGGAAGGATTGCCAAGGAAGTCGTGGGTTTGTGTGTTTGGTGCCGACCATAGTGACTGCAGGCAAACTTATTTCTGACAAGCAGCTAGCAAATAAGTTCTGGTGATACGTGATTAGCAGAAATAGGAGACAATGTAGCGAGGTTTTCTTGTCGTGAAGTTAGCTCTACTAAACTTCATAACAAGAAATGCACCAATTAGCAGCAGCAGCAGCAGCAAGTTCTACTTGACTTGCTTTGGTGAACTGGGAAAGAATGTCAAATTAGCGCATGCACTGCCACTATGTAATGTAACTACAATATGAGCAGCTCCTTGCCATAGGAAAAAAAAAGATCGCTGTCATAGGCTCAGGTTGCACAGAATGTTGTGAGGTCATTGCTAGGACCTGCATAATAAGCCCACATTTGCATACATGTATCATTTCTGTGTATAGCTTGGCACATAATATGCATTGAATGTTGCAACAACTATCTAGAAGCCCCATGTGCAGTGCAGAAATCTGCCACAACCTTGTTGCCATTGTTGCTCACATTTCTTTGAAGCTGCAAATAACCGAAGTGTGGAAGAACAGCATTGTTACCAACCCAATGCAGGTGTGCAGTGACTCAGGTGGATACAAGTGAAGAAAGGGCGGGACAGGAAAGCAAACAAAACGAACTTTTGTTAGCTTTTGTGCCCATGATACGGGAAGTGGGCTCTTCAGCTTTAATCACCTCGCACCCTTTCTCAAACTTCCCCCTTCACACCTCCACACGAAAAGTGAACATCCGCAATTTCAAAGTCATCAGTGTGTAGGATACTGCGGAAGAATCATCTGCACCCACGTCATGTGTAGCTGCATCAGTCTGCCCTGTAGGGACTTTGGAAACGAAACCAAATTTGATAACTGGATTATGATCGCAGTGGAAAAGCTCCAGCCTAACTTGACACCGCACTTCCGCACGTGGATATGAAGGTCGTGGCCCATAAATTAGCCAGCTAGATCACCTGACATGACACCCAAGGACTGCCTTGTGTGGGGTTGCGTAAAGAAGAGTGTATACAGTGCACCAACTTCCTATAAAATAAGAGAAACCTGATGACAATGCCTGAGTAGGTCATAAGAAAAGCAATAGCACATGCGTACACAAGACAGCAGAGCTGTACCTTTGCGCAAGGTGACCATATTCATCATTCTATTTCACTTCTATGTTTACTCCATAAATCTGTCTACACTCGCACTTTACTTCTGCCGCTGCACCTCATCGCAACGCTTACATAATAATCTCTGCTTCAATCGCACATATGGAAATGTTCGTATTTTCAATTTTTGTCTTAACATGCTGATATTACTTCCTTTCGGGATCAGCTTTGAACACCTTTTGTTTGCCCACAATTTGCTTTGTACCATTCCGTTGTATTCCTTTCTCGATATGCCCCCTCACCCAGTGCTCTTTTGGGCCTGTGAGATACGAATAAATAAATAAGCAAATGTTAAGTGAATAAAGAAACTTGTTGAAAATTATATCGACACGAAGTCAAAGAAGTTCAGGACAGCCAGGTGCCATGGCTTCTAATATCGCGCAGCCAAGCCACAAAATGTGACATTATCTTCTTTTTTTTTTAAACAAAAGACAATAACACTTCTCTCATCTGAATCCTTTCCAGACATTCTTTATCACCACTGTGAAACATGGTACGCTTGTGGCAAATTGCATAGTCCTGCACGCTAGCTGGCTGACACCAATAAAGAAACCACTGCCAACGTATCGCCCTACAATTGTAACGGGGCCATCGACTCCCGGCCGCAGCAAATTTTGTTCACTTGGGCCACAGCTGAGAACAGCCCAAACTTAGTGCACGAATCACGCTTTTTTTTGTATTGCGCACACTTTGGAAGTCACCGTGAAGTGTCACCTTTGGACATGACACGCATCCAAGAGCAATCCTATCACTATTTTCTTTTTTCACACAGTAGTGGTGCATTGCTTAGGGTGCTTGACTACTGTGCCCAAGAATGCAGGATCGAATCCCGGCCACGGCGGCCGTTTTCCGATGGAGGCGCCCATGTGCTGCGAGAAGTCAGTGCACGGTAAACAACCATAGGTGGTGGAAATACCGGAGCCCACCACTACGGCATCTCTCATTGCCTGGGTTGCTTTCAGACGTTTAATCCCATAAACCAAACCATCACTAGGGTTTTTACCACCACCACCTCCAACTTGCCAGTTGCATTTTGGTCTAGTCAGCATGATTGCAAAAACTTCTTGAAATAACCAATTATTTAATAACGAAATATTGCCTGAGGTCCTCAACACAGCTGCCAACAATGTGCAATCAATCCTGGTCATCTAAAGTTGAGATGTATTTTTTTTAATACATGGCTGAAGTTAGGTAGGACACCATGTAAATGGCGACAAACTGCAAACAATGGCTAAAAAACGAATTTCTTACTCCAAATCCAGTCAACACTGAAGGCATTGAATTGGCATCGAACATAGGTTCTAGTTAATCTGACCGGGTGTCGCACTTTTTTCTCTAATTTTCCTTCTGATCAGGCAGATCTCTGCCAAAATGTTCACTTAATCAGTGCAGCTGCTGTCCACTGTAAGCAGGCAAGGCAAGGGTGTCAATCCACTGCGGAAAATAGCTCGCAAGTGGCTGAATTTTCATACTCCAAAAGTGACCTCTCCGTCGTGTAAACAATGTAGCCTCAAAGGGGCATCTCATGGCATGCAAAATTATTCAGTTCCCCCTCTGAACCAGTTTTGCATATGTGTTGCATATTTCAAGGGTTCACCCACTGCCTTTATTCTCCCAATTACAGCCACCTCGGTAGCGTTGCAGCTAGCAGACCTCCTGCACCATGCTGCCAAAAGTCGCGTTCGGAAGGGGCGCTAAAATACACAGTGATAAAAAACATGGTGAAGACAGCATTTTGAGCTTGAGATCTTGCACTAGGAATTCCTTTCTTTCCTTTTATCTGGGGGGCTGATTATTAGGGCCCAGACACAATGGTTTGTTTTCCAGTAACGCAAGGCTAATATGGGGCATGGTTCGCTTTACGCTTTTTCAAATATGTTAAAAAATGCCTCACACTTACCTCTTTTAGCTAGTAGAAACCAGCCCTGCTGAGTACTGCTGGCAAAGTAACCTCACAATACCACGGTAATGGAATTTTCGCGCAAAATATGAGAGGGAACATAAGCAGCAAAGGTGACCCAAACAAACTGGAAAACGCTAAAATGATGTGCTACTGGAGAAAAGGTCCATTCTCGCTCCCACCGCGGTCCCCCAGGTTTGGCTGCATAACCATTGAAAGTTCTCTACTTTTAGTACACGGAAGAACTAATACTTTTGTATCACTGTGCAATTTACACACCTGGACGTGGATTAGGTCTTTATAATCCTATTGTGGTGCTTAAGTGCTGCCATCTATCGACAAAAAAATTTCAAATCTGAGTTGCCTTGAAGCTGGTGAGCCTTCTTAAGTGCCTAAATAAGACGACAAATAATTCTGCCAACGGTGCTATGCGCCATAAATGGCACTGTTGACCAGACCAAACTTTTGCAAATTATCACAAATGTTGCCGATGCTGCATAACCTAGCAGCTGTTTAGCGACTATGTTCAAAAACTTGAGAGGAGGTTCAAATCGCAGAACATACTGCTCTTTGTGGACAACAGCAGTGCACATGGCCAAACCAAAAGTATCGGGTCTATCCATTTGGAATTCCTGCTGACCAACACAAGCGTACCCATGAAAAAGGGTGTGATAAAAATATGAAGGTTCTGTACACATGCCACTTGAGACTCATGATCCTATACGCTGATGCCAGAAAGCAGCACTCTGTTATTCTGCTGTCGGCTGTCTTGCTGATATTTCTATCAATGTCGAGAACTGCTTTCGGCACACTGAATTTGCTAAAAGTGATGAAGCGGTTGCCATGGTACAGGACTTGCTGTCCATTGCTGTTTGGGACTAGCACAGCAATTCTGGACATTGTCTGGTTCAAAAGCATTTCAGAGGCTGAAAATACTGCACTGACATGTACAGAGCTCGAGATTATTTAGCAGATTTCTGCTAATCGAAGTCTGATGATGATGCATCGTGTGCACTGCAACAGTTGCACGCAAAACTTGCGCAAGAAGTTGCTGTGCATTCTGTGGCTTAGAGCAGCCGCACAATGCTCTCCCAGATTCTGCATGAAAAAAGAACAATGTGCAAGAGCACATTCACGATTTCTTTAAGTTAGTATTGTAATGGTTTCGACTGGCAGCAGCGTACACGAGGCTTTGAAGAGGTTGATGAAGTGGGGCCGAAGGCCGGTTGGATCCTGAGGGCAGGTTCAGTCGGTGTTCAGACACAGCATACCGTCCTAAAGGTGGATTCACACGGCGGACCAAATCGCGAATCACGCTCACGATTTGCTGTGACGTGACCCTACGTCAGTGATTTACGCTGCTTCGCTTCAGTACGCAAGCAGCAATTCACGATAAGGCCGCGAGTCCTTTTCCCAATTCAGATCCTTCACAGACAAGACATTTTTCATTTATTTATTTATCTCGCGGAATGCTTTCCAGCTATGCTCCCGGTGCCCAAGCATAGACAATGTAACATACATTGCACTAAAACGCTGGAGGAAAGCGAGAAGCGGCTTCAAACGACTGACGGCAGTCGTTCCTATTTTGGAGTCGAACTAGCCTGTTTTTGCCTTCATTCGCAATACATGGTTTTCACAGAAAGCGATACCGAATGCGTGAGTTTTGTGGCTGCACAGAGCAGTCGCTAAGCGCGATCGCTTGCACTGCAGAGAACTGCCTGCGTAGTATATACCACATTGAGCGGAATAGTCACCACAACAATACTTTGGCAAAACTGCGCAGCAGCACTAGCTGCAGGCCGCCGTACTCGCGCATTTCACCCACCGTCCACACATCGTCCATAGTAGGCTACCCTCAATAACAGTGCGCCAGAACAAGGCTCACCTCTCGCGCAATGCTCTGGGAGCAAGAGTAAGTCCGCTCTGTCGTCTGCTATTCTCTCCCAATGTGTGAATGCTCGCCGCGGACGGGCGGACCCCAATCAGAGGTCACGTGACCTATCGCTTCGCTATCCAGTCCGTCGTGTGAATCCACCTTAAAGTTCAGACATTGCACACTGTCCTGATGTTCCAATAGACACTTCACACTTAGTAGAGGTTTTACGGAGCTTATCATAGGAGGTTACGGCCAATTACTGCACCAGGGTGGCCAACTCCTGTTCTGGTGAGGGAGTGCGTTGCCGGAGGTGTTCACCGGCATCAGGTCGCACCCCAAACCTGTGTATGCAATTCCATCAACACGCATTTTTTTTTCCTTTTTTTCATCCGGTGGAGAATTGCGAGGCACCGGGATTTGAGCCCCGGTCCTCTTGCATGCGAGGCGGATGTTCTACCGCTACGCCAACGCTGCCACTTTGTTTAGAGGAAGTATTCAGAGACTTGGAATGGGAGCAGTTAGGGATAAGGGTAGATGGAGAATACCTCAGTAATCTGCGATTTGCTGATGACATTGCCTTGCTAAGCAACTCGGAGGATGAACTGCAAATAATGACTGATGACCTAGACAGGAAAAATAGAAAGGTAGGCTTGAAAATCAATATGCAGAAGACTAAGGTAATGTTCAACAGCCTCGGGAAGGAACAGCAGTTTACATTAGGTAGCGAAATACTGGAAGTAGTCGGCGAATATGTCTACTTAGGACAGGTAGTAACTGCAGATCCGGATCATGAAAAGGAAATAACAAGAAGAATAAGATTGGGATGGAGTGCATTCGGCAAGCACTCGCAGATTATGACTAGCAGCTTACCGGTATCGCTCAAGAGGAAAGTATACAACAGTTGCATCTTACCTGTACTCACCTATGGGGCTGAAACGTGGAGGCTAACCAAGAGGATTCTACAAGAGGGACAACGAAGAGGGCTATGGAACGAAAAATGGCAGGGGTAACATTAAGAGATAGGAAGCGTGCAGATTGGGTCAGAGAAATAACTCAAGTTACCGACATTCTAGTAGAAGTTAAGAAGAAGAAATGGGCATGGGCAGGACATGTAGTGCGAAGAGAGGATAACCGATGGTCGCTGAGGGTAACAAACTGGATTCCAAGGGAAGGAAAGCATAGCAGGGGGCGGCAGAAAGTTAGGTGGGTGGATGAGATTAAGAAGTTCGCAGGGGTCAAGTGGATGCAGCTAGCACAGAACCGGGTTAAGTGGAGAATTATGGGAGAGGCCTTCGCCCTGCAGTGGGTATAATCAGGCTGATGATGATGACTTAATAGAGGTGTCTCGGTCGTCGTCCAGTACTCGTAAAGGCAGTCACCCTGTAACATTGAAACCTCATGTCACTGTTTTCAAATACCAAGCAAGAAGATCCAATCCAAACATCGGCACCCATCCCTACCACAGCCCTTTGTTCTGGGGCACAATGCCAGTGTGACCTATCTTTCTTGCCAGTGTGACCTACCGATGACCACGACGTTGATGGCTGGCTGGCCTCCTTTAAGCATATCAGCATTTACAATTGGTGGGACGATTCCGCTGAACCAAGTAATGTCTATTCTAACTCACCGACTGCAAATCTATGGTTTCGCAACCATGAAGCCGACCTCCTGACAGGGTCTATATTCAAGAAGAGCTTTACAGATGTCTTGGACCATCCTGCGGTACGTAAATTACAAGCCGAACGTCTCCATGCACGGGCTCAGCTTCTGGCAGAAATGTTTACCAGCTACATTCAGGACGTGGTTGAACTCTGCAAGCGTGTCAATCTGTCCATGCCCCAGACCAAAAGAGTCAGACATAGTCTCAAAAGTATCACTGATGACGCGTTCCAAATAATCGTGGCCAGGAATCCAACTTCCATATCCGACGTTACGGCCCTGTGCCAGAGCTTTGACTAGCTACGGAAGCAGCGCGCTTGTATGTGGCAGTCTGGCACACTTGCAGAGGGCATTGCTAGCTTGGCACTTGCTCCATTTTTGCAGACCATGAACGACTTCACCCACAAAGAAGTCGCACACCAGCTGCCCCTGCTACATCCCAATGAGCCGACCGTCTGTCCTTTGTACTTTGTGGTGGCTATCCGACAAGTAATTGAAGAGAAAGCAACCAATGTCTCGCCACTTAATGTTCCCATTGCTCCTGTGCAAACACCATTGATTTACGCTGAAGTACCCGGCAGCACACGGGGTCCACTTCACTTTGTCCTACCACAGATGCCCTACATTTTATGATCTACCTCCACTCATGCCACCTCAGCCTCCCTCAATTCCTCGACAGCGAAGACGCATAACGAACCCATGGCGAACCGTCGATAATCGCCCCATCTACTATGCTTGCGGGCTTCCAGGTCACGTCGCTAGTCTTTGCCATCAGTGTCCGCCTTATCCTGGGAATTATGTGTGAAGTACCACCATAATCCCAAGCCATCCATGTCCATTGTCTCTTCTGGATCGTCTCTACCGTATGCTCAATAAGGGTGGCTAACTAACCACTATTTTCAAAATCCCTGACTTTTCCAGGTTTTCCTTGATTACTTCAAGTCAAATTCCTTTACGAAAGAAGAGGCTCAAAAACGTAGCTGCTGATAACGAGCATAGACGAATAATTCCCAACAAAAAGATATTTATTAATCATATTCTCCAATTTACAATAGTGAAAGACTGCTATTAGTGTAAATGGCAGGTAAAAATATCAGAAGGTTACTGAAAATTAAAAGCGCACCGATGCCAGCCTCAGCAGAGCACTCTAATACTAACAGTTGCAAAATTTCCTATAGGCCGTAGGTATCAAAAAACGACGATTTTGATTCGACACCATTCGGATGTATATAGGCACCAGTGATGCGAGGCACCCTAGATCACGGCCAGTCCAAAGGGAGAGTGTGCTTCTCTAGGCACGATCTCCAAGAGACCAGCTGTGCCCGCGGCCATAAAGGAAACTGTTGATAAATGTGCATTGTTCATAAATGTGCAATCAGCTGGAAAATAAAATTAGTTGAAGGCTTGCAGTAGCAAAAATTTTTAAAGATAACAACCATAGAGTTAATTAAAGGGAGATGTGATCAAAAATCTATTTCCAGAAAAACATTTTCGGAATGTTTATCCTTTCGAGCACCTGTACGCAAATTAATAATGCTGATCTCGGTCAGGAAAAGCAATAAGATCGGCTTTCAAGGAGTCACGGCAGCCACGAAATGCCCCCCGAAAAGAGAAATTTTGTTTGAAATTCTCGCGCGCGGCACTGGCATTGCAGCCAGCCGATCGCTGCCACGTTGGGCTTGATTTAAAATTGTCTTCTTTGTGCACAATTTGCACTATCTCCAAATGGATTCGCTCAAGTGGACTGGCTGTCCGAGCCGGTTTTCCGAAGGCCATTTATGCCCTCTGATAAGCTCTCAAGCGGCGCGCTTGAAGTGCGCCGTTCCACGTCTCCTATTGGCTTGCGTGATCGACACATCTTTTTTTTCTTACTGCTTTGTATTCGCCGCCAAGGCAGTCTCATGTGCGTCTTCATTTGTGTTTGTGTTTCTCGATGCACAGATTTGTGCAGTTTTTCCTTGCTATCGACGCAAAACAGTAGATTGTAACCGTGCAAACCATACGAAATGGGCGTGGAACAAAAACCAGAAGACGCCAGCCACAAGCGTGCCATCAGGACCTGAGTTACAAACGGTTAGACTTGTTGATGTGCAAGGAACATCAACCAAACTACCCGATAACGCCACCGTGGGTTCAAATTACAGCGCAAATTACATCCCGGATCATGGTACACTGAGTTGACACCGCCGCTGCATACTACTCTACGGTGGAAGCCCATTTTGGTAGGAAAGTCCGCGATCCAACGCGAATTTCATCTCAACGTTAGCCAGGAATGCAATGCCGGTACCGAGTTCGTGATTGTAGACATAGAAGTGTTAAGCAATTTTACCGCATACACGAAGTGCAGAACCTGCGACGAGATTGCGAAAACGTGAACGGTCAACCGCTGAAGTGTCACAACGGACCTCAGCTGCAGCTCAGCTCGCCGATCGCTTTCGCATTGGCTGCTGCCGGCGCGATTATTCCTGATTTTTGTCGCATTCTACTCTCATGCAGTGCTTCTGCTTATTTTATTGAGTACGAAACTCATGGAGCTTGCTAAGTCCCCCATCTTCAACCACCAATGTGATCGGAGTGTCTCTTGAAGGCTTTTCCATTCTCGCGCTGGTGAATACGGGTGCCGCTGTATCCGTCGTAATTTATTCGCGCTGATACAAAATTTGCAAATTTGCAAAGTCACAATGCCGTTTTCTGCCTTCTTGCTTTGTACAGCCAGTTAACAGTGCATCGATCCCATGGCAACGTGCACAGCGAGTTTGTATACAAGATTTACATATATCATCGAGATGGTGGTAATTTGTGACTGCTCTCACAATATCCCCGGCTACGACTTCCTCTCGAAATCGACGGTCTCATACGCTGTATAATTTAGCATACAATCAGGCTTATTCTTAAAGGCCCACTGTCCACCCTCTGGTCGAAAATATTTTCTTCCCCGGTGACTGTGAGACTTCGCCCCTAGAACGCAAGGCCGCAAAATGTTTTTGAAAAGAGTAACTAATAACGCAGTTACAGCCACCGCAATCACCCGATTCTGTCATGCTTCTCTCCTTCCGTTCCCTCGCAAAGGTTTTTCACTCTCCTGACCGAGGTCGTCTAGCCTCCGCAAAACAAATTCCCATTCCTCCTCCGCGTTTGGCGGGAGGTGGGGCGTGGCACTCCGCGAGCGTGAAAAAAAAAAAAAAAACGGCCGAGGGAGCGCGCGCCGCTGGATTCAGTCTGGCCGCAGCGAAGGAAAAGCGCGCAGCGAGCGGTAAACACCCATCCCTCTCCCGTCAGTGAGCGAGACGGACCAATGGACGTTGTTCGCGGTACGCACATCATTACTGTGGCCCGTCGGGCCAGCGCAGGAAACGGGGAAGCTGGCTTCCCAAAGGAGAGCATGAGAGACCTTTAAATTGTAATTTCGACGCTTTGCGGTGTGCATGTCACTGTAGCATTTTGCACAGACTATCTCCGGTACCTGATCGAAACACTGGGCTCCTTTACTTAAAAGGGCCTTCCCTCGACAGTAACCCTTTAAGTTATGAGAGTTAGCTTGTTTTAGCAACAAGCCTCTTGCACATAGAAATCCACTTGTCCAATGTTTCCTTCAGCCATGTACATGCACCGCGAAAGTGGGGAGGGGTTAGCGTTATGTTCCTAATTGCTGAGCTATTGCAGTCACTATATTGGCCAAAAACTAAGACAAGCTTTTCTTGACACGAGCGCATACATGGCGACATTAGCGAAGTAGACAAAACTTTTGAACAAAATGGTACCTCTTGACTTGATGTTATATGCGAATGTTAGTCAGACATTTATTTTCTGCTGGTAAAGCATTTTGTTCAGTCCGGCCATGGCCAGCACAAGAAAGCATGTGCCGCCGCCACTTCACTCCCACCATCGCAAAACCCAACGCGATTCGATTGCTCTTTACTGCATGCCCGCAAAGAACAAGAGCCTCCCAGTCGCCGTCGTCTCCGCCTTGCCTCCCCCGCAGCCAACCGTGTGAATGCGACCGACTCCAGAGCCTTACCTAGCGTTTTTCTAGAGCTTCTCCAGCATATGACTCACGAGTGCTTCGATGTAAGCATACACCATTTAGTATTTAGTGAGTGAACCCTACACTCCTGCAGGATTGCACCAGTTCACGAATTACGACTGTGCCCCTCAACGTATTTGTTTATACATAGCTTTTGCAATTGACTGGATGTATGCTGCTCATCAGCGTGGCATAAAATGCAAGCTGAGCTGATAATACCAAAATTATCCACTTCTTTTCACACCAGTTGCACCTTTATTTCTCCAAAACTACAACTGCGCTGCAAAAAGCGACGTCCCCTGCCTACGCCGGGTATACACACAGCTACCGGCTGCGCTCGCTAGACAGGGTCGCTTCCAACTCAATATGCACTCGCTTTGTGATAAAAGCAATCGTCGATTTGGGGTCACTAATGCCACAAGTACACTCGATGACTACATGCAAACGCTAAAGCTTGTGAATGAGCGCTCCATAATCGCTGAAACTCTAGACCTGAGCCCCACATACTCGCTCTAATATAAGGGAGCGGCACATATTTTTTTTTTTTGCGAGAGAGGGTCAACTATTCTTATCGGTGCTGAACAGGTGGAATAGCATAAGCTATGGCGGCTGCACATGTTAGGGAGCGGCAGATATTTCTTTTTTCCGAAAGAGAGTCAACTTTTTTTGTCGTCGTGCTGAACGTATAGAGTAGCATAACCTATAGTGACTGCGAATTTTAAACAGCAGTACATACTTCTTTTTTGGCGAGAGAGGGTCAACTATTCTTGTCGTTGTGGTGAATGTGCGGAGTAAAATAAGCTATGGTGGCTGTGCTTATTAAGGAGCTGCAGATATTTCCATTTTTTGCGAGACAGGGCCAACTATTCTTGCCGTCGTGCTGCACGTGTGGAGTAGCATAAGCTATGGCAGCTGCGGGCGTTAAGAAGCGGCAGATTTATATATATTTTTTTGCGAGAGAGGGTCAACTATTGTTATTGAGTTGAACGTGTGGAGTAGCATAAGCTGTGGCGTGGCGGCTGCGGATGAGATGTTAGGGACCGGCAGATTTTTTTTTTTTTTTTTTGCGAGAGAGGGTCAACTATACTTGCCGTCGTGCTAAATGTGCGGCCTATATAGCATAAGCTGCAGATGTTAAGGAGCGACAATTTGTTTTTGTTTTTTTTTTTTTGCGAGAAAGGGTCAACTATAATTGTCATCATGTTAACGTGTGGAGTATCATAAGCTATTGTGTCTGGGGATGTTAAGGAGCGACAGATTTTTTTTTTTCTTGCGAGAAGGTCGACTATTCTTGTCACCTTGCTGAATGTGCGGCGTATATAGCATAAAGTGCAGATGTTAAAGGGATACTAAAGAGAAAAATGAAGTGGGCTAGCACTGATAAAATGCCAGTTCCTGACTACAAATAAAGCCACTCCGACTGAAAACAGCTGTCATGAGGTAGTACAGAGAAAGAACAGAAATACAGGTACCGCCACCACAGCCGAAACGGCCGAGACTCGCAACTAGAAATCACGTGACGAGCAAGGGATCCCCGAGGCTGAAAAATGCGAATTACGTTGCCCGTTTGAATGCGGCAGTAGGTTTTGTCTCGAACATGATGACATGGTTTTACCACACGTAAATGGCGGCAAAACGACAACGAAAAAGTTGAGAGGCAAATATAAATAAATTATATGTGGCGCCGCCACAGGCGCCCACAGCAGTTTCGATTATGTTCCGCCTCAAATAATTCGTGATTGCTCGGATAGTTTCGTTTTGGACCTGCGAAGCCTGAAATACGAGCTCGGTGCAGCAGATGCGCCTACCCTAAGTGCTTATCAGGGAGATCATGACTTGGCAGCAAGGAGGAAAAAAAAAATTAGGACGAAGCGCGCAGCCTCCGCAAGCCAACTTCCTCTGACACTGCTCCCTTCTGTTGCCTGTGCATAAATATTTTTAGAATTTAGCCAACATATCTGCCAGACTCAAAAGCACCTGGGTGCATGGCATTCTCTAGTGATCGTGGATGGCCCAGTGGAAAGCTTAACAAAGTGGACTACCGAAAGTTGCATGTGACGTTGTAACACATAAGTTACTGTGTTTGCAAATCTTTCATTGTAGTTGCATGTTTAAAGACACACTGATGAGAACTGCAGGTAGGTTTTTCAACCACGGTTTAGTGAGGAAGGCTACGGATACGAAATGGTTTGGTTTGTGGGGTTTAACATCCCAAATCAACTCAGGCTATGAGAGACGCTGTAGTCGAGGACTCCGGAAATTTCAACCACCCTGAGTTCTTTAACATGCACATACAAAGTAACGTATGTTGCATGCTGGCTGCAGTAGTACACGTATTTAAGGTCTGCGTTTTATAAATGAAGACAATTTTCGTCTCGAACAATACGTGCACATACCCTAGCAAGCAAACGTTATCGTTTCTTATGTCATCATTTGTGTCATTCTACCCTACAACATAGTAGGAGAAAACCAGTTTGAATTCCAACGGCAGAAACAAAATAAACTGCAACTTCTTGTCGCAATATCTTGGCAATAAATCGATTTTTTGCCACTGGATATGCGGCGACAATGTCCCGAAATGCCGTTTATTAGATTTTTATAGCATATTTGGGTGTCTTTAGTGTCCCTTTAGGAAGCGGTACACTTTTTTTTTGCCAGAGCGGGTCAACTAATGTCATCATGCTGAACATGTGCTGTAGCATAAGCTATGGTGGATTCGGATATTAGGCAACAGCAAATTTTGTTTTGTTTTTTTTTGCAACAAGAGGTCAACTATTCCTGCCGTCGCGAAGCACGTGTGGAGTAGCATAAGCTGTGGCGGCTGCGCATGTTAAGGAGCGGCAGATAATTTCCTTTTTTTGCGAGAGAGGGTCAACTAGTCTTGTCCTAGTGCTCAGAACGAATGGAGTAACACAAGCTGTGGCGTCTGCGGATGTTAAGCAGCGCCAGATATTTTATATTTTTTGTGAGAGAGTCAACTACTCTTGTCGTCATACTGAATGTATGACGTAGCACAAGCTATAGTGACTGCGGATGTTAAGCAGCAGCAGATTTCTATTTTTTTGCGAGACTGGGTCAACTACTATTGTTGTCGTGCTAAACATGTGGAGTATCATTAGCTATGGCGACTGCGGATGTTAAGCAGCCGCAGATATTTTTTTTTGTGACAAAGCGTCAACTATTCTTGTCGTGCTGAACATTTGTAGTAGCATACGCTTGGCAGCTGCGTATGTTAGGCAGCGGCAGATTTTTTTTTTGCGAGAGAGGTTCAACTACTCTTATCGTCGTGCTGAACATGCGGAGTAGCATAAGCTATGGCGGCTGCGGATGTGAAGGAGCGGCAGATATTTTTTTTGCGAGAGAAGGACTACTATTCTTGTCGTCGGGCTGAACGTGTGGAGTAGCATAAGCTACGGAATCTACGAATTTAACCAGCGGCAGACATCTCTTTTTTTCTGAGAGAGGGTCAACTATTCGTCGCCGTCCTGAAACTGTGGAGTAGCATCAGCAGTGGTGGCTGCAGATATTAAGGTGTGGCAGATATTTTTTTTTTTGCGAGAGGGTCAACTATACTTGAAGTCATTCTGAACATGTGGAGTCGCATAAGCTATGGCGGCTGCGGATGTTAAGCAGAAGCAGATATTTTTTTGCAAGAAGGTCAACTATTCTTGTCATCATGCTGAAAGTGTCGAGTAGCATAAGCTATGGAATCTGCGGATGCTAACGAGAGGCAGACATTTCTTTTTTTCCAAGAGCTGGTAACTACTCTTTTGTCCTGAAACTGTGCAGTAGCATAAGCTATGGCAGCTGCGGATGTTAAGAGGCGACAGATAATTTTTTTTTGCGAGAGAAGGTCAACTATTCTTGTCATCGTGCTGAACGTATGGAGTAGCATAACCTATAGCAAATGCGGATGTTAAGCAGCGGCAAATATTTTTTGCAAGAGAGGGTCAACAGTGTCCTTGTGCTGAATGTGTGGAGTCGCATAAGCTATCGAGGCTGTGGAAGTTAAGCAGAGGCAGATATTTTTTTTAGTTTGCGAGAGAAGGTCAACTATTCTTGTCGTCATGCTGAATGTATGGAGTAGCATAACCTATAGCAACAGCGGAAGTTAAGCAGTGGCAGATATTTTTTTGCGAGAGGGTCAACTATTGTCCTTGTGCTGAAGTGTGGAGTCGCATAAGCTAGGGCGGCTGCGGATGTTAAGCAGAAGCACATACTTTTCCGAGAGGGTCAACTATTGTCCTTGTGCTGAACGAGTGGAGTCGGAAAAGCTATGGCGGCTGCGGATGTTAAGCAGAGGCATTTTTTTTTTAGTTTGCAAAAGAGGTTCAACTATTCTTGTCGCCGTGCTGAACGTACGGAGTACCATAACCTCAAGCAACTGCGGATATTAAGCAGCGGCAGATATTTTTTTTGTGAGAGGGTCAACTATTGTCCTTGTGCTGAACATGTGGAGTCGCATAAGCTATGGCGACTACGGATGTTAAGCAGAGGCAGATATTTTTTGAGAGAGAGAAAGTCAACTATTGTCCTTGTGCTGAACCTGTGGAGTCGCATAAGCTATGGAGGCTGCAGATGTTAAGCAGAGGCAGATTTTTCTTTAGTTTACGAGAGAAGGTTAACTATTCATGTCGTGCTGAAGGTATGGAGTAGCATAACCTCTAGCAACTGCCGATTTTAAGCAGCGGCAGTTATTTTTTTTGCGAGAGGGTCAACTATTATCCTTGTGCTGAACATGTGGAGTCGCATAAGCTATGGAGGTTGCTGATGTTAAGCAGAGGCAGATATTTTTTTTTGCGAGAGAGGGTCAACCATCGTCCTTGTGCTGAACGTATGGAGTAGCATAACCTATAACAACTGCGGATGTAAAGCAGTGGCAGATATTTTTTTTTTGCAAGAAGGTCAACTATTGTCCTTGTGCTGAACATGTGGAGTCGCATAACCTATAGCAACTGCCGATGTTAGGCTGCGGCAGATCTTTTTTTTTTTGCGAGAGAGGGTCAACTATTGTCCTTGTGCTGAACGTGTGGAGTCGCATAAGCTATGGTGGCTGCGGATGTTAAGGAGCGGCAGATATTTCTTATTTTTGCGGAAGAGAGTCAACTATTTTCGCCGTCATGCTGAACATGTCTGAAATCCGAGCTCCGAGCAGCAGATGCGCCTACCCTAAATGCTTATCAAAGGGAGATCAAGAATTGGCAGCATGGAGGAAAAAAAAGGACGAAGCGTGCAGCCTCCGCAAGCCGACCTCCTCTGGCGCAGCTCCCTTTTCTCTCCTGCGCACAAATATTTTGAGAATTTAGCCAACATATCTGCCAGACTCAGAAGCACCTGGGTGCATGGCATTCTCTAGTGACCGTGAATGCCCCAGCGGAAAGCTTAACGGAGTGGACTACCGAAAGTTCCGTGTCCCGTTGTAACACACCAGTTACCTTGTTTGCAGATGTTTCATTGTACTCGCATGTTTATGGGCACACTGATGAGAACTGCAGGTAGGTTTTTCAACCAGAGTTTAGTCAGGAAGACTACGGATATCAAATGGTTTGGTTTGGTTTGTGGGGTTCAACGTCCCAAAGCAACTTAGGCTATGAGAGACGCTGTAGTGGAGGACTCCAGAAATTTCAACCACCATGGGTTCTTTAACGTGCACATACAAAATAATG
Organism: Amblyomma maculatum; assembly: GCF_055883805.1. Classification (NCBI taxonomy): domain Eukaryota; kingdom Metazoa; phylum Arthropoda; class Arachnida; order Ixodida; family Ixodidae; genus Amblyomma; species Amblyomma maculatum. The sequence continues at coordinate 48,451,991 of NC_139348.1, read as the reverse complement.
TATGTTGCATGCTGGCTGCAGCAGTACATGTATTTAGGGTCTGCACTTTATAAACAAAGACAATTCTCGTCTCAAACAATACGTGCACATACCCTAACAAGCAAACGTATTGTTTCTCAAGAAGTGCTCAAAACATGCCACTCACCGTTGGAGCGACAGCCGCGGGCAGTATATATGGTGTTATATCCATCTAGCATCCAAGCACACAGCGATTCACATAACAGCTTTTGTTGCTGCGCTTGTTGGTTTGATTCCATGCTTGAGAGATTCAGCGCACGAAGGCGAAGCACAAGAACAAGGACAAAGCTCGAAACACTAGAACACGAAGGACGACTGGACAAAGCAGATCAGCGCTTCGTCCTTCTTGTTCTGGACTTTGTGCGACGAGCCCCTCACATTGCAAAATACATCTGTGTACTGTTGCAGCGACATCTCCTATGGCATCGGCCCGTCTAAAAGTCCAGAGTTCCATCTATTGTCTGCACACAGCATGCACCTCAGATTTCTAGCGCAGGCATCACGTAGGAAAGGCCCACCTCCAGATCGCAGCGTTCGAAACCCCAACCGAAACCAGCTAACCTGTACAGCTTGCCGTGTCATGTGCCTGCTAAATTCCCATTATGCTTTTCATTATATAATTTATGACAAAGCATCCCTCCCAACCCGCAGCAATCCCTTCTTACTCTACGCTCGGCACGCACCTGCAAAGTATTCCCTGCTCCCGACACAGCAGCAATCACAGAGTCCCCTCTTACATCATTGTCTGCATCATTCTACCCTACAACATAGTAGGAGAAAGCCAGTCTGAATTAGAACGGCGGCAACAAATTAAACCACAACTTCTTGTCACAATATCTTGCCAATAATTCGATTTTTCAATACCGGATATGTGGCGACAATGTCACGAAATACCGTTTATTAGATTTTTATAGCATATTTGGGTGTCTTAAGTGTCCCTTTAAGAAGCAGCACACTTTTTTTTTTTTTTTTGCAAAAAACGGTCAACTAATGTCATCATGCTGAACATGTGGTGTAGCATAAGCTATGGCGGCTTCGGATGTTAAGCAGCGGCAATTTTTGTTTTTTTTTGGAAAAGAGGGTTAACTATTCTTACCGTCGAGCTGGACGTGTGGAGTAGCATAGGCTACGACGGCTGCGCATGTTAAGAAGCGGCAGATAACTTGCTTTTTTTGCGAGAAGGTCAACTACTCTTGTCGTAGCGCTCTATACGTACGGAGTAGCACAAGCTGTGGAGACTGCGGATCTTAAGCAGCGGCAGATATTTTTTTTTCGGAAGTGTGTCAACTAGTCTTGTCGTCGTGCTCAATGTGTGGAGTATCATTAACTACGGCGGCTGCGGATGTTAAGCAGCGGCATATATTCTTTTTTTGTGACAGACGGTCAACTATTCTTGTCGTGCTGAACGTTTGTAGTAGCGTGACCTGTCGCGGCTGCAGATGTTAAGGAGCGGCAGATATATTTTTTTTGTGACAGAGGGTCAACTATTCTTATCGTGCTGAACGTTTGTAGTAGCATAAGCTGTGGCGGCTCCAGATGTTAAGGAGCGGCAAATTTATTTTATTTTTTTGCGAGAGGGTCAACTTTACTTGCCATCATGCTAAACGTGCGACCTATATAGCATAAGCTGCAGATGCTAAGGAGCGGCAGATTTTTTTTTTTTGTGAGAAAAGGTCAACTAATTTCGTCGTCATGCTGAACGTTGTAGTAGCATAAGCTGTGGCGGCTGCAGATGTTGAAGAGCGGCAGATATGTTTTTTTATGCGATGGGTCAACTATTCCTGTCGTGCTAAGCATGCGGCCTATACGCCATGCGCAGCGCCTATAGGGGCGCCAGTGAAAGCCGCGTAACGGCGGCCGTCGGAACCCGAGGCGGGCCTCATGCGTCAAGCTTGGCCGTGGTGCGCGCGTGCGATCTGCCTTTTCTGCGCGTCTCGCGGGCATTTCCGCGTTGACAGTGTGTGTAAGGGGATCGTACTGTATACTAGTGGACATGTGTTGGTTATCACGGCCGTCTGGGACTACATCGCCTCTATATGCATCAAGTCTTTGCTGCAGACGAGCGTCAACACGGCTGCGTACAAAGTGGAGTTCATTTTGAGATACCCCGCTTTTATTACAACGCCACGCTAATTAGTTCATTCCTTGATCTAGGAACCAATGTTCTTTCTTTGCTTAAATGTACACGCTTCGTTTACATGCAATATATTGCTACAGTAAACTAGGCAGCATCGTCGAAACTGCGAGCGGTTTTGTACCGGTGCGACCGCAGGAAAGTCCAGCGAGCTTGCAAACCAGCATTTTGAGAATCAGAAAAATAGCGCATATTGGGCTCCTGTAGCAAGAGTCCAGATTTTTCATGCTTGCGCTTTACAGCCTGTACAGCATGGATTTCATGTATTCCATCGTCAAAAATGCAGAGCGGGTAGATAATTTCATAGAAAAGTGACATATCAGCACAGGCGATATCTGAAAAGCTGCATAACAGGTTAGCCAGGGGCATATTAGATTTATATTTAATATCAAATGTTATTATTGTAGTATCAGCTTCATTTATATTTGTATCACCACTGCGCCAAACTGTAGAACTACAGCGCGCTTTAAAACCAGCTCTAGAGCCCTAGTCTGAGCAGCAAGTGCAGTGACATGTTATGTTTTCGTAATCTTGCCAGACAACAGAAACACTGGCTCTGGTCTTCAAAGTAATTGCCTGGCAAATTTCAAAACGCATATTGGCAAATCTCTGCTCAATCACCCACCGCAGTGGCTCAGGCTACTGAGGAGGATCGATTTATCGGTACTGAAGTCGACCACGCCCCCCAAGTTTAGGTATAGGCGAAACGCTAAATGTCACCGTGTGCTGTGCGATGCCAATGCAGGCTAAAGATCGTCTGACTACGCATTTCACAAATCTAATGCGTATTGTTTCTTCCCCGCTAGCGGAGGCAACCAAGTTTAAACAAAAAGTGTTCACCGAAGGTGCAATGACAAGCGGAAAACACTGAAGGCAGTTATCACTCAGCCTCGCCACACGGCAAATTCAATGCCAATTACATCAAATGACATTCGTTCAAAATGATATTTGTTTGCTGCAACACGAAAAAATATAATGAAATTTGACAAAAACGAAATTAGGCATCGAATGAGATTGAGGTACTCTACCAAATGCGATCAACGAGGAAATGTGTTCTCTCGGCAGCAGAGAATTGGTGAGAAGATACACCCAAAATAAACTACAAAAGCGCCACCTGCAGTAAATACTACACTGTGCTCCTAAATTTTGCACCCAGTCATCTGTGAAAAATGCCAACAAGCATCGCAAAAAAGAAAAAGAAAAAAAGCTGGCCCCCATCACTGCCAGCCAACCCGTAGCCAACGCACTATGCGCGGGCAGAACAGGTCGCTTCGTCTGCCGCAGTCCGCCGGCGCCTAGCCGCCGGCACGGCGTATTTCTTTCGTCACCTTCAGAAAAGCATGTCTGTTGATCTTAAATATTACGCGCTTAATTTGACGACCAACCCTAAAAAAGAAATTTTCTTTACTGAGGATTGCTGTTAGGTAATGAGATTTTGGAAGGAGAGATTTTTTTTTGCGAGAGGGTCAACTATTGTCCTTGTGCTGAACGTGTGGAGTCGCATAAGCTATGGCGGCTGCAGATGTTAAGCAGAGGCAGATATCTTTTTTTTTTGCAAGAGAGGGCCCACTATTGTCCTTGTGCTGAACGTGTGGAGTCGCATAAGCTATGACGGCTACGGATGTTAACCAGAAGCAGATATTTTTTTTTAATTTGCGAGACAAGGTCAACTATTCTTGTCGTCGTGCTGAAAGTATGGAGTAGCATAACCTATACCAAGTGCGGATGTTAAGCAGCGGCAGATATTTTGTTTTGCAAGAGGGTCAACTAATGTCCTTGTGCTGAACGTGTGGAGTCGCATAAGCTATGGCGGCTGCGGATGTTAAGCAGAGGCAGATATTTTCTTTTGCGAGAGAGGGTCAACTATTATCCTTGTGCTGAACGTGTGGAGTCGCATAAGCTATGGCGGCTGCGGTTGTTAAGCGGAAGCAGATATTTTTTTTAGTTTGCAAGAATAGGTCAACTATTCTTGTCGTCGTGCTGAACGCATGGAGTAGCATAACCTATAGCAACTGCGGATGTTAAGCAGCGGCAAATATTTTTTTTTTGCGAGAGAGGGCCAACTATTGTCCTTGTGCTGAACGTGTGGAGTCGCATAAGCTATGGCGGCTGCGGATGTTAAGCAGAAGCCGATATGTTTTTTTTAGTTTGCGAGAAAAGGTTAACTATTCTTGTCGTCGTGCTGAACGCATGGAGTAGCATAACCTATAGCAACTGCAGATGTTATGCAGCGCAGATATGTTTTTTGCAAGCGAGGGCCAACTATTGTCCTCGTGCTGAACGTGTACAGTCGCATAAGCTATGGCGGCTGCGGATGTTATGCAGAAGCAGATATTTTTTTTAGTTTGCGAAAAAAGGTCAACTATTCTTGTCGTGCTGAACGCATGGAGTAGCATAACCTATAGCAACTGCGGATGTTAAGCAGCGGCAGATATTTTTTCTGCAAGAGAGGGTCAACTATGCTGAACGTGTGGAGTAGCATAAGCTATGGCGGCTGCGGATGTTAAGCAGAAGCAGATATTTTTTTTAGTTTGCGAGAAACGGTCAACTATTCTTGTCGTTGTGCTGAAAGTATGGAGTAGCATAACTTATAGCAAGTGCGGATGTTAAGCAGCGGCAGATATTTTGTTTTGCAAGAGGGTCAACTAATGTCCATGTGCTGAACTTGTGGAGTCGCATAAGCTATGGCGGCTGCGGATGTTAAGCAGAGGCAGATATTTTCTTTTGCGAGAGAGGGTCAACTATTGTCCTTGTGCTGAACGTGTGGAGTCGCATAAGCTATGGCGGCTGCGAATGTTAAGTGGAAACATATTTTTTTTAGTTTGCGAGAATAGGTCAACTATTCTTGTCGTCGTGCTGAACGCATGGAGTAGCATAACCTATAGCAACTGCGGATGTTAAGCAGCGGCAAATATTTTTTTTTTGCGAGAGGGCCAACTATTGTCCTTGTGCTGAACGTGTGGAGACGCATAAGCTATGGCGGCTGCGGACGTTAAGCAGAATCAGATATTTTTTTTTAGTTTGCGAGAGAAGGTCAACTATTCTTGTCGTCGTGCTGAACACATGGAGTAGCATAACCTATAGCAACTGCGGATGTTAAGCAGCGGCAGATATTTCTTTTTGCAAGAGAGGGTGAACTATTGTCCTTGTGCTGATTGTGTGGAGTCGCATAAGCTATGGCGGCTTCGGATGTTAAGCAGAAGCAGATATTTTTTTTAGTTTGCGAGAAAAGGTCAACTATTCTTGTCGTGCTGAACGCATGGAGTAGCATAATCTATAGCAACTGCGGATGTTAAGCTGCGGCAGATTTTTTTTTTTTGTGAGAGAGGGTCAACTATTGTCCTTGTGCTGAACGTGTGGAGACGCATAAGCTATGGCGGCTGCGGACGTTAAGCAGAATCAGATATTTTTTTTTAGTTTGCGAGAGAAGGTCAACTATTCTTGTCGTCCTTCTGAACGCATGGAGTAGCATAACCTATAGCAACTGCGGATGTTAAGCAGCGGCAGATATTTTTTCTGCAAGAGAGGGTCAACTATTGTCCTTGTGCTGAACGTGTGGAGTAGCATAAGCTACGGCGGCTGCGGATGTTAGGCAGAAGCAGAAATTTGTTCTTGCGACAGAGGGTCAACTATTGTCCTTGTGCTGAACGTGTGGAGTTGCATAAGCTATGGCGGCTGCAGATGCTAAGCTGAGGAAGATATTTCTTTTTTTTGCGGCAGAGTGTCAACTATTTTCGCCATCATGCTGAACGTGCGGAGTAGCTTAGCTATAGCAGCTGCGGATGTTGCGGCAGATGTTTTATTTTTGAGAGAGGGTCAACTATACTTGTCGTCGTGCTAAACGTGCGGCCTATAGAGCACAAGCTGGAGATTTTTTTACGAGAAAGGGTCAACTATTTTCGCCGTCATGCTGAACGTGTGGAATAGCATAAGCTATGGCGGCTGCGGATGTTAAGGAGCGGCAGAGATTTCTTTTTTTTCCGAGAGGGTCAATTGTTCTTGTCGTAGTGCTGAGCGGATTTTAAGGTGCGGCTGCTATTTCTTTTTTTTTTTTTCCGAGAGAGGGTCAACTATTCTTGTTGCCATGCTGAATGTGTGGAGTAGCATAAGCTCTGGCAGCTGCGGGTGTTAAGGAGCGGCAGATTTATATATATTTATTCTTTTGCGAGAGAGGGTAAACTATTGCTGTCATGCTGAATGTGTGGAGAAGCATAAGCTGTGGTGGCTGCGGATGTTAGGGACCGGCAGATTTATTTTTTTTTCTGAGAGAGGGTAAACTATTCTTGTGTCGTGCTGAACGTGTGGAGTAGCATAAGCTGTAGCGGCTGCGGATGTTAAGGAGCGGCAGATATTTTTTTTTATGCGCCATTCTTTCGCCTTGCTGAATGTGCGGCGTATATAGCATAAGCTGCAGATGGTAAAGGGATACTAAAGAGAAAAATGAAGTGGGCTTGCAGCGATAAAATTCCAGTTCTTGATTATAAATAAAGCCACTCCTACTGAAAACAGAGCTGTCATGAGGTAGTAAAGAGGAAGAACAGAAATACAGGTACCGCTGCCACAGCCGAATCTCGCAACTAGAACTCACGTGACGAGCAAGGGATCTCAGAGGCTGAAAAATGCGAATTACATTGCCGGTTTGAATGCGGCAGTAGGTTTTGTCTCGAACATGAAGACATGCTTTTACCACACATAAATGATGGCAAAAAGACAATGTAAAGTTGAAAGGCAAATATAAATAAAATAAGAGGTGGCGCCACAGGCGCCCACTGCAGTTTCGGTTATGTTCCGGCTCAGGTGCTTCGTGCATGCCCAGATAGTTTCGTTTTCGACCTGCGAAGCCTGAAATCCGAGCTCCGAGCAGCAGATGCGCCTACCCTAAATGCTTATCAAAGGGAGATCAAGAATTGGCAGCATGGAGGAAAAAAAAAGGACGAAGCGTGCAGCCTCCGCAAGCCGACCTCCTCTGGCGCAGCTCCCTTTTCTCTCCTGCGCACAAATATTTTGAGAATTTAGCCAACATATCTGCCAGACTCAGAAGCACCTGGGTGCATGGCATTTTCTAGTGACCGTGAATGCCCCAGCGGAAAGCTCAACCGAGTGGACTACCGAAAGTTGCGTGTCCCGTTGCAACACATCAGTTACCTTGTTTGCAGATGTTTCATTGTACTCGCATGTTTATGGGCACACTGATGAGAACTGCAGGTAGGTTTTTCAACCACAGTTTAGTCAGGAAGACTACGGATATCAAATGGTTTGGTTTGGTTTGTGGGGTTCAACGTCCCAAAGCAACTTAGGCTATGAGAGACGCTGTAGTGGAGGACTCCAGAAATTTCAACCACCATGGGTTCTTTAACATGCACATACAAAATAATGTATGTTGCATGCTGGCTGCAGCAGTACATGTATTTAGGGTCTGCACTTTATAAACAAAGACAATTCTCGTCTCAAACAATACGTGCACATACGCTAACAAGCAAACGTATTGTTTCTCAAGAAGTGCGCAAAACACGCCACTCACCGTTGGAGCGACACCCACGGGCAGTATATATGGTGTTATATCCGTCTAGCATCCCAGCACACAGCGTTTCACATAACAGCTTTTGTTGCTGGGCTAGTTGGTTTGATTCCATGCTTGCAAGATTCAGCGGACAAAGGCGAAGCACAAGAACAAGGACAAAGCACGAAACACTAGAACACGAAGGACGACTGGACAAAGCAGATCAGCGCTTCGTCCTTCTTGTTCTGGACTTTGTGCGACGAGCCCCTCACATTGCAAAATACATCTGTGTACTGTTGCAGCGACATCTCCTATGGCATCGGCCCGTCTAAAAGTCCAGAGTTCCATCTATTGTTGCACACAGCATGCACCTCAGATTTCTAGCGCAGGCATCACGTAGGAAAGGCCCACCTCCAGATCGCAGCGTTCGAAACCCCAACCGAAACCAGCTAACCTGTACAGCTTGCCGTGTCATGTGCCTGCTAAATTCCCATTATGCTTTTCATTATATAATTTATGACAAAGCATCCCTCCCAACCCGCAGCAATCCCTTCTTACTCTACGCTCGGCACGCACCTGCAAAGTATTCCCTGCTCCCGACACAGCAGCAATCACAGAGTCCCCTCTTACATCATTGTCTGCATCATTCTACCCTACAACATAGTAGGAGAAAGCCAGTCTGAATTAGAACGGCGGCAACAAATTAAACCACAACTTCTTGTCACAATATCTTGCCAATAATTCGATTTTTCAATACCGGATATGTGGCGACAATGTCACGAAATACCGTTTATTAGATTTTTATAGCATATTTGGGTGTCTTAAGTGTCCCTTTAAGAAGCAGCACACTTTTTTTTTTTTTTTGCAAAAAACGGTCAACTAATGTCATCATGCTGAACATGTGGTGTAGCATAAGCTATGGCGGCTTCGGATGTTAAGCAGCGGCAATTTTTGTTTTTTTTTGGAAAAGAGGGTTAACTATTCTTACCGTCGAGCTGGACGTGTGGAGTAGCATAGGCTACGACGGCTGCGCATGTTAAGAAGCGGCAGATAACTTGCTTTTTTTGCGAGAAGGTCAACTACTCTTGTCGTAGCGCTCTATACGTACGGAGTAGCACAAGCTGTGGAGACTGCGGATCTTAAGCAGCGGCAGATATTTCTTTTTGCGAAAGTGTGTCAACTAGTCTTGTCGTCGTGCTCAATGTGTGGAATATCATTAGCTACGGCAGCTGCGGATGTTAAGCAGCGGCAGTTATTTTGTTTTTTGTGACAGAGGGTTAACTATTCTTGTCGTGCTGAACGTTTGTAGTAGCATGACCTGTGGCGGCTGCAGATGTTAAGGAGCGGCAGATATATTTTTTTTGTGACAGAGGGTCAACTATTCTTGTCGTGCTGAACGTTTGTAGTAGCATAAGCTGTGAAAGCTGCAGATGTTAAGGAGCGGCAAATTTATTTTATATTTTTGCGAGAGCGTCAACTATACTTGCCATTGTGCTAAACATACGGCCTACATAGCATAAGCTGCAGATGCTAAGGAGCGGCAGATATTTTTTTTTGCGAGAGAGAGCTAACTATTGTCCTTGTGCTGAACGTGTGGAGTCGAATAAGCTATGGCGGCTGCGGATGTTAAGCAGAAGCAGATATTTTTTTTTTAGTTTGTGAGAGAAGGTTATCTATTCTTGTCGTCGTGCTGAACACATGGAGTAGCATAACCTATAGCAAGTGCGGATGTTAAGCAGCGGCAGATATTTTTTTTTAGTTTGCGAGAGAAGGTCAACTATTCTTGTCGTCGTTCTGAACACATGGAGTAGCATAACCTATAGCAAGTGCGGATGTTAAGCAGCGGCAGACATTTTTTTTTAGTTTGCGAGAGAAGGTCAACTATTATTGTCGTCGTTCTCAACACATGGAGTTGCATAACCTATAGCAAGTGCGGATGTTAAGCAGCGGAAGATATTTTTTTTTAATTTGCGAGAGAAGGTCAACTATTCTTGTCGTCATTCGGAACACATGGAGTAGCATAACCTATAGCAAGTGCGGATGTTAAGCAGCGGCAGATATTTTTTTTTTTAGTGTCCGAGAGAAGGTCAACTATTATTGTCGTCGTTCTGAACACATGGAGTAGCATAACCTATAGCAAGCGCAGATGTTAAGCAGCGGCAGATATTTTTTTTTAGTTTGCGAGAGAAGGTCAACTATTATTGTCGTCGTTCTGAACACATGGAGTAGCACAACCTATAGCAAGCGCGGATGTTAAGCAGCGGCAGATATTTTTTTTTATTTTGCGAGAGAAGGTCAACTATTATTGTCGTCGTTCGGAACACATGGAGTAGCATAACCTATAGCAAGTGCGGATGTTAAGCAGCGGCAGATATTTTTTTTTAGTTTGCGAGAGAAGGTCAACTATTATTGTCGTCGTTCTGAACACATGGAGTAGCATAACCTATAGCAAGCGCGGATGTTAAGCAGCGGCATATATTTTTTTTTAGTTTGCGAGAGAAGGTCAACTATTCTTGTCGTCGTTCTGAACACATGGAGTAGCATAACCTATAGCAAGTGCGGATGTTAAGCAGCGGCAGACATTTTTTCTTAGTTTGCGAGAGAAGGTCAACTATTATTGTCGTCGTTCTGAACACATGGAGTAGCATAACCTATAGCAACTGCGGATGTTAAGCAGAGGCAGATGTTTTTTTTTGCGAGAGAGGGTCAACTATTGTCTTTGTGCTGAACGTGTGGAGTCGCATAAGCTATGGCGGCTGCGGATGTTAGGCAGAAGCAGAAATTTGTTTTTGTGACAGAGGGTCAACTATTGTCCTTGTGCTGAACGTGTGGAGTCTCATAACTATGGCGGCTGCGGATGCTAAGCAGAGGCAGATATATTTTTTTTCGAGAGGGTCAACTATTGTCCTTGTGCTGAACGTGTGGAGTCGCATAAGCTATGGCAGCTGCAGATGTTAAGCAGAAGCAGATATTTTTTTTTTCGAGAGGGTCAACTATTGTCCTTGTGCTGAACGTGTGGAGTCGCATAAGCTATGGCGGCTGCAGATGTTAAGCAGATGCAGATGTTTTTTTTTTTGCGAGAGAGGGTCAACTATTGTCTTTGTGCTGAAGTGTGGAGTCGCATAGGCTATGGCGGCTGCAGATGTTAAGCAGAGGCAGATGTTTTTTTTTGCGAGAGAGGGCCAACTATTGTCTTTGTGCTGAACGTGTGGAGTCGCATAAGCTATGGCGGCTGCAGATGTTAAGCAGATGCAGATGTTTTTTTTTTCGAGAGGGTCAACTATTGTTTTTGTGCTGAACGTGTGGAGTCGCATAAGCTATGGCGGCTGCAGATGCTAAGCAGAGGCAGATATTTTTTTTTTCGAGAGGGTCAACTATTGTCCTTGTGCTGAACGTGTGGAGTCGCATAAGCTATGGCGGCTGCAGATGTTAATCAGAAGCAGATATTTTTTTTTTTCGAGAGGGTCAACTATTGTCCTTGTGCTGAACGTGTGGAGTCGCATAAGCTATGGCGGCTGCAGATGTTGAGCAGATGCAGATGTTTTTTTTTGCGAGAGAGGGTCAACTATTGTCCTTGTGCTGAACGTGTGGAGTCGCATAAGCTATGGCGGCTGAAGATGTTAAGCAGAAGCAGATATTTTTTTTTTCGAGAGGGTCAACTATTGTCCTTGTGCTGAACGTGTGGAGTCGCATAAGCTATGGCGGCTGCAGATGTTAAGCAGATGCAGATGTTTTTTTTTTTCGAGAGAGGGTCAACTATTGTCTTTGTGCTGAACGTGTGGAGTCGCATAAGCTATGGCGGCTGCGGATGCTAAGCAGAGGCAGATATTTTTTTTTTCGAGAGGGTCAACTATTGTCCTTGTGCTGAACGTGTGGAGTCGCATAAGCTATGGCGGCTGCAGATGTTAAGCAGATGCAGATGTTTTTTTTTGCGAGAGAGGGTCAACTATTGTCTTTGTGCTGAACGTGTGGAGTCGCATAAGCTATGGCGGCTGCAGATGTTAAGCAGATGCAGATGTTTTTTTTTGCGAGAGAGGGTCAACTATTGTCTTTGTGCTGAACGTGTGGAGTCGCATAAGCTATGGCGGCTGCAGATGTTAAGCAGAAGCAGATATTTTTTTTTCGAGAGGGTCAACTATTGTCCTTGTACTGAACGTGTGGAGTCGCATAAGCTATGGCGGCTGCAGATGTTAAGCAGATGCAGATGTTTTTTTTTTGCGAGAGAGGGTCAACTATTGTCTTTGTGCTGAACGTGTGGAGTCGCATAAGCTATGGCGGCTGCAGATGTTAAGCAGAGGCAGATGTTTTTTTTTTGCGAGAAAGGGCCAACTATTTTCTTTGTGCTGAACGTCTGGAGTCGCATAAGCTATGGCGGCTGCGGATGTTAGGCAGAAGCAGAAATTTGTTTTTGTGACAGAGGGTCAACTATTGTCCTTGTGCTGAACGTGTGGAGTCGCATAACTATGGCGGCTGCGGATGCTAAGCAGAGGCAGATATTTTTTTTTCGAGAGGGTCAACTATTGTCCTTGTGCTGAACGTGTGGAGTCGCATAAGCTATGGCGGCTGCAGATGTTAAGCAGAAGCAGATATTTTTTTTATTTTACGAGAAAAGGTCAGCTATTCTTGTCGTCGTGCTGAACGTATGGAGTAGCATAACCTATAGCAACTGCGGATGTTAAGCAGTGGCAGATTTTTTTTTTTTTTTGCGAGAGAGGGTCAACTACTGTCCTTCAGCTGAATGTGTGGAGTCGCATAAGCTATGACGGCTGCGGATGTTAAGCAGAGGCAGATATGTTCTTTTTTTTTGCGTGAGGTTCAACTATACTTGCTGTCGTGCTAAACGTGCGGCCGATATAGACCCTTTACAGCGCAAGTTCATGGGCGCTGCCATAATTGATCACGTGACCCTTCCGCCATCGCCGGCCTTCTCGTTTGAAGACTTCCGGCACGCTGGTACTCGGCTGCATGGTGCGGCGTACCAGCTTTCGTTTGGGGACAACGACCTTGTAGACAGGCAATAAACTTCATGTGAAAGCCTATAGTATGTGTAGGTGCTAAAAAATGTTTATTTAACCACGTAGTTCATTTATTGCGTCCTCCTAAATGTCTGCATTGGCTAAAACGTTTCGACAAACCCATCAGCCGTCGACTCTGTTTTTGGTTTTGCTTTTTTTATCAATTGCCTCTCTAGTGCTCTTTGTGGTAAACGTGACTTTCTGTAAAACTGAATAGATTACAAACTGATTATTCCCTCAAACTTATTTTTTTTAATTTTCTTGCGCGAAGGGCGAACACATGCTCAGACTATGCTGGCTGAGAGGCATTATGAATGTTCATTTAACATTGTGCGCAATACTTACTGCTCAATATGGACGCGAGTGTAATCCCCGACAATTGATAAGATATAATTTTATCTCCTGTAAATGTCCTGGCTTCAAATGACCATTACGCTGCTTGAAGGCCGCATCAGGCGCTCAGGGGCGTTCACCTGTGCTCGGGCGAAGGTGACTGGAAACTGCACCGGATTTCAGAATGCACAGTACGCAGCCTAAGCAAGCGGGGATATAAAAAAACCTTATCATGGTAAATTTCATCATTGACCCGTGCATTAGTTTCATAAAAGCAGCAGTTATTACATGTATTTCAGCAGTACTTGTCTAATTAAAGTTTGGTTTTGTTAGTGCGGTGTTACGTCCCAAAGCGACTCAGGCTATGAGCTGGAGGACTAGGGAAATTCCCATCCCTTTGAGGTTCTTTAATGTGCACTGATATCGCACAAAATACGGGCGACTGGGTTTTTGGCCCCAGCGAAAATCAGCCGCCGAGGCCGAGATTCGATCCTGCATAACCTAGGGAGTAGTACCTAATTAAAGTAAACAAATTCACTTACATGCCCCCACTAACTTTCCTTCTCTCCGCAATCAATTAGTATAACTGCATAGACATTAATAGCAACGTCAAGGTACCTCTTAAAGCCCTGCGAAAGAAACTCCGCAGCAGTGCAGACTAATTATCCAATTCCTGAGAAAACGTCAGGGTCGTTCTCGCATTCCCATGGCTACTGCCGGTGCTAAAACGAGCTGGGGCGTGAGGTCTAGCCATTCTCTGCAATTCACAGGCGCTTTCTTGTCCCAGAAAGAAACATGAACTCGTGATACATCTCCCAGAAATACAGTTGCCTAGGCCATGATGTGCACCTTATGTAGAAAGCGTCTTCTGTTCTTCCGCCAATAAACAACAGGGTCATTAGCTCTACTTCATCGCAGAATACTTCGACAATACAGATGACACCTGCATCAAAGCAGCGCTGTTTAAAAGTCAGCTGGTATTCTTACACAACATACACAGCAGCAGTTAGCACTGTGCGGCGATGCGTTGCGAAGGCCAGCAATGATGGCCGTCCTAGTGGCGCCACCTGTTAGGGAAGAGTAGAACTAAGCGCTGTAAACGGTCTATAGCATAAGCTGCAGATGCTAAGGAGCGGCAGATGTTTTCTTTTTGCGAGAGAGGGACAACTAGTTTCACCGCCATGCTGAACCTGTGGAGTAACATAAGCTATAGCAGCTGCGGATGTTAAGGAGAGGCAGATATTTTTTTTTGGCAAGAGGGTAAACTATACCTGTCGTCGTGCTAAACGTGCGGCCTATATAGCATAAGGTGCAGATGCTAAGGAGCGGCAGATGCTTTTTTTTTTTGCGAGAGAGGGTCACATATTTGCACTGTCATGCTGAACGTGCGGAGTAGCATAAGCTATAGCGGCTGCGGATGTTAAGAGCGGCAGAGGTTTTTTTTTTGCGAGAGGGTCAACTATATTTGCCGTCGTGCTAAACGTGCGGACTATATAGCATAAGCAGCAGATGCTAAGGAGCGGCAGATGTTTTTTTTGAGAGAGAGGGTCACATATTTTCGCCGTCATGCTGAACGTGTGGAGTAGCATAAGCTATAGCGGCTGCGGATGTTAAGAGCGGCAGAGGTTTTTTTTTTGCGAGAGAGTCAACTATTGTCCTTGTGCTGAACGTGTGGAGTCCCATAAGCTATGGCGGCTGCGGATATTAAGCAAAAGCAGATATTTTTTTTAGTTTGCGAGAAAAGGTCAACTATTCTTGTTGTCGTGCTGAACGCATGGAGTAGCATAACCTATAGCAACTGCGGATGTTAAGCAGCGGCAGCTTTTTTTTTTTGCGAGAGAGGGTCAACTATTGTCCTTGTGCTGAACGTGTGGAGTCGCATAAGCTATGGCGGCTGCGGATGTTAAGCAGAAGCAGATTTTTTTTTAGTTTGCGAGAAAAGGTCAACTATTCTTGTCGTCATGCTGAACATGTAGAGTAGCATAACCTATAACGACAGCGGAAGCAGTGACAGATTTGTTGGTTTTTTTTCGCAAGAAGGTCAACTATTCTTGTCGTGCTGAACGTGTGGAGTAGCATAATCTATGGCGGCTGCGGATGTTAAGGAGCGGCAAATATATCTTTTCTTTTTGCGCGAGAGGGTCAACTATTGTAGTTGTCGTGCTGAATGTGTAGAGTACTATAAGCTATGGTGGCTGCAGATGTTAGGGAGCTACTGATATTTCTTTTTTTTTGCGAGAGGGTGAACTATTCTTGTCGTCGTGCTCAACGTGTGGAGTAGCATAAGGTATGGCAGCTGCGGGCGTAAAGGAGCAGCAGATTTATATACATTTTTTTTTTGCAAGAGAGGGTCAACTAATCTTGTCGTGCTGATCGTTTGGAGTAGCATAAGCTATGGCAGCTGCGGATGTTAGGCAGCGGCAGATTTTTTCTTTTTTGCGAGAGAGGGTCAACTACTCTTGTCATCGTGCTGAACGCATGGAGTAGCACAAGCTGTGGCAAATGCGGATGTTAAGCCACGCATGTTTGTTTTGCGAGAGAGGGTAAACTACTCTTGTCGTCGTGAACGTATGACGTAGCACAAGCTGTAGCGAGTGCAGATGTTAAGCAGCGGCAGATATTCTTTTTTTGCGAGAGAGGATCAACTATCTGTGATGCTGAACGTGTGGAGTAGCATAAGCTATGGCGACTGCAGATGTTAAGGTGCGGAAGATTTTTTTTTTTTTTGGTAGAGAAGGTCGGCTACTCTTGTCGTGCTGAAAGTATGGAGTAGCACAAGCTGTGGTGACTGCGGATGTTAAGCAGCGGCAGATTTTTGTTTTTTTTTGCGAGAGGGTCAACTACTCCTGTTGTCGTGCTGAACGTATGGAGTAGCACAAGCTGTGACACTGCGGATGTTAAGCAGCAGCAGATTTCTTTTTTTTTTTTCGGGAGAGCTTCATCTACTCTTGTTGTCGTGCTGAACATGTGGAGTAGCATACCCTATGGCCGCTGCGGATGCTAATGAACAGAACATACTTTTTTTTTTTTACGAGAGAGAGTCAACTATTCTTGTCGTCGTACTGAACATGTGGAGCAGCATAAGCTGTGGCACGGCCGCTAGATGGAAGCGCACTAGGCGCGGCCTGCTACGTTGCCCGAAACCGGCGGGAGGCGCCTACTCCCCGTTGCCACCGCCGCGGCGTCACCGTTCGGGGACAGCCGCGCGCTGAGAGCTGCGCCTGGCTGCGCTTTCAGGGAGGCGTCGGCGTGGTAGAAGCCTTTTATTTTAAGGATATAAGAGCTCCGCTTCACACAATTAGGCACCAAGAATTAGTATATATTGTAATGTCTAGTGTGACCATGACAGCATCTAGCGCCTGCTCGGCAACGATGAATACTGGAGCGTACCCCGAAAAACTTAATGTGATGGTGGGTCAAGGCCACTCGATTGGAGAGCTCACTTTACCGTGATGTTGCATTCGGATCAAGTTATTTGTCACACAAAAATGTCACCCGGCTGTGAACTATTCGAAGCTGTTCAGCTGCCATGGTAGCCTAATGCATAACCACTTAACTATGTCGCGAATTCCGTGGGTCATTTTCATACCATATACTCATTTCTGCATACAGCTTTAATACACAAATTTATGTAAACCTGTTCTAAGCTGACAGCGCTATCCAATAAAAATATATTGTCCTACTGTGAGCAACCTCTGTGAAAATGCGACATGTAACCAACCTTTCTATCTCATTCTGACAAATGTTACGTTGGAAATATGAAGATGTTTGTTAGTTTAAATCTACATGATAACCTGGGATCTTTGACTCAGTTGGAGACCTTAAACTTTTTACGCCAGAAGGCTATCCGTCATGGCTTCTCACATTTCGCATGACCGAATTAAGCGCGCTTCATAGAGCCGGTCTGCCTCAAGGTGCTACGTATATGCGCCGAAAGTTTTTATTACAATTTTTATTGGCTGCTCGCAAACCCGTACAATTTTTGCTGGTTTGTAATTTTCAATGGAAGAACGCGCATCAAGTGTTCCTGTTGTGAAACTCTTAGCTGCGATCACAAGAATGTTCAAGCTTCAGAGCGCAACTGCAGCCGAGATTCAGCGAGCAGCCGAGTACGATTATTAAATGGCCACACAAAAAGAAAGAAAATTACTAATCGCAGATGCAAAACCTTTGATGAGAGAGGTTTATGTCATAGCCATAAATTTCGCTCCACTGTTGACCTGACATTTCCAGCCGAGCTCGCTATCAGTGGGTGCCACAACTTAACCATATCTTGCATAGCGCCTCAGCATGGGCACGATCATTGTTTTCATAGGTTAGCTGCAGGTACTGTGTACAGTGAGAAAACAATGATGAAATCAAGAATATACACAGCTTGCTACTTCGCCAGACCTCTTCAGACTTCATCATCCTGTTAATGAAGGTGCTCGTAAGCTGACAAAGCTTGATTACTTCCTTTGCGGGGTACATCAAGCCTCCATTGTCCTCGGTTTTTATCAACCTGTAACTGGTTCAGTTGACTCATATTTCCTGCAACAGGCTTTTGCATGACTGTCATGTCGCCTCAAAACCATTACCAAATATCGCATAAATTAAGCAACAACCTGGTAGTGATAAACAAAACTTGGGGTTCTGCTACCTGCTTATTCACCGTATCCCGTAATTGCTGCCTCTGTCGCATATCATTAGTATGCAGCCTTAAGCCGCTGCATTATATGAAATAGCACCCTGCACATAGCTATATAAAGCCCTTCTTTACCGAAGCCGTACGAACATGCCCAATAGGAGTATAGTGTGCCTGACTTTGGATCTAAGGGTTCCAGTTTCAATAATTCCCATTTCGCCCTTACATCTTATTGACTCTCTCTGGTTTGTCAGCTCCTTCCACACTGAACATGTCATGTGTTCTCATTGCGCCAAAGGTGTCTGGCCATACCACCAACGAACGTGCCTCTTACCAGAGAGGTATTTTTCCGACTTTCCGCCGACAGAGCGGGCACCGGATTTTATGTGGAACGGGGCTTTTCAGTTTATCGCATCGGCTCAAACAGTCTCAAGAGTATAAACAAATGTTGTATGCACAGACTACTTTGCTTGCAAGGCCACTCAGACTAGCTTGGCAAAATTTAGAACAAATTGTATGCTTATATAAAAAAAAATGCTTCGTACTGTTTTCTGACATGTCCTCGCAACATAACCTACGAGAAAAGGTTCTGGTGCTACCTCATCGTGTTCATCTGCCTCACAACACATAGTTAAAAATCCTAATTCACTGGCAAGCTCCCTGGTAACTATAAAGGTTAAACAATGTGACGGGAAAACAGGAAAAGAGGATGACGCAACTAGCGCGGTTGTGCGTCCTCTTCTGTGTTCCCGTCATGTTTGTATTGTTAACCTATAATTAATCACCAATAAGCCCAATCTGCTGTCGCTTGTAGCAAATTCAATGGCAGCTGATAGGGCATTATGCTTCAGCATCTGGACTTTTAACCCCAGCGCCGCTTTCATTTCAGAGGAAGCGAGTGCATTTCCACCCCTCGCTACTGCCTTTGTCTGAAGCGAGCTCAGCAGATAAAATTTGAAGGTCTCTTAGATGTCTCTCAAGCGGAGGACGGCAAAAGCCTACCCTTGTCCTATCATTTGCCTCTCATCGTTTGCCACAGTTCGTCATTTCAAGTCGTCTGATATTGTTATGGGGTAGTTCAGCTCGGAGCAGAGGGCAGACACGGAAGACAAGGCTTTCAAACAGACGTTTTCTGCAGGCACCAGCCGACTCTGTTGAACGTCGTATTCTCTAAAACTTAAGAGTCTTTCCTTATGCGTATGCGCCGCCTAATGTGACACTACCCCACCATCCCGGTGTGTACTAGCGTCCAAACCAGGGTCCGTGTAGTACAGCTTTAAGCATGCAACATGGACTGTCTCTGTGTGTGGTGTAGAGGTATGGCGTGCAGGATGCAAGGGCGCAATTTCGTATGTCACTGGTGTCACTTGTCGTAAAATACGGTAGGGTCCTGTATAACGGGGCAAAGGTTTTTCCGAGAGGACAACAAAGCGAGCTGGGGTCCAAGGCAGCACGAGAGAGCCGCAAGAATACTGGGTGTTGCGATGGCAGGAATCATAGTGACGTTTCTGGGAGTGCTGGGAGGCTGCGAGTCGGTTGCGAGCAACAACGTGGGCAGCATCAGCTCGGGCTATGGCGTCACGAGCATATGAGCTGGCAGTGGCGGCCGAAGGGAGCAGGCCGTCAAAAGGAAACAGAGGTTCACGGCCGTATAGAAGATAGAAAGGGGAGTAGCCGGTAGTGTCGTGACATGACGAATTGTATGCGAATGTCACAAATGGCAGCGTTATGTCCCAGTCGCGGTGGTCATCAGAAACGTACATAGACAGCATGTCAGTTAATGTCCGGTTAAGGCGTTCAGTAAGCCCGTTCATCTGTGGATGGTAGGCAGTCGTGAAAGAATGACGAACGTTGCACAACCGTAGGATTTCTTCGACTATATGAGCCAGAAAGCAATGGCCGTGGTCGGTGAGCAGTTGGCAGGGAGCTCCATGGACGAGTATAACGTCGTTGAGGAGGAAAGCAGCGACATCAGTCGCACAACTTGTTGGTATTGCTCGTGTGACCGCATAGCGTGTGGTGTAATCACTGGCCACCACAATCTATTTGTTCCCCGATGCGGACAGTGGAAAAGGCCCTAGAAGATCCAGACCCACTCGAGAAAATGGGTCTATGGCGATGTCGATTGGCTGCAGAAGTCCAGCTGGTAAAACTGGTGGCTTTTTCCGACGTTGACAGCGGTCACAAGCAACTACGTAGCGGCGAACTGCGTGATATAGGCCTGGCCAAAAGAACCGACGGCGCACACTGTCGTATGTGCGAGAGACGCCTAGATGACCCGCTGTAGGAACGTCGTGAAGCTGTTGAGGCACGGCTGAGCGTAGGTGCTGAGGAACTACTAGTAGAAGGTCGGGGCCATCAGGTCGCATATTGTGCCGGTATAAGGTGCCATCGTGGAGCACAAACAAACGAAGGGAAGGGTCATGGCGATCGGCGCTGAGGTGATTGATAATTTCGCGAAGCTGAGGGTCCTGGCGTTGCTCATGATGAATGTTGGAAAAATCAGAAATAGAGAGCACGCAAGTGTCATTGTCACATTCAGGTTGACTTGGTGGGTCGACTAGACGACGGCACAGGCAACCGGTGTCTCGATGCAACTGGCCAGACTTATAAACTACTGATAAATTGTACTCCTGAAGGCGCAAGGGCCATCGTGCAAGGCGGCCAATAGGGCCAGTAGAAAGCCAACACAGTGCGTGGTGGTCAGTGACTACTGTGAATGGCCGCCCATACAAGTAAGGGCGGAACTTTGCAATGGCCCAAACTAGGGCTAAGCACTCACGTTCAGTGATGGAATAATTCTGTTCGGCCGCAGAGAGGAGTCGGCTGGCATAGGCGATGACGCGAGGTAAACCGAGCTGACGTTGTGCGAGAATGGCACCAATTCCATGATCATTTGCGTCGGTGCATACTTCTGTGGGCGCTGACGGATTAAAGTGAGCCAACACTGGTGGACCAGTGAGGTGGGCAATAAGAGCGACGAAGGCGTCCGATTGTTCGTGGCCCCAGGAAAAGGAGACCTTTTTTTTCAGAAGCTGCGTAAGTGGACGAGCTATTTCTGCGAAGTTTGGTACAAATCGCCGGAAATATGAGTAAAGTCTGAGGAAGCTACGCACGTCGCTGCTAGATTTCGGTATAGGGAAATCCCTTACAGCGCGGATTTTTTCTGGGTCCGGCTGGATGCCATGGGTGTTGACTAAATGTCCTACGACCTTGAGTTCCCGGCGACCAAAGGCACACTTCTTGGAGTTCAACTGAAGGCCAGCTCGTCGGTAGACGCCAAGAATAGCCAAAACACGATGGAGGTGGCCTTCAAAGGTTGATGAAAATATGACGTCATCGAGGTAGCACAGACATGTGGTCCATTTGAGCCCGCGTAATAGGGAGTCCATCATACGCTCAAATGTCGCAGGGGCATTACATAAGCCGAAAGGCATCACCTTGAATTGGTAGAGGCCATCCGGGGTGACAAAAGCAGTCTTTTCACGATCTCTTTTGTCAACAGAGATCTGCCAATATCCAGAATGGAGATCGATGGAGGAGAAGTAGTTGGCACCATGTAGGCAGTCGAGAGAGTCATCGATCCTTGGAAGAGGGTACACGTCTTTCTTTGTTATCTTGTTTAGATGTCGGTAATCAACGCAAAACCTCCAGCTGTTGTACTTCTTTTTGACGAGTACTACCGGAGGCGCCCATGGGCTGCTCGACGGCTCAATAATGTTGCTTGCCAACATTTTCTCTACTTCTTCCTGAATGATCCTGCGCTCGGAAAGAGCAACTCTGAAAGGCCGTCGATGAATAGGTCAGGCACCTTCAGTATCAATGCTATGTGTGACGACAGACGTTTGGCCCAGGGATCCGTGACCGAAATCAAAAATGCCGTATGACCGCAAAAGGCCGGCAAGGGCACTGGTATATTTGGGACGCAGGTCAGAGGCAACCATGGCTGAGATGCGGTCCTCCGGACTATGTGACGGGATAGGTTGTGCAGGTACCTCGGCGTGACGGTCGGACAGCACTGCAGCAATAGTAAGGCTGGACAAAGGCGACAGCTCGGCAAGGAAAATGCCCTTCGGGAGAACTTGCGAAGACATGCTGAAGTTGAGTATGGGAATGTAGGTGAAGTTATTCTCGACGTGTACAATGTTATGAGGTAGGACGATGTTGCGCTGCAGAGTAACGTCGGTGATAGGGTTGACAACGTAGTCGCCGTCAGGAAGGGAGGGAAAAGGTGACATGGGTACGTATACTGCCGCCTCGGGAGGTAGGTGAGTAAATGTACTGGAGTGGTGGCGAATCTGGGAATGGTCAGCACTGGGGTCGTTAACACAATGGGGCAGGGCTAAGCGCAGAAGTCCGGAGGAACAGTGAATGAGAGCGGAATGGGCTGTTAAAAAGTCTAGGCCTAAAATCACGTTTTGAGGACAAGTAGTAAGGACGGCAAAGAGCACAGGGACGTGGTGGCCGGCGATGCTAACGCGCACGGTGCACATTCCGATGATGGCAGCAGTGTTTCCATCAGCAACACGAACTGTAGAGGTGTTAGCGGGCGTAAGAACTTTTTTGAGGCATTGGCGGAACAACGAACTAAGAACTGAAATATGGGCTCCAGTGTCAATGAGAGCGGGCACAGGGACTCGGTCTACGAAGACATTGATCAGGTTGCCGCGTGGTACGATGGTCAAAACACAGTTGGCTGTCCGGGTTGGTAACGCGGCGTCACGTCCGGGCGCTGCATTGCCTAGTTTTCCAAGTAGGGGCCTTGGTACGTTGGGGACAAGCTGCGGCGACGAGTAGGTGATCGGGAATGGTGGGCTTGAGGCGATGGGGAACGGCTAGGACGACAGTCTTGCTCTATGTTCTCGGTACGAAGATGTGCTGGGGTGACAGAAACGCGCCGTGGTGCATAATAGTTATGGCAAACACGGCTGTAATAGGGGTGAGAGGGGGGAGCAGGACGACTGCGGCAATAGCGGGACGTATGGCCAGCTCGGCAGCAGACGATGCAAATAGGCCTATCGTCAGATGTGCGCCACTCCGCAGGATTGCGGGTAGGGTAGCGTGGTGTGTAGGGCGGGGTTGTGGCAGCAGCAGCAACCACTGGGATTGACTGTGGTACACGGGGTGGTGTGGTAGGATTTGAAACAAGGCCTACATTAGCGAATTCTTGGCGGACAACAGCCTGTATCAGAGCTATTGTTGCCTGGGCAGGAGGTGACGTAAATGTAACAGGAGTCAAGGCCTCGATTTCCCTGCGGACGATGGTAGTGAGGTTATTCTGACTTGAAGGCTGCTGTAACGTGGGCAAGTCGTCACATGAGGATGTAGTCGCCGTGTTGGGAAGGCACTGAAACCGATGCACGATGCGGCGCTTCTTCGCCTGTTCGAAACGGCGACAGACATGCAGGACTGAGTCCACCGTAGAGCAGTCTTTGCAAGGAAGTATATTTTATGCGTCATCAGCGATACCCTTAAGTATATGGCCCACTTTATCATCTTCGGTCATGGAGGTATTCACCTTTCGACACAGTGCGAGAACGTCCTGTATGTAGGCCAGGTATGACTCGGTTGACGATTGAGCACGAGTAGCCAGGTCTTTTTTGGCTGCCAGAGCTCGCCCAATTGGTTTGCCGAATAAGTCCTGCAGTTTTTGTTTGCAGATGTCCCACGTAGGCATCTCCTGTTCATGATTGGTAAACCAGGTCTTCGCCGTTCCCGCTAGATAGAAGATTATGCTTGCAAACATTATGCTGCATCCCACCGGTTATTCTCGCTGCTCCTTTCATATTCGTCGAGCCAATTTTCAACATCCTTGTTGTCTTCACCATTAAAGATAGGCGGATGACGGATTTTGGTTAAAACCATGGGGGCATCTGCGGTTTCCGTAGCGGGTGATGCGTCCTGGGATGCCATGCTTACTGTGGTAGTCGGTGGGGTGAGCTCGGGGAGATGGCATCCACTGTGCAAATCCAGGTTTCTGGCACAAAAGTACGAGGAGCTGTGGCAAGGGGAATAGAAAGTACCTCCACCAAGGTGTTACGGGATAGTTCAGCTTGGAGCAGAGGGCGGACATGGAAGACAAGGCCTTCAGACAGACGTTTTCTGCAGGCACCAGCCGACTCTGTTGAACGTCGTCTTTTCTAAAATTCACGAGTCTTCTTCTTTCCTTATGTGTAATTTGACAATATAGTGGTCGTTTCCCAGTCATGATGAGTCTGCCTGCATAGTCATTGTAGCCCTTACCACTCATAACTAAGCAGGTTACTCATTTAGAATCAGCTGTGGTCATTACATGTCATCCTTTCACATATTGGTCATTTCTTAGTCATTAGCAGTAATGATGAGTCATGCCTAGCTATTATAGTCATTACCACACATCGCTAAGCACTTGTACTCATTTCTAATCAACTGCGGTCATTGCATGCCATAGTTTGATATACTGGTCATTACAAATCATTTTAGTCATTATTACCCATTATTAGTCATTACCATTAGTCATTACCTCTATGAATGTCTATTTATAACGTTTATTGATTACCTATCACCATCAATCATTTTCATTCTTATTCTCCCTTTTTGCACATCCGCTTTTGCGACAGACACACCAGTGAGATGCAACGCACAGATTACAGCCACACCTTCTGCGCATAAATTTTTGCTCCATGAGCCTAGAATGGCTTTCGCCTTAAAAAACACTCATCCCATCTCAATGTTAACGTGCTTGCACACTCGCACACAAAAAAGTTTGCGTTTACCATGCAGACATGAGGCGAACGCATCCAGAAAGGAAGAAAACTGCGCGCTCAGAGCCAGCGACCCCGACGGCGACGTGTCCCCGAACAGTGGCGTCCTCAGCAGAAATAGCGGGCGCAACTGTAAACTCCCCAAAGACGCGCTTGCTCATTAGAGAGTTTTAGAATAGGGGGCCCCAAGCTTTGGGGCCCCCAAGGAGCTTGGGGCGTCGAAATGCGCATGCGCAGAACGTAAGGCGCGCTTGCAGTCTTGGGTTAACGCTAGGGGCGGCCCCTATTTTTCGGAAATAGCGTTTGCCCGTTGGGTCGCTTGGGTTACGGCAACAAGGCGGCGTTCGGCCAAGTGGCGGCCGCTCGCCTCGGCACACATTTGTCGTCACCGCTCTATGGTGTCACGCGTTCATGGAAAACGAAAGGCCAACGAAGCTTATGCTGTCTCATGATGCCCGCACAACCAAATTTTAGCGATAAAACGCACTATATTTTCAGATTGCTTCTGGATTTACCGAGCTGCTAGGCTTAGCGAGTTCGCCTCCTTTGGTTGCCATGGGGACCAGACGGCGAAAAGCGCGGAAGGTTCAAATGATCCATTTTGAAGGTAGCGCGAAAAACGAGGACCAAGAGTAGAAGGACACAACACGAGTGCTTGCAGTCGAGGTTTCCCGGTCTCGGCCTGGATTGACAATTGGCCGATTTCATCTTGTCTGACGAAAATGGTTTATATAAGCGGTAGTCTTAAAATAGTTTTTGCACAATAATAGTACTTTTTGACGAATAAGATAGCGTTGTTGGCTTTTATATATTAAAATGCTTTTCCTTGGCTACCGCTGCAATCGACGAACGCAAGATTGGCTCCGCTGCATCGGGAAAACCCCTATTCTAAAACTCGCCGCTCGGCTAGCACGTTGCACTGCCGCGCGCTATTTCCTTGGGGACCCCAAGCCTTGGGTCCCCCTATTCTAAAACTCCCTATTGACCGCAGCGCGACGTAGCAGGCCGCTTCCATCGAGCGGCCGTGGCTGTGGCGACTGCGGGTGTTAAGCAATGGCAGATTTTTTTCACTTCAGTTTCAGTTATGTTCGGGTATGTTCAGTTTAGCCCACTTCTGTTTCAGTTATGTTCCGGCTCAGGCACATTGTGCGTGCTAGAATAGTTCCATTGTGGACCTGCACCGCCTCAAATACGAGCTTGGAGCAGAAGATGCGCCAGGCTCGTTTACATTTGAGCGTTCGGAGGTGCGCGCGAGCGAAATCCGCAGCCGCCGACATGCTCCTTCGTTCACAATTCTGAGCCAACATATCGCCGCCATCGCCTGTGACTGCGAGCTCTCGTTAACCCTGATCTGGCCGCTCAACTGCCGCTACGTACGCCACGAAAAGCATGCATATGCTAAGTGCTGAAGAAAAAAACGCATTATCATTCAACTGTTCACTGAATCATGGCGCATCTGACCCACATACTGTGGCAGCAAGAGCTTAAACGTGCTATTTGCAGGCATCGTAAACTAAACGGGCATACTTGCCGCTCATACCAAGTAAAGTGTCAATCTTATTCCAAATATCATTGTTCTATTGCATCCTTGCCTATTGCACTGGTTGCCCTGCGAAAAAAAGGCTTCGAATAAAAATTAAAAACTAAAAAATAACGAAGCACCACAAATGAATTAAAATGGCAAAAAAATCAATTTTCATAAAGAGAAAGCGACATCACCATCGGGCTTCGAACTCTTTACTGCTTGCTCCGTAACTTTCCGCGCTAACCACTCGGCCACGCCGAGACAGGAAGGTGGGAAATATTTCTGCATATTATGTCACGGCCACATTTATAATGAAACTTCATGTTTTGAGATGTACAGGCCATTGCTAATGGTCTAAAAATTAGAACTTCTTGACCATCGGAGCATGCTGCCTGCTCTCACGACTTGCAACTAATGTCCTAGATGCCTAAGTGCACTATATTGCGCACTGGAACCATTTACCCATGTGGAATTTCACAGCGCTGGCAAATTTAGGGGTCCCGGTTCTTCGGTCACGCTCTGTTGTTGTGGACATAATTTTCGCTAAACACTGAGCTGTAGAACAAACCTTGAAGGAAAAAAGTGTAACGAAGCTTCAAAACTGGCAAGCGCAGCAGCGAGGACACTATTTTGCCGGTAACTGAAACTTACGTGTACGAAAACATTTTGGGAAGCGTTGCCATGACCGAGGGCTCGGTTTGTTCATACGCAGAGCAAGAAGGAGCGCGGAAGCTTGAGAAACACGTGAAGTATTGTGCATTACAAGCGCTGTCTGCTTTTTTTTCTTCCTTTATGAGCCTATCGCTTGGTAAATTACTCCCTTCATCGTTCTATTTATTTCGGCTGTGACCGATGGTCGATTGCGAGTATGCTGTTGCCATGTTGGCCCCTGAAAGATGCTAACCGGTGGACGTAGCGGGCACCGCTGGCTTACCAGCAATCACGCAGTCTGATTCCTCCGACTACGTAGTCGAAGGAAACAGTTTGAATTTGACCGGCGGGAACAAGGAAAAACATCAACTTCTTATCACAATATCTCAGCAATTATTCGATTTTTTGCTGCAGGATATGCGGCGACAGTGTCACCAAATGCATTTTATTAGCTTTTCATACATCTTTGGGTGTCTTTAGTGTCCCTTTAGGGAGCGGCAGATTTCTTTTTTGTGAGAGAGGGTAAACGACTCTTGTCGTCGTGCTGAAGTCTGGAGTAGCATAAGCTATGGCAGCTATGGATGTTAAGAAGCAGCAGATATTTTTTTTTTGCGAGAAAGGGTCAACTATTCTTGTCGTCATGCTGAACATGTGGACTAGCATAAGCTATGGCGGCTGCAAATGATAAGGAACGGCAGATATGTTTTTTTTAAGAGAGAGGGTCAGCTATTCTTGTCGTGCTGAACGTGTGGAGTAGCATAAGCTATGGCGACTGCGGATGTTAAGGAGCGGCAGATATTTTTTTTGCAAGAGAAGGTCAACTATTCTTGTTGTCATGCTGAACGTATGGAGTAGCATAACCTATACTGACTGCGGATGTTAAGCAGTGGCCGATATTCTTTTTTTGTGAGAGAAAGTCAACTATTCTTGTCATGTTCAACGTATGGAGTAGCAGAACCTATAGCAACTGCGGATGTTAGGCAGCGGCAGATGTTTTTCTTTTTTTTTGCGAGAGAGGGTCATTTATTCTGTCATGCTGAACATGTGGAGTAGCATAAGCTGTGACCACTGCGGATGTTAGGCAACGGCAGATATATATATTTTTTTTTTGCGAGAGACGGTCAACTATCTTGTCATCGTGCTGACCGTATGGAGTAGCATAACTTATGGTGACTGTGGATGTTCATCATCATTACCATCATCCTTAGCCTGACTATAGAGACCAGACAGCTGAACGGGTGGCGCCGTCTCTCGGCGTATCGCTCAATCGCCGGAATGCGTTGGCCCCGGCCGGCGCATTGCCAGCGCATTGGAGCGTACTGTTTGTCGTTCGTTTGTGTGAAAACTGAAAATCCTAAGGTTTAGATGAAGCTGTGCGTGAATATATCCTCAAGAGAACAGAAAGTTGGACTAGTTGTGTGAATATGTCCAGTGAAATGAAGTCTGGCCAAACAAGGCTGGCGAAACGTGGTGCATTGTTGGCTCCACTGGCAGCAACGCAAACTCGTCGGACGATTTTAAGTCGATTCATTTCTACGGGTTTCCACAGAAGCATGAGTGGCGGGTGACCTAAGTGTGGTTCTTTGAAAGGCAAAGGCACGAATCTAAGTATTTGGTTACTGTGTGGTCATGGAAAGTGCCGAATTTTTAAAATTCGGCTTGCTACCGGATGCTCTCTGCCTTCTGTTCCCCAGGAGTGACGGCACGAGAGTCGCAGAGTCGAAGCCGCACTCCTTCATCTGTAGTCACTTTATTGACAATTGGAAATCGAAGCAACCCAACAACGTAAGTTACAACGCTAGCATTTCCCCGCCTGTGTACAAGAAAACCCCAGCACGGAAAAAGAAAAGGCAGCTCCACCATCGTCGTTCGGGCTGCGTTACGATCTTCAGTGATGGGCAGAGACAATGTTTGTGCAGATACTTTCGCTGACATAGTCAAAAATAATTTACTTTTTCTCTTAACAGAAAGAGCTGATAGGAGACATGAACAATTCTTATTACCATGATCTTGTCATTTTTCCTCCTTTCGTTTGTCAACCAATGAAAATGTGCTGAGAGCTCTGCATTGATACTCTTCAAATTTATTAACATTTGTTTGTGGCATGTCCATATCGCCTAATAAAATCACTCATTTCGCAGCTCAATACCGCATGGTCACAAAATCTGCTATCGGCTTCATATAAAAGTCGAACAAGAAAAAAAAATACAATTTAATTTGTGGAAATGAGCATAAACGCAGCAGTATTTTTTTTTCGCATTCACGTTGCACCTGACACGGCTTTACGTATTTTCTCAGCAGTGTCCATTTCCTGGCCCGCCTAAATACATGTGTTTCTCATCAGCATTTTAGTGACCGTGAGATTTCCTGATTGTGGCATAGTATGACAAGACCGTTTTACCTCTCTCAGAAATTGCTTCTATGGCCAATGTAAATAGATTTAGCAGCAGTCCGGCAAGCTGCAGTGACAAAGTTGTAAAAGGAATGGCTTTCAGTTATCCGGATTCTTTTACGTGCAAATAGAAAACTATATGCATGGTCGTGTCCACTCACACTGATCAGGTATCGAGGTCAGCTAGGTATCGGCCCCGCAAGTTCGTGGTACGCTGAGAAAGTAGACCACCTTAGCGAACGAGCCATCAGAGGGATTCATTTAAAAATAGAACGCTCCCTTAGTTGTCGGTGGCTTATCTTACAACACATCACACTGTGTTTTTTTTTTTTTTTTCGATTGTATTTAACAGTTTGACAGTATTGGACTATTGCCTTCAGATGTTCAAGGCCGGTGCGGTCAATCGCATTGAACTTCCTGCGCTGAGAAAACGCTAGCAGGAAATGTAATTTTTTTTTTTCTTTTCACAACCTCCGCAGCATGTCGGGCGAAAGGCATGTATAGTATAATATTTTATAAGTCAATTGCAGCTCCGACGTGTTCAACAAGAGCATTGCCATATATGTAAAAATGATGCTGAGGTGGTATTACTCATTTGGCTTACATTATGATTAAGTTTGATAGTCTCAAGGCCGGGTTCAGTGAGCTATTGTAGCGTAATTGTGCAGGAAGTCCTGGAAGTATATGTGCGTTTGCTATTCCAACCATAAATAGGATCCTACTTCTGTCTTGCTTGTTTATTTTTCTCCTTTTACAGCTCTCCTTGCAAGGTTGAAACTGGAATGTCATTTGCTATTATTCTACTCTGAATCGTTTGAGCCTAGCTATTACCAAAAAAGACAGATGCAGCATTTTTTTCATTTTACATGAACGCTGACCATTGCAACTACCACTACTACGGCGCCACGGCTCGGCGGTATTTGATCTTCAGGCAGATTTCTACTAGACCTAATATAAGATAGACGCGCAGTGCAGGCGCAATTTCCGTCTTCGAAGTCGCCTTAACAAGTGTTTAACGAAGGTGTTCCTAGCGCATGGTAAAATCGCACGCGCGGCATTTTCGAGTATATAACAGAAATACCATGCGCTGGGCAGTTTCAAAAAAAAAACGCACGCCCTGCTGCGAAAGGCCCTTTTCTTTTTCAAGATTTCCCGGTCAAAAAATACTTGCGATTAATCAAAGCAGCTCAAAGCTCTCAAAGCCACACCGCAAAACGACAGATAGGGACAGGCTCAAAAACGCCTCGCAGAACGGAAACGACTGCGCCGCTCAGCTGCCTCGCCATTCCTCTGTATTGGCACTCCGCCGCGGGCGGCGCTGTTCCACCGAGGCGACGGTGACGCCATACAACAGGCACCCGGTCCCTGTGCTAGCTGCATCCACTTGACCCCTGCGAACTTCTTAGGGTCATCCGCCCACCTAACTTGCAGCCGCCCCCTGCTACGCTCTCCTTCCCTTGGAATCCAGTTTGTTAGCCTAAGCGACCATCGGTTATCCTCTCTTCGCATTACATGTCCTGCCCATGTCCATTTCTTCTTGATTTCCACTAGAATGTCGGTAACTTGAGTTATTTCTCTCACCCAATCTGCACACTTCCTATCTCTTAAAGGGACACTAAAGACATCAAAACATGCTATAAAAATCTAATAAACTACGTTTGGTGACACTGTCGCCGCATATCCGGCAGCAAAAAATCGAATAATTGCTGAGATATTGCGATAAGAAGTTGAGGTTTTTTTTGTTCTCGCCGGTCGAATTCAAACTGTGCCCTCCGACTACGTAGTCGGAGTTGAGTGGCGCACACTATGACGTAAGCGGAGACTCCGTGATAGCTAGCGAGCTGGCGCGGCCCGCGGCATCGCATCCCTCAAGGGCCAACATGGCAACAGCATACTCGCAATGACGGCCAAAGCCGAAATAAAACGAGAGTAATTCACCAAGCGATGGGCCCATAAAGGAAGAAACAAAAAAACATAGAGCGCTTGCAATGCACAATACTTTACATGTTTCTCAATCTTTTGCGCTCCTTCTTGCACTGTGTATAAACAAACCGAGCCCTCGGTCATCGCAACGCTTCCTGACATGTTTACATACAAATAAGATTTAGTTACCAGCAAAATAGTGTCCTCGCTGCTGCGCTTGTCAGTTTTGTAGCTTCGTCGCACATTTTTTCTTCAAGGTTTGTGCTACAGCTCAGTGTTCAGTGAAAATTACATCCATGGTAGCAGAGCATGACTGAAGTGCTGGCGCCACTAAATCTGCCAGCGCTGTGAAATTCCACATGTTGAAATGGATCCAGTGCACAATATAGTGCGTATAGACATCCAGAACATTAGTTACAAGTCGCGAGAGCAGGCAGCATGCGCCGATGCTCAAGAAATTGTAATTTTTAGACCGGCAGCAGAAACATTTTATTGTAAATGGGGTCATGACGTAAAGACCGGAAATATTTTCAGCGTTCTCGTGGCGCGGCGTAGCCGAGTGGTTAGTGCCGAACGTTCCGGATCAAGCAGTGGCGAGTTCAAATCTTACCGCTACTGGCGGTTTTTTTGTTCTACAAATCGATTTGTTTTTACTTTTTGTAATGTATTTCTAGTGCTTCGTTATTTTTAGTTTTTACTTTTTACCAAAGGCCCTTTTTTTCGCCGGGCGACGAGCGCAATATATCGACACTCTCCTTGGTATGAGCGGCAAGTATGCCAATTTTGTTTACGATGCCTGCAAATAGTATGTTGAAGGTTTTGTTGACACAGTATGTTGGTCAGATGTGCCATGATTTAGTGAACAATTGAATCATATAGCGTTTTTCCTTCGGTACTTAGCATATGTATGCTTTTCGTGGCGTACGTAGCTGCAGTCGAGCGGTCAGGTCGCAGTAGAAGCGGCGACGGCGGCGATCTGTTGGCTCAGAAGTGTGAACGAAGGAGCGTGTCGGCGGCAGCAGATTTCGCTCGAGCCCCGAATACTCAAATGGGAACCAGCAAGACGCATCTGCTGCTCCAAGCTCGTAATTCAGGCGCTGCAAGTCCAAACAAACTATCCAAGTGTGCACGAAATGCCTGAGCCGAAACATAACCAAAACTGAAGTGGGCGCCTGTGGCGCCTCCAAGTATAATTGGTATTTGCCTTGCAATGCTTACGTTGTCTTTTCGCCGTCGTTTACGTATGATAAAAGCGTGTTATTATATTCAAGACAAAACCTACGACCGCATTCAAACGGGCAACGACATTCACATTCGTCAGCCTCCGTGATCCCTAGCGCATCACGTGATTTGTAGTTGCGCGTTTCGGCTATGGCGGCGATACCTGTATTTCTGTTCTTCCTCTTTACTACCTTATAACAGCTCTGTTTTCAGCAAGAGTGGATTTTTTGTAATCAGGAATTGGCATTTTATCGATGCAAGCCCACTTCAGTTTTCTCTTAAGTGTCCATTTATTGTTACCCCTACCATTTTTCGTTCCATAGCCATCTGGGTTGTCCTCAACTTAAGTAGAACTCTCTTGGTTAGACTCCATGTTTCAGCCCCATAGGTGAGTACAGGTAAGATACAACTGTTGTATACTTTCCTCTTGAGCGATACCAGTAAGCTGCTAGTCATAATCTGCAAGTGCTAGCCAAATGCACTCCATCCCAATCTTATTCTTCTTGTCATTTCCTTTTCATGGTCCGGACCTGCGGTTACTACCTGTCCTTAGCAGACATATTCACCTACTACTTCCAGTACTTTGCTACCTAATGTAAACTGCCGTTCCTTCCCAAGGCTGTTGAACATTACCTAAGTCTTCTGCATATTAATTTTCAAGCCTACCTTTCTAATTTTCCTGTCCAGGTCATCAATCATTATTTGCAGTTCATCCCAAGAGTTGCTTAGCAAGGCAATGTCATCAGCAAATCGCAGATTACTGAGGTATTCTCCATCTACCCTTATCCCTAACTGCTCCCATTCCAAGTATCTGAATACTTCCTCTAAGCAAGCTGTGAATAGTACTGGGGAGATTGTCTCCTTGCCTAACACCTTTCTTTATGGGAATTTTGTTACTTTCTTTATGCAGCACTATGGTTGCTGTGGAGCCACTATATATATCTTCCAGCACTTTCACGTACGGCTCGTCTACCCCCTGATTTCGCAATGCCTGCATCACCGCCGAAGTTTCAGCTGAGTCAAATGCTTTTTCGTAATCAGTGAATGCTATGTATAAGGGCTGGTTATATTCGAGCATTTTTCTATCACCTGATTGATGGTATGGATATGATCGATAGTAGAGTACCGTTTCCAAAAACCTGCTTGATCCTTTGCTTGATTGCAATCTAAGGTTGTCCTGATTCTATTAGCGATTACCTTAGTAAATACCTTATACGTTACAGACAGTAAGCTGATTGGTCTGTAATATTTAAGGTCCTTAGAGTCCCCTTTCTTGCGAATGAGGATAATGTTTGCATTCTTTGATGGTTCCGGTACCGTCGATGACCCCAGGCACTGCGTATACAGGGCGGCCAGTTTTTCTACCACGATATCCCCCCCCGTCCTTCAGCAAATCTGTAGTTATCTGAACCTCTCCAGCTGATTTCCCCCTTTTCAAAGTTTCTAGTGCTTTCTTGACCTCGTCCTTCGTCACTGGTGGAACGTCCGACTGTTTTTCCCTACCGGAAATCTCATTACGGTCCTGACTATTTTGGCTACTGTAGAGATCTGTATAGAACTCCTCGGCTACTTTGACTATCTTGTCTATAATCGTGATAACATTGCCTGCCTTGTCCCTAATCGCATACATCTGGTTTTTGCCTATGCCCAATTTCTTCTTTACCGCTTTAAGGCTTCCCCCGTTCTTTACAGCATGCTCAATTTTCTCCATGTTATACTTCCTTATATCGGCCACCTTGCACTTATTAATTAGCTTTGTTATCTCGGCCAATTCGATCTGGTCTGTTGGATTGGAAGCTATCATACTCTGGCGTGTTTCTTAATCAAATCTTTTGCTTCCTTAGACAGCTTACCGGTATCCTCTCAAACTATCCTACCGCCTACGTCTACCGCGCACTCAGTAATGATATCTCTGAAATTATTGCTCCTTGCTTCTAGGGTAATGTCGCCATCCTCGGTTTGAGCTGAATACCTATTCTGTAGCAAGATCCTGAACTCTTCTGCCCTCCCCCTCACCGCAAATTCGTTGATGGGTTTCTTTCTTACTAATCAGTTGCGTTCCTTCTTCAGATTTAGGCTAATTCGGGCCTCACCATCCTGTGGTCACTGTATCGCACTTTCCAGATTACCTCTACATCTTGAATAATGGCGGGGGCTGAACACATTATAAAGTCGATTTCGTTTTTAGTCTCCCCATTAGGACTTTTCCATGTCCATTTACGGTTCTTCCGTTTGCTGAAGAAGGTATTCATGATTGGTTAGTTATTGCGCTCTGCAAGCTCAACTAGTAACTACCCCCTGCTATTCCTAGAACCAATGCCATAGTCACCTACTGCCTAGTCTCCTACCTGCTTTTTCCCTACCTTGGCATTGAAGTCGCCAATTAGTACAGTATACTGCATCTTTACTTTTCGCATTGCCGATTCTACATCTTCATAGAAGCTTCAACTGCCTGGCCATCATAACTACATGTAGGTGCATAGGCCTATGCAGCCTTCAGTTTATACCGCTTATTAAGCCTAATTGCGATGTCTGCCACCCTCTCATAATACTATAGAATTCATCTATATCCCCCGATATATACTTATTGACAAGGAAATCTACTCCTAGTTATCGCCCCTCCGGTAAGCCTCCATAACACAGTACATGTCCATCCTTCAGTACAGTATATGCCTCATTCGGCCTTTTAACCTCACTAAGCCCTATGATATCCCATTTAATGCCCTCTAGTTCCTCTAACAGCACCGCTAAGCTAGCTTCACTAGCTAGGGTTCTAGCATTAAACGTTGTCAGGGTCAGTTTCCAATGGCGGCCTGTCCAGCGGAGCCAGGCATTCTTAGCACCCCCTGCTGCGTCACAGGTCTGACCGCCGCCATGGTCAGTTGTTCCGCAGCCGCTGGTGACTGAGGGCCAGGGTTTTGTGGAGCTTATCATGAGAGGTTGCGGCCAATTACTGCACCACGGTGGCCAACTCCTGTTCTGGTGAGGGAGTGCGTTGCCGGAGGTGTTCACCGGCATCAGGTCGCAGCCCAAACCTGTTTATGCAATTCCATCGACACGCGGATATTTTTTTTTTTTTTTAATCCGGTGGAGAATTGTGCAGCATCGGGATTTGAGCCCGGTCCTCTTGTATGCGAGGCAGATGTTCTACCGCTGCGGTATCGCTGCCTCCTGCAGATGTTAAGGAGCGGCAGATATATTTTATTTTTTTTTGCGAGAGAGCGTCAACTATTCTTGCCTTCGTGCTGAACGTATGTAGTAGCATAACCTAAAGTGACTGCGGATGTTAAGGAGTGGCAGATATTTTTTTTTTGCGAGAGAGGGTCAACTATTCTTGTCATCGTGCTGAACGTATGGAGTAGCATAACCTATAGTGACTGCGGATGTTAAGGAATGGCAGATATTTTTTTTTTTTTTTGCGAGAGAGGGTCAACTAATCTTGTCGTCGTGCTGAACATATGGAGTAGCATAACCTATAGTGACTGCGGATGTTAAGGAGCGGCAGATGTTTTTTTTGCGAGAGAGGGTCAACTATTCTGTCATGCTGAACGTGTGGAGTAGCATAACCTATAGTGACTGCGGATGTTAAGGAGCAGCAGATATTTTTTTTCTTCTTTTGCGAGAGAGGGCCAACTAATTTTGTCGTCGTGCTGACCGTATGGAGTAGCATAACCTATAGTGACTGCGGATGTTAAGGAGCGGCAGATATTTTTGTTGTTTTTTTTGTGAGAGAGGGTCAACTAATCTTGTCGTCATGCTGAACATATGGAGTAGCATAACCTATCCCCTTCGGGCGCCGTGTCCCCGTCCGGGGACGTGAACTTTGCGCGCCCTGCTGTGTAAAAGTCGAAGCAAGAACGCAATTTTGAATCGGCCAAAACACGCCCCCTGAGCCGCCTTAGCGGACAAGTGGCGCCATCTTACACGAAGTCAGCAAAATGCTGCCGGAAATGCGCGGGAAACATGGATGCCATTACCTTCTACGAGCTACGAGTAAGTGCTCCTTGTTTTGCACAAGAATGCTAAATTGGGCGAGTTGGTGCATTCGCATTTTAGGAAAACGTAGCGCAAAGAAGACAAGGACAAAAAGAGAAGGAAACACACACAAGCACTTACTCACAACTGATTTTTTTATTCGAAAAGCAAACAGAATATATAGGATACAAGATATTATCAAATACATCTAATAAAGTGGTGAGATTGACAAGAAATTGACAAAAATGTGGAGAAAGGCAAGTCTGCAAAGATACACACGTGAAAAAACTACTTGACCACTGATTCTAGGTATGTAATCTCTAAGTTTGTTAAGTTAATAGAAGCTTCACTAACACACTTATCCCCTCCTTTCATGATATGGTATGCCTCTATAATTTCTCGTGTGCG
This sequence comes from Amblyomma maculatum, assembly GCF_055883805.1. Taxonomy (NCBI): domain Eukaryota; kingdom Metazoa; phylum Arthropoda; class Arachnida; order Ixodida; family Ixodidae; genus Amblyomma; species Amblyomma maculatum. The sequence continues at coordinate 48,415,529 of NC_139348.1, read as the reverse complement.
TTGATTGCGCGATGTGCCAAGAATGATAGTTTTATCGAAAATGGGGCGGCATTTACACTTCGTGCAATGTTTAGGCAAATTATCTTGTGATGTAGGGGTTAAAGAATTTCTATGTTCGAAGAGCCGGATATTCAGACAACGGCCAGTCTGCCCTATGTAGAATTTTTTACAAGAAAGAGGAATTTTGTAGATTACCTGCGTTTTGCACTGTACAAACCTAGATTTATGGTTGACATAGCAGCGATGCTCACTTTTTAACGCGTCTGCCTTTCTTCTTACCAAGGCACACACACCTGACAATTTCGTGGGGGCTGACATTACTGTGCCTACATCATAGTGATTGGCGACATTCCGCAAGCCATGTGAAAAACGGTGCACGTACGGCAGAACAACTGGTTTCCTTCTATTGCTGCAACACTTAGACTTTTTTGTGTCCTTTCCCTTCACCCAAAGCAGGAGTTTATCGCATCTGCTACTGATTAAAGAAAGCGGATAACCAGAATTGCTCAATCTATTCACTTGATCGAGAAAACTTTCACAAATTTTATGCTCACAAGATTTAATTAAAGCAGAGCGCAAACAAGACGAGACAATTGCGTTTTTCACCACTTTGGAATGTCCGGAGCGAAAATGTAGTAAAGGCTTAGATGATCTAGGGTGATAACTCCAACACACATGCTTATTCCCAAAATGAAGAGATAAGTCAAGAAATTGTAGAACATCATCATTGGGCAACTCACTTTCTTTGAAAACCTTTAAAATATTAACAACAGTATTTTTCGTTACGTTGATGATTATTTAGTCCTTCTCCCTTCCAATCGGTTCAATCTTTCTGTTGTTAATATTTTAAAGGTTTTCAAAGAAAGTGCTCATGGTTTGAACTTTACTTTTGAGTTGCCCAATGATGATGTTCTACAATTTCTTGACTTATCTCTTCATTTTGGGAATAAGCATGTGTGTTGGGGTTATCACCCTAGATCATCTAAGCCTTTACTACATTTTCGCTCCGGACATTCCAAAGTGGTGAAAAACGCAATTGTCTCGTCTTGTTTGCGCTCTGCTTTAATTAAATCTTGTGAGCATAAAATTTGTGAAAGTTTTCTCGATCAAGTGAATAGATTGAGCAATTCTGGTTATCCGCTTTCTTTAATCAGTAGCAGATGCGATAAACTCCTGCTTTGGGTGAAGGGAAAGGACACAAAAAAGTCTAAGTGTTGCAGCAATAGAAGGAAACCAGTTGTTCTGCCGTACGTGCACCGTTTTTCACATGGCTTGCGGAATGTCGCCAATCGCTATGATGTAGGCACAGTAATGTCAGCCCCCACGAAATTGTCAGGTGTGTGTGCCTTGGTAAGAAGAAAGGCAGACGCGTTAAAAAGTGAGCATCGCTGCTATGTCAACCATAAATCTAGGTTTGTACAGTGCAAAACGCAGGTAATCTACAAAATTCCTCTTTCTTGTAAAAAATTCTACATAGGGCAGACTGGCCGTTGTCTCAATATCCGGCTCTTCGAACATAGAAATTCTTTAACCCCTACATCACAAGATAATTTGCCTAAACATTGCATGAAGTGTAAATGCCGCCCCATTTTCGATAAAACTATCATTCTTGGCACATCGCGCAATCAACGCACACGAGAAATTATAGAGGCATACCATATCATGAAAGGAGGGGATAAGTGTGTTAGCGAAGCTTCTATTAACTTAACAAACTTAGAGATTACATACCTAGAATCAGTGGTCAAGTAGTTTTTTCACGTGTGTATCTTTGCAGACTTGCCTTTCTCCACATTTTTGTCAATTTCTTGTCAATCTCACCACTTTATTAGATGTATTTGATAATATCTTGTATCCTATATATTCTGTTTGCTTTTCGAATAAAAAATCAGTTGTGAGTAAGCGCTTGTGTGTGTTTCCTTCTCTTTTTGTCCTTCTCTTCTTTGCGCTACGTTTTCCTAAAATGCTCCTTGTTTTCTTTCATTTTTCACTGTTGCGAATTTAGGCTGACCAAAACGTTAGCATTTTTTTATCAAAATAAGGTCGCGTGAATGTGAAACAACCGCTGTCATCCTTGTTAGAAACGTATTAAGCATTGCATGCCCTTTCGAATGTTTGCGTCCCCGTTCGGGGACACGGCGCCTCAAGTCCGCCGTTCCCAAATGCTCCTTTTCGGAGTGTGCGGCCTCGCTCTCGCACTAACATGAAGAATATCTCATCTTTTCAGGCATTTCCAAGCACGGCGTAGAAAGAAGGAGGTTGGATGATGACACTGCAGAAAATATATTTCGAAGAATTCAAAACGGCGACATTTCAGACGAAGATCTCTCCGATGACGAGCACACCGAGGAAGAAACGCAAAATACGGTAATGATGCCTGTTTTCTGTTTTTGAGGTTTGGAAATAATGTGGCGTTTTTTTTTTCAGATTTCTGCCACAAATAGCACAGCGCTGAGTGCAGGAGCATCGTCAGGAACTTCAAGCGCGCAGGACAAACAAGTGCCAGATGTGTCGTCGAAGAAGGTGACAACATTCAAATGGGTGGCCCAAGCTTTTCAACCTAACCACACTGACTGCACCTACCAGCCTAAAGGTGGATCAGTGCCAGAGGACCCTATGACATACTTTACCCGGTATTTTTCATCCACACTTTTTCGTGACCTTGCAACTTTCACTAACATGTACGTGCTCCAAAAAGATGTAACTGTGCTGGGAACTTGCGAGGAAGAAATCAAAGTTTTCTGTGGAATCCTCATGCTCATGGGAGTTTTAAAATTTCCGCGGATTCGAATGTACTGGCAAGCCTCAACAAGAATTCCCGCAATAGCTGAAGCCATGACAGCAAAGTGATTGTTTAGAATAAGAGCCGCGCTACACATTACAGACTCAAACGCGCCGCGGGACCCTGCCAGCCAGGACAAGTTTTGGAAAGTGCGCCCTGTAATAGAAGCCATCAGGTCACGGTGCTTGCAGCTGGAACCCTTGGAACACAGTAGTATAGATGAGCAGATGGTTCCGTTCACAGGCCGTGTCCCTGCAAAACAGTTTGTGAAGGGAAAGCCGAACCCGGAAGGGGTGAAAGTGTTCGTCCGCTGCAGTGCCGATGACTTAGCTCATGACTTTGAGCTGTACCAAGGTAAGGGAACAGGGATCAGTGCGCAGCATGCACATCTCGGACTTGGCGGGTCAATTGTCATGCGTCTTGTCGAGACAATGCCAAAAGAAAAGAACCTGAAGTGTTTCATGGATAATTATTTCACCTCAGTGCCACTGTTCCTGGAACTGAAAGAAATAGGCATTCTTGCCAGCGGTACAATTCGAGCCAACCGGTTGTTGAAGTGCTGCTTAAAAAGTGACAAAGAAATGAAGAAAGAAGGTCGGGGAAGCATGGATGAGAAGGTTTCTGAGAAAGGAGACATTGCCATTGTGAGATGGCAAGATAATGGAGTCGTGAACATGGCATCCAAACAAATTGGAATTGGCAACGTTTGAAAAGTCAAGCGATGGAGCGAGGCAAAAAAGGAACATATTGAACTTGAATGTCCAGAAGTGATTGTGCAATACAACACGTACATGGGAGGGGTCGATAAACTCGACTTCTTGATGTCACTGTACCCCCTTACAGCAAGAACTAGAAAGTGGCCGGCGAGGGTAATTTCTCACTTTCTCTCTTTTGCGCTGTGCAACGGCTGGATTGAATACCTGAGAGACGCCAGTGCAGAGAAACTTGCACAAAAAAGTACTTTGGACTTGATGGCCTTCCAAACAGACATTGCGAACAGCCTAATCGCGTTCAACAGAGCACCTCCAAAAAAGCGCGGTCGGCCAAGCAGCGAGTACTCTGAGCCTGTTGCAAAGAAGGCTAGCCCGCATTTGCTACCGACTGCAACCATTAGGTATGATGGCTGCAATCAATGGCTGGAGTATGTCAGCACACCGAACTCTCCGCGCTGCCGCGGAGACGGATGCACAGCAAAGTGCCGGATTCGCTGTCAAAAATGCCAAATTTTTTTGTGCGTGTCAGCTCAGAATAATTGCTTTTATCTTTTTCACACCAAGTAGACACTAAAGAGTTGCTTATAAATAAAGCAGCAAATAATTCATCATATTTTGTGCCAGCTGTCACAAAAACACTACCGCAGGCTCTGTTAGTAGTGTGCATTGTTTTTTTCTGTATTGAGGTGCTCTGTCCCCGCATGGGGACAGCACAAAATACATTGAAGGGAATAAATGTTTTGCTTCAGTTTCTTCAAGACTCGTGATTTGAAGCATGGAGAACACAAAATGGTGCTCATATATTTGTTTTATTGCAAAACATTTATTGGCGCCTGAAGGGGCTATAGTGACTGCGGATGTTAAGGAGCGGCATATATATATATTTTTTTTTTCTGCAAGAGAGGGTCAACTAATCTTGTCGTCGTGCTGAACGTATGGAGTAGCATAACCTATAGTGACTGCGGATGTTAAGGAGCCGCAGATATTTTTTTTTTGCGAGAGAGGGTCAACTAATCTTGTCGTCGTGCTGAACGTATGGAGTAGAATAAAAAAAAGTGACTGCGGATGTTAAGGAGCGGCAGATATTTTTTTTTGCGAAAGAGAGTCAACTATTCTTGTCGTCGTGCAGAATGTATGGAGTAGCATAACCTATAGTGACTGCGGATGTTAAGGAGCGGCAGATATTTTTTTTTTTTTTTTTTTGCGAGAGAGGGTCAACTATTCTTGTCGTACTGAACGTATGAAGTAGCATAGCCTATAGCGACTGCGGATGTTATGCAGCGGCAGATGTTTTTTTTTTGCGAGAGAGGGTCAACTATTCTGTCATGCTGAACGTGTGGAGTAGCATAAGCTATGGCGACTGCAGATGTCAAGGTGCGGAAGATTCTATTTTTTTTTGGTAGAGAGGGTCAGCTACTCTTGCCATTGTGCTGAACGTATGGAGTAGCACGAGCTATGGGGACTGCGGATGTTAAGCAGCAGCAGATTTTCTTTTTTTGCAAGAGGGTCAACTACTCTTGTTGTCATGCTGAACGTATGGAGCAGCACAAGCTGTGACAACTGCGGATGTTAAGCAGTGGCAGATATTCTTTTTTTGTGAGAGAAGGTCAACTATTCTTGTCGTGCTGAACGTGTAGAGTAGTATAAGCTATGGCGACTGCGGATGTTAAGGAGCGGCAGATTTTTTTTGTTTTTTTTTCGAGAGAGGGTCAACTATTCTTGTCATCGTGCTGAACGTATGCAGTAGCATACCCTATAGTGACTGCGGATGTTAAGCAGCGGCAGATAGTCTTTTTTTGTGAGAGAAGGTCAACTATTCTTGTCATGCTGAACGTGTGGAGTAGCATAAGCTATGGCGACTGCGGATGTTACGGAGCGGCAGATATTTTTTTTTTGCGAGAGGGGGTCAACTATTCTTGTCGTACTGAACATTGCAACCTAACAAGAATAAGCTGCAGATGTTAAGGAGTGGCAGACAAATATATATATGTATCTTTTTTTGTGAGAGGGTCACATATAGACCTTATGCAAAATTGCTGCCATCTATCGAACCTTCAGCAACTGCGCTACGCGACGCCATGCTGAAGGGTTGAGTGATACCCCAGTCACACGGTCATTTTCAAAGGCGATTGAGTTGATAGCCTTCGAGATTTTCAATCCAGATCGAACTCAATGGAGTTGTGCCGCTGCTACACGGCAAAACACGAAGGCTGTTGAAATAGTTATGGTGTTCGGTGCCAAACGTTTGTGGCGCCACTATCATTGCTTTCTGTTTTGCTTAAAGAACTAAAATTTCTCTATAAATGCAAAATAAAATATAACTGTTGCCGTTTTCGGTAACTGCAGGTGTTTAGTTGTTATTCAAGGACAACGTTGTTGTTTTTTTAATGCATTGACGTTCACACGGCTGTGCTTTTCATTATGTTTTCTTTTCTTGGCGGCACAGTTTACAGTGATAGCACATAAATAATGCGCCCTAAAAAAGAGCGATGCTATTTTAAAAATATTAAGAACATTAATATTTCACCACGCAAGTTAAAGATATAAGATAGTATTGCTTGGTCATGTTTTTGTATCGTAAATGCGCTGTGCACGTGACGCTCCTCGGGTCAACACTAGAAACCTTGCGGACGTCCGAGGGCCTTCGAGATCTGGATACCATTCTGAGCTGCTCGGCTGATTCGATAGATTATCTACTCAATGGTCATTGAAAACGCCCGTGTGGCAGCTTTCGAAGGCCTTGGAGACCACAGGCAGTTGGTTCGAGGGACTTCGAAATGCCCGTGCGACAGCGGCATGAGTCGTCTGTGCTTACGGCTGCTGCTGTCACGCTAGTTGCGTCTGCTTTGTGCTGTCCTTTCTTCTCCGGTTCCAGGTTGAGATACACACTTAAGGTTATTATTATTTTTCACTATGCGGTTATTATCCTGTGACTATATACTCCCCGGCCTACCCCCTCCTTTTAGGAATTGTCACCCTAGATATATGCCTTATCAGGGCCCTTTGCATAGCCTCCCTTTGTAAGGTGCATCTTCACCAAACCGTCTTTAGTGGTGACTACTCACCTAACCGGCATAGTAGTCGTTTTTTTCCTGGTACTGCCGCTTTTACTTCTTTTGCAAGCTACAGAATCCCTGGTTTCATGGCTGATAAGTACATACTCAAGATGTTTCTTTTTTTTTTTTTCCCACTTCATGACCCACTTTCTTCTCACCCATCCTCTCCTCCCCCCTCTTTCGCACCCACTTTCCCCTCCCCAGCTTATCTTCTTCGGAAGCAAAAGCGTATTTAAACCCCTGCCAGTGATGATCGCTATGCCCAGACGAAGACAAGTCCACTTGTCGAAACGTTGGCTCATCTGCAACCTGAGGTGTACCCTATTTACCCTTGTTCGGTTCTTCTTTTTTATACCGTGCAAACCATCTTCTTCCTTTCGTTCTACCTGTCCTTTCCATGTTATTTGTTCGCATTCAGAGCAAATACTGACGGAATAATAGACGATTGACTTGTCCTTGTTGCCTAAATTTCAATTTTACTTCCTGATGCGATACTGCACTGCCAAAACATCTTGCGAATGGTGGCATCAGCGTACCTACAAAGGGCAAAACCTTAGCTGTTGCTCCGACGCATTCCTTGATAAACTGCTTAAATATGCGTCCATGAAAGTGCAGAACATATTGGTATTGCTTCCGGGTGTAAAAGATGTCTGCGATGTCATTATGCTGTGTCAGCCCCCGCAGGATGTTTTTGGGTTCAGCAGGGGCAGGGCTCAACTTATTACTGTGTATGGTATCCTGTAAGACTACGCGTACACGAAGGAGCTTAATGTTTCTTTTTTTTTAATATAGGACTAATTCCTATTAAACGCTACGCTTCAATGAACCTTCACAATTCCCAGTACAGAGCGCGCACTACTGTTCCCAACCTCTGTCTGAACTTTTAGCCACTGATGTATCTCGTTAGCATGTAAACAATCATATGATATAGCAGATCCCATATTTTATATGTTACTAAAGCTATATGTTACTAAAGCCCGTAACCACGTGAATTTGCTAGCGAAACGCTACAGGTCAACGACGTGATTCCGTGAGCGCTGATCCTCATAAGATATGTAGGTCCTGTTGCCATCATATCGTGGTTCTAGTTCGTGAAAATAAATATAACAGATACTCCTGTATGCGATGGCACATCGCAGAGTTCTGCCTTATACCCCGCCGCAACGTCAAGCTCCTTCGTGGACACGTATTCGAGCAGTGCTTTGTGCAATGCGCAGTTTTTGCATCAAAGTCATTATCCTCCCCAATGCCGCATTTTGTTTTCTTTTTCTTTCTGTAATTTTTGATGGAATTGAAGTATTTCAAATATTGTTTTCGTTGTCCATGTCATGTATGAGCTCAGTAGTGAGACAGGCACCAACTATCGGAGCCTATTCAGAAAAGCTTTTTTTGTTTGTTTGTTTGGTGGGGGGGGGGGGAGGGAGGGTAAGGTCTAATGGCTTTCTTTGCCTGTGAAGATTTTGAATAAATAACTAATAGCACTGCATTCTATTGCAATATTCAACATTAACAACATCCTTCACGAAATCGTTTTATGTAAACGCATAGTGAATCGTAACCATGGCAACCAGCTGTGTAGCTCCACAGGTGTTCCGCCATTGCGCTTGCTATAGGGAGGAAGAGGAGATTAGCAGCATCAAACAGATGTGCGCCAGCGCAGAGAGAAGCAGGAGCGTAGTTTCCACACTTTGCATGCATGCGCCGCTGCGGAGAGCTGACCGAGTGGAGCAGGAAAGTTTCTGTTGGAACCGCAATAGGCAGGACATGAAAGTGGATGCTGCCTATAACACCAGTGAACTATGATGCATTCAACGGAGTGCTGGTTGTGTACGGTGCAACACTTTGTCGCCTGCAGCCAAATCTTTCTCTACAAATCAATTTACAAGGAAAATATGAAAACATAACCGTGCCTGAGTAGGTGTAGGTGTCCATCATTCCGAAGTGTCTACCTAAAAGTACAAGGAGCCTTCCTTTACCCTATATTATAACTTAAGCCAATTATGTGAAAAAAATGCAGATTTAAAATGCATTGTTACAGGGGTTATCCCTAGAACAGTCACAGCTTTCGCTTTATCACTAGTTTCAAGCCATGCTTAAACCCCAACAATTTTTTTCTGCATTTGTTATACCATAAGGTATATTTAACTTGTTCATGTCTTCCAACACCGAATTATGTCACATGAGAACCACAGCAGCCATGCACTAAACCTTCCTCAAGTGACAATCTAAGGCTCAATCGAGCTAGACTTTCAGCTCGTCAAGCAATTTTAAAAAGTGGTTGTAATGACATTAGCAGAAACACTCTCTGGGGGAAGCAGTTAAATGTTCTGTTCAACGGGAATTCAATACATGCAAAACCTTCTCTACTTTCCTTCCTGTCCATTGCTCAAAGTCCAAGCAGGCACTCACCAGTTTTGCCCCAGTAGGCGAGTAGTAATATATGTCTGACATCTGATGCCTGGTGCCTTGAACGCCCATGGTACCTCGCACCACCATTTCCCGCCTGAACCCTACCATGCAAACAAAGACAGCAAGACTCATTCTCCCGCACCAAACGACTAAACCATTGACACAGCACCATAAAATTCAGCAGATAAAACACACATTCCTCAACCTCTTACATTATATGATACCACAGCACACTGACCTAACCCAAACCAACCTAACATGGCTCAACATCACTTAAAAGCCATGTTGAGCATTCAGAGCACTGTTGCAACAAACAACGTTCATTACATGTGAGCATCTGGCTAAACTCTACTTTGCAGTCTATGAGATATTTTAACAGATTAAAAGCGGGCAGAAAACATGCAACACACTTGATACAGCAGCACTACCACTTATCTGCAGGTACAGTCAAACACGGATAATTCTAATATTGGTTATACAGTCGAACCCAGATATATCGACCTCTAAGTTCGATATATATATATTTCAATATATAGAAATTGGCTTGAGACGCCGCTTGCGATTGTGAAAAATGATACTGTGTTTGTCATGTAATCAACCCACTCACATAATAAACCCCCTTCACTTTTGCCCCCGAAAATTTTTTCTAAAATAGCGTTCAATGGCGCGTCTCTCCCTTTCTACTTTCGACCGTCACATCCACAGCTTTTTTTGGCAGCGCGCCAAGATGCTGCGCAGCGATAACGTCATGGCGTGTTTATCTTTTGACTACACTTTTGATAGATCCTGCGGTGACAAGACGCAAACTTGCCAGAGTGCCCGTGATGGCTTGATTGCACAAGCCTGGTTCAATTTATCACGCTGGGCTTGGGCCGGGCGTGATCCACTGCCACAAAAACCATTGACAACCGTGATAGCTGTAAACGCCGCTTGAAGCGAGGAATGCTAAAAGTCGGCGTCATGATCGCAGCTGACCGCGTGCTTTCGTTGATTCATAGATGTAAGAATGGACGACTCGCAAAGAAGCAAAAAAAGAAAAAAAAGAAACGTGCCACTGCTTAAAGTCAGCAGCCACCATAGCTTACAATGCGCTGCACGTTCAGCACGACGGTAAGAATAAACTCCCTCAAAAAAAAAAAAAAAAGAGAAAATTAAGAACTATTGCTTCTTAGCGCTCGCAGCAACCGTAGCTTACGAAAGTCAAATCTCGATATAACGAATCCCGCGGGACCGCGAAAAATCATTCGTTATTTTGAAATATCGTTGTAATGAAAAATCTGCAATTATAGGCCAGTGGTCAAACCTAGGTATGAAAATGACGTACCTTGGCATTAGGTACGTGTGTAGACAAGCAAAACCTCAAGTGAAAAGGTTGCACTAACTCCAAAGCTGATTTATTTGAAGATATCCATTATTTTCTTCTGCCGCGTGCAGCAAACACGACCGCGCACTACATTACACCACTACAGCACATACACCTTCAGCTTTCCGGAACATCTCATTGCGTGCGTGATTGCACCGAGCGATGAAAGTACGGACTTTGTCCATGTGAGAAAAAAAACCAAAAAAACATCGGAGTTCATTATGACCCCATCTTCAATGCTTCCTGAGCTTTGAAAATCTTGTCTCGGTCTTTCATAATGATCGCGGCAGTCGATAGGACAATGCTAGCTGTCTGTAGAAGCCGAATCGCTTTTTCCCTGCGTCGATTTCTTGCAGTGAAAGCAGCTGCGTTCATATCTTCTTGGCACTTCGCTGGCTAATATCATCGCCAATCTCGTACAAACTTCGCAATAAGATAATCAGCGGCAAAAAAAAAAAAAAAAAAAATACCGTCCCGCACGCAACGATTGAGTCGCGTACGGCACACAACACAGGAAGAAAAAAAACGCAGGCAGCTAGGCCTGCCGGCTACTGCGTAATAAACCATAGCTTCATGGTGGCGCTAGGAGCTGGTCCTAGATGTCCTGATAATGATAGCTACAGCCCACGGACCATGCACGCAGAAACGGCGGTTTCTGTTTCGTTTCACGCGAGAGTTGCAATCTGCGGTGCTGTTAATTTTAGCCAAATTCGTAATACTGATGTTCCAAAATTATACAACGAGAAATAAAATACGTTCGTTATTCTGAAATATACGCTATTTTGAAATTCGTAATTCTGAAATAGTTTTACATTGAAAACATAGCAAATCTGCCGGGGATTCTTAAAAAATTCGTTAATTTGAAAAGTTCGTTAATGTGGTGGTCGTAGTAACGAGATTTCACTATTCAGAACGACGACACGAGACGTGCATCGCACGTCAGCCACCACGCGGAGAGCGTTCACAACACACACTGAAGAAAGCATCTGCCACGTGCTGAGCTGGCCTGTCCGTGCATGCGTAGTGCATACTACGAACGAAGACTGGGAAAGAGGGAGCAAGGGAAGAGATAAAGCTTGGCATAAGAGTGGGCACACACTTGCGCTTCACTCTATCGCGTTTCGTGCTGGAGCGCGGCAAACGATCACCACAGATATGCGTACCTTTGAGGAAAGGGCGCAGCGCTGCCTTAGACTAGCTGTCGCTAAACTGTGCCCTTTCATTACTCCCGCACGTGACTTGAAAACGTCAAGCGGCAAATGGCCAAGGGTGATGCAATCGTCATTGAGGAAGCCACACCGTCCATTGTGTGATGTGTAGTTCAATATATCGCACTCTGCACCACATACTGGAAGATGCACCTTCCCCAAATATGATTGCATCACCCTCGGCCATTTGTCGCATAATGCTTTCACGCCACGCACAGAAGGAACGAGAGATAACAGTTAGGCGGTGACCGGTCTAGAGCAGTGCCACGCCCCTTCCCCAAAGGCGTGCACATCTGTGGATTGTTTGTCATGCGCCAGCACATGTGCCATATGCGTGAAAGAAAAAGAGGGCACCGGTTTGACAATGACCGGTACGGAGCAAACACAGCCAATGCTGCCATGGTGTTCGGGAGAGCAGAAAAAACGCGGTAGACCGAAGTGCAAAGGTGTGCCCATTCTTCTGCCGAGCTTTCTCTCTTTCCCGGTCTTCGTTCGCAGCAGCACACACTACGCATTTGCTGAAAAGCCACCTCAGCCCATAGCAGACAACATCGGACGCTTTCTCCAGTGCTTGTTGTGAACCGTCTGTGCGTAGCGGTCACATGCTATGCGCGTAAGCTATGGCGGCTGCAACAATTAAGAAGTTGCGATTTTTTTGTGAGTCATCATCATCATCACCCTTCATTGACCGTTAATGACCCCTACGAGGGGTATAACATAAGGGGGGGAGAGATCAGAATAAGATACGACATTTCAAGTCAGAACAAACAAAAAAAGGTGAAACAATCAATGTAAAGCAGGCTTCAATGCAAAGACAAAAAATGTGTGTGTAAATCAAGCCGACAGGTACAGTGAACCATACGATGACGAAGTCAACCATCCTTGTTGTCGTGCTAACATGCGAAGTAGCATGTCGGCTCCGGGCGTTAGGAGGTGGCATTTTTTTTTTTTTTTTTTGCGAGTCGACGATCCTTGTTGTGTTGAACATGCGGCGTAGCGTAAGCTATGCATGCTATGAACATTAAGAAGCAATTTTTTTTTTTCGAGAGTCGTCCGTTCTTGCATCTATGAATCAACGAAACCACGCGGTCCGCTGCGATAATGACACTGGCTTTTAGTATTGTTCACTTCTAATGGCATTTACAGCTATCACACTTTCCAATGATTTTGTGGCAGTGGACTTGGCTCAGCCCAAAAGTGGTGTGATAAATCGCACCAGGCCTGTGCAATCAAGCCATCATGAGCATTCTGCAAGTTTGCTCCCCAGTAACGTAGAACATCAAAAAAATTAACAAGGGTTCATTGCTGCTGAACCAAATATTGAGCGAAAGCATTAGCAGCCGGTGACCGAGCGTTATTCTTCTTTTCTTTTTCTTCTTCCTCAGCCCACATATAAAGCCCCGCTTTAACCAACCCATATGAACGTGCCTTAGCGGCCTATAGGGGTAACGTGAATGCCAGGGTCCTAGCAGGCCAATTCTGACATAATCGTCCCATGTGATGCGAGAGACCCAAGTTGACAGCTCCTGCCAGCCCGTGTGTCACGTGGGGCGTGAAGTCACAGCATCACGTGGGTAAGACGTAACTGCGGCTGGGTCACGCGAAGGCTTGAAAGTGCGAGCAGTAATGCTTTCACAATAAAAACATATTCAAAGGATAAACATGCTGTGATGTTATTGTTGCACAGCATCGTGGCATGCTACCAATACAGTTGACGACCGATTTTTCGGGCACCCAATTTTTCGAATATGCTTGATTATTCGGACTTTTTCCCGGCCACAGGACATACTATATAAAGTCAATGTATTACACTGTTCAAAATTTCGGACATTCTAAGGAGGGCTATTTGATTTTTCGGACATTCTAAGCATCAGGAGGGCCAACTGCCACACATTTTGAGCAGTGTCGCCGCCATCTTGTTTGTTCACTTTTTCCTTTGATAGCCTCGAAACTGGCGCTGGCCTTGCGTGTCGCTCCTCCGCTAAACTGACGCTGGATCGAGGCTATATTATTTGCCTACCAGCTTCCGTTTCCGGGACAACGGCGCTGCGGTCGCTGCTCGCCGTCGGAGAGCTTTTTTTTTTCTTTTAGCGTGATCACTTCGATGCCTGTTCCTCTGTGTGTTTGCCGTGCATTTCATATGCGTTGCCGAGCCTAGCGAGTAGGCCTAGCCATGGTCGTGCTGATGCGAGAACTACGTTCTGTCGCTACTACGGACCGCATTTAATTGAATTGGCTTCAGTTCTTTAAGAAGCTGTTTCCAAATTTTATAAGGAGATTTTTTTTTTTTCGTGCAATGCGGCAGCGACAAGGCCCTCAACAGTCGGTGTTGTGATCCAGTGGTTGGTGGTTGCGGTGTGCCTCGACAGTGGGAAAACCTACTCTGTCAATTTGGTTGGAGCACTTGGCACGCTCATCGATGCATGGAAGTCTGTAGCATCCACAACGCTGCGCAACTGCTTCTGCCCCACGGGATTTGTGCTCAATGACGAGTCGGCTGCCTTGGACGAGGACAGCGTCGTCGAGGAACTGTCAGGCAGTGAGCAGCTCATTCACGAACTTCGCACTTCTGGTGTCTAAATTCCATCGGCCATCTCGTTTTCAGAGTTCACAGACGTGGACCACGAGTTGGAACTGTGCGCTGGGCTCACAGATGTAGAAATCATTTGCCAAGTGCTTGTGGAGTCTGAGAATAATGACAACGACTCACCTGCACCAGCGCAGCTGACGCAAGCTGAGCTATGCAAACGAAATTCAGGCGGACCTGCTAGCACGGAAGCGGAGTGTGGTGCAGAAAAGCATTCATGACATTTTCCGGCCTCAAAGTGAATTATAGGCAATAAATTGAGCTTTTTTTGGTGCACATCTGTTTTTTCGGACTGCCCAATTTTTTGGACATTTTAGTGGTTCGTTGAGAGTCCGAAAAATCGTCGACTGTAAATGAGCTATGAATGCGATGACCAAAAAATATGATGCGGCACTGACTAACATTTTTCTGAGCGTCTAAAGTGGAGGGTGGTTTCATTATGTGAGTGTGATGATTATGCGACAAATACGATATGATTTTTCACAATCAGAAGCGGCATCTAAAGCTGATTTCTGTATATCAAGTTATCGATATATGGAACGATTTTGCAATCCCCTTCGAGTTCAATATTTGACTGTAATTGTAAAGCAGGCTGACAGTGCAGTAAATCAGCTTAGCAACAAACTAATTTATAATGTTAGCAAACATCTTCCAGAACAGAACAACAACACTCAACATACCATGATCAAATGGCTTGAGATGGCCCAAGTTGACCTCAACATTTCTGGCACCTGCACAAGAATAACAAGGTTTGGCACCCTGCTAACCTAACAAATATGCAGAGGAAATGAAACATGTTCCCATTTTTAGATGGAATAGTAAATCACACCCTTCTAGGTTAAAATAATTAAATCTCAATTGGATTACTATCTCTTTCTAGCTGGATATGGAAGCATAAATCATTCCCAGCAGAACTATTTCTTGATTTGAGATGGACAACTTCCACCTAGTTCCAGCAGATGCCTGTACAACCCCCAGCTGAGCTTTCTCTGCTGAAATATGCGTCTCCCTTTTCACGACAATAGTGAGGGCACAATGGGTGACCATGAAGCATTTTTATCTCTCTGACACATACTGTATAACCTTTGCATTGGGCAAGAAGAATGCCAAAACACTTCCTCTCTGGGCTGTTGGACACCAGTTTGGCTGGAGAATCCACAGTGCTAGCGCCATGTACACACAACAGCCCAGCAGACAATATGGAGATGCCACCAGGGAGCCCTCATTACAAAAACATACACTTTCACAAATACAGAAGACCTTAATCAAATTTCAACATGACAACCTCAGGCAACTGGTACACCTTGAAATTAAGCTGCACATAACATGCCCCAAAAGACCAAAATTTGAGACTGCACCATCTGGCAGACAGTGAAGAACATCCCCACACTGATTAGGAAATAGGCTACATCATAGTTGTACCAGATGGTACAGTATGTGAAAGACTCACCCCCTATCGTAAACTGCTGCTCCTGTCCAAGGATTGAGCACTGCTTTAGTTTTCTGTATACTCCTTATTAGACCTTCGCCTGTCTAGGTCATTGATCACCACAGGTGTCTCGAGTTATTTAGCAAGGCAATGTAATCAAATTATTGAGTTGTTCTCCATCAACACTCATCCCTAACCACTCCCAATCCAGGAAACGGTAATTTGTAAACACATGATGAACAGCACTGGACAATGGTATCTCCTTGCCCAACACCCTTCCTTATAGAAATTTTAGGTCTACTCTATTTTTCGGCACTTTCTGCACCAGTTCTGGCAGGATCCAAGGGAGTGCCGAGAGCGTGCAGCGCTAATTCAGGTTTAGTTCAGATGCAGTGCGACACTAGCGCAGCTGGCGCTTCACATTTGATGCACTCGCTGCACTTGGCCTGCAGCGAGTGCATCAAATGTGCATCAAAACTAGGCCTGCACCTTTGCAAAAGAAATAGCAAGGTGCAGGGGTCATGCCTGCACTGTAAAAATGATTGCGAAGGTGCTGCACTCAATGAACTAGTGCAGCTAGTTCAGCCAAATAGAGTAAACCTTTATTACTTCCCTTATGCAGAACTATGGTTGTCTTGCAGCCACTAGATATTTTCCCGTACATTTACATATGCCTCAATCACAAACTGATTCTGAACTCTCTGCATGGATGCCAAAGTTTCAACTGAGTCACATACTTTTTCAGATGAATGCTAAATTTGGCGGGTTGGTGCGTTTGCATTGTGGCAACGTAGCGCAAGGATGACAAGGACACAAAAGAAGGGAAACACATGAGCACTCGTGTGTGTTTATCTCCTTTTGTGTCCGTGTCTTCTTTGTGCTATGTTCCCATAACTAAAATGCTTTCTCCATAATCTTTAATGGCTATATATAGGGGCTGGTTATAAACACTATTTCTCTATCACCTAGTGGACAGTGTGGGTATGATATAGTGTAGGGTAGACTTTACAAAAACCTACCTGGTAACAAATTACTTCCAAGATTAATTATTACTTCACATTACTTGTGTCAGCTACTGTTGGCTCCTTTCCTAAGTATCTCATAGCAAAGCCTCCGATTTCTTTGTTAAAGAAACAATGATATTCTGCATTTTCTATGGAAAAGTTAATGTTCAAAAATACTTTATTCTTTCTTTTCTTTCTCAAATGTTGCTTTGCCCTGGCTTCTTTTTTTAATTCCGAAAAACAATTGCAAGGTTTAAAAATGTGCATATGACAGTGCTCGTACATTGCCAGATTAGGGAACTCTCTTCAGATAGAGGAACTTTCGTTTGTTATGATGCTTCAGCTGAAGCAGCGGCCTTTTTCTGCCCAACATGACCGCACCTCTCGCAGCAAAGCGTTTTTTCAAGCATGCATGACTGCAATGAAAATCACATCCTTTGCCTCAGCAATTGAATGTCACTGCGGTGGGCTTCTTTAGATTTTTTGTAGAATCCAGTATAGCCCAATATGTATATTTTACCACTTTCTATCAACATTGTGAGAAGTGAGTCCATTTTAAATAGAAATACACCATGTTCTCCTCAGCTGATGTGGTGGATAACAAGCTAAAAGGCACCAATTGTAATAAAGCTCCTCTTTTGAAAATGTGCAAAGTGAGGAGCTTACGTTTCCTCTCTGGTTCATGGCATGATGGGTGACTAACATTACCAGTTGACAACTGGCTACGCCGAGCTGACAACGGTGCCATGGAACAGGAGCCTGCGACAAAGGAAAGCACTTTGCTTACCTGGAAACCAATGGGTAAGAGGATGAATGACAGTGGGCTAAGTAGGGAGACATGCACACTAATAGAAAGCCGCATTTTAAACACACGACCTGTTTGCTTGTGAAAGGAACAACAACATTCATAGGTTTGATCAGCACAGGTAGTGTTTTTCATCGCCATGTCAGATGAAACACTTTCCTATAACAATCCCATGGATTCCTCACTCAAATTACTTTGCATTTGCATTTATTTCTAACCACAAAGATGCCCTGCTTGTGTTATCAACCATTCAACCTTCTGCGGCAATTTGCCTGACACTGTCAACATGGCCATTCATAGGTTCCCGAGCACTCCTCTTTATCTTTCTGGAGACTTAAATTTTCCAGTCATTTTGCTGGAAAATTACATTAACTGACTTCTGTTCCACGTTCATGCTACTTCAGCTTATAACTCTCACGTTACCCAGATGTCTGCTAACATATTCAGGTTTGTGTTAACCACCTCTCCTGAAAACTTCCAGGCTTACATGACTACAATCTAAATGACCTTGCTATGTCTCATACTCTCCTCACCATTCAAATTATTGTAAGTTGCTGAGATACTGTGACAAAGCAGATTTTCATAAATAGAACTATTACATGACTGCTGCGTCAGTATACACACAGGTTCTGAAGCTAGCCAAAATATTTTTCAGCACAAAAACTCCCCAACTTACCTCCTTCCATAGACAAAAACACAGACGGGAAATTGAATGCAATCATTTTGAGAGCATTGTAGAGCCACCTTAAAGGCACCACAACGAAACAGTGGCTCAGCCAAACAACGTGGCCACGTGTAGGTAGAAATTACATTTGCACTTTTATCTTAATTTAGACTGTTCGCAAATTGCTGCTCGAAAATTTTCAGAACTGAATTTAAGCTTCATGGCGAGACTGCTCCAATTCTAATGCATATTGTGTGCTTACCTAAACCCCTTTCCCAATCCTAAGCCAACAAAATTGAAACAGCTGTCTGCAAATGCTTACACATGAATCTAGGTGTCCCATAATTGAGTACTTTCTTCCATTCAAGAGAACTCTTTTATACTGCGTTCAGTATGCGTGAGTTGACTTTGCACAATTTCTTTATTTTATATATTTATTCATAGATACTGCAATCTAGTACCATAGCAGGGTAGGAAAAAAACGAAGCATATAAACGCACTCAAATTCATAACATTTGCCGGCACTTCTCAAACATTAGTACAGAATTCCGGGTAAAAGTCTCGCTGTTAAGCTTGTTCTATTCTGTAATTGTCCTCAAAAAAAAGAATATTTAAAGCAGTTATGCCGCTAACTATTGTACAGCGTTATAATCCTTTGGTGGTTATTTTTTATGCACACTCTAATAAATTGTTAGCAGTTCAAATTGCTACTGCCGCAAACAATTCAAATATCTTGGTTGGTTTTAACAACCACCGGCATGTGACCTTATCAGTGTGATTGTAGCTCAAGGATCAATTACATACTCTGTTCATGCTCACTGACACAAGACGCAGCTTCATTTTGTTGCAAAAGACGCTCCGAGATGTTATCTCGAAATATTACAGTTGCACACATGCAGCATCGATGTTCCAGGGTATGCTTGTCACCAAAAGCAATTTTATCTCGCATGTTTCTTCGCTGCTTTTACAACGAGTGTTGATGAGTGAAACGAGCATTTTTTGTTGGACGACTGTTCAGCACATTTGCTATCGTCCCCGCCGAGTTTGTCACTTCGTTTGTGGATGCAAGTCAGCCCAATAAAGAGTTGATTTTGAACTACAATTGAATCCGGATATATCGAACTCAAAGGGGATTGCAAAATAGTTTGATATATTGATAATTCAATATAAATAAATTGGCTTGTGATGCCACTTGTGATCATGAAAAATGATATTATATTTGCCACGTAATCAACGCACTTGCACAATGAACCCACCCTACTTTATGCCACCAAGAATTCTAAAAAAAAAAAAGAAACGTTAGTGGCGCATTCCTCCGTTTCAGCCATCACATCCACAGCTTATTTACTGGCAGCGTGCCAAGATGCTGAGCAGCGATGTCATGCCGCATTTCATGTTAGTTCCTGCGATGGCGGGGAGCAAACTTTGTAAAATGCCCGCAATAGCGCGATTGCAAAACCTGGTTAGAGTTATCACGCCCCTGGCACAAAATCATTGGAAAGTGTGATAGCTGCAAACACTATTTGAAGCGAACAATGCTAAAAGCCGATGTCATGATCACAGCTAACCACAGTGCTTTCGTTGGCTCATAGATGCAAGGATGGACGAATGTCACAAAAAAAAATATCTGGTGCTTCTTAACGTACGCAGACGCCATACCTTATGCTACTACGCACATTCAGCACAAGGATCGTCAAAACTCAGAAAAAAGAAAAGAATAAACAAAATACTGCTGCTTCTTAACGTCCACAGCTGCCACAGCTTACGCTACACTGCACATTCAGCACATCGACAAAAATGGACGACTCTCGCAAAAAAGAAAATATTTGCCACTTCGTAATGTCTGCAGCCACCATAGCTTATGCTGCGCCGCACCTTCAGCATGACGACAAGGATGGACAACTCTCGCAAAAAGAATCTGCTGCTTCTTAATGTCCGCAGCCTCATAGCTTTTCTACGCCACACAATCAGCACGACGACACAAGACACGCATTGCATGTCACCCGTCGCGCACAGAGGGTTCACAACACACACTAAAGAAAGCATCCAACGCTCTGTCTGCAAAAAGCTGAGCTGGCTTGTCGGTGCATGCGTAGTGCGTGCTGCTGCAA
Organism: Amblyomma maculatum; assembly: GCF_055883805.1. Taxonomy (NCBI): domain Eukaryota; kingdom Metazoa; phylum Arthropoda; class Arachnida; order Ixodida; family Ixodidae; genus Amblyomma; species Amblyomma maculatum. Next base: position 48,395,401 of record NC_139348.1, on the reverse strand, counting down.
ACGAAGACCGGGAAAAAGAGAGGAAAGGAGAAAAAGCTTGGCAGAAGAATGGGCACACACTTTCGCTTCGCTATATCGCACTGTTTGCTCCTCTCTTGGACACTACGGCTACATTGCGGAACCCTCTCGTTCCTTCACTCACATGGCTTGCAAACGTCATGTGCTGGCGCCCGGCAAACGATCCCCACAGATGCAAGTGCGCCTTTTTCAGAAGATGAAAGGAAGGCCAAAAAAAGAGCGCAGACATAAATGTAGCAGTGCCAGGCCAGTGGTGATATCCTACTTACATAGGGTGTCCCACAACCTAAAAAGGTCGGCAACAAGTATGGCGTGCTCTTGGTCTTCTTGGCCCCATGTAAATTGGCTAAGATGTGCCTCAAGGTAAGCAGTGGTGCCCCTGAGAACAACGTAAGTAGAATCAGCTTCAGTGTGAAAACTTCCCGCCTCCTCTGTACATCGCGGGCGGCGCCCGGCAGCTTCCCGAGGTAGGTGGCGCGGCGGTCGAAACCGGCTCCTGACTGACGCTGTAGAGTGGCAGCGAAAGCTGGTGCGTGGTAGGCGAAGGGCAGCATTTACGAAGTATTAATTTAATATTATTGCAAGTGTGGATTTTTATTTTTCAGCAGCTGCGACCTTGGTAGTCGCAAAAAGGTTAGGAACTAATGTAAAATTTTACAAGCAACGATTTTTAAGGCTGAGCTACATGCATGTACGCGAAAACTCATGCAAACGCAAGTACTGTTGCACGAAGCCATCTTGCGAACAAAAATGCATGTCGCTTCACTCGCGCTCTGATCTGCCAAAATAGAAAATTTTGCTCGTACACCCGGAAGTACATGCGCGATCATAAAGTGGATACGCAGCCGTGACATACACTCAGTGTACGTCACTGACGCTTATTTTGCACGCTTATTTTTGGCAGTGTTGCCTTATGATTGTGCTTTGCCGCGTAAATTTCTAGCTTTGTACCAACAATGGTGCAAGAATCCAACAAACGTCTAATCTCAAAAAAAAAAAAAAAGAAACAAGGTCACGTAACCACTTGTATAACGCATATTAAGTGCCTCAAACTTAATACGGTGTGCTCTAAATGCATTTTGTTTTGCATGTTGTTGCAAGATAATTCAATTCCTGCAGTTGTTTTGACTGTTGTTACATTTGCAAATAGTTTTGCGGTGTACTATATTGTAACGAGTACAAGGCAGCGATCACTGATCGGAACCGTTTCACGCGCTACCTCAGTTTCGTCCTCTTTGTCCTCTGTTCTTCTTTGTCCTCTTTTCAGAGAGGCATGCGGCATTACCCCCCCCCTCTTCGAAAGCGGCGACTCGACGCTGGGAGTGTCTTCAGATTATGCACACAGGAGAAGCAGGGAACACAAACCTGCACACGCGCAAAAGATCACTGCCTCTCATAATACGGTTTCATCCGCACTACATGAACAGTTTCAGCACTTGAGCGCCGCCGTGTTGAAGGTCGTTGGCTCCGGGCAACAACTTCGTAAGTCACGTTACTAAGACGCCGAATGACCTCGTATGGCCCAAAGTAACGGCGAAGTAGTTTCTCGGAGAGTCCTCGACGGCGCACTGGTGTCCACACCCAAACAAGATCGCCAGGTTGGTAGTGAACGTCTCGGTGTCGGAGGTTGTACCGACTGGCATCGCGATGTTGTTGTTGTTGAATACGGCATCGTGCGAGCTGGCGTGCTTCTTCGGCCTGCTGTAGAAATATGTCGTCTGAATAGGCGTTGGTGACATCGTCGCCATGACTTATGGGTAGCATAGCGTCCAACATTGTGGTGACGGGACGACCGTAGACTAGCTGGAATGGCGCAAGACGCGTCGTCTCCTGTTCAGCCGTATTGTATGAAAAAGTTGCATACGGAAGGACTTCATCCCACGTGCGATGCTCAACGTCGACGTACATGGAAATCATGTCTGCAAGCGTTCTATTGAGGCGTTCAGTCAGTCCATTTGTTTGCGGATGGAAAGCAGTAGTCCTACGATGACTTGTGCGGGTAAGACTGAAGAGAGCCTGCATTAGTTCAGCCGTAAAGGCTGTACCGCGGTCAGTGATAATAACCGATGGGGCACCGTGGCGCAGTACGATGGTCTTAAGAAAAAACTGGGCTACTTATGCAGCAGTTGCATGGGAAAGTGCCTGTGTCTCGGCGTATCGCGTTAAGTAGTCCGTCGCCACTACTATCCATCTGTGCCCTGATGCGGACGTTGGGAAAGGGCCCAGAAGATCCATGCCCACTTGCTGGAAAGGGGCTGTTGGCGGAGGTATCGGCTGAAGGAGCCCTGCAGGCTTCAGCGGAGATGTCTTTCCCCGCTGGCAATCTCGGCATGTTCTCACGTAGTGCTGGACTGAAGGTAGCAACTTAGGCCAATAGTACTTTTGTCGAATGCATGCTAATGTTCGCGTGACTCCTAAATGACCAGCCGAAGGCTCATCGTGGCATGCGTGCAAGATTTCTGGCCTGAGGTCGGACGGCACAACGAGAAGAAAGGTTTCCTTGTTATGCTGAAAGTTTCTCTTATATAGGACGCGATTTCGAATGCTGTAGGAGGTTAAACCCCGTGCGAAAGCACGTGGGACAGCTACAGCAAGGCCTTCGAGATGCTCAATAAGTGGGCGTAAACCGGGGTCAGCCTGTTGACGCTGGGCCATGTCGGTGGTCGTGACGACAGCAAGAAACGGGAAGTCATCGTCTTCTCGGTTGGGAGGGGCAGCATAACTGGTGCACGAGACAAGCAATCGGCGTCGCTGTGCTTACGGCCGTTCTTGTATACAACCGTAATGTCGTATTCTTGGAGACGGAGGCTCCACCTTGCAAGCCGTCCAGAGGGGTCTTTGAGGTTGGCTAGCCAGCATAACGAATGGTGGTCGCTCACAGCCCTAAAAGGTCGGCCGTAAATATAGGGTCGGAACTTAGTTATGGCCCAAACTACCGCGAGACATTCCTTTTCCTTGGTTGAGTAGTTCGTCTCTGCTTTTGAAAGATAGCGACTTGCGTAAACGATAACTTTCTCAGTGCCATTTTGCCACGGAATCAGAACGGCACCGAGTCCAAAATTACTGGCATCGGTATGGATATCCGTAGCGGCGTTTTCGTCAAAATGAGCAAGTATCGGGGCGACCTGCAGTCGCCGGCGCAACTCGTTGAAAGCATCCTCTTGATCTTCTTGCCACGCAAAAGGAACATTGCCTCGGGTAAGACGCGTAAGAGGCTCAGCAATCACTGAAAAATTGTCTACGAAATGCCTGTAATAGGCACAAAGCCCCAAAAACCTTCTAACGGACTTTTTGTCGGTTGGGCGCGGAAAATTTTTCACAGCAGCAGCCTTGTCGGGATCTGGTTTCACGCCCTCAGAACTAATAACATGGCCAAGAAAGCGAAGCTCCTGGAATCCGAAATGGCATTTCTGTGGTTTTATCGTCAGTTGGGCTGAACGCAGTGCCTGTAGTACCATTCGCAGTCGGTCAAGGTGCTCCTCAAAACTAGCCGCGAAAATGACATCGTCGAGATACACTAAGCACGTTTGCCACTTCAGTCCAGAGAGAACGGTGTCCATCATTCGCTGGAAGGTTGCTGGTGCAGAACAGAGACCGAAAGGAAGCACTTTAAATTCAAAAAGGCCGTCGGGGGCGACGAACGCTGTTTTCTCTCTGTCCCTTTCGTCCACTTCTATCTGCCAGTAGCCATTCTTGAGGTCAAGCGACGAGAAATATTTGGCATTGCGTAACCGGTCCAATGCGTCGTCGATACGTGGGAGCGGGTATACGTCCCGTTTCGTTACCTGATTTAACTTACGATAATCGACGCAAAAACGCAAGGTGTTGTCTTTTTTCTTCACTAACACTACAGGCGAAGCCCAGGGGCTGGTAGACGGCTGTACCAAGTCATCGGTAAGCATTTCCTGCACCTGTCTTCGAATAGCCTCTCGTTCCGTTGACGACACTCGGTATGGGTGTTGGGAAATCGGCTTGGTCTCCGCGTCAACCATAATGCGGTGTTTGGCTACTGGGGTACACCCAACTTTCGAAGACGTTGCAAAGCATCCAGCAAATTCATGAAGGAGGTCTAGGAGTCGCCGCCGCTCGACCACCGACAGATTGGCATTAATGTCCACAGTTGATAGAATGTCGGGTGCATTACATCGGGCTGGCGACGGCGGCGCCAGAGTACAGATGTTCCTTGACTCAATAAAGTCGGCAACATACGCGATGGCCGTTCCTTTAGCAATGTGCTGAAACTCGGTCCCGAAATTCGTAATCCAGAGCTTCGCACAACCGTCCCGTAAGCGAACAAGTCCTCTTGCAGCGCAGATCCCTTTCTCAAGAAGCAAACCCACGTTCGTCTCTGCCGGTACGTCTCAGTCGCATGGTGAATCGCTTTCTACCAAGACCATAATGCTGCACCGTGGCGGGACCGTAACGTCACCCGCTGTAATAGTAAAGCGGACGTTGATGAACCGTCGACGCTAGATCTCGCAATGGCTTGGCTCGGCGAAAATGTCACTCGTGATTCTTGCAAATTAATTATCGCACCATTAGCCTGTAAGAAGTCCAAGCCGAGTATGACGTCTCGCGAACAGTGGGTAAGTACAACGAAGTCGCAAACATAAACAAATCCGTCAATTGCAACTCTCGCAACGCATCTTCCAGTCGGGGTATTAAGGTGTCCCCCTGCAGTGCGGATCTGAGGCCCAGTCCACTCGGTTAAAACTTTCTTCAATTTCCTGGCTAACCCACTACTCATAACTGAATAGTCCGCCCCCGTATCAACTAAAGCTGTAATGAGACAATCGTCGATAGAAACCGGTATGTCCGAAACTGCGCACTCAGGATCATCGTTACATGTCGACGTCTGATAGCCGTTATCTTGTACTAAGCTTGATGGAGGATGTTCAGCACTTCGCTCGTCAGCGGCCTCACCTCCGCAGGTCGCTGTTCCTAGTTTTCCCGAAGCCTCGGGGAGCGGGGGCTCGTCGAGCGGCTAGTGCGGTGTGTAGAGGGCCGTGGACTTGGAGAACGATAACGGGAAGAGGTAATGACGCGGGACCCGTATTGTGGAACGTCCGGAGGATTCGTATGCGTCGACAAGTACTCCTCGATTTCGGGTGGTCGTTCACCACTCCGAGGACATCGTGCACGCGGATGGAAGCCATGAAGTCCGGCGCGGCGGTACGGACAGAACCTTAACATGTGACCGGCCTCACCACAGTGGTAACAAAGGGGCTGATTGTCAGGGGTACGCCAGACGTCAGTCCTTCGGAATCGTGCTTCGGCTAGAAGAGGAGGATGGCGTGGGCTTGGATCAAGAGTAGGGGGGTTCACTGTGGCTCTGGGAGAGCCGTACCCACTGTGGTGCTGGTTTGGATGCGGCACAGTGGGGTTTTCTCTTGGAGGATCACAGAGGTTATGCTGCTGAAGCACGGCCGCGTACGTTAGCACACTCGGTGGCGGTGGCTGCACACCAGGCACAGACGGTTCCGGGACGATGGCTTGCCTCACTTCTTCGCGAACGACCTCTGCAAGTGATCGAAGCCTCGACGACGATGTTAGATGTAGCTGAATATGTCTCAGCTCTTCCCTGACCACAGATCGAATCAGCTCCCTTAAGGCATCATCAGAACCGTTGATGCCGAAACCGTAGACGACCGGTGACATGGCGGACACGTTACGGTTATAGTGCTGAGCCCTGTGCCGAAGTGTTTGTTCTATCGTGGTGGCCTCCGCTAGAAACTCTGATGCCGTGCCAGGTGGATTGCGCACAAGCCCAGCAAATAGTTCTTGCTTCACCCTGCGCATTAGGTGGCGCACTTTCGTCTCCTCTGACATATTTGGATCAGAACGCCTAAAACGGCGGATCATGTCCTCGTAGAACATTCCAATGCTCTCGTTTGGGGCTTGGATACGAGATTTCAGCGCCGACTCCGCACGCTCTCTTCGGTCGTTGGCGGTGTAGGTCGCCAACAGCTGGCGACGAAAAAGGTCCCATGTTGATAGTGTCGTTTCGTGGTTACGAACCACGTCCGCGCTGAATCTTCAAGAGCAAAGTAGACATTATAGAGCTTCCTTTGCTCATCCCAGCCATTGTAATTGGCGACCCGTTCGAATTGGTCCAGCCAGTCTTCAGCGTCCTCATAAAGCTCGCCATGGAAGGACGGTGGCGTTCGAGACTGGAGGACGACGAAATGGGGTGAAGACTCTCCGTTAGCAGCAATGTTCGTGTTGGATCTATGCATGTTGGCCACAGGCGTGCAGGAAAGAGGCCCGAACTCTGGCGACTGACCTCGAAGGCGGCGGCTGCAACTGCGATGGACCGGTGTCAAATCCGTGGTGGCTCTCGGTTGCCCTTGAGGGGTTGCACTCAGCAAAAAGGGAAATCGTACCCAGCTGCTCCACCAGAAAATGTAACGAGTACAAGGCAGCGATCATTGATCGGAACCGTTTCACGCGCTACCTCAGTTTCGTCCTCTTTGTCCTCTTTTCAGAGAGGCATGCGGCAATATTATAGAAGGATGCGTACTATGCCAACAACACAGAGTGTTGTCGCCGTTTCGCTTTGCCGTGGGTTCGCGCTGTCGCGTGCATGTATAGACAGACTGTTTTACCAAGAGCGAGCAGGAGAGGAGGAAAATACTCTCTAACCAGATTCCTTGCGCCGGCCCATTGTTGCCAGTACCGAGTGGGCTGTGCATTCGCACGCTTTATGCATAGCAGAGCGGCCTTGCACCTTGGTATATTGTCGTTTGGAGAATTAAATACCTTTATTAGCGCACATTTTAGTGGTAATGTCATCTGGACAGCAATGCGTGATCCTGGAATGCATAAACAATGAAAAAAATCGCAAGATGATTGCCGAGAGCGTATGCGGGAAGCATGCATCGACAGTCCGAGTTCGGTTGTGATGAAACAAATGGCTCTGCAGCAATTCGCCAGCGTCTAACCGTAGTGCGACACCACCTCCGTCATTTCGTGTGCGCCGCTCCCCCTCTCCATGGCGCCGATCTCCGCTACTAATGATGGAAAACTAGTTAGCGCGGCCAATGGAGGTGAGGTCACTGGACAAAGTGCGCTGCTACCTACTATTCCTCCATCTGTGTGCATGTTAAAGAACAAGGTCAATATGATTGTTGGTTTGCCAACGATGGCACTGGTAGACACTGGTGCTGCAGTTTCAGTTCTCAGTTTAGATTTTAAGAACCTTTTGAAGAGCAAAGTTATGTTTGTTTGGGACAAAACTGCTAATTTTTATGGAGTAAGTGGAAAGTTATTGTATCCGGATGGGGTATGCAGCGTTAAAGTTTTTTTGGGGGGCAGAGTATTTCCGGCAGAGTTAGCAGTACTGCCCCGATCTACACACGACATAATCTTGGAGATTGACTTCCTGCGTATGTGCAGCGCTACAGTTGATTGTCGAACGGGAGAGCTAAGTGTTAGTGATTCTCTTCCTCGTGAACTTTTGGAAGAGACTTCAAATTATGAAGATGTTTTGTGTGTGTGTGATGAAGCCGTCATACCGCCACATTCTGCAGTGTGTGTCCAGGTGTCCTGCTCCCGCGTTATTAACGACTCTTGAGGCTACTGTGGCGCCTCTTGACAGAGCATAAAGAAAAATGTATTAGGGCCGCATTGTTTGGTTCGCATGAAAGAGGGCCGTACCGGACTGTGGACTATAAATTGCTCATCGGAACCAGTTATTTTGCCAGCGGGCTCCAAACTAGCTTCATGTAGCGCAACTCTCCCGAATTGTGTAGCTGTCGTTACTCCTTCCCTAGACAACCCCGCTACTAACTCACCTGCTGACGAAAGCTTCTTCCGATGATCAGTGCATCGGTGAACACCTCACAACGACGGATATTGAAGAACCTCTTGTCCCAGCACCTACCCGTCTTTGATTTCGCGCAGTCCAACGGCTCGCAACGTTTTCCGCTGTCGCGCGCACGCCACAGGATTGACACGGGATCTGCCCATCTGATCCGTCAAAAGCCGTATCATGTGTCGCCATCAGAGCGTAAGATCATCACCGAGCAAGTCCAAGACATGTTGAACAGGGGCGTAATATAAGAATCCTCCAGTGCTTGGGCTGCTCCCGTGATATCGGTAAAGAAAAATGACGGAACATGGAGGTTCTGCATCGACTGTCGTCGCATCAACTCTATCACTAAAAAGGATGTGTATCCTCTCCTGCGCATTGACAATGCCAGATTGCCTTTTCTCCGCGTCTTATTTCTCTTCAGTTGATTTGCGATCGGGGTATTGGCAGATTCCGATGGACCCTGCTGACAAGGAAAAAACTGCATTTGTTCTGCCGGACGGCCTATTTGAATTTAACGTGATGCCCTTCGGCCTATGTAATGCGCCGGCCACATTTGAGATTTATGGAAACAATACTTCGTGGCCTCAAGTGGGAAATCTGCATGTGCTATTTAGACAATGTTATTTTTGGCCAGACTTTTACTGAACATAACACGCGACTCGCTATTCTGTTAGGTTGCCTGCAGAAGGCTGGCCTTGTCCTGAATTCCAAAAAGTGCCGTTTTAGCGAACGTCAAGTGCTAGTACTTCGGCATTTCGTCGACCGCGATGGAGCTCGGCCAAATCCACAGAAGACTGCAGCAGTTGCAGCATTCCAACGACCACAGACTCAAAAAGAGCTCCACAGTTTTCTGGGGCTGTGTTCCTACTTTCGACGATTCCTCCCAAAGCTTGCCGACATCGCCTACCCTCTGAAATCCCTTCTACAAAAGGACGTCCCTTTCGACTGGACCTCAGATTGTGACGCGTCTTTCCGCCAACTAAAGTTTCTGCTTACGTCACATCCCATACTATGGCACTTAAACACTTCCACTCCAGGTCCGTTCGTTTCACCTGCACTACGTGAACTGGTTCACTTGGTGCTGCACTTCATCATTCGTTTCAGCAATGCAAGATGGCGCCCTCTGCACCACGCTGTTCGTTTCAAAAAGTGCAGACGTCGTGCAGGTCGAGTTCACGAAAAGTTCAGCAAAACTGTGCACCTCCTCAGCGGTTGCAGCTATATAATCCACAGGTAGCCGGCCACATGCAGTCGGCTTTTTTACGTATGCATCGCATATTCATGAATGAATGAATTCTATCGCCTGTGTCTGTGCCGCTCGATCAACGACGATAATCATCCCAAACATGAAGATATTTTTCATGTATATCACATCGCATATCGTCTTGCAAATGCATATATATGCACCTTTTGCGGCAGCCGGCGATCGAAGCGCACATGGTCATGATGGAAATATATTATCAGCATGCATCACACCGCATGCGTGTGTCTACTTCTTGAGTATGCGTAGCTGATACCTTGGCGAACTCGATTGTGTTCTCATTGACAAGTGCCGTTTATTACAAAGCACAGGCCAAAAGCATCGCGGCTGGATAATGTCAAAACTTCGTTGTCATGTGCTATATTGAAAATTCATCACGTTAACTGGAACGTTGACATCGGCTGGCGCGATGTTGCACACAGCCAGCCGCAGCTTGTTGGCAACGCCAAGACTAGCAGACAGCCCGGCCTGCACTCTACCATTCGTTTGTAAAAAGCTGGTGCCGATGCTGCACCTGAACTGCTGGAACTGGTTCTGCACGCTTGCAGCACCGCCGCAGAACTTTACGGAATTGGTGCAAAGAGTGCAGCTGAATCGAACAGACCTTCCGACTGAAGTCCACATTGATGCAAGTGGGATTGGTGTTAGCGCCGTGCTTGTGCAACGTTTGGCAACAGGCAAGCATGTAATTGCGTATGCAAGCCGTTCCCTCAGCAAACCTGAGCGTAACTACACTGTTACAGAGCAGGAGTGTCTCGCTGTAGTTCTTGCTGTTCAGCGGTTTCGGTGCTACCTATATGGACGCCATTTCACGGTTGTGACGGACCATCATGCCCTGTGTTGGCTCGTCAGCCTTCGTGATCCATCTGGTAGTCTTGCACGCTGGGCCCTTCGTCTACAGGGGTACGATTTCACTGTTTCGTACAAGAGTGGCTGCAAACACGCCGATGCAGACTGTCTTTCACGTCTTCCTCTTCCTACGACCGAATGTGACTCTGCTGATTTCGATCATTACATCACCTCCGTCGTGCCCGAGTTTCCTGATGCCTCGGCTCTGCGGACTAAGTAAGCGACCGACATAAGCCTCGAGCCACTGCTTGCGGAGGCGCGGGATTCCGCTGCTTCCAGCTCATTTTGTTTCCGTGATGGCCTTTTGCAAAAAAAGGCTTACTCAAGCACCAGCACGAATTTTCTGCTTGTGGTTCCCGAGAGCTACTGCTCGTGCATCTTGAGTGCCATGCACTCCGGTCACCTGGGCTCTGCACGAACGCTCCACCGTGCCCGCGACCGGTTTTATTGGCCAAAGATGCGCCAGACAACTGAGCGATATGTGGCGAGCTGCACTGAGTGCCAACGACACAAACGTCCTACGTCCATGCCACAGGGCCTGCTGCATCCTGTGACTCCACCACGTGGCGCATTTGAAAAAATCGGAATCGACCTTATGGGTCCCTTCCCGAAGTCATCCGACGGAAATCGGATCGTGGTTTGTGCCGACTATCTCACCCGCTACTGCGAAACGGCAGCTCTTCCTTCAGCCACCGCTCGCCATGTGTCCCTGTTCTTGCTCCGTTCTGTGATCATCCGCCATGGACCTCTGCGAGTGATCATCAGTGATCGAGGTCGCCAGTTTATGGCAGATGTTGTGGAAGAGCTTCTCCGTTTGTGTGCGTCGCATTTTCTGCATTCCACACCATATCACCCTCAAGCCAACGGCTTGACGGATTGCACAAACCGCGGTTTGTGCGCTCCGTCAAGCCGTTGGTTTGACGCTCACAAACATGCTATCTATGTACATCGCATCTGACCACAAGAATTGGGATAATATACTGCCGTTTATAACGTTTGCATTCAACACTGCAACACATGAGACGACCATGTCAAGTGCCCGTCGTATATTGGAAGTGATCCGTAAAGTTTTATGAAGTTGTTAAATACTTCCACATTCACTTTTCTTTGTGGAGCCCTTTATGCGCATGAAGTCTGCAACGGTATTTTTGTACTCTGGGACATAACACTGCCTCTTCGGTGTTGCAACAAGGCAATCTCCCATGCAATAGCTCGCAAACAAAAGCAACTGGCTGCCCATTGCGCGCAAAACGACTTGCAGCTCATTAAACCTGTTGTTAGCTGCCACTGAGGCAGAACACATCTTAAAGAGACAGCGAGGGCATTAACTTCCCCAATTCCAAAGGTGGCATGGCTGCGAAACGCTACATTTCTAGTGACGGTGGTCGGTAAGCTGATGATGGAAGCTTGCACAGGCGCATTTCCATCAGTAAAGCGAATCGATGCAGTTGTTTAATTTGGGAGACAGAAGGTCGCGCAAAAAAAAAAGAAAGACTGTGTCCCGCGCTCGCAGCATAAATGGAACACTCAGAGAACATGCTTTACAAATTTAGTAACAGCGTCATAGCTCTGCTTGAAATGCGCATAACCCATGCAGCCAACAACGCAATCTGCAGCGATAACGCTTGATACAGTTGTAGCACGTCACTCGCAAGTTGGAGGAGGTGACCGCACTATCGAAGCGAACACACACGTCACAATTTGTTCACCACTAATTTTAAACACCGCCAGTCATTGACACCCTCACGCACATGTGGCTCTTGGCCTCTCTCGCTTGCCAAAAAAGTGTTCGCCTGTCGCAAAACTTGTGACCATGCTTCATAACACAGGCCCTGATGTCGAGGAATTCAATGCGAAGTACGCCTCACACCACAACGAAGTTACCGCGGTCGTACGAGTCGGTGTTTACACAAAGTCAAACATTTTACAGAGACCGTCGTTTCCATTGTTCCACGAAATCCATGGGTGTATCCACTCGCTTGCGTGGTTTTCTCTGGCACACGCAAAAATTCCGTCAAGACACGAAAGGCACATCCCACAGGCACATCTCACGGATCACAATGAATTGAATACTGCGGCTGGGTGCAGCACCTGCACAGACCATGCATATAGCAAAGTCCGTGCCGACCGCTAGCGCCCCCAGCAGATGACGTCACGTGAATACCTCTTATAGGCACCGCGCAGGAGTAACTCAAAGCGTGACGCGCGCGCCCCTCGCAGCGGGAATAACAGTTTGGTAGGGAGATGTGCGCCTGGCCATGCAGCGGATCTGATGTGCGTGGGGCGCATTCGCCTTTCGTTCTTTCAATTTGAGGCATTCTATGGTCACAACTGAATTGCTATGTTGCAGTCCCTGGGTTGCTGTTGTTATACACATTTTCTCTGGCCTGATAAAATAATTTTCACGCCCCTGAAAAAGCTTTACGGAGCGAAGCGACGCTAAGCTTGGATCGTGTCCGTCCAACGAGCTGGCAATCATGGCAGAGTTTGCTGCATCCAGATTTCCTGCTGAGCCTTTTTCCCTGCACCTGCATTAGCATCCTTTCTCAACCCGCAAAAAACAATAAATTAAAAGAAATTGGGCAACTCATATCCATCAGCGCTATCTGCATGGTGCCAATTAGCATACACGATAAACGGAATGCACGTCTACTGGGACTGCCGTGTGCGCCCAGTGGGCCGTGCTCGTGGATGCAGTTGTTCATTGGATAATTTCTATTTAAGTTGTCCTGTGGTCTATATTTCCCTGTCTACGATAGCTTGCATAGGCACCAGTACAATGCAGAGAGTAATCAAAGGGAATGGAGTGTCTAAATTACGCATTTACTATATCTTGCGCTCAGTTTCACAAATTTGGCTTGGCAACTCTTTTTTTCTTGCTTACTTTCATTATTGTTTTCCTCCTTCTTGGCTTATTCCTTTTTCTTCCACACTCTTTCCTTCCACGCTTATGCCACTACTCTCCTTTACCTCGGCGGTTTCCTTTGACCATCCCCCAGCCTGACGAAAGGGCGGAGAAAGAATGCGAGAACAACGTACTGTTAGGAAAAGAAGTTAAAGAGCGCTGAAATAAAACTTAATTTCTTGAAGACACTTTACACAATATAGAAAACATGGGAAGCTGCCGAAAGGCTTGACAACCTACATCGGACGATTGGCCGATGTTTGACCCGCTTTAATCATTTCCCCAAGTATTTGCTAAAACTGAGCTACGTAGATGAGCGCCTTGTCTTCCTGAAATAATGCGAACCAAACAAAAATATCTAAAAAAAAAAACTTTTCCATCTGATGTCGAAGTGCCAGCTGTCCGCTGCGCCCTCCTCTGCAGATGTGATTCATAAAGCCCCTGTATGCCATTCCATGCACTTTATTCACTTAGTTGTGTTAATGACATTTCAATGTCTACTGAGCTGTTGAACCTCGAATGATAAGCTGTTTCTCATGCCATCCTGCCACAGATTACTAATGCTCAAGCTAAGTGCACTGAACTTCGATCCTAACGTTCTTAAGTGGATAGAATGCTTTCTTTCTAATCGCACTCAGTTCATAACAGCTAATGATTGCAATTCACCCGCATGCCCTGTAACTTCTGGCATACCACAAGGATCTGTCTTAGGACCTCTGCTGTTTTTAATATAAATTAATGACTTACCTGACAACATATCTTCTTCAATAAGACTGTTTGCTGACGATTGTGTTATTTATCGCGAAATCCTTAACCCTGCCGATCATCTTGACCTTCAATCTGATCTAGATATTATTTCTTCTTGGTGCGATACTTGGTTAATGAAACTAAACCATACTAAATGCAAGACAATGCGAGTTTCACGTAATTTTACTAACTACTTTCCCTGCGATTACAAGCTTAATGGTGCCCATCTAACCAAAGTTTCATCTTATAAATATCTCGGCGTGCACATTTCTGATGACCTTTGATGGAAAACTCACATCGACTATGTAACAGAAAATTCCAGTCGCACACTAGGTTACTTACGCCGCAATTTTTCTCTTGCTCCTACTAATATAAAGTTGATGCTTTATAAAACCCTGGTCCGACCGAAACTTGAGTATGCGTCATCAATCTGGGATCCACACATCAATACACTGTGGGATTCAGGCTTGCCGCGGCAGCCGCCTGCTTCCCGGTTGTTCTTCTCGTTCCCTTTCTCCCGCCTGAGACGGCCGAGAGAGGCTCGGACGACTTGTCACTGTCGTTTGGGCCACAGCTCCGCCCTGGCATCCCAGTGGCTGTTCCCATTGGCGCCTTTTGGCGGGAACATGGCACCACTTCGACGGCCGCGCTCGTGCGACTCTCCGAGCGGAGCCTAGAGAGAGACTCCTCCGAGACATCGCAAGGTGCGTGCGCTACTGTTCTTGTCTGCCGGCCTTTGTCCGCGCAGACCAGTGTGTACTCGAGTTCCTCTGCTCCGGGTCGTACCTGACAGCGAAGCTCGAGCCTGTCAATCGTGATCCAACGATCCGCCACAGGCGTACCTTGCGGTGGTTGCCCACTCTCTCTCAAAGGAACCCTCCGGTCACTGCGAGAGAGAGATCACAGCACGCCCTTGCGTGCTTGCGGCGCGCACTCCATGTCACTTTGCGCGCAGGGGAGCCTTGCTCCTCGCGCACTCCCGGGACACAGTCACTGAGTATGTGTGTGTGTGTGCGTTTGTATATATGTGTATGTGCGTGTGTGTGTGCCGCTGGAGGATGGCGTTTCAATAAACGTCTCCTTTGTGTACTTGGAGGCTTGTGTCCTTGCAGCGCAGTGCTCTCCTCCCGGTGGAGGTTGAGTGCACGCTGCGGTGTTTCAGTGTGCGCATGGTGACGTCTGATTGGGGCTTCAGCTCGCGCGACGCTCGAACCTGCGGTGGTTGGTGGCCTATGTCCAAGTAGAAACCACAACACTCATTAACAATGTTGAAGCCATCAAAAAATCGTTCTGCACGTTTCATACTATCAAACTATCAGCGTACTGCCAGTGTCTCCATAATGAAGTCAAACCTTAATATACCTGATCTGTCTCTTCGCCGAAAAATATCATGCCTCTGCTTATTTCATAAGATTTTTCATTTCAATTCCCCTCTTAGATTCTCTCTGTTTCAGTCACCATCATATATTTCATCCCGCACCGACCACAAGTTCAAGGTTGCCATACCCAACTGACGGACAAATCTACATTTTAATTCTTTCATACAAAAGACTTGTTCTGATTGGAACCACCTTCCCGCCTCCCTCGCTGCCATTATTGACACCAGTCTCTTCAAAACAACCATTGCCAATACCATTTAATGTACGATTGTTTATATTGTATAATGTATTCAATTCCCTGTTCTTGTTTTTGTTCTTAATGTGTTTATTAACCAACTCCTCTCTGTAATGCCTTGGCCTTGAGAGTAAATAAATCGAGACTATAGTAAAAAATAAGTAAAAACAATAATATATTTTCTTTTTCACTTATTCGTGGACCCACTGAACAGATTTTGCATTCATTACATGCCATCCAGCTCTAAACAAGTTGTTGAGTGGCTGGCTGCCACCTGTTGCCTTCCCCTGTTGAAACTTTGCAGATGGCTTGAAAGTACCATTAAAAAGGCAATAAGGATCGTTAAAAAAAAAAGAAAACTAGCATTCAAGTCTAGATGATGCAGGACGTTCTTTCAACGAAAAAGAAAATTAGGCATGCTACAATGCGGACATGTGACAGAAAGGAAGACATGCATATGTATTAGTAACTGTACAGCCTCGTCCACTTCTAGCTATAACACGGTCACTGCTTTCAAAGCGTCACTGCGTTCGACTCGGCCACGCTATTTAGCTTAGTGGCAGGCCATGTGAAGCAACACGCCCGGGTCCTTCTGTGCTCGCATCGCTTAGCATCGATATATGCCTACGTCGGGTGCAATGTTGCTTTGAAAGCAGTGACCGTGTTATAGCTAGAAGTGGACGACCCTGTACATCGCTTGCTGTGCCGTGCTGTAAGGGAGTTTCCAATCTCATAGCTGTGTCGCAGTATCGGGGACTGCATGCCATCTGCCATCCTTTCCTTTATCATCGAGAAAAGTGGCAACTGCCTCACCAGAAAACAGCTAAAGCTCTTCAGAAGCCGTCTGCGTAACATAAGTGCTTGCGGCATTTTCAGGCCCCGGTAATCGTGTTCTAGTGTTTCCAGGCTTGTCACTTTTTTTTTTAGGCTTTTTCTCTTCTACTCCAGCTTCATTAATCCATATTCTTCTCCCACACTCGTTTCATACTTCTCGGCCGCTTGATTCCCCCCCAGCTTCCTTTATTTTTTCCTCTCAGCCGCGCCAGCTTGGCCGTTCGAGCTGGCCTTTGTGAAGCTGTACCACACTTAGAAGGAGGGGCGTTCACTACAAATGTTTTTTGTATTTGTCTACATTTTTACCGTGTCTTTTACTCACCTCCCCCCCCCCCCCCTCCATTTTTTGCTCGGCCTTTTCTAACTGCGCGCGCTTCTCCTGTCGTCTTCCGTTCCGTGTGTTTCCAGCCTAGAAATAACACCCAGCGGGTAGCCAGGGCTCGTCCTCGTCTCTCCGTCTTGTGTCATGTGGCTGTCGCATTGTTTGTGCTTTGCTACTTCACTCGAGCTGGCTGAAACTACCACCATTTCGCTGCGCAGGGTGCCTTTTTCAAGCACGCGCCCTGCCCAATGGCCGTGCGTCTCACTATAAAAAAGTTAGGCGCTTACTCGTGGCACTGCCTGTTTGCCGCGAGTGCTGCCCCCTGGGTTTCTGCACGGTGCCTATAAGCTGTACAACGACCACAAGTAATTTCAGGCTGCGGCTCGTGTGTTATCGTGATCTATGTGTTCACAAATGTTCTGTGTTGTACATGGCGACCTCAAACTCAATGCAGCCATCTTATTAATTTTTTTGCTATCCTTTGCATTTTCTTCATGTAAAGAATAAACAATCAGTCAGCAGTATGCGCTTAAGTGCATTTATAGTCGTTCCTGGGTTTTCCTCATTTGCTGTCAAGCTATGCAACACTTACAATGTATTTCAGAGCCATTGAAGGCACATTGATCCCTCAAGGTGCACGAACTTCTCCACTATGCAACTGCTCATGGGGCCAGAGACTTTGTACCAAGACTGTAACCTTGCAAAAACACAAATTAGTGATTAAACTGAAATGATGTACCAAATCTGTTTGGTCAGAAATGTGAAGTTTTCCTAAACAGCATGGTTTGCTGCAAGTTGAACATAAAAGTTGGCAAAGTCCGCTCCAGAATTATATGTGCCATGTACAAACCAAATCACATACCACGAACTTCGTGCTTGCATTCACGAACTGCACTCATGACGGCGGTTCGCGGAGCTGCTCGGCCGAAAACGACAACGCGTCTACATGTCCTGGAGAGCAAGGTACCAAACGGCGGTCACTGTAAGCTCAATCGCCAAATGCGCAGACAGACAGGCTGACCGTTAAGTTGTGGGCCGTTAAGCGCCACGAAAAGACCACTCGTATCACGTGCATCAGAGATGGTGCGTACTTTCTTATGTACGCGCATGCGCTCCAATGTCAGACATGAATCCAAAAGCTGTCATTCTTATCTGCCCCGCAAACATGCATCGCGCTTGTCAAAAACATGTGAAATTGGCGTAATTATGTCCAAAACAGGCGCCAGGAGCAATGGCGCGCAGATACAGGGACAAAACATAATGGCCACACCAAACTTGTTCTCGCCAATACACTCTCAAAGTGTTGTCTCTTCCCGTTAAGCAGAATCCCTATCTACATCCCGACTTAATGAACAAAGCCCGCAACCGTTCTACGACCAGCGCCACAAACACATACCTGCAGGATACCTGTTCTTGTTCACGATTCAAGGAACAAAATGGAACAAACGCTTAATATGGCCGACACTGGATGGATGGCGCACAAACTACAGCGGCGCGTAGCGGCTCAAGGTGGCCACGAATTAAAAACGTGCGTCGACAGGCCGCTCCGCCAGGTTGCGCCTCTGCCGTTGTCATCAGAGCCCAGCAGAAGACCAGACGGCCAGCTGTTCTAATCCCTATAAAATGAAGTCGCTTTCATTTCATAGCAAGCACTGCCTAGCGCAAGGTGGCATACGTGTTGCACAAGGATAGCTCCATGAACATGTATACGAACGAACTGCTTCTGTCAGTTGTTAAAGGTTAAAGTGCGAATCGTTCTCGCCGAGAGCGTATATTTGTGCGCGTGACACGCCAGTAGCAAACTGACCGGCCTCGACGCCAAGTACGATCCCGATGCTATGCAGCGCCGATACGTTGGAACGCTGCAGTGCTCATGTCCGCGGGTGTTTGACAGCGTGCGCGAGTTCGAGAGCTACTACTCCAACCGACATCGTCTCGCGCGCCCAGTGCCTCGAGAGCTACTACTCCAACCGACATCGTCTCGCGCGCCCAGCGCCTCGAGAGCTACTACTCCAACCGACATCGTCTCGCGCGCCCAGTGCCCCGCAGCGCTTCCTTCGGCGCATCTGCTCGAACTACATACACATCGCCGTCTCCGGTATCAATGCGTGGTTGGAGACTGCGTGGGACGCTTCGCAACCCTGTCCGCAGCACGCAGTGGAAGGCGCTGAATGGGTGTACCCTTTGAAATGGAGGCGTGGCGATTGCTGCTTCTTATTTAAGAGTCCCGCTCGTGTAAGAGCTTTCATTTTGCACTGCGTTCATAGTTTACGCGGATACTGCATGTCATTTTTATTTTTGCTCTTGCAGTCTTGAAGTTCAGCTACACGTTTTCTTCAGCATAATTGCTCAAGCTCCCCGACTCATCAAAAACCAAATTTCTAATTCTAATTTCTCCACTGACTTTTATGTCGATGGATTGAAACGAGTTTTTTTTTTTTTCTTTTTTCACTCTGTTGGTTGTGAGAATTTCCCCCTTCATAGTTTTGAATGGCTTTACAGAGTGTGTTTTGGGCAGGATTGATGCTGTGTATCAGGTGGACATGTTCAGTGGTTCCCGAATCTTATTTTCTGCGGTATTCAGATGCATCATCAAGCTAAAAAGTGCAAATGGACGAGCACACAACAGAAAACAACTGCATTGAGCTGCATTCCGACAAAACATTATCCTCATTTGCTTAAGTGCTCAGTGAATTTTTTTAGCAGCCTGGTGAGTGTCGGGCACAGCTGCTAAAAAAATTTACCGAGTACTTCAGCAACACAAGAAAAGACGACAGAAGTCGTCTTTCGTGTTGATTTTTTCGTACTGCCTTTACAAGTATGAATCACCAGCTAGCCTCACTAGCACCATATCTTACCAGGCTGCTTATTAAGATGTATGCAAAAAAAAAAAATTTGAAAGATTTTTTTGGCACCAGAACTTATGGCCACGTTGGTTCATGACTTCTCGCAAAGTTTGTTATCTGGTGTTGTACAAAATTTTTTAGCTCACCCCTGCGTTATAATGCGTAATCAACTGGCCCCTTTCTAAAGTGTTGCTTAACAAAACATGTGAAATTGTACACGGGATGAGAGACCTCATATATCCAGGGACTACACCAGAAGATTGTATTAGTGTGGCTCGGAGAATGCAGATGGGTGAATGGGGATTTTGCTTACCTGTTATGCCTATGTAGCATTGCTTTTCACAAACGTAAAATAGATATAATTAAATTCAGTGCAAGCACTTGGGCTGCATTACCACAAAACATTCTCCTCCTTTTCATAAGTGGTGGGTAAATTGTTTTTAGCAGCCTGGCAAATTTCTGGCATGACACTCTGCTTCTCTTCAACTACACTCTGCTCTCACTCTGCTTCTTTTTCAACTACAAGTGTTTTATGGACTTGCCTTAGTCACTGCATAAAATATTGTAGCTGCAGTAGTGGAACAACATGCGGCTTTTCTGTGCTCTTGTTAAGCAGCAAACTTTTAAATCTAGGGTAGCACTAAGATCTTGATAGCTGAGCTTTTTTTGCGCGTTTTACCTTGAGATTGCCACAGCCTTCTCAAATCACTTTGCTAAATCAAGGTTCTGAAGACATGAGCATAGTCTCTGCTAGGTACTAAACTGTAGCCTCCCCCACAGTCATTGTTCAACAAACGTGGCACAAGCTGTATATAAATACATTGCAGTATAGTGAGCGTTCATAAATGTATACAGGCACTTAATATCAAGTGTATTAAAAAATGGCTTTCTTTAATTCACACACACACCTAGTTTGAAATAGCCTGCATTGGAATATTCACTGCTTTATGGATGACACTGCCTTCACCTGTATTGTTTTGCCACTCTGCAGCCACGATCACCAGTGATGGTGCTGCAGGTCACGGAACTAAAGTTTCACTTATTTTACAAAAGTAAAACTTCAGGGACCCAACAAACATAAAGCATTTCTTCTTTTGACAGCATAAGATAACTTTTTAGCAAATTACATGATAGTATAAGAGCTGACAACAGTGGTGATATCAAATTCAAACACTGCAGACATTCACAAACAAAACAAAATAAAAACCAGGGCAAGTTAAGTAGAAAAAGATTTAGTTGTTTTTGAAAGGCACACAGGGTAGGTAAAAATTGAAAATCATTATAAAGACTATTCCATAGGTTAGTTCGCTAAATTCTAGTGTATTATTCGGGTCTATAAGTAGAAAGAGGAGCCTGGTAGTAGACCTGTTGGTGCGTGGTGACAAAGAGATACAGTTATTAAATTCGAGGTGTTGTAAATGGTTTGGTAAATTAGGGAAGCAGTGTTGTATATGTGACCAGGTTGTATTATTTTGCATATTTAGGTACATTTAATGTGCATGTAATGTAAACGGTGATAACATACCTCGGTGCACGCTGCAAAATATTTGCTGCGTCATGCAGCAAATGTGACGCATGACAGCTATAGGTATAAGCAGGGGTGTGGCCGCCACCTCTAAACCACTTAGGGGGGCACCAAGTTCGCCCCATACCTTACTCTGCCACAATTTTAAAAGTGCAGGGCTATGGCCAGGCAGATGTTTTTTACTGTATTGGTGGCCGAGGACACGTGCTGTTTCGTTCCAAGTCACCTTTTTCTCAGGAGACTCAAAGAGCCATTGTGAGAAGTGCGTCGTCGAATAATTTTTTTCTTCTTCATCCAATACACTGCTTATTTTGTTTCTTAAGCATAGAGTATTTTGTATACATTGCTATTCCATTATATCAGAATAAATGCTGTGTTTTGGCTGTAAGGGTCTTAGATAGAGGGTTGCTGCAGTGAAACTTGCCTCCCCTAATGCACAAACCTGCACATGCTGCAATGGCAGCTATTTTCATCTTCATTGCACCAGCATATATTTATTGTTATTGCGCTTGCATATTCACTTTTGGCACAGAGGTTGGCAGCTTCTCATCATCACTTGCGGCTGGATAATAGGGATATTCTTGTCTACTGCGCCTTTATAATAATCTTTTAAAAGATGATTATAAAGTAGAGATTTCACATATAATTTCTTTTTCTATAGGACATGCCACAGGACACACTTCCTAACAATAGCTCCTTACTTCACTCGCAATAAGTGCTTCAAATTATTCTTTCTTTCCCAGGATTATCACTGAATGGAATAAACTAGACAGTGAGACTGTTTCACTGCCATCTGTAAACTTTTTTTGCTCACACCTCAATCTAACGTTTTGTCTTATCATTACAATCATCTATTTGCGATGACTTGTTTTGTTAGTTTTTTGCCTTTTATTGAACTTTATATTGTTTTTGTTGCTTATGTTACTGTGAATAATGTTGTATTTGTAGTAAGGTTGAAAGTTGGGCGAGTTGAATCTTGTTCATTTTCTTGTTAAAAAAATGCTGTATCTCACCCTGCTAAAGTCCCGCATGGGATTGCAGTATTTATAAATAAGAAATGAGCCGAGCAGATTGAGAAATAGGAATGTAATCACTACTCTCAATTTCCACATTCAAACATCTCATAGGATATGCGGGTATGTGGATTGCATTATTCGGGTTATCTGATACAAATGCAATCAGTACGCTGAGAAAAGAAATAAAATGGATTATAACATAGCGTAAAGAATTTGGCTCAGGTAATAATGGATAAGCCTCTGACCTTGAAACTAAACAAAACTTCTTTCTTGCCCCTAACAGTTGATCGCAGTCGCAGGTGAATATGCAACACGTTGGAGAAGAAAATGACTGCTGTACATACCAAATGCAAAATTTTTACAGCAGCGCACGTCTCCGATGGTTCAATTGCTGTGATAACTGTATAAAGCAACTGCTTACCTGGCTCAGATGCAGGCATTATCAGTAGGTGTTGCTTGTGGAGCCCAAACTCTCCAAAACAAAAAAGAGATAATGCTGAGTTTGATGATCGTCCCTTTATTTTAGTGTGAGAACAGGGCAAATAGATAAAACAGGAGGAGTCTAAAATTTGGCAGCTCAAGCTTTGCCATAAAGATGGAAGGGCCATATCCTTCGAGCCAGACGCACTGCACCTAGGACACTTGGGCACACTCGTATGGATTAATTAAAGTGGGGCTTTACATCTATGCCAGGTGGTTGTTAGTAGCTTAATTACTACTGTATGCTAATTAGCATGTGTGGATTAATAGCGGCACAAATTAAATGTTTAGTAGCAAAGT
Source organism: Amblyomma maculatum (assembly GCF_055883805.1). Taxonomy (NCBI): domain Eukaryota; kingdom Metazoa; phylum Arthropoda; class Arachnida; order Ixodida; family Ixodidae; genus Amblyomma; species Amblyomma maculatum. Next base: position 48,372,871 of record NC_139348.1, on the reverse strand, counting down.
GCATATATCCAACAGCAGTTAACACTACTACATCATATCCTTAATAAATGTCCCCCCAATATTAGTACAGTAAAAGCTTGTTAATTTGAAATTCACGGGACCGGGAGAACACTTCGAATTATCCGATGTTCGAATTATCGAATGGCCTTGAAGAAACTGATAAGAACCATTTGCATTACGAAAAATTTGCCGTTTTTACTCGCTTAACGAACCCACTTGTATAATGAACCCACACACCCTCGATATTTGCCGAAGAACTGAAAAAAAAAAAAAAACTGTATCAGTCGATCGCGCGTCTCTCCACATCGTGCCGTCGCGGTCCGCAACATATTTTTCGGCTGTGCGCCAAGTTGTTGCGCAGCGGTAACATCACGATGTGTTTACCTTTTCACGTTAGCTCTAGCAAAGGAGAGGGGTGGGGGGGCGAGCGAACTTGGCAGAGTGCCCTTGTTCCGTTGAGAAGCCTCGTTTTCAGTACTTTTGCTTTATCGTGCAATGGGCGATTGGGGCGGGCGCCGTCTACTGCCACTCAATTATTGAAACGCGCGAGAGCCGCTAACGCTTTTGAAGTGAACGATGCTAAAAACCGGTGTCATGATCGTGGCTGACCATGTGCTGTCGTTGACAGCTGATAGGTGCAAGGATGGGCGACTCTCGCAAAACGTACAAAAAAAAAAAGATTTTTCTCGCGTAACCCGTAGCGCCCATCCGAAGTCAGCCTTTCATGGGCGTTGGCGGGGACCGCACCGGCAGTGCTTATCCTTATTTCCAAATTAACGATACTCGAATTAACAAGTTTTTTAGTTAGTTTCGGAGGTTGCACGGAGGATAGAGCAGGCAGCCGCGGCTGCCAATCCCTACCCCCTGCCTGCGTCGATCATGGCACCATTTAGGCTTTACCCACATGGTTTCGTCTTCTGTCCCCGTTTCGGATGTGCGCAGCCTTTATGCCACTCTTTCGCGGAAGTGATTTTTTTTTTTCACATGCTGTGTGCCAAGCCACCCAGACGCGGCGGAGCGTAGTTCGAATTAACGGATTAATGGATAAGGCTGAACCCTTTGAATCAGGCGGCGGCGCCACAAGCCGCCTAGCCGTAAAAAGTAATATAGTTTGGACCTATTCTTGCCTTTCAGCCACCAATCAGCTAACCCTTGTTTGGTTATTTCTACCCTTCTAAAGTCTATTTTTCCTTTATCTTTAAACCCCCATTGCCTTGAAGTATAGGATGGAGCCTTTTACAGGAAATTAATAAGCGTTCAGCCGTTTCCTCTTTTGCCCCTCACACCCTGCACAGCATCTCTATCTCTTGGTACTTGACTCGCTACGTCTTAGTCCGCAGTACTCCTGCCCTAGCCTCAAACAACAATGAGCTGCCCCTAGAATTATCGTAAATGTTTCCTTTGGCTATTTCCTGCTTGAAAGTTCTGTACAATTCCAATGCTGATTTGGTCTCCATCCCTGTTTTCCACAGACCCCTCTCCATTTCTTTAACCTTTTTCTTAATTTATAATTCCTGGCTGGTCCCCCTACTGCTGTCCAAATATTTGCTTGCCAATTTTCTTGTCCGTCTTCTCCACCTTGTGTCAGCATTCTTCATGTAGAGATAGCTGAAGACTTTCCTAGCCCACCTCTTTTCTCCCATTTTTCTCACTCGTTGCTCAAACAGTATATTGCTGCCAGCTTCCCTGCTCTCAAAAGAAGACCATCCCAGGTCACCCTGCACACCCTGGTTTGGCGTATTCCCATGAGCTTGCAAAGCAATTCCTACCCGCACCGCGCTGCTTAATTTCCGACTCTGCTCAGACCTCTGATCTCATACACAAGACTGCATTGGCAAACATTAGACTGGGAACCATCACCCCTTTCCAAATCCCTAGCACCACTTCATACCTATTGTAATTCCACAGTGCCCTGTTTTTTATGACTGCTGCATTTCTGCTTCCCTTAGCTGCCAAATATTTTCATGCTACGTTAGATCTTCAGCTCCATTATTTATCCACACCCCAAGATACTTGTACTTATCCACTACTTCCAGCATCTCCTCCTGTATCCTATGTTTGCCGGCCTCATTATCATTAAAAATCATGACTGCCATATTTTCCTTGCTAAACTGCAGACCTAACTTATCTCCCTCTGTACCGCAGATATCCATCAACTCCTGCAAATCTACCCTGTTGTCAGCCATCAGTACTATATCATCTGCATACATTAGTCCTGGTAATGAGTGTTGGATAAATTCTTGCTTGATTAAGGAAAGGTTGAAGCCGAGTCCACTACCCTCTAGTTTAGCCTCTAATCCTTGCAGCTACAGCATGAACAACAGTGACAGGAGACATCCTTGTCTAAGCACCCTCTTTACCTCTACAGGCTTCGACACCTTTTTTTCCCTTTTCATCAGCACCTGGTTATCCTTATAAATATCTTTTAAAAGATTGGTTACTCCACATTCCACACTTAGCACATCCAGAATATTCCATCAGTCTTCTTGAAGTACGCTGTCATAGGCTGCTTTGATATCCAGAAAAGCTAGCCATAGGGGTCTGTGTTCCTTTACTGCTACCTCAATACACTGTGTCAATGAGAACAGATTGTCCTCTAACCTCCTTTGTTTCCGGAAACCATTCTGCAGCTCTCCCAGCACCCCCTTGCTCTCTACCCATGCCTGCAGTCTGTCCTTTATTATCTGCATCACCACCCTATAGACCACTGATGTTACTGTTATGGGACGGTAGTTGCTTATGTCAGCTTTGCCCCCTTTCCCTTATATATCATGCTCATCATACTTAGTCTCCATTCATCAGGAACCTTGCCATCCACCTCTCAACGTTTCCTTAGAGTTTGGGCCCAATGTCTTTAATAACATAACAGGAATACCATCTGGGCCTGCTGATGTGCTACTTGGTACTCTCTTCTCAGCCCTTTCCCACTCTCTTTGTCCAATTGAAACAATTGCACTAACCGGGCTATCCTCCTCTACTAAGGCACCTGCGACATTTCTTTGTTCTTTAAACTTTTCTGACATCATTACTCGTATATGTTCAATTGCCGTTTCCCCTTCTAGCCGGATGCCTTGATCTGTAACAATAGACCTCTGCTCTAGGCTAGCCTTATTACTAAAGGAATTCAGATGTTTCCAGAACTTCTTAGCTACATTCTTATCCTTTTTGTTCACTTCTGACAGCCACTGGGACCCCTGTCTTCTAATTTTCTGATTGATTAAGTAGGATGCCTCCCTTCTACATTTTGTGTATTCATCCCATTTTCCCTCAACGTCTGCTTCTGCTTCTCTCCTATGCTTAGAATATCTGTGTTCCCTGGAGGCTTCCTGACATTTCTCTATGGCCTTCTTAACCTCCCCATCCCACCAGCTCTTTGGTTTTTGTCTTGTCCTTTTTTTTCCAACTCGCACCCTAGCCAGCTCTAGCTCAAACAGTCCCATTAACTTCGTGTATGTCCACTCTGCTTTATTATCCTCAGAGATTACTGCTTCAATTTGGTTGCTTGCTGTTTCCATTTGCTGATTCGAGTAAAAGATTCCATTTGGCTGGTTATCATGCTTCATTCCTGCTTTAATTTTTATTCCAAAACTCAACTTAATACGCTTGTGATCACTGCCTAGACTCCTGGCACCATGTTCATCTATGTTCATGACCCTTAGCCTATCGTACATCCTGTGTGACATTATCGCGTAATCTATTGCCAAATGCAGACTCCCTACCTCCCACATTATGACCCCTTCACACTTCTCAGTACTGCTACAGACAACTCAGTTGTGTCTTTCACACATATCCAGCAGCATAGTACCTGTCGAGTCTGTTCATCCATCCATATCTTCTATATGAGCATTCATGTCCCCTATCATAATTATCTGACATCTTTTCCTAACTCATTAATGTCACCTGCTATACATTCTACCATTTTTTTGTTTTCCTCTTTGGCGGTTGCTCCTGTCCACAGATATACAAAGCCAAGAAGTGTTTGCTCCCCTGCCACTTTTCCTTTTAGCCATAAATGTTCCTTGCATTCCTGTTTGACTCTTTGCCAATTTGTACTTTTAAGGATGAATGCCCCAATTCCCCCTCCCTTTCCGCTGCCCTCTGTTCTGTTGCAGTATTCCCATGCATAATCAGGATTACAGGGTGGTTGCTCCATGTCCCAAAGATGTGTCTCCACAAATTCATAAATCATTAACTTCTCCTGCTTTAGCATGCTCTTCTATTTCTTCCCATTTTAGTCTATTCCTGCCACCTTGCATGTTAATATACCTAATGTCTGAATTAATTTGGCTCTTGAGCTTATGCCTATTGCTTCTCTTATAACTTCTATGTTTCCCTGATCTATGTTCGTCCTGCTTCTCTTATAACTTCTATGTTTCCCTGATCTATGTTCGTCCTCCTGGTTGCCTTTGTTTACACTGGTGGCTTCAGGGCCCTCAGCCCTCCTAAAAAAGCTGTTGTCTGGCGGCCTATCCTGCCTCCTACCCTCCTACCGGTGGCCCGGATGTGGAGTAGATGCCTTCTCGTGCAAGCAGGTGGAGGCCGGCCTCGTACACATCCTTGTTAATCTCCATTGTGTTGTACCCAAGTCGTCGGCTTGGGCTCCCAGTGACTCGGTTGGCCTCGACTACTCTCCCCTCTGTTCTGCTGGACTGCCCTTCGACTTCCAGGATTGTGCATATAGTCACATGCACTTTCTCAGAGGCCTCCTTTATGTTCTTTACACCTACTTCTAACTGCCTCCCGAGATTCCGGCTCATTCCCTTCAAGACATCATTGAGTCCAGCATGGATGATGACCAGGGTTTCTACATCCTTGTTGTTCCCTACCACCTCCTGGGCTTTGGCCATTGCTTCTACCATACCTTTCCCCGATTGGGCCTCCACTTTCAAATGCCTGTCACCCTTCACTGTTGCTAGGACAGCCTCCTCAAACCTCGCTACATTGGAGCCCCCACCAGCAGAACTCTTCTACGTTCCAGCCTTTCATCTCTACCTTGCGCCAACTGCCGCCCAGTTCGCTCTCGTTGGCCCTCCTGTCGTAGCGGTGTTTCACCCTTGTCGCGCAATTCCGAGCTTGTCGTTAGACCTCCTGGAAACTGCTTTGTTACCTCGCTGTTGCATCGTGGAGCCACCGCCGCATTACTGTTTGTTTTCGCCTCTTGAGACTCACCACCACTGGGTGATTTTCCCTGTCCGCCTCCTTCCCATCTCCTTCATCTTGAGGGGACTTCACGCTGGCCTCATTCCCCACCTGACTTTGCTCTGACCCGGGGTCTCCAGCTGCCTGAGCCATAAGTGCCTTCACCTGACCTTCCAGCTCGGCTCGGTTTTTTTTGTTCTTCCCTGAGCTGAGACCCTATCTCTTCTAGCTGGTCGGTCTTTTCCCCTTCCATCCTTACCAGCTCTACTGCCTGTGCCTCCAGTGCCATTCTTTTCTCCCTCTCAACCTTCAGGTCCCTCCCGAGCTCCTGAATCTTAACGGCCTATTCACCTTCCAGCCTCAGAATGTTCTCCTTAAACCTAACACACAACTTTCACGAGAAACTAGTCTCCCCTGCGTCATCTAAGCTATCAAAACCAGTTTCATCCATGTAGCACCAGCCCCTGCACTCGTCATATTGCACCAGCTCCTCGCATGTCTTCCTTAACTTTGCGACCCATAGGTAGCCCACCCATCTACCTAGGGAAAATCTGTTACCTCCGCTTTGCCTGGTCCTATGATTTGAAATTAGTGCTTTAACTCGTGCAGGAGAATACGCTTTTAATGCTAAACAATAAATATAAAAGTGCACTTAGCTTCGGACGACGTCGCTGGCAAATTCCCTCGGAGTCCCCAGCAGAAACGGGCTTTTTTGTACAGAGACCACTATGGCGCTTGCCCGGACCAAGTAAAATGTTCAAATTATCGAGGTTCGAATTAATGAGCTTTTACTGCAGCATGATTATTATACAGTGGTGCATAAAAAATAAACTGACGATAGCCTACAGTTACGGTAACTTTGAAAAGAATATGAAGGCCTACACCACTAATTATAGCAAGCTAGCAGGAATAGCAGCAGGCGAAACGATGGCAATGTTATCTGTTAGGATAAGCTATGCCAAACTAGTGCTTTCACATGTTCTGCTAGGTTTAGCCACGTTAAACCTTTGCAATATTTTTTTCTTTATGTGAATCTGCTCTTCATAAGCATTACAATTAACTTTACTCATACCTGAAAACTTTATGAAGTGTTCAGAAAGAAAAAATAAACATTGTGGACAAGAAACAAAACCAGACATGCACACATATTGCAGACTTGAACTCCTTTAATCGAAAATGATCTGGGACGCACTGTTTGTACACATTAATCACCTAGAAAGCTTATTGCAGTTGCTGAATAACATGAAAAAAATTTTCCCAGCTAATGTACACCAGTGCTGGCACAAAGAGCATTTGAAAAACTACATTCACGATGAAAAACATTAAAAACTGAATATCCTTGAACATGCAAATTGTGTTTTCGTCCCTTGTGTTTATAGGTTAAGCCCGGTTTCACCATCACTTACACTCCCGTTTATTTTTTTCTTACCATTGTGTTAATTTAGCTTCTGCCTTATCATATCATCTTCAGTCTTTTGCCCTCCTTGTTTCTTCACTTTTACCCTATTTTTTTTTATGACATTTTCGTTCACTTGTCTAATTTTCTTTTTTCACGCACATTGAAAGCTCTTTTCAGCATGCTAAATTATTTTTTGATGAGAAAGATATTACCATGTAAACAAAGTGGGTGGTTGCACTGCAGGTTATGAATAGCTGTTTGTTATTTGCTCGAAAATAATTTGAGGGCAACACACAATGGCATATAAGGAAACAAGCTAAGCAACCAAAAGTTAGCCAGAACCTGCCCGACTGCTGTGCAGAGCAAGTACAATTAGAGATATACTGGATAATCTTGGTCCTCAAAACCTTCAACTTGACTGTGGGTGCTGAAAGAATTGTGTGATTGTCATTTCCTCGCAGGTGCCCAGCTGGCTTTGCCTACTTCCCACCACTGCCTCTGCAAGAGAAGCCCATAGCAAGGGCTTTATGGTGGTGTGCTACAGAATATCTGCTTTGGATGTGGCTCCAGTGTGGCTTGGCACCAGTAGAGGCTTGCATCTCCCCAGAAATTGCAAGACATTAACATGACGGACATTACAGAGGCAATGGACATTCAAAAGTTGCAGAATGCCCGATTCTACACAGAGCAATGCTGCCTGCTTTAGTGTTAAACTTTCAAGAGTTGCTGCTGACAGTTACATCAAGCACGTTACAGGCTTCAAAGCATTCATTCAGCATATGTGGTGCATGGTTTGAGCTGTTCTTTTTTCTATCCATTTGTTGTCCTCGACTGAAACTTGGCCACTATACTCCTGAACAATACATTTTTTAGAAACGGCAAGTTATTTTATAAAAAGTTTTACACAGTTTGGCCATTTGCTTTACTTCAAAATTCAAAGGGTTAATGTTACAAATATTCATAGGCTCAAATAATAGATAGGCTGTAAAAAACTGCCGAAAACCATTTGGATCAGAGTCATTTATAATATCCAATGAAAGCCTGAAACTTGGTTGTCTACATTTAACATGATAACTAAGTGACGACCTGCCGTTGTAAATGAAAAGAGGAAAAACAAAATTCAGTTAAGCACCCAAGCTTACGTGCCACCTTTTTGAGCTGAGCTCGCTGCTCGATTTCCGACACTGCTCTCTACGCATGGTACTTTTTTCTCCACTAAAGTTGAAAGTTACTTTGGGCATTACATATGCCAAAATCAATTGTAGTCAGTAAAACAGGAAAAACAGTATGCTTGGGGCTGGCAAACATCTTTTCCTTCCTTTTGTATATATAATTAAATAACCACTACAACAGCAACATAGAATGACGGAGTAACGATTAACTTAGCATATTTCAAGGTGGACTCCAATGACATTCAAACTGGATCAGCGAAAATGAAATGGGCAATTAGAAAAACATTTGTTCATGTTTCATTCCTTGTATTAGAGCAAAAAGTCTGGGCCCAGGCCCATGTTGTGTAGAGGAGGCGCAGGCCATGCATTGGCTGTCATGAAAAGAACGTAAAAATGAAAACTCACAGTGACTCAGCGAAGAGCAAGTTCCTCGGTGGTTTTTCAGCAAAGTTGAGTGAAGAAACATTACTGTGGAATCAAATGCATGAAAGCCTACAAGGAAATATGAATAGACGATAAGAACCGTATCTTTTCTTTTTCTTTCGCCACCAAGCTTCCCATCTTGAGCAAAAAAATGTTTGCCCAGTGAAGGCACCTGCTGAGCCCACATCTTTGCGCCGTTTTACCTTGCATAGTGTAACAAGTTCGAGTTATTCAATGCGTACGTGCAGAGCCGCACGCGCACGGATGAGCGGGAGCAATGCGAGCGCAGCTCACTAATTCCGCACAAATTGGTGAAATCAGAATGTGCAATCAATAACTAACGGGAAGTGAGCTTTGGAGAGAACATCCCCTCCGAAACCTCTTCCATGGTAAAGCGGTATTCACACGAGAACATCACATCTTCGAGAGGCTGCTGGGCATCGCAGGTTCTGGATTTTCGCTGCCGTCTCCGGACAGGGCCGGCCGGCACAAACGCTCCCCAAAGGAAGGGAAGAAGCGCGCGGCGAGTAGTGAGCAGATAAGATCCCACCCGGCCCTTTTGTATTGGACCCCTCTTTTCTGCGGACCCCTTCTTTTTTGGACAAGTTTGTTTATTTTATTTTGTGTGTTTTTTATCACTGAACTTGTTTCCCTGTCTGGCAAAGAAACGTTGTGGGTCAAAAACGGCTGTCGTGTGTACTTCGTACCGCTGCGTGCGGCGACGTATCTCTTCGGCAACTCTTCATCGTCCGTGTGAATGTGCGAGTTCGGGAGCGGGACGAGTTGCCCATCTCGTGGCGTTGTGCGCCTCCTTTCCACATCCATCTTCATCGAAATCCCCCGTGTGATACCGCTTAAGCACGCGAACAAAAAAAAAAATTAGAGGGTCTCTTAGATGTCTCAAAGGCCGCTGTACGTTCGCTTTTTGTTCGATTCTGCAAGCCTGCGGCCCGCTCGTTTTCTGTCCACTTGAGGATGTGGTGCAGATGGGGTGGTTGGGGTAGGTACACTTTAAGGTAGGGTGCCTCAATGCGCGAACATTGAGGCACCCTAGTTTGGGGTGTTTGCGATCAGTTTGCCGAACCTGCAAAAACATCCTACCCAATGAGATGGGCCTTGGTGTGACAATCTGACAATGCTGTCGGGGAAGGCTTCCAGTTGCAGGCAGTGCCTGGCGCTTCAAATGGCCATGAAATGGATCGAACTGGAGACCGTGCACCGAAAGCAGGGAGAATATCGCGTGCCCATTAGCAAGCTGGCGACTGTAGTCGAGACGCTACTGGATACCGAACACGACATGAAGAGTGCCATCTCTAAGTTCAGCCAGTACCTTGGCCTGGCCGACATCAAAACCTACACGCTCAAGGCGTTGGGCAGGATAGCGCGGACATGGAGAGTAAGCGACCTAAATCTTCAAGAATCTGCGGAAACGAAAGTCGATGGGGAAGAACCAACGCAGCCAAAATACCGGAACTGACCGATCACTACTTGACGAACGTATATCACATGCTCCTCAGCTTCGACATGGCGGCGGAACCGCCCAATGCCGGAGAGCCTATTGCCGTGTTGGGAGGTGAGAGCACACGATATGTTATTGACCGTGAACAAGAGGTGAAGCGCCTGTCGACCGTGTGGATCACTTTCTTGCGCCAGAAGTTGCCCGTCCGGCTGTACCGTGAGCTGCTGATCATGCTGCCAGAAAAAGTGGTCCCATACCTGCACAACCCTCTTCTAGTTACAGACTTCTTTATAGAGTTGTACAACCGCGATGGTTCCCACAGCCTCATGGCCCTAAACGGGCTCTTCGTGCTTATTCACCGGTTTCATTTGAACTATCCGAACTTCTACGAAAAGCTGTACGCTCTTCTGGAATCCGAGCGTCTTCTACGAAAAATACCGGGCCCGTTTCTTCTTCCTGACCCACCTTCCTGCCTACCTGGTCACTTCCTTTGCCAAAAAGTTGACGCGCATGGCTCTTTCGGTGCCCCCCTATGTCCTTCTGTACATAATACCTTTCATTGGCAATCTCCTGATCAGACATCACAGCCTGATCACAATGATCGACCCATCTGACCAGGATGCTTCCATTGACCCTTTTAATGTTGAGCATAGGAAACCAAGCAAGTTGCAGGCTGCAGATAACTCTCTGTGGGACCTGAAGACTCTGCAGAGTCACTGGCACCTGACAGTAGCCAAGAAGACCAAGTTCATTGATGGCAACCTGCCTGACATGGAGTGGGACTTTTCAGAGCGACTCGAGGAGGGCTACACAGAGATCATGAAGCGTGCTAAGGCAGCCAAGCATAAATTGGCACCGACAAAATTCCACGAGGTGGAGGGACTTTTGAAGCAGAAAGAGGAGCTGCTGAGTGAACTGTGGACTTTGGAGTGATTAGTCTTGAATCTTCTCAACTTTCACCTTAACGCTGTTGTTAATAAACAGCGGAAATTAATAAACAGTGGCTAGGTCATCATGGTTCCCTACCAACGTGATTTGGCTTCTTTCTCCTCTCCATCCTTGCTTCAACATATGACAGTGCTTATGGGTTATGACACCTTTGGAAAAGCTCTGTGATCTTGTTTAGTTTTGAACATAAAGAGATGGTGAGAAATATATGCATAGCTGAGCAATTAAAGGCACAGTGCAAGAACTTATCCCTGCCATCTAGAAGAAAATAAATATGTACGTGGGTAAGAGCACACCTTCCAGCAATTGGCAACATTGCTTTGGCACAGTATGCTAACACGCTGCTTCGGACACGTAGGGCAAGCAAACATTTACGCCAAGTAAACCATGTCATTTTCCTAGAAAGATTTGCTGCATTTTAGGCTGCATTCTAAGATGTTTCAGAGCAAAAATTGCCATTCAAACTTGTCAATACAATTTCGCTCATACTTTTCTGTATTTCAGCATACAAAACGAGCACTATTTCCTGCTCCGCAGACATGCAAGTAACATCATAATTTAGATATCTGAACCGAAAACCTCCGATAAAAAGCTTTCAAACTAGTTGCAAGACTGAACAAGAAGTTGCTGCACTCTGCTCTTGACTGAACAGAAGTAATTCGATCATACCTGTCTAGAATGCACGAGTGATTTGCATTGAAGCAAATAAAGCCAAATCATAGCGGAGCTGCTTTGATGGGGGCAATGTGGTTGTATCTGTGCAGTTTGCATGAGCCTGGGGCTGCACTCGGGTGTAAGTGTTATCACCTAGTGATTGCACTTTATTTTTACCACACAGCATCCCTCGAGCACTCTAGACAAATGTGATAGACTCTGTGGTTAGGAAATGGCTGGGCCAATTACTGCGGCTTTCAACATAGAAATACACAGCTGCAATTTCAAACCAAGGCTCAACTGTAGCCTCCAAATCGCATGTATGTCTGTTTGAAATAGTTTGGCACATAGTTCGTCACGTGCACCTATTTCTGACGGACAGTGCGCCATGGTATTAAACTGGCTGCGACTGTGCTATATGTGAACCCAAATCTTCATCCACGCTTAACATCTTGTACAGATTTCAGGAAATGACCATCTTGAAACCTTTGGAAGTAGCTGTGCAAAAACATGCCAAAGGCAGTAAAATGTTTCAAGCCTTTCCCAGCCTTCATCAAATTTGTACGTTACTCACTACCAAATTGTCTTCATAGAACCATTTGACCACCTTGTCATAACTGGGATATACAGTGCACAGTCCTAATATTGCCTTCAATTTCTGCATGCAAAGGACCTCGCACAATTAGATGCTGTCTAGCAGGCACATGACAGGATTGCAAGACGGGTCGATGGTAATTTGTTAAAGAGACGCTGGGGGAAGTAAGCAGATTCCAAGGAGAGAAGGGGGGGAGGGGGGGGGGAGAGAAGCGACCCTTTTTTTTAGATATGTGACAGCTGTCTGGGACTTATTTCCATGCACTCATGCCCTGGAGCCAATTACAAAAGTGGGGGTGATACACAACACTAGGAGCAGCTTCTTTGAACTTCGATGGTAAAACATTGCAGCGATACAGCAAATGGTTGCATTCCTTGAAGGGGAATGAAGGAATTGACGAACTGGTTCATCCTGTTCATTTCTGTCCCTAAGAGGAGGTCAATGTGATGTGTCCACTGCCTGAACAACCTTGTGACAAGAAAATATAGTGTGCCTTTTTTGGCAGGAGTGTGTTTATGAACAGTGCTTTCCTAGCCAAACGTCTGCACTGTGTGGCAGGTTAGCTGTAGGAGATGGTAAAGCTGTTGGCAGTGAAGGTTGTGTGGTTATGTACTATAGTGCACTTATCAGCTAATATAAAAGCTCATAACTAGTACCACCATAACCTGACAGCAAATATGTAGGCACCATCTGTCATGAGCGAATGGAGGCCATCAGTGTCCTGGCTGATATGGCCTTAGCTTTCCAGCTAGACACAGCAGTTTGTGCCAACCAATTAGTTTCAATCAAATCAACTGCAATCATGCTACATCATGCGTTTTCTAAAATTCCCATTGCAGAACAATACCACATGATGTGCGCCCATACACTTTCACAGCATATCAAGTACAGCCTCCAGACACAAAAGGGTTTAAGGTGAAGAACCAATCGCATTTTCCCAGCTGATAATCAATGAGAAATGTGCAGACATAAAATTCTTCATTTTTGTAATCTTGGTACACGAGACCCGGAGGACGCAAGTCTGAGAATTTTCACCAAGGTCTCCTTTGGTGGAATGTAAAGAGGCCGGTAAATAGTTACATTAGCACAAATGGCAGTGGAGGTAAAGCGGCTAAGAGCAGATGACACAGCTTCTTGTCTCCTGCTATTGTCACATCAACCGTCTTCGTTTCAATCTCAGCTTGGCTTGGCTTGCAGATAAGCTCTCCTGCGGCTGGGCAAAGAGCACGACTTCGGTACACCCAAACCCTAAAAGTGACACTAGCAAGAATTGGCCATTATCAACCCCTGGTAGCCTAATGTTCAAAGGCCAACAGCAGATGACAATGGCATCAAGGAACTGCACTGAAAGGTGCCAGGTGTGTCTGCTCTGTTTCCAGCTTGGTACGGCTTGGCTTGTGGATATCCAGCCATTATGTGGCTGGGCTACGAGACTTCAAGAGGTTTTGCGTCTCCGCCTCCAACTGTTCCTTGAAGTCACACCGCATTCTCTCGAGTACCTGCAATGACCAAGTGAGAAAGGCCGTAAGGTCAATAAATATACACGACCCACCTCCTTAAATTGAAACCTTTGATTCAAATGCAAAAAAGAAACACTCCTTTCTTCATTACAGATCTACTAGGCGCCCTCTTACAACTTTGCTAGTTGACTGATTCATGAACTTCTGAATTCTAGCATCTCCTTTTCTTTTTTCAAAAGCAGATGCCTATAGCCATAGTCCTTGCAGTCACTAGAAATTAGGCTTAGCAGAAAGTTTAGAATTCCAAATGTAAATGTTTTAGAAAATTTATGTGATGCAACATATAGTTGTACTTATTTGATTCCATTAGCCCCAATGCTGAAGGGGAACCGCCACAGACAGTGCATGCATGACATTGGAGTGCTGAAGAGCCCTGTTGTATGTGTTTCTCCACATTCCTTGTTTATCGCTTTCAAAAAGTGGCCTTATTTCACTTTTGTTTTCTGTGTGAGATGCGAACAGGGTACTCTGGAACAGTCACAATCATCACATGTGGCTGAATGCCAAACTTAAAAAGTAACATTTTGCCGTCTAAGCTTTTTCTTGCCTCTTTGCCTGCTGCTGCACCACTCAGTGACAGCCGTTCTTGCTTTTGTTTCAAGCAGCCTCGAGCTGACATAATCTCTGCATGAATGTAAACACACACGAGGTATCTAATGGTGCACAAATTAGAAATAAATTAAAAAGAAAACTGTCTATATAGCTCTTTCTGAAGTTTGGAAGTTTCACTGTAACCAGCCATGACAGAAGCCAAAGATATCAACTCACGCATGTTCAGCAGTGAAAGGAATATGTACTACAAATACCTACATTCTTACATTCTTCGGTAGACTGTACACAAAAGCAAATAATATGAATGGGCCTCGAACAACATGAATTATGAAATTATGAACCATAACTTTTAACCCATAGCGCCACCAAATGGATGAATAAACTTTGTGTAAGAATTTCACAAAAGATAAAGATAATGTTCTGATTCCACGCTACAGAAGAAGCCCTTCACTAAGGACAAGGTCTAGCATAGCCAGATGTAAAGTAGACAACCTCTGCAGACACCACCAACACCGATATTTGGGCTCGTTGGTATTGATCCATCTTGTACACCATTCGCAGCACAAAAAGAAAAAAGCGAGGTCCTGTCGTGTGTTTCTTCGTCTCCACAGACAAAACGGCTCTCTCCTTGCCCTGTTGGCAATACTGCTCGTCACGCATGGTCTAAAATTGAAATACAGTAAATATGGAAATACCTGCCTGACCAAACTATACAAGTGGCACATTATACCCAGTGCCATCCTGAAAAAAGGTAGTAGTTTGGCAATCCTGTTATTGATCTTGTGCTTAGAGCAGCGTTTCATGCAGCTCCCCCTCATACTGTTCAGCTTCTTGACATGCAGTCACACAGTCACAAATTACTTCTCAAAAATAATGGTGAAACAAAGTCAACAGTGGAAAAACAGTCGCATAATGTCACAAACATAATTTGGTGAAATCAGTGACATTGATGGATTAGGCCGCTCGAAGTGTGTTAGTCTTTGAAACTGAATCCCTCCCATTTCATGTTTAAGTGGACTATGTTAGACAGCCAGTTCAGATTTATGTTCCAAGGCCTCTTCAGTGCCACAAATGCAGTAAGATCAAACATATGAGTGCCGTTTGTCGAAACAAGGTATCCTGCCATCGATGCGGAGGTACGAATCCTCACGACACATGCCAGACGGACCGTCAAGTAGGCTAATTGTTTGGGTGTGCATGAAGCGACGGCTAAGGGCTGTCCAAAAATTCGGAACGAAAGACGTCTACTAAAGAGGATAGTGAGAGACAACTATCCTAGAGACAACTATCAAGAAACGGCTGCGTCTTTTCATCACCGCTAGCACTGCTCCCAATGCCGACACAAAGAATCAGAAAGTAAGCTTAGCCTGGATAACTCAACCTTACAGTTAACGCCAGCTGAGGTTTCACAGCAGCTTGAGCTTAATCCCGCTAAGAATACTCTGGCTGCACTGTCACAGGCTATGCAAAGGATCAGTTAGAAGCTGTTGTATTACCTGCCTTCTCCGTTGAGTGGCCTGCTCTACCATCAAAGGCCATCGCTATACCTCATCCCAACTTAGTTGCCACACGTGCTGGCAATGCCAAAAACCCTGACAGCCAGCAGGTGAAAGAAATGCTGAAACAGCTTGTTTGTTCAGTGTGGGTGCTGCTCTCTAGCCTCAACATGCAAAAGCAAAGTTTGCTGTTCAGTCTTTGGATGCATTTGAGCCACCCTCGGCGGTATTGCAATAATTCACAATGGCGCAACGAACTAACGCCAGCTCTGTGACGATGCACATGCACCGCAGTGTAGTAATGCAATGGAATTCCCGAAGCCTGCGCGGTCGTCTGAGTGGCTTCCGACAGCAGGTACAGAAGTACCGCTTTCCTGTGATTGTGATATGTGAGCCCAAAATGCCATCTGCTTTCAGCCTTTCTGGATATGTTATTCTGCTATGGTCTCGAAAAGCAGAAGTTTTGCATATTCCTGGAAGACATTTTTGCTCTGGAAATCTAACGGACTGCCTTTCTTAAGGCGTGAAACAGATAAAATCCAAATGTAACAAACCTGTATTTAGCAAATTCCTTGATTTTATGAATTAATTATTGTCAAACCCATTGAAAAGCGTGTATCGGACTTCGTATGAGTTGTAACATGCCAGCTGTGGACGAAGCTTGTTCTCAGGGTTGCTCCTTAACAATACTCAGAATGACTTCTGGGAAAAAGGCCGTTCCAGTAGACGACCACACCACCTTGCAGAACAGAAGCCTTCGACATAAGATACTCAGGTGACAAAGGAGATTTCACAAAGCTTTGCAGAAACTGGGGGCAATAATTTATTTGGAAATTTCCTTCAATATTGCAATAAAGTCAGCAGGGCAATTTATTTCAAGTTTTATTTCATAGAAAATAACTACCTCCCCACCTTCTGGAGCAGAGGCCTTTTCTAACCAAGGCGTACAATAAACGAAATGGCTTTGATAACATTGCTCACCTACCACTATAATGAGACACGAACTAATCACTAGTGAGCCTTGTCACATGACGATAATCTGGAATAATGCACGCTTCGCCCATGTTAAACGGAATGCTAGGTGAAATGCTCCTCAGCTATCATTATAATGAATATCCTCCCTAGCAAAAAAATCCAATAGAAAACTAATAGCCTATCAGATTATTGATATTGGTTTTATCGGTCTGCCAGAGTATTGGTCGTATGGGTATCCTAGCCTATTGGTTTTACAGGTCTGCTTGAGTATTGGTTTTATAGGTCAATTGTTTACTGGTCGTATAGGTTATGGTTTTATCGGTCCTATAGCATCTGGTAAAACAGATAGGTCTGTAATGGTAGTACACCCATAGCTGTCAATAATCTGATAGACCTACAAAACCAGTAGGCTTCCTGTTTTGTAGGCCCTATGGAATATTGGTCTCATCGAGTACCTGCGTGTGTTTACCTCTCCGCGGACACCTGAAGGGAGAGGGCAGCTATGTTCCATTTTCTAGGGATGAGTTACGCAGCAGGTGCATGTATACACATTTTATTCCACAATTACAGCGGCAACGCATACTGGCACATAATCCAAACATTGACTGCATCCAGGTAGCCCTCGATTCCAAGATTGCGGACTTCGGCCCGATGATGTAGTCTCTCCAATACTAAGGCACCTGAAAGAATAAAAAATTGCGGTACAGATTGAAAAATAAGCGATTTCAAGAGCGCGACACCACCACGACTTCAAAAAATCGGCGCACATATATACCGGCAACCGCGATTGCGCGCGTATTCATGCGGATGCAGATAGGGGACGCGCCGCCATTATTGAACGCCGAGGTAGCTGCTGAACCAACCATAGAGTTTCTTACTCTTACCTAGAGGGAAAGCTGTGCTGCCGTCTATGGGCGTTTACATGGAGTTACCAGACAGCCAGTTCAGCCACCATGGGCGCTCAAAGCATCATGGGCCGGAGAGCTACCGAGTGCAGAACTACAACTTTTGGCCAAAACTAATGCACAGATAAACGTTGTTCTACCGTAAATAATGTCCTAAGATTGAATATTGTGACTATAAATTACAAAAAGGGAGAGAAACAGAATGCCAGTGCGAGATTTATCCAATATAAGCGATGGCTCTTCCTCCTATTGGCTTAGTTTTGAGCAGCACAATACCAAAATTTCGCACTTAATAGGCAAACTTTAAAATAAAAAAAAAACGTTATGAAAATATTTATGATTGTGCAACCACTTAAGGAAGTTTTTAGTGGCATTTCGGGAAACAGAAACCATTTATTGGCGACGTCTGCTTTTGCGCCTTCGCTACTATGGCTTTCGCGGTCTATGTACGCACCTTCAAATGATGATGATGACGAAAAAGAAACATCGTAGTAACGCCACTCCACGTACTCGAGAAAAACCGACTGTCCCGCAACAAGTAGCACACCGGTATAGTGCCTAGAATATACTGGCTAGTGTGCCGTGCGGAGGGCTCTCTCAATGGGAGGAGGTGTCCGCGCCGGCGATGCCTTCCAACTTTGGCCGCCAGGGGCGCTGCTCATCGTAAAGGTGCCGTCGACGCCGTCGGCCGCCGGCGCGCCCTTGATTTGCCGCAGCTGCGCTGGCCGAGCCATCAGTGGGTTCGAGCGCTTTGGACGCGTCTACGCTGTTCTTTTGTTTTAGTCGTTCTGTTTCTTGCATTCATATGAGATAATTAAATTTGCAACGACTAATGATGCTAAAAATAAAGCATCAGAGCAGGGAAAAGACATGTTTCGTGTCGCTTTGTCGGAGTGGCTACCGCTCGAATCAGGACTAGGTTTCTATGTTCGGTGTGCCATCGGACCCTGCGCAGCTTGCGTAGTGAAAGCGGCTGATTAAAAGACAGGACCGCAAGTTGACTTCAACGTGTGTTGTCTGCGAAAAATATTTTGAGGAGAGCTACATCAAGAGAACGTTCAAAGTGACAGTAAACGGCATCGTCAACGAGCTCGCTATAGAGATAGACCACGAATTAATCCTGAAACCGTGCCAATGCTATTCGACCATTATCCGAACTATCTTCTGCCTAAGAAGACATCTAAAAGAAAGTTGAGGAACCTCTGTGACCAACCGGCCGCTAAACGACAAAAAACGCAGTGCCGTAATGCCAGTGGTGCAGACGACAGCCATGCACGCACCGTCAAGGATGTTTGACAATGCTTCCAAGGAGCTGGCAGCAGCTAGAAGAGCCGAGCGAGAACTCATGCCCGCAGCAGCAGACGTGCAGCTTTGAGCATCGGGATCCGTTTGACTCAGTTTACATACCTGCAACTTGGACCAAATTAACCGAAGCACCTGCTGGATCTGTAGCCTACGCGCGTTATCGAGCCTTAAAAAAAAAAAAAAAAAAAAAAAAAAAAAAGAACTTTGTCACTTTGTACATAGAAAAAGTGATAACTTTTGGAAGCCTGAACGCAGTTCTGTGGACACTACAGTGTATACTCTCGGAAAAGAAAAAAACAAGCGCGTACAATACAACAATATCTAAAGCTGAAGATAGATCTATAGGCAGAGTGCACTGGAGGGTCTTTGTTCCGAATGTGGCCTGCAACCAGCTGATTCAGGAAGCACATATCATTCATGGGAATATATTTTGCAGAAAAAGTGTCGCTTGACCGTCAACTCTGAAGGGGTTAGCTGCGCTTAATGCAAATACCAGCGGAGGCTTACACAAGATGCGCAGAAAGAAGGAAAAAGCATGCAACTAGCCAAATAAATGCTGCAACATTTCTCGCGCTCTGAGAAGAGCTAAGAGAAAACTGGCATGGAGCGCAGAACAAGTGGCTGTATTGAAAGCGCAAAATGAGGAGCTAATAAGTGAGTCTGTGGTTAAAGCTTTTTTTTTTTTTTTTTTTTAAATCCCGCGCGTGACCTAGACAATTGTGACCGTACAACAACCGCTCGGCTGCTGAAACCGCGAAGCCGAAACTGGTGAAGAAAGTAAAATTAATTATAAATTACTTAGCGGTGGTAAGCGAGAAACCACGTGGAGAATTACAGGAATATCTAGCGCATCATTAGCAAGTGAAAAAAAAAAAAAATACCACCAAAAATTGGTATCAGACTACTTTAAAATTATTGCGGTGTCATATGTGCGGCCTTTCTCCAAAACCTTTAGCGGTTCATTTCTATATTTTTACTTGTTTATTGTTGCTGCGACTTTTTGCTCAAATTTTACTATATTGTAGACTTTGTAAAAAAAAAAAGAATCAGTGATACAATCACCACTTTTGTTTCTTGTCTTTCCTTCTGTTACAAAAAAAAGCGCACCGCATAATAATCATTTATGTATGAAGCAACAATTAAGTGACTTCCTAATAAAACAAATGAATAAAGAGTAAGAACAGATTCAGACTGCTTGTGTTTATTGTCGAATGCGATCTTTGAAAACATAAAAAGCGCCCTTCTTTTCTGTAGCATATATGTGACGCTATAAAACGTCACTAACCTATCACCTATATCACCTTAGCAATAAGCATGACTGAATTGCAGAAACGTCGACGTAAACTATCCGAAAGCATGAGGCCCGTATTGACGTTCGTAGCACTTGACTGCGGCATCGCGATATACCATGGACCATAAGAAAAGACCGAAGAGTAAATAAAATTCAAAGTTGGATTAATGAACAGTGTAAAATATTAAGGGCATTTTCTGATACCTGTGTCACACGGACAATAACAGTCGTCGTCGATCCGTTCCGGGTTAGATCGCGATTGAGAATATAGTTGCCATAATTCGGGACAACCACCTGGATATGAGCTGACTGAGCGCTCACTCAGAAGGAAGATAGATACGATACGCAACATCCGCGATCGCGATGCGTGGATCGCAATCGAGTGGCTCTAGATCAAATAAAATCGTCATCGGAATATTTCATAGCAATATATTGAATCCGGCCCGGACTCGATCGTTTAATCAAAGACTAACAAACTACTGCAACCAACGTGTCAACTTTAGGTGGTTTTCTCAAATTTCTTCTCTCGCTGGATATCAGGAAGTCAATATGTGTTCTGCTTAAGACCTTATCCGGTTCAGCTGAATAAATAAAACAGATATATAGCAGACATGGACCAGACAGTATTTGTTAAACGCTTCCTCGAGCGCTATTTGAGCGTATAATTTTCTCCGCACAGTACTAGGACGGTATGAATGTCTTCCACCAAGACTGTTTTTAGACACAAAGTGCGCTTAAACGGTCGAGAGACAGGTTTCATAGTGAAAAGCGCAGCGCGCTATCCGGACCTATATGCCGCCTATGCTGCCGAGGCCGCGAACGCGGAGCGATAGCACCTTAGCTATTGGTAGCGCCGCCCCGCGGTGGTAGCGGGAAGGCATCACCGCGGCGGACACGCCAGCGCGCGCCCTCGGCACACTAGATATTCTAGGCACTATAACACCGGCCTATGATTCTTAGCGCGCCCATGGTGGCTGAAGTGCGGCGCCCTCAGCTTTCCCTCTAGTTAGTGTAAGGAACTCTATGGAACCAACATTCCGTCTTGCGCCTCACCACAGGTTCTGCCACTTGAGCACAGTGCGCATGACACTCAAAAACAGATTAACGCTAAAAAGTTCCATCAATACTTTCAAGAAATCGTGCCGACAACTTTCAAACTCGGCGCTGCGTTATATCACACCGCGCGATTCAAATTCCTTTGTTGGCGTGCAGGCAACGGCATTCTACAACGCAAAGCCACATCATACACTGACAAAGTATAAACGTCAGCCCGAAGTTGCAAGTGATGCACACGCACCTGATCAAAAGCTGAACGTGCGCTGGAACGTTTATATCTTCGAGAAGCATCCCGAAAAACGGCGAAAACTTATAAACACAGGGCACCGACCGAACTGCCGCCAGCCCGATCAGCGATCGCGCCAGGGCCCAGCGCCAATGCCTCTACGTTGCTGCGCATGCGCGGCCAGAGGAGAGGTGGAAAGGAGGATGAGAGAGGCCAGCACGGGAACGCTTGCGCGGGAGTAGGAGTGAGAGAAAGGAAACCTACCTCTCAAGGGCTTTATACCTCTCCGCTGCGAAGCGCCGCCGGCCCGCCGGCGCCGCCGGCATCGCGCTACCGCGTCGGCAGCTCGAGCCGTATACTCCTCGCGTGCTCGATGTCGACTCCTCTGGCTTCGGCGGCGGTTGCAGTTGCTTGGACGCGCGCCTCTCAATCCATTTCACTGCCCTGCTCTGCACATGTAGGTGATTGTGACTCAGCTGGGCTCCGACGGAACCGTGCTATATCCGCGTGCTTTCCCATCTCCATTCAGTGATCTAGTAGCAACAGCGTCGCGCGTCTTGCGGCTCCAACCGTACGTAGTTTGTTGAGACCGCGCGCAGCGTTCTCAATTGTTATTGCGGCTGATATTGTACGTTACGGCAACACTCAATAAACGGGATGAATGCGTGAGTTTTGGGGATGTGTCCAAGATTGAAAAGGAAACAATGACAAAGACCTAAAATCTCCAACGTACTGATCCTGCATGCAAGACCCATAAACAAAGGTATACTGATGTATCAGACACAAGAACCAATATGTAGTGGTCTATAAGACAAGCATGTATCAGCCTATAAGATGTCTTCTGCACTGGTCTGATACTTTTCTTATACAACCCACAGATAAACCTATGAAACCAATATTATTGCCTATAGGACAAATATGTACCAGTCTATAAGATTTATCAGTTTCTGCATAAGTCCCATAGAAATGCAGATACAACACATAGAATACCTACAGAACCAACACCGATTCTTATAGAACCAATAACGCTCCCTATTGGTCTTTTTTGCTAGGGCTGCAATCACTAGTGACTTGACTTGCGAGGAGGCTGCATTGGGACACTGAACACTTATCCAGGCCGCGGAAAGTCAGGGGCACTTCCGTCCCGTCTAATTCTCCCAAGCGGGGGCGAAAGGAGGAAAGAAAAAGCTGAGAGGAGGACTTCTCCCTCGCGCCTAAATTTTCCCCTCGCACTGACGGCGCCGCCGACTGCGCTGCGTGGCTTGCTTCGTCGCGTGAACCGCTGCAACCGTTACGACTCCGCTCGTTTTGAATTAGAACTGTTGTCTGCGTCGGTCGTCTGCGTAGCCTAGCGCTGTGAATTCTCTGCGTGTTGGCTTATCGGCCAAAGTCGCGATTTTTCGTCGCGGTTCTTTTACTCTGTGCATCTCATTCCTGCTGGCTCTTCGCCCCTTCGTGAGACGAGAGACTTGTCTGCGTGCACCTCCAGTTCCGTGGACCCATCTCGTCTGCTCATTGTGCTGGCCATTACAGTCGGCGATATCCGCTGTGTTTCGTGTTGTTGAACTTGTTACCTTCATGTACTGTGGAGAGACGTGCGTTTCGAAGAAGACGGTTCTTCCAGGAAGGGTAGTGTAAATTTTTAATCATGCATTTTGGTTATGTATAGCGCAGTGACATGTGATTACTTGCATCAAATACCAACCACTAGGTAACTAGAACGCAGGTATTTGCTCATGTTTCTACATTGCTTTGATGGTATGGAATGCGTAGAATGAATATGTGCATCATTTATTTAATTTCATATCAACTGTACACATGCTGACAGAAGCAGTGCCGGTAAACTGGGTTCTTTTGTAGTGATAAAGCAAGCATGCAAGATTACAATGTTAGCGCAGAACACATAACACTACTGTAAACTGTTAGCTATGTAAAGTGCGCGTGTGTGAGGGATACCTTGTCGCATCTTTTCATTTTCTGTTACACGTGCAGCTAATAAAAAAGAGAAACGATATTTGCTGTTCTCTGTGCTATTTCTTGCTGCGGTCGGGTACGCTTGCTCGCGAGCGCCTGCGCCCTCGAGAGCGCTATGTTTGTGGTTTTTCTTTCCATCACACTGTTCCTGCCGCGAGCCGGCCGCATGGTCGCGCCGCGGCAGAACGATGATGCGGTAGAAAATCCACGGGCAGAGCGTTTTCCCGGGCGCGGGCGCACGCGAGCGCGCGACCCGCGCTGCTTGAAGCAGCCTACCGACACCCCCTTCAGCGCACCGTTTTTTTGGACCAGTCCGCTATACGGCCTCCCCCGTCAAGTCCATTTTTTACGCGCCCCCGCCCGCTATAATCCTATAATGTGGAGTTTGGCGCTAGCGTCTGTAATTCGTGGCCGCTGGGAGGTATAGGGAGTTTCACACCCCTGACTTATCCTCCAGCCTGGCATGATGCATATCAAATGGAATCATTTTCAAAGAACACCTCGGACATGACTAAAATGAGGTCTGTTAAGCGGGGATCCAAGTACTGGCAGCGAGCAGGACCGGAGCGGGGGTGGCCTAACTTGCAGTCAGCTGGTCCGCAAAATCACTTCCTCTTTCTCGGTGATCTGCCCACTTAATAGGAACTTCTTCTTTACAATCTGGCTCCTGCAGAAAAGAGGAGCCATCCTGGCGACTCAAGGAGACAAAAGGAATGCGGGATCGTAGTAAGGCTTCAAACGGTCTACGTGAACAATCTCACGGCCACGGCGGCGAAGGTCGGTGGAAGCGGCCAGCGGTTCAACTAGGTAATTCACGAGGAAGTCTGTTGGAGCACTAGGTAGGGTCCGCGGTATTCGGAAATAAACTTTCTGGTCAGACCGGGTGGTGTCGATGGGACCGAGAGCCACACGTAAGCATCGGAAGAAAATTGGTGGACAGAGTGGCTGCTGTCGCTGTGCGCTTGTTTCTGGGCTTGCTCGTCCGGAGTGAGCGAGCCAGTTTGCAACATTCTTCAGCGTGCCTGGCAGCTGCTGAAAGCGATATATACTCTGAGATATCAGGACGGTAGGGAAGGATGCGTGTCGAGTTGAGACGAAGGTTCACGCCCGTACAGCAGAAAAAAATGGTGAGAATGTGGCGGTGTTGTAGGCGTAGGTTATAAATGGCAGAATCTTGTCCCAATCGGAGTGATCGGAGGCGATGTACTTGGACATCATGTCACCTGTTGTGCGATTGAAGCTCTCTGTCAGTCCGTTGGTTTGAGGGTGGTACGTGCTGGCTGTCCGGTGGATGGTTTGACATACGCGTAGGAGCGCTTCGACAACCTCGGATAGGAAATACTTGCCTCGATCACTTAGAAGTTCACGAGGGGCCCCGTGCCGCAGAATGAAATGATGAAGAAGGACATGATAGTGGGTCCGGTGGCATCTTGAAGTACTGCTGTCTCCGCATAGCAAGTAAGGTGATCGACGGCCACGATTATCCAACGATTTCCTGCAGGTGTGTACGGCAGAGGTCCATACAAATCGATGCCAACACAATCGAATGGTCGGTATGGGCACGGAAGGTGCTGTAGTGGAGCCGGCTGATGGAGAGGAGGCGGCTTGCGACGTTGGCAATCAATGCACGAACGCACATACTTACTGACTAAGGTATACATACCGCGCCAGTAAAAGCGTTGTCGCAACCGTTCATAAGTCTTAAATACACCCACATGGCCACACTGCGGATCGTTGTGGTGAGGTGCGCAGATATCACTTCGGAGGTGGCGAGGTACGACGAGCAGCCACTTACGGCCATCTGGCATATAGTTGCGTCGATAGAGAAGACGGTCACGAAGGGCGAAATGCTGCGCTTGACGACAAAGGGCGCGAGGAGCCGGTGAAAGTGACGAGTTCGTAAGAAGATCGATTAGTGATGTAAGCCACGGATCCTTGCGCTGTTATGTCGTCGATGGACAAGGAAGACAAGGCGGAGCTGGAGGCAGGGGACAACGCAGCGTCAGGCGACACTGGCGAGCGAGATAAAGCGTCTGCGTCAGAGTGCTTACGCCCTGTACGATTGATGACTCGGATATCGTACTCTTGTAGTCTAAGCGACCAGCAGGCGTGACGGCCGGTGGGGTCTTTTAGTGAAGACAACCAACATAAAGCGTGGTGGTCCGTAACATGAAATGGGTACCCATACAAGTATGCTCGGAATTTCTGAAGCGCCCAAACAATTGCCAAGCATTCCTTTTCTGTCACCGAGGAGTTGGTCTCGGCCTTGGTCAGCGTTCGACTTGCGTACGCCACAACGTGTTCATCAACACCGGGTTTTCGTTGGGCAAGAACAGTGCCGAGGCCGGCGTCGCTGGCATCGGTGTGCACTTCGGTAGGAGCAGCCAGATCAAAATGACGCAATACGGGGGGGGGGGGGTAAGTATTGTGTGCAATTTCGTAAAAGTGAAATGTGGATTTAATAAACGGTTTGAACGTCTAGCGCTGGCAGTAATTCGGGCACAGAGGGATCGGAATACCAGCCGCAGGGAACAGCTTCAGCGCGAGAGAGATGGGCGCCGGAGACCAGCGATGGTGGTGGTGGTGATGCCGCAGGGTTGTTTCTTCTTTGTCTTCATTACATTTCCCCCGCGTGAAGAAGTCGCCATCCTGGCGACTCACGGGGAAGGGACAACCAGAGGGTTGTAATACGGCTTGAGGTGGCTAACATGGACGACCTCACGGCCGCGGCGGCGGTGGTCGGAAGAAGGGGTGACTGGCTCGATGATGTAATTAACAGGGGATGTGCGTTCCAAGACGCGATAAGGTCCGTGGTACTTCGTTTCTAGTTTGCTGGTGGCAGGAACGCATAGCCAAACGAAGCTGTCGGCCAGGAACGTCGGAGCAGGGGTATCGCTTCATGCTGATCTTTGCGATAGCCTTGAGTGTTGGAGGTAAACGTGCGAGCTAGCTGACGGCAGTCCTCAGCCTTCTATACAATATCGGACAAAGCACTGTACTCAGAGGCATCTGGATGGTACGGCAAAATTGTGTCCAGAGTACAAGATGGTTCACGGCCGTATAAGAGAAAGAAGGGCGAAAAACCAGTTGTTGCCTGGGTGGCAGTGTTGTACGCGAATGTTACGAATGGCAGTACGTGGTCCCAGTTGGAGCTCCCAGATTCAGATGTAACATACATTGCGAGCATGTCCCCAAGCGTACGGTTGAAACGCTCCGTGACGCCGTTGGTTTGCGGGTGGTACGCGGCTGTAGTCGGATGTATCGATTTGTAAGCCGACAGAAGCTCTTGGACTACTTCGGAAAGAAAGGCACGACCTCTATCGCTCAGTAGTTCGCGAGGGGCGCCGTCGAAGAATGAAGTGGTGCAGGAGAAAATGGGCTACCTCTCGGGCTGTCGCCGCGGGAAGTGCAGCAGTCTTCACATAACGGGTCAGGTGGTCGACGGCGGAGATGACCCATCGATTACCAGCGGCACTGCATGGTAGCGGACCATAGAGGTCGATTCCCACACGGTCAAACGGGCGAGCTGGACACGGTAAAGGCTGGAGAGGGCCAGCGGGGTGGCGAGAAATCTTGCGTTGTTGACAGGCGGTACAAGAGCGAATGTAACGACGTACGAAATTGTACATTCCCCGCCAGTAATACCTCTGACGAATTCGATCATAGGTTTTTAGGAGGCCGGCACGAGCGCTTTGCGGGTCAGTGTGATGGTGGGCACAAACCTCGGAGCGGAGGTGGCGCGGAATGACAAGAAGCCATTTTCTGCCATCTGAGTTGTAGTTCTTTCGGTAGAGCAGGCCGTCCCGAATGGTAAAATGGGAGGCCTGTCGGCGGAGTGCCCGAGGATGCATAGCCGCGGAATGAGTGCCAAGGACATCTAGCAGGTTAGAAACCCAAGGATCTTGTCGTTGCTCGAAAGGCATATCCTCAATGGTGAGTGCTGACAAAGAGGCTTCAGGAGGGGATGATGAGTTAGGCGAACGCACCGGTGACCGAGAAAGAGCATCGGCGTCAGAGTGCTTGCGGCCAGAGCGGTACACAACACGGATGTCGTATTCCTGAAGCCTGAGAGCCCAGAGCCCGAGACGGCCAGACGGATCCTTGAGAGACGCGAGCCAGCAGAGCGCGTGGTGATGTGTAACTACATCGAAAGAGTGGCCATATAAGTAAGGGCGGAACTTCGTTATAGCCCACACGATTGCTAAGCACTCCTTTTCGGTAACGGAGTAGTTGGTCTCGGCTTTGGTAAGAGCACGGCTTGCGTAGGCGACAACGTATTCGGAGAAGCCAGGCTTGCGCTGGGCGAGGACGGCGCCGAGGCCGACACCACTGGCATCGGTGTGAAGTTCTGTACGTGCAGTAGGGTCGTAATGGCGAAGGATTGGCGGTGACGTCAGAACATTGCGCAGCGTCGCGAATGCATCATCGCAGGCTGGCGACCAAGAGGGGAGGTTAAGGGCGCCTTTCAAGAGCTGTGTAAGGGGGGCTATGATGGTCGCGAAATTGCGAACAAAACGACGAAAGTACGAGCAGAGGCCCACGAAGCTTCGCAGTTGTTTCAAAGTGGTCGGTTTCGGAAAGTCAGCAACGGCGCGGAGCTTCTCAGGATCAGGCAGAACTCCATCTTTGCACACAACATGTCCGAGTATTGTGAGCTGGCGGGCACCGAAGCGGCACTTTTTGAGGTTCAGTTGAAGACCGGCGCGGGTTAGGCAGGTGCTACCCTAAGTTTAGGTTTATGCTACCTCGATATCATCGAGGTAGCATAAACAGATGTTCCATTTCAGGCCGCGCAGTACAGTGTCCATCATTCTTTCAAATGTGGCTGGGGCGTTACAGAGTCCGAACGGCATAACATTAAATTCGTATAGTCCGTCTGGAGTAATAAAGGCGGTCTTAGCGCGATGCTCCTCTGCCATGGGCACCTGCCAATATCCAGAGCGCAAATCGAGTGAGGAAAAGAATTCTGCGCCTTGCAAGCAGTCTAGAGTATCGTCGATTCTTGGCAGGGGATACACACCACGACGAGTAATTTTGTTTAGGCGGCGATAATCAACACAAAATCGTATGGATCCATCCTTCTTCTTAACTAGGACCACAGGAGACGACCATGGACTACAGGATTCTCTAATTACTCCGCGTTGCAGCATGTCATCGACTTGTTGGGCAATAACACGGCGCTCAGTCGGGGACACCCGATACGGCCGCTGATGGAGAGGTGGGTGAGCGCCAGTGTCAATGAGGTGAGTAACGGTCGACGTGCGGCCCAAGGAAGATTGCGGGATGTCGAAGGAGGAGCGGAATTGGTGTAGAAGGTCAAGAAGTTGTTCTCGGTGGCGCGGCTCTAGAGCGCTGTCCACAGAATGGTCAAAAAGATCCCGCTGTAGCGGATCTGAAGCCACACGAGTTGGAGTCAAGGCGTCAACTTGGCAAACAGGGAATGACAAATCATCAAAGGCGAACAGAAGGTCCACGGGCTCGATGCGGCCGAGGCACTCCCCTTCGATCAACATAGAGGAGACGCAAGAGGATTGGCTACCAGAAGTGTGCTACCGCCGTTGTTCATGTCAAGGACGGCAAACGGCAGCGGTAAGTGGCGGCGGCGGCAGACAACGTTAGAGGGCACAAAGAGGACTGTCGCGGCGGTGGTAAAAGAGGCAGTGAGGGGAACCAGAACAGCGCTAACGGGTGGGATGGTTGTGTCATGAGCTACGAGGAGTTTGGCCGCAAAACGAGGACGCGGCTCGTGGAGCAGGGCATCAGACGGTGCATCACTCGATTCAATGAGCTCTACTTGAGGACTGGCGCAGTCATTGATAGCATGATGCTTGGACAGGAAATCCCAGCCGAGAATGACGTCATGAGAACATGTGGGGAGGACGACGAATTCGATGATGTACAAGGCTGCAGCAATGACGACGCGAGCAGTGCAGACAGCTGTCGGCTGTATACTGTGAGCGGATGCGGTACGAAGCGATAGTCCCTCAAGGGGTAGTCACTTTTCGGAGGGAGCGGCAGAGTTTTTGGCTGATAACTGATACAGTGGCACCGGTGTCGACGAGCGCAAGAGTATAAACACCTTCAACGATGACAGCAGTAACATTCGCGGGATTAAGACGAGGACTTTGAAATTCTGTCGAATACGCAGTTCGTGCCTCGCGAACTGCGGCGGTTAGTTTTCCGGCTGAGTAGCGGGTCGTCGGCGCATTGGCGAAATGGAGCGGCGACGTGGTGATGGCGAACGCCGAGGCAGGAAGTCCGGAGGATCGGGGGATGCTGTTGGAGGACCCGATGGAACGGGGAACTGAGTGGCCAAATAAGGTGGCGCAGGCCGTGCAGCAAAGGCCATATTTATTCGCCGCCGGCAGTAGCGTGTAGTGTGTCCAGGGATGCCGCAGTGGTAGCAAATAGGCCTGTTGTCTGAAGTGCGCCATGGAGATCGTGTCTGAAGCAAGGGGGGAGCGAAAGCTGTTGGTGCCGACCGCATGGGGGGCGAAGCATAGGCATATGCTGGCTCAGGAGGTGAACTTGAAGTGACTTCGGCATACGTGCGACGCAATACTTGAGGAGGAGCCGGCGCGAATGCTGGAGCGTAGCTCAGTGGCGCAACGCCGGACGATGACATCGTGGGCGTGGGGAACGGCATTGAGGGTGCGACCGGAGCTGATTGAGGGACAGGATTAGGGACGACTTCAGACACATGCTGCTGGATTGCACGGCGAAGCTCCGGAACAAGGCCAGTTGGTGTCGACTCCTTAATATATGGCTGCAGAGACAGTTGTCGCGCGACCTCCTGACGTACAAAAGCCTTGATGTCTTCAGAGAGGCTAGATGACTCCCTCTCCGCGGCAAGTTCACCAAGTGATGCTTGAGACTGGCGAATCAAAACACGCTCCTTGCGGAGTTCGTCGTAGCTTTGACAGAGGTCGTATATTTCCTTGACCGTAGTGGGGCTTTTGGCGACGAGCATGTTGAAAGCGCCGTCATTAACTCCTGTGAGGACATGACGTATTTTAACGGCCTCGGTCATGGTCGGGTCCACGCGGCGACACAAATCAACAATGTCCTCAATGTAACTGGTGAACGATTCACCGGGCAGCTGTAGTCGCGATCTAAGACGCTGTTCCGCGCGGAGTTTTCGGATGGTGGGGCGGCCAAAGACATCAGAAAATTTGGTCTTGAAATGCGCCCAGGTGGTAAAGTCGGACTCGTGGTTTCGAAACCACAGATTAGCGACGTCGCTCAAGTAAAAAAATGACATTATTAAGCTTACGATTGTCGTCCCAGTTATTGTGGCGGCTGACCCGTTCGTAAGCGGACAGCCAATCGTCGACGTCGTCATCACTGCTTCCACTGAAGGTAGCGGGGTCCCGTTGGCGAAGGGAACCTGTGCAGGTGACTGGCGGATGTAGGTGCGATGAAGTAGGCTCCGTCATTGGGGTAGTCAACGTTCTGCTTCGAAGTTCCAGGGAGAGATGGGTACAGGGAACCTCAGCTTGACCTCCATCAAGTGAAATGTGGATTTAATAGATAGTTAGAACGTCTAGCGCTGGCAGTAATTCGGGCACAGAGGGATCGGAATACCAGCCGCAGGGAACAGCTTCAGCGCGAGAGAGATGGGCGCCGGAGACCAGCGATGGTGGTGATGGTGATGCCGCAGGGTTGTTTCTTCTTCGTCATCATTACAAAAGCAGTATCGCAAGCCGGCGACCAGGCAGAAAGATCTTTGTGGGCGCTGAGAAGTCGCGTCAGAGGAGCAATGATGGTCGCAAAGTTCCGAACGAAACACCTAAAATAGGAGCATAAGCCTATGAAGCTGCGTAGTTGCTTGATAGATGTTGGCTTCGGGAACTCGGCGACAGCGCGGAGTTTAGATGGATCAGGAAGGATGCCATCCTTGGACACTCATCATCATCTTCAGCCTGATTATACCCACTGCAGGGCGAAGGCCTCTCCCATATTTCTCCACTTAACCCGGTTCTGTGCTAGCTGCATCCACTTGACCCCTGCGAACTTCTCAATCTCATCCGCCCACCTAACTTTCTGCAATTTTCCTTGGACACTGAATGCCCTAAAATAGTAAGTTGGTGAGCGGCGAAATGGCACTTTTTCAGATTTAGCTGCAGACCAGCGTCGCTAAGACATTGCAAGACAGTTTCAAGGTGAGTTAGGTGGGTCGCGAAGTCGGATGAAAATACGGCAATGTCATCCAAGTAGCAGAGACATGTGTGCCACTTCAAACCGCGGAGAATATTGTCCATCATACGTTGAAAGGTGGCGGGTGCATTACACAGGCCAAACGGCATCACGTTGAAGTCATAGAGCCCGTCGGGAGTGACAAAAGCTGTCTTGGGGCGATCGTCTTCAGCCATTAGAACTTGCCAGTAGCCACATCGTAAATCGATTGAAGAGAAAAATTCCGCTCCATGCAAAGTGTCCAGCGCGTCGTCTATGCGTGGTAGAGGATAGATGTCCTTTCATGTGATCGCATTAAGACGGCGGTAGTCCACACAGAATCGAATAGACCCGTCTTTCTTCTTGACCAAACCGACCGGGGACGCCCAAGGGCTACTGGAAGGCTGAACACCTCTACTAAGCATCTCACCGACTTGCTCATCAATAATGCGGCGCTCTGAGGCTGATACACGATAAGGACGTTGGCATAACGGGCATGCATACCAGTATAGATGTGGTGGGCAACAGTTGATGTCCGACCCAAGGATGGCTGCTGGATGTCAAAGGAAGTTCGGAATCGGTTCAGCAAGTCGAAGAGTTTGGCGCGTTGATCTGGAGCGAGAGCACTGTCGATGGCTTTGTCAAAGGCAGCAAGAGGCGATGAAGGAGACGAGGAATGAGGTGGGCTAAGGGCACTTATGCTGTCGGAGATTGTGTCGGCACAGGCGGAGAGAAGCGGTGGGACGGTAACAAAATTTTCTGGTCGAACAGGGTCGGCATGCCCAACGCACTCGCCACATTGCAACGTGAGTGGATAGAACGCATTGTTAGAAATGGCTAGTTCGGTGCGGCCGCTTCGTACACTAGGACGGCGCAAGGTAGGGGAAGACAGCGTCGCGAGACGAAAACGGAAGATGGGGTGAAGAGCACTGTACAGTGTTGCCACAGTGTTTTGAATTTCACGGATGAAGCGATGATAGTACCTAGTAAAGCTTTTCGTCGACAAGGTGTGCGTTATCGTGCCATAACAGCCTTAAGTGCGAAACTGAAAACGGCCTTACTCTAAGCAAAAAATGCCGAATCACTGCCTCGCGAGTGAAATTTATATTTGTTTTCGGTACGTCTTTTTTTGTCAACCACCAGTCGTCATTGAGGTTCATTGATGGCTTCCAGCATCGGACTACAGTCGAACCCGGATATATCGAACTCGAAGGAGATCGCGAAATAGTTCAATATATCGATAACTCGATATACAGAAATCGGCTTGTGACGGCACTTACGATGCAAAAAAACGATACCGTATTCGTCGCGTAATCAACCCACTCGCATAATGAACCCACCCTCCACTTTTGCACCCGATAATTTGAAAAAAAAAAAAAAAATCCGTTAGAGCCAGCTCGCTCACATGCAAGCGACTGAGCGATCTCAGCAACGAGCGGCAGCGACAGAGCGAAATTTTTCAAACTTGTTGGAACTGCGTCCCTCTCGCAGCTCGAGCCACCGCGGCAACTCAAAACAAGGTTTCTGGCGACAGAAATCCCGAGCATTTTCGCTTGTATGTCGATAGCGCGCGTCAGTCCGTTTCGGTCGTCTCATCCACAGCTCATTGGCAGCGTGCCAAGATGCTGTGCAGTGATAACGTCAGGGCACGTTTATCTTTTGATAGCACCTGCGGTGGCGGGGAGCGAACTTGGCAGAGTGCCCGTGATGGCTTGATTGCACAAGCCTGGTTCGATTTATCACGCCTGCTTGGGGCGGGCATCATGATCGCAGCAGCTGACCGCGTGCTTTCGCTGATTCATACATGCAAGGATAAACGATTTAAAAAAAATTATATAAACATCCCCGCAAGAAAAAAAAAAAAAAACCTGCCGCTTTTTAATGTCCGCAGCCGCCATATCTCACGCTACGCCGCGCGTACAGCACAACGATATAAAAGAATGACTCTCGCAAAAAAAAAAAGAAAAAAGAGAGCTGCCGCTTCTTAACATCCGCAGGCGCCATAGTCACGTCCGCCGCCGCGCCGCCGCATGCAGAGGGTTCGCAACACACACTGGAGAAAGCGTCCGATGTCTGTCTGAAAACGGGCTGAGCTGGTTTGGCGCATGGGTTGCGCGTGCTGAAGGAGAGAGATAGCTCGGCAAAAGAATGGGCACACCCACGCACATGGCTTGCAAACGTCATGTGTGTGCGCGCGGGAAATGACAACTGCAGATGCGCCTTTGGGGAATGGGCGCGGCGCTGCCCAGACTAGCCGTCGCCGAACTGTCCCCTCTCATTCCTTCCGCGCGTGGCTTGAAATCGTCACGCGGCAAACGGCCAAGGGTGATGCGATCGTATTTGGGGAAGGCACACTTTCCAGTGCGTGGTGCGGAGTTCGATATATTGAACGACCGGTGAAATTGAGTTCGATATATGACGCGGCTTTCCTATACTTTTACATGGGATTTTAAAGGGGATATTTCGTGAGTTCGATATAGCCAAAATTCGATATGTCCGAGTTCGATATAACCGGGTTCGACTGTACATAAAAATGGGCGCATGCACTGATCTAAAAACTCTGTAAAAATTTTATACAGCGTTTCTAGCAAAACGACAATAAAAAATAACATTTTAGACAATATTTTCATTGCGGCGAAAAAAATTTTATTGGCCTAAATTCCAGCGTTTTGTCTCTTTAAGTGAAAAATTTCCTTACATCACAAAACTATTCCCACAGTCCTAGTGGGCTCATCTTTGGTGAAAGGAAGACGAAACTGCTACGGTGGGCAACCACTCCCATTAGGTGAAGATACAAACATCATGTGTTTGTTTCAAATTTTAAAGCTTGGCCAATTTGTGAGGAAAACGAGACTCAAGACACCATGTGACAAGGGCATGTCTAAAAATAAGGCAAAACATGGTTTTAATGGCCTAACTTATTGTGAATGGTAGTTTACAAGTTGAAACGCAGTGAGAAAAAACAGCTCCATCAAACGACACAAACATATCCACTTACTCTCATATGCATCTGTGGTTTGCACTAGTACTACACTTTCATTAGTATTTGCTATACATACTCCCATTGCATGATCGGTACATACCCCTCCGACTCATTTTAGTGCGCTAGAAGATGTAAAAATTCTGCGCCCAGCCGTGGTGGCTCAGTGGTTACAACGTTCGACTACAGTACCCAAGGAATGAATCCGAGCCACTGCGGCTGCTTTTCGATGGTGGCAAAGAGTAAGGCATCTATGTGCTGTATGTCAGTGCACGTTAAAGAACCCCAGGAGGTCAGAATATCCAGAGGCCTCTACTACAGCGTCTCTTATACCCTCAGTTGAGTTGGGACGATAAACCCTATAAACCAAACCAAACCTATTTTTGCATTAAACTTATTTCCCAGCCAAGACAGCTCTCTCCATCAACACTTTTGGGTCACATGGGTGGGGTTGTAATGGGGGAGGGGGATAAATGCATTTTCCTCACTTCATCGTGGTTGACAGTTCAAACCGCCAACCCCATCCAATGATCGCGTGCGCTACCGAGCGCACGCCGACCACTGTGGGTCGTGCTCTTGGGAACAAAGGAATAACACGTCCTGACAACAGACATTTATAGCTACCACTAACAACGCCAGCTAGTTTGATAAGCTCCGAGGCCGGACAGAGTGGCCAAGCGAGAGAAGTCATGCAAAGTTTCGCCTCGCCGGCGACTGCGTCTGCTCGTGTTGAGTTCCCGATGGCGAAGTGGTGGTGGTGACTATGGTTTATTTTTGGGGAGGGGGTACTGGTCACGTCTTATGTTAGCCATCTTTGTGGCATCACTCTTGGGGCTTTCCCCGCGTGCACAGGGACAAGGCCCTCCTTGCCGCTCGTGCTGCCGCGACACTGGCGCCATCTCTCGATAATTAATGTTTACTCTCCACTGGCACCATCTTGTTTTGTGATGGTGCCAGTGGAAAACCTACTTTAAAGAGAACGATAGGGGGTTATTCCCCACATCCCTCCAACTTTAAATTGACCCATGTGCCTGCAAGTGCATGCTATGGAAATGTCTTCATGAACTTGCGCTTGAGGCAGCACCGACGATGTCCTCGCAGACTTCTGCAGTGCGCTGTCTGTAACGTGAAGGTCTTTGCAGAATGGCTTGCATGTCACGTGGGTTTCAGTGTCTGCACGTCAGTACGCAGCGGGGCCCCAGTCGAAAACTGCGGCCGGGAGTCTATAGAAGAGGCCCCGCTGTCTGGAAGGCAGATGCAGACAGTGCCGGAGAGGGTATCGAGCCGAGCCAGGTGCTGGTACGGCGCAACACCAGGGATCACAGGGAGTGGACCGCGTGTCCTTAGGGCTAGCGAGGGCGGCTGAAAGCTGCAGGCCAGGTAGCTGCAGCAGTGTGACTGCTGACTTGTCTCGCTGCGGCTCTCCCGGGTGTATGTGCCAAACACGATAAAGGCAGCTCCGTCGCAGCAGCCGGCAGCGAGACGTGTTGAGGCCAGTAAGCCGTGGTGGCTCTGGTGAACCTGCATAACTGTCGGAATGCTCTCCGCAAGCCTTTAATGAAAATCACGAGGCGGCACCAGCATCCGCACGGGCTTTGTGGCTATATTGTAACGTAACGTTACAGAGAAGGCGCTCTGGCACTCTGGCACCGAAGAACACCAACAGCCAGTCAAGGCAGCACAAAAGCGCAGCACCGTATTGCTTCGTCGTCTTTTCCGAATCGCCCGTTCAAACCTTCGTCGTCTTTGAATGGCATGTGTCATTGCCCCCCTTCTTGGCAGCATCGCCTCGATGCTGCAAATGCTGCTTGATGCGATGAGCTGACAGATAGTATGCTAGGTTGGTATGGGATACCACAGCACAAAATGGGGCGCCATCAGTCTCAAGATTAGTCAGCGGGGCGATCGTGGTAGGGTTTCATCCGGACGACGTGCACAACATCAGTGAACTTGCGTCGTCTGCGGCTTGAGGGATCTTGGGTCGCGGATTCAACTTCATAAGTAACGTCGCTGAGGCGGCGGAGGACACGGTATGGGCCGAAGTACCGACGCAGCAATTTTTCAGAGAGCCCACGATGACGAACGGGCGTCCAAATCCAGACATAGTCTCCAGGCTCGTAGGCAGCGAAGCGCCGTCCCTTGTTGTAACGGTCAGCGTCTAGTTGCTGTTGTAGGTATATGCGCTGTCTTGCCAGCTGCCGCGCTTCTTCCGCACGCTGAGTAAAACTAGCAATGTCCAGGTCAAGCTCATGTTCGTCGTCGGTGTATACGGGCAGCATTGTATCCAGTGGAGTGGTCACTCGACGGCCGAAGACAAGCTCGAAGGGTGTGAGCCGCGTCGTCTCCTGAAGTGCCGTATTGTATGCGAACGTGGCATATGGGAGGATTTGATCCCAGGTCTTATGCTCTATATCCACGTACATAGACAGCATGTCGGCCAGAGTTCTGTTTAGCCGTTCCACCAAGCCATTAGTTTGCGGGTGGTATGCCGTGGCCCGTCTATGGCTAGTATGTGTAAGGTTCAGTACAGCCTTAGTCAGGCGGGCCGTAAAAGCTGCCC
The DNA here is from genome assembly GCF_055883805.1 of Amblyomma maculatum. NCBI lineage: Eukaryota > Metazoa > Arthropoda > Arachnida > Ixodida > Ixodidae > Amblyomma > Amblyomma maculatum. Next base: position 48,336,067 of record NC_139348.1, on the reverse strand, counting down.
CGCGGTCGGTAATGATAACAGCCGGAGCGCCATGACGCAACACGATTTCGTGGACAAAAAACTCTGCTACTTCGGTGGCAGTTCCATTTGTGAGCGACGCGGTTTCAGCATATCGGGTCAAGTAGTCTGTCGCGACAACAATCCAACGCTTTCCATTAGTCGACTTCGGGAAAGGACCAAGAAGGTCCATTCCCACTTGTTGGAATGGAGTTTGCGGTGGAGCGATCGGCTGAAGAAATCCAGCTGGTTTCACGGGTGGAGTCTTTCGGCGTTGACAGTCATGGCAGGTTTTAACGTAGGATCGTATCTGAAGGTAATAATTTCGGCCAATAGTATTTCTCCCAAATTCTTGCAAGCGTACGACTAACTCCCAAGTGGCCGGCGGACGGTTCGTCGTGACAAGCGCTCAAGATGTCAGGCCATAGGTGCGTAGGTACTACGAGTAGAAATGTCTCTCTTGATCTTTCAAAATTGCGCTTGTAGAGAACTCCACTTCGTAGAGCGTATGACTGCAAGCCACGACGAAAAACAAGCGGTACTCTACCACCGCGTCCTTCCAGATAATCGATGAGCGGCGCCAGCTCCGGGTCCTTGCGTTGAAGGTCAGCCATATGGGATTGAGTAATGGCCCCAATAAAGGGAAACTCGTCGGCGTTTTCTACTGCGGTGGAGTCCAATAGCGCGCGTGACAAGCAATCCGCATCTTGGTGTTTATGTCCCGACTTATAGACAACAGTAACGTCATACTCTTGAAGACGGAGGCTCCAACGAGCTAAGCGTCCAGACGGGTCTTTAAGGCTTGCCAGCCAGCACAAGGAATGACGGTCGCTGACAATACGCAAGGGTCGTCCGTACAAATATGGTCGAAACTTGCTGATGGCCCAGATTACCGCAAGGCACTCCTTCTCCGTTGTCGAATAGTTCGCCTCTGATCGTGAGTGTTCGGCTCGCATAGGCGATAACCCGTTCTACTCCGCCTTGCCACTGAATGAGTACCGCGCCGAGGCCAACGTTGCTGGCATCAGTATGTACGTCTGTTGCGGCGTCTTCATCGAAATGGGCGAGAATTGGGGGTTTGTGTAGGCGGCTTCTAAGCTCCTGGAAGGCTTGCTCTTGATCGTCTCCCCACAGGAAGGGTATGTCATCTCTGGTTAGTGCTGTCAGTGGTTCAGCTATCTTAGAAAAATCTTTGACGAAGCGTCGATAGTACGAACAAAGACCTAGAAATCGTCGAAGTGCCTTTTTGTCGGTGGGACGTGGAAAATTTGACACTGCGGTAGTCTTCTCGGGATCAGGGAGAACGCCCTGTGCACTGACAACATGGCCGAGGAAGCGTAGTTCTTTGAAAGCAAAGTGGCATTTCTCAGGCTTGATCGTTAGTTGCGCGCCTTTGAGTGCTTGAAGCACGATGCGCAACCTGTCCAAGTGTTGCTCGAAAGTAGGCGAGAAAATAACAACATCATCTAAGTACACCAAGCACAATTGAAACTTCAGACCTGATAAAACCGTGTCCATCATACGTTGGAACGTGGCCGGTGCAGAGCAAAGACCAAACGGAAGCACCTTAAACTCGTATAGGCCGTCGGGCGTCACAAATGCAGTCTTCTCTCTGTCTCTCTGATCCACTTCGATTTGCCAGTATCCGCTTTTGAGGTCTAATGAGGAGAAGTACCTGGCATCGCGTAGTCGGTCGAGGGCATCATCAATCCTGGGCAGCGGATAGACGTCCTTTTTGGTCACGTTATTTAACTTTCGGTAATCGACACAGAATCTCAAGGTGCCATCTTTCTTTTTGAAAAGGACCACTGGCGACGCCCATGGGCTCGTCGAAGGCTGGATCACGTCGTCCGCAAGCATTTCATCCACTTGCGTTTTAATGGCGTCACGTTCCTTAGGAGAAACCCGGTACGGGCGCTGGCATACCGGTAACGTGGTCTCATCGGTGATGATGCGGTGCTTGGCGACAGGAGTACGACCGACCTTCGAGCCTGTGGCGAAGCAGTCTGCGAAATCGCTCAGAAGAGCCGAGAGAAGATTCCTTTGATCGGGCCTCAAGTCGGGGCTAATTTTAACGGTTTGCAGAGCATGACAAGGTGTGGCCTCTTCTTTAGGGTTCGTTCCGGCGGTGCATAAATGAGGTAAGGCAGTAACATCGTGAAGGACGGCAACAGCCGTGTCCTTGGCGAGATGCCGCATCTCCTTAGCAAAATTTGTCAGGAGGACAGTAGCACAACTGTTCTGGAGTTGTACGAGTCCTCGAGCAACGGCTAATTCCTTCTCGAGTAGTAGCGGAAGGTGCCCATCGGCGATGCCCTCGTAATCGTGGAACAAATCATGCTTTACAAGAACCAGCACACTAGAACGTGCCGGAACCCTCACGTCATCGTCGACTATACGCAAAACGTTCAGACCCGGATCTTCGTTTTCAATGCGCGCCACGGCTCGTTTCGTCGAAAAAGAAACACGCGCTTCTTTCAGGTCAATGACAGCGCCGTTGGTCTGCAGCAAGTCTAGACCAAGGATCAAGTCTTTCAAACACTCAGGAAGCACGATAAATTCTCCGACATACACAAAACCACGGATGCCGACCCGCGCTGTGCACTTGCCTGCAGGTTCAATCAAGTGACTTCCCGCCGTACGAATTTTCGGGCCGGACCAATTTGTCAAAACTTTCTTCAATTCTCGGGCGAGACCACGGCTCATTACAGAATAATCGGCACCAGTGTCGAGTAACGCGGTGACAACCACTCCATCAATCGTTACACACAAATCGGAGGTAGTATGCCGGATGCTGTCGCTACCTGACACAAGTGAAATCTCGTCGGGTCGGCCTGACGATGACGGAGGATCTTCACATTTCCCGACATCAGCGACCCTGCCTCCGAAGGCCGCTGGTATTAGTTTTCCCGGCCAGGGCTGGGAGAGCGGCGTCGGGAAGAGTGGGGACTTGTCGAACGGTTGCTCGTCGGGGACGTAGACCGACGCTCTTGGTAACCGGATGTGACGGGGTACTGTCGTGCTGCAAGGTCGCTTGCAATCTCAGTGGGCCGTTCTGCATTCCGAGGGTAGAGGCCCTCCGAGGCGAAACCCCGCATGTTGACGCGGCGGTACGGGCACGCCCGGTAAAGGTGACTGGCTTCACCGCAATGATAGCACAGGGGCCGACGATCCCGGGGCTGCCATACTTGACTTCTACGGGGTGGCTGGTAGATTGGCGGAGGGGAGTAGCGAGGCTGCATGCGGCTCCATGCGAGGTGCTCCATGCGGGGACCCTGCGGCTCCATTGCTGGAGCTGCGGCGTTGATACTATGGTCTGGCGGGGGAGCCTTACTCAGGACGGACGCGTAGGTGGGCCTCGCGTCAAACGTCTGGTGAGGAACGCGCTGCTGGGGAACAACGTCAGCAACTTGCTGAGCTGCCATACGCACCTCGTCCCGGATGACTTCAGCCAATGAAGGAAAAGATGCTGTGCTGCAAGGCATCCGGAGCGCTTGCAGTTCCTCCCGCACGACCGAACGGATGAGATTGCGTAGTGAGTCCATGTCACTGCCGACATGTACAGGGGGTGCGTCGGACCTAATGATGTTCACGTCACGGTTGTACTGACGGGCTCGGTGTTGCAGCGTTGTCTCCATGGTCGCTGCCTCGCTGAGAAACTCCGCCACAGTGCGTGGTGGACTGCGCACCAGTCCTGCGAAAAGTTCTTGCTTAACGCCCCGCATCAGGTGACGCAGCTTCTTATCTTCTGACATTTGTGGGTCTGCACAGTTGAAAAGGCGTGTCATGTCCTCAAAGAACATACGCACGCTCTCGTTCTGGCGCTGAATGCGTGAGTGTAGCGCAGCTTCTGCTCGCTCCCGGCGGTCGGCGCTAGGAAACGTGGCTTTGAAATCACGACAGAAGGCTGCCCAGGATGGGAAGGAAGCCTCGTGGTTTTCAAACCATGTCCGTGCAGACTCTTCAAGAGCGAAGAATACGTTGTGGAGCTTACGCTCATCAGTCCACCCGTTGTAACGAGCAACTCGCTCGTAGTTCTCAAGCCAGTCCTCGGCGTCCTCGAACACGTCGCCATGAAAAGAGGGGGGTGTTCGCGGCTGATGACACAGAATGTGGGTGGGAAGCCTGCTCTCAGATGTCATTGCAGCAGGCTCTACGGCCGTCTGAGGGTGCGTCGTCCTGGTAGCGGCCGGAAGGGGTCCAAATTCAGGGGGCTCTCCACGTAGGCGGCGGCCGAGGCGTTGATGTACGGGGGTAAGCTCCGTATTGACAGGTTGATTATGCAGGACTGGATCGATACCTGGCTATTCCTCCACCAGATTTGTAACGTAACGTTACAGAGAAGGCGCTCTGGCACTCTGGCACCGAAGAACACCAACAGCCAGTCAAGGCAGTACAAAAGCGCAGCACCGTATTGCTTCGTCGTCTTTTCCGAATCGCCCGTTCAAACCTTCGTCGTCTTTGAATGGCATGTGTCAATATACAGAACTTGCTATCCAAACATGTCATGTGGCTGTGCAAACACAAAATTCAAATAGACAAGGCCCTTTCTTGAGTTGAACGAGACTGCTTAGTTCGTGCAAGGATACCGAAAAAAAAGCAAATGGGCAGCAATGTGCTCACACTTTACAACAACACGGCCTGTCACACTAGCACAACACGACGACACCGACGGTTGGCGAACTGTCGGCACACCAAGCTGTCACACTAGGCTGGCGACACCGACAAGACCGAAAAACAGATGTCTTGCCAGTGTGACAGGTTTTAAGGCCGAAGACACTGACAAAACCAGTCTGCCAACTGTCGGTGGACGTGGAACGCCCGGTGACGCTGGCGGTAACACAGGACGTTCCAGATCCACCGCTATGGTTCAGGGCGGCGCTGGTGAACACTCTCAATGTTTGTATAAAGGCAACATTCCCAAGAAAGTAGCAGGTGGGACAGCGGCCGGTGTAGCTCAGTTGGAAGAGCACTGGACGCGATATTCGGAAGTCGTGGGTTCGGTTCCCACCATCGGCACGTTGTTTTTTCTTCTACTTTATGTTTAATTATCTTTCCCCTAAACAGATTACATTACTAATTTATGTGATTACCGAAGTAAAAATTAAAAAAAAAGACAAATAATAATCCCCAATGCTTTCCTTGGCCTCGTCGACTGTTGGCTTCTTTCCTTCATGTATTATAACGAGCACCCTCATTTCCCCTTCATTTATCTACGTACACATGTAAGTATACGTACCCTTTCACCATTTTCATAACAATATCCACGCTGGTGGCATTGCGGGACACAGCAAGAGTTGACCATTCTGATATGACATGAGAATAAGCGGAGTACAGTAATTTTGGCAACCAAGCACAGCTTCCCAAAGCTTATCCGTGCGGTCAGCGATCCGCACCTCGCTCCGGGTTCAGGCTTTCCCCTAACATGGTGGAGGTGCACTTTGGTGCCAGCAGCCGCCACAGGCGGCATTTTTTTTGCATGGAGAGTATTAGGGCAGTTGTGGCCAATGCCTCGTAAAGGATCTCAAGTTTGCATGAGGCAAAATGTGGCATCTTATCCAACAAAGATGCAGAAAGGGAACATTGTCCACTTAACTCAAAACCAAGGAATCAATCAACTATGCCTTTCAAAATGAAGTTATGGAGTGCCCTTGCCAAATACGAACGTCAACCTGTCCCGAAGCAGCAAATGCTGTAATATGGATTTAGGATGTTCAAAGCCAGAACATTCCATTACATGGGCCCATAACTGCTGCAAATGCAGCAGGCTTTGCCAGCCAAACAGGCATGAGTCATTTCGGTGCATTGGAAGACTAGCTTTCACAAGTGACGGCACATTGAGGGCTTACATTTATAAACATACATGGAGAGTCAGCCTAAGCTGAAAAAAAAAACAAAAAAAAAGCGTGAGCAGTGGATCTCGGCCGAATTGATGGAGCACCTTACTGTTTACTCACTCAGCAACTTCCCTAGCAAAAAAGACCAATAGGGTGCGTTATTGGTTTTATAAGTATCGGTATTGGTTCTGTAGGTATTCTATGTGTTTTATCTGCATTTCTATGAGACTTATTCAGAAACTCATAAATCTTATAGACTGGTACATATTTGTCTTATAGGCAATAGGTCCTATAGGTTTCATAGGTTTATCGGTGGGTTGTATAAGAAAAGTATCAGACCAATGCAGAAGGCCATACATCTTATAGGCTGATACATGCTTGTCTTGTAGACTACTACATATTGGTTCATGTGTCTGATACATCAGTATGCCTTTGTTTATGGGTCTTGCATGCAGGATCAGTACGTTGGAGATTTTAGGTCTTTGTCATTGTTTCCTTTTCAATCTTGGACACATCCCCAAAACTCACGCATTCATCCCGTTTATTGAGCGTTGCCGTAACGTACAATATTAGCCGCAATAACAATTGAGAACGCTGCGCGCGGTCTCAACAAACTACGTACGGTTGGAGCCGCAAGACGCGCGACGCTGTTGCTACTGGATCGCTGAAAGGAGATGGGAAAGCACGCGGATATAGCACGGTTCTGTCGGGGCCCAGCTCAGTCACAATCACCTACATGTGCAGAGCAGGACGGTGAAATGGATTGAGAGGCGCGTGTCCAAGCAACTGCAACGCTGCAACCGCCGCCGAAGCGAGAGGAGTCGACATCGAGCACGCGACGAGTACGGCTCGAGCTGCCGACGCGGTAGCGCGATGCCGGCGGCGCTTCGCAGCGGAGAGGTAGGTTTCCTTTCTCTCACTCCCACTCCCGCGCAAGCGTTCCCGTGCTGGCCTCTCTCATCCTCCTTTCCACCTCTCCTCTGGGCGCGCATGCGCAGCTCCGTAGAGGCATTGGCGCCGGCGCGATCGCTGATCGGGCGGCAGTTCGGTCGGTAGCCTGTGTTTATAAGTTTTCGCCGATTTTCGGGGTGCTTCTCGAGGATATCAACGTTCCAGCGCACGTTCAGCTTTTGATCAGGTGCGTGTGCATCACTTGCAACTTCGGGCTGATGTTTATACTTTGTCAGTGTATGATGTGGCTTTGCGTTGCAGAATGCCGTTGCCTGCACGCCAACAAAGGAATTTGAATCGCGCGGTGTGATATAACGCAGCGTCGAGTTTTAAAGTTGTCGGCACGATTTCTTGAAAGTATTGATGAAACTTTTTAGCGTTAATCTGTTTTCGAATATCGTGCGCACTGTGTTTAAGTGGCAGAACCTGTGGTGAGGCGCAAGGCGGAATGTCGGTTCGGCAGCTACCTCGGCGTTCAGTAATGGCGGCGCCTCTCCTAACTGCCTCCGCATGAATATGCGCGCAATCGCGGTTGCCGGTATATGTGTGGACCGATTTTTTGAAGTCATGGTGGTGTCGCGTTCTTGAAATCGCTTATTTTTCAAGCTGTAACGCAATTTTTTATTTATTTCAGGTGCCTTAGCATTCGAGAGACTACATCATCGGGCCGAAATCCGCAATCTTGGAATCGAGGGCTACCTGGATGCAGTCAATGTTTGGATTATGTGCCAGTATGCGTTGCCGCTGTCATTGTGGATTAAAATGTGTATACATGCACCTGCTGCGTAACTCGTCCCTAGAAAATGGAACATAGCTGCCCTCTCCTTTCAGGTGTCCGGAGAGGTAAAACACCCGCAGCTACTCGATGAGACCAATATTCCATAGGGCCTACAAAACCAATAGGAAGCCTACTGGTTTTGTAGGTCTATCAGATTATTGACAGCTATGGGTGTACTAGCATTACAGACCAATCAGTTTATCAGATGCCATAGGACCGATAAAACCATAGTCTATACGACCAGTAAACAATTGACCTTTAAAACCAATACTCCAGTAGACCTGTAAAACCAATCGGCTAGGATACCCATAAGACCAATACTCTGGCAGACCTATAAAACCAATATCAATAATCTGATAGGCTATTAGTTTTCTATCGGATTTTTTTGCTAGGGTTATTCAATACTGGTGAGACAGCACTTTACTTGAAGTTGATCCGAAGCAAGACTGTCACTTGCAAAGGAGACACTTGTGTGGGCAGGAAGAGGAGCAGAGAGAGAATAACCGTGACAATGTGCACAAATGCGACAGGCACGCAAAAGGACTACTACACCCCGCTGTTATGTTCCTCACTGCTGCGTTTTCCTGGCTGTTACGTCATTTTCATCCGGTCCCGGCATTGCTCCCACAGGATGAAATGTATTAGGAACCCCGCTGTTATGCTGTAGCAGTGAAAAATGTTCCGGCATGATATGTCACAAACTGACTCCTCATATCCGCCCGAGCAATGCACACCAGCCACCATTTTGGCTTTTGGCAAGTCTTGGCCAGGCTTGGCTACGTAACTTGCAGGCAAGAAGCCGCATGCGAGTTGAAGAGGCTGGCACTAGATGGCAATACCATCAACTCGTTATGCCACGGTAGCCCAACCACATTTTGTTGTGGAAGCAACACTACGCTAATCGGTGAGCCATTTCGCGTAGCCTCCAATGCACCAAGCTGCGCATGCGCGAGGAGCAAGTGACGTCACACGGAGCACAGCTAGAGAGCCGCGTCGGAGCCACTGCCGACTTCTCTGCTGCACGGGCGACTCAGAGGTGCCACCGCCGCCGAGCCAGCTGTACATGCACCAGGAAGGAGTGACGTCACACGGTGCACAGCTGGCACGCAGGGGCCACTGCCGACTCCTCCCCAGCGCGGTGACTCAGAGGGGCCGCCGCGTTCACCTCAGATGTTGCTTCTGCAATTCTACTCAGCATGGCCAATGGTCAAACCACAGCCAATTTTTTTTTTGCCTCCACAGTCAAACTGTTCGAACCGTCGAAGTAACATCACATCTTTGTCGTGCTTTGATGCTGTCAATGACATTGTGCAAGCGGAAGGTGCTTTCCCTTGAGGAAAAGCTAACCATACTGAGCACAGTCGACAGGCAGCCAGCGCGAAAGAGAATTGATATTGCGAAGGACCTTGGTTTGCCACCCTCTACACTTAACAGCATCATCTTGAAGCATGCCAAAATAGACCTTATGCAAAATTGCAGCCATCTATTGGCCGCCGCGCGTGTTTCCGCCATGTTCAAGGGTAGCTGCATTGAGGAGTGGCGAGCGGCATAGGGGGTTGCGTAGCCGTTGCGTTAATGCTCGCTGTTACCGATAATATCGACATACTGTTGTGCCCCTTGTTGTACGCAAAAAGGGTGCAGAAGAAAAGAAGCAGCAATTACACCCCTTGAGCTTTTTTTTTCTTCAAGCTTGTGTTAATCTGCTCTTGTGTGGTTGTCGCACTATGCGCACTTTTGATAAGCGGTGCACCTGAATTGTAAAATATCTTATTTAACCGGCATTGGAAGATTGCAAATCAGTACCCGGTGCTAAGGTAGACGAAATATATTGGCCACGATGTGTTAAATTTGCCCGTAGACGGACTGCGCATCACCTTTTCACATAAAAGATGTGCAAGAGTGTTGTTCCTGATTTCCTTGTTGCGCCAATCCATCTCAGCTTTTAAGCTTTCATGCATACAAACTGTGAACAGGTTTCGCCCATATGTATACGTCCAGGTATCCAGATAGTACTTCAAAGGCGCCGAAGAAAACGTATCAACAACCTTAGATATGCGGATGATACCTCTTTAATGGCAGAAAGTGAAGTGGAACTCAAGAGACTTCTGATACGCGTACAAGAAGAGAGTGAGAAGTTTGGGCTTAAACTGAACATTAAAAACACAAAGATCATGGCGCCTTGTCCTATCAAGTCCTGGAGCATCAATGGACAAGACGTGGAAGCTGTGACAGATTTTCTCTTCTTGGGCTCCAAGATTACCTCGGAAGGAGACTGCAGCCATGAAATTAGGAGACGCCTGCTTCTGGGAAAGAGAGCAATGGTTAGCCTTGACCGCCTAGTAAAGAGCAGAGACATTAGTCTGCCAACCAAGATCCGTATAACTCGTGCTATGTTCTTTCCAGTTGTGACGTATTGATGCGAGAGTTGGACTGTGAAAAAGGCTGACCGCCGAAGAATTGACGCGTTTGAATTGTGGTGCTGGCGGTGGCAGCGGTGGCGTAGCGGTAGAACATCCGCCTCGCATGCAAGAGGACCGGGGTTCAAATCCCGGTGCCGCGCAATTCTCCACCGGATGACAAAAAAAAAAAAACAAATCCGCGTGTCGATGGAATTGCATATACAGGTTTGGGGTGCGACCTGATGCCGGTGAACACCTCCGGCAACGCACTCCCTCACCAGAACAGGAGTTGGCCACCCTGGTGCAGTAATTGGCCACAACCTCCTATGATAAGCTCCATAAAACCCCGGCCCTCAGTCACCAGCGGCTGCGGAACAACTGACCACGGCGGCGGTCAGACCAGTGACGCAGCAGGGGGTGCTAAGAAATCCTGGCTCCGCTGGACAGGCCGCCATTGGAAACTGACCCTGGCAACGTTTAATGCTAGAACCCTAGCTAGTGAAGCTAGTTTAGTAGTGCTGTTAGAGGAACTAGAGGGCATGAAATGGGATGTCATAGGGCTTAGTGAGGTTAGGAGGCCGAATGAGGCATATACTGTACTGAAGGATGGGCATGTACTGTGTTATCGAGGTTTACCAGAGAGGCGACAACTAGGAGTAGGTTTCCTTGTCAATAAGTATATAGCGGGTAATATAGATGAATTCTATAGTATTAATGAGAGGGTTGCAGGCATCGTAATTAGGCTTAATAAGCGGTATAAACTGAAGGTTGTACAGGCCTATGCACCTACATGTAGTTATGATGACCAGGCAGTTAAAAGCTTCTATGAAGATGTAGAATCGGCAATGCGAAAAGTAAAGACGCAGTATACTGTACTAATGGGCGACTTCAATGCCAAGGTAGGGAAAAAACAGGCAGGAGGCAAGGCAGTAGGTGACTATGGCATTGGTTCTAGGAATAGCAGGGGGGAGTTACTAGTTGAGTTTGCAGAGCGCAATAACTTACGAATCATGAATACCTTCTTCAGCAAACGGAAGAACCGAAAATGGACATGGAAAAGTCCTAACGGAGAGACTAAAAATGAAATCGACTTCATAATGTGTTCAACCCCCGCCATTGTGCAGGATGTAGAGGTAATCGGGAAAGTTCGATGTAGTGACCACAGGATGGTGAGGTACCGAATTAGCCTAAATCTGAAGAAGGAACGCAATAGATTAGTAAGAAAGAAACCCATCAACGAATTAGCGGTGAGGGGGAGGGCAGAAGAGTTCAGGATCTCGCTACAGAATAGGTATTCAGCTCTAACTGAGGATGGCGACATTACCCTAGAGGCAAGGAACAATAATTTCAGAGATATCATTACTGAGTGCGCGGTAGAAGTAGGCGGTAGGATAGTTAGAGAGGATACCGGTAAGCTGTCTAAGGAGACGAAAGATTTGATTAAGAAACGGCAGAGTATGAAAGCTTCCAATCCAACAGACCAGATCGAATTGGCCGAGATATCAAAGCTAATCAATAAGCGCAAGGTGGCCGATATAAGGAAGTATAACATGGAGAAAATTGAGCATGCTGTAAAGAACGGGGGAAGCCTTAAAGCGGTAAAGAAGAAATTGGGCATAGGCAAAAACCAGATGTATGCGATAAGGGACAAGGCGGGCAACGTCATCACTAATATGGACAAGATAGTCAAAGTAGCCGAGGAGTTCTATACAGATCTCTACAGTAGCCAAAGTAGTCAGGACCGTAATGAGATTGGCGGTAGGGAAAAACAGTCAGACGTTCCACCAGTGACGAAGGACGAGGTCAAGAAAGCACTAGAAACTATGAAAAGGGGGAAATCAGCTGGAGAGGATCAGATAACTACAGATTTGCTGAAGGACGGGGGGGATATCGTGCTAGAAAAACTGGCCACCCTGTATACGCAGTGCCTGGTGTCATCGACGGTACCGGAAGCATGGAAGAATGCAAACATTATCCTCATTCACAAGAAAGGGGACTCTAAGGACCTTAAAAATTACAGACCAATCAGCTTACTGTCTGTTACGTATAAGGTATTTACTAAGGTAATCGCTAATAGAATCAGGACAACCTTAGACTGCAATCAAGCAAAGGATCAAGCAGGGTTTCGGAAACGGTACTCTACTATCGATCATATCCATACCATCAATCAGGTGATAGAAAAATGCGCGGAATATAACCAGCCCTTATACATAGCATTCATTGATTACGAAAAAGCATTTGACTCAGTTGAAACCTCGGCGGTGATGCACGCATTGCGAAATCAGGGGGTAGACGAGCCGTACGTGAAAGTGCTGGAAGATATATATAGTGGCTGCACAGCAACCATAGTTCTGCATAAAGAAAGTAACAAAATTCCCATAAAGAAAGGTGTTAGGCAAGGAGACACAATCTCCCCAGTACTATTCACAGCTTGTTTAGAGGAAGTATTCAGAGACTTGGAATGGGAGCAGTTAGGGATAAGGCTAGACGGAGAATACCTCAGTAATCTGCGATTTGCTGATGACATTGCCTTGCTAAGCAACTCGGGAGATGAACTGCAAATAATGATTGATGACCTAGACAGGAAAAGTAGAAAGGTAGGCTTGAAAATCAATATGCAGAAGACTAAGGTAATGTTCAACAGCCTCGGGAAGGAACAGGAGTTTACATTAGGTAGCGAAATACTGGAAGTAGTAGGCGAATATATCTACTTAGGACAGGTAGTAACCGCAGATCCGGACCATGAAAAGGAAATAACAAGAAGAATAAGATTGGGATGGAGCGCATTTGGCAAGCACTCGCAGATTATGACTAGCAGCTTACCGGTATCGCTCAAGAGGAAAGTATACAACAGTTGCATCTTGCCTGTACTCACCTATGGGGCTGAAACGTGGAGGCTAACCAAGAGAGTTCTACTTATGTTGAGGACAACCCAGAGGGCTATGGAACGAAAAATGGTAGGGGTAACATTAAGAGATAGAAAGCGTGCAGAGTGGGTCAGAGAAATAACTCAAGTTAACGACATTCTAGTGGAAATTAAGAAGAAGAAATGGACATGGGCAGGACATGTAGTGCGAAGGGAGGATAACCGATGGTCGCTGAGGGTAACAAACTGGATTCCAAGGGAAGGAAAGCGTAACAGGGGGCGGCAGAAAGTTAGGTGGGCGGATGAGATTAAGAAGTTCGCAGGGGTCAAGTGGATGCAGCTAGCACAGAACCGGGTTAAGTGGAGAGATATGGGAGAGGCCTTCGCCCTGCAGTGGGTATAATCAGGCCGATGATGATGATGATGGCGAAGACTCTTGAGAGTTCCTTGGACTGCCAGAAGATCAAATCAGTCGATATTGTCGACCATAAACCACCTTTTATCGCCACATCAGCACGGGTTCAGGAAAGGTATGTCCACTGTCACGCAATTGGTAACCACGGTACATGAATTTGCTACGACACTCGATAACTCCGGTCAAGTTGATGTGCTATTGTTAGATTTTTGCAAAGCATTTGATAAAGTTGAGCACGAAAAATTACTCTATAAGTTAGAATATATTGGTCTCCCGAGTTACCTTATATACTGGATAAGTTCATACCTTAATAACAGAGACCAATTCGTAGAAAAATAATGGAAATTTTTCTGATGTCCTCACTGTAAGCTCCGGAGTGCCTCAGGGCAGTGTGTTAGGCCCTCTGCTTTTTTTATTATACATTGATGACTTAACCCAAGTAATTCCTGACTCTGTCTCCATTCGACTGTTTGCAGATGACTGTATTATTTATAAAATCATTGCCTCAGATAACGACCACGCGCTATTGCAGCAATCTATTTTTTTCCATAGAACAGTGGTGTAAAGACTGGTGTATGGAACTTAACATGCAAAAAACGGTGCTTCTTAGAGTAACTCGTAAAAAGAATGTCAGTTCATTTCAGTATCGCTTACACAACTATCTCATTTCTAAAGTTTCTAGTTATAAATATCTTGGCGTTACTATTACCAATAATCTCTCCTAGAGTGCTCACATTTCAAATATTTGTTCATCAGCTTTTAAGAAACTGTTTTATCAGACCTAAACTCAAAGATGCTCCATCCAATCTTAAACTACTGGCTTACACCACATATATCAGGTCTAAACTTGAGTATGCTTCGATCCGATCCCCTCCCCCCCCCCCCCCACCATCTAGGACCCTAGCACTAAAAAAGAAATTTAACGAATTGAACAAATACAGAGAAAAGCGGTGAGGTTCATCTTTAATTAATTATCAAAGAACTGACTCTCCTAACCTCATGACCGCCAACAACATTCCGCTCCTAGAAACTCGCAGGAAAAGGACTCGTTTACTCTTTATGTATAATATTTTAAACAACCAACTAAACCTCAGTCCTCCACCGTGTGTTAAAGTTCCCAATACTAGGCAGACACTTCATCACCATAGCCACTCACTGCAGCCAATTTATGCGAAATCTAAATCATTTATGCATAGTTTTTATCCAAGGAGAATTTCTGAATGGAACACTCTTCCAGAAAGCTTAATTCAGTCTCCAGACTTTGACCAGGCTCTACAGCAACATCTGTTTGGTTGACAGTAGGGTCGGAGTTTTTTAGGCCATGTATTGTTACTTTGATGTCATGCAAATGTTTTTCATGTTTTCCTTTTTTGTCTCTCCGGCTGTTGGTCAACACATTTCATGTCATTACATTGCCTCGGTTTGTTAGTTTTGCAGGTGCTTTGTGTGATTTATTGCATTTCTTGTGCGCTGTATATATGTATGCCACTCCTGCTAGGACCGGAATACTGGTGTGCAGTATCTTGAAATGAATAAAAACGGAGTTCCAGCTTAAAAACGAAGTTGCCGCAGTTGGGTGTGAGCCCACAAACACGAGCTCTATTGCAGATTCGCATAGGAATCTGGAATAAGAAGAAAAAGGAAGTAGACTAGGTTTTTGACTGAGCGAAGAGTGCGCAGGAGATAGAGACTGAGCACCATGTTAGGACATTGATAGCAAGGGACAGCCGGGTATTAAACATATTCAGAGGCGTCCTGGTGTTCGCCCTACTTCTAAATTTTTGGTGCCGAAACCTGGGAGGGTAATGTAAGCTCCTCCAACGATCCTTCCTGGAGCTTACAAGAGGAATGCCAATGACCCTCTAGGGAGATACCAGGAGCTCCAACATCGAACCCCACCGGACAGAGAGAAGAGGGCTTCTGCGATACGCCATAGACCGCATAGAAAAGAAACGCGATATTCAACGAGCTTTTCTGACCCAGCTGTTTCATCTGGCAAGGGAACTTTTGAATTCGACCGCGGCAAATATTCTTGCACTAAAACTTATCCAAGCGAGACTAAAAGCATGCAACGACTGCTTGCGCATACTGAACGAGAAGCTGCAGGCTTTTAAAGGCGACATTTGTGCAGAAGCACTCGCAGATTATGACTTGCAGCTTACCGGTATCGCTCAAGAGGAAAGTATACAACAGTTGCATCTTACCTGCACTCACCTATAGGGCTGAAACGTGGAGGCTATCCAAGAGGGTTCTACTTAAGTTGATGACAACTCAGAGGGCTATGGAACGAAATATGGTAGGGGTAACATTAAGAGATAGGAAGTGTGCAGAGTGGGTCAGAGAAATAACTCAAGTTACTGACATTCTAGTGGAAATTAAGGAGAAGAAATGGGCATGGGCAGGACATGTAGTGCGAAGAGAGGATAACCGATGGTCACTTAGGGTAACAAACTGGATTCCAAGGGAAGGAAAACATAGCAGGGGGCGGCAGAAGGTTAGGTGGGCGGGTGAGGTTAAGAAGTTCGTAGGGGTCAAGAGAATGCAGCTAGCACAGAACCAGGTTAATTGGAGAAATATAGGAGAGGCCTTCGCCCTGCAGTGGGTATAGTCAGGCTGATGATGATGATGATGATGATGATGATTGTGCAGAAGACGCCGCAGCTGCACTAGAGTATGAGAAAACTGTCGCGAAGACAATGATGCTTTTCTGTAACCACATCGAGAACCTTCAGACGCCTGCTGATGCTGCCAACAGCCATTGTTCTACGAAGACAGCAGTTTTACCAGAAATTTTCGCCAAATCACCTTTCGATTTAATCATTTTTTCGGTCACTGAGCTTAAAGGAAAACAAGTCCAAACTTCCACCGTGGCTAAATCGATGACTTCCTTTATCCCAAATCAGCTCCAAAGGCATTATCGGAGGAATCTGATTACTCCAAGACATCGCTCAGAATCATGTATAAGAGTAATAACTTTAAGTGTGCCCAGGGCGATGCCGTCAGTGACCGAGGAGCGGCTGCTGTATTGCAGAACAAACCTTTGGTAGAAACGCATTGCAATAAAGAGCCGATCCAGGCAGAGTTCTCCCAGAGTAATGAAAACGTAGAGTCAATTACACGCATCCAAAGGCGGACAGTGAATTCTGGGCAGTTTACAAGTAATATTGTTTTTGGACCGCCAACGAAAGAAGACAGCGAACGAGTGCAATATGTTGATCGTGCGCCCGACGACTTACACACGGAGCGATTGCCCAAAGGAATCGACTCTATCAGCCTGTTGAGGAACGAGATTGGCAAGAAGGAGTCTATGAGATGTTGCGACCTCACTTAAAGGGGGACACAGCTCTTTGCGGCCGAAAATCTGTCTAAAAATCGGATTTTTTATTTCTTCATTTTTGCAGTCCTGAGATGTTTCCGCAACTATCTGCAAATTTTGGTCATCATTTTGGTCTCGTTCGAAAGATCGTGATTCAGGCTATTCCCATGTCACAATCGGCGTCCGTGTGCAAACACTCGAAGCGGAAAACAAAGGGACAAATTTGCGCGAAACATGCGCTGCTATTGGGCTCCGAAAGCATGTGACACAAATGACCACTGTGACCCCTTTTGGTTGGCTGCCCGCGTCGACTGTTTGCGGCCTGGCGCCATTTTGAAAAGGTCGCGTAGGCCTAGCTGGCTTAGCGACGTCCTGTCGTCACGACCACGGCGTAAAACGGAGAAAATTTAGGTTTGAGCGTCATTCTGGCCCAGAAATCGAAGAAAGGTAGAGATAAGAGGCGCGCCGGTGACGAGGCAACCATCCTGTTATCAGCGAACGAATCGCCGAGGCTCCGCGATGGGCCGATAAGGGCGTAGCCGGTTGTGCTCGGCGGCGCGACAGATAGGAGAGCGAACGATTTCCTCGAGGCGATTTATGTCGCTTGCGAGCATCGTAATCATGACGATGGAGTTGAAAAAGCGATACCTAAGCAATTTTCATGGGCGCAACAGATCGAGCACCCAGAAAAGTTAGTGACCCGGCGGCAGCGGCGACCACAAAACGACGTCACGCGAGGCGTGCAGAATCTCAAACTTCTCGAAACAAATTTGCTTTTGAGTTGCAGGGACAATTTATCTCGATGAGAAACAGTGCATTCACACCAGAAACCAGTCATAACTAATTTTAGCGAGTTACTGTTAGCCTTGGTAATTCAAACATATGCCCAAAACGTTTTTCGCCGATTTCTCAAAATTGAATTTTGGACAGTCACCAGATCAATATTTCTGGCCCTGCTCTTGCTAGTTATTTTCTTTAAACCTAACCTCATGTATCTTTTGACACCAAGGTAAATGTAACAACCATATGGGAAAATTTACTGAAAAGATAGTCTTGGCACCAAAATAGACCTTTCCTTTGAGTTTTTTTATGGTGTAACTTTGGCTCATACTGGTATAAATCATTAATTTTTACTTTAATTTACTTTCCAACCATTTCTGATCATATCGATACGTCAAACCTTGCCATAATTTAAATCTACATGTTCTGACATGTTTTTCCTTGTTTTCTCGAAACAGCATTTTTGAGGGTGCTGCAGTTTTGGAGGAGCGATATCTCTTGAACTATTTGTGCTATTGCTATCATTTTTTCATTGCTGCAAAAATACTTTCTTGAAGTGCAGTAAGACTGAAATATATGCAGTTATGATGAGGCAACATTTACAAAACTAATTATTTAGAATGGGTGTCAAATCGAGCTTTTCCACAGAAAAGTTTGATGTACTGTAACACAAGTTCAAATTAATCTAGCACCTCTATTCTTGGTTAGCTGCACTCTGTGATATTTCTAGATAATTTATGCAGGCTGATTTTCATCGTGCCCTTGTGTGTTTAGTAATTAACTGACCTCCAAATGAAGAACATTAATTAGGCAAAATTCCTAAAACTATTCACTGTACAAAACAAACAATTATATATTTAAAATCAGCATGTCAAAATACATAAGTGATGCAAGTTTAATCAAAATCGGTCCATAAATAAGAAAAAAATGTTCTAAAAGGGGTGTCTCCCCTTAAGTCCCCCAGGCGTCAACAGCAAACAATGAAAGCACATTCAGTGGCCCTAAGCAAAACAAGAAAGACAGTGACCAGCATAGATACTCAGCCTCCCGCGAAGAGCTTCGTAGTGCAGCTTCTGGAAAGTATATGCGAGAGGAAGACGCCGCAATAGTAATTTCAGTTGACATGCCGACACCTGTAGATACTAAGAAAGATGCGCCGGCGAGAACCGAACGAATCGTCTACGATGCTATCCCACAAACGCGAGAAATGAGTCGTGCAATGCTACAAGCGCTTGTCCAGTGCGAAAGGCTGGTGAAGAAAGACAACGAATCATCGAACAGCCCGGAACTTTGGCGACCCTTGTTTCACAAACACAGGAAGAAAAGAAAGGTCAGTGCGCAGGAAAAGAACACGGTGGAAACCAAGAGTTGTGTCAGTGTTGTGCTATGTTGTGCCAGAGAGTGTGTGTTTGTGTGTGAGTTGTGCCAGCGCTGACGTCAAGGATGAGCGCATGAAGCTTCGCACTGAGCTATGAACTTCCAGCAACTGAGGGTGGCATAGTACATACTTGACTCCTACACGAACCAAGGGATTGACACTGTGTTGTGTACTGTGGTCAGTCAGCCAACGAATCAGTGCAATCTGTTTCAAAGCGTACAGCAGAAGTGTACGCAAAGGAACTTGGGCAGTGTGTGGGCCTGGTTTGTGATTCGAGTCTGTGCTGCCAGGTCCTACTGAGCTATCTTGTTCTGCACTGTTGGTGTCCTGTTGCGGATGTTAGAAGACAGTCTTCGTGGAGTATCTATACTGTCATCATTGACGAGGTTCACGAGCGAGGTGTCAGCTCTCACTTCATAATGGTTGCCAACAGAGACGATTGATGTGACACTGTTCTAGTTTCTAGCTATTGCTTACCTCTAGGTGTGGAACGTGTTGCAGATTCGCATAGTAATCTGAAATAAAAAGAAAAAGGAGGAAGACGAGGTTTGTGACTGAGCGAAGAGCGCACGGGAGATAGAGACTGAGCGCCATGTTGGGACATTATTAGCCAGGGACAGCCGGGTATTAAAGGTATTCAGAGGTGTCCTGGTATTCGCCCTGCTTCTATAAACTCAGCAGCCATCATTACTGTGTCATCCATTGTCTCCAGCTACTCTGACAGGAAGAAGGCTAGTGGACCTCTTGAATTCTATGACAATAAAGCCTGAACTCACCAAAGGCCGCTCTCGTAGTCCACTTAATCCTACAGCTCCTGCAGTCCGTCAGAAGATGCCCTACTCGAACAAGGTCGTTTACGAGGCTCCAGGGGCTGGCTTACGCCACAGCAACAATGACAAGGTGACGCCCCTGTTAGGCAGCTGATCTCAGTCCTGCGAGGTAAAAGGCACTTAAAGCAAAGAAAATAAAATTTGCTAACAGGACTGAGCAGCCAACAGTAAGAAGGCAGAAAACGACATTAGGGAAGTAATGGCTTTTTAAGTTAACTCATTTCTCAACTTCTGAATTTCTTGATTCAGGCAATTCCATTGTTACTCAATTAGATGTAATCTGCCAATTTGATTGCACGTTATATCCACTCAATAGGGCGTGACCAAAAGGCTGAAGCCTTCAAAGACAACGAGAGCAGAATAGAGACCAGGCACCAATGAACAAACCATTGAACGCGCAAGAAACAGACCATGTGGCATCATGGAAAGTATAAGTGCACCAATTGCAAGAAGATAGGTTGAAATTGGAGTAAGCTAAGGATGATGAAGAGAAAACCTCACTGAAAAAATTCGCTGCAGGCACTTCGATCGCGCTTCAGTGTGGTCGACTCTTTGAACTCACTTGCCTCTTTTTCACTCACTTCCTTCTTTTTTCCTCTTTTTTTTTCTTTTTTACTAATTTTACTTCTCTCTTTTTTGCTTTTTTTCGTCTTTCTCTAATTTCACTCTTGCCTGACTGTTTTTGATATCGTAACGCAACGACAAGGCCTGACATAAAGCTTTGCAATGGATTTTGCACAATTTTGACGTATTTTGCCTAATTTCAACGTCTGTGGCTGCACTGATGTCAGCATACTATATCAATGTCCTTAGCTACTTGGACGTCGAATTGACATTTTCGGCTCAAGTTATTTATTCCCAATCAAAGAAATTTTGCACACACACATTTTTTTCACTCTCTGCCACATATAAACCATTGTTTTACTCATCTGTGGCTGCACTGATATCAGCACACTATATCAACGTCCTTAGCTACTTCGATGTCGAATTGACTTTTTTGGCTCTAATTAATGACTCCCAATCAAAGAAATTTTGCACATACACATTTTTTTCACCCTCTACCTCATATAAAGCATTATTTTACTCATCAATCACTCCACTTCTCAACAATGACAGTGTGACACCCTCTACAGAAGCACAAATCCTGTCCGCACTGATGAGCCTTAAAGGGACGGAACACTGGCCAAAATACGTCGCGAGATTATGGTGGAAATGAAAAGACATCCCCTCATATAGTGCAAAGTGAGCACTACAATATCAAAGAATTGGCTTCACAATTTTAATCTGCCATTGAAAATTGCAGAAAAACAACTGAAGCACTGTCTAACGGGGAAACCCTATTATTTTCACCATAGTACCCCACGTGACGTCAGCAAAATATCAAAATTTCGTAAGTGCACATTGTTCTTTCTCTTCTAGGAGTGCTTGTCATAATTTATTATATTTGGCGCTCACTCCACTGCATCCTTAAATAAAAACCACCCCTCCTTTCGCATCGCAACAGGCATGCTTTCAGGTTTTGTCACAAGGTGGCACCGCAGTGTTTTGAATTCCATGCATGAAGCGATGATAGTGCCCACTAAAACTTTCGTAGAGGGGTGCGTTATTGTGTCATGACAGTATTGAGTGTGAAACTGAAAAGGATGTTACTCTACACAAAAAATGTCTAATTACTGTCTGGCGAGTGAAATTTAATTTGTTTTCGGTATGCCTCTTTTGTCGGCAACCAGTCGTCATCGCGCTTGCTGCTCATGGTTTGCAGCGTTCAACTACATAAAAACTGGTGCATGCACTGGTCTAAAAATTCCCTACAGCGGTTTTACCAAACATTTTCTACAGCGTTTCTGCCAAAACCGTTATAAAACCGAACATTTCAGACATCAACCTTTCCATTGCGAAGAAAAAAATTCGAGACCTAAATTCCAGTGTTCTGTCCCATTAATAAACAGATCCTCAGGGCTGCCTCCAAGAAAATGAGAGCACATAAGGCAGGTGGAAGCGTCCCCAGGTAGTACGCATAAAATTCAGCTGAATCCACACTGCATGACCAAATATGCCTCTGTCATTCAAGACATCCAATATCAGCAGCTACCTTGTGTCAACCAATGTCACACTGTTATGTCAAGACATCCGCCTCTTGCATATCCTGTTTTGTTTTTAGATGCTTGTCTGAAGAAACATGTGAGCTTATGATCTTTAACAGAGACATCTGCACAGCCTTTGCATTTAGCAGCGGGTGCCTGAATGCACAGCCTTCTTTCCTGGCTGTCGCACCATCAAGTTAGGAGGGACCGAAGCCTGGCCACTGGTGTCAAATTGCATGAAGATTCTACCCATGCAGGCAGAAGAGGAAAGTAGAAGAAAAAATGCCTCAAAAAGCCAAGCATGTTCCAGAGAACATTGAAGTAATGACATCATCGATGCCAGCCATGGCGAGTCCGAATAAATCAGCTTCCAATGCCAGCGACCTGCAGGGGCATTTGGCGGCAAACTGATGCCAGTGTGAATTATCCAGATCAACGGATGCCAAAACCTGCTCTAAAGCTTAAGCAATTCATAGTTCTGTTGTTATAAATTAGTTAGATTATTACTGTCATTTCCATGATCCTTTAGCATAATTTTCCACTTCCCTCTGTGCATTCCCTCGAAAAGTGTATTTTTGTGAACGTGTTGTGCACGATCAGCTCACCTGCCAACCTGGTGAGATGCGATCAAAAATCGGGAAATTTTTCATTTGCACCAATAAAGGGGGCGAGGGTCCGAGCTACCTGTAATATTCAGGAGGTCTCCAACTCGTCCTTTTGCACAGAGTAGCAGAGATTACTAGCTTCAAAAACCTGCAAGAGTAGCTTTGCTCAAAGCACTGTCTGGATTAATGGGCAGGTGTTGGTCGTGCTGCATGCTGATGAGTGGAATTCAGTTCTAGTTTCAAATCCATAAAAACAGCGCAACAGACTGGACATAGAAGAATGGACAACACAGAGCGCTGACTCACACCTGAAACGTTTATTAGCCACCAGCCAGTATAAATACTGTCCTGGTGGCCAGAAAGAAAACAGGCACGCTTGACTTGCGTGAGATTCAAAACGATGTAACATTAGGCACGTGTCAAACGGCAAGTGTCATACTTGGAAAAAGCTCTGGCAGCATAACAGCAGGCACAGATTAATATTCACAATCTAAATGACAATTTTCTTTATCTGACGAAGCTCGTTTTGTGTAACTGCCTTCTTGGGCTTTGTCAGCACTGTGACTTCCAAGAACACAAAATTCGACCTTTAAAATGTGTGCCGCTCACAAGCGGTTTAGGGTTACTAAATACACACGAGAAGCTGCAACACCAAGCATGAAATGCAACCAAGCCACCCCCACTCTGGATTCGGGTTTGATCGGGAGTGCGGCCACTAAGTGACACTGGCGATTATGGTACATCTATAGATTCTGTGGGGACGGTTTCGCAAGGCCCTTTCATGCAAAGGAAAGTTATCAGGTGATACAGGGCAGTGGTTGTACAATCAGGAACTTGACTAGAAAATAGGGATACTTCTGCACAAATCGAGAGGCTTGGCAGGTATGGCTCAGCCACCAGTGTCACAATATGTAATAAACAGCGTTAGGCATCGTCAGGAGGGGCGTGCCTCTTCTAGCCTCTCCTCAGAGGCATATTGCATGTTATGGCCAAACAGAACACCACTGCTGTATGCCAGTCACAGGTCATGTCATCTGGTGCATCACACTGGGACAAGGGTTTTAGTGGAGGAGGCAGTGCTATTTACCTGACCTGAAAGAGCAGGGATGGTGATAAATTCCAGCACTATCATGGCCTAAGGGGAGGGCACCTGGATCCTGTTCATATCCTGGACATCCAACACTGGTAGAACAGTGGATGGCCACACCTAGCTGCCGTCGCCACGAAAGCCTAAGGGAAACTGCTCAGAAATAGCGGGTGAGATGAGATCAATGAACAGGGCACATTATGTGGTAGCGTCCACGTGTCAGCCGTAGGGCCATAACAAGGAAATGCAAAGAGAAGGAACAAAGTTCAACAGATTGGCCAGCCACACAACAGTGCTGCTCATGTTCACTAAACTTGAGCATGCTGCAACAAATCAATGGAAACAGTGTATGAATATCACCGTCCCCAGGCTTTTGGTAAAGAAGCAAACACAGAGTGCAGTGGCTAGAAGGCGAACTGAATTTAGGGAATTATAAAAATGAGTCTGCGCCGGATCATGCAACTAAACTGCCTGTGCATACTGTTCACTGTTTGTAATTACAAAGAAGCTTCTGTGCTTGTTCAAAGTTTAAGAGCAAGCGATCTGACCTGTGTCGTTATCATCCCTTCCACAAGTCAGTTCACACTTTTTTTTTTACTGCAAGAACAGTGCTTTAGTACACTTTCCCCCTCCCCAGAGATTTGATCCCTGTTCGAAAAGCCTCCGCATCCAGAAGCACCAACTGTCCCATGTCTAGCGGGCCGGCTGCGCACGTAACCACTGCTACCCTCAATGCTATTCCCCCAGAAGTGCCATCCACCCGCCTAATTCTATACTACAGAAGGTTCATCCTCCACTAACTGCCCCTCAGGCCTCCACCTACTAAAAGACTATGCAGCAGCAGAGTGACTGCAAATTTAAAGACTGAAAAGCTAACTGTTCAAAAAGAAGCACCATCCTCCAAGCAGCTCCTAGACGGGGCTGCCTTTCTATCCACTAACATCGTTTTCCGCCAGTCTTGAACCTGTAGAAAAAACCTGCCGCATGTCTGAAGCTCCAGCTTAGAGCAAGAGCATCAGAGTACTACAAGAAGGTGAATCCAGCTGCTCCATCCTGCAACTTTTTTTTTTCTCCTCAAGATGTTACTGTACCAAGGAGCTTCACTACCTCCAGTCTTGGAATGACTTGCAAACATTGACTCATTTGAGGCGCTATACATTATAGCCAGGTACAACTGAAGAATAAAGCAACAGATGCCCCTGAAAGGAGACCCTTCAGCCAATGGTGTTAAAAGACTTGTGTGCATGCCACAGTTAACCCGGTTAAACTTCGATTAATCCCGTTTCAGGCGACATATCCTGCACTGTCATGCTTGCAAGTCTGAGTGGACCCCTGTGCAGCCATTTTAATGGGCAAAAGCTGCTTTTGTCCTTAAATTGTGTCCAAGCATAGTGAAAATGCCCCTACCTGCGCCTTGTAAAGAAAATGAAACAGTAAGATGATAAAATCCCTAGGACATCATGAAAATAGAAATATGTGGTGGCTACGAGAGGAAAAACCGAAGCCAAGACGAAGCAAAAAGGAATCAAAACCATGCAAAGCATTAAAACGCTTCGAAATGAGTATGAAAAGTTCGCACTTCAATGACAGCAGAGATGACGTCAATTAAGTCTGCACAGCAGTGAAGTTCTCGTAAACAGCTGATAAAGAGTCCTAATGTTAACCTGCACAGTCCAATGAATGAAGCTTTTCACTTGATAGCCGATGCCAAGCAAAGCAAGAAAGCCCCGACCAGAGACAGGCAATACCACATTTGGTTGGTCTAGATTGGTTTATAGGCTTTAATGTCCCAAAGCGATGAGAAACACCAGTGGAGGGCTTTGAAAATTTCGATAGTCAACCTGACAGGCTATACACGATTTTACAAAGGATTGAAGGAACCTGCCATAATGGGGCACATCGCTGCCCTCGCAGCACAGGAAAAAGCTGAGTGCCCCCTTTTACAGCCCAGTCAGACCTACTTCTCCGAGGGTCGTGAGATGATCTATAAAATACCACCGTGCTTAGCACTCCCAGAGTACCACCTGCCACCCAGACGGCCATAGACGTCCGACGGTCGACCGACGGACGTCCGTTTTCGGACCTTCGGACATCCGACGGAAGTCCGGTTATGTTCGATATACGTACAGCGGACGTCCGTCGGACTATCGTTCGTGGATCCGGATCGCGTTCCACGGACGTCCGACGGGCAGCCGAAGGCGGACATTCGGACGTTTCCCGGAACATGCTTGCAGGGCCCGCTATTGGTGTAAAAACTTGCAAATAACATTCGTGTAAAGCTCAGCAAGCATGTGCCATGGAAATTTCAGTCACATACTAGTGCGCAATGCCTTTGTCGTGAGAGTAAAGCAGACAATGGAATATGCAACAGGTTCAAGTTTCCTGTTGTCTGCTTTACTTTCACACACAAAGCACTGAACAGTAGTGTGCAATTAAAACTTCCATCAAAGAGGCACATATGCTAGCTGAGCTTTACACAAATGCACCATTCCTGAAAACATGCTAAGTGCATAGGCATACCAGCATGCGAGGTTGTAAAGCATTTTTTTTTGGCTTTATTGCAAAAACTGCATGCATAAATAGTCTACACTAAAAAAATATCGATGTTAAGGAATGGCATGGTAAAATGCAGGCACTAAAAAAATATCGATGTTAAGGAATGGCATGGTAAAATGCAGGCCAACTGGAGTATTAAGAATCTACTTGAATAATTTTTTTTAATTATCCTTGGCCGTGACAGCTCTTCCCTTGGGGAGGTGGTGGAGGAAAAGGTATTTATTGAAACCTAATATTTCGGAATTAGTGAGGAGATGATCGAGTTCTCTGTGGGCGGCCTCCACAGGCCGGGATTCCAGGAGCAGTTACTATCCTGTGCATTTGCTCGATCAGCTGTTGCTGGTCTTTCAGGCCTAAGATGGAAAGAGCAGGCTGGGCTCCTCCTGCAATAGAAGGGAAAATGAAATTCAAGTTATCTGTGCTGAACTTTGATTACACATCTCCAAGGGCAACTGCCAGTTTCTCTCAATTGCTATTTCCAGGTGGCACTGTACGCATGCATCTCCATTCAGAACTGTCACATACTATAAAGAAAGCTCATATAACTGCAGCAAAACCCATGCAGAATAACAAAAGATACAAACGTAGTTTGACCAGAACCTGGCATTCAGTATTTTAATGTTTTTATGTCGTCTTTTTGAACATGCCACTCTGACCAAACATGGCAAGTTATGCTTGCTGCTATGCGCCCTCAGCAATGCCCAAGACATGGAGTGCACATGCAGAGAAACTAAGCATAAAGGATGCTGTATATGAACATAAAGCACAGCCAGAGCATTGCAGTATTACACAGGTACGCATTGGCGGCAGAAACCTGCATTTTGGGCGGTTTAACGGGCAGATTTCTAAAGTCATTGTTCCTGCTCTGAAAAGAAGTGATAAATAATAACATCATTTAAAATTGTTACCTTTTTGTTCTGTAAACTGCACATTTCGCTGGTTTCCATGTACCCTCTACCGAAGACATTCCCTGGGCGTGTCGGGGGTATATCGACATCAACATCTAGGCTACAAGCGTCTAGAAAGCGTCTCCTTAGAGCAGCTGCGACGAAGCAACTTATCTGATAACATGCAAGCTGCTGCAGCAGAATAAAGATACACATTTGACATGTGGCTAAAGCCCAATGTGGAAGCATAGCCCGCCGCAGTGATTGCGCAGTGTTCATGCTTCTACAAGAGTAAAAGTAAAGTTATTTGTTTACCCACAGCGCTATATGTGACATTACAATATCAAGGCTTATAGTTACACAAAACACAAAAAGCTGACAACCACAAGCTCTTGATGTATTACCGGCAGCATGCAGCATGGATGTTAGTTACTGAAATATGGTTGCATAATTCTGGCAACCAGCTGTGCATGTATGTCATGGATTTCTCAACTACGCACAGCAAATTACAAAAAAAATAATGATATTTATAAATGCAGCCAGCTGCTCACAAGAAACACTGTAGCTTTTTTATGGGGAAGGTAGTGGGCGCCAAAGAAACTGCCCCTGTAAAGGCGCCTAATTTGCCCCAATGTAATATCGGGGACAAGTGTGTGGACTACACAAACTGCAATCAAAGCACATAACTTTCACATCGACCAGGAAACTCGGACCATACTTGTCGATGTGAAAGTTGAACGTTAGTTCTTTCATGTGTGCAAGAGAAATAAGGTCACAATTCGTTTACATCACGATTCTAGTCCAAAATCTAGACATACTGTCCAGAGACTTTCGCCCCCGCAGTATAAGCCACCACTTGGGTAAGAGATTAGTAAAAGAAGTGTATAAAAGACATTAGTGCTGTTCGACAGCCATAGCTATAAAAATGGTATTGACATTAGAGTACTGCCTTAAGGCGGGGCCTAGGGCATTACAAAAGCAAGAGTTAGTGTCCGCTGGCCCTCATTTGAACGAACAAAAAGAGGGGGGGGAGAGAAATCTACCTCAACTACATGTTTTGAGTGACACCAAGCCGTAGTTAGTATTAAAGATATCACACAGTTTTGTGGAAAATTTGGGAGCGCTTTGCTGCTTTCTTACAGGATTGGACAAAAGAGCTCACCATCTTCAGAAAGGCACGTTATATAGAAATGAAAATAGTGAATTTACTGCATCTGGCCACAACAACTTGCACACGGAGAGGAAGATGAACTGAAAATTTTATACATGAATGTACGTATTTACAACAGGTGAAACAATGACCATGATCTATGCCGAAGAGGAAATAGATCAAAATCTAGCTCAGAACGAGTTCTCCAGGTCGCGGGGCCGTTTCATTAACTTCGGGACTCCGCCCATATTTCTCATCCCCAATGACAACGAACTCACACATGACTGGCTAACAAACATTTTGGCACGTCTTTCCACTTTCATAAGTTCTTCACCCTCTCCCTAATACAAGCAATGCAAAAGGGACAACAAATTCGTTTCACAGCAAACAGAAATCAGAGAATGGACCTCGAAATGATTGGCTCACTAGGTCCCATGCCAAACTCTCTCCCCTAGGAAAAAAAAAAGAAAAAAAAAATTAGAACCCATCAAAACGGTGTCCCACGTGCGCAACCATTGCCCAAAGCTTGCATCCTTGGCGGCTCCTTTTACAGGGCAATTATTGCAATTATTGGCGTCCGAGTCAGCACCATTGCGGACCACATCAGAAGAGCCAACCCACATCCTCCCGCTCCGCATCATACCGTCACTGTTACACACTTGCCCTTTTTTAACGCCGCCATCTCCCACCATTGTTGACATCCAGGGTTGGAATCCTCAACGAGACCCCACTCAGCGCGCCTGCACTGAATAATTGTCACTTTTATGGGCTCCCCAACAAGGAAGAGGGCCTTACACCCTTCAACCTGACAGCGTTTTTTCTTTGAACGATAAGCAGTTCTTCCAAAAGAGGCGCTCGTTTCAAAGCTGTGCTGCCTCCGGGTGATGGGTCCAGTCAGCGTACTAAGGACCCCTTGGTACTCTTAGTACTAAGGACCCCTTAGTTGTATACTGTTCGTAAAGCTCCTTAAATAAAAATGAGCCCCCTACATGACACAGCAACGAGAACAAACTGCCTGTCCCCGCGTCTTCGAGTGCGACAGCAAAGTTCTCGGAAGAGGGGACTTCTTTCCCTCTCTGCCTATGTTTCCGTTAAGCACTGTAGCTGCTGTAGCTGCCTCTCTGTGCGCGTCTCTCCGCCTCCTGTCCGAGGGCAAGTGGGAGACGGCCGCAGCTGGGCATTGAACAGGTGACCCAAAAAGAGCAGACTAATAATGGTGCCTAGCATACCCACCGATCCCTTACAGAAATCATTAAAGAAATGAAAGCAACACATCAGATAATGCTACAATGTTTCTAAGTGCAAAGTCGACAACTCCAAGTCATATAAATATATGTACATCTCCGCACATTAACTAGACAGAAACAGTGCAGAGTAAACTAATAATTCAGTGTCTAGCAACACTATTAAAAGGGGATAAAGGCCACGGGGGGCTGCGATTATTAGTATCGTTTTGCCTTTAAAATACAATAACATACTTTTTGCAAGCTTAAAATCAAAGATTCACACCTGTCCGACCCACAGCAATGGAACACACATCTGACTCAAGTCTGCAGAGAAAGAGCAAGCTAGACTATTGCAGACGCACCCTTGGTTATTTTTCTGGCATTTCTGAGGGTGAAGAATCTGACTTGTCAGTAGCATGTATATGAATAAGAATCCTATGACAGTAAATGCATCAGATTTTCTGGAGTGGCTTTTCTTTGCTGACCACATATGAGGTGAGCTATAATTTATCCAACTTGGCCTAGGTTTATTCTATGAATAACAAAGCTATAGCAGGTACACAGTCGTTCACTCAGGCTGAACATGTGAGTGCGTGGCATGCACTTTTTGAGATGCCACTGCATCCATCGCAGCTGCACACCGTAGCGAAGAGGCAGACAGCGTGAAGTACCAGCCTCTAGTCCCTCTACCACCACTAGGGTCCCAAACTAGGGACCCCTTGTTTTTGTCAGGACAGGCCCCCTCAGGGTCAGCTAGTGAGTAACCTCCTGTATTTTTTATCTGATGGCAATGTTTTCCACCACCACCCACAATACGCAGCTGCGCATCATAGCAGATGTGAAGCAACAGCTCCTGGTCCTTCTATGCATAAGCCACTTTGCCTTGATGCATGCCTGCGCACCATATTAAAGAGGCAGACGACATGACGCAGCAGCTCATGGTACCTTTACACATGAGCCCCCCCACTGTACTTCGATACGCACCATAGCAAATATACAGACTACGTCACACAGCAGCTCCTGGTCCCTCTATGCATAAGCCATTTTGCCTCAATACGCACCTGCGTACCTGAGCGAAGAGGCAGACGTGAAGCTGCAGCTCCTGGGCCCTCCATGCACAAGCCACTTAGCATCAATGCACAGCTGTGCACTGTAGTAAAGAGGCGAAGGACGTTAAGCAGCAGCTCCTGGTCCCTCTACACATCAGACATTTTGCCTCGATGCGCATCTGCACACCGTAACAAACAGCCAGATGTGACAAAGAAGCTCCTGGTTTCTCTACACATAAACCACTTTGCCTCAATGTACGTCTGCACACCGGAGCAAAGAGGCAGATGACGTTGAAGCTGGAGCGGCTGGTCCCTCTATGCACCAGCCACTTAGCCTTGATGCATGGCTGTGACGGATGCATTGCTATTTTGCAAACTGCATGCCACACATTCCCATTCAAGCTAAGAGTGGACGACTGTGTAAACGTAAAATACTGGTTATTTACTTCAATGGACAATGACAAAAAGTAACATGGTGGACAATGTAAAAAGAATTTGCTGCATAAAGTTTGTTGAAACCAGTTCTACATCCTACATGTAAACAAGCTAAAACCTTAATGTCGAAGGGATGTCCTGTGTGTTTAAAATCATCACGCTCAAACAACTTCAACACTGACAAGCATGATTCAATATTAATAATATAGATAATAATACAATACTCACTTTTAGCCATACCAAAGAAATGAGAATACAAAGGGATGTTGCTGTTTTTCCCCCGTGGATGACAGTTTTCCATGTTCAAAGTGCTGCTTCCTGTTGGCCTACGAAATCGGCTACAGCAAATGCCATCTGAAAAATTTTTGGAAGCCTCATGCTAGTGTTCAATGAGAAAAGCATTGCCATACAGAAGCAGAACACCAATACTTTTACAACACACTAAAAGCACCAACTGCGGTGCTGTTTTTAGGATGACTAGGTACAGGTTTTTGCTGTACGAAGCCAATTGTTAGCCTTCAATAAGGAAAGCATTTCCATACAGAAACCGAACAGAAAAACTTTTACAACACATTAAAAGCATCAATTGCACAAATGCTTGTAAGATGACCAGGTACAGGTTTCTGCTATAGCCCACATCATGTTACCAGCGGTTATCAGAAGCCTTGTATGTGAGCATGATGCCCTAGATTCAATTTATGGCTATCACTGTATTAACAAGCATGGGTTTAAAGCGACTTTAATATGATAATCTAAGAACATGGTAAGAGCTTTCAGTGCGAGACATAAGCTCGGTATCATGCATTATAAGGTGCTGCATGGCTCTAGTGTAGCTTTGGCATTATCTCGCTGTCAATAATGCAGTGAAGTTCTGAGGAGCCTTTGAATATCTGTAAGGACAAAGCAACTACAATTTTGTTTTCATCGCACTTTTGCACAACTCGTTTTCTTTTTTTTTTTTTTGAGCCCGCGGCTTGCATGGCCTCCCAGTATGCATGTTTTGCATAAAAGAAGGCGTTGCAGGCACCAGAGCTTACAGCCCAACTGTATCGCGGCGGCGGTATGTCAAATTCGTGCCAGAACAGCGCAGAACAACGGGTCAAGAAAGACAAGTGCTGGCTTTTTTTTTCTCTCATCTCCTTGTCCGGTTGTTCTGCGCGGTTCGGTCCCACATGCATAACCAACATGCGCAAGGTGCTGTCCTGGTTTGTCAAAGCTGAAGGAGAGTACTAAACCTTTAGTTATTTAGTAGCTACAGCCGTTCCTTCTAGAAACTGTAGTTGCCGTAAAGCTCGAGAGAGAAAGATCAGCGGCTGTCCATTAAAAAAGAAAAAAAAAAAAAAAAGAAAAAACTCGCGACGTTTTCACAAGTGCAGGCAAGTCGCACGATAGGCTCGAGGAGTGCTAAAGTTTTCTCGTATAGTTTTTACAACTCAGCACGTTGCGCACGGTTAACAAATTAACTCCTTTAAAGCTCGGGCAGGCACTCCTTTATCAGAGACAGAGAAGTTGCGCGGCTTACTGGCGCAGCGTCCAGTAATGCCGAGAAAGATGGCCCTCAGACTTGAGGCTGCCCTTTAGTTAGTCGGCGCGGATATAGTGCACTAGAATACTTCAGTCTCGCCTAAAACACTCGACTGTTCGGCTGCTGTACAGAGCTGTTTCCTTACCCAAAAGCTCACCACTATCGGTGCATCGAAAAGTTCCACTAAAGAAACAAAATTTCGGTGAAATACTTACTTTGGAATCGGCGGGTGAACAAAGTGTGCCAGCCGCACCAAGCCACAGCAAAAACAATGCTAGCAGTGCATTACAGCCGTAGGTATTTGTAACTGCGCAGAAAATGCAGAACACGGAAACGTGAAGCCATCTTTCATGACTAAACTTCAACTTGTCAGGTGGATTGGATTGGCTCATTTCAGATTTTTAAGAGGATAGGTTCGGTTTCGTTCTTTTTGAGCTTGCTGCTTGCTGCGTCTATTCAGCCACTGATTAAAATTTCACCGAAGCATCATGATAGAAAAATATTTAATGGTAATTTAACTTTTAATCAAAATTTTTTGATGGAAGAATTCAATGATGAAACATGCGGAAAATAAAAAAAAATGCTTAATGGAAACGCTTTCTATCGCATCGATTCGCTCTGGCATCATATAATGCAGACTTGACGGCATTACTGATTTATACGCAGTTCAGACGAGCACGACGACTACAAACTATATCATAGCTGTGTAAAAGCAAATCCAGTGGCGGACGTACGGCGCATGGTACGGCGGCTGTCCGCTGGGCGAACGGATTCGACCATCCGCTTTCGTACGTACGCCGGAATTCCGGCGGACGTCCGAAATCGGCCGCCGAGTTGCGGCCGAGTTCGGTTGTTCGTCGGACGTCAGAAGCCGTCTGGGAACTGTCACCTCGATCTGCCCGTGATGCGAGCGAGCTATTCCTAGCATTTACGCTGTCTTAGGTCCTGCATCGACCTCCGAAGATCTAGCGCCGGCACAACACACACACACCTCGCCGTGCAGAACATTCGGCAGTCCGAAGTATGTATGTGAAATGACATTATGCTCGTTCCTCACATGCAGACCGAGGAAACAGGATGTTTCTAGCTAAATTCTTCGTTTAAATTCTACCTCAGAGCCGTGGCAGAAGACATGCCGAATCTACTAGAGGCCTGCGCTGCTACTGCGGCGAGCTGCACATCGACTCGTCGAGGGGAAGACCTACTGCACCGCACCGCAAGAGTGCACAACCGGAAAGCCGGAAGCGCGAATGATCCGAATTCCCTGTGAACAGCAATGTTCTCTGGTATTTAGGGGAAGACTAGACTAAAGTGCTTAGCCTGCATCTTTTTCTTGTCGTTGAATTTTGCGTACATGTAGTTTAAACCCCCGCATGCTCGAGGTTAGCGTGACCCGACTGAACGGCCGCGCAGCTTTGAAACGATCGGGATCGATATGCATGCGTCGCCGGACTTAGGTACGGGGTAGAAAATGTGCGCTGCACATTTCGTTGCAGAAGCTGACTCTTGGAATTTTTCAGAGTGTGCCATGCAAGTGATCGTTGCTACAACCACGCATCCATGTTCCAACGGCTGGCCTACCCCGAGGCGCATAAATGTTCAACTGTGGACGTATCAATGATCGAAGAGAGGACAGATTTTCACAATATTGGGCGCGAAATCGATAGCTACCAGTGCTCAGTGTTAGAGAAATTCTGCCTTGATCATGCGCAATTTAGTGTTTCAGGTGTGGTCAGTTTGAACAGTTCGCCTGTCAAGTTAGCGGCGTCATCGATGGACCGGCGGAGCGATTTTTCACGCTACACCGCTGTCTTGCTAGAAAGCCTACCTAGGCGGCGTTTGACATTCAGCTGCTTTTTGTGGGCCCCGTAATTGAAAGCAACGCCTTCAGAAACACGTTAAATGTACAAAAATGTATTCTCTTCAACAGTTTCACTCCAGGCTGTCAAAGCAGGCGGACGTTGATAAAACATTTGAGCACTCCAGTCTTTAGAAATCTGTAGAATCGCTTTCAGTTTGTAAAATTATTGCAATAGGTCACTTTCTGATCGATGGGACATAGACCCTCATGACAGCGCTGTCACGTGAATAAGGACCACACCAGACCGAAAGCTTGTCTCATATAACATAGCTAACCTTACAGCATTGTGTTGATTTTTATGGTGCATAAGCGACTAATGCTGCCATGCACCAAGAACAAGGTTTAATGTATTTATTTTGTGTGTAATGACTAAAATGTTCTTTAGGATGTAGCTTGTTTAGGAACATTTTAGGAAACCAAAAATGCAGGAAATTTGCACGTCTCTCCTGGAATCATGCTGGGATGGAAAGGGATCTGTTGCAAAATTGTACAAAACGTTCTCGACTCTGGCGCACGTGTAAGATATGGTTTATTGTTAGTTCATCCCCACACTCCTTGCATATTGGTTTGTCCTCTTTCATAAGTATGAAGCTGTGTGTGAGGTGTGGGTATGTGTTTTGTGAAGATGACCTAATGGCCTCCATGTTGTGTTTTTGATTACTGCATGATTTCCATTCCTTAATGGCAGGTTTGACAAGTATAGTTTGTAGTTTATTTCAATGTTTCAAAAATCCTGCCATTTCACTCTCACTTTTCTTTGTACAAGCTTGTTGTTATCTTCATGCAGCATATTCACCCTCTGTAATTTAGCATTGCGTCAAGGTAACCTGGTTATTTCTTTTCATCACCTTTCAAGACAGCTGTCCCGATTTCATAAAGTGTAGGGTTTCTGATTTCAGGAACGCCTTGGAAGTCATAGAAATAAATGAGATCCACAATCATGAGCTATCTAGGGTATGCATATACATGTCCATCGCTCAGTGGAATGGTGTCAGTATGCTGTTAGAACAGGCTTTGTGGTAACAGCAACCATTGTCTGAGGTGGTCCTTTAATGGGCATTTAAATGCTATGTAACTACAGGTACTGATAGAACTCTTGATCATGTTATGTGATGATGCGATCCTTGCATGCATATAGGTATACATTTCAGAATCTGCAGTGCGCCACTTGACCATTTGCCACCAGTTTGTGTGAAAATGTATTTTTCATGCATGTTAACCAGTATTTAACAGATGACCCCTGTGCACAAGCCAAAAGTGCCACGAGCCAAATGTCACGAGGCCGCACGACATGGCAGGAGCTGTTAAGTCAAGCTTACAAAGTTATATTTGAAATATGTTCTGGGACGTTTCAGCTCCAATTAAGAAAGGTTGAGGCTTACAGAGGTCCATGCCAGGTTGTCTATCACCTAACAGGGCAGCCTACGACCGTATGCTAATGAGTATATCTGAGATAACAGAGACATGAATTAAGGAATTAGTAATTATGTTTGTAGCAAAGGGCATGTAAATTAACGGGAATCCACAGTGGGATCTGCAGACAAGAACCATTAACGCTGGCACACCATACCCCTACAGGTGGAGATTAGGAGTCTCCCTAATTTTTTTTTCTGCTCAAAGCTTGTCATTTCCCTTGTTCTTCCAGATGAGGAAGATGTGAAAATGATAGCATCGAAAATTCCCGAGACCATCGTTAACAAGGATGCTGATCCCAACAGCGTAAAAAGGAACTTCAGAAAAGATGGGTGACTAGTAATGCTGGCAACAGTTGAAGCTAAGTGGAAAGGCATGAAATTGAAATGCAACATATGTAGAGATATGTTGCGAGACGACCAGTCTGTGGTGTGCGACATCTGGCTCCGTTAGTTTCATCAAGTGATTGGCCAAAGCAGATGGGGCTTGTGGTTTTGTGATAAGTGCAGTGTAGTAGCATAGATGCAACCTTGCCCATTAATAATTGGAGTGGAGTAAGTGCATTGTTTTGTTTTTGTAAGATGTTCATGGTTTCCATGCAAACATGAGAAATTTTTTCCTAGAGAATGTTTGCTGAAATGTGAATATAATGTGCAATAAAACGTGTTTTCTTGCTATTTACTTTTCCTTGTATACATTAGTTCTGTGAAGAAAACCACCGGCTAGAAGGAAATGTAATGGCATGCATTTTGATACTTCGCCCCGTTGTGCTGGCTCAGTAGTTAAGAGTGCTTGGCTGCTGAACCGAAAGATGCAGATTTGGTTCCAGCCACAGCAGGGGCATTTCAATAGAGGCGAAACAATAGGCCGTCATGCACCGTGCGGTGTCAGTGCATGTAAAAGAACCCCAGGTGGTCGAAATTATACCGGAGCCCTCAACTATTGTGTTCCTCATAGCCATAGTTATTTTGGGATGCTAAACCAGATATATATCACATCATACTCTGAGTAAGACGCTATTCATGGTCAGTTAATCATACACTAAATGATCAATTTTTTTCTGCATGGTACAGCAGCTGTTGTGCAATTTTACTTGAGCCTTCATGAAGAATATCACACTGGCTCCACATGGCCTTCTGTTGACCCTTGATATGCGTCACAATCACACACCCGAGTATGTATTTGTCTAAGGGCACCTATGCATGCAAGGAGGGGACTGTTACTTTCCATTTGTCAGAAGTGAAATGCACGATCCACATCATTTCTGTAATTTAACTGCCTGCTATTTGAACTGTCCAGCATTGATGCAAGTTTCAAGGAACTGCAATTAGCAAATTAATCCAAGCAGGAAACCATGCCAAGAACTGCTTCGGTTTCATCCTTAACAACTGTTTGAGAACTAAAATTAGCCAAATGTTGCAAAACATAGATGAGAGGTTGCAAAATCTAAAAAACAATGCAGCCTACCTGTGGCATGTAGGGTTTCACATCCTAAAGTGACATATGTAGCTATGAAAAATACTGTAGTGGAGAGCTCCAGACTAATTTGACTGCCTGGGCTTTGTACTTTGCGTTGACATATTGCAGGAAACAGAAGCATTTGCATTTCACCTGCACCAAAGTGTGACTGCCATCACTGGCATTAAACATCACCACCTTGGGGCAAGTAGCCGAACGTGCCACTAAGATGTCGCAGCGTCTACGTACATGCTATACACGTCAACCTTTCTAGCATTAAAGCTGTCACATGCATGGCAGATATTCATGTTCAGCTTTGGACTGACAAGTTTAAAAGTGTACTATTTGTGTTTGTCTAGCATGAAAAACAAAGGAAACTAAAGAAAAACGAAAAAAAAGAACATATGTTGAAAAAGCACTAGTCATTAACACATAAAGCATATTCGTTCCTTTATTAATGATAAAGTGGCCTTCAACAATAGTACAAAGCCTGAACATTTAGGAAGGTGCTGTGCCAGGCAGCTATTTTACAGAAACCTGAACCATTTCACCTGTAATAATGCGCATCCCGGCGGTGTGGGCTAGGCACTTATTTTTCGGTCCACTCCAACATGCAAAAACTGCATCATGTGCATTCCCGTTTTCCGAGTTTTGAGCACTGTAGTGCAGGCTAACAAATTGTCGATGACTTATTTTCGTCTGATTGTTGCACAGTGCGTGTAAATAAATTACCACTGCACCTAATAAACACTGACATGCACGTTCAACATCGCCGATCATAAACGAACACACTGATGTCCGTCCGGACATCGGCGCACTTATCACAGCACTCTTCGTAGTCTCACACAGCACTCTAGTAGGACGTAATCCGTACATCACAGCATCTCACGGTAAGCACAAACCACACCTCCAACAAACACGAATGACGCGATGCTTGGGCTAGAGACACGCCGGCGGCACTCAGCTTTTTCAGCGCCGCTTGTATATGTACTACGTAGAACTTGCAGCACCAAACGTCAATGCGAGCAGAAAGCGATGCGTTACGTGACGCATCTCATCACAGATGGAAGTGACGAAACTTTGAAGAATCAAAACTACATAACTACATAACGACCGTCGTAGACGTTAATCCACATGATAACGAGGACCAAATGAGCAGGCGTGCGGGCCGCGGGCTGGCCGTCAACACCGCGATTACATGCGCTTGTGCTCTGGTCGTGCTTGCCACCCTGCCGCGGTCCAACTCACGTAAACCTATCATCATGCCATAACGTAGTATATCACCCATTCTAGGCACTATTCTTTGTAATTTCACATTTGACGCATGCAGTATGTAGTACATACTTCTTGCACCTCGCACGTACACCTCATACCAACTTCGATTTGGCTACATATGGCTACCATGTTGTTGCTACCAACGTTACTGGTTGCTACAACCACATCTGGGGATCTCGGATCCGTCCGGCTTTCCCGACGGATCCCAAGGCCCATGTCGGAGAAAAATGCGCTGGGTCCGTCGGAAGAACCCTACCGATCGGGTCCGTCCGCCGTACCTCTGAAAAATATTTCCCGGATCCGTCCGTCGTATCCCGAAGAAAAACGCACCGGGTCCGTCGGACGTACCTTTAAGACCATCGATCGGGTCCGTCCGACGTACCTTTAGCCACAGCCATTTTTCATAGCTACATATGTCACTTTAGGATGTGAAACCCTACATGCCACAGGTAGGCTGCATTGTTTTTTAGATTTTGTAACCTCTCATCTATGTTTTGCAACATTTGGCTAATTTTAATTCTCAAACAGTTGTTAAAGATGAAACCGAAGCAGTTCTTGGCATGGTTTCCTGCTTGGATTAATTTGCTAATTGCAGTTCTTTGAAACTTGCATCAATGCTGGACAGTTCAAATAGCAGGCAGTTGAATTACAGAAGTGATGTGGATCGTGCATTTCAGTTCTGACAAATGGAAAGTAACGGTCCCTTCCTTGCATGCATAGGTGCCTTTAGACAAATACATACTCGGGTGTGTGATTGTGACGCATATCAAGGGTCGACAGAAGGCCATGTGGAGCCAGTGTGATATTCTTCATGAAGGCTAAAGTAAAATTGTACAACAGCTGCTGTACCATGCAGAAAAAACTTGGTTATTTAGTGTGTGATTAACTGACCATAAATAGCATCTTACTCAGAGTATGATGCGATATATAATATCTGGTTTAGCATCCCAAAATAATTACGGCTATGAGGAACACAATAGTTCAGGGCTCCGGTATAATTTCGACCACCTGGGGTTCTTTTACACGCACTGACACCGCACGATGCATGGCGGCCTATTGTTTTGCCTGTATTGAAATGCCCCTGCTTTGGCTGGAATCAAATCTGCATCTATGGGTTCAGAAGCCAAGCATTCTAACTACTGAGCCAGCACAACGGGGCCAAGTATCAAAATGCATGCCATTACATTTCCTTCTAGCCTGTGGTTTCCTTCACAGAACTAACGTATACAAGGAAAAGTAAATAACAAGAAAACACTAGTTTTATTGCACATTATATTCACATTTCAGCAAACATTCTCTAGGAAGAAATTTCTCGTAATGTTTGCATGGAAACCATGAACATTTTACAAAAACAAAACAATGCACTTACTCCACTCCAATTATTAAAGGGCAAGGTTGCGTCTATATGCTACTACACTGCACTTATCACAAAACCACAAGCCCCATCTGCTTTGGCCAATCACTTGATGAAACTAACGGAGACAGATGTCGCACACCACAGACTGGTCGTCTCGCAGCATATCTCTGCATATGTTGCATTTCAATTTCATGCCATTCCACTTAGCTTCAACTGTTGCCAGCATTACTAGTCACCCATCTTTTCTGAAATTCCTTTTCACGCTGTTGCGATCAGCATCCTTGTTAACGATGGTCTCTGGCATTTTCGATGCTATCATTTTCACATCTTCCTCACCTGGAAGAACGAAGAAAATGACAAGCTTTGAGCAGACAAAAAATTAGGGAGACTCCTAATCTCCACTTGTAAGGGTATGGTGCGCCAGCATTAATGGCTCTTGTCTGCAGATCCCACTGTGGATTCCTGTTGATTTACATGCCCTTTTCTACAAACTTAATTACTAATCCCTTAATTCATGTTTCTGTTATCTCAGATATACTCATTAGCATACGGTCGTAGGCTCCCCTGTTATGTGATAGACAACCTGGCATAGACCTCTGTAAGCCTCACGTTAACCAAACTGTACTACCATGCCTCCATGGCCTAGGAGTAACCTCTTAATCGGAGCTGAGACGTCCCAGAACATATTTCAAATATAACTTTGTAAGCTTGACTTAACAGCTCCTGCCATGTCGTGTGGCCTCGTGACATTTGGCTTGTGGCACTTTTGGCTTGTGCACAGGGTTCATCTGTTAAATACTGGTTAACATGCATGAAAAATACATTTTCACACAAACTGGTGGCAAATGATCAAGTGGTGCACTGCAGATTCTGAAGTGTATACCTATATGCATGCAAGGATCGCATCATCACATAACATGATCAAGAGTTCTGTCAGTACCTGTAGTTACATAGCATTTCAATGCCCATTAAAGAACCACCTCAGACAATGGTTGTTGCTTCCACAAGACCTGTTCTAACAGCGTACTGACACCATTCCACTGAGCGATGGACATGTATATGCATACCCTAGATAGCTCATGATTGTGGATCTCATTTATTACTAAGACTTCCAAGGAGTTCCTGTCGTCAGAAACGCTACACTTTATGAAATCGGGACAGCTGTCTTGAAAGGTGATGAAAAGAAACAACCAGGTTACCTTGACACAGTGCTAAATTACAGATGGTGAATACCAAGAAGCTTGTACAAAGAAAAGTGAGAGTGAAATGACAGGATTTCTGAAACATTGAAATAAACTACAAACTATACTTGTCAAACCTGTTATCGAGGAATGGAAATCATGCAGTAATCAAAAACACAACATGGAGGACATTTTAGGTCATCTTCACCAAACACATACCCACACCTCACACACAGCTTCATACTTATGAAAGAGGACAAACCAATATGCAAGGAGTGTGGAGATGAACTAGCAATAAACCATATCTTACACGTGCGCCAGAGTCGGGAAAATAAGAGGAAAACATTTTGTACAATTTTGCAACAGATCCTTTTCCATCCCAGCATGATCCTAGGAGAGACGTGCAAATTTCCTGCATTTTTGGTTTCTTAAATTGTTCCTAAACAAGCTACATCCTAAAGAACATTTTAGTAATTACACACAAAATAAATACATTAAACTTTATTCTTGGTGCATGGCAGCATTAGTCGCTTATGCACCATAAAAATCAACAATGTTATATAAGACAAGCTTTCGGTCTGGTGTGATCCTTATTCACGTGACAGCGCTGTCATGAGGGTCTTTGTCCCAGCGATCGGAAAGTGACCTCTTTAATTTTGAAAACTGAAGGCGGTTCTACAGATCTCTAAAGACCGGAGTGCTCAACTGTTTTATCAACGTCCGCCTGCTTTGACAGCCTGGAGTGAAACTGTTAAAGAGAATACATTTTTGAACATTTAACGCGTTTCTGAAGGCGTTGCTTTCAATTACGGGACCCACAAAAAGCAGCTGAATGTCAAACGCCGCCGAGGTAGGCTTTCTAGCAAGACAGCGGTGTAGCGTGGAAAATCGCTCCGCTGGTCCATCGCTGGCGCCGCTGACTTGAAAGGCGAACTGTTCAAATATAGCTACTGACCACACCTGAAACACTGAATTGTACATGATCAAGGCAGAATTTCTCTAACACTGAGCACTGGTAGCTATCGATTTCGCGCCCAATATTGTGAAAAATCTGTCCTCTCTTCGATCATTGATACATCCACGGTTGAACATTTATGCGCCTCGGGGTAGGCCAGCCGTGGGAACATGGATGCGTTGTTGCAGCAACGATCAACTTGCGTGGCACACCCTACAAAATTCCAAGAGTCAGCTTCTGCAACGAAATGTGCAGAGCACATTTTCTACCGCGAACCTAAGTCCGGCGACGCATGCATATCTCCCGCTCGTTTCCAAGATACGCGGCCATGCAGTCAGGTCACGCTAACCTCGACCATGCGAGGGTTTAAACTACATGTACGCAAAATTCAACGACGCGAAAAAGATGCAGGCTAAGCACTTTAGTCTAGTCTTCCCATAAATACCAAAGAACATTGCTGTTCATAGGGAATTCGGATCATTCGCGCTTCCGGCTTTCCGGTTGTACACTCTTGTGGTGCGGTGCAGTAGGTCTTCGCCTTGACGAGTCGATGTGCAGCTCGACGCAGTAGCAGCGCAGACCTCTAGTAGATTCGGCATGTCTTCTGCCACGGCCCTGAGGTACAATTTAAACGAAGAATTTAGCTAGAAACATCATGTTTCCTCGGTCTGCATGTGAGGAACGAGCATAATGCCATTTAATTCACATACATACTTTGGACTGCCGAATGTTCTGCACGGCGGGGTGTGTGTGTTGTGCCGGCGCTAGATCTTCGGAGGTCGATGCAGGACCTAAGACAACGCAAATGCTAGGAATAGCTCGCTCGCATTACGGGCAGATCGAAGTGATATTTTAGTGCAAAGCGAAAGCTGCTCGTTAATGTGCGTATCTCGATGCCAGCTGGTAGAGCTGGTGCAGTACGTAGCATCGCCTGCAGCTATGTGCTTGACAGCGATGCTTGCCGTACACAATCCTGAGTGAAGACCGTGATCTATGTTAGAACGGATGTACTCTTTCGTAGCATCTCTTCGAGAGTCGCGGCTAGCTGATATCATAGAGGATAAGATTCATTCACGCGTAGCAAGCGGAATGTGGCCGCGTTCGACGTGCATATAGCCATGAGCCTGTATATAGACGTCCGCCGTATCTTTACGAGAATCGAATGGGTAGGTCGGACGTACCTTTAGACACTTTGTTTTATTTAAGCAACGGCCCATCTGACCTTTTCCTCTTTAGAGCCATCCTATTTCGACAGAATGCAGCAGATTGGCTTTATTATGTAGCGGTCGTTTATCGGTCCAGAATCAATAACAGGCACAGCCGGCGAAGGTGACGGGCAATACCTCGACTTGTCGTCTGTCGCGATGTCTTCCTTATTCGTCCCCATCATCCACCTCGCAAAACGTCTGCCGTGCCACGTAAACTCGTTCGTTATTAATGTTCATTCTTCCTACACCAGCACCATCACCATGTCTATCTCGATTGCTTAACCAGCCCCCTAACACCTAACCCCATCTGTCCTCCTTTGAGGACCTTCCCGTCCAAGTAAGTTGCCATTGTTCCACAGCCATAACATGCTCTCCGAGTTTTCATATTCGCGAAGGAACGCTCTTAGGATATAGGCATTCTACTATACTACTGCAACTGCTCCAACTGCTATAATGATAATGATGATGACGACTACGACGCTGTTACATATATGACGTGGTTTGCGCTTTTAGCTTCGGCATGCAGGGTACCCTGTCGAAATTAACTGCAGTTTTTCTATATTTTTCCTAAAAGGGGGAGCTAGAATAAAATCTAAATGTGAGAAGATGCTATATATTGTCATCAGAAAAGGCGCGAAATCCCGTTTCTTCAGGAAGTTGATTTAAAAGGCAATATCGAAAAAAAGAGTTCGAACGCTGCTTGGCGACATTGAAAAAACAAGAAAGAATAACAAAATAGAGGGTACACTTAAGCTCCGGCTCCGCCTTTTAGGATATGATGCGATAGCGTTATTCACTCGTGTGCACGTGCTCTTGATAGTCCTTGTTTGTATACATACTGCGTGCGACTCGCCTAATGACTAGTTCCTTATGTTGTGCCTCGTGTTGTCGCGTGATCTCTGACTTAATTGGGTAGTTTATGACTGTGGGCTAATATGGCTTTTTTTTTTCTTCACATAATTGCGTAGCCTAGGACTGTAGCCTAACACTGCTGGTATTCGATTCAGTAGCATACAGTCGTATAGGCAACCCAGTGATGGGAAAAAACACCCGCTATAGGTATATATAAAGCCCTTATTAACCGTATACGGAGGTACTTGCGCAACCTATATGAGTAGCGTGTCTTGCTCTTCGCCCAAGGGTCCTGAAAGGTTCAGTTGCCATCTTATCCACTCACCTCAAAGGAGAGGGACCGAGTTGGCTGCACCTGCCATGCCTTGCGGTCTCGTAAAGTCACACAACCCAGTGACCAATTCGGCCTTGTCACCTGCCAACTAGCGCCTGTCACAGCCGTGCCCGTGGTTTCTTGCTCACAACGCCGAAAACGCCGGATGTTCTGCCGAAAGGGGCGTTCAACCCTATCGCGTTAAAAAAAAATTACTGGCAGACATTCACTTAAGCTCTGCCTCTAAAGATATGATGTGACAACGTTAATGGCTTCTATTACCGGGGTCCGCTGCTGATCCTAGTTCATGGAAGCACAGGTTTCTTCTGGCCTAACCGCTGATGTTTTAACTTGTATCTCTGCTTTGTTATCTCGCACACACCCATTAGCATGCAGTCGTAAGATACCGCATTATACGAAAGACCACCTGACATAAAGACTTGCTTGGCCAAGCCTTGCCTGCCTGCGTTGCCTTAGGTCAACGTGTCGGGATCCAAAGGTCCTGGAAAGTTGCATTCCTATTTCATGCAGCAAATGCATCGCCAACAGGGGCTACAGTACGGCGTTGCATTTGACTGATGTCCTGCGACACTCAACTAGCGGCCGCTTCTTTGATGACCCAAGATAAAAATGATAAATGGGCGAGATGTGCATCACTAACTGTGCATACCACTTGGCGATCATCTGACATAGCGGTGGCTTATGGGACGGCTGAGAGCCCAAATTGTACCGGTGCAGAAATTGTATTTTGACCGGGGCCTATACCACGGGTCTGTACTCAACTGGCTGCCTGCGGCAGTCTACTAGGAGCCGTCTCATTGGTGTTGCTGATGTGATAAGGCATAGAAGAAGCAAGTGCGTCACAAGTATGACTTACAAGAGGGCGCTGCGCACGATTATAGGCCCGGCTATTTGATGATGAAGATATGGTATAAGA
This sequence comes from Amblyomma maculatum, assembly GCF_055883805.1. Classification (NCBI taxonomy): domain Eukaryota; kingdom Metazoa; phylum Arthropoda; class Arachnida; order Ixodida; family Ixodidae; genus Amblyomma; species Amblyomma maculatum. The sequence goes on along the minus strand of NC_139348.1, from coordinate 48,291,106 downwards.
CGCAACAAGTGCACACAATGTGATGCGTGCATAGGTCGGCGGACTCACTCGGGCTCACTCAGGCTCACACTCAGATCAGGATCTGAGTTATGAGTAAGTCCGGACTCACATTCAGATCATGATTTGAGTCGAGTCCGGACTCGCATTCAGATCATGATCTTAGTCGTGAGTCCGGACTCACACTCAAATTATGATCTGAGTTTGAGTGAATCCGGCCTCAGATTCAGATCAGTAGTACTTTCGTGCGGGCGCACGAGTTGGTTAGACAAATCTGAAGACCTCTTGAGGTAACAGCGCGGAAGATTAGAAGACGACACAACGAGCGCTGACGACACAGCGCTCGTGTCGTCTTCTAATCTTGTGCTCCCGTCCACGTTCCGCGCTGTTACCTCAAGATGCATAACCAACGTGCCAAGCTGCTATTGAAGACCTCTGCCGCTGCATAGCTACACACAAACACAACACACACACAAGAGAATGAGGCAAGACGTTCACAGATATGATGCGCTCACTACCAACTGGCTGTTATTTGTGATACGAAGAAGAAGAAAGCATCACAAAAACACGCAAGGGTACAAAAAGGAGAATAATACAGATGATTCAGAAAAAATGCGAAGAAATATTTTGAAGAAAATAAAACGAAAATAATGGTAAATTGCGTCTATCTTCTTGTCATATTGTTTGAACGAGGCAGTATCGCTTCCTTCCAGTTGAGCGCCAGTGCGTGGCAAAGCCGTGTGTACTAGAGATACCAAAAAATTCCCAGGTACAGAGCAATAGCCAGAGCCTCTAGTGGTGTTTATTTTGTTGTTATACTTTGGAGTACTTTCACGAACGCACACATGTCAATTTCGAAGATATAATAGAAAACGTGTACTTACTCTTGAACACATTTAACCCTGATTTTATTGTTCGACAAATCTCCAAGTTCCCATCCTCTGTCGTCATATCCGCTGCCAAAAACGGCCGCTGTGCATTGACACCGTCAGTGTCATGAACTCTTTTTTGAGAGCAAATTAAGGTAATAAATACCGCAATATACGCGGTAAGACCACCGCCAATAGAGTCAGTATAACTAAATTTACGCACAGAACAATCTGCTTAAACAGCATTTCTGGGCTCCTTTAAGCAGCTTTGTCACGTTGAATATGCACCCCAGTAGTGACTGAGGTTCGCAGCTGGGTTATCGCTTCTGCTTGACTAGGTCAACCCTGAGGGCGATACTGAAGTTTCGTGCTGTTGGCAGCGGAATGAACATGGCTAATGACACTGAATAAAAAGGATTATATGCCTATAAAAGACAGTTAATTCATTGTCCGTTGTAAACCACGCTTTGAAGCAGCAAACCTTTTCGAGGGAATATCAGTGGCTGAGACAAGTTTAACTGAAACTCTTCTGCGTCGAGGAATTATTTAAATAAGAGAGGATATGTGGATTCGGCCAGGTACGCGTGAAGCCCTGGGAGTGCCAAAGCGTTTTCCTCGCTCAGAGCTCTAGGCAGGTACCATAACCCTTATACTAGCCCTATTGCCTGGCCGAGAAGGTAAAGTCAGACTGCCATTAAAATGGACATAATAATTATTCATTTATTTGCATACAGTTTGCCGATGAGACAATCTTTGATATTAATAACTATGTAGAGCAGGTATTCGCCTTATGAGTCCCTGCTGGTTGCACTTGAAGCAGGCACGACTGCCTCCACCTCCCTCAGAGTGGCCTCCATTACCGCCACCATAACTGGAGCCTCCGCTGCCGCAGCTGGAGCTGCCTCCATCAAAGCTGGGAGTGGATGGTTCCTCATTTCAGCCAGTCTTACCCGTCCAAAGAAGCGGGTGCTGCGGCAGGGCTGCCCCATTGTTGTAGTCGCCCGAACCATTGTTGTTCCAGCCAGAATATATGGCACTTCAGCGGCTGGTGCCCCAACCTGAGTCTGCAGGTACACTTTCTTGGCCTGCGGGCAAGCAGAAGAGTATGCGGGCGTAGCACTCTTCCATTCATTGCTGGCCTCTTCACCAGGCTGCCTGGAAGATGCCGGTGCAACTGCCGCGTTCATTCCACGACCTCGGCCCACGTCGAAACCGCCAACAGTGAACCCAGTCACGTCTGCCATTTCAAGCCCCCTTCGGAAGGGGTCCTTCCCACAGTGAACCCAGTCACGTCTGCCATTTCAAGCCCCCTTCGAATGGGGTCCCTCTTACAGTGAACCCAATCACGTCTGCCATTTCAAGCCCCTTTCGGAAGGGGTCCTTCCTACAGTGAACCCAGTCACGTCTGCCATTTCAAGCCCCCTTCGGAAGGGGTCCCTCCCATAGTGAACACAGTCACGTCTGCCATTTCAAGCCCCTTTCGGAAGGGGTCCCTCCCACAGTGAACCCAGTCACGTCTGCCATTTCAAGCCCCCTTCGGAAGGGGTCCCTCCCACAGTAAACCCAGTCACGTCTGCCATTTCAAGCCCCCTTCGGAAGGGGTCCCTCCCACAGTGAACCCAGTCACGTCTGCCATTTCAAGCCCCTTTCGGAAGGGGTCCTTCCTACAGTGAACCTAGTCACGTCTGCCATTTCAAGCCCCCTTCGGAAGGGGTCCCTCCCATAGTGAACACAGTCACGTCTGCCATTTCAAGCCCCTTTCGGAAGGGGTCCCTCCCACAGTGAACCCAGTCACGTCTGCCATTTCAAGCCCCCTTCGGAAGGGGTCCCTCCCACAGTGAACCCACTCACGTCTGCCATTTCAAGCCCCTTTCGGAAGGGGTCCCTCCCACAGTGAACCCAGTCACGTCTGCCATTTCAAGCCCCTTTCGGAAGGGGTCCCTCCCACAGTGAACCCAGTCACGTCTGCCATTTCAAGCCCCCTTCGGAAGGGGTCCCTCCCACAGTGAACCCAGTCACGTCTGCCATTTCAAGCCCCCTTCGGATGGGGTCCCTCCCACAGTGAACCCAGTCACGTCTGCCATTCCAAGCCCCCTTCGGAAGAGGTCCCTCCCACAGTGAACCCAGTCACGTCTGCCATTTCAAGCCCCCTTCGGCAGGGGTCCCTCCCAGCTCTCTTGGAACCGTCCAGAAACGACGACGGAGTGGCACCAGCAGAGCGATATTTTCGGCAGCGCAGGTTCCGATCCCGAAGCGGTGTTCATGCGAATGCCCATATTTGCTATCAGCGGTGATGGGTACTGTGTCCGAATTGAGGATGACCAAGCAGCGTCCGCTCCGAAGGAAATGCCGGCGGTGTTGCAGATGCTTCATGAGCTTCAGTAATGTCGCCAGGTCTCCTGCAAGAAAAGAAATTCTTTCTGCGGTGGATTGGTTAGCGCCCGCACCTTTTTATATTACTAGATCACTTACCGGCTTGTAGCGGCGCACTGCAGGAGGGGAGCCTGGCGCTCCGGGGTGACCACGGATGGTTCAAGTGCACCGCTGCAGGAAGAGAAACAGCAGGTTTCGGTTGACCAGGAACGCTGCAGCGAAGAGACGATCCCGGCTCCTTCTCTAGGCTCCAATCAGAAAGGCTCCGCAACTGTGCTGGTAGGCATCCACAGCTGAGCACAGCGGTGCGCAAGTTAGGAGCCGGATGAGATGATGTCGCGATGCCTGAGAACGGAGGACAGAATAGCCCCAGACGGCCACTGACGTCCGACGGACAACCGAACTCGGCCGCAACTCGGCGGCCGATTTCGGACGTCCGCCGGAATTCCGGCTTACGTACGAAAGCGGATGGTCGAATCCGTTCGCCCAGCGGACAGCCGCCGTACGTCCGTCACTGGATTTGCTTTTACACAGCTATGATATAGTTTGTAGTCGTCGTGCTCGTCTGAACTGCGTATAAATCAGTAATACCCTCAAGTCTGCATTATATGATGCCAGAGCGAATCGATGCGATAGAAAACGTTTCCATTAAACAGTTTTTTTTTTATTTTCCGCATGTTTCATCGTTGAATTCTTCCATCAAAAATTTTTGATTAAAAGTTAAATGACTATTAAACATTTTTCTATCATGATGCTTCGGTGAAATTTTAATCAGTGGCTGAATAGACGCAGCAAGCAGCAAGCTCAAAAAGAACGAAACCGAACCTATCCTCAAAAAAATCTGAAATGAGCCAATCCAATCCACCTTACAAGTTGAAGTTTAGTCATGGAAGATGGCTTCATGATTTCGTGTTCTGCATTTTCTGCGCAGTTACAAATACCTACGGCTGTAATGCACTGCTAGCATTGTTTTTGCTGTGGCTTGGTGCGGCTGGCACACTTTGTTCACCCGCCGATTCCAAAGTAAGTATCTCACCGTACTTTTGGTTCTGTAGTGGAACTTTTCGATGCACTGATAGTGGTGAGCTTTTGGGTAAGGAAACAGCTCTGTACAGCAGCCGAACGGTCGAGTGTTTTAGGCTAGACTGACAGGATGGCTCCGCGCCGACTAACTAAAGTGCAGCCTCAAGTCTGAGGGCCATCTTTCTCGGCATTACTGGACGCTGTGCCAGTAAGCCGCGCAACTTCTCTGAAGGAGTGCCTGCCCGAGCTTTAAAGGAGTTAATTTGTTAACCATGCGCAACGTGCTGAGTTGTAAAAACTATACGAGAAAACTTTTGCACTCGAGCCTATCGTGCGACATGCCTACACTTGGGAAAACGTCGCGAGTTTTTTTTTTTTTTTTTTTTTTTTTTAAATATATATGGACAGCCGCTGATCTTTCTCTCTCGAGCTTTACGGCAACTACAGTTTCTAGAAGGAACGGCTGCAGCTACTAAATAACTAAAGGTTTAGTACTCTCCTTCAGCTTTGACAAACCAGGACAGCACCTTGCGCATGTTGGTTATGCATGTGGGACCGAACCGCGCAGAACAACCGGACAAGGAGATAAGAGAAAAAAAAAAGTCAGCACTTGTCTTTTTCTTGACCCGTTGTTCTGCGCTGTTCTGGCACGAATTTAACATACCGCCGCCGCGATACAGTTGGGCTGTGAGCTCGGGTGCCTGCAACGCCTTCTTTTATGCAAAACAGGCATACTGAAAGGCCATGCAAGCCGCGGGCTCAAAAAAAAAAAAAAAAAGAGCACGAGTTGAGCAAAAGTGAGCTGAAAACAAAATTGTTGTTGCTTTGTCCTTACAGATATTCAAAGGCTCTTCAGAACTTCACTGCATTATTGACAGCGAGATAATGCCAAAGCTACACTAGAGCCATGCAGCACCTTATAGTGCATGATACTGAGCTTATGTCTCGCACTGAAAGCTCTTACCATGTTCTTAGATTATCATATTAAAGTAGCTTTAAACCCATGCTTGTTAATACAGTGATAGCCATAAATTGAATCTAGGGCATCATGCTCACATACAAGGCTTCTGATAACCGCTGGTCACATGATGTACCTGGTCATCTTACAAGCATTTGTGCAATTGATGCTTTTAATGTGTTGTAAAAGCTTTTGTGTTCTATTTCTGTATGGGAATGCTTTCCTTATTGAAGGCTAACATTTGGCTTGCTACAGCAAAACCTCTACCTAGTCATCCTAAAAACAGCACCGCAGTTAGTGCTTTTAGTGTGTTGTAAAAGTATTTGTGTTCCGATTCTGTATGGCAATGCTTTTCTCGTTGAAGACTAGCATGAGGCTTCCAAAAATTTTTCAGATGCCATTTGCTGTAGCCGATTTCGTAGGCCAACAGGAAACAGCACTTTGAACATGGAAAACTGTCATCCACGGGGGAAAAACAGCAACATCCCTTTGCATTCTCATTTCTTTGGTATGGCTAAAAGTGAATATTGTATCATTATCTATATTATTAAAATATTGAATCATGATTGTCAGTGTTGAAGTTGTTTGAGCATGATGATTTTAAACACACAGGACATCCCTTCGACATTAAGGTTTTAGCTTGTTTACATGTAGGATGTAGAGCTGGTTTCAACAAACTTTATGCAGCAAATTCTTTTTACATTGTCCACCATGTTACTTTTTGTCATTGTCCATTGAAGTAAATAACCAGTATTTTACGTTTACACAGTCGTCCACTCTTAGCTTGAATGGGAATGTGTGGCATGCAGTTTGCAAAATAGCAATGCATCCGTCACAGCCATGCATCAAGGCTAAGTGGCTTGTGCGTAGAGGGACCAGCCGCTCCAGCTTCACGTCATCTGCCTCTTTGCTCCGGTGTGCAGACGTGCATTGAGGCAAAGTGGTTTATGTGTAGAGAAACCAGGAGCTTCTTTGTCACATCTGGCTGTTTATTACGGTGTGCAGATGCGCATCGAGGCAAAATGGCTGATGTGTAGAGGGACCAGGAGCTGCTGCTTAACGTCCTTCGCCTCTTTACTACAGTGCACAGCCGTGCATTGATGCTAAGTGGCTTGTGCATGGAGGGCCCAGGAGCTGCAGCTTCAAGTCTGCCTCTTCGCTCAGGTACGCAGGTGCGTATTGAGGCAAAATGGCTTATGCATAGAGTTACCAGGAGCTGCTGTGTGGTGTAGTCTGTATATTTGCTATGGTGCGTATCGAAGTACAATGGGGGGGCTCATGTGTAAAGGTACCATGAGCTGCTGCGTCATGTCGTCTGCCTCTTTACTATGGTGCGCAGGCATGCATCAAGGCAAAGTGGCTTATGCATAGAAGGACCAGGAGCTGTTGCTGCACATCTGCTATGATGTGCAGCTGCGTATTGTGGGTGGTGGTGGAAAACATTGCCATCAGATACAAATACAGGAGGTTACTCACTAGCTGACCCTGAGGGGGCCTGTCCTGACAAAAACAAGGGGTCCCTAGTTTGGGACCCCAGTGGTGGTAGAGGGACTAGAGGCTGGTACTTCACGCTGTCTGCCTCTTCGCTACGGTGTGCAGCTGCGATGGATGCAGTGGCATCTCAAAAAGTGCATGCCACGCACTCACATGTTCAGCCTGAGTGGACGACTGTGTACCTGCTATAGCTTTGTTATTCCTAGAATAAACCTAGGCCAAGTTGGATAAATTATAGCTCACCTCATATGTGGTCAGCAAAGAAAAGCCACTCCAGAAAATCTGATGCATTTACTGTCATAGGATTCTTATTCATATGCATGCTACTGACAAGTCAGATTCTTCACCCTCAGAAATGCCAGAAAAATAACCAAGGGTGCGTCTGCAATAGTCTAGCTTGCTCTTTCTCTGCAGACTTGAGTCAGATGTGTGTTCCATTGTTGTGGGTGGTACAGGTGTGAATCTTTGATTTTAAGCTTGCAACAAGTATGTTATTGTAGTTTAAAGGCAAAACGGTACTAATAATCGCAGCCCCCCGTGGCCTTTATCCCCTTTTAATAGTGTTGCTAGACACTGAATTATTAGTTTACTCTGCACTGTTTCTGTCTAGTTAATGTGCGGAGATGTACATATATTTATATGACTTGGAGTTGTCGACTTTGCACTTAGAAACATTGTAGCGTTATCTGATGTGTTGCTTTCATTTCTTTAATGATTTCTGTAAGGGATCGGTGGGTATGCTAGGCACCATTATTAGTCTGCTCTTTTTGGGTCACCTGTTCAATGCCCAGCTGCGGCCGTCTCCCACTTGCCCTCGGACAGGAGGCGGAGAGACGCGCAGAGAGGCAGCTACAGCAGCTACAGTGCTTAACGGAAACATAGGCAGAGAGGGAAAGAAGTCCCCTCTTCCGAGGACTTTGCTGTCGCACTCGAAGACGCGGGGACAGGCAGTTTGTTCTCGTTGCTGTGTCATGTAGGGGGCTCATTTTTATTTAAGGAGCTTTACGAACAGTATACAACTAAGGGGTCCTTAGTACGCTGACTGGACCCATCACCCAGAGGCAGCACAGCTTTGAAACGAGCACCTCTTTTGGAAGAACTGCTTATCGTTCAAAGAAAAAACACTGTCAGCTTGAAGTGTGTAAGGCCCTCTTCCTTGTTGGGGAGCCCATAAAAGTGACAATTATTCAGTGCAGGCGCGCTGAGTGGGGTCTCGTTGAGGATTCCAACCCTGGATGTCAACAGTGGTGGGAGATGGCGGCGTTAAAAAAGGGCAAGTGTGTAACAGTGACGGTATGATGCGGAGCGGGAGGATGTGAGTTGGCTCTTCTGATGTGGTCCGCAATGGTGCTGACTCGGACGCCAATAATTGCAATAATTGCCCTGTAAAAGGAGCCGCCAAGGATGCAAGCTTTGGGCAACAATGGTTGCGCACGTGAGACACCGTTTTGATGGGTTCTAATTTTTTTTTTCTTTTTTTTTTCCTAGGGGAGGGAGTTTGGCATGTGACCTAGTGAGCCAATCATTTCGAGGTCCATTCTCTAAATTCCATTTGTTGTGAAACGAATTTGTTGTCCCTTTTGCATTGCTTGTATTAGGGAGAGGGTGAAGAACTTATGAAAGTGGAAAGACATGCCAAAATGTTTGTTAGCCAGTCATGTGTGAGTTCGTTGTCATTGGGGATGAGAAATGTGGGCGGAGTCCCGAAGTTAATGAAACGGCCCCGCGGCCTGGAGAACTCGTTCTGAGCTAGATTTTGATCTCTTTCCTCTTCGGCATAGATCATGGTCATTGTTTCACCTGTTGTAAATACATACATTCATGTATAAAATTTTCAGTTCATCTTCCTCTCCGTGTGCAAGTTGTTGTGGCCAGATGCAGTAAATTCACTATTTTCATTTCTATATAACGTGCCTTTCTGAAGATGGTGAGCTCTTTTGTCCAATCCTGTAAAAAAGCAGCAAAGCGCTCCCGAATCTTCCACAAAACTGTGTGATATCTTTAATACTAACTGCGGCTTGGTGTCACTCAAAACATGTAGTTGAGGTAGATTTATTCCCCCCCCCCCTCTTTTTGTTCGTTCAAATGAGGACCAGCGGACACTAACTTTTGCTTTTGTAATGCCCTAGGCCCCGCCTTAAGGCAGTACTCTAATGTCAATACCATTTTTATAGCTATGGCTGTCCAACAGCACTAATGTCTTTTATACACTTCTTTTACTAATCTCTTACCCAAGTGGTGGCTTATACTGTGGGGGCGAAAGTCTCTGGACAGTATGTCTAGATTTTGGACTAGAATCGCGATGTAAACGAATTGTGACCTTATTTCTCTTGCACACATGAAAGAACTAACGTTCAACTTTCACATCGACAAGTATGGTCCGAGTTTCCTGGTCGATGTGAAAGTTATGTGCTTTGATTGCAGTTTGTGTAGTCCACACACTTGTCCCCGATATTACATAGGGGCAAATTAGGCGCCTTTACAGGGGCAGTTTCTTTGGCGCCCACTACCTTCCCCATAAAAAAGGTACAATGTTTCTTGTGAACGGCTGGCTGCATTTATAAATACCATTATTTTTTTTGTAATTTGTTGTGCGTAGTTGAGAAATCCATGACATACATGCACAGCTGGTTGCCAGAATTATGCAACCATATTTCAGTAACAAATAACTACTTTTAACTCTTGTAGAAGCATGAACACTGCGCAATCACTGCGGCGGGCTATGCTTCCACATTGGGCTTTAGCCACATGTCAAATGTCTATCTTTATTCTGCTGCAGCAGCTTGCATGTTATCAGATAAGTTACTTCGTCGCAGCTGCTCTAAGGAGACACTTTCTAGACGCTTGTAGCCTAGATGTTGATGTCGATATACCCCCGACACGCCCAGGGAATGTCTTCGGTAGAGGGTACATGGAAACCAGCGAAATGTGCAGTTTACAGAATAAAAAGGTAACAGTTTTAAATGATGTTATTATTGATCACTTCTTTTCAGAGCAGGAACAATGACTTTAGAAATCTGCCTGTTAAACCGCTCAAAATGCAGGTTTCTGCCGCCAATGCGTACCTGTGTAATACTGCAATGCTTTGGCTGTGCTTTATGTTCATATACAGCATCCTTTATGCTTAGTTTCTCTGCATGTGCACTCCATGTCTTGGGCATTGCTGAGGGCGCATAGCAGCAAGCATAACATGCCATGTTTGGTCAGAGTGGCATGTTCAAAGAGACGACATAAAAACATTAAAATACTGAATGCCAGGTTCTGGTCAAACTACGTTTGTATCTTGTTATTCTGCATGGGTTTTGCTGCAGTTATATGACCTTTCTATATAGTATGTGACAGTTCTGAATGGAGATGCATGCGTACAGTGCCATCTGGAAAAAGCAATTGAGAGAAACTAGCAGTTGCCCTTGGAGATGTGTAATCAAAGTTCAGCACAGATAACTTGAATTTCATTTTCCCTTCTATTGCAGGAGGAGCCCAGCCTGCTCTTTCATCTTAGGCCTGAAAGACCAGCAACAGCTGATCGAGCAAATGCACAGGATAGTAACTGCTCCTGGAATCCCGGCCTGCGGAGGCCGCCCACAGAGAACTCGCTCATCTCCTCGCTAATTCCGAAATATTAGGTTTCAATAAATACCTTTTCCTCCACCACCTCCCCAAGGGAAGAGCTGTCACGGCCTAGGATAATTAAAATTATTCAAGTAGATTCTTAATACTCCAGTTGGCCTGCATTTACCATGCCATTCCTTAACCTCGATATTTTTTTAGTGTAGACTATTTATGCATGCAGTTTTTGCAATAAAGCCAAAAAAAAATGCTTTTTTTACAACCTCACATGCTGGTATGCCTATGCACTTAGCATGTTTTCAGGAATGGTGCATTTGTGTAAAGCTCAGCTAGCATATGTGCCTCTTTGATAGAAGTTTTAATTGCACACTACTGTTCAGTGCTTTGTGTGTGAAAGTAAAGCAGACAACAGGAAACTTGAACCTGTTGCATATTCTATTGTCTGCTTTACTCTCACGGCAAAGGCATTGAGCACTAGTATGTGACTGAAATTTCCATGGCACATGCTTGCTGAGCTTTACACGAATGTTATTGGCAAGTTTTTACACCAATAGCGGGCCCTGCAAGCATGTTCCGGGAAACGTCCGAATGTCCGCCTCCGGCTGCCCGTCGGACGTCCGTGGGACGCGATCCGGATCCACGAACGATAGTCCGACGGACGTCCGCTGTACGTATATCGAACATAACCGGACTTCCGACGGATGTCCGAAGGTCCGAAAACGGACGTCCGTCGGTCGACCGTCGGACGTCTATGGCCGTCTGGGGCATGACGTGGATCGCTGTCTAGCCACGTCTAGCGCAGAACGTATTCCAGAGTACGCGCATCGCGTGAAGCGCGAGAGTAAAACTGGCCACAGACCTATTCGTTGTTCTCTTCTTCCCGGTTAGTGATAGTGTGTCCAGAAGCTGACCCTGCGCTCGGTATGCACGTCAATTTCATTCCTGGTGCTTTTTGTTTTTTTTTTTAGAGCCTTTTGCTCCTCCGGTGACTGACTTGTATTTACAGTGTAGGAGGCATTGCCAAAAAATACATAACTAAATACATTACTCGTTGCGCTAAAAAAAAAAAGGAAAAAGAAAATGTGTTACTGCCCTAAATCTGCTACCTAGAAAAAAAAGAAAAAAAAGCTAGCGTGTTACCTTTGCAGCTACCAAAAAATTACAGACTAATCCATGGCTATAAATTTTAATCAGCGCGTCTTCGCTGGACGAACTGATGATAACAATTTTATAAAGCTAATATTTCACATAAGACTTCCAGCGCAAACTACAATTTTACTCGAAATTTTGATTTAACGAGAATATTTCGCACAAATATGCAGGAGCTTAGAAACATCATACATATGTGCCGTAAATTAAGTTGCCTGTAGAGGTACTACATGTGGTGCCTCTAGCTAACTCCACGGCACATGGTGAAGCCATTTTCTTAATGTGAAATTAAACATAAAATCACACTTTATCATTAATACTAACTTCACAAAGAACAACATCACTTTTGATGTTTGCTCCAGCTATGTTGTGTACGGGTTTCCTGGGCCTTTGTCAAGCTGTTTGTAGAGCTTTTTGCCCAGCGACCATCCACTTGTCGGAAAATAAAATTTGATTTGATTCAATTTATAATTCTTACTGATTCGAATAACACTATATATTCCTGCATCCGTATGTACACCCAGATGTTTCTTTCAGCATTCTCATCTGTATTTACTTTTGGAGACATCACTTCAGCTCCCAGCCTATAGATGCATTCCTTGAGGTTACTATATACCCGAAATGCGCGCGAGCGGAAGGGCGACAGAGCTTTTCACCCTTTTCGCATCGGCGTACTTGCAAGAGCGCTCTGGTGCCGAATTTCTGCTGCTTTTTGACTTCGCATTTTTATTGTATGTTGCTGCGCGAGTTGGTTATTCAAGAACGCTAGCAGACTACGGACCAGGATGAGGAGGACACACACATGCGCTCGCTAACAACTTTATTTTGGAAGACAGCCGATCCGCGCCTTATATACAGAAAAACACGAAAAGCGCGCGTGAGCACGGTTATCAGAGCTCAAACCGCAGCAAGCATCCAAGGAACGGCCGGCATCTGATATTGAACGCAATTAACGCTGTGACACGGAGTGTTAGGGCTTTGGTTAGGGGCGGGTCAGATGCAAAAAAAAAAAAAAACAACTGGGGTGCACATGAAGCCCAGATAAAACGATATTGAAGAGAGCCAACAAACAACGTGGCTAAAAGCGAAAATGAACGCACGAGGGCAATAACAAAAACAACAAATTAGCGCGGGCATAAGCTCGATCCGTCTATAAAGGCAAGGCTGTAAAAGTCAACGAAGGTAAATGCGCTAAAATAGGAAAAAGTATGGAAAACATGAACAACTAAAAGACTCTGAATGAAAACACTGAAATCTTATTAGCAGACAAAACCGAAAAAGGCAAGTAAGAAACACTGACAAAAAAGGTCATATGCCTAGCAAACTGAAAAACAGAACGGGATAAAGAAACAAACCACAGACGCGCGAAACTTAATGGTTAATAAAACGGTGGGGCAAAGACAGAATAACTCGACTAAAAACTATGACAGGCGAATGCGGAACAAACCAACACAGGCAAAGACTAAATAGAATGCACAAAACAGATCTAGGCGGAAAGGAACAAAAATTCATTTTCTAACAACACAAGTGAAGGTGTGCTGACGCACTCATGCTTTTGCTTGTTGATAGCGGCGGATTCTATGATTTCACGGGGAAGTGTTGATTGTTGTTCTTAGCCAAAATTTGTTTCCTTGAACATCGGGGAGAGGTGCCGGCAGGGACTGCAGTCTCGACAGTCAGTAGTCAAATAGCCAGACTTTTTTCCTTCGGCATAATTTTGATGCTCTAATATACTTTTATTTAGGCTGTGGCTAAATGTACGTCGGACGGACTCGATCAATGGTCTTAAAGGTACGTCCGACGGACCCGGTGCGTTTTTCTTCGGGATACATCGGACGGATCCGGGAAATATTTTTCAGAGGTACGGCGGACGGACCCGATCGGTGGGGTTCGTCCCACGGACCCAACGCATTTTTCTCTGATATGGGCCTTGGGATCCGTCGGTCCGTCGGGAAAGCCGGATGGATCCGAGATCCCCAGATGTGGTTGAGATGTGGTTGTAGCAACAACTTGGTAGCCGTATGTAGCCAAGTCGAAGTTTGTATGAGGTGTGCGAGGCAAGGTATATCTACCTTGTCCGAGGTGCAAGAAGTATGTAGGGGTGTGAAACTCCCTGTACCTCCCAGCGGCCACGAATTACAGACGCTAGCGCCAAACTCCCCATTATAGGATTATAGCGGGAGGGGGCGCGTAAAAAATGGACTTGACGGGGGAGGCCGTATAGCGGACTGGTCCAAAAAGCGGTGCACTGAAGGGGATGTCGGTAGGTTGCTTCAAGCAGCGCGGGTCGCGCGCTCGCGTGCGCCCGCGTCCGGGAAAACGCTCTGCCCGTGGATTTTCTACCGCATCATCGTTCTGCCGCGGCGCGACCGGCTCGCGGCAGGAACAGTGTGATGGAAAGAAAAACCACAAGCATAGCGCTCTCGAGCAAGCGTACCCGACCGCAGCAAGACATAGCACATAGAACAGCAGATATTGTTTCTCTTTTTTATTAACTGCACGTGAAACAGAAAATGAAAAGATGCGACAAGGTATTCCTCACACACACGCACTTTACGTAGCTAACAGTTTACAGTAGTGTTATGTGTTATGCGCTAACATTGTAATCTTGCATGCTTGCTTTATCGATATAAAATGACACCACTTTTTCTAAACTTAGCAACCATATACGCTTGGCCAGCCAATTCTTTACAACACCGCACGACTGTCTACTACCTGGGGCCGGTGTGTGGAAAGACGCATGAGATGACAAGGCAAGTGAGAGCAAGGGAATGCCCACAATTCCTGCTGCTGCAGTGAGCATCATCTGCTAGGCTGTTCTGATTTTTGCGACAGAATCGGCTGGTATATATCGGAGGACCAACAAGTTGCCACTACGTTTTTATCCACTGCATATAATGTGCATATCTGCAATGAATAACATATATTTCAGTAAAAAAATTATTATGAACAATAACTACTGGTACCCATTACTCTCCAACAAATAACTGTCGAGGACATTAATTAAAGGTACAATTATTTTCCAGAGAACCCTCCTCGAGACAGTACCCGAAAATGAAAAGGGGGCAAGTGTAGTACTTGAAAGGTTACAAATCTCCATTACCTAAAGCCACAAGCACATAGCAGATAGAACAAATGCTGTCAGAACTAGGACACAAAACTTCATCCGAGGGGTTGCTTCCAACGGAGCAGGACAGCCCAGCAGACGACACGTAGCTCAAGCAGCATGATTCCGTTCCCACACTTGTTCCCTCTGCCAATTTTCATTTGCTTCAGCTCAGCACTGCTGCATTGGGCAGTCGATGGTCGAGGGTGCACGAATACAGCCCATGCGAGACATAGATGACAGACGCACATTCAACCACAGCACGACAGTTGAGGGTTGAGGCAGCAGCGGCCGTTTACGTGCCCTTCCACTTCCACACCTGTGCAAAGCAGGATGACCACTGCTGGACAAGCTCTAGCGTCAGCAACGGTGCACAGCACAGCAAATAAGTGTTCAGTGGGGACAGAATAGAAATGAATTTGAATCCCCCCTTCCTCCAGCGTAAATTATGTAAAGCTACCGTCCACGCACCAACCCGTCAGTAACAACTCCTTGAGTGAATTCATGCAGCTAATGCTGGTTAATGCGACACAGTAACCGAAATTAGCAGCAAAGCTAGCAGGAGGATGGTTGCGCAGAATTTCACGCGCGCCCTGAAAGGAATTTAAATGCTCGCTTGCTCACCTCATCAGTTAAAATTTCAAAACGATGCATTCAGGTGCCGTTCGAGCAGTACATGCATACCGCCACTTGCCGAGACGGAACGCTGACGCTATGGCTGATGCAGCACCATCCGAGAAGCGTTGCACGAAACAAGCTTTACCAAAGGTCTTCGCTTTACTGCAACCATGACTACAAGCAACACAACGACGTGCAACGGTGCGACAAACCCTTTCTGGCCAGCGGTCGTGCTGTGTCTACTTTCTTGTCCCGCTATTTTCTGCTACCGTGGTCTTTCTGTCCACTGTCATTTCTGTCCGCACGAGGCAGCGGAGGTGTTGTTGTTGTTGACCAAATAACTTATGGCACATACCCACAGAGGGGGATCGGCCAGCAATTGGGTAGCAAAGAAAATCTTTGAAGTATACTTGCGTAAAAAAAACAACAACAAAAGAGCGGAGGTGGCTCAGCTGTACAGCCAGTAGCGGGCCCGTGCATTTTCTTTTCCTTCTTTATACAGTCGCAGCAACAACGTATGACACATTACATACTACGTTCATGGGTGCCGCTTGCAAATTGCTGATGAAGACATGACACGTAACGATGATGATGATAGTATTATTACAACGATTTTTTCTTATTTTATGCACGTGGGTGGATAGAGTCTGCTGGCCTTATCCTTTGTACCGGACGCCTTTTCCCTTCTTAAGAATCAGTCCGCGGTTTCACAATTTCTCCTTTACCAACCACTCCTTCGTTACATGTTCGTTACACTAACTTGTTTCTCGTCTATTTATGAACTTTTCTGGATGATGATGATGAGCCTGCTGTCGTCTGCTTCTAAACTGCGCAGACTCTCCAATGCGCTATAATGCGCGTTGCAACGCAGCGCAGGCGGATGGCTCAAGATCGGATTATTTTCGTAATAAAGATTGCGGGTACTCCGATCAGCGACGGTTCAAATCTCATTTGTCCTTACTCTTTTCTTTTTGTGTGCACTTGTGACGGCGCACAAGGACGTCTCGGACAATCCACTATATATAGTTATTCACTGGTTCAACTTGCAGATACCACTAGTTCAACTATACCACTAGTTTTACAGAGATGAAACCGACAATGCATGTATCTTAATTGCACAGCGCTGGTTGTGCGGTCGCTGCTGTAATTTTTTTTCGTAAATTCCTGGCTTAGTCATTAAAATATTATGTAAACATGATTTCAGTTCGAAGAAATCGCCAAGTCCAGCTGTTACACGAATGATGTAAAAACGATATTTTGCGTACAACAGAAACAGTACGTTTGGACACGTAACGGGATATTTCCATTATCCTGTCTCACGGCAGAACTATGCATTGCTAATTCAATGAGCAAAACAACCATAAAATTTATATAATTATAGTGCTTCGAGAAAGCTCACGTAATATTTAAAAGGTACGTGCGCCAAACATTTCTAAACAAATCACACGGATTGCCCCAACATCCCGTACTAAGATCTTGCCTATTCTCTTTTCAATAAAATATTCCGTAAATGTTGTAGGTACACAATATACCGACGTGCTGTAGATATGAATCTCCCAGCTCAGCCGCGGAATCCTCGAAGCTCAAATTCCACACGAAAATGGCATTTTTGTTAAACCATCTTGATTCAATCAGAAACGGCGGCGATACCGTGCTAGCGCTGGGGCAGCGGCTCGCCTTGCATCGCCGCTGCCGCATACGGTGGGAACATATCCGACTTAATTCTTCTGATCGAATCAGAGTAGCCCAAAAAAATCAATGCTGATGACAAAAATGTCATTTCTGTGCGAAATTTGAGATGCGAGGATTGCGCGGTTTAGCTGGGAGACGCACTCACAGCGCGCCTGTAATTGTGCAACGCGCTATATGCCGGTGATTCAGCTGAGGTGTTTTCTGGCATGCAGAGTTACCATGTAAAAATAGCGATATATTCAATAAATGACTAATGCGAAAACATTACGTCAAATTTCTCGAACACGACCTGTAAGTATACAGCACCATATGATATATAGTTTTGTATAAAGTTATCATCATCATCATCATCAAAACGTTTTATTTCCACCGAAATGAAACTCCTTTTCGGACCCCCCGGCACGCAGGCCTAAGGGAGCCCTACTCGAGCCTCGCAAACTAACGTCTGGTGAAGATGCATTTTTGCTTCACGGCCTCAGCCGTCAGGCGGATGGCTTGTTGCTGTTGAGCGCGGTTCTGGCTCCGCAGCAAGGTCTCCCAGGCTTCTCTATCTATATTTTGCTCGGCGCCCGGGCTGCCAGCACATTCCCAAATTATGGGGTCTAGAGTGCCCCTCTCCCCGCATGTTATGCAATACTGGTCTTTCTCCTCTTTAGAAATTGTCACTATACCCAGAAGGGGCTTATATGATTTCCCCCTTGCAATCTTCTCCACGCAATTGCCTCCTCGTTTCCGAGGGAACGGTCGAGTGGCGGATAGACCCTCCTGCTCAGCTTATAATGTTCCGTGATATCGTTGTATGTAATCAAGCTATCTTTCATGTCTATGCGAGAGGGCTGCTCTATGGCTGCCTGGTGATAGAGAGCTCAGGTAAGCTCGATCGTGTGCAGCCTTTTCCTGCAATAGACTCGTGCGCTGGAATCCATATTATTTCTACGTTCTATCGGCCTCGCCTCGAGGACGCGTGTGGCCTCTTCCGAGATTCTTCCTTTCCCAAAGTTCCTCACTGCATTTTTGCTGTCACATAAAATTGTCCTGGCCTTGGTACCGACGCAAGCGAGCGCTATCGCCAGCTCTTCGGCCACGCTAGCATCTCTCGTGCGGCTCGAAGCCGCTACCATTAATGCTCCTGCCCCGTCGATAACCGCGGATACAGCCGCCCCGTGCTGTCCGCACGCCGCGTCTGCCTGTAGCTTCTTCATCTTTCTCTCGCAGGCCATATGTTCTCGCCTTTCTTGTTGCACTCGGGGTGCATATGTTTCGCGGCATAGGTGGGACGCGTATCTTGGCCCTGATTCCTGGCGGGATCTTTACCATCTTGTGCGTGCTACTTTCTGGCCAGATTCCTACCGATTCGAGTATTGTTCTGTCTGTTTCAGACTGGAGCCGTTCCAATTGAGATATTCTCACCCCCTCTGCCAGCTCCCCCCATCTGTTGTGAACTCCCATTTTCTCAAGCCGCTCCGTCGACATGGATATCGGGAGTCCCAGAGCTCGCTTGACGCATTTCCTCATTATTCATGTCTATCTTCTCTATTTCTGTCTAGTTCATGTTTAGGTACGGCGTCGCGTAGCAGATCCGACTTAATTATTATACGTACGCCTGTGACATTTTCAGGAGATTCCTTTCTTTTAGACCCCTTGCTACCCTCCTGAATATGCACCTACTACTTGGTCTGCATATGTGGCTAATTTCTTTATGGTGTTGGTGTTGCCCTTCTTGTTGATTATAAGATCATGCAGGATCCTCATTTCCTCGACCCTGGGCACTTCCAGGCCTTCCACCACCACTTTAATTTCTACTTCTCTCTTGTTCCTGCCGTCGCTATTATATACAAAAAGCTCTGACTTTCGCGGTGAACACGCCAGGCCACTTTCGGCCGCATACTTCACCAGTACGTACGTCTGTTGCCCTTTGCAAACTCCACTCCCGCGTCGCTTCCGCTATTCATCCAAATGTTTATGTCGTCGGCATACATGCTGAATTTTATATCAGGGATCTTGTTTAGCATAGCCGGGAGACCTCTCATCGCTATGTTAAATAGAAAAGTGGACAGTATGGCTTCTTGCGGGGTACCTTTGCTGCCCAGCCTTATGCTGGGGGACCCGTCCTGGAACTTGATCACCGCCTTCCTATTTCGGAGGAAGTCCTTTATATACTCGTATGTTCTCTAGCCCACGTTTACTTCCTCCAGACCTCTGAGCACCGCCTCGTGTCGGACGTTATCGAAGACCTTCGTGAGGTCAAACCTAAGATCACCTTGGCATGAAATCCTTTCTTGTCTATAATGTCATGTTTTAATCTGAGCATTATATCCCGCGTGCTGAGCTTAGATCTAAATCCAACCATCTCGTGCGGCAACATATGTTTCCATCTTCCATGTACCTTGATCGTTAACCTCAGATCTGCACTACGTGCTCCATGAGTTTCCCCCCGCACGATATGTCAGTGAGATCGGCCTTAGGTTTTCCAATTCTGGTTCCTTCCCCGGCTTGGGGATGAGAACCGTACCTCTGCCTGTTTCCATTCCTCCGGCAATTTACCTTCCTTCCATATACTTTGTTCATGTATCGTGCAATCGCCTCTATCGAGCCGTCGTCTAGGTTCCTAAGCAGGACATTAGACAAATTTTATCCGGGCCAGGGGCCGAGCGAGTTCTTAGCCCCGCAATAGCTTCTCTGATCTCCGCTATCGTAATGTTCGCGTCCAGCTCTTCATTTTCCGCTCCTCCATATTCTGCCTGTCGCACTGCCGTCGCGTCCCCTATGTAAATGTCCCTGAGCTTGTCAATCAGCTGTTCGTCCGTCCCCTGAAATGCGTGCCTCACTTTCACCTGGCTGACGCTCGCTACCTGTTTGTACTGACCGCGCACAGTTGCAGACGACCATGCACCACTGGCGCTGTCGCCAGCAGACGCTCCGGAGCTGGAGGCGGCCGCGGTGGGTATCGCCAGCTACGCTGTCGTCTGCTGCAATGCGCGAATCTCGTCTGGTCTATATTGTCGTATGGCGTTTGTCAACTGCGTTTTAAATGTAATTCTGTCTAGGAAGTATCACTGTAGTGAGAGTATTATCAAGCTTATTTACCCTATGCGGCAGCATATAAGACTGTAAGCAAAACTGCGCGATTCGCTACACCTTGCAGCTTGCATTTTGGCGGCGTCTGGAAACACAGATTATTCGGGAAGTTTTTAAAGTAGACTGCCTCCATAATGACACACCATACTATATCACACACTTCTTCAAAGCGCGAGTCAACGGCCACCACTTCTGATGCTCTGCGAAATGAGAAAAATGTTCCGGTAAGTTGTGTTTACATGTATTTCTACGGGTCGCCTTCCCAACCCGCACCCCCACATAATTCGCGGTATTTTAAAAATACTTCGCCTCGGTAATGAGATTTCATATTTTGATGATCTGTTGTAGGATGTTCATAGTTGCTTCGTACCGAATAACGACATCACAGGTGCCCCGTGAAATGAGAAAACTGCTTTGGAATATTTCGATTCCATGTATTCCTATGGACGCTAACCCTATTTTTCACCCCCAGTCGGCTGCGGCGCCGCGAGCGCCCCCTTTGTTTGTAAACACGGTGTTGGTCTATATGGCCATTTGCGCTGTCGTCTGCTGCAATGCGCGAATCTGGTTTGATCCATATTGTCGTATGATATTTGACAACTGTTTTTTTCAAACGTAATTCTGTCTAGAACGTATCATTGTAGCGACAGTATTATCAAGCTTATTAACCCTATGAGGCAGCATATCAGACTGTAAGCAAAACTGCGCGATTCGCTACACCCAGCTTGCCTTTTGGCAGTGTCTGGATGTTATACGGGAGGTTTATAAGTAGACTACCTTCGTAATGACGTACCATACTTTATCATCAAAGCGCTGGACAACATTTAACGACCAGCCACCACTTCTGATGATCTGCGAAATGAGAAAAATGTTCCGGTAAGTTTTGTTTACCTGTATTTCTACGGGTCGCCCTCCAAACTTGCACCTGCACATGTTTCGCAGTATTTTAAAAATACTTTGCCTTGGTAATGAGATTTCATATTTTAATGATCTGTTATAGAATGTTCATAGTTGCTTTGTACCGAATAACGGCATCACAGGGGCCCCGTGAAATGAGAAAACTGCTTTGGAATATTTCGATTCCATGTATTCCTAAGGGCGCTAACCCTACTTTTCACCCCCAGTCAGATGGGTGGATGGGTGGATAAGGCTGAATGCTTTCAATCGGGCGGCGGCGCCACAGACCGCCCAGCCGTGAGTATAGTAATATAGTTTGGACCTATTATTGCCTTGCTTTTAGACACCAATCAGCTAACCTTCGTTTTGTTATTTCTACCCTTTTAAAGTCTATTTTTCCTTCCTTATCCTTAAACCCCAATGCTTTGGATAAATCTGCCCCATTGCCTTGAACTATAGGACGGAGCCCTTTACAGGAAATTACTAAATGTTCAGTCATTTCCTCATCCTCCACACACCCTGCACAGCGCATTCACGTAAACGCGCAAGCCCGCCATCGTCGAGCACCTCGATGACCGAACGCGCCGCAGCCATGCAGCAGCGAGATCCACGAACCGAATGCCGGAATCGCGCGCAATGAGCTGCCCCTAGAATTATCGTAAATGTTTTCTTTGGCTATCTCCTGCTTGAAAGTTCGTATACATTTCCAATGCTGAGGTCTCCATTCCTGTTTTCCACAGACCGCTCTCTGTTTCTTTAACCTTTTTCTTAATTGATAATTCCTGGCTGGTCCCCCTACTGCTGTCCAAATATTTGCTTGCCAATTTTCTTGTCTGCCTTCTCCATCTTGTGCCAATTCCTCATGTAGAGGTAGCTGAAGACTTTCCTAGCCCACCGCTTTTCTCCCATTTTTCTCAATCGTTGCTCAAACGCTATCTTACTGCCAGATTCCCTGCTCTCAAAGGAATTGACCATCCCAGGTCACTCTGCACACACTGGTTTGGCGTATATTCCCGTGAGCTCCCAAAGCAAGCCTACCCACCCCACGCTGCTTATAATTTCCAACCGTGCTCGGACCTCTGATCTCATACACAGGACTGCATTGGCAAAAGTTAGACTGGGAACCATCACCCCTTTCCAAATCCCTCGCACCACTTCATACCTATTGATTTCCAAAGTGTCCTGTTTTTCATGACGGCTGCGTTTCTGCTTCCCTTAGCTGCCAAATATTTTTCATGCTTCATTAGATACCCGAGCATCCTTCGCCGACCACTTGCGTGTGGCCGACGTTCGGAAAATGGTCTACAGCCGACTTAGTCGGCTAGTGAACCACGGCAAGTGGTCTGCCCGGAGTGTGGCCGCCAGGTCGGCAAGTAGTTCGCAGCGGGCTTCGGCCCGACTTCGCTGGCGGGCTAAATGCCGGGCACGGCGCCAGGTTAATGGCAAGAGTGCGGCAATGCGTCGGCTCGACTGTTGAGGTGGTACATTGGAAAAAGTTATGAAATTGTCTTACTATCAAATACATAAAAAAAAGAGGAAAATGATTATTGACCAGGTTATGATTCGCATAAGTTATTTTCAAAACAGTCTGGTAAAACTAAGGCCCGCGAGAAAACGGGCCAGCGTCCTTGTCATTTGGTTTTGTTTCTTTACGTGTGCACCATTCATCCTCTTTTATGAACTGCTGGGGTGGTACAAGCGGCTCTTTTCATTTTTTTTCCAAGAGTCGGAGGGGCGCATTTTCGCAGCGATCGATCTGATTCTACAATTTGGACCGGAAACTACCCCCCTCTCCTCCCCTGCTTCTTGTCAACAGTTCTTGGAAAACTAGGCAGCTTGTGCTCGTGGGTGCGTGCTTTCAAGTTCAATAGACGAGCGCGCGAGGACGCTGTACGTGCGAACGAAATGTTAATGTAAGCGCGTTTTCCAGAGTTGCGCGTTATTAGTGAAAATTACGAGACAGTCAACTTTGTTACCTTCAATAACTAGGCGCTGGAAAACGAGACCTCTTTTTCATTCGCATTTATATATAGTCAGGACAAGTGACTGTGGCAGTTTTCAACCGCTGTATCCTTTCAGTAACTCCGCCAAGCCATACTGAAGTAACGCGCTCCTCCGGCGCGTTTGGATACAAAAATCGAGGATGCTCCGCTTTTCCTGTTTTTTTTTATTTTGCTCAAATAATGAGAGTGTGGTTTCATGGGAACGAAAAAGTTTATTTTTATTTATTTTATTAATATTTTGTTTTTATTTTAGAGATTGTTTTGATTTATGGCTTCTTTTTTTTTTGCTTGTTATTGTCCACGATCCTGGTTCGCGAGAGACATATTTTCTCACCGCATCCTGCACATAAATATGAGTTTGAGACCCCTATGCGGTACAGAGTGATTGAAAATGAAGAATATTTATTGAAAGCTACACGAGGTACCCGCAAATAAAAAAAAAGCTAATTGAAGAGAATTCTTTCCTGAAGCAGCTGCCGCAATTTCGGGTTTTTGTTGTGGCTTGCAGACTAATAATATGGAGAACTTTTAGTTAGCTTCATGAACATGTATCGGAAGTGATTAAAGCGAATTATCTGTCGTACGTACTAAGCCCAGATATTGCGTGTAGAATAGCCCTGCATATGGAAGGAATGCTGCATAAGTCCAGAAACTTAAGACTTCTGCTTGAAAAGTACCGGGATAAGAGAGTAGAAACGATCATGACCTCATAGGATAAATTAGCAGGGAACCAAAGAAGTCTTAATGGTAAACATGAAAATAGCAAAGCACACTGGGACAATAAATAATGTTTCAGTAAAACAGCAAACAGTACCAAACATATAAGGTAGCGCCAAGAAATATATGATGCAGTGGGTTTTTGGTCACACGTTGTATACCAATAATGCAGCTGCAACAGGACTCCCTCGGGAGCTCTGACTGCCTAACAAATTTCCACGCAGTCGATTGCTCGATCCTCATGGGCTCACACATATACGCGTGAGCCGCAGGCTTGCGGCTTTTAAGACAAGAACCTAGTTCAAATCACTTCGATGTACAGAGTGACCAACCTGAGGTGGATGTGCCACGTCAACAACCTCCGGATAAAGCTTCGCTCTCCAAGAGCTAACAGCTAGCTATATCTATGTGAGACGCACTAGCAAGGGGAACGGTAGACGATGGGGTCGCCAAAGGATACGACCGCGTTTCTATTCTGCCAAATGATCAATCCCACGGACTTCACTACACGATGTTAGAACGCTTCGCGCGGCCTTCCTCTGTGCGACGAAAAAGCTCACGGCGCTAGGCAGCGGAATGTCCAAGCTGCGACGCAGTCCTTATGGACGCATGCGTGTGAGATTCGACCTGACCAAAGTTGATACAGTGCGGATCAAAGCTTGTCTTAATTTTGTGTGGATCGAGTACGCCACACTCAGTGCGCCATAGAAAGTCTCTTGCAGCATATGCGGGAGATTGGGTGCAATAGGCGTCTCCCACTTCGCATACCTTTGGCACATATGTCTAGCGGCGCAGAATAGCAGAGCACTTCGCGGAGATTAGGTACGACTATGGCTATCCATGCTCCGTCTACAAACATCTCCTCTAACTATGCGAACACGTGCGCTTGTCTTTCCACTGACCATGTACTACAATAAACATCTGCCTTTTACTTCCAAGCCAGTATAAAAGTTAAGGCCGCCCAACGTAACCTATGTGATCCGCTAACTCGGATGCCCAATAGCGCACAACAAAGGGCATAATGAAGACAAGGCGGAACCTAAATAGGCGCCACCACCTAGCTATAGTGAAAATATAATCAAAGTACATTGACTTTGCAAGAGGAATACACAAGAAAACACGTGCTAAGCCATGCAGGGTCGTATCATTGGGAGGCTGGATCAATAAACAATCAAGGAACACAGATGTGGGAAAGTTAGCACCTGTATGCACTAGGCTTTATCAGAAGTTTCGCGCATACTTTAATTAGCTATAACTTTAGGATGAACAAGATGTCCGATATTATTGAGTTAATAGTCTATCCCGATATAGGCACAAAGCCGTACTGTGTGACGCATGCACGTACGCGTGGTATGCACTCGCAGAGTAAGTCGTTCCACGACCTTACACAGTGTTGATACCATGGAATAGGTAATAATAGTTGAAAGAAGGAAATAAAAATTAGGGGGACGCTCATGCTTCCCCTTAACATTCGACGGAATACAACGCCTTCCATTCTTCTATCTCTCTGTTTCAGTGGACAACCGCAGTTAATGGTTAATTGTTTATAGGAAAGTAAAGGCGCAGCATCTGTCATAGATCACGGTGGGAACCTGAACCGCATCTCCATATTTGCTACCACGTTCCTAATGTTTCAGAAAAAACTCGATACACTCAAGCGAAAACCGGGATAGCGAGGTGGCTTTTGGACCGAATGAGCTGTAACGCTTCGTATAATATACATATATGCTGCACTCTCGATATATGAAACACGGGGATATTGCCGACATCAGGTTAAATGGAACAGCTTTGGATAAATATTTGCTCGCCTCAGTTAAAACACGTGATTAGGAAAGCTTTATTCCTGATATATCAATATGCCAAGGCCGACTGTATTCATCCAGAACACAAATGTGGTCCTGATAGTTTCCAAATAAAAATGAATGGCACGCAAAGAGCCGATCGCAAAGACGATTCGCCTGTCGAACGTAACTTCCTGCGAACACGACCATTGTGCAAGGAGTAACCTTTGGTTCTTTTGAGAAAATTCAAAGGGATTGCGTTTTGATAATCCCGCACAACATGACGAGAATCGATTGGCTAGCTCCGGCACCAGTGACGGTTTGCACTGTGTTAAATTCTTCAACGTCAGTCTTACGCGCAGAAATATGGCATGAAATGCCAGAATATATATAACGTTCATCGAATACCTTTTCTCCATTCGCGTATTCCCTGCTGCTAAATATAATGTTACGTGGTGGCATGAAGCGATGGAACACGGCGACACAACAGAAACAGAACGACGTGATGACATGCCGATGAATTATGCTCCAATGGCCAGCGGGCCTGGCGCGAGCGCTCCGCCCCACGCCACTGCCCGCTTCGTCATCATATCGTTGCATTAGCGATCCTCCCGATCGATTAATAGAAATCCAATGCATGACGTGACGATGAACAGAGACACAGGTTTGGGACATGAAACGCTGGACACCACAATGAATGCGAAGATGGGAAGAATGCTTGCACCGGAGCGTCAAGTCCAATCTTCACCGTTTGCCGAAGGCCAAGGCTCATGGACACGCCGAACGGCTTGGGCGGCGGTGCTGTCTTCGCTCGAGTGGTCGTGAGGTCGCTTCGTCGTGGGGTCGGTAGGATCGGTAGGGTCGGCTTTTGGCTCTTCCTTGTCGTCGTGTGTTGTGGTCAGGGCTGGGGACGAGGCTGGGGGCAGCGGCTGGTCGGGTCTGAGCAAATAGGGCTGGGGCAGAGCTGGGCGGCGATCTCCACGGGCTTTCGGCAGATGGACCCGGCGTACGGTTGGCTTCGACGGTGCAAGGCGAGGATGGGGATGAACCGTACCTCCAACCAAATGTTACGTGGTGGCAAGCGACGGAACACGGCGACACAACAGAAACAGATCGACGTGATGACATAACGATGAAATATGCTTTAATGGCCAGCGGGCCTGGCGCGAGCGCTCCGCCCCACGCCACTGCCAGCTTCGTCATCTTCGTAGCAATATCATTAAATAACATTATGCATCATATCAAAGTAACGTTTCCTGCAATACAGCAGGCTTCCCCTCTAAGTTCCATGAGGCAGTCGGCAAAGCAGGAGAAAAGTGGAAAATTCGTCCCATTGAAACAGCTAAGTTTATGTAGCATTGAATTACACCGCGTGCATGATAATTGACACTATATCATTTCAGCCTGCTGATATAATTATACATCGCGGAACAGAAGGTGAAATTAACTGTTATTTATGCATATTGTTACGTACTCAGTACGTAACGGGGGTGTTTATTGGTAGTCTAAAGCGCTGCGAGTCACGCAAGGAACATCAGCACACACCACTGTGTCTTCCGTTTCTTCTTCTCTTCAGCCTCTTCTTCCTTTCCTGACGCCCCGAAGCACGTGACAATAATTTGAAATAAAGCTTTAAGCTCGTAATAATTGAGTCGTGGCGGGGATGGTGCACTCTGTGGTTAGTTGATCGCGAATTGTCATGAGCTTATGCTTGACTTTGTGAATTGGTAGGCGCTGATTGTGTTTGAAGCTTACTTAGTAAGTGCCTAGGATTTGCGCGGTAAACAGCTATGATCCTATGAATGTAATTGTTCATTTTTTTACGGTTAAATGGTAACCTCTGCATTAAAACAACATCATCGTAGATTTAACCTATAACCTAACCCTAAGCAAACTCACAGTAAACCTAAGAGATCACGCGCCTTTAAGGATTAGATGTTAATCGTCAATTACTTTTGTCAGTGACCTCGGAACCTATCAATCTTAAACGCCCATAAATACGTTTCGCAGGTATAAGCCTCAGCGAGTTTACCTTTCGTACGGGGTCAAGAAAAGAGGCGGTGAGCATTTATGAACTTTCATCCGGATCCGGTGAACTTTTCCCCCGCGACCCTCTACTGCTTTTCATGCATCCCTAAAACAAATGGACAAATATCTATGTGAGAAACTTGCAGCAGCTGCTATGTTGTTTAATTGATATTTACCAGCTTGATCGAGCTCGAGGTCACGGGCTTTTGTCGAGCTGCAAGCCGCATTATGATGGAAGCCAAACGCAGAAACGGAAATATGCTTTACGTACTGTTTTGTGAAGTATAAATCCGCATGGACTATATGATCCAAAAGCAGTTGTAATATACAGTGTTCTGCAACTTTATCAGAACCGTCTTGGAAAATTTTCCCGCCCTAACTGGTGCGTCATGAAGCTGCAGGTGTTTTACTGCCCCACATTTGCTTTGTGTGGAAGATATTCGGTTAAAAGAAACTTACATGCATTCACTCCAAGCAATATATATATTTTTTTTCATGCAAAGAATAACACCCGCCGAGTATCAAGACGAGGGCTCCACAGAAGCCGTAGAAAACAAAAAGAAACGAAACGACCTCGATGCTTCTTGAACGACAGGGGAACGGAGAGAGGAGAAACAAAACTGCTTGTCGTTGCGCGGGACCCACTGCCCCACCGAGTCCATTGATCCATCTCTTCTCCGTGCGGCAAAGCGGAAAGAACCACGGGGAGGCAAAGGCATCGAGGCAATCTACCGCGGGGGCGACAAGAATGCCGAAGTGGAAAGAAATAGCGACGAAAAAAAAAATCGAATCGCGTGCACCGCACATAGAAAGATTCTCCCTGCTTTGCAGCTTCCCCCCGCTCGTTGAGGTCACGTGTCCAAATGGCGGAAAAAAGCCTCCCACAGTATCTAAGATGCGTGGTGCCACTCTCGATGGCCAGCCTCCGTGTGGGCGCGATGTCTACTGCCTAGTTTCATCGTTCGCTTTTATTTCGCGCAAATTAAATCGGTCTCAATATCCTGCACCAGTCAGCGTTTGAAAAGAACAGCACATATGCAGCTGATGATTGCAGCCGCTCTGTACAGATTCTTCGTGCCGAAGTTTACCAAAACATGCGCCAGTACAAGCTCTTTCGGTCTTGATCAGGGGAGCTTTTGCTCGATACGATATTATACTGCACATAATAATGCATTGTTTTGGACATATGCTCATCTTTGTTACTTCTTGCATCTTTTTTTTATATATATATAATTGGTGAGTGCGCTGATCGCGCAGGAAGACGTGCTGAGCCGTTTGGAATCTGGATCCTTGGGCATCTCCTACCCCAAAATGGTCGTCTTTCACTTCTTAATATGTGAAGGGATACTCACTAAGCCGATCAGGTAAGTCCAATTAGCACATATTTTGTTCGATACAACAATTATACTGCAAATAACAATTGCTTTTGGAGCGCATATATATGCACATCTTGTTACTATGTACGTTATTGTTTTAGAATCAATGTGCGCGCATTTTGCTCCGATTGCGCAGGAAGACATGCTGAGCCAATTTGGAAACGAGCTGCGGCTGTGAAATTAGCTCTTTTCGCTGCAGTCCGAGGTCCGGTCTCCTCTGCCCCGAAACGCTCGTCTTCCACTTCTTCATATCGAGGTGCATGCACTCACGTGTATACCGATCAGGTAAGTCAAATTAGCGCTGATTTTCTTCGATACGACAATGTGCTGCAACTAATTATGTATTGTTTTGAGACTTATGCACATCTTGTTACTGTAAATGCATATTTTGTAATTGGTGTGTGCACCGTGCGCTGATCGTGCAGGAAGACGGTAACAGCCGATCTGGAAACTGGCTGCGACAGTGGAAGCTCGTTTCGGCGAAGCCCGAAGTCCTTGCTCTCCTCCACACTAAAACGCTGGCCTTTCACTTCTTCATGGCGGTGCGGTTGCCAGACAGGTAGAGCGCTGATTTTTTTCAGAAAATTCGGTTATATGACTCACATCGATTGGACGTATGCAACCCAGTTAAATGTCAGATGTTATCGATGATATAAATATTGCAGCACCCCTCGCCATATGCGATCAGAAGCTGTAAAGCATCATCGCTGCTGCCAAGCCAAAGCTCTTGCCAGGCCTGAGTACACGATTTATGTGAAGTGTATTTTTTAATTATTCTTTTGCTGCTGTAATGATGCCTATACGTGAAAATTGATGATTGACTGATGCGGCATGCTGGCAAGGTAAGTGGGCAACGCGTTCATTTTGTGGATTTTGAAATTTTATATGTGGTGCACACAGATTGAGCCGCTTCACACTGTCATATGATTGATTTTGCTCTGTGCGCTTCCTTTCTGGGCAAGCAGTTGTATTTTCGTGGTGCGGATTATTTCGTGCTCCTCACATGCTCATGAGGTGTTCAGCTAACTTGTGCCAGTCTTTAAACTTTTATGACGGGTTCTATAAGCTTCTGCGAGTTGGGATGTCTAGATTGTGGTCTTGGCTGATAAGATTATATTTTAAATAATGCTGGGTTGTTAAAAAAACGAAGATAAAGCAGATGACTCATCATTAAATATCCAGTCGCTTTTGCTGTAAATGTTGCACCTAGTTTGAGAAAATTAAGCTATATTCTGCGGAATATACTTATTTTAGGTTTCATGTAAATACCGCGGGAACTATTTGTTCTGCCGCGTTGGAATCCCCCATACGCGCTCTATGACAAGTGCGTCGGGAGAATAAGGTTTGTGTGCGCTACAGTTGCAAATTGCAACATCATGACTCCAGCTAGCAAAACGAAGTGCGCGCGCCTTTTTAATAAGCGTGGATAAGACTGACTATAGAACACGCGTGTGCCACATATGGAACATGGAGGCTTGGTCTTCTTTTAGCAGCCTATCGATCACTTGATGTCTGCGACTGTTCGGATCTGCGGCGGGTTCCATCTTGGTCAGCTGCACGAAGATAATTCATTAGGTAAATATTTCATTTCCGCCTAGACTTTTACATTGCCGGCGATTATAGGGTCGAAAGGTAGAATAAATAATGTCTTTACTCCCTGCCCCCAATGTTAAAAGATTGACAAGATTTGACTCGTGCTGCATTTGCCTCGATCACATTAATAAATTTTATGCGCCTGACTACTCTCATGCGACTCGAGTGAAAATGCATTAGCGCAAAGCCGCAATAGATAATCAGGATCCGTGAATCCGCGAGAAAGGCGCGGGCACTTCGTTTTGCTAGCTGGAGTCATGATGTTGCAATTTGCAACTGTAGCGCACACAAACCTTATTCTCCCGACGCACTTGTCATAGAGCGCGTATGAGGGATTCCAAAGCGGCAGAACAAATAGTTCCCGCTGTATTTACATGAAACCTAAAATAAGTATATTCCGCCGAATATAGCTTAATTTTCTCAAACTAGGTACAATTTTTACAGCAAAAGCGACCGGATATTTAACGATAAGTCATCTGCTTTATCTTCGTTACTTAACAACCCAGCATTATTTAAAAAATAAGCTTATCAGCCAAGACGACTATCTAGACATCCACCCTCGCAGAACCTTATAGAACCCGTCATAAATGTTTAAAGCTTGGCACAAGTTAGCTGAACACCTCATGAGAATGTGAGCAGCACGAAATAATCCGCACCACGAAAATACAACTGCTTGCCCAAAAAGGAAGCGCACAGAGCAAAATCAATCATATGACAGTGTGAAGCGGCTCATTCTGTGTGCACCACATATAAAATTTCAAAATCCACAAAATGAACGCGTTGCCCACTTACCTTGCCAGTATGCCGCATCACTCAATCATCAATTTTCACGTATAGGCGTCATTACAGCAGCAAAAAAAAAAAAAAAAACATTAAAAATACACTTCATATAAATCGTGTACTCAGGCCTGGCACGAGCTTTGGCTTGGCAGCAGCGATGATGCTTTACAGCTTCTGATCGCATATGGCGAAGGGTGCTGCAATATTTATGTCATCGATAACATTTGACATTTAACTGGGTTGCATACGTCCAATCGATGTGAGTCATATAACCGAATTTCCTGAAAAAAATCAGCGCTCTACCTGTCTGGCAAGCGCACCGCCATGAAGAAGTGAAAGGCCAGCGTTTTAGTGTAGAGGAGACCAGGGACTTCGGGCTTCGCCGAAACGAGCTTCCACTGTCGCAGCCAGTTTCCAGATCGGCTGTTACCGTCTTCCTGCACGATCAGCGCACGGCGCACACACCAATTACAAAATATGCATTTACAGTAACAAGATGTGCATAAGTCTCAAAACAATACATAACTAGTTGCAGCACATTGTCGTATCGAAGATAATCAGCGCTAATTTGACTTACCTGGTCGGTATACACGTCAGTGCTTGCATCTCGATATGAAGAAGTGGAAGACGAGCGTTTCGGGGCAGAGGAGACCGGACCTCGGACTGCAGCGAAAAGAGCTAATTTCACAGCCGCAGCTCGTTTCCAAATTGGCTCAGCGTGTCTTCCTGCGCAATCGGAGCAAAATGCGCGCACATTGATTTTAAAACAATAATGTACATAGTGACAAGATGTGCATATATATGCGCTCCAGAAGCAATTGTTATTTGCAGTATAATTGTTGTATCGAACAAAATATGTGCTAATTGGACTTACCTGATCGGCTTAGTGAGTATCCCTTCATATATTAAGAAGTGAAAGACGAGCATTTTGGGGTAGGAGATACCCAAGGATCCAGATTCCAAACGGCTCAGCACGTCTTCCTGCGCGATCAGCGCACACACCAATTATATATATATAAAAATATGCAAGAAGGTACAAAGATGAGCATATGCTCCAAAACAATACATTATTTTGTGCAGTATAATATCGTATCGAGCAAAAGCTCCTCTGATCAAGACCGAAAGACCTTGAACTGGCGCATGTTTTGGTGAACTTCGGCACAAAGAATCTGTACAGAGCGGCTGCAATCATCAGCTGCATATATGGGCTGTTCTTTTCAAACGCTGACTGCTGCAGGAGGTTGAGACCGATTGAATTTGCGCGAAATAAAAGCGAACGATGAAACTAGGCAGTAGACATCGTGCCCACACGGAAGCTGGCCATCGACTGAGTGGCGCCACGCATCTTAGCTACCACGGGAGGTTTTTTCCCGCCATTTGGACAAGGTAATATGGAGTCCAAAGTAAGACTCCGCCCGCATCACTAATGACAAGTGACCTCAACGAGCGGGGGGAAGCTGCAAAGCAGGGAGAATCTTTCTATGTGCGGTGCACGCGATTCGTTTTTTTTTTTTTCGTCGCTATTTCTTTCCGCTTTGGAATTCTTGTCGCCCCCGTGGTAGACTGCCTCGATGCCTTTGCCTCCACGCGGTTCTTTCCGCTTTGCCGCAGGGAGAAGAGATGGACCAATGGACTCGGTGGGGCAGTGGGTCCCGCGCAACGACAAGCAGTTTTGTTTCTCCTCTCTCCGTTCCCCTGTCGTTCAAGAAGCTTCGAGGTCGTTTCGTTTCTTTTTTTTTTTTTTTTTTACTGCTTCTGAGGAGCCCTCGTCTTGATACTCAGCGGGTGTTATATTCTTTGCATGAAAAAAAATATATATCGCTTGGAGTGAATGCATGTAAGTTCCTTTTAACCGAATATCTTCCACACAAAGCAAATGTGGGGCAGTAGAACACCTGCAGCTTCATGACGCACCAGTTAAGGCGGGAAAATTTTCCAAGACGGTTCCGATAAAGTTGCAGAACACTGTATATTACAACTGCTTTTGGATCATATAGTCCATGCGGATTTATACTTCACAAAACAGTACGTAAAGCATATTTCCGTTTCTGCGTTTGGCTTCCATCATAATGCGGCTTGCAGCTCGACAAAAGCCCGTGACCTCGAGCTCGATCAAGCTGGTAAATATCAATTAAACAACATAGCAACTGCTGCAAGTTTCTCACATAGATATTTGTCCATTTGTTCTAGGGATGCATGAAAAACAGTAGAAGGTTGCAGGGCAGAGTGCACCGGATCCGGATGAAAGCTCATAAAAGCTCACCGCCTCTTTTCTTGACCCCGTACGAAATGTAAACTCACCGAGGTTTATACCTGCGAAACGAATTTATTGGCGTTTAGGATTGATAGGTTCCGAGGGCACAGACTAAAGTAATTGACGATTAACATCTAAACCTTAAAGGCACGTGATCTCTTCGGTTTACCGTGAGTTTGCGTAGGGTTAGGTTATGGGTTAAATATATGAGGATGTTGTTTTAAGGCAGAGGTTACCATTTAACCGTAAAAAATGAACAATTACATTCGTAGGATCATAGCAGTTTACCGCGCAAATCCTAGGTACTTATACTAAGTAAGCTTCAAACAGACAATCAGCGCCTACCAATTCACAGATTCAAGCATAAGCTCATGACAATTCGCGATCAACTAACTACAGAGTGCACCATCCCCGCCGCGACTAAATTATTGCGCGCTTAAAGTTTATTTCAAAATATGTATAAATAACAGTTATTTCACCTTCTGTTCCGCGATGTATAATTATATCAGCAGGCTCAAATGATATAGTGCCAATATATATCATGCACGCGGTGTAATTCAATGCTACATAAAATTAGCTGTTTCAATGGGACGAATTTTCCACTTTTCTCCTGCTTTGCCGACTGCCTCATGGAACATAAAGGGGAAGCCTGCTATATTGCAGGAGACTTTACTTTGATATGCACAATGTTATTTAAGGATATATTTAGCAGCAGTGAATACGCGACTGAGGAAAAGAGGATTCGAGGAACTTTATATATATTCTGGCATTTCATGCCATATTTCTGCGTGTGAGGCTGACGTTGAAGAATTTAACACAATGTAGACCGTCACTGGTGCAGGAGCCGATCGATCCTCGTCATGTTGTGCGGGAGTCTCAAAACGCAATCCCTTTGAATTTTCTCAAAAGAACCAAAGGTTACGCTCCTTGCACAATGCTTGTGTTCGCATGAAGTTACGTTCGACAGGCGAATCGTCCGGGCGTGCGGCTCTTTGCGTGCGTTTCATTTTATTTGGAAGCTATCAGGACCACATTTGTGTTCTGGATGAATACAGTCGGCCTTGGCATATTGATATATCAGGAATATAGCTTTCCTAATCACGTGTTTTAACTGAGGCGAGCAAATATTTATCCAAAGCTGTTCCATTTATCCTGATGTCGGCAATATCCCCGAGTTTCGTCTATCGAGAGTGCAGCATATATGTATATTATGCGAAGCTTTACGGCTCATTCGGTTCAAAAGCCACCTCGCTAATCCGGTTTTCGCTTGAGTGTATCGAGTTTTGTCTGAAACATTCGGAACGTGGTAGCAAATATGGAGATGCGGTTCAGGTTCCCACCGTGGTCTGTGACAGATGCTGCGCCTTTACTTTCCTATAAACAATTACCAATTAACTGCGGTTGTCCACCGAAATAGAGAGATATAGAGAGAAGAATGGAAGGCCTTGTATTCTGTCGAATGTTAAGGGGAACCTTGAGCGTCTCCCTAATTTTTATTCCCTTCTTTCAAATATTGTTACCTATTTCATGGTATCATCACTGTGTAAGGTCGTGGAACGATTTACTCTGTGCGAGTGCATACGTTCATGCGTCACACAGTACGGCTTTGTGCCTATATCGGGATAGACTATTAACTCAATAATCTCGGACATCTTGTTCATCCTAAAGCTTTAGCTAATTAAAGTATGCGCGAAACCTCTGATAAAGCCTAGTGCAGCGCCAACTTTCCCATATCTGTGTTCTTTGAATGTTTATTGATCCGGCCTCCCAATGATGCGACCCTGCATGGATTAGCACGTGTTTTCTTGTGTATTCTTATTGGAAAGTCAATCTACTTTGATTATATTTTCACTATAGCCAGGTGGTGGAGCCTATTTGGGTTCCGCCTTGTCTTCACTATGCCCTTTGTTGTGCACTAAAGGGTATCGGAGTAAGTGGATCACATATGTTATATTGGGCGGCCTTAACTTTTATACTGGCTTGGAAGTAGAAGGCAGATGTTTATTGTAGTGCATGGTCAGAGGAAAGACAAGCGCACTTGTTCGCATTGTTAGAGGAGATGTTTGTAGACGGTGCATGGATAGCCATAGTCGTACCTAATCTCTGCGAAGCGCTCTGCTATTGTACGCCCCTATACATATGTGCCAAAGGTATGCGAAGTGGGAGACGCCTGTTGCACCCAATCTCCCGCATGCTGTGAGAGACTTTCGGTGGCGCACTGAGTGTGGCGTACTCGATACCCACCAAATTAAGACAGGCTTTAAAGCTGGCAGATTGATCCGCACTGTATCAACTTTGGTCAGGTCGAGTCTAACACACGTGTCCTTAAGGACTGCGTCGCAGCTTGGACATTCCGCTGCCTAGCGCCGTGAGCTTTTTCGTCGCACAGAGGAAGGCCGCGCGAAGCGTTCGAACATCGTATAGTGAAGTCCGTGGGATTGATCATTTGGCAGAATAGAAACGCGGTCGTATCCTTTGGCGACCCCATCGTCTACCGTTCCCCATGCTAGTGCGCCTCACATAGATATAGCCAGCTGGTAGCTCTTGGAGAGCTTTATCCGGAGGTTGTTCACGCGGCACATCCACCTCAGGAAGGTCACTTTGTACTTCGAACTGATTTGAACAAGGATCAATTGTCTTAAGACACAAGCCTGCGCTCACGCGTGTATGTGTGAGCCCAAAGGAGCAATCGACTGCCTGGAAATTTGTTAGGTGGTTAGAGTTCCCGAGGGAGTCCTTTTGCAGCTGCAATATTGATATACAGCGTACGTGTGACCAGAAACCCACTGCATCATATATTTCTTGCCACTACCTTATAAGTTTGGTACAGTTTCCTGTTTTACTGAAGCATTATTTATTGTCCCAGTGTGCTTCGCTATTTTGATGTTTATCAATAAGATTTCGTTGGTTCCCTGCTATGTAAATGGTTGAAGTTTACGCTTGTGACGCGCCATGATCGTTTCTACTCTCTTATCCCGGTACTTTTCAGGCAGATCGAAGTCTTAAGTTTCTGGACTTATACAGCATTCCTTGCATATGCAGGGCTATTCTACAAGCGATCTCTCGGCTTAGTACGTACGACAGATAATTCGCTTTAATTACTTCCGATACATGTTCA
This sequence comes from Amblyomma maculatum, assembly GCF_055883805.1. Classification (NCBI taxonomy): domain Eukaryota; kingdom Metazoa; phylum Arthropoda; class Arachnida; order Ixodida; family Ixodidae; genus Amblyomma; species Amblyomma maculatum. The sequence continues at coordinate 48,254,632 of NC_139348.1, read as the reverse complement.
CGCCTTAAAACTAAAAGTCATCCATATTATTAGTCTGCAAGCCACAACAAAAACCCGAAATTGCGGCAGCTGCTTCAGGAAAGAATTCTTTTCAATTAGCTTCTTTTATTGCGCGTACCTCGTGTAGCTGTCAATAAATATTCTTAATTTTCAATCACTCGGTATAACATAGGGGTCTCAAACTCACATTGATATACAGGATGCGCTGAGAAAATATGTCTCTCGCGGACCAGGACCGTGGACAATAACAAGCAAGCGAATAGAAGCCATAAATTAAAACAATCTGTAAAATAAAACAAAATACTAATAAAATAACTAAAAATCAACAGTTTTTTTCCTATGAAACCACATTCCCATTATTTGAACAAGGAAAAGAAAACAGAAAAAGCGAGCATATCTTCGATTTTTTGTGTCCAAATGCGCCGGAGGAGTGCGTTACTTCAGGCACGGCCGGTCTCGAGGGAGAGCGCGTTTCTCTCTTCTCTTACGGCCTCTCCAATGGGGTCTGTTTCCACCGCCCGCCGCGCCTCGGTGGGGTCGCCACCGCCCCACTGCTGCTCCTCTGCTACAGCCGTTCACGCACAAGGGAAACGCGCGCTCGCTCTTCGCTCCGCCCGCATCGGTTGCAACCGGCAGGTCCTGATATTTCACACCTTATGGCTTATAGGAAGAAGCCGTAATCAGCGTCTGATTTATCGTGTATGAGCAATAAAATAGTCAATAATGCGCGTGCGCGCGAGAGCGCGCTCGCCTTCGTCAGTGCTGTCGCGCACGGTCGAATGAAGTTTCGGGTGCACTTACATAAACACTTTTTGTCCCTAAATTTTTCACAAAACTATATGTACCATTTTATGCAGTGTGCCATTGAAAGCTGTAAGCAGGTATAGCGCGACCTGTCGCTAGTGCATGGCAAACTGTTCGGTGGATATTCTGTCAACCGCTTCTGTTTTCGTTTAGAGCAAAAGAGGCACTGACGAAAATTCATAGCACGTCTCAGATTCAGAGTAAGGAACAGAAATTTACTCATACAGCTAAAATTTCAGTTGTCTAGCCAGTGTTCTAGCTTCGTTTAAAACAAAACAAAAGACAGCAGATGTACGTAGTCTCGTGACTGACGCACACGTAGACAGTCGTAGTCAGTTTAACACAGTGATACAAAAACAACATTTAATCAAGGAAATGGGCATAAACAGATATGCATAATTGAAAAGAGCGGCAAGCAATAAAAAAAAATGTCCTTCAAAGTTACCACATTGCACTCATTCATCAAAACGGTACATGCGGCTAGAAAATTAGTCTCAAAATGTTTCTGGACGGTTTGTGCACATAAGGAGCTGGCCTTTCTTTCCTGTCTGTCACTTTGTTAGCATAATTGACAAAATCATTTTCATCTTCGGTGTTACCTCGCTGGTTTCTCATCTAGCGGTGAAATACGGTTTTGCTATTGTTGCTGTTATGTTTGCCATGAAGAAGCTTCGATGTGATCACTGCTCATTCAGTTTTTGTATTCATCTTCTTGTACAAGCTTGGGAAAAAATTCAGATTAAAATGAACAAAAGTAGATACCATGCCGCAATACATGCCATATGCTTGTCAAACGTTCGCTGAGCGAGTGTTTTTTTTTTTAAAATATAAAGACTCCGTTCACGTGTGTAGCACGTTGACAGGATGCCGCTGCAGCATCTACCTTCTGTAATCTTTCATTTAGGGGCTGCACTCAACACGGAACCCGCGGGCGACAGCGCGAAACCAGGCAAAAGCCACCCGCCGCCACTGAAGCAGATGCGGAGCGAACAGTGAGCAGGTCGCGCCCCTTGCGGCAGCGGAGAGCGTGACTCAAGGAAAAAAATTCCCATTGTTCACGCGGCGATTGAGAAGGCCGTAAGAAAGAGCGCGCGCTCTCTCCCTCGAGACCGGCCGTGCTTCAGGATGGCTTGGCGGAGTTACTGAAAGGATACAGCGGTTGAAATCTGCCACAGTCACTTGTCCTAATAATATATAAATGCGAATCAAAAAAGAGGTCTGGTTGTCCAGCGCCTAATTATTGAGAGTAACAAAGTTGAATGTCTCGTAATTTTCACTAATGACGCGCAACTTTGGAAAACACGCTTACAGCGTCCTCGCGAGCTCGAGATCGTCTCTTGGTTAGCGCTCTACGCTCTTGCAACTAACTTGAAAGCACGCACCCACGAGCACGAGCTGCCTAGTCTTCCAAGAACTGTTGACAAGAAGCGGGGGAGGAGAGGGGGGTAGTTTCCTGTCCATTGTAGAATCAGACCGGATGGATGGATGGATGGATGGATGGATGGATGGATGGATGGATGGAATATAGGAGCGTCCTTTTTGTAACGGGGTGGTAGCAGTATTCTATCATGCTCATTTTCTCCCTTTATCTTAATTATTGTTTTGGTAAACTATAAACCATCATTCTATTTATTGAATTTTGATTCTACATTATTAACATTATGTCCCGTTTCTGCTTTTAAGCCACCAATATTCCAGTCATTTTTTGCTAGCTTCCACCGCCGGTTTATTCACCCGTCCACTGGTATCTCTAAACCCCAGAGCTTCAGGAAAAGTGAGAGCGCCTGTATCGAAATTCCGGATGGATGCCATTACATTCGAGTATAACATGGTCAATTGTTTCACTGGAGTTACCACATACAGCACATGCGTCATCTTCACCGCTCGCTGCGAAAATCTGCCCCTCCGACTTCCGAAAAAAAAAAATGAAAATAGTCGCCCGTCTCACCCCAGCAGGTCGTAAAAGAGGATGAATTGGCCACGCGCAAAGAAACAAAACCAAATGACAAGGATGCTGACCCATTTTCTCGCAGCTCTTAGCTTTACCAGACTGTTTTGAGAAAAAAGTATGCAATTAATAACCTGGTCAATAATCATTTTACTTAGTTTTTTTGTTATCGTTCGTCAACGTAAGACAACTTTGTTCGAAAACAGTTCCCCCCAAAATTGTATAAAAATACCACAAAACGGCACGCTCTCTTCAAAGTCGGCGTGTACACATCTCTTCTCTCGCCCAGTCAGGAACGCTCGCTACCAACTTTTGAGCTGCGGGGGTGACACAGTGTCCCCGCACTTCCCACAATTCCCCCCCTCTTTTCCGCCCTTCCTTGGAAACGTCCGAGCGCGCGGTCGGTTTGTTTCGTTCGGGTCTCCCTCCGTGTACGCACTTCTCCAGCTGCGAAGTTGTGTTTTTAGTTTGTCTGTTTGCTTGCCTGCCGGATTTTTCGACGCGGCCAAGGCTTGCCAGTGCCCTACGCATAATGTCTGTCCCCATCTGCTTTTTCTCTTCTGTCCCCTTCTTTTATTTTACACAATGGCCTTTTTCCCCCTTACAATGCGAAGATTGCGTCTACTCAAGAGCCCTGCCATATAGCGGACGAATTTCAGTGAGTGATACGGGCTAAATGGGGTGTACGGGCGCGTGTGTGCCATAATATAATTGATATTACATCACCTACTGCTGCGCTTCGTAACAAGCAAGCAGTATAATGGCATGATCTACACATGAAATCACGGTCACCTCGTGGCTTGCTGTTTATCAGGAGAACTGGGTAAAAAATTTTCCTAACAGCTAGGGTTCACTAAAAATTTGAGCGGCAAGTTAAACAAACAATAGTATTAATTAAAGGGGTCATGACAGCTAACAATTGAGCATAAACTGATTATTGCGTTTCGCTACTCACACGTTAAATTATAAATAGTTGAAATTTGAGCTCCTTCCGTGCAGTAGATAGTTTTAAAATTAATTTTTATTATTAATATAGGAATCAGCTTTCTGGTCTGGCAACTTCTGGCAGCCGACGCCACAACGTCAACCATGACGTCTCCATGTCGTCTGCTATTCGTGGTGCCGGCTGCACTCTAGCATGCACGTCGTGGATGGTGGTCTGTGATTTTTTTTTCTTCAGCGAAAATATTTCATTCACATATTCTCTTTTCTTTGAGTAGCCTTCACTATAATATGTGACCTTAGAGATCCTCGGGCTTGTTTCGGGCTTTGTCCAGAGATTGCTGAAAAGGCCGAAATCGATAGGCTCATGCTGTATAATTTAGGCATGAAATCAGAAGCGTATTATTCTTACGTTATGAGAGTTAGCTTCTTCTAGCAACAACCACTCCCGCATATAAAAAGGCACTTGTCCAATGTTTCCTTCGGCCGTGTTCATGTGCCACGAAAGTGGGGAGGGGATATCGTTATGTTCCTGATTGTTGAGCTATTGCCGTCACTTTCTGGGTCCAAAAACTAAATGTAAATCTCGAACAGGAATACCTTGACACGAGAGCATACCTTGCGACATTAGAGGAGCAGCCAAAACTTTGAACGAATCGCTATACGATCGTGACATGCTGTTATATGTGCGTGTTAGTCAGACTTATTTTCGGCTGGATTTTTGCAAAACTATGTTCAGTCTGGCCACGGCCAGCGAACGAAAGAATGTGTCGCCGCCGCCGCTTCAGTCCCGTCATCGCAAAACCCAACGCGATTCGATTGCTCTGCACTGCATGCCCGCACTAGACACCCTGCCCGCACCGAACAAGAGCTTCCCGGTCGCCGCCGTCTTCGTCTCGCCTCCCCCGAAACCGCGAGCGCGATTACGACGGACTCATGAGCATCACCTTCCGTTTTCTAGTGCTTCTCCAAAAAATTACTCGTGAGTGCTTCAACGTATACGTAAGGATACACAATTTAGTATTTAGTGTGTGAACCCTAAATTCCCGCAGGAATGCGCCGATCGATTCGCGATATTACGACTGCACCCCCAGTGTGTTTGTTTACATAGCTTTTGCAACGACTGGATGCATGCTGCTTGTTCGCAGGGCATAAAATGCAAGCTGAGCTAGCAATACCAAAGATATCTACTTCTTTTCGCATCAGATTGCACCTTTATTTGTTCAAGAACTACAACTGTGCTGCAAGAAGCGCCGTGGATGCTTCGCGCGTGACGTCACAGCTGACGTCAGTGTGCAGCCGACGCCATCTTTGCGTCCTGTTCTGACTATATATAGTACTAGTACGGGGAGGCAGTTAGCTTAGCTGTTCGTGCGCGTCCATTGTCACGTGCACTCTGCCCGATCATGCCAGCACCGTTGTTATGAAAACTCAATCTGTATCTTGAGTGACAGTTCGATTTATCGGCAAAGCGTACGAAACAAAACTTTGGCACTGACCCGTGTGCAGTCGATATGCGCAACTGCACGGTAAGCGTCGGCCTGTACCCACGCATAAATATGTGTGATATTCACGAATTCATTGTCCTACGGACGAGTTTCGTCACAAGAAACCAATCGCAAGCCTACTGACCACTCGAAGAATTCAACTACGTTACAAGCGGCTGGGTTAAGAGCCGCGGTTGAAGCAGACGAACTCGCTGCCGTCCATCTAAACCGCTCAGTTTTTGTAGCTGATATTCTGACGTTTGGTAGCTGAGAAATGACGTTTGGTAGTCAGTATCTTTTATACAAAACTTGTTTGGTGTCAAAAGCGTAGCTTTTTGGACTTGTTGGTGCATGAACATTTAGCGATATTGTAGCGCACAACAGACCAGACACACGTGAAGACCGAACACCACGAGCGCTAACTTCCAATAAAATATTTTTTTCCGCACATGCAGCGCATTTATGCGCCAAAGACAAGGTGTTGTACTTGGTGTACTTGCCGCTGCCACAGGCCACAGCGATGACACCGGTGGCGCCACCTCGTTGTCTTGCGGGCTCGAAATAACTTTTTGCTACTAAACTTTTGAAATACAGCGCAGTTTTGGCCAAGCTAAACTTGATTTGTTATTAGAGATAAATAAGTTTATTAATTTCTTCAAACCTTCTGCAAAACAACTCTGCCCGCCTACGTTCCTTCGCCGAATCTACATGCGGTCTGCTTTGACGATGCAAACATCCGATTTAATCTGATCGAATGAGGCAAGTACGACGAACACAAAGTTTAGCGAGCGCTCTTTGAATAATTTTATTGCAGCAAAACACGACGAGGAGGTGTTGGCGGCGCGCTGCATGCATGCGCGTGACTGGCTGCTCTTTCACCGCGAATGTGTCTTCCGAGCGCGTGAAGAACAGTCGTGCACGGATAGTGACAAGAGCTGGCTGCTAGGGCACATCCGGAAGATTCCAGTCCAGCCAATTTTGGCATACATTTCTCATATTCCATGATACTTGTGCGGTTGAGCCGTGCCAGCCATACGTGACGTCGCATCTCGGTGAGGTGTCTCGTTCAAGTGGAGTTGCTGGTGTGTAGTTCCGGAACCGAACCTTAAAATTCCGAGGTAGTTTGCGCAGCTCTTCAGCTTCCGTTGTTTACACTGTGCACGCGTCTATTACAGTCTACGATAGCCCAATAAACAACATATAGCTGCGGATGCCACTGCCTGTAGAACCGCACGACAGCACTTGATACGCACGTTCGCCCTCCCAAGCATCCTTGGCCGACCATTTACGTGTGGCCGATGTTCGGAAAATGGTCGGCAGCCGACTTAGTCGGCTAGTGAACCACGGCAAGCGGTCGGCCCGGAGGTGGCCGCCAGCCATTTGGGCAAGTAGTTCGCAGCGGACTTTGGCCCGACTTCTCGGGCGGACTAAATGCCGGGCACGGTGCCAGGTTAATGGCAAAAGTGCGGCAATGCGCGGCCCGACTTTTGAGGCGGTACATTGAAAAAAAGTTATGAAGAGCACGACTGCTACTTTTTTTAATTTGCTGTTACTTGGCTTTGGTTTTTCGCGATGTTATGTAATTTGCGCTTAGTATGAAACAAAATGATACATGCTATTAGCGTAAATGCTTTGTTACATTAATTATTGCTATTGTTCGTTTAACTTGTCGCTCACATTTTTACTGAACTCTAGCTGTTAGTAAAATTATTTACCGAGTTCTTATAAACAGAAAGCCACAAGGTGACTGCGATTTCATGTGAAGATCATGTAATTATACTGTTTGCTTGTTACGAAGCGCAGCAGTAGGTGATGTAACATCAGTTATATTCTGGCGCAAAAGCTCACGCGTACCCCCCACTTAGCCCGTATGCCTCACTGAAATTCGTCCCCTATTGGCAGGGCGCTTGAGTAGACGCAACTTCGCATTGTAAGGGAGGTAAAGGCCATTGTGTAAAATAAAAGAAGCGGATAGAAGAGAAAAAGCGCACGGGGGCAGACATTATGCGTAGGGCACTGGCAAGCCTTGGCTGCGGCGAACGCTTCGACAGGCAAGCAAAGGGACAAATTCTAAAAACACGACTTCGCAGCTGGAGAAGAGAAATGCGTACACGGAGGAAGACCCTGACGAAACAAACCGACCGCGCACTCGGACGTTTCGAAGGAAAGGGCGGAAAAGAGGGGGGAAATGGTGGGAAGGGCGGGGCACCTGTGCTACCCCCGCAGCTCGAAAGTTAGTGGCGAGCGTTCCTGACTGGGCGAGAGAAGAGATGTGTACACGCCGACTTCGAAGAGAGCATGCAGTTTTGTGTTATTTGTATACTATTTTTGAAGGAGCTCTCTTCGAACAAAGTTGTCATACGATCAAATACGTGAAAAAAAGACGAAGGAAAATTATTACTGACCAGGTTTTTAATCGCATACTTTTTTCTCAAAACAGTCTGGTAAAGCTAAGAGCCGCGAGAAAACGGGCCAGTATCCTTGTCATTTGGTTTTGTTTCTTTGCCTGTGGCCCATTCATCTTTTTTTACGACCTGCCGGGGTGGGACGGGCGGTTCTTTTCATTTTTTTTTCGGAAGCCGGTGGGGCGCATTTTCGTTCGCTGCGAAAATGCGCTCGCTGGACCGGAACCTATTCCCCTTTCCTCTCCCGCTTCTTGTCAACAGTTCTTGGAAGACTAGGCAGCTTGTGCTCATGGGTGCATGCTTTCAAATTCGTTGCAGAAGCGTAGAGCATGAACCAAGAGGCGATCTCGAGCGCGCGGGGCGCTGTACGCGCGAACGAAATGTTGGAAATGTAAGCGCGTTTTCCAAACTTGCGCGTTATTAGTGAAAATTACGAGACTGTCAACTTTGTTACCTTAAATAACTAGGCGCTGAACGACCAGACCATTTTTTTGTTGTGAGCGCCACTGACGACAGCGCTCCAAGCGGCAAGCTAACCAGCTCGGTCCGCCGGGAGACCCCGGCATGGGCGACCGCGCCAAGCAGAGCGAGAACGGGCGCCGTTACCTGATGTCTAAATAAACAGTTTTGCTTGTTATATCGGCTACGTCTACCACAGGGTGGCAGCGGCGGGATAACCGAAGTAGCGTGACACCCAGAAGGACAGCGAGCCCAACGTAAGCAGCCGCAGTGTCATGCCAGACACTCGCGGCGCGAACGAAGAACGCGCGAGCGGCACTCCGAGAATGACGTTCCGGTCTCCAGGTGGTCCGCCTGGTTATCTTGCCGCTTGGGGCGCTGTCGTAAGTGGCGCCCACAACACCCCCCTTTCTTGAAAGGTTTGATCTCACAGGTCCAGGCGTGCTGGTTGCCTACAAACACGTCCACTTCTTGTGGTGCTCGTGTCCTGCAACGGTTGCAGGTGTCTTGCTGTACCTCTGCTTGTGCTCTGTCGGTTTGTACAATGTAGGACCTTGGTTCTGATGTTGGCTGTGTTACCACGCCGTGTGATACAGCTCCAGCGAGGATGCGCACCGCTGTGCCTGGTGGTAAGCGCACTAGGCTCCGTACCTTGTGCCGGGTGTCGTATGATCGTTTTGCACGAGCTCTGTAGGCTTCAATATTTTGTCTGAATTCGCTGTCGTCCCACATAGGGGCTAGCAGCTTCGAAGTGGTTGGTACTGTGGTGTTCAGACGACGACCCATTAAGAGTTCTCCTGGTGAATACCCTTCCACGCTGTGTGTGGCCCTGTAGGCAAGCAGCGCTTCGTGTATGTTGGAAGACTTCCACAAAAGCTGCTTTGCTGTCTGCACAGCCCTCTCAGCCATATACCGTTGCTCTGCGGTAGTAAGGGCTTGAGGTTGTGTGTGAGGCTCCCCAGTGATGCATATAGTTCTTTGAACTCTGTGGAAGTGAAATGTCCCTGGAACACGGTACCGTGCAAACATTGGCTCCAAGACTAGGGCTATGTTTTTTTGTAGCTGTCCTCGGCAGTTGTTCTAGCTCGAAAAATAGGGAGTAGTAGTCTACTACTACAACATACTCTTTCCCCTCCAGCGTGAAGAGATCCATGCCGACTGTGTCCCAAGGGTGTGCTGGCAATGGGGTTAGAAGCAGGGGTTCTGTTTCTTGCTTTCTGTGCTCTCTGCAGATTGGACACTTTTCTACGTAGTCTTCAATGTGCTTGCCTATGCTTGGCCACCATATGCATTCTCTTGCCCTCGCTCGGCACCTCGTTGTGCCCAAGTGGCCTGCATGGAGTTTTTCCAGAACCTCTACCCTGATGTCTGGCGGGATGATTATTCTGTCGCCTTTGAATCGCAGACTGTCAACAAGCGAAATCTCACTAGCCACCTCGACATACCCTTTCAGGTCAGGTGACAGCCCATGCACAGTTGTCCATGATGTAGTGCAGAAGGTAGCCACCCTGGAAAGTGTTTCGTCTGAATGGATGCTTGCCCTGATTCCGTCCAGTATTTGGTTTGAAGCAGGGAGCTGTTCAAGTGCTAATTCTTCAAACTCGAGCACTGCACTCTCGAGAGTTCTTTCTTTGTCTGCTGGTTTCCCAGATGGCTTCCGGGACAGGTCAGCTGTGTACAGCTTTTTGCCGGGAGTGTGGGACATGGTGTAGTCGTACTCCAAAAGGCGCATCCTGAAACGTTGAAGGCGAGGACTCAGCTCGTCAAGTCGTTTAGTCGTCAACAGCGGTATTAACGGCTTGTGGTCGGTTTCCACGTGAAAGTTTGATCCCAGTAGATATTTGTGGAAATGTTCGCAAGCCCATGTGATTACCAGTGCCTCCTTTTCGATTTGGGCATATCTTTGTTCTGTATCCGTAAGGGAGCGTGATGCATATGCCACAGGTAGGAGCTTTTCGTGCGACTGCTGTAGAAGTACAGCCCCAAGACCCTATGAGGAAGCATCCACAGATACTGCGTGAGGCGACTGAGCATCGTAGTTAGTAAGAATCGGCATCCTGCTTAAAGCTTGCTTGAGTTTGTCAAAACTCTGCTGCTGAGCTGGGCCCCAGTGCCAGTCGGCGTCTTGGTGGAGCAAGTCTCTGAGAGGCTTCGTAAGGTCTGCTAGTTCTGGAAGAAATTTCGCTGGGTAGTTTGCAGAGCCCAACAAAGACCTGACTTCTGACACATCACATGGTGGGTCGAGCTGGACCATGGCCCTGACCTTTTCCGGGTCGGCGCTGACTCCTCTTGAGTTTACGACGTGTCCTAAGAATGTTACTTCTGTTTGTCGAAAGGAGCACTTGTCGATGTTGAGGGTAACATCTGCATCTTCCAGCTTCCTCAGCACCAGCAGTAGATTGGTGTCGTGTTCCTCAGTTGTCTTCCCTGAGACAATGATGTCATCTTGTAGACAATTCTCACACCATCTAGTCCTTCCAGCACACGGAGCATTTCTACTTGGTAGAACTCTGGCGCTGTGGAGATTCCGAAGGGAAGCCTCAGGAACTGGAACCTGCCAACTGGTATGATGAAGGTTGTGTATTCGCGAGAGTCCTTGGACAGTAGCACCTGCCAGTACCATGCTCGTGCATCTAGGCGGCTGAAAACTGTTGCATCTGCTAATTTTGCAAGACACTCGTACACCGTAGGCATGAGCACACGTTCGCGTATTATTTGTTGGTTGAGTTGACCATAGTCCACGCAGATGCGCAGCTCATTGTTCTTTTTTCGTGCGGCAACCATTGGAAAACAGGGTGCTCGCTCGATTTTCTGGATGACTCCCAAGTCTTCCATCCTTTCTAGTTCTTTCTTCACGAGTGGAAGCAGTGGAAGAGGCACGCGCCTAGGATAACTGACTGCATATGGCTAAGCATTCTTTTTGACTTTGATGCGGTACTCAGTCTTCATGACTCCAAGCCCACACGTTAGCTTTGGGTATGACGCCAAGAAGTTGGGGACATTAGCTGATTGTGCGAGGGTTTCGTCTAGCTCAAGAGGGCGCTGCAGAATCCCAAGTGATTCTATAGCTGGTCGACTGAGCAGCGGTTCTTGTAATGTTTTGATGATGAAGACTGCTTCTTGGACTTCAGTGTTGCGCCAGGTGACTGTTGCATCGATGTAGCCAACAGTGGCTACGCTGTCTGGCCTGGGCCTATCAGCAGCTGTTGCGTTGACGTGAGGGGCCCCATGACGGTTCTGTCGTACTGGTCGTGTGCGATTTCAGTCACATCCGCGCCGGTGTCGACCTTGAAGGTAAAATGCAAGTTGTTCACGGTAGCAGTAATCCTCCACGGCGTGTTCACTCCCACTTTGATTTCGCCTAGATATAGCTCTCCGAGATCTTTTGGTCGTTGTCGGATACTCGCGGTCTCGTCCTTCGGCTTAGGCATGCAAACGCGGGCGTAGTGGCCTTTTTTGCTACACAGGTTGCACGTCTTGTCTATCGCGGGACACTGTGTCATCGTGTGGTCACGCACACCACCACACCACTTGCAGCGTTCGTCTCCCGTCTTGTGTGTACGTTGAGGGCGCGACTTGAAAGGCACCTTCGCTTCGCTCCGGCGAGTTTTGACGTTTGTCTGGCCGCGAACTTCTCCCATGTCGAGAGCTGGCTGTTCGATGGAGCGAATTTCCTTGTGTTGAAGTTTCACGCTCTCTGAATTGCGGGCAGCTGTGATTGCTTTTTCGAGAGTGAGTTCTGCATCAAGCTGCAGGCTCTCGCTGAGTTTTACGTCGCGCAAGCCGACCACGAGCCTGTCCTGAATCAGTTCGTCTTTGAGAGTTCCGTAATTGCATCTTTCTGCCATCTTGAACAGTTCAGTCGCAAATACGTAGACGTTTTCATGCTGCTCTTGTTTCCGAGAGTTAAATTGCGCTCTCTCATAGATGACATTCTTTCGAGGTAAGAAATGCTTTTCAAAAGCACTCACCACGGCGGTGTATGATGCCATCTGTTCGTCTGTCAGTTTCAAAGCAGCGAGCCCGCCCTCCGCTTCTTCGCCCATGGCGTAGAGTAATGTGTTGATTTGCGTCGTCTCGTCCTGTCCTGTCAGACCGGAGATGAGTCGGTAGCGTTCCCACTCGCGGTGCCATCGTGTCCAATCTTCGGGCTTGCGGAAATCGACCTTTGTCGGCAGTTCCACGGCGAGCGGGTTGAACGTCATTCTCGGAATGCCGCTCGCGCGCTCTTCGTTCGCTCCGCGAGTGTATGGCATGACGCTGCGGCCGCTTACGTTGGGCTCGCTGTCCTTCTGGTTGTCACGCTGCGGTTGTTATTCCGCCGCTGCCGCCATGTGGTAGACGTAGCCGCTTTAACAAGCAAAACTGTTTATTTATACATCAAGTAATGGCGCCCGTTTTCGCTCTGCTTGGCGCGGTCGCCCATGCCGGGGTCTCCCGGCGGTCCGCCTGGTTAGCTTGCCGCTTGGGGCGCTGTCGTCAGTGGCGACAGATCTTTGTTGACAGCCGTGTGGTGCGGACGCGTGTTCCATCGCTCCTCCGATTGCACGTGGCTACCGGAAACGGACGGACTGGCGACAGCGGGAGCTTCCGAAGCGTCAAATAGATGAGTTCTTTCTTTTATTAACTTTATTTTGTTTTCAGCTAGTTAGGTTAGGTGCAGCCTAAAGAATAGATTTGGGCCGGTGGCCCTATGTCATCATAATTTAATCGCACAACCAGACGAGAGCAGAAGAGGAGGACGAGGGAGACACGAGCCCTCGTGTATCCCCGGTCCCCCTCCTCTGTTCTCGCCTGATTGTGTCGAGAGCAGAAGAGAAGGGAAGGAGACGAGTCGGAAGTTGTCCTCAAGCGGCATGGTTCAAAACGCCAGCATTCAATCCGCGCGCAGACAGTCGCAACCAACCAACCCACACTTCATTAGTTCAAGGTGTCTCGAATGTCAAATTTAGTGCCACGTGAATAGCGGCTCCACCTAAAGCAATGAACGTTTAGCTTTCAGATGTAAATTAGTTTATAAGAAAGGAAACGCGCAGTATCTGTCAAGGTCACTTGAAACTAGTTAGGTTAGGTGCAGCCTAAAGAATAGATTTTAGCTCTTGGTCCTAGCGGCCTGGTTTTTCGTGCCGGCAGCTAGGTTTTCTTGGCGTTCATTATTTAGCTATCTTGTTTAGATAAATATTTTTCTTTCTAGGCTATTGTCATTCGCAGAATTGGTTTTTAACGCGTGTTTGCTAGTTGTTTCTTGTGTCTTCTTTTGGCAATATGTATATTCTAAGAATTCGTAATAGGTATAGTTCAGTCGATGAGCGCTTAAGATGTGCAATCAAAAGAAGGTAAAGTGTACTCAGTGTGAGGCGCAGGTTAATCTCAAAGAAACGCGTTTTGACTCTGTAGGTGAAGCGGAAGGCAGCGACTTTTTGTGTCGGTGTTGCGTACTGAATGCACGTCTAGATAGATTTGATCAAGAAAGGGGCAGTTTAGTGTCTCGTGTGGAGGATTTAGAAAGTGAAGCACGTTTGCTAAGGACGGAAAATCAGAAACTGCTTGGACAGCTTACTCAAATTAAAAAAAAGGGGCCGATTTTGTCCTTGGAACCAACAAGGACGAACATTTCAATGCGGGCCACGTGGCCGGGGCCAGCACTGGCATGGAAGGCATAAGCAAAGTAGGTCAGGCGGATCCGAACCGTCAGAGTTATTTAGAAGCAGCTAAGACGCCGGAAAAAAAGGAAGAAGTAAGGAAGAATGAAAATCCCAGAGATAAGGACACAGATAACCGAAAGCAGGAGCCAACAGTTGGGAGAGGGAGAGAGAAGGCCCAGGTGCTTATCGCCGGAGATTCCAACATGAACAGGTGCAAGCGAGATATCTTGGAACGTGTAAGGGATGATAAGAGAGTGTTGGTTGGAGCCTTCCCAGGGAGAAAAATGAGGGCAGTGCTAAAAGAGAGTAAAAATAGGCTGTTGAAGAATTCCGCAGAGCGCAGTATGGTAATAGTAGCCGCGAATCTAAACGATGTCCTAAATGGTGACGCTGCAGGAGTGGTGGAAAGTTTAGCTAAGGGAGTTGACGAGATCAGGGAGATAGGACACCAGACGCAGATAGTTGTATGCACAATACCAGAGGTGCTAGGATTGAACGAAAAGATGGAAAAGGACGTGGTGACAGTTAATCAGGACATAAGAAAGTTAAGCCTGGAGAAGCGTTTCGAAGTGGTTGAGGTAAACAGGGAGGTACATAAAGCAGGTTTTTGGTAGGGCTTTTTAGCGAGATGGCATTCATTTTAACAGAAGGGTCGGAGCAGAGATCGGCTGGCGCTTGGCAGGCAGAGCTGTAGTTTTTTTAGGGGGTCCGCGAGGACTCCATGCACTGAGGTAGTTAGAAGTGAAGCAGAAGAAAGTGTAGTAATGGAGGCTGAGCCCCCAAAAATGGCAAAAAGTAGGTCGAGAAAGAAAAGTACAAAAAAAATTTAACACTACGATCAGCTACATAAACATGCAAGGAGGTAGAAAAAGACCGAAATGGCTAGAGATAGAACAGCAGTTGAAGGATGACAAAATAGGTGTGTACGCTGATTGCGAGACTCATCTCAGGGATCTAGAAGATCCGCCGTTTATAGAAGGTTATCGTCTGGGAAGAAAGCACAGGCTTCTCAATAGGAAATCGACCAAAAATGGGAATCATATAGACAAAAGAAACTTCAAGTGCAGGCCCTCGTCCAAAGTAAAATAAGACAGTCCACCGATCGCTGGATGGCTGATATGCACCATGCCTCTAGAGGCGGAGCAAGAAAATTCTGGAACCATATAAGCTGGCTAGGGAAGAAGAATCAAAGAAAGCAAGATCGGATTCAAGATAACGAGGGAAATTGTTTAAAGGGAGACAACGCAGTGATCTACATTACATCAGTTATAGCCGAGTCATTTAAGAGCGACGATAGGGTAATCTCCGCAAATCAGGAAGCAACACAAGGTAGCAGAATACAAACCACCTTAGAACTGACCAATCTAAACTGGAAAAAGGCAGAAAAAATATTCCTAAAAACACATCTACAGGAATAGATGGAATTCCGATCAAGCTGATTAATGAACTCGGTCCAAAAAGTAAGGAAACGTTGTTAAAAGCTTTGGAAACAGTCATAACGAATAAGCAAATTCCGGACAGCTGGCGGCAGAGTAAAATGAATTTGATTTATAAAGGGAAAGGAGAAAGGATGCACATAAAATCCTACAGGCCGATTACCATAACATCTGTAATGTACAGGTTAGCCATGCAGGCGGTGAAATTAAAGGTGCAAGCATGGGTTGAAAGTAACAAGATACTCGGAGAACTTCAGAACGGCTTTAGAAATGGTAGGCGCTTAGATGATAGCCTGTTCGTGCTTACCCAATGCATCGAAATATCTGGAGTGGAAAATAGACCTTTGTATTTGGCCTTCCTGGACATAAACGGGGCGTACGACAACGTAAGCATGGGAACTCCTGTGGAACATATTAAAAGCAGACGGTATCGGTTATGAGATAATAGAGTTCCTACAGGAAATATACCGGGATAACACAGTAGAAATTACGTGGGAAGGGATAAGAAGTACGGCGGATGTCAAAGTATGCAAAGGATTAAGACAAGGCTGTCCTCTATCACCGGTGCTGTTCATGCTTTATATGATAAACCTGGAACGGAGGATACAAGACAGTAACCTAGGTTTTAACCTGTCATATAGATTAGGTGGAAAGGCGGTAGAGCAGTGCCTTCCCGGTTTGATGTATGCAGACGATATTGTGCTGCTAGCTGAGAGTCTGGAAGAATTGCAAACTCTAGTTAAGTATTGCGGAGACGAAGGGGATGCTCTAGGCTTCAGTTTCAGCGCAGTTAAGTCGGGTCTGATGATTTTCAACGGCTCAACTGATCAGGGTCTTAAAATTCAAGGCCTTTAAATGCCTAGAGTAGCAGAATATAAATATTTGGGGGTATGGGTAAACGAAGGATTGGCATACATTGGAAAGCATTAGCAATCACTTAAGGCCAAAGGGCGAAGGAATGCAGGGATAATGAAGCATAAGGCATTGTGGGGATACAATAGGTATGAGGTATTGAGGGGTATTTTGAAAGGAAATATGGTGCCAGGCTTACTTTCGGAAATGCGGTTTTGTGCCTAAAATCAGAGGTACAGATATCAAAGGAAGCTTCTGTGCTAAGCTGGGCGTGATAAAGGACAAACGAGGCAAGGACCTCACTGAAGCCTCAGAGATCAAGAAGAGGTGGCAGGAATACACAGAAGAACTGTACAAGAAGGACCCGGATGTGCAAACCCAACATAGGACGGTTGTGATTACTGATCTCGAGCCGGGCATCCTGAAGAGTGAAGTTGAATGGGCCTTAGCCAGCCTTGCTAAGAACAAAGCTAGCGGAATTGATGGTATTCCAGCTGAGTTGCTTCAAAACCTCAACCACGACGCTGTTAACACACTGCATACATTATGTCAAGAGATTTGGACAACCCTGCAGTGGCCACAGGATTGGAGGAGGTCAGTTTACATCCCCATTCCAAAGAAAGGCAGTGCCAAAGATTGTTCCAACTACCGCACGATCGCACTTATTTCGCATGCTAGCAAGGTGATGTTAAAAATCCTGCAAGGTAGGCTGCAGCAGTATGTGGATCGGGAGCTTCCGGACGTGCAAGCTGGGTTTCGCAAGGGCAGAGGAACTAGAGACCAAATTGCCAACCTTCGCTGGATCATGGAAAAAGCAAGAGAGTTCCAGAAACCCATTTACTTCTGCTTTATTGATTATGCGAAAGCGTTTGACTGCGTAGATCACAGCAGATTGTGGCAAGCTCTCCAAGAGATGGGAGTTCCAATTCACCTCATCTGTCTCCTCAGGAACCTTTATGAAGGCCAAGAGGCCCCAGTCAGAACTGGGCATGGTCTTACTGATTGGTTTCCGATTGAGAAAGGGGTGAGGCAAGGCTGCATAATGTCGCCCTGCCTATTTAACCTATATGCAGAGTGCATCATGAGGAAGGCCGGTCTGGACGAGTCTTCAGCTGGAGTGAAGATTGCTGGAAAACGTATCAACAACCTTAGATATGCGGATGATACCACTTTAATGGCAGAAAGTGAAGTGGAACTCAAGAGACTTCTGATGCGCGTACAAGAAGAGAGTGAGAAGTTTGGGCTTAAACTGAACATTAAAAAGACGAAGATCATGGCGTCTTGCCCTATCAAGTCCTGGAGCATCAATGGACAAGAAGTGGAAGCTGTGACAGATTTTCTGTTCTTGGGCGCCAAGATTACCTCGGAAGGAGACTGCAGCCATAAAATTAGGAGACGCCTGCTTCTGGGAAAGAGAGCAATGGTTAGCCTTGACCACCTAGTAAAGAGCAGAGACATTAGTCTGCCAACCAAGATCAGTATAACCCGTGCTATGGTCTTTCCAGTTGTGATGTATGGATGCGAGAGTTGGACTGTGAAAAAGGCTGACCGCCGAAGAATTGACGCGTTTGAATTGTGGTGCTGGCGAAGACTCTTGAGAGTTCCTTGGACTGCCAGAAGATCAAATCAGTCGATATTGTCGACCATAAACCCTGACTGCTCATTGGAGGGTCAAATTCTAAAGTTAAAGCTCAGCTACTTTGGTCATCTGATGAGAAGAGAGGAGTCGCTGGAGAAAGATTTGATGTTGGGAAAGGTTGAGGGTCGCCGGAGAAGGGGTAGGCAGCGAACGCGATGGTTAGATGGCATTCTCGAGGCATTGCAGATGAAGCTATGTGATGTTAAGAAGATAGTGAGAGACCGGAAAGCGTGGCGTGACATGGTCTATAGGGTCACGAAGAGTCGGACACGACTGAACGCCTGAACTGAGAACTGAGTCAACATTAGAAACAAATCAGAGATCCGTTGGACGATTGGCACTAGGTGCCCACGGCAAAACTACAAATGAGGCGGTATAGGGAGATATGGGCTGGGCATCTTTCGAAGTACGGGAAGCTCAGAGTAAAATATTATATGAGGAACGCCTGAGGAAATTGGACAGTAACAGATGGGCAGCTAAGGTATTTAAATACCTTATTTAAATAAAAAGCGTTGACTCACAATGCAGGAAAAGAACTAGGAAACTAACTAGTAAGTATGCTAGTAACAAGGACGGAGAAATAAAGAGCATTAAGCAACAGGTGAAAAACACAGAAGGTAGAAATTGGATAAATTCGCTGAAAAAAAAAAAATAGAGTGTGGAATTATACCGAAAGTGGAAATGCAGATCAGGAAGGAAGATTTCTTTGATAACTCAAGGGGCAGTGCCCTACTTTTTGAGGCTAGATCAGGGTGCCTTAGAACACGCATCTACAAAAAGAAATTTAACAATGGAGATGACGCATGTGCTGTATGTGGAAACTCCAGTGAAACAATTGACCATATTATACTCGAATGCAATGGTATCCATCCGGAAGTTGAAGCAGGCGCAATCACTGTTCCTGAAGCTCTGGGGTTTAGAGATAACAGTGGCCGGGTGAATAAACCAGTGGTGGAAACTGGCAAAAAACGGCTGGAAGATTGGTGGCTTAAAAGCAGAGAAGTGATATAATGTTAGCAATGTAGGAGCAAAATATAATAAATAGAATGATGGTTTAGTTAACCATTCTAAATCAATAATTAAGATATATGGAGAAAAATGAGCATGATAGCTACTGCTACCACCCCGTTTCAAAGGGGACGCTCCTATATTCCATCCATCCATCCATCCCACAACACGCTGGTCGTCGCGATGAAGCCGTCGATGACTGGCTTGCCACCTATGAACGCTGCAGTGCCTACAACCGGTGGGACGATGCTCTGAAATTTCTCAACGTTTCTTTCTACCTTATTGAGGTCGCCAGGAATTGGTTCACCAACCGCGAGCCCCACGCAGCTAACTGGCCCACCTTCAAACAGCAGTTCCGACAGTACTTCGCCGACCCAGCAGTTCGGACTGAGATCGCGACGACCAAGCTCGCTTCTCGCCTTCAAGGTCCTGATGAGTCATATGCGTCTTACATAGAGGCCATATACTTGCACTCTTCCGGCGTATTAGTCCCACCATGGCGGAACCTGAACGAGTACACCACGTCTTGAAAGGAATCAATTCTATGGCTTATAACACCTTAGTTGCTCAGAATCCTTCAACGATTGATTCCATTATTACGACCTGCCAACGCATCGACCAGCTACATTCCTCCCGATTGAAGCCCGCCAACGCTACTGGCCCGACCTATGCTGATCTCGATCTGAGGGCACTTATTAGATCCATCATCCGCGAGGAGCTCCAGGCCCTCAAGCCTGTCTGTCGACACGGGTGCGATCATTCTTCCGTAACTTCTAATGACGCCGGTCTCCACAGCATCAGCAAAGAAGAGCTGGCAACAATCACCCAACCTATGGCATCTGACCCTCCTGCACCCCGCTCAGTACCGACTTACGCGCATATCGCAGCATCCCCCCCTTCTTTGGTTCCCCCGCCCCGACCGGCACCAACCTACAATCACGTCAATGCAATAGCGACGGCTCAACCTGCACCACCCTATACGCACTTTGGCGCCCTTGCCGACCAGTTTGCTATTACTGTGGCTTTAGAGGACATATACCCCGCTTCTGTCGCCGCCGCCTCCAGAACGAGCACCGTGGATACGACACCTTAGAAAGTGACATGCCTTCAACGTCATATTATCAACGCCGGTTTACTCCAAGCCCACCTCGAAGATCATCCCCACCTCCAGAATACTCGTCTGAGCCTCGTGGAACCCATGCATCCCGACGCCGGTCCCTATCCCCATACCGCCGCTCAGTTTCCCCTCTTCGAACTGCAACAACTCTCCCTTTGCGCCCTTTAGCAAAGTGCACCGTACGAGTTGCTGTTGACGGCGTCCGCCATCACGTGCAGTTTGCTGTGCTCTCACCATGTGCGCATCTGATGATTTTTGGATGGGATTTTTTGCCAACCGCTTCGGCGTTAATTTTTTATGGCGACCGTGTTATCCATATGACAGACCAATTTTTCATCTGAAGTTTCTGAACGACATCACCCCTCGTTGCCGCCGCTGATACTGTTTTGCCTCCTCAGTGCGAAAAGCTGCTTACCGTTGTTTCTGACCACATCACTACGGGGACGTACTCATTGCACCATCTTATCGTCATCTTGCAAGCGGTATCGCCTTTCCGTCTAGTCTTGTGAGGTTCTGCAACGGCTCAGCGACAGTAGCGGCCACTAACACTACACGTGAATCCCTCATGCTCCCAAAAGAAAATTCTCTACCCTGCATGGTGAATGTTCAACCTTTGTCCTTGATGGTGCTCACCGCCCCTCTGCCTCAGCACCGTGTTTCGCCAAACGTCTCTCTTTCTGTTCTCACAAAGACTATTAATCCTAACCTCATGCCGAACCAAAGCCAAGAACTGCTGATATTGCTTCGACACCACCAAGCCATTTTTGATGCCACTTCCCCACCACTGGGACGGACTAGTGTTGCGCACCATCGCATCATTACTGAAGGTAACTCTATCGTTCGCCGACGGCCTTATCGGGTTTCCCTCTCTGAACGAAAAGTAATTGAAGAAAATGTAAATCACATGCTTCATCGCAATATTATTCGTCCCTCGACAAGCCCATGGTCGTCCCGAGTAGTGTTAGTTAAAAAAAGGACGGCTCCCCTTACGGAAATGCCATATCTGGACTTATAAAAAATATCCAGATCAGGTATACCAGGAATTGGGCAGATATGGTATATTAGGACAGATCTAGGCCAGATAAGGCATATATGCCTTATCTGCCTAGGCATATACATATGCCTTATATGTATTGCCTGATCTGCCCAATTCTTGATTTCGAGTACCAGATAAGGCATATCTGGTCAGATATGCCTCATCTACTCAATTCCTGATTTAAAGATCTAACCCGCATGACATGTAGGTTTTGAACTATAGATCTGCATATCAACATAACACATTATTACAAGACACACAAGACAATTTCAGTATTCCAGCTAAACGTATGCTCAATCAAGTTTGCCAATTGGGAAACCTGAATTTCCCCTTTTATTTCAAACATTACAGGAAAGTAGCTTTGAAACCACAGGTTTTCTTTTTTCAATGCCTATATGAAATCGCTCAAAGACGGGCCTGAATTGCGTATGTATACCGAAGGTCAAAGGCATGCTCATTCGTTAGTAAATATTGAGATTCTATGCTCATTTGCGCGCGATACTATAACAAACTAATGAGATATCTTTACAGAATAATGTCTACACGAGAAGCTAAAGTAAAAGACATTAACCTATTAAATTAGATATTACATTTTTATTCTACTCTTTTACACACAGAGCTTTAACCAGTAAATGCTTTTAGTTTGAGCTGGTTTATTTGCGAAACTAAATAAAATAAACGGCTATTAATCGAACTAGACTATTGAAATGGAATTTAAATGTTTGTCGATACCCGGAAAAGGTACCGCTAAACCGTAGGGCGATAAAACACACCACTGCTGGGACTGCTGATAATACCTAAACCTTAGCAAAGTACATATAGGCTGTCAGGAAGTACTGGTTTTACCTTAAGCAGAGACCGCAGGGAAAAATGAGCGAACGTGTCTAACTCGTGGTTGCTTTTGAAATTAAGAGAGAAAACAATGAAAAACGTATGTCCGATGGCATTTGTTATGACAGCGAAAGCTCTGCCCCTAAACCAAATCAAGCATGAAGCTACTTAGATAGTGCAAATAATAATAATAATAATAAACAGCGATGAACCCTATCCACCCACTGCAATTTGTGAAAATTGCTGGAGCGAAAGACAAATTAGCAACGGACGGAAAAATATCACATACTGGCAATTGCCATCCAATTTACTGATTGGAAAATTAATTTTCCATCAAAATAATAAAGTGAACAATATCCTGAGGCTGACAAGTGCTAGTTCCCGACAAGAAGTCTCACGCTCACGGTTTGGTGATCGGGCGTGAAGATGAGGCGGCACGATGAGGGTGCGATCCGACACAATGGTGAAGATTTGGCCGGGCCACCTAGGGCAGAAGCCCCGAAAAGCTCAATCGATCATCAGGTTCGCTGCCAAGGCTGGGGAGGCAGCTTCCACCCGCAGTGGGATACAGTAATTTCTTCTGTGCCGACGGTCAGACTGAAGCTCTTCTAGGTTTGCTGTCGCATATTTGTACGTGCACACAGCTAATAGCGAACAGGCGCTGGCACACACACACACCAGCATACACAAGATGCGGCACGCCCGTTAGCCGCACCGAACTCCGATGTCTACCACCGAAAAGAAACGAGACACTAAGTGCTTAGGCGCACGGAGTTGAAAGGGGGAGGGAAAAGAAGCAAGCACACAAAAAACGGAGAGCTCGCGGCCTACGTGGTGTAGAGCGTGGCAGCAAGGAGGAGAGATGAAATGCGAGCCCGCGACGCAGGGGCCGCCGCTGTCTGAGAGGGAAGAGGGGAGCGCGGGAGAGGAGGAGTCACTGTCTAGCCAATGCGGCCCTCGACGCAGCAACCGCCAGCTGTCTCTGAGGGTTAGTCAGCGTCTAGACAGCGCGCATGGGGCCGTATACTGAACTGCCATCATTTTCTTGATATTTTGAATCGCTCAACTTAACCGACCATGCTTTTGTGCACCGGACTGCCGCCGCATTTTAAATGAAAATGCGAGTTAGTAGGCGGAAAGAGGGGCATGTAACAATAACGCCGCCCCCTCCTGGATTAAGGAACACATGGTGTAATAATTATAGTGCAGCGAAATCTGCAGAATATTTGAAATATTACGAATCGTAGCTATTTTCTAAATTGGATACAATTAACACTAAGCAGGCAGGCCATGCTGAGTGTAGAAAAATTGAAGCTCGACCGCATGATGCCAATATTGGATATTTTCAGAAGATAGACGAAGGCCATATATTGCTAATATACAATCACTATGGCACCTACATAATTAAGGCCCCGATGAGGTTATATAAAGTCTGACGCCAGGCATATGGCCCTGGTCTGTCTATATAAGGTCATGATGATGCCATATATGCCCTTTATTAGGCCATATAAGGTCGCGAGGATACCATACATGCCCCTGATCAAGCCATATAAGATCCCGTTACCTGTTCAGATATGGATTATATGTTACATGATATGGCCAAATCTGAGCCATATAAGGGCAAAATTTTGCACATATATGACCTTATCTGGCCCAGATACGGTCTTATTTGCTGCCTTATATATTTGTATCTGGCAGCATATGTTCCATATCGGAAGTAGATATGGGATTTCCGTACCGATCGGTACGCTTTTGTGTTGATTACCGCGCACTCAACAAAATTACCCGCAAAGATGTATCCAATGCCAAGAATTGATGACGCCCTTGACTCTCTCCAAGGCGCCGAATAATTCTCGACTTTGGACCTCTGCTTAGGTTACTGGCAAATACCTATGTACGAGGACGATAAAGAAAAAACCGCTTTCGCAACTCCCGATGGCCTTTACGAATTTAATGTTATGCCTTTCGGACTTTGTAACGCACCAGCGACATTTGAAAGAATGATCGATACTGTGCTTCGTGGCCTAAAATGGAGAACCTTTTTAAGTTACTTGGATGACATTGTCATCTTTTCGTCAACTTTTAACGATCATCTCGCGCGCCTGAATGAGGTCCTCACGTGTCTCGCTTCAGCGGGCCTTCAGCTTAACACCAAGAAGTGCCACTCTGCATAAAAGGAAATTAGAATATTGGGACATCTAGTCAGCCATGACGGCATTCGTCCAGACCCTCAAAAAATCATCGCGGTCTTGAACTTTCCTCGTCCACAACGGACTACAAAATTGCGCAGTTTTCTCGGCCTGGCGTCTTATTTCCGGCGTTTTATAAGGCAATTTGCAAGTATTGCTGCTCCACTTCATGAACTTTTTAAAGCACGAAGCCCTTTCGTGTGGACTGAACAGTGTGAAGCTGCTTTTAATAACTTGAAGCACGCCCTCACATCAGACCCTGTTCTTGGCCACTTCAGTGACAGCGCTCCAACCATCCTGCACACTGATGCCAGTGGTCTTGGTCTTGGCGCTGTACTTCTGCAGCGCGATGCAACTTCACGTGAGAAAGTGATTGCCTTCGCCAGTCGGATTGCCTTCGCCTTCGCCAGTGATGAGAAAAACTACACCATTACCGAGCAGAAGTGCCTTGCCGTCGTCTGGGCTGTCCAAAAGTTTCGCCCTTACCTATACGGTCGGCACTTCACAGTTGTGACCGATCACCATGCTCTTTGCTGGTTGTCTTCACTCAAAAATTTGACAGGCCAACTTGGCCGTTGGATTCTACGCCTGCAAAAATAACATTTCGACGTCACTTATAAATCGGGTCGCTAACACTAAGACCCGACGCTCTTTCTCACTGTCCACTTTCGGAATCGGCTTGCTGTTTTTCTTCCCAATGCATTTCCACCTATGACCACAGCCGACCATCTCTTTCCCCGACGTATATCACAACAGTTTAATTTGACGACTCTGAGAACAAACACGCTCTCCGCGCTCACAGCTGTACCATCATCGACCGCCTTATTGGCGCTTCGGACACACCCAATGCTCGCTTCGCCGACAGCTTCGCAATTTCAAACTTGAAGATGGCATATCCTACTCAGCTTCGTGTATTGTCCTGATGGAACTCGCTGGATCCCAGTCGTGCCGCGTGTGCTTCGCCCACGTATACTGGCGGCTCTCCACGATGACGCTACTGCAGGTCACCTTGGTGTTGACAAAACCTATGACCGCGTGAAAAAACGATTCTTTTGGCTTGGCCTATATTCTAGCGTTGCCAAATACGTCGCATCCTGCCCTCTGTGCCAACGTCGCAAACGGCCGACTTCTTCGCCCGCTGGCCTTCTACAACATGTTACCTGTCCCGCCACACTATTCGACGTAGTCAGCATCGACTTATATGGTCCCCTACCTCTCTCCGATGGGGGTAACCATTGGATTATAACAGCTGTCGACCACCTAACATGCTACGCTGAGACAGCACCTGTGCCGACTTGTTCCGCTCAAGACGAAGCAAATGACTTTTTGCGATCAATGCACCATTTCGGAAATCGCAGCGCCGCGAAAAAACCTAGCGGGCGCGCGACGCATTATGGGAAAAGTGAGCGAACGCCGACCGACCGCCCGTCTTTCCTGCCTCCTGCGTTCGCATAGCTGCGGTGTGTGTGTGTACGTGCTTCGATTGCTTTAAGATTTCGTGTATTTTTTGGTGGTGGGCGGTTGCAGGTGCGTTATATAAAGTGTTACGTGCCTGTGGGTTACTTAGTGGCCGCTGCCACTACTGCGCGCGATGTCGTCGAAGTGCCGAGGCGGTGGTCAGACTTGTTGTGTGCCTGGCTGCGACAACAACACGCTGAAAGACAAGAACGTTTCATTTCACGCGTTCCCTGCAAATGAAAAAGAAAAAAAGGAGTGGGTGAGAAGAATCAACCGCCAGGGAAGTGCTGGTCGCTTCTCTTTGTGGCAACCTTCTAAGCACCACCGGATCTGCGGAGCTCACTTCAACGCAAGTGGACGCCGTGGCTATATGGACCGGTTGCCGACAATTTTCCCTCATAAAGTCATCAGTCAACTATCTCCTTCCTTTAATACCGGTAAATATATATATTCAGGCGGTTATCGCATATTATCATTACTGCCAAATCTCTTCCAGTCGCGAAACGCAAGAAGACGAGCTCCCAAACTGCCTCTGCCAGCCCTGTGCTCGTCCTGAACGAGTTGGAGATCGGCTACGTAGTTGACGTGCCCCAATGCGATCAACGTAAGAGACGCTTTAACTGTGCCATCTTTTTTCTGAGGCTTCGATTTTGTGTGTTCGCATTTTCATCAAAGCGTTTGTACGCAGAGAGCGACGTAGTTTCCCAGGAGCCCACCCAGCTGACCTTCGGTGCACCGGCTTCGTCTCGCACGGAAACAGGTTAGTGATGGTTCAAAATTCTCACTTTCTCCATTCCACTATGAAAACTTATTTTTCGCATTTAACGGACCCCTATCGCGCCCACTCATTGTGAGGTCCACGGGTGCTGTGGCGACCGGTATATTAATAAATGGACCAAACTTTTTTCCCGCGAAGCCAGTTTTTCGCAAGCTTTTGCAGCTAGCCATGGGAAGTCTACATGTTATGAGTTGCATAACCTCATGTATTCTGTGACATGTCATCAGTGATTTGTACCGTGCATGTGTTATTACTTCAGCGAGTTTTCTGATAAACGCGGTACCTCTTCCACCAGTGCACGCATTGTGAAACTTACCCATTTCATTTCTTTCACCGCGACATTATTCCCTTCACCACAGCTTGTAAAAATGACACAAAAGTCAGGCTATCCAAATGCATATACAGTGTAGATTTGGCTGATGTGCTGGGTGCATGAAACCTATGGTTCCATGCTGGTTGGTAAGCTGCTTGCACAGGTGGATCAGTGGAGTGAAAGATAGTTGGGCTCTATGGCTTTGTCATCCTAGTTCTTTGTTGTCTGTATATCAGTGTAAGCTGAGAGCAAGGGTTCAGAACACACATTGTGGGCTGAAGTGACTATTTCAAGCCCTGAAATCTGTATTAAAGCACGGCCTAACTGTTCGCAAATCAATAAACAGTTTTTATTTTCTAGGTGCCGAGCATTCATACTCCATAGGGCCTCCAGACACAGCATCTGCTGCCGCACTAAGGAAAGTCAACCACCTTCTCGAAGTATGTGGAAAACTGGAGCATGAAAATAACTTGCTTCGAAAAGAGAAATCTGTGCTCCAGAAAACGGTTGAGGATCTGGAGGCTCAGTTGCACCATGTGAAAGTTGAGGCGCTTAAAGAGAAGCTAAAAACAAAAAACCTTGTCTCAAAAGTTCACGGTTTTGTTTCAGATCAAAAGCGACTAGTGTTTTATACAGGGTTTAACTCCTTTGAAAAATTTGATGCGTTTCTGGAACATGTTGAAGGCATGTACCAGACACTGAAAACAGGTGCTGGCAGGCCACCAGCACTGAAAATGAAAGAACAGGTCATTGCAGTGCTTTGCAGGCTCCGGGTTGGGTTACTGGAGCAGGATTTGGCATATCGCCTGAAAGTGTCTGTGTCAACCGTGAGTGCAATGTTCACATTTTGGGTAAATTTTTTGTTTGAAATGTTAATCCAGATACCAATGTGGCCATCCCGTAACACAGTGGACATGTTCATGCCAGACAATTTTAAAGAATTGTACCCATCGACACGCATTGTACTGGACTGCACAGAAATTTTTATCGAGAACCCGTCTGATTACAGTACGCAAAGCGACACTTTCAGCTCGTACAAAGGACACAACACTGCAAAAGGACTCATTGGCATCACTCCAAACGGCTTCGTTTCTTTCGTGTCAAA
The DNA here is from genome assembly GCF_055883805.1 of Amblyomma maculatum. Taxonomy (NCBI): domain Eukaryota; kingdom Metazoa; phylum Arthropoda; class Arachnida; order Ixodida; family Ixodidae; genus Amblyomma; species Amblyomma maculatum. The sequence continues at coordinate 48,227,180 of NC_139348.1, read as the reverse complement.
TCTTGCACCTGGGAGACTTTCCGATCGAGAAATCACGAGACACAGTGGCCTCTATGAGTTGCTCGAGGAAGGGGACAGCGTAATGGCGGATAGAGGATTCCTCATTGAAGATGACCTCCGTCAGCTTGGAGTCGAATTAAACATGCCACCTATGTTGAATGGCCGCTCGCAGTTGTCACTGGCAGATGAGATAGCAACACGGCAGATAGCGAGTTTGCGAATTCATGTTGAGCGTGTCATCAGGGAAGTTAAAAACTTCAGAATACTCCGTGCTGTCTTTCCTAATGTTATGGCAGAGAAGCTGAACAAGATATGGAAAATTTGTTGTTATCTCAATAATTTCATGCATGAGCCCATTCTAAACCGATGAGCGATGGTAGTGTTCTTAATGTTTTGTATGTTATGCATGATCTACTGTAATGCAGGGGTGCTCAAACTCTTTAGCCTTCTCATTTGAAGACCAAATCATTTCGCTAAAATGCAGTCGGCTTCTAACATGTTTCATTTGTGTTCTGGCCAGCTTTGGTCACGGAGCCTGTCTTGAAAATATTTGTTTTATGCGGGATTAACGTCCGAAAGCGACTCAGGCTATGAGAGACGCCGTAGTGAAGGGCTCAGGAAATTTCGATCACCTGAGGTTCTTTAACGTGCACTGACATCGCACTGTACACTGGCCTCTAAAATTTTGCCTCCATCGAAATTCGACCGCTGCGGCTGAGGCTTGAAAAGGTGCTGGCCGACATATGTAAAAGGGGTATGCAAGCTGCGCAGCACATGAACAAGTACTTAAATTCTGTTATGACTGACTGTATAGTGAGATAGCTGTAAGCAGCTACAGCATTAGTCCCAAAATAACTGGCTAAAGTGGATGAAGACATGCATGAACATAGGTGCTTGGGGATTCTAGGAACTGTTCCAAGAACCCCTAGAGTTCCCCAAAATGCAGTTTGAGAATCCCTGCTGCAGTGCAAGGCATCGAACTTGCACTGAATTACACTATTTCATGTACAGCAGACTAGAGGAGCCTTTCTTTCTCTGCTGAAGTAAATCTGAAGTCAATGTACAGGCTATATAGAGCTGCAACGCCTTATTTCTCTGTCGGTGTTGTGCAAATGATTTGAGCATAGATTGTGGCAGTACTATATCCAAGTCATGACTGGAAACGAAATCACCAGTCTCATTGCTGATCTACACAGACAAGATGGAAAGTTGGTGTTTGCAGCCATTGTCTTTTCTACGACAGATTGTCTTTCCTAACTTTTTGGAATGAAATCTGTAAAGTGAATTTCACTTTGTCATTTTTACATGTGTTAGTGATGTACTCATTTTAAAAAAAAGTGATATGTATTGTATATATGTGTACTGTATATGTAAAAAATTTGTACATGTATGCGAGTATTTCATGGCACTGAAATTTGAAAGCTTTATTACCAACTCTCATGTAATGTCTTGCATGGAATCCTTCAGAAAGAACTTATATCAGCTACAATACCCGAGATGCGACAGATTTGAGCTTGTCGTCAAAGAAGTGCGAGCTCAGTGCTACTCGAAACTTGTGCATTAACCCCTCAAAGCAGAGATTAAGTATGCTGAATCTGCACCTTGGGCACTGTCTATGACGGCACATTGATTTACTGTAAAGCATAAGCCTTCATTGGTTCACTTCACATATGTTACAAGTCGTACCGAGTGCAAGAGTATCTACAATACGGACAACACACTTGTCACTTTGCAAAGATTTTGCTTGCAACTTTCATTGCGGTTTCCTTACAGAGACCAATGTGAAGTATGTAGCTGCCCATGTGCTTGTGACTGTAGCTGTGTTCCTAGTGACTGGAAGGTGGGCAAGGTGGTTCCCCTGCACAAGTCTGGGGACAAACATTCTCCTAATAACTACCGACCCATTTCACTTACTAGCATCCCATGTAAGATCATGGAACATGTCATCTGCTCTCATCTCGCCAATTTTCTTGAATCAAATTCGTTCTTCAGTCATTCCCACCACGGGTTTCGTAAAACATTCTCATGCGAGACTCAGCTTCTATGCTTGTCACAAGACCTTCATTTCATTCTTGACCGGGGTTCCATAGCAGGCTGTATATTCCTCGATTTCTCCAAAGCTTTCGATAAAGTTTCTCACCAATTACTACTTTTCAAATTAAGTAACCTCAAACTCGACCCTAGCATCGTTTCGTGGCTTGAGTCTTTCCTCACTAACCGTTCTCAATACGTGACAGCAAATAAATGGAACTCTCGTTCCTCTCCAGTGGGCGCAGGCATTCCCCAGGGCTCCGTACCAGGGCCCCTACTTTTTCTAATTTATATTAATGATTTGCCTAACACCATTGCTTCTTCTGTGTGTCTCTTTGCTGACGATTGTGTAATTTACCGTGAAATTAACAGTGACTCTGACATTTCTGTTCTTCAGTCTGATATTAACCAAGTTTCAGAGTGGTGTAAATTATGGCACATGAAGCTTAACATTAACAAGTGCAAACATATGCGTATTTCTCGTCGTAACAATGAAGTAGCTAATTACAACCTCAATAATACTCCTCTTGAAACTGTGTCTTCGTATAGATACCTTGGTGTGCACATAACTTCTAATCTTTCTTGGAATCTGCATGTGGAATCTATTACTAACAATGCTAACCGCATGTTGGGGTACCTGCGCCGAAACTTTAACCTTTCTTTTAGTTCAATAAAACTGCTTCTTTATAAAACCCTTGTTCGTCCCCTGGCCTTGCATCTCTAGAATCTGAAATCGAATCTGTTCAAAACCGCGCGTCACGTTTTATACTTTCCAACTATAACCGTAACTCCAGTGTTACCGTTATGAAAACAACATTATCATTGCCACCGCTTTCACTACGCAGAAATATTTCCCGCTTATGTCTATTTCACAAAATCTATTACCACAGTCCTGCCCTTAAGAGCCGGCTACTAACTACCCCCACATATGTTTCAGGTCGCATTGATCATCTTCACAAAGTAGGTGTTCCGTCATGTCGTACTAAACACACCTCTTGTTCTTTCGTTCCAAACACTTCTGTCAGTTGGAACCACCTTCCTAGGCACATTGCTGATATTACGGACCCAAATTCTTTTAAGACTGCCGTATGTAATCTATATTTATAAATGGTAGTCAAATGTTTTTGTTCGTTTTCGGTGACATTGTTGACTGTCGGAAATGATTTTTTTTTGTCTCACCTGCTTTTCTCTTTTTTTTTCCGCCAATACTTTTTTTTTTTTGATCACTTTTCGCCGTGTTATTGTTTCTCCTATGATGCTTTATGCTGCACTGTACCCTGTACCAATGTATCTTTCCCACTCCCCTCTTTAATGCCTTCGGGCCCTGAGGGTATATGAATAAATAAATAAATAAATAAAAGGCTTTCTTACAAAGAAAGGCTCTTGTATTGCACAGCTCACTTAAACATCTTGTGCCAATATATTTTAAGAGCATAACACAAAAGCATGCTAAGCAATGCATCTCTATGTATAAGCATGTTGCAGAAAAATTTTTTTAATACAGTCTTGTTCAAACACAAGTGTAACGAAATAAATAACTTCAATTATCAAAATCTCAAGCAACTCCGTTGGTGTGAAAAAATGAACAAAACATTGCAATGCGTGACATTATGCAAGAGGTATTTGTGTTCTTAACAATTAGTAGTTAGGCTTTCCTACTAGCCTCACTACGGTGCTGAGCTCTGGTTTGGTTTGAGAGGTTATTGGGTTATGCCATGATCATTCTTTTTGGTGCTTTGAATTCCCTACAATTAGATGGTGGGTCAATGAAATTGGTTCAAAAGTGTAGTGGAGTCCATTAATCACAGAAGAGGATGCACAGCTAAATGACAGTTTGGAGAACAAGAGTGCATGCATCTTCCAGGATACTGCTTCCATTTTGAATGTAAAATTTTAGATGCAGCACCTACCGAGCACTCGCTTGTAATTTGGCTACTTTTATGCGCACATGGGAGTTTTTTTCCTACCTATTACGTTTAAAAAACAAAATGTTGCTTTGAATCAAGAATATATAGTATGTAATGTGGCAGTCTTACAAAATACAATAACAAAAAAGAAGTACGCAAAACTGTCTTGACGCCTTAAGTGCAGAAATGAAGAAAGCCAAGCAACCAATATGAGCATATAAACTGTGCACCTCCCAAAGAACGTATTTCTGCAAGGAAGAAAGAAGGACTTTCATATGTTTCTGAAGTGCTGGTTCCAAATGAGCAATAATGATGAAGCAAAAACAAACTGTTAAATTAATGATCTCAATACACTCATTTTGCATCGAATGAAGTGCTGGTTCCAAATGAGCAATAATGATGAAGCAAAAACAAACTGTTAAATTAATGATCTCAATACACTCATTTTGCATCGAAGCATATACATCAGCTTGCAAGTACATAGTAAAACCTTGCACAAGAATTACCTTTCTTACGGCAACAAGTCATCCTAAAAAGTACAAATACTACGCCAGACACAAAATCAAAATGTTCACAGATTTCGCTTGCACAGCAATGATTGCAGTACACAAGCAAGAACTTGCACACAACTCTCAATCACAGCTACACAGCAAGTAGACATACTGAACCTGTGTATGCCAACTAGCAACTAACCGCCGCATTTGCAAATTCTTCTTTGATTTTATATAGAAGATGAAAGTAACCATGAGAAAACATGGTGTGAACAGAATTAAACATCATATTTCAAATATAAATGACTATCATCAAGTCGGTAGTTTGCCCAAATTAACCACACGCGAACCTGCTAGACAGCAACACATCAATCAGTGCGTGTGTCCTGACATCCAGAAAGTGTAGCAGGAAGGATTTAACATGCAGGCACATGAACTTCATAGGATCAGGTAGCAGAACCTATACAGAGTCACACTCATGAATTCTAGCTCGTACAAATGACAAGAAAAAAAGCGTCGGGGACACCAAAACAAATGAAGCATAGGACGACTCGCACCAAAACGCAGACAGACAAGATGCGTCTACCTCCACAGTAGAGGGGCACATTGTTTGGCAGTGGTTTTGACACTCGCATTTCTAGACGTTAAATCCAAAGCCTCGACAGCTTTCCCTTCTTTCTATTTAGGTTTTCAGTACAAGGGGAGAAGGATGCCGCCAATAGAAAGTAACAAAAAAAAAGGTAAAGGAAGCACAGGGTCAGTGTAAACATGGTTCAGCAGTCCAAATCTCAGTCCTCCTTTCTTTAGACACAGCAGCACACAAAGTGAGAAACGATTTTTACATTCCATACTTCCGCTATGGGCACACAGTTGTCAAGGGCTCCAGACCAGATGAAACCATGTGAAGCCTATTATCACGCACAAAACTTTTTACATACAAGCATTTCTGCACCTTGCCTTGATCAAGATGTATCAAAGCGCCTGTGTACCAAATCAATTGATCTGTCTTCAGCAGAAGGACCCCACATCTTCCGAATCAAAGTGGCCGATCTGTTCATTAGAAGTTGCCGTTTTGTCTTTATTAGGCATGACACGAGACCACCAAGGAATGTCATCTCCGTCCGCAAAGAGTTAAGCATCCACCACGATGGCTCTGCGACTATGGAATTTGGCTGCTTGACCCAATGTCATGGGATGAAATCACAGACATGAAAGTCCCATTTTGGTGGAGGCAAAATATAATGTGCACATTAAAAATCCACGATGGTCAAAGCTGTTTGGGAGCCCTCCATCCCCATGTCCCTCGTTGCCTACAGGATGTTAAACCAGAAAAACGTAGGCTCGACTCAAAACATAGCAATGATGTGTGTCGAACCAAATCAGCTTTCACAATGTGATGACTGGATGAAGTAAAAAATAGAGCATTTAGAATTTAACTCACTACTACTTGAAGGCATTTCAGACAATGCTGAGTTCAGCTTCTCCTTACCCTTACAAGTGAGGTTGATAAAACAATTACCAAACTGTCAAGCTACAAGAGAAAATTGCGTGCAGTGAAAATGAATTAAATTCCAGATGTCGCATGAAACCTTGGCAAAACAGATGGAGAAGCTACAACGACTGTAAGGAAGGTGCGTGATGTTGCTACGCAGTGGCTACATTCTTTTCTTAGGAGTTTACCCGACAGACCAACAGACTTAATGAGCATTGATACCAAGACAAAACAGATGAACACAAACCTTAACCTCATCAGGCTGCACAGTGTTTCTCCTTCATCAAACCTGACTTTCAACTTTAAAGGTCGCACTGCTCCTATTGGCTAAACCTAAGCGCTTTCTTTTTATTACAAAATTATCGATGAGGAGTGATGCTCTGGTATTCAAAACACATTTGAAATGTGAAAATGCTCCTTCATAGTTAGGTTAGGTTAGCAAATGGAGGTGGGAAAATCAAGTGGCAGGAAACGACAGTGGACAAGGAATCCAAAAAATACCTTTCCTCTGTCTGCCAAGAGAGCACGACTTTCTTATCGACAAGCAACACGAGAAAAAAAGTTGGTTCAAAAAAAAAAAATTCAGGCAAAGGACAAGGGAAAAATCACAAGGAAGGTAGCCGACAAATGTAGAGACAGGAACCTGGAGGACAAGGCAGCAAGACGTGTGGTGCTTGACATTTACTTTTTACACACAGATTAGTGGCACACACATTTAAATGGGTTGTGGCACAACGTGCACATCGCCATAACGATATTACGCAGAAAAACACTTTCTTCATGGAAAAAAATGCAATACAAGATATTTAAGAAACAAATATACATAAGTATGAACACATGCCAAAGCATGTTACGAGTCCGAGCATCTTTGTCCTGCAGACCAATGTAACATAAAATAAGTCATTGAAATTCACACACAAGCACAGTGCTCTTGGTAGTTCTTGTGACATTCCAGGAGACGTGGCAGCATTTTGGAAATCCAAAGCGAGCTGTCAAAAGTGATCCTCTGAAGAGTGCAGTCTGTGCCATTATCAACCACAAAATCACACCAGGAGAGTCCAGTCAAAGCCATTTGCCCCTGGACCTGGTAAAAGTACTTGTGCGTTGGTTTAAGAACTCCATTCTTCAGGTAGGGTGCCGTATTCACAGCATTTTCTAATTCCTCACCCCGTTCCTTGGCAGCTGAGAGGGTCTTAACTTCAAGGAGACCAAAATCTCCTCCCTGCTCTACAACACGGTCAGGCGTTGCACCAAGAACAGGGACACCAGGGTTGACGCACAACCCACAACAGTAAATCCTAACTGGGACCTTTTTCTTGTCTATGTAACGCTGCACGGCTGCATCTTCATTCCTTAAACCATCAGCCATGTATTTGGTCTGCATCTGGCTAGACCCGAACAACCTCTTAAAAAACTTCTCATCAGCTGGCTTCTTCCGTGACACCACATCTCCAAAGTGTGAAGCAGTCAGGCGCTTGGATCTCTCGAAGCTCCATGTTGTAGAGCCGCTCTGCATCCTAGTCGCTTGCTCAAGGGCCCATGAGTCTTCTAAAGTAAGCTCACAGGAGCCGAACGTGTACCCAGCTGGCACATGCTCAACCCACAGGGCTTGCACCGGCAACCTGATTGGCATCTGGCTGAGAGCCTCCTCCTGACGTGTTCTTTTCACTTGTACGGGCTGAAAGTGGTTGTCCTCCAGCGTCTTGCATAGCATGGCGTTTGGAATATTTTTCTGTGTCTGATACATTCTCTTAATATGGTCTTCTGTTACTGTCAGAGAAACTGTGGTTTCTTGAGTTGCATACCTGCCAGCTTTCATTGGCATATGTTTCACAAAACGCAGTTTTGAGAACTCGCGTGTGTGCACGTTGGCCTTCTTTGCCCCAGTACCCCATGCTCTGGGTTTGTCTGTACACGACTGTGTGTCTTGCACGTAGGCTGCCCCAGAGCGCTTCAGGTCTAATACAAACCATAGAATTGCTACTACATGTTTACAAACACCTGCAGCTCCAGCCCGGCAGTTGCAGGTTCCTTCGTCCACAGTTCCATTTGACGAGAGCACAGCAGCAGTGTTATATAATTTTGCCAAAGAGAATGATGCCTCCACTGTTGCTTTAAGAAAAGTGGATCTGTCAGCCTTGCAAATAAGAACATTGTGCACCTTCTCTGCTTTGAACATCCTGTATCCGCTTACAGTATGCTTCTGAGCACCACGTGAATTCTGATGTGCCAAGATTCCTTGCTCTGAGAACCCATCTGGAACGTCTTTTAACTGTTTTGTCCATGGCCCTTTCGGTAGCCTTGCTTGGAGAGGAAGTGCATTATGAATGGCTTGCAGTGGTACCTGCAACATGGGTATAAGCAAGTGTCAAAATGTTTTCTTTGGCACTCCACATATAAACAGAGCATGGAAGCATACACAGCTGATCATGGCATCACCAATGCGATCTTGAAATAAAGTATTCATTCATTGTGTCTTGGTTACTTGTGGCAAGCATGCTTGAAAAGCAACGCTGAACCCATTTCATTTACTACGCGCGGTCGTGAAGAATGTTGCACAAGGACGGCCTCGGTAAACCACCAGCTAACTAAAACTCCGAGGCCGCCCAAGTACAAGGTACTGGCGCGTCCATGTTTTTCACGTTAGCAAAATATCCGCCGCAGTTTTTTTCGACCGCGTTCGCGTTACTTGTAGCCACCGAGGCACGTTCATATTTTGGCTGCGCCTATCTGCACTCCACGGTAGTAACAAATGGACACCGCGACCGAGATAGTACGAGCCGTCAAACTCGTTGAATATGGCACAGACAGCAACTACTATTTGTATCGCAAAAATATGCTCAGCTACACACAATGTAACAGTGCTTGTTGGTTCTGCTTCGCACTTGCTGCGTGCTATTCGAACAACACTATAGGCAAGAAAATGCGCTCGCACAAGCTAAGCACCAACTCAACTACTACTTTCTTCCAAGATGTACTCATTGAACGAATGCGCTGTCCGTTTCTTTCGACGATATACTTGTTTCAGACTCGTCCGTAGACTAAATAGCACGCTATAACCAAAAGATTGAATGGGCAGTGCGCGATAACGACGTATTTTGCTAAAATATAGCGCGTACATTCTCACAAGACTATGTCGCACTGTTGCAACAAACATGAATGCGTACGCTACGTACTACGCCTGCCGCCGGGACAGCCGCAGAAACTTTGAAGGTTCGCGACGGGCGACCAGTAAATAAATGCACTGTTAGCGCGCGCTTACCAGCAAAACACGCCTGCTAGCCGTAGGATCGCGCTCGTGCCTTCTGAAGCATAGCTAAAACTATACACTGGCACATGTGCGCGCTTCACGAGCGCTCACGTGCGAAAATACTCGCTTCGCGCTCGTAGCGTCGGCTGCAAAACCACAAAAAAAGTTGTACGGCAATGCAAAGATCACTTGCGCGGCGCAAGCATGCTACAAAAGCATTGCTAGCATCCCAAAAAAAAGTTTTGTTTACCTGCTTTTGCGCGACGTCCATGTCGAACCACTCCTGCGCCGGATCCTGCCCGGCAAGCCACGCTCACAATTCCCAGCCTGCTTTGCGGCGGTCGCGTAGGGGGCGCGCGCAACTTTCCGAAATGGTCCATTGTATTGTGTCATGGCGCTCCTCGGGTGCTCCCAAGGGACTGCGGGACAGCCTTCTTATCGACAGTCGTTAACGAAGTTTTTTACGCGTCATCCACCCTTCATAAGACTACCTCAAGCTACCATCCCCAGACTAACAGGCTGACTGAGCGATTTCACCGCAACTTATCGGATATATGACCTCCATGTACATCACACCGGATCATCGAAATTGGGACACTATTCTACCATTCGTCACGTTCGCCTATAACACAGCAGTATACAGCGGACTACCGGTTATTCTCCATTTTTCCTCGTTTATGGCTGTCCTCCCACTACAATTCTCGACGCTTCCTTCTTCTCTACGCCCGACTACTCCACATCAGTACCTACCCATTTTTTATCTCGTGTGGCCAGATGCCGCCATCTTGCCCGCCTCAACACGGCAGCGTGCCAGGAAGACCGCAAGACTCGTTATGATTCTACGCATCGCGTGGTCTAGCCCTTATCGTCCCGGTGAGGAAGTACTGCTTTATACACCACTGTGCACCCCTGGCCTTAGTGACAAATTCCACCACCGCCACCTTGGTCCCTACGAGATCATCAGCCAAACTTCTCCAGTTAACTGCAAAGTCACGCCTGTTGATCCCCAAGCCGATCGACGCCACCGTGGAACTGAAATTGTTCATGTTTCTCGCTTGAAACCATTTGTGCGCCGCGGTACATCGGTTAGTTAGGAGCGGCCAGGCTGGCCGCTTGCAGATTGTGTGAGCCTTCTGTGGACCTTCTTTCATTTTTACATGCCATGATGTTCTTTCATTTGTACATACCATCATTATCGTCCCGCGGCGCCGGCTCCGGCGCGCGCCTGGTTTCGTGATCGGATTAAACTCTAGACAAGGCTTCACTGTCCTTGCCGTCACGACCTCGCCGTCTTGACCTAGCCTTCTTTTACAATACTTTGAAATAAAGCTTTAACCGCGCGTTAATTGAGCCACGGCGGGGATGGTACACGCTGTGGTTGATCGCGAGTTGTCATGAACTTATGCTTGAATTTGTGAACTGGTAGGCTCTGATTGTCTGTTTGAAGCCTACTTAGTATTAAGTGCCTAAGATTTGCGCGGTAAACTGGTATGAACCTACGAATGTAATTGTTAATTTTTTATGGTTAAATGGTAACCTCTGCATTAAGACAACCTCATCATAAAGTTAACCTATAACATAACCCTAGGCAAACCCACGGTAAACCGAAGAGATAACGTGCCTTTAAGGTTTAGATGTTAACCGTCAATTACTTTTACCAGTGCCCTCGAAACCTATCAATCCTAAACGCCCATAAATTCGTTTCGCAGGTATAAGCCTCAGTGAGTTTACCTTTCGTACGGGGTCAAGAAAAGAGGCGACGAGCTTTGATGAGCTTTCATCCGGATCCGGTGCACTTTGCCCTGCAACCTTCTACTGCTTTTCATGCATCCCTAGAACAAATGGACAAAATATTGTTACGTGGTGACACGACAAGTGATGGAACACGGCAACACAACAGAAACAGAACGACGAGATGACGACGATGAAATATGCTTTAATGGCCAGCGGGCCTGGCGCGAGCGCTCCGCCCCGCGCCACTGCCCACTTCGTCATCTTCGTAGCATTACCCGGGGCCACCGAGTGATCGTCCCGATCGATTGCTAGAAATCCAATGCATGACGTGACGATGCAGGATTGGGACATGAAACGCTGGACACCACAATGAATACGAAGATGGGCAGAATGCTTGCACCGGAGCATCAAGTCCAATCTTTACCGTTTGACGAAACTCATGGACACGCCGAACGGCTTGGGCGGGGGTGCTGTCTTTGCTCGAGTGGTCGTGAGGTCGCTTCGTCGTGGGGTCGGTAGAGTCGGTAGGGTCAGCTTTGGGCTTTTCGTGGTCGTCGTGTGTTGTGGTCAGGGCTGGGGACGAGGCTGGGGACAGCGGCTGGTCGGGTCTGAGCAAAAAGCGCTGGAGCAGAGCTGGGCGGCGATTTCCATGGGCTTTCGGCATATGGACCCGGCGTATGGCTTCGACGGTGCGAGGCGAGGATGGGGATGAACCGCCCCTCCAACCAAATGTTTCGTGGTGGCATGACAAGCGATGGAACACGGCGACACAACAGAAACAGAACGACGTGATGACATGACGATGAAATATAATTTAATGGCCAGCGGGCGCCTGGCGCGAGCGCTCAGCCCCGCGCCACTGCCCGCTTCGTCATCCTCGTAGCAATATTTTTGTCAGAAGTTACTATGTGGTTTAAGAAGAAGAAATGGACATGGGCAGGACATGTAGTGCGAAGAGAGGATAACCGATGGTCGCTGAGGGTAACAAACTGGATTCCAAGGGAAGGAAAGCGTAGCAGGGGGCGGCAGAAAGTTAGGTGGGCGGATGAGATTAAGAAGTTCGCAGGGGTCAAGTGGATGCAGCTAGCACAGAACCGGGTTAAGTGGAGAGATATGGGAGAGGCCTTCGCCCTGCAGTGGGTATAATCAGGCTGATGATGATGATGATGACTATGTGGTTCAATCGGTATTTACCAGATTGAGCTCGCGGTCACGGGCTTTAGTCGAGCTGCAGAGGTGGCATTATGATGAAAACCAAATGCGAAAACGGAAATGTGGTTTGCGATTGATATGACAGCCCGAGGTGCTCTAAATAATCCACGTACTGCTTTTGGAAGTATAAATCCGCATGGACTATGTACTCTCTGCAAAAACACTCATAATACGTGTTCTGCAACTTCACCCTCTTGGAAAATTTTCCCTCCTCGATCGGTGGAAACATTTTCCGAGACGGTTCCGATAAAGTTGTTGAACACTATGTACGTAGCTATAGGCCTTGCTATCTTGGCTAAATGAAGCTGTAGGTGTTCTACTGCCCCACATTTGGTTTGTGTGGAAGATATTCGGTTAAACGAACCGAATGCATTCACTCCAAGCCATATTTTTTTCATGCAAAGAACTACAGCCGCTAGTATCAAGACGAGGGTTCTACAGAAGCCATAGAAAAAAGAAAGGAAAAGAAAAGACCTCGATGCTTCTTGAACCACAGTCTTGAACGACGAGGGAGGAGGGGGGGGGGGGGGGGCGTGAAGAAGAAAGAAAACTGCTTCTCGCTGCGCGGGACCCGTTGCCCCACCGAGTCCATCGGTCCATCTTTTCTCCCTGCGGCAAAGCGGAAAGCACCACGGGGAGGCGAAAGGCATGAAGGCACCCGACCGCAGGGGCGACATGAATGCCGAAGCGGAGAAATAGCGGCGAAAAAAAAAAACATTGCATGCACCGCACACTTCTCCCCCCCCCCTTCCCCTCCTTCTTGAGGTCACGTGTCCAAATGGCGGGAAAAAACCTCCCGCGGTAGCTAAGATGCGTGGCGCCACTCAGTCGATGGCGAGCCTCCGTGTGGGCGCGGATGCCTACTGCCTAATTTATCGTCCGCTTTTATTTCGCACAAATTCAATCTGTCTCAACCTCCTGCAGCAGTCAGCGTTTGGAAAGAACAGCCCACATATGCAGCTGATGATTGCAGCCGCTCTGTACAGATTCTTCGTGCCGAAGCTCACCAAAACATGCGTAAGTACATGATCTTTCGGTCTGGATCAGAGGAGCTTTTTGCTCAATTCGATATTATACTAAACATAACAATGTATTGTTTTGAAGCATAAGCTCATCTTGTTATATACTCCTTATATATATATATATATATATATATATATATATATATATATATATATATATATATATATATATATATATATATTACATAGACATTCCACGTCCGCCGTTATGGTTGAGGGTGGCGCTGGTGAACACTCTCAAGGTTCGTATACAGACAACATAAATACCCAAGCAAGTAGCAGGGGGGACAGCGGCTGATGTAGCTCAGTTGGAAGAGCACCGGACGCGATATTCGAAGATCGTTGGTTCGGTTCCCACCATCGGAACTTGTTTTTTCTTCTACTTTGTGTTTCATTATCTTTCCCCTAAACAGATTACATTACTAATTTCTGTGATTATCCAAGTAAACATTAAAAAATACATAAAGTACCATCCCCGACGCTTTCCTTGGCCTCGCCGACCGTTGGCTTCTTTCCTTCATATATATTTTATATATATATATATATATATATATATATATATATATATATATATATACATGTTTCATAAAAGTCTTCCAGGATCCAGAAATATGTATAAGATGAGTTAGGGGCGCACTAACGAAAACAAAGCTTTATTTCCGACGTTTTGGCCGGGGCCCGGCCGAAACGTCGGAAATAAACCGTTGTTTTCGTTTGTGCGCCCCTACCTCATCTTATGTATATATATATATATATATATATATATATATATATATATATATATATATATATATATAATGGGTGTGTGCGCTGATCGCGCAGGAAGACGTGCTGAGCTGTTTGGAAACAAGGCTGCGGTGGCAGAATTGGCTCATTTTGCTGCAGTCTGGGTCCTACGGTATCTCCTGCCCCACAATTCTCGCCTTTTAATATGGAGGGACACTCACTATACCGATCAGGTAAGTCCAATTAGCGCAGATTTTGTTCGATACGACAATATACTGCAACTGTTTCTGGAGCGCGTATATATATGCGTATCTTTTTGCTACGTACATTTTTCTTTTTATAATCAATGTATGCGCATTTTGCTCCGATTGCGCAGGAAGACATGCTGAGCCAATTTGGAAACGAGCTGCGGCTGTGGAATTAGCTCTTTTCGCTGCAGTCCGAGGTCCATTCTCCTCTGCCCCAAAACGCTCGTCTTTCACTTCTTCATATCGAGGTGCATGCACTGACATACGTATACCGATCAGGTAAGTCAAATTAGCGCTGATTTTCTTCTATACGATAATGTACTGCAACTAATTACGTATAGTTTTGAGACCTACAGCGCATCTCGTTACTGTAAATGCATATTTTGTAACTGGTGTGCGCGCCTTGCGCTGATCGTGCAGGGAGGCGATATCAGCTGATCTGGAAACTGGCTGCGACAGTGGAAGCTCGTTTCGCCGAAGCCCTAAAGCCGGAGGTACTTGGTCTTCTACACTAAAACGCTGGCCTTTCACTTCTTCATGGCGGTGCACTTGCCGGACAGGTATTAGTGCTGATTTTGTTCGGGAAATTCGATTATCCGACTCACATCGATTGGACGCATGCAACCCAGTTAAATGTCGAATGCTATCACTGATATATTGCAGCACTCCTCGCCATAGGAGCGATCAGAAGCTGTACAAACATGATCGCTGCCGCCAAGCCGAAGCTCGTGCCAGGACTGAGTACAAGATTTATGCCAAGTGTTTTTTTTTTTTTGCTGTTTTAATGATGTCTATACGTGAAAATTGATGATTGAGTGATGTGGTATGCTGGCAAGGTAAGTGAGCCAGTGCGTTCATTTTGTGGATTTTGGAATTATATATGTGATGCACACAGAACGAGCCGTTTCACACTGCCATATGATTGATTTTGCTGTGTGCGCTTCCTTTCTGGGCAAGCAGTTGTATTCTCGTCCTGTAGATTATTTCCTGCTGCTCACATGCTCATCAGGTGTTCAGCTAACAATTGTTTCAAGCTTTAAAAAATTGCAACGGGTTCTATAAGCTTCTACGAGTTGGGCTGTCTAAAAAGTCGCCTTGGCTGATTGGCAGCAGTGACAGCGGTGGCACGCAGAGGCTAAGATCAGATTTACACTTTGCAGGAACGCCGCGGCAGTCCTTCACGGTCAGCAAGGCATCGCTATCAACCACGGGAATCATCACCGTGTCATCAGCTAACCATCCCTGCCTACTTGCTCTGATCATCGTATCAAGCGCCCTTAGCCGGACCACGTGACAAGTTGGACCCCGTGACACATGGTCGACAGCTATAAAGCCTGAACATTCGACAGCGATCAGCTCATTGGCAGCAGTGACAGCGGTGGCACGCAGAGGCTAAGATCAGATCTACACTTTGCAGGTTAGTGCACAGATCTGTTTTCGTGAATCTGGTCTTATTTCTCTCGCTGTCACTGCTGCCTTGAGTGCCTTGTGTGTTCTTTCTAGCCTGCTGTTATTTGCATTTTTTTTTCACATGGCTAAAGAAGTTGCGAAGTTATTCCAGGATTTTAGAGAGGAAGTGAAGGCAGATTTTGAAAAGCTTGAAGGATGCTCTTGAACGCAGTTTTAGGTCCGAACTGAGGAATGTGAAAACTTCTGTTGATGAAATGAAAGAAAGCATGGACTTCATGAGCAGGTCGCTTGATGAGACAAATCAGCGACTTGATGTAAGCTTGAGCGAAAACAAAGAACTGAAAAAGGAGAACCAAATGCTTCAGCAGAGGCTTTTGAAGGCCGAGAAGGACCTGGCTGAAACTCAAGCACAGCTCATTAAGTCTGAACAATATTCGCGTAACAGAAACCTAGAAATCAAAGGAGTAGTGGAGGAGCCAAATGAAGATCTTGCACAGGTGCTTGAGGAAATTGGTGAGGCAATTGGCGAACCTATTACGCGGAATGACATTGATGTGTGTCACAGGGTGCCGACCAAAGACGCAAACAAGAAAAATATTATCATTCAATTTCAACGCTGTGAAAAACGTGACAAAGTTCTTCAACTTGCTAAAAAGAAACGAGTAACAAACACTACCCTAGGCCTGACTTCAGATGAGCCCATTTTCATAAATGAGCACCTATGTCCAGCTATGAAAAAACTGTTAGGCATGGCTTCCACCCGTAAGCACGAGCATGGCTGGAAGTTCGTATGGACACGAAATGGTTCCATCTTTGCGCGGCGCACTACGTCATCCCCAATCATTCCGATCACTCGAGAAGCCGATCTTGACAAGATCAGTAGCGACGCGCATGATACTGTGTCACCTGCAGTCGTCCCGAACAGCGATGTTTCTGCTTAAGAGGGTCCCCTGATGATTATCGATGTACATATCAAAATGGCCAGTGCTTTCACTTCTCCCGAAGACGTCGCTAAACTTATCAGACAAAATAACATATCGAAGTGTCTTAAACTGCTCCATTTAAATGCAAGATCAATCGAGTCAAAAAAGGATGACATATCTGCATTGCTAAAATCTTGTCATTGCAACTTCGATGTCCTTTTTTTTACGGAGACGTGGTACAACCAAAACTCTGACTATTTTGTGCTGCCTGAATATCACCATTTCTGTTTAAATCGCAAATATAGGAGAGGAGGCGGCGTGTCGATACTGACGTTGTTATCGCATTGTGAAATTCTAAATGAATATAGTCTTGTCACAGAAGACTATGAAATACTTAGCGTGAAAAAGGATAAAAGTCTGTTTGCAGTAGTTTACCGCCCTCCTACCGGTAATATTCGCTCATTCTTCGAGTTCTTTGAACGTTTTCTTTCTTACGCAAATGACTCTGCATATACAATTGGAGGGGATTTTAACATAGATCTATCCAAAACGTCTACACATGGAAATGAATTTCAATCGCTACTGGAGTGCAATGGTTTTTATAATGTCATTTCCGTACCAACACGAGTCACTTCATCATCGTCATCGTTGCTGGACTTATTCATTACAAACTCATCTGATATGATTGTGAAGTCAGGAGCTGTAACCTGCGACATTAGCGACCACCTCCCCATATTTTTGTTCGTACAGCGCAAAGAGCCCCCGTGCAAACAGACACAAGTGTGCATGTATCACTCCATATCACCTAAAGCTTTAGAATATTTCAAGGAAATGATTAGACAGACTGACTGGACAGATATTTTTGACATTTCAGACACGAACAAAGCATATTAAGTATTTTTAGCCAGATTCCAAGCAATATATGCTGGTTGTTTCCCACTCAAACCTTATTGTCAGCCTAGAAATGCTAGGAACCCATGGATTACACGGGAGTTGATGCAGAAAATAAACCAGAAGAACAAACTTTATAAGCGGTTTTTACAAACACGCGATCCGGTAAAGTGGCTGGAATACAAAGCGTTTCGTAATAAACTAAACACCGAAAAAGAGAAATCAAAGAAGTACTACTACCATCGTATTTTTGACGATGACTGTCTACGGAAGAGCGACAAAGTATGGAAGAAACTAAACAAATTACTAAACCCAGCGAGCACCACGCGCATTGATAGCCTCGTCATAAACGACAAAGACATACATGGAACCGAACTTGCTGACTGTTTTAACGATTTCTTTGTCAAAATAGGTGGAAACATCGGGCATAGCGGACCAACAACACAAATACCGATAAATCATAACAGCATATTTCTTCAGCCAACCTGCGCTAGCGAAGTCAGTACTGTGTTCCAAAGCCTTAACAATAGTCATAGCACAGACGCAGATGGTTTAGAGATAAGGCCTATTAAATATGTAATTGATCACATAGCACCTGTGTTAGCCCATATATTTAATTCAGCACTCTCAGCAGGTGTTTTCCCAAAGGACATGCAACTGGCGCGCGTTATCGTAATTCATAAGGGAGGTGACAGAAATAATATAAATAACTACCGTCCAATATCCATTTTACCAATATTTTCTAAAGGGCTAGAAAAAACAATTAGTATTCGAATGGATAATTTTTCTCGAAAACACAGTCTGTTGACTGATTGTCAGTTTGGATTCAGGAAAAAGCGTTCCACAGAAAATGCTTTGCTCACCCAAAAAGAGATCATCTTGGAAAACATAGAAAAGAAACTAATGACTTTGGGAATCTATATTGATTTCAGCAAAGCCTTTGCTCGTGTTAATCACTCTTGATGGAACAGCGCAAAACATCGGGACAAGAGACTTAGTTGTCTCTTGTCCCGATGTTTTGCGCTGTTCCATCAAGAATGAATAACCAACATGCTCAAGCTGCTGTCCTGGTGTTAATCACAATCTGTTAATAGATAAGATAGAAAAATATGGTTTCCGTGGTAAGTGCACTCGACTAATTCGTTCATACTTATCCTCACACTCACAGTTCGTTGAAATTAATGACCATAAGTCACAAATACGATCCATACAAAGCGGTGTGCCTCAAGGCAGCATTCTTGGTCCAGTACTTTTTCTATTTTATATAAATGATATAGTGCTAATAGATAATGTGTCCAAATTTGTCATCTACGCTGATGATTGTAACATATTTTTTAGTGGAAAAAATGTGACGGATATTCTACCTCTCGCAAGCTCAGTTTGTTTTCGGCTTCAGGATTGGACTGAGAAAAACAACCTCTTATTAAATGAATCGAAAACAAAATGTGTTTTGTTCCGCGCACCCAGTACATGTCTAGAAATGCCTGAAACCATCATCATTGGTCCATATATAATTAATAGAGAGACATCTGTGAAAACACTTGGCGTTATTTTCTCTGAACACATGCTTTGGAACGACCATGTCGATCATCTTTGCTCAAAAGCGCGAAAGGTAGTTGGCATTCTCAATAGAAATCGACATTTATTTCCTGCCAAAATTAAACAGCTTTTGTATAATTCCTTATTCCATTCCGTGCTCAGTTACTGCGCACTGGTGTGGGGAAACACTAGTGCGCATAATTTAAACAAACTAATCTTACTACAAAAAAAAAGCTGTTAGGGCAATAGAAAGTGTTCCATTCAACGAGCATACTAAACCTCTATTCTACAAGTACAAAATAATGAAAGCCGATAGCATATACAAGTACAAACTAATAAAAAGTTACAATGCAGCAATGCAGGGCAATTTGGACACATTCCTCTCACTCGCCAATCTCCATAAGCAAGAATACATATACCCTCATCGCCATAAACTACCATGGAAAGTTCCCGTCACGCGCACAGGTTATGGCCGCCAACGCGTTGAATACACAATCCCCCACACACTGAATGACTTTGCGAAACAAGACATATTCACTACGAAACTTAACAAAAGGGACATAGAGCAGTTATTTATAAACTAGCATTAGTGTAACTAGATGTTTCTTTTTACTTTCGTTTTGTACAGTTCCTAGTACACTGAACAAAAATCTGAAATGTTGCAGTGCTGTCATTGTTGTCAGGGTGGTTGGAGCTTTGTCAAGCTGCTATTGTGCAGCTTTTTCTCCCACCTCCTTTTTTCGCCATGTGTTTTTTGTTTCGGTGAAAATAAAAATTGAGTGATTGATTGATTGATTTTAAGTAATGCTCGGTTGTTAAATAACTAAAATAAATCAGATGACTTATCGTTAAATATCTGTTCGCTTTTGCTGTAAAAGTTCCGTCTAGCTTGAGAAAATTAAGCTGTATTCTACGGAATAAACTTATTGTAGGTTTCATGGAAATATCGCTGAAACTGTTCTGCCGCGTTGGAATCGCTCATACGCACTCTATGACAAGCGCGGACACTTGGTTTTGCTAGACTTATTAAATTGCAGCATTAGCATGCAAGAATGCGCTTTGGGGGCAAGGTTTGAGTGCGCTACAGTTGCAAATTGCAACATCATGACTCCAGCTAGCAAAACGAAGTGCTCGCGCCTTTCTCGCGGATTCACGGATCCTGATTATCTATTGCGGCTTTGCGCTAATGCATTTTTAGTCGAATCGCATGAAAGTCAGGCGCATAAATTATATTGATGTGATAGTGCAGTTGGTGGCAGTGAGCAAATATATTATTTATTCTACCTTTCTACCCTATTTGCCTGCAATGTAAAAGTCTAGACGAAAATGAAATATTTAATTAAAAAACGTCTTCGTACAGCTGACCAAGATGGAACCCGCCGCAGATCCGACCAGTCGCAGACAGCAAGTGATCGACAGGCTGTCAAAAGAAGAAGACTAAGCCTCAAGCCCATCTTCCACATGTCGCACACGCGTGTTCTATAGTCAGTAATATATCGACGCTTATAAAAAAGCAAATCGCGAGCTTTTTCTGAACACTGTTGACAAATAAATTTTTCACCAAATACTGCAGCTTTTGTTTCTTCATAGCATCATAAAAGCTACTGCTTTCCTTGATGCACTTGTATGCGCTACCCCTATATAAGCATGGGCCAAGATATATTAAATGCATGGCATGAATACCTGCACGAGGGGCGATGCCGGACGCTATGAGCCGTCTGCCGGCCACTAACCGGCGCCGGGAAGTAACCAGCCGACGTACGGTCTTTCGTCAGCTAAATAGCTAGGGCAGACGAGCGGCCGACCATTCAGTAACGCTGGCAGATGGCTGACCTACGTGCGGCATGTGTTCGGTCACGTCAGGCCAAGAGGTCGGGCCATAGTCGATTGCCGAAAATCGGCCGACGTTAGCTCAGTGTCAATCCTCGACGCCGGCCCTCAGTCAGGTGCCGAAGGTCGGCGCGGCCACTTTTTGGTAGGCGAAAGGGGTCGGCCCTACCTTTTGCCACACACTTTTTTTTTGCTTGGAGATTTGGCGCCATGGGTATCGCACCGCTGCCGCCAGTTGTTACATGCGGCTCGCGGCCCCATCGGTAGCGTTGGCCTGGCGGCTCCGTAGCTCGGCATCAACGGTCCCAGCAAAGACGAGGCGTTGAACAAGACAACGTTAATACAACTTCATGAAGGAACGGGCAGAGAAGCTGACCCGGAGAGAATACTGACACGCTCACACAGCTTGTGTCTGGCGTCGTCACTGCGACGTCTTCCCAGTATAGTCTCTTTCAGCGTTGTTGTTGTGGCTGTAGGAAGAAGGAAAAGAAAATGCACGGACCTGCTACTGGCTCTGTAGCTGAGCCACCTCCGCTGCCTCGTACAGACAGAAGAGAAAATAGAGAAGAAAAAAAAAGGAAGAGGGATAGAAAGACGCGCGCCAAAACAACAGCCGTCGTCCACCACCGAAACGGTGGCGGGTGGTCTACAACAGATAAAAATTCGGTGGCAGGCTAGCCCCCGCCGCAAGTGGCGGTGACCTACCTGTCCCAGCCCAATCAGGCGAATACCTCTCTCTTTTTCAGCGGAGTCTGCCGCTGCTTTTTATACCCTTGTCAGTTCAGAAGGGACCGGAGAGCCCGCATGTCCAAACAAGACGAGATGACTCATCGTCGGTGGTGCGACAGAAATCTCCTCCACCTCCTGCAGACGGGCGAGGGCAACGCTTTCTCTCTCGAGCGCCGAGCTTGGCCAGTGTTTGCACACACGCATGCACACACATTCGGCGCGTGGCACGGACACGCCGAGACATGCTCGCGAGAGGAAGCGTTGGGCGGCCGGCCGGACGATGCTGAAATGGCCGAAACGCTCGCTGCTTTGCCTGTTGCTGCGCTGTGGCCGCATTAGCTGTAGCACTTGTCGGTGGCGAAACGTAACAATGGTTATTGGTTCTATATAATGCTGATCCATTCTGAAAGCTCTGAGGTATGGATGTAAAATCTGACTTGTTGACACTGAGGCTACATGTAACTTAATCTGATTTCATTCCTTTTTTGACTGGATTGGATTTTCTGTTTGCACTCAGAGATTCACTGCTCTGCTTTGCACCTATGCAGAGTTTTACCTTACCATTGCAGGATAAGGTTATAACAGAATGGTTACAATCTAAGTGGGCAGCTTAATTCATTTTGTGCAATGAGTAGTAAATGAGCTTCCAAGCTTTGCAGTGGTGACTTATTGCTTACTATTTTAAAATAAGAAAATGTGATTTAGGAACCAGAGAGTGTGAGTTGAAGGAGTCAATGTGCCTCACAGTTCATGGGTTCACTAAAATATTGTGCACAGTGCAACGAATGTTATGTTGGTAGTTTCGCAGAGTAACAGCCATGTAATTCAGTCTGTTTTACTTAACTCGTAATTTAGTTAAACCTCGGTACCACAGTGGCAGTTTTGTTTGCAAGCACTGCTGTTCTTATTGATGAAAAATATGTGGGTCACAAGACCCCAATAGGCTCCTGTTTATTGTCCAAACAGCAAACTTCCATATTAATGAAGTGTAAAGGCATTGCAAGTTTTTTCTGCAGAAAATCTTTTTGTAATATGAGTAGTACATGTCGATGTTAACAGGGTCCATGTTAACGAGGCATAGCTGTATATGTGAACTTGTTTCTTTTTTAGTTATGGTAATGACACAAACAGCCAGGCTGTGTGTTTTTAAACTGTGGGACTCAAGAAGGACATTTCTCTCTGGAAAGTGTGCAAGATAATTAAAACACTGGTTTCACGGAACAAACATTTGTTGAGTGGAAAATATGTCGGCTTAACCTGCTCTTAAAACTTTTACACAACACATTAAAATGGGTCTTGTGGAACTGACAAAAACACTGCTAAAGGACAAGGACAGTAGGAAAGAACAAGTGCCATTGTTCTTTCTCCTAGTTTCTTTATGCAGCTTCCTCTTTTCTTTTTCCACAAGCTATCCCTACAGTGCACTCAGATCAAGAATTTACTTAGTGACGACAGGGCAAAGTACAGGAAGCAGTGTGTATGTGTGCTTGTAATGCACACTATAGTTACCCACCTATATACGTTGGTCTCACAGTGCTGTTTATTCCCATCATGATCCCAAAAGCATGCACCCCCTTCCAATACAAAGCATCGGATAAGAGACTATATAATTATTTGAGCGTTGCATATGGCACACACATTATTTATACCGACTACCCAAGCAAAAAAAAAGTGTGACAAAAGGTAGGGCCGACCTTCGGCACCCGAATGAGGGACGGCGTCGAGGATTGACACTGAGCTAACGTCGGCCGATTTTAGGCAATCGACTACGGCCCGACCTTTTGGCCCGACGTGACCGACCACCTGCCGCACGTGGGCCGGCCATTTGCCAGCGTTACTGAATGGTCGGCCGCTCGTCTGCCCTAGCTATTTTGCTGACGAAAGACCGTACGTCGGCCGGTTGCTTCCCGACGCCGGTTAGTGGCCGGCATCGCCCCTCGTGCAGGTATTCATGCCATGCATTTAATATATCGTGGCCCATGCATATATAACGGGGTAGCACATACAAATGCATCAAGAAAAGCAATAGCTTTTCTGATGCCATGAAGAAACAAAAGCCGCAGTATTTGGTGAAAAATTTATTTGTCAATAGCGTTCAGAAAAACCTCGCGATTTGCTTTTTAATAAGCGTGCATACATGACTGACTATAGAACACGCGTGTGCCACATATGGAAGATGGGCTTGAGGCTTGGTCTTCTTCTTTTGGCAGCCTGTCGATCACTTGATGTCTGCGACTAGTCGGATCTGCGGCAGGTTCCATCTTGGTCAGCTGTACGAAGACAAGTGTTTTAATTAAATATTTCATTTTCGCCTAGACTTCTACATTGCAGGCAAATATAGGGTGGAAAGGTAGAATAATGTCTGCTCCCTGCCACCAACTGCATTTTCACATCAATATATATTGTCACGTGGTGGTGACAAGGTAGATGACAGAAATTAAGAGTCGGTGATTGCACTGAAGAAACTATTGGGCTGACTTGCGCCCGCAAAAAAACTAAGCAACTCGGCGGCAGCGATAGCAACAAACGTGCTCGTCGATCGGCGAACGAAGAATGCTCGTCACACTCGGCAACGCTCAATTTAAAGGCTGCACAGAACAATCTAGATAACGTCGCATACAGCTACCAGCACGGGCCGGAACATTGTGGAAAGACACCCGAGTGGCCGGAACCTTCGAGACAGATCTCGGTGCATCTTGCGCTACAACAAAACTGATAAAGGTGCGACTCGCGACATCGAGCATTAACAAACAAAGATTACGGAACTGATACGCGGTCCGGAATCAGAGTGATAAGCCTGTATGCCGTCGGCTGTTAAAAAACAACAAATACTGTTTTGAAGGTTTCCCGGCAATATTTTATGCGCCTGACTTTCATGCGACCCTACTGAAAGCGCATTAGCGCAAAGCCGCAATAGGTAATCAGGATCCGTGAATCCGCGAAAGAGGCGCGATCACTTCGTTTTGCTGGAGTCATGATGTTGCAATTTGCAACCGTAGCGCACTCAAACCTTATCGTCCTGAAGCGCGTTCTTGCATGCTAATGCTGCAATTGAATAATTCTAGCAAAACCAAGTGTCCGCGCTTGTCATAGAGCGCGCATGAGGGATTCCAAAGCGGCAGAACAAGCAGTTTCCGCGGTATTTACATGAAACCTAGAATAAGTTTATTCCGTAGAATACAGCTTAATTTTCTCAAACTAGATGGAACTTTTACAGCTCAAGCGACCGGATATTTAACGATAAGTCATCTGATTTATTTTTGTTATTTAACAACTGAGCATTATTAAAAGATTGTCTTACCAGCCAAGACGACTATTTAGACAGCCCAACTCGTAGAAGCTTATAAAACCCGTTGTAAATTTTTAAAGCTTGAAACAAGTTAGCTGAACACCTCATGAGCTTGTGAGCACCAGGAAATAATCTGCAGGACGAGAATACAACTGCTTGCCCAGAAAGGAAGCGCACAGAGCAAAATCAATGTGAAACGGCTCAGATCTGTGTGCATCACATATATAATTCCAAAATCCACAAAATGAACGCGCTGGCTCACTTACCTTACCAGCATACCGCATCACTCAATCATCAATTTTCACGTATAGACATCATTACAGCAGCAAAAAAGAAATAATAAACACGGCATAAATCATGTACTAAGTCATAGCACGAGTTGCTTGGCAGCAGCGATGAGGCTTGTACAGCTTCTGATGCTTGTACAGCTTCTATGGCGAGGGGTGCTGCAATATTTATATCAATGATAGCATTTGACATTTAACTGGGTTGCATGCGTCCCATCGATGTGAGTCGGATAATCGAATTTTCCGAACAAAATCAGCGCTAATACCTGTCCGGCAAGTGCACCGCCATAAAGAAGTGTAAGGCCAGCGTTTTAGTGTAGAGGAGACCAAGGACTTCGGGCTTCAGCGAAACGAGCTTTCACTGTCGCAGCCAGTTTCCTTATCAGCTGTTATCGCCTCCCTGCACGATCAGCGCAAGGCGCACCCACCAATTACAAAATAGTAACAAGATGCGCGTAAGTCTCAAAACAATTAGTTGCAGTACATTATCGTATAGAAGAAAATCAGCGCTAATTTGACTTACCTGATCGGTATACATGTCAGTGCATGAACTTCGATATGAAGAAGTGAGAGACGGGCATTTTGGAGCAGAGGAGATCGGACCTCTGCCTGCAGCGAAAAGAGGTAATTCCACCGCCGCAGCATCGTTTCCAAGTCGGCTAAGCACGTCTTCCTGCGCAATCAGAGTGACATGTGCACACATCGACTATAAAAAAAAAGAAATGTAGGTAGTAACAAGATGCACATATATATGCGCGCTCCAGAAACAGTTGCAGTATATTGTCGTATCGAACAGAATCTGTGCTATTTGACTTACCTGATAGGTATAGTGAATATCCCTCCATATTAAAAGGCGAGCATTTTGGGGCAGGAGATACCCAAGGACCCAGACTGCAGCAAAATGAGCCAATTCTGCCACCGCAGCCAGCCGCAGCCTTGTTTCCAAACGGCTCAGCAAGTCTTCCTGCGCGATCAGCGCCCACACCAAATATATATACACCAAGTATATATATATATATATATATATATATATATATATATATATATATATATATATATATATATATATATATATATATATTGTTACGATACGCAGTGAAAGAGACGATGACGAAGTGCTGGGCTAGTAGAGAAAGAAGACGCTGCAGCTACGTCTGGTTCTCCTGTGAGTGTGTCCCTGACGGTGAACTGTTGCGGCTACGACGTACCATCGCCTCCTAATATCTCGACGTGCCTCGTAACATCTTGGTGGAGCTGCTGGGTTAGACACCAATACCACAAGCTGGATCTCCGTAGTGGCCGCCAACTTGGTGCTAGCACTATGCAGTCCGACGCAGCTACCTCCACAGCGGCACAACCAGCGCCCACTGTCGTCGTTGCGCAGCCTCATGATCCGGGAACCTTTTGCGGCACCGATGACATCGACGTCGAAGACTGGCTCGCTATGTACGAGCGCGTCAGTAAGCACAACCGATGGGACGCGCAACGTTGATGCTTGCAAATGTTATTTTCGACCTGGCTGGTACGGCGCGCGTCTGGTTCGAGACGCACGAAGAAGATCTAACATCCTGGGACATGTGCAAAGAGAAGCTTCGGGATCTCTTTGGCAAGCCAATCGGACGCAAGCTCGGCGCTAAAAAGGACCTGGCATCGCGAGCACAGTCGTCGACCGAATCATATCTGTCGTACATACAAGACGTACTAGCTCTATGCCGCAAAGTGAACAGCGCCATGCCCGAGTGTGACAAGGTGGGCCACATCTTAAAGGGCATTGCTGACGACGCTTTCAACCTTCTATTTTGCAAAGATTGTACAACGGTCGACTCCGTCCTCGAGGTATGCCGGCGGTTTGAGCAAGCTAAACATCGTCGTATTGCTCCCCGCTTCGACCGGTTGCCAAACACAGTTGCTACGTCTTCGTGCGAGGATCTGCCAACACTGCAGCAGCCGTCCCATGAGCCAAACTTGACCAGGATCGTTCGCAGAGAGCTGGAGGCAATGGCCCCCGTCGCATTCACACCTCAGCCGGCGGATGCTACTATAGCACTGATTCAAGCTGTCGTTCGCCAAGAATTCGCGAACGTGGGCCTTAATGCGAGCGTAAGCCTCAGCTCTGGTCAGCCGTCCGCACAGCCATCTGTCCAGCCCACCGTTCCGGTGGTAGCTGCTGCGGCTCCGACTGCGCCCTTCCCGACGCGATACCCCGGATCTACCCGACGCTACCGCAACCCAGAAGAATGGCGGACCTTTGACAACCGACCCATCTGCTTCAACTGCTCACGTGCCGGCCACATTTCTCGCCATTGCCGCAGCCGTTGGGTTCCGCCACCTCGACCTCGCCTCTATCATGATCGCAGCACCGCCTACGGACCACACACAACCTCTCTCCGGGATATGCCCTCTCGTGGCTTTAACCCGCCATCCCCGCGCATGTCCAGCCGATCGCCGTCTCCCCAGACCCGCCGTTCCCGCTCGCCCCTACCTCACCGTTCCTCGTCCCCTCACTTCTCTGGCCCGCTCCCGGAAAACTGATCAATGCAGCTCCCGGAGGTGAAGCTGCATTGACGACCCGGCCCGAAAATCCTCTGCTGACCCTCGCTCATCGCCGCAATCTTCTAGATATCTGTGTAGATGGTGTGCCTGTTACCGCCCTCATTGACACTGGTGCCCAAATTTCCGTCCTTAGCTCTTCGTTTCGCCGCCGACTCAAAAAAGTTGTCACACCCGCCTCTTCATCAGCCGTTCGTGTCGCCGATGGAGGCGTCGCTGCCGTCGTGGGACTTTGCACTGCGCGCGTGAGCATTTGTGGTCGAACTACCCCTGTGCTCTTCACTGTAATCGACCGCTGCCCTCACGATGTGATCCTCGGCATCGACTTTTTAACGGCGCACTCTGCCCTGATTGATTGTTCAAGTGGCCTCCTCCGCTTAGACCTGCCTTTCTCCTCCGACCGCACAGATATCAAGCCACGCCTCTGCTCCGTCGAGTTTGTTCGCCTACCGCCCGAAGCTGCCATGTATGTTCCTTTGGCCCCGTTTCCTGCTATTCCTGATGGTACATACGTCACTTGTCCAATCACCGATGTTGTTCTCCACCGTAACGTCCTACTCCCTCACACTGTCCTTACCGTCACGGATAACAGAACCTATCTTCCCGTCCTTAACTTTAGCCACTCTGTCCAAGTTTTGCCCCATGGCATTGCACTCGCTGACTTGCTTCCGTTGGCTGACTGCGAAGTTTCTGCCTTCAAGCCTGTGCCTCTGTCTGAACCCCCCGTATCAGCTTCTCGTTCGACCCGTTTTACTTCCATGATAACACCGGATTTGACCCCTCAGCAAGCCGGTGCTCTCTCCGACCTTTTGCTTTCGTACAAGGACATTTTTGAATTTGCCGACGGACCTTTGGCCCAGACATCTGTCGTTACCCATCGCATCAATACTGGTGATGCCAGCCCTATTCACAGAAGGCCTTATCGAGTCTCTCTTGCTGAGCGCCACGTGATACAGAAGGAGGTCGACAAGATGTTGACAAATAATATTATTGAGCCTTCCTGCAGTTCCTGGGCGTCTCCTGTCGTTTTAGTCAAAAAGAAAGATCAAACTTGGAGATTCTGTGTAGATTACCGCCACCTCAATCAGATCACTAAAAAATACGTTTTTCCGCTCCCGAGAATTGACGATGCCCTCGACTGCTTGCATGGTGCCAGCTATTTTTCCTCGATCGACATGCGTTCCGGCTACTGGCAAATAGCTGTCGACGAACGGGATCGAGAGAAAACCGCATTTGTCACCCCTGACGGACTATACCAATTCAAGGCCATGCCATTTGGCCTCTGTAACGCTCCTGCGACCTTCGAGCGCATGATGGACTCGCTTCTCCGTGGCTTCAAGTGGACAACGTGCTTATGCTACTTAGATGACGTTGTCGTTTTCTCTCCCACGTTCACAAGTCACCTTGAACGGCTTTCTACGATACTGGCAGTCTTTCGCCGCGCCGGTCTTCAACTCAACGCAAAAAAATGCAGCTTCGGCCGCCGCCAGATCAAAATCCTGGGACATTTGGTTGACGAAAATGGTGTGCAGCCCGACCCTGATAAAGTTCGTGCAGTCCGCGAGTTCCCTACACAACGTAATACAAGTGATGTGCGAAGTTTTCTCGGGCTCTGCTCCTACTTCCGTCGCTTCATTCGGAACTTTGCTGACCTAGCACGTCCCCTTACCTCCCTTTTGCAGAAAAACGTGAATTTCTCGTGGAGCCATGAACAAGCTCAGGCCTTCACAACGCTCATTTCCGCGCTCACCGCCCCTCCTGTACTGGCGCACTTCGACCCGTCTGCGCCTACAGAACTGCGCACCGACGCTAGCGGACATGGTATTGGCGCCATCCTTGCCCAGTACCAGCACGACCACTCTCGTGTGATTGCCTATGCCAGCCGCCTTCTATCTCAGTCCGAGCGCAATTATTCCATTACGGAGCGCGAATGCCTTGCCCTTGTTTGGGCGTTGACCAAATTCCGCCCTTATTTGTTTGGGCGGCCCTTCAGCGTAGTGACGGACCATCATGCCTTGTGTTGGTTGTCATCACTTAAGGACCCTACTGGCCGCTTAGGTCGCTGGGCCTTGCGATTACAAGAACACACGTTTACTGTTGTGTACAAGTCAGGCCGCCTACATCAAGACGCCGACTGCTTGTCCCGCCACCCCGTTGACCCTCCTGAACTTCCTGACGACTGCGTTTTGTCCATTTCGAACTTTCTCCACATCGGCGTCGAACAGAGTCGTGATCCTTTCCTGCGCCCCATTATTGATCACCTGCGCAACGACAGCACCGATCCGCCCATCAGTATGTTTGTGCTGCTTAACACATTATACCGACGCAATATGCGCCCAGATGGTGTAGACCTTTTGCTTGTTGTCCCGAAACATCTACGCTCTGCTGTTCTTGCGCACCTTCATGATGCTCCTACAGCAGGGCACCTAGGAGTGTCCCGCACATACGACAATGTTCGACGGCGATTCTACTGGCCTGGACTCTACCGCTCTGTTCGTCGCTACGTCGCCGCCTGTGAGCTGTGCCAGCGCAGGAAGACCCCGTCTCTTCACCCTAGTGGGCCCCTGCAACCACTCGCAGTTCCAACTGAGCCCTTTTCTCGAGTTGGCCTCGACCTGCTCAGGCCATTCCCCACATCGACTTCAGGGAACAAATGGATTGCCGTAGCGACCGATTACGCCACCCGGTATGCCATAACCAGAGCTATCCCCACCAGCTGTGCCTCCGACGTTGCAGACTTTCTTTTGCATGACGTCATCCTGCTTCATGGTGCTCCTCGTCAACTGCTCACCGATCGCGGTCGCTGCTTCTTTTCTAAAGTTGTTAATGACCTTCTGCGCTCATGCGCTACGCGCCACAACTTCACAACGGCCTACCATCCACAAACGAACGGTCTTACTGAGCGCCTTAATCGACCCTGACCGATATGATGTCAATGTATGTTTCTGACCATCACCGTGACTGGGACATCTCTTTACCTTTCATAACATTCGCTTATAACTCCTCACGACATGATACCGCCGGATACTCTCCCTTTTATCTACTCTTCGGCCGCGACCCTCCACTTCCCTTCGACACCCTACTGCCTCTTGACGATTCCTCCTGCAGTTACGCTTCTGATGCCATCGCCCGTGCTGATGCCGCCCGTCATATTGCTCGAGACCGCCTTCGTGCGTCCCAGCGTTCTCAAAAGCACCGTTACGATCTCCAGCACCGTGACGCCTACTACCCTCCTGGCTCCCTGCTCGACGTGTAGGTATGTGCGAGAAACTTCTGCCCCGCTACCTGGGCCCTTACCAGGTCTTGCGGCAACTTACCGACGAGACGTACGAGATTATCCCTGTGAACCGCCACTCCCCGGCAAACCATCATCCAGAAGTCGTGCATGTCACCCGTCTCAAACCTTATATCTCGCGCTCTGTGTAGTCTACGCACCGGGACTGTGCTTCTCCCGCGGGGGGGGGGGGGGGGGGGGGGTATTGTTACGGGACGCAGTGAAAGAGACGATGACGAAGTGCTGGGCTAGTAGAGAAAGAAGACGCTGCAGCTACGTCTGGTTCTCCTGTGAGTGTGTCCCTGACGGTGAACTGTTGCGGCTACGACGTACCATCGCCTCCTAATATCTCGACGTGCCTCGTAACAATATATATATATATATATATATATGAAGGTCTTAATTTGTGGCAGGAGCGCAGAATGTTCGCCTGCATCTGTCAGGCCAGCAAGGGACTCAGAGTGCATGGTGTTCGCGCGAGTTATGGCCCTTTGTTTCCGCAGTTCATCATAACTTTGACATAGTGTGACCACTTCCGCGACGGTGCGGATATCACGAGCCGACAGCATCTGAAAGGCATCGTCATCGATGCCTTGCAGAATGTGCTTGATCTTCTCGGCCTCTGACATGTGTGGGTTAACGCGCTTGCACAAGTCGACGACGTCCTCGATATAGCTCGTGAAATTTTCGCCAACTTGCTGAGACCGCGTACGCAAGCGCTGTTCAGCGCGGAGTTTCCTCACAGCTGGTCGGCCGAAAACTTCAGAGAACCTGGCTTTAAACGCGGACCATGACGGAATGTCCGCTTCATGGTTTCGAAACCATAGGTTTGCTACGCCGGTGAGATAGAAAATGACGTTGCTTAACTTTGTTTCCGCGTCCCATTTGTTGTAAACGCTCACTCGTTCATAGGATGTGAGCCAGTCCTCGACATCGTGGTCGTCAGTGCCGCTGAAGATGGCGGGGTCTCGCTGGCGGAGGGAGCCGGGACAGATGATGGCCGAGCCAACTTGTACGGCTTGGTGGTTGACGTCCTGAGGCATCGCAGGAGGTGGTAATGTACGGCTGCGAAGTTCCAGGGCGAGAGGATAGATCTTACCCAGCACCTCCACCAAATGTAAGAATGGGGGGTTTATTCAGCAGATCAACAGGACTTCAGCAGGACTGAGCAGATCAGCGGCGAATACAGCGGCAGCGACCACAGTCAGCTCCAGCACGCGCAGCGATCACGATGCCACTGACTGGCATGTTCATTGTGCACTTCTTCCTCTTCACAATATATATATATATATAAGGATGCAAGGAGCATATAACAAGATGAACATATGCTCCAAAAGAATACATTATTATGTTTAGTATGATATCGAATCGATCAAAAAGCTCCTTTGATCAAGACCGAAAGATCATGTACTTACGCATGTTTTGGTGAAGTTCGGCACGAAAAATCTTTACAGAGCGGCTGCAATCATCAGCTGCATATGTGCATATGTAGGCTGTTCTTTTCAAACGCTGACTGCTGCAGGAGGTTGAGACAGATTGAATTTGCGCGAAATAAAAACGATAAAATTAGGCAGTAGGCATCCGCGCCCACACGCAGGCTGGCCGTCGACTGAGTGGCGCCGCGCATCTTAACTCGCGCGGGATGTGTTTTCCCGCCATTTGGCCACGTGACCTCAAGATAGAAGGGGGGGGGGGGAGAAGCTGCAAAAGCAGCGAGAATCTCTCTGTGTGCGGTGCATGCAATTCTTTTTTTTTTTTGTTTTTGTTTTCGCCGCTATTTGGTGGTGGTAGGTGGTTGATTTATTATTTTTTTAAATAATCAAAAAGAAGGAAAAGAGTATTGCCGGCCGCGGCAACTGCTATCTAACAAACTGAAGCACTTGAGCTGCGGCCGGCAGGAAGGAAAAGGTTATAGGGAGAGGATAGCAAGGGGAAGTAGAGAGGGGAGCGATAGGAAGAAAGGACAGGGGAGCTTTTTACATTATTTACAAATTAAAGACGGTCAACGAGTTCGCATCGCTCGCGCGCAAGTGTCCGACCACTGTCCACAAATGCCTGCGCGCGAGCGGCCCCTGCAATTGTTTATAAAATATATACACATATATATGTAATATCATTGATGTATATACATAGTCGCGCGCACGTAGCGTCCTGTCGCAGACAGATCGCGCGCGCGACACAATGCACCACCCACGAAACACAAAAAGAGCTAATTGACATCTAGAATATGTCTAGGCCAAGAAATGGGCACTTCTAAAAGAAGACTCATTTAAGACGTTCTGTAGACCCAAGAGCTACAAGCCTTCCTGTAGCTCCTATTTAGCTCTGCTAACGCTACGCCAGTAGAAGTCTTGAAAACTTCTCGCCTAGAAAATTGTTATGCTTGTTCTAGACATTACTTCTAGCTGTAGCTCTGCTATAGCTGTGCTAGTAGACATCTTTAAACCCTCTTGGCTAGAAAGTTTCTATTGTTTTAGATGGGTAACGATTTGCAGTTTGTGCTCATTGTCCTCAATTCTGCATGTGAGGTCACAGTGCTCTGCTTTGAGAGCATTTTTTTTCTAAATTTAATGAAATTACACAGTTAACTGGGGAGAAGGCGAATTGATGAAGGCTTGCACTTTGTATAACACAATAAGACACAGCTAGAGATGGCGAAAAATCAGTTGGGCTGAAGAGAATTAAAATTTTAATTTTTTTTTTAAAATAGAATTTTCAATTTTACTCCTTTAACACCCCACCGATTATGTGCCATCTCTAGCTGTTTCTTATTGTGCTGTAGAAAATGCAAGCCTTCAACAATTCATCCTCTCCCCAGTTAAATGTAATTTAAAATTTAGAAAAAAATGCTCTCAAAGCAGACTATTGTGTGATCTCACATACAAAATTGAGGACAATGATGCACATGCTGAATGTATAAAGAACACATGCTTCTCCAGTCCGAATTTTTATTGCACTCCATCTACAAAAGTAAAAGCAATCAGCAAATAAACTTGTTGACATTATGGATTTGAGAAGCCTTTTTTGAAGGTTCTTCTGCAAAAATAAATTTCAAACAACCTGCACTGGCAAAAAAACAGTTAAGTTACAGGCATGCATGCAAACGCACTGGTGTAAGCTCACTGGAACCATCCGCCCAGAAAGTTCTGCATAAATATTTTTTTTTACAACTTGCATAGATATATAAAATTAATGCACACTCAAGGCATTGGCTGATGACCTAAATTCAATGGCTTATCGTAAGCTCCAGGTTCTGCCTTTTCCAGGGGTCTTTAAGACAGACAAGATTCCACCAACCTGCAAAGACACAAAAAAAAAGCTCAAAATAATCAAACGAGCCAAAGGCAGTGGCAGTTGAGCTACGTGCCTGAGATTTGTGGGGTTTTTAAAGAAAAATATGCACGGAGAAAGGAAACACCAAAATACTGTGATACCACTAGCATCTATTCAAAATGCCCGGACCTACCATGAACGCCATTGAAATCATTCACCTAGTAGCCCCCCTCCCCCCCCCCCCCCCCCCATGCATAAAAAAAAAATCCCTCATAGCTCGCACCACAAAACGAGGTCGAGGCAGTGGCCTAATGCTTTGGGCATTGACCTACCGTGAACTGAAAGAACAGTCTTTTCTAGTGTGTTTTAAGAGAAGAAAGTTTTATTCACCCTGTACATACAGAGAAAACCTTAAAGTGAGCTGAGGTTACTGATTTGAAAACGGTACAGTGCAAAGATAACAAAAACGAATAGGACACCATATGCGCACAACTACCAACTATTTATTGGAAGAAAACACGAATATTCTACTTCTGATGCCAGTGAAGTGCCGGAATTTTTTCAAACAGATTCATATAGTTCCACATCTTCAACACGACCATTAGCAACAAAATAACTCAGATATATTACTTCAGTTCTAGATTTGCTACCGCACATACTTAGCACGCATCAGTGAAGTTAACAAAGCCAATACAATACAGCTAAGTTGCTTGTTGGGCGAGTTGGTTGGACAGTACGTTAAAACAGTGCTAGAAACAGGGAGAGATAGAAAGACAAACACGCATTGCTATCTACCCGTGTTTCTAGCGCGCTAGTCAGACGCATCTGCGGTTCAACTTCGGCGCGCTGCATTCACCATAGAAGAGAAGTGGAAAGTTACTTACTGTTGAGAAATATGAGCTCCATATCACAGCGCAGCAGTGGTTGTAAAATACAGCGCGGGAAAGCTGCAAAATCAGCGTAAATGTCCAAGCGCGGGAAACAAAGACAGCACACCGAACACACACCATCGAGAGCACGTTGAGCAACCGTTGAGCATGTCGAAAGACGAGAAAAGATGAGTTGAACGATCGGTGCGCGCGGGTAGCAAGCAGTCGCTAGCGACTGCAGCGCCAAAATGCTAATAAAGCAATAACTGCCTACAAAACCCAACTATTAGAAAACAAATATGAGTTTAATTTTATTTTGTTTTTCAATTTAACCTTATGCTTTGCAAAGAAACAAGAAAAAAAAACCTGAAATAATAAAGCATTGTTGACAAATTGTAAATTGCATCGGGATCGAGCAGAGCGCCACCACGCAGCAGGCTTCAGCGCGCGGAACCATGTTTGAGCGTACGATCGGCTCTCCTGCTGACTGTTCTCTTGCCCAAGCAACAAATTTCCGGCAGTGCGGTGGTTTTCTCGTGCTCCCAAGCAAGCCGGAGTAGAAGCATGTCATTCGCGTGCCTCCCGTCTTCTTTCAGGACCCGTATGCTACCCCAGTGCGGCCTTACGAGCGGCAATACGGTGGTTTTCTGGTGTTGGCCAGGCAAGCTGGAAGGAAGAGGCATTCGTAGCATAAAAAAGTTGTCATTCGCGTGCCTCCCCTTGTCTGTCAGGACCGGTGTGCAACTCAGTGCAGCCTTACGAGCGGTAGGTTAGCTGGACCGTAAATGACGGGGCTTTGGTTCCCGCTAGAACGAACCGCAGTTTCAAAGTTCGAGGTTATTTTAAAGCGGTCTCTTACCTTCTGTTCCTGATTATCAAATAATCAAGTTGAGACATTGGAGTAATGCAAAGCTGTCTAACAATTTGTGCCGTAATTATTGCCTAATTCCGTGGCTGCAATAAACCATGCGTAGAAAATGTTCGCTGTGATTCGTGAACATTCTTTGAATAGGGATTCAACATTCTGAACAGAGGAAACATGGAGTATTTTTTGTGGACTTTTAGAAGTTAGTAAACCCTTTCTACAATAGCATTTGTGAAACGTTTCTGATTAAAGAGGTGTTTGGAAAAATATCTAACTGATGTCTCTAAAAAACATATCTGAGACGTCTTTGAAAAGGCGTCTTAGTATAGACGTGCTAACGAAGTTTTCTAGGAAACTTCTTTCCGTCGACGTCTGTGAGAGGTTTTATTCCAGAACAAGATGTTTGTAGCCTTCCAGAGCTGTTTAAAGAAGTTTATTAGACGTTATGTGTTTCGTGGGCAGCCGCTATTTCTCTCCGCTTCTCGGCATTCCTGTCGCCCCCGCGGTAGGGTGCCTGGAGGCCTTTCGCCTACCCGTGGTTCTTTCCGCTTTGCCGCAGGGAGAAGAGATGGACCGATGGCAGCGGGTCCCGCGCAGCAAGAAGCAGTTTTCTTTCTTCTTCACGCCCCCCCCCCTCGTTGTTCAAGAAGTGTCGAGGTCGTTTCTTTTCTTTTCTTATTTCTACGGCTTCTGCAGAGCCCTCTACTTGATACTAGCGGCTGTAGTTCTTTACATGAAAAAATATGGCTTGGAGCGAATGCATGTAATGTTCTTTTAACCGAATATCTTCCACACAAACCAAGTGTGGGGCAGTAGAATACCTACAGCTTCGTTTAGCCAAAATAGCAAGACATACCTATATAGTGTTCAGCAACTTTATTGGAACCGTCTTGGAAAATGTTTCCACCG
Source organism: Amblyomma maculatum (assembly GCF_055883805.1). NCBI lineage: Eukaryota > Metazoa > Arthropoda > Arachnida > Ixodida > Ixodidae > Amblyomma > Amblyomma maculatum. The sequence continues at coordinate 48,190,429 of NC_139348.1, read as the reverse complement.
GTCATGATTACATAGTCCATGCGGATTTATACTTCCAAAAGCAGTACGTGGGTTATATAGAGCCTCTCGGGCTGTCATAATAATCGCAAACCACATTTCCGTTTTCGCGTTTATTTTCCATCGTAATGCGGCTTCTGCATCTCAACTAAAGCCCGTGACCTCGAGCTCAAGCTGGTAAATACCGATTGAACCACATAGTAAGTGCTGCAAGTTTCTGACAAAAATATATTTTGTCCATTTGTTCTAGGGATGCATGAAAAGCAGTAGAAGGTCGCAGGGCAAAGTGCACCAGATCCGGATGAAAGCTCATAAAAGCTCACTGCCTCTTTTCTTGACCCCTTACGAAAGGTAAACTCACGGAGGCCGCGAAACAAATTTAAGGGCGTTTAGCATTGATAGGTTTCGAGGGCACTGGTAAAAGTAATTGACGGTTAACATATAAACCTTAAAGGTACGTGATCTCTTCGGTTTACCGTGGGTTTGCTTAGGGTTATGTTATAGGTTAACTTTATGATGAGGTTGTTTAAATTCAGAGGTTACCATTTAACCATAAAAAAATGAACAATTACATTCCTAGGCTCATAGCAGTTTACCGCGCAAATCTTAGGCACTTAATACTAAGTATGCTTCAAACAGACAATCAGCGCCTACCAGTTCACAAATTCAAGCATAAGTTCATGACAACTCGCGATCCACTACAGAGTGTACCATACCAGCCGCGGCTCAATTAGCGCGCGGTTAAAGCTTTATTTCAAAATGTGTATAAATAACAGTTATTTTAACCTTCTGTTGTGCAATGTATAATTCTATCAGCAGGCTCAAATGATATAGTGTCAACACTTTCATGCACGCGGTATAATTAAATGTTGCATAAAAATAGCTGTTTCAATGATACGAATTTTCCACTTTTCTCCTGCTAAGCCGACTGCCTCATGGAACGTAGAGGGGAAACCTGCGCATAGACTTTACTTTGATATGCGCAATGTTATTTAATGATATATTATAGCAGCAGTGAATACGCGGCTGTGGAATAGGGGATTCGAGGAACTTTATATATATTCTGGCATTTCATATCATATTTCTGCGTGTGAGGCTGACGTTGAAGAATTTAACGCAATGTAGATCGCAACTGGTGCAGGAGCCGATCGATCCTCGTTATGTTGCGCGGGATTCTCAAAACGCAATCCCTTTGAATTTTCTCAAAAGAACCAAAGGTTACTTCTTGCACAGTGCTTGTGTTCGCAGGAAGTTACGTTCGACAGGCGAATCGTCCGGGCGATCGGCTCTTTGCGTGCCTTTCTATTTTATTTGAAAACTATCAGGACCACAGTTGTGTTCTGGATGAATACAGTCGGCCTCGGCATATTGATATATCAGGAATATAGCTTTCCTAATCCCCGTGTTTTAGCTGAGGCGGGCAAATATTTGTCCCAAGCTGTTCCATTTATCCTCATGTCGGCAATATACTCGAGTTTTGTCTATCGAGAGTGCAGCATATATGTATATATGCGAAGCGTTACAGCTCATTTGGTCCAAAGGCCACCTCGCTTACCCGGTTTGCGCTTGAGTGTCGAGTTTTGTCTGAAATATTCGGAATGTGGTAGTAAATATGGAGATGCGGTCCAGGTTTCCGCCGGGATCTGTGACAGATGCTGCGCCTTTACTTTCCTATAACCAATTTACAATTAACTGCGGTTGTCCACCGAAATAGAGAGATAGAGAGAAGAATGAGAAGGCGTTGTATCCCGTCGAACGTTAAGGGGAAGCTTGAGCGTCCCCCTAATTTTTATTTCCTTCTTTCAATTATTATTAACTATTCCATCGTACCACTGTGTAAGGTCGTGGAACAATTTACTCTGTGCGACTGCAGACGTGCGCAAGTGCGCACGTGCGTGCGTGCATGCATGCGTCACACACGGCTTCGTGCCGATGCCGGGATAGACTATTAACTCAATATTCTCGGACATCTTGTTCATCCTAAAGTTATAGCTAATTAACGTATGCGCGAAACTTCTGATAAAGCCTAGTGCACACAGGTGCCAACTTTCCTACATCTGTGTTCCTTGGTTGTTTATTGATCCAGTCTCCCAATGATACGACCCTGCATGGCTTAGCACGTGTTTTCTTGTGTATTCCTCTTGCAAAGTCAATCTACTTTGATTATATTTTCACTATAGCTAGGTGGTAGCGCCTATTTGTGTTCCGTCTTGTCTTCATTCTGCCCTTTGTTGTGCGCTATTGGATATCCGAGTTAGTGGATCACATAGGTTACGTTGGGCGGCCTTAACGTTTATACTGGCTTGGAAGTAGAAGGCAGATGTTTGTAGTGCATGATCAGGGGAAAGGCAGGCGCACGTGTTCGCATAGTTAGAGGAGATGTTTGTCGACGGAGCATGGATAGCCATAGCAGTATCTAATCTCTGCGAAGCGCTCTGCTATTCTGCGCCCCTAGACATATGTGCCAAAGGTATGCGAAGTGGGAGACGCCTGTTGCACCCAATCTCCCGCATGCTGTAAGAGACTTTCGGTGGCGCACTGAGTGTGGCGTATTCGATCCCCACCAAATTAAGACAGGCTTTACAGCTGGCATATTGATCCGCACTGTATCAACATTGGTCAGGTCGAGTCTCACACACGTGTCCTTAAGGACTGCGTCGCAGCTTGGACATCCCGCTGCCTAGCGCCGTGAGCTTTTTCGTCGCACAGAGGAAGGCCGCGCGAAGCGTTCGAACAACGTGTAGTGAAGTCCGTGGGATTGATTATTTGGCAGAATAGGAGCGCGGTCGATCGTATTCTTTCGGTGACCCCGTTTCGGTGACCCGGTTTTTTTTTTCGTCATATTCTGAGCGGAATAATAAAAGGTAAAAAAAGGTGACCCCGTTGTCTACTGTTCCCCATGCTAGTGCGTCTCACCTATAGATATAGCCAGCTGTTAGCTCTTGGAGAGCAAAGCTTTATCCGGCGGTTGTTGACGCGGCACATCCACCTCAGCAAGGTCACTTGTACTTCGAAGTGATTTGAACTCGGTTCTTGTCTTGAAAGACGTAAGCCTGCGGCTCACGGGTATATGTGTGCGCCCAAAGGATCCAGCAATCGACTGCCTGGAAATTTGTTAGGTAGTCAGAGCTCCCGAGGGAGTCCTGTTGCAGCTGCACATTATTGATATACAACGTGTGACCAGAAACCCACTGCATTATATATTTCTTGCCGCTACCTTATATGTTCGGTACTGTTTGCTGTTTTACTGAAACATTATTTATTGTCCTAGTGTGCTTTGCTATTTCCATGTTTATCAATAAGATTTCTTTGGTTCCCTGCTATGTAAATGGTTGAAGTTCACGCCTATGACGTCATGATCGTTTCTACTTTCTTATCCCGGTACTTTTCAAGCAGAAGTTTTAAGTTTCTGGACCTATGCAGCATTCCTTCCATATGCAGGGCTATTCTACAAGCGATCTCTCGGCTTAGTACGTACGACAGATAATTCGCTTTAATCACTTCCGATACATGTTCACGCCTTAAAACTAAAAGTTCTCCATAATATTAGTCTGCAAGCCACAACAAAAACCCGAAATTGCGGCAGCTGCTTCAGGAAAGAATTCTTTTCAATTAGCTTCTTTTATTGCGCGTACCCCGTGTAGCTCTCAATAAATATTCTTAATTTTCAATCACTCTGTCTCACATAGGGGTCCCAAACTCATATTGATATGCAGGATGCGTTGAGAAAATATGTCTCTCGCGGACCAGGAGTGGACAGTAACAAGCAAGAAAATATAGAAGCCATAATTCAAAACAATCTGTAAAACAAAAGCGAAATACTAATAAAATAAATAAAAATCAACTGTTTCGTTCCTAAGAAACCACACTCCCATTATTTGAGCAAAAAGAAAAAAAAACAGGAAAAGCGGAGAATCTTCGATGTTTTGTGTCCAAACGCGCCGGAGGAGCGCGTTACTTTAGGATGGCTTGGCGGAGTTACTGAAAGGATACAGCGGTTGAAAACTACTACAATCACTTGTCCTGACAATATATAAATGTGAATGAAAAAGAGGTCTGGTTGTCAAGTGCTATAGTTATTGAAGGCAAAAGTTGACTGTCTTGTAATTTTAACTAATAACGCGCAACTTTGGAAAACGCGCTTACATTTCCAACATTTCGTTCGCACGTACAGCGTCATCGCGCGCTCAAGATCGTCTCAATTGGTCGCGATCTACACATCTGCAACGAACTTGAAAGCACGCACCCACGAGCACAAGCTGCCGAGTCTTCCAAGAACTGTTGACAAGAAGCGGAGGAGGAGAGGGGGGTAGTTTCCGGTCCATTGTAGAACCGGACCGGACCGCTCCCTGCGAAAATGCGCCCCTCCGACTTCCGAAAAAAAAAAATGAAAAGAGCCGCCCGTCCCACGCCGGCAGGTCGTAAAAGAGGATGAATGGGCCACACGCGAAGAAACAAAACCAAATGACAAGGACACTGGCCCGTTTTCTCGCGGCTCTTAGCTTTACCAGACTGTTTTGAGAAAAAAGTATGCGATTAAAAACCTGGTCAGTAATAATTTTCCTTCGTCTTTTTTTCATGTATTTGATCGTATGACAACTTTGTTCGAAGAGAGCTCCTTCAAAAATAGTATACAAATAACACAAAACTGCATGCTCTCTTCGAAGTCAGCGTGTACACATCTCTTCTCTCGCCCAGTCAGGAACGCTCGCCACTAACTTTCGAGCTGCGGGGGTAGCACAGGTGCCCCGCCCTTCCCACCATTTCCCCCCTCTTTTCCGCCCTTTCCTTCGAAACGTCCGAGTGCGCGGTCGGTTTGTTTCGTCAGGGTCTTCCTCCGTGTACGCATTTCTCTTCTCCAGCTGCGAAGTCGTGTTTTTAGAATTTGTCCCTTTGCTTGCCTGTCGAAGCGTTCGCCGCAGCCAAGGCTTGCCAGTGCCCTACGCATAATGTCTGCCCCCGTGCGCTTTTTCTCTTCTATCCGCTTCTTTTATTTTACACAATGGCCTTTTCCTCCCTTACAATGCGAAGTTGCGTCTACTCAAGTGCCCTGCCAATAGCGGACGAATTTCAGTGAGGCATACGGGCTAAGTGGGGGGTACGCGTGAGCTTTTGCGCCAGAATATAACTGATGTTACAGCACCTACAGCTGCGCTTCGTATTAAGCAAACAGTATAATAACATGATTTACACATGAAATCGCGGTCACCTTGTGGCTTGCTTTTTATCAGAACTCGGTAAATAATTTTACTACCAGCTATAGGGTTCACTAAAAATGTGAGCGACAAGTTAAACAAACAATAGCATTAATTATAGTAACAAAACGTTTACACTAAATAGCATGTATCATTTTGTTCCATACTAAGCGCAAATTACATAACATCGCGAAAAACCAAAGCCAAGTAACAGGCAATTTTAAAAAAAAAGTAGCAGTGGTCTCTTCATAACTTTTTTCAATGTACCGCCTCAACAGTCGGGCCGACGCATAGCCGCACTCTTGCCATTAACCTGGCGCCGCGCCCGGCATTTAGTCCGCCCAAAAAGTTGGGCCAAAGCCCGCTGCGAACTACTTGCCGAAATGGCTGGCGGCCACCTCCGGGCCGACCGCTTGCCGTGGTTTACTAGCCGACTAAGTAGGCTGCCGACCATTTTGCGAACGTCGGCCACTGATGCTTGGGTATGCCTATGTACTTAGTCTCAATGCATTACCAACCTGTATAAGGAATGTATTACATTGGCAACCAAGAATTACACTTCATTTCATACTGAGCGCAATGTATGTTGTGCAGAAGATTTCTGGAGATAAAATTACAACTGGCATAGCTCTTGAATCCATGCACCAGCATTGACAAATGCAACATACATTCTTCACGTCACTGAAGAGGCATATTGAACAGAATTCTAAATAGTAATGTTGATAAAGCCAATTTCTGGGGCCTCTCTCTAGCGTGCAAGCAGATGCCGGAAGCAAAGGCTGTCTTTTCCGGGTTACGCTGGTTCAGGCTTCAATACATTGTTTTTTGTAGCCCTTTTCTGTATATGCATGCCCGAATCGTCATATCATTCCTTTTTGAATATTTATTTCAGCATTCGTGATCTTAACGCCTGGTGAATGTCGCCATTGCAAATTCTCGTCTTTTATCATCATGGACCGGTGTGTGCTACTTTTGCAACTATAATTCTTTATTGGACTGACTTGCGCCCACAAAACACTAAAGAAAAACGGCTTCGTCATATAGCAGCTGCAATTGTGTGCATCGGTCGTCGAACTATGAATGCATGCTCATTCGACAGTGCTCAATTTAAATTCGGCGTAGAAACATCTAGATAAATCAGCGAAGGCATACTGGAAAAGTCAGAAAAGTGGACAGACGATTCCCTAGCAAAAAAGACCAATAGGGTGCGTTATTGGTTTTATAAGAATCGGTATTGGTTCTGTAGGTATGCTATGTGTTTTATCTGCATTTCTATGAGACTTATTCAGAAACTCATAAATCTTATAGACTGGTACATATTTGTCCTATAGGCAATAGTATTGGTTTCATAGGTTTATCGGTGGGTTGTATAAGAAAAGTATCAGACCAGTGCAGAAGCCCATACATCTTATAGGCTGATACATGCTTGTCTTGTAGACTACTACATATTGGTTCATGTGTCTGATACATCAGTATGCCTTTGTTTATGGGTCTTGCATGCAGGATCAGTACGTTGGAGATTTTAGGTCTTTGTTTCCTTTTCCATCTCGGACACATCCCCAAAACTCACGCATTCATCCCGTTTATTGAGTGTTGCCGTAACGTACAATATTAGCCGCAATAACAATTGAGAACGCTGCGCGCGGTCTCAACAAACTACGTACAGTTGGAGCCGCAAGACGCGCGACGTTGTTGCTACTGGATCACTGAATGGAGATGGGAAAGCACGCGGATATAGCACGGTTCTGTCGGGGCCCAGCTCAGTCACAATCACCTACATGTGCAAATGGATTGAGAGGCGCGCGTCCAAGCACCTGCAACGCTGCAACCGCCGCCGAAGCGAGAGGAGTCGACATCGAGCACGCGACGAGTACGGCTCGAGCTGCCGACGCGGTAGCGCAGCGCGATGCCGGCGGCGTTTCGCAGCGGAGAGGTAGGTTTCCGTTCTCTCACTCCCACTCCCGCGCAAGCGTTCCCGTGCTGGCCTCTCTCATCCTCCTTTCCACCTCTCCTCTGGGCGCGCATGCGCAGCTCCGTAGAGGCATTGGCGCTGGCGCGATCGCTGATCGGGCGGCAGTTCGGTCGGTGCCCTGTGTTTACAAGTTTTCGCCGATTTTCGGGGTGCTTCTAGAGGATATCAACGTTCCAGCGCACGTTCAGCTTTTGATCAGGTGCGTGTGCATCACTTGCAACTTCGGGCTGACGTTTATACTTTGTCAGTGTATGATGTGGCTTTGCGTTGCAGAATGCCGTTGCCTGCACGCCAACAAAGGAATTTGAATCGCGCGGTGTGATATAACGCAGCGTCGAGTTTTAAAGTTGTCGGCACGATTTCTTGAAAGTATTGATGAAACTTTTTAGCGTTAATCTGTTTTCGAATATCGTGCGCACTGTGTTTAAGTGGCAGAACCTGTGGTGAGGCGCAAGGCGGAATGTTGGTTCAGCAGCTACCTCGGCGTTCAGTAATGGCGGCGCCTCTCCTAACTGACGCGCGCAATCGCGGTTGCCGGTATATGTGTGGACCGATTTTTTGAAGTCATGGTGGTGTCGCGTTCTTGAAATCGCTTATTTTTCAAGCTGTAACGCAATTTTTTATTTCTTTCAGGTGCCTTAGCATTCGAGAGACTACATCATCGGGCCGAAATCCGCAATCTTGGAATCGAGGGCTACCTGGATGCAGTCAATGTTTGGATTATGTGCCAGTATGCGTTGCCGCTGTCATTGTGGAATAAAATGTGTATACATGCACCTGCTGCGTAACTCATCCCTAGAAAATGGAACATAGCTGCCCTCTCCTTTCAGGTGTCCGGAGAGGTAAAACACCCGCAGCTACTCGATGAGACCAATATTCCATAGGGCCTACAAAACCAATAGGAAGCCTACTGGTTTTGTAGGTCTATCAGATTATTGACAGCTATGGGTGTACTAGCATTACAGACCTATCAGTTTATCAGATGCCATAGGACCGATAAAACCATAGCCTATACGACCAGTAAACAATTGACCTATAAAACCAATACTCCAGTAGACCTGTAAAACCAATCGGCTAGGATACCCATAAGACCAATACTCTGGCAGACCTATAAAACCAATATCAATAATCTGATAGGCTATTAGTTTTCTATCGGATTTTTTTTTGCTAGGGTTGCGGCGGCAGCTACGAACCGTGCGAGCAAAGGCCAATCCAAATGTACTGTGGTGGCCATGTAAGCGCTCAAAAACTCTACTGCAGCGCTATCCATATATGGCAGCTGACGAGAGCCCATGAGCACAGCAAAGTGATCCCGAGGCAAGCGAACTGCGCCGAGGTGCCGAAATCGGTAGCACCCCGCAGCATGGGTTGCGCACTAGCTTTGAATGTCATTTGAGGGAGCATACTACTGGACAGAAGGCGATGCCTGGGCGCGCCAATCAGGGTTGCCAGATTTGGCTACTTTACGCCAAGTTGGCTACTTTCTGAGCCGCCTGGCGACAAACATTTTAGGTTGGCTACTTGGCTACTTTCTGGCTACTTTGAAAAATTTTCGCCTATTCCAACGAGCCCGTTTGCGCGCTGTTCAGGATGCTCATTTTTATAGCTAGACAGATAGCAAATCTATCAACGGTAGCGCTGCAATACAACCAACTGTGCATGGTGACGACTGTCCCCACCCTGTTTTAAAGGGGACGCTCTTAACATCCATCCACTAAAACCCCTTGACAATTTGAAAGCAGCGACACTATCCTCCGCGCCGCGCTTTCCTCCTCAATTCCCCTCGCGCGGGGCGGCTGCGAGCTCTGCGCACGACACGCGTTTTCTCCCTGGCGCCCGCCGGCCGGCCGCAGCAGTCAGTGAAGCGCGCGTTTTTGGTCCAGGTCTGCGCTCCAGGATCTAGTACTGCCTCTGACTTTGTCTGCGTTTGTTCTTTTGTTTTTTTTTTAGCGTGAACTCTGTCACCGCGGTAAAACTTTGCAAAACGAGAAAACGGCCCTGGCTGGTGCTTTGAACTTTAAGATCAGAGAAAGTCAAAGCGGCCGCTTAGTCAATTTCGCTACTTTCTTATTTTTTCGCTAAACGAGAGAACGACCCAGGCTGGTGTTTTGAACTTTAAGATCAGAGAAAGTCAAAGCGGCCGCTTAGTCTGTTTCGCTACTTTCAAGCTATCTTGGCTAAGCATAGTATATGTCACGTGATAAACCTTCAGTTTGGATCATTGGTTAAAACTTAAATATACACTTATTTTGACCAACTACGGGCCAAATTAAATGATATTTAGTAAGCCGCACTTGAAACCCAAATTTGCACTGCAGCATCGAGTCATATACCGTTAAGCTTAGGCCAAGTGTAATGGGACTGTGGTAGTTTTTTTTTTTTTGAAGAGTTTGCCACAAAGCATAAGTTGAGAAAGGGGGAATGGGATGCAGGAGATAGAAAGTTAAAAGAAGGAGTGAAGTCCAGTTGCGCTTATGTATTCGAGAAGGTTGGCAGTATAGCGATTGTCCATTGTCTATTTCTCATAATCACTATCGCGATTCCACCGCAGGCCCACCTTCATGAGTATCCGTTGCCTAATGTGAGTCGTTGATAGACACGTCCACAACAAGTGATGCACATCGCAGACGTCAGGTGGAGTGTCACAGTGAGGGCACCTGTCAGTCACTGGTAAATCTTTTTCCCGCCATCGATGTCGAACAGGTAGTTAGCGATCCTCATTATTCTGCGTTAAATATTTATTTTGTATAAAACCTAACTTTGAGCTAGACTATCAAGTCATACCATTGAAAAGCTTAGGATGAATCCAAACGCTCTGAATTAGCGATCCATATTAGCGTTAGTGAGCTATATGCAATCAAAACCATATACCTTTCATATACCGAGTCATATACCTTTCGAAAGCTTAGGTTGAATGCAAATGAGTTGTGCTAGTTATCGAACCGAATTAATTAGTGCTAATTATTTAACTGCACTTGAAGCCAAATTTTGCATTATAGATGGCCAACAAAGGGCAAGTGTAAACGCATTATGCTAGCTAGCCAGACTTAGATAAACATCACAACAAAGCTAACACACTAACTAGGCTTACCACGAACTGCTTCGAAATGTTTTTCTTTGCCCGTGCATATTTGCGTGCAGTAGGTCTTATTTAGCGTGCACCCGCTGACAATAAATTAGTCATGAGTGCATCTTCCGTCCATAGGTTTGTCTCAGTGTGAAAGTGGCTTTTGCACTCTAGTTTGTTTACTGAATAAAACAGTTGCACACTTTCAATGCGATCAAGGAGCGCGGACAACCATTCATTGACCGCAATTCGCCGAACATTATTAGGCACTGGTGTCAAGAAAGCTTTCGAGTATACTTGGTATACCTATGAAAGAATGATTTCTATATCTCTAGGCAAGGTAAACGCCTCTCGATAATGTAATATTATACTTGAGAAACCGAAGGTTCCCGTCCAACGCCCAGTAGTCATGATCAAAAAGAAGTGTGTGTGATCATGTGAACACCCCCTGCACATTGGCCGTATCCTTGATAAACCCAAACCATGATTGAGAAGGTCAACTCAACTATTTACGGCAGGCCTGAAAATCGCACCTGAGTGGTTGCAGTTTCGTTTCGTCGTGTTCTCCTTTTGTAGCCATTGTTTGAGACGTCCAACTCCACTAACATTTTATACTTACATTTTCGTGGACATAATTTTATGCATTTTATACTGTTTCTAATCATCACAGAGAAGTTTCTGATAACATGTGTGTTTATCTGGTCAGTTTAGTTTTATGTCTGTTTATATGATATCGCAGTATTACGCAGCCAGCTTTTTTTTTTTCGGAAAACTTTTCTATGTGATTTAGTTGCTATAAGACGCAACTGGCATTTGTTTCTTCACTAGCGTTGGAATAAAACGACTATTAAACGAATGTTTTTGGTTGTCTTTTTGCAGTGAGCGCTCTATTTACACAAGCGTTTAGGGGTAGATCGGCTGGAAACGCTGATTGGCCCAAAATGTATGACGTCATATATGACGTCACAAACAACGTCATGGGTCACGTGATATTTTATGATGTCATGTTCGGATGTAGGGCGCACGTGTTTTCCCTAGACTGTCCCTGGATTCCCCATGCTTTTCAGAGCGCCCGGGCGCGGCAGCATGGCCGACGGTGACACGGTGTCGGCGGCGCGCCGCAAGCAAACGGCAGCTGCCTAGTCGATGGCCGTCGGCGGAGAGGTGGGAGAGGCACGAGGCCTAGCTTGCATGCAGTGCGGACACTGTGGAAACGGCAGCGACGTCAAATAACATATGCACGCTTCGAGCCGCGAAGAGGTTTCCGAACCAGCTTGTCGCACCACACGAATTGCCGGGGAAATCACAGTTTAATTGCTTTTCCTTTATCTAGATCTGTGTGAGACCTTTCGGCGACAAAAACAATCGAGGTTCGCCAACGCAGTGTGACCTGTTCGTAGGCTGGCCGGGCGAATTTTCCGCACACCATGTTTGCGGTGATTCCGCTCTTCTGCACATTTCGTATATTTGCAACACGTTTCCTTGCAAAATAGCTTTCTCGGTGCGATGTCTTTCAGGCGCGCAGGCTGTCGGCAACGGTCGTCCGTCCCGTTGCCACGCGTCCCGATATAATTCGGTCTTTTTCTAAGCGAAATAGTTCATTATGAATTGTTTTAACCAGAAATGCGCTCGGTGACCGCTCTTATTGGCTAAAAAGGGCCTAATTTCCTCACTCCAAACTAATGCGCCGGCGAATGCAAATGATGCGGGCCGGCAACACCGTGGCGCCGGCGCTATTATAAGCACATCCTAGCTGCAATAACTAGCTAGTCGATGACTGTAGGGGGCAAAAAAAAGAAAAAGCTTTGAGGACAAAGGGAATAGAGATGCGTACTAGGTCATTCGACTCTACAAATTTTTTAGGTCAGAATTGTGGTGCTGGGAGTGATATGTTGATTAGGAAAAAAAACACTAAATAAGCTGTAGTATTAAAGGATGACCTCTCACTGTTTTGGTTACCCTGTTGTTAAAAACAATTAGGCGCCTAATGAATACCCTATTCTCATTTGGGCTATGATTATTATAAAACTATGTAAGTCATTTCACATTGATCAGGGCTTGTTTTAGATTAAGTTTAATAAAGCAAATCCCCATCTTGCACTTGGAGCATAATGCCTTCATACCTCAAATAAAGTTGATGGAGCATATCATAAAGTCGCAATTATTACAACCGGATTTCAGATCATTCAGCCTCAGGATTTCAGGCCAACAAGAAGAAATGTTGTACTACATTGTTACTAAGGAGGTCATGTTATATATGGGTAACTATAGGAGCATTATAAGATGTGTTTTTTTAAGTAGTACAGAACTGTGCGTAGCCTTTAGAAAACATGAAAATATTGCAGCGTATATATCACATGAAGAGTAATGGCATTGTATGTTTTCTAAGTGTCAGCATATGTTTGCTGTCAAATTGAGATCCATGTGATGCATGCATCTTTTAATGACTTAGTGCTTGTTCTAATGCAACGCATGGACCATTTCAGCTTGCCATGCCTTCGCATGTCTAATATGTAATAAGCAGCATCTTACGTCTTCTGCATTTCTTTCACAGCAACAAGTTTTGCATCCGTCATATGTGTCAATTGTGATTTTTAACTGGACCTGTAGCCTGAAACAGACTGCTGACTGCCATCACAAATTTGTTTGTTATATATTCAAACGCTGCATTTATTTTTGTTCATAAAAACATTGAAATGCTTTAATAACTTTCATTGCCTTGAGTAAATGTTTGTCATTCGTTACATTGATTGCTTGCAGTCCAGAAATTCTTTACATTCCTATTTGGCTATACCTTACACTTATAAACACATTTAAAGTTATATATGTGCTACACTATTTTTCCTTCCATTTAGTATCTCTTTCACACAACCTCAGAGTTTAAAGACAATTATTTATCAAACAGCACTTGTGAATATATCTAAGTGGACACTTTTTTAATTGCACAATGATGGCATAATGCAATGAAAAATAAGTTAATGTGGTCCACCACTTCAGTTTGCAAAAAACTTATGAAAGAGAAAGGTAGCATGCACTATAGCCAATTTTTAACAAAATTTTCTGGGCATATGCCACCTTTTATGCATCTAATATGTCAACAGCAAAAAAAAAAAAAAAAAAAAAAACCCTTTCTTATACATTACTAAGGTGCAAAGATGAGTAAAACGAGTATTTGCTGAATTTCGGGCTGTCCAGACATTGTGGGATTGCTTTTCAGGATATAAAAAGGCATTTTTTTAGCATAAAGGAGGGGTTAGAAACCTTGCGGGCCCTATAGGGGTGTGAGGACTGCACTGGGTGCAGTGCTCAGGAAAGCGTGGCTGGGAATGGGGGGGGGGGGGGGGAAGAGGGTGGTAATGCAAAGAGTGCAGTTAGAGAAATATATGCAAGGCAATTCACATGCTGCAATACTGTGGGCCTTAAGTTCTTTTCCTCAAGAGAATGCTTTCTCTCTTTTGTTGCTGTAAGAGAAGGTTATTGTTAAAATGAGAGATACACGTCAGTCCATCATGAAATCAAACCTGACGACCCCCACTATCACTCCGCTGCTGAAGACCACTTTGAGACTAAATGTATTCTGTTAGCAAGGCATCACTGCTCATTGGTACCTTTTTTATTTGCAAGGAGGCTACCGTAGTCTGTGCCATTGCTTTTTTATGTTGCTTGCACCTATAGCATGCAGTACCTGAAGTAGTAAATGCTGCACAATTTCATTTGCAGACAAAGCACCTATACCTTGACAAAGTAGTGGCAAAGATGGATGATTTAAAGCTCTTTCTCAAAGATGATGTGTGGCCACAGTGTGCAAGGCTATTGAGCAGAAATTCATAAAATCAAATGAGCTCAGAATATCAGTAGACAGGCACCAGAAGTTCAAAAAGAGTATGGTAGGAGAATGTGTCTGAGGTTCAGGGTTTTCATTGCAGGAAGAAAATAAAAGGGGCGATGCTTGACTGCACTGGTAGATTTTATGCTGAGCTCTGCATTAAATCAAAAGCGATTTTAGAAGCCGCAGAAATATCTGGTCCTGAAGTGAAGAGATTTCTTTATTCTACTGAGGGACCTCTCAAGCCTTAAAGTATGTATTCCGAAGCTTACATCCTTCTACAACAAGCTGTCTGATAGAACACATTTCATCAAAATGCCTTGGCTGAGGAGACACCTCAAATTAAAGTGGCAAGCATTGGACTCGAAGAGGCCAACGGTTGGGCAGCATTGGAGTTCCCCAGATTGAGATTTTCTAGAGCCTCTCCCAGCCTGCAACTATTCCTAATATATGAGTGTCTGTTGTATCCTGTGAGAGGAGGAGGCTGTGTCCTGTGAGGAAGAGGACCTATGATGGGTCAGTGGACGCTTTCAGATCTGGCATTATCATCTCTCGTAGGTGAGCTGGCAAAAAACATTGATTTTGACAAATCGAGTAGCAGCTTTGAAGACTTAAAGACCGGAAAATGAAAATGTTGGCATGTCGGTTTTTTTTTCTTTTTTTTTTGCTTTATGCTCTTTAGATCAATACCAGCTTTCAAAACAAGATTTATAATATCTGAAATTAGTTGCTCAAAGCAAGATGACTTCAGTGTTTCCCACTTTTTGTACACAAGCGATTTCTATAATTGATCGAGGGGTATGCTTATTTCATTTGTGCGGCAGGATTAATTATGCACTTGTCCCTCTGCAAAATTTGTCTTTTACAGCGCAGTTGTTGAAGGCCTCAATTATGACTGCTTGTTTGTTTTTGTAACTTCAGTTCTCTTCTGTGTGTTCGAGTTGTCCTTTCACTATTAGCATGCTTACTTCTCAAATGACATTTCTACGCCCATATTTGCATGTGAACGCTCAGTCTAACATTCTAGCTGGTTCGTATTTACTTTATTCTTTGTCACTGTGGCCGATGTAATTGCAGTTGTCTTGTGCATGTTCAAAGCTTTCAACAGTCCTTATGGAGAGTTTGTGGAAGCATAAAAAATATGAACTACAATACAGCACATTGGCCAGTTCTCAAGGCTTTTGCTGGCACTGCGCTATGCCTGATGTAAACGAAATTGTTCACAATGGCACCGTGTTATAATCCTGGTCGCATCTGCCAGTTTGCCACTTTTTAGTTACTGTACGTGTTACCAAGTATTTCTACATGCTCAAAGTTTGCAATTCTTGTGGTTTTTATATGCCCTTTTATTTGAGTGGTCCCAATCTAGAAATTCATCTGTCAAAAACCTCTACTTAATTCTTCACAAATGCACCTTTCTTAAGAAAAGAAAAAATATGACATATGCCCCTCGTAATATAGCTATTATCAGTTGTGGGGTATGCTTGTTACGTTGAAGTCTTAAGAAATGAAGGAAAAAAAATGCCTCGGCTTGCACAATGTTGTGCGATACAAAAAACGAACTTCCCCAATCGAAGAAAGCCTTGACGACAAAGTAGTTGATGGTATTGCGCTCAGGTGTGTTCATTGCACCGGATGTCGCAGACCTACGCCATAGGGGGTTAGAAATGGAGTGCTTTCATGGGATACAGAGGAACGAATACAACCGGTCATGGAGACTGCAAACATGCGCCTTATCTGCACTTGTGCCCTCGTTTTTGTGTTCTTTCGGAGTTGTAAACCATCAACAGGTAGCAAGGCTCGCATGCAACGGGTACCTTATACGCATGAATGTTGATCCCAGTTGAATTCCAGTTAGGGATCCATTGTTATCCAACTGGTATGAACTGGAAGTTTGTTCCTTAAACCATTTACATCAGTTAGGATTTTTGCCTGGGTTGTTTCAAAGTAATGTAGAAATGTTGTCAGTGTTGTTCAAGTTACTGCCTATGAAGCAACACAATTTTACAAAAAAACAATGGTTGTGAGCCACCTCATGCATTTATTTTTCCGTTTTGAAAATGTTTCAAGCTACAATACTTGCCATGTCACTTTGCGTAAAAGAAGCTCTAGCTTTTTACAGGAATGGTTTTAGAGTGTGCTAAAGAAAGAAAGTGTAAAGAAAGATGGAATAGTGACATGTGGCCTGTTTTATGCATGATGTTTGTGTGCCGCACATGAAGTGAAAAGATATCTCTGTTGGTTAACGGCTTTGCACTCAGTGGATTAGTCATGCAGTGTTGCATGACAGACCACTGAAGGCCCAATACATCCTACAAAAGACTAAAAACGAGGAAACATGACAATGAAGTTGAAGGCCCATGATCTGCCAGGAAACAATGGGGTGGCTCTGAGAAGGACTTTTATATTGGCAGTAGTAAGGATGGCAGTCCTCTGCTTTGTGGCTCTTCACTTCGCAGTGACAACACTGGTGTATACTGCACTAACACCTACTGTAGTTTTGCCCATGCTGTCAGTTATTCTGAGAGCTGCGGCGGTGAGCATCAGCCAGTGCTCTAAGTTTCAAGTGTTCATTTGTAAAAGATGTGTTCTAGATCCTGCTAAAGAGTCTTGTATTATCCAATTGAGTTTCCAGAATTTACACTTTCTCTAGAAGCCCTCATTCCATTTAGGCATCTTTTCATTCTTTCCAATTCGAATTTTTAGTCCTAATTGAATTTCCATAATCAAATGTCTTCCAGTTTCCAGATGACCTCCCAGCTGGAATAAGTACTTAGTCCCAACTGCATAGTTTTAACTCTCTATAAAGAAGCAATTTATTTTTATTATGGGCTGCTAAGTTATGGTCATCTTACGGATTAGAATTGATATTCCTAATGAACATCCAAACTGAATGGACAATTGTTATGCATGGTGAAACTGGAATTCAAACTACATTTCAATGATGCATTGTGTGTGCGCTGGCTAAGATGTTAAAGGAAGCTGGTGCATTTTGCTCCCTAGTAAAAATACACCCAAACATATTAGATTTCAATAGGCTTTGCAGTTAAAAATTTTGCAACTAATTTCAATGTCCAATCTGGAGTCAATGATTTCAATTCGAGCATATTAGATAGTCTCGAGAGCTAAATTAAATGTTTCAGAGAGCAACTCATGCACTTAGGTCCTGGACCCATTTACAAAGGAGTAGCTGCAGAGTAGGATAAAAAAATTTACACATTATTTAAAAAAAAGTGCAAGAATTAGAGACCCTATGTCTAGAAGATCTATTAATGCGAAAGTATTACTTCGCTATGTTTATTTATTGTAAGTACCTACAGCGCCCATGAGGCATTATTGTAGGGGGGATACAACTACATACAATAACACATGCAAAGAAGATATAAGGAAACTTGTTAGCAAGGTAACACAACACACTGATAGAACACTAAATGAATTCTCAAGTAGTATAAGTGATAACATAAAATACATTAACACAGCGCTGGCAAACGCACAGATTTCACAGATTTCTGTCCGCAGCAGTTGTGAGTAATTGAGAAGTGGTGGAGGTTAATGAGTGGTGTCAATCGACGGAGGGTGATGTAATGTTGCAGTAGCATCCGTTCTTTTGCATTGCTCCAATGCAGATTCTGCAGTGCTCTTTAACTTTGCAACATTTCTGATTTTACAACCCTAAAAAGTGTATTCATAGCTGTTTTCACAATTTCAGCAATACCTGTTTAAGTTCATTCAGTGAGACCATTAGATTGTGTTTTATTGATTGCAGGTTGCACCAAGTGTGAAAGTGCGGGAGAAACCAGAGGTTGGAGTTTTGAGTTAAAAACGGAGTGGCTCTAAATTGCAGCAGTGCCATCGAGCAAAGAAAGCTTTTATTGTCCCGCCAAGAAAAATAGGAAACATGCAACAAGTGGCATTCATAGTTAAAGATAATTATACTGTATTCTGCACGGAGGTGTCATGTCGTAAACCGGCAGTCAATATCTGTTATGTAAGAAACACACATTTAATTTACTGAGAATTATCATTTTATTGATATATGCTCTTGTGGTGCTTGCCCACATAAAACTGCAATACCTTATCTGTGGGGACTTGCATAATTAAAGGCAAGGACAGTACCACATCAAGGTAAAGCTCACTCATTGAAGAAATCTTTTTTTTTTTTTTTTTGCAGTGTTGTTTATATGAATTTCCTATCTCAAATGAAAAAAAATCACACAAGACTTATGCGAGTTTCTACAAGGTCAATATTTTTATTATAGATCGGTAGCCATCTCTTACATCATTTTCTTATTTCATACTCAAAATAAAATAGTTTTTCTGTGTTTATTTCTTCATGAAATTGGACCAGGCAAACGATTTTTCAAGTAAATAATTTCAATGTAAAACAGTCTCATTGAGATCAAAGCCAGTAATAAACACACTATTATCAGCATACATGATGAGCTGAGCACTGTTGTCAATATGAATTATGTCATTTATGTACAAATTCAGCAAAAGTGTGCCTAATACTCTTCATTGAGGTACTAAACAAAATATATAAAGGATGATTTGTTACTGTTCATCTGATTCCTTGAATGGGACTTGATTCAATTATTTTCAATACCTTTGCGAGTGCTGGTAATTAAAAAAAATATCTCTACGAACGTGTGCTCCATGCTCTAGCAGATTTCATAGAGTTCCCCGATAGAATATTGAGCTTTTATATTAGCATTGCATGACATGTTAATTGGATGTGAAGCATGTTTGATGTTCACAAATGCATGCCATTTCCATAATTTCGACTCCCTTAATTGTACGAAATGAATTGGCACAGAGCTGAACTGTTGCCATTGAATTGGACTCCAAATTGTTGACTGGGGGCCAATATCCAGTTGGAAATGGTCATTTCCGATTTTGATTTGGCCTCAACTGTTTTGTTAAACTTGGAACAAAGCCATACTGCCGCGGTTCAATCCATCGCTACGTACGTGGTTCGGCTAGAGCAGCTCTTTAGACACAGTGACAGACACAGAGACCATTTTTATTTAAGAAACAGCCAACAAAAGTGAACTGAAAACATGGCAACTGCTCACCCCATACATGGTTACTATACAAAGGCACACTGCACTTGAACCTTGTCTAGGACGCCTAGCGCGTAGGATGCTTTCGTGAAAAAAAAAATAAAAAAAAAAAACGGCGTTGTACATGGCATCGAATCCAGGTGCGTACACTTCTGCCTTTTCCCGTGCTCTCGAGTTAAGTGATCCTTGGATGGCGACTATAACCTTCGAAATGTGATGCATTTATAAAAAAAAAAAAATACACAGCGGCACAAAGCCGCGGTGTATATTGTAGCCTATCGCGAGGCCTAGTTTGTGGTCTCTGCAGCACTGGAGAGAACGACGCTGGCCAAGTGCTAGCTGCAGCAGCTGTGGAATGCACGAGGTAAGTGAGAATTAAGCAGTACAGTACTTTATGAAGCAATATTCAAGACGATTATGCAGTTGTTATATAAAATGTCGATACTTCAATTAACATCGCTGAACAAAGCCGCAGAATACTTAGTTAGCGTTCGTCGCGGCAGTAGAGTGACGCTTGCCACGTGTTCTGCAGCTGCTGCACGAAGACTCGGAAGAATGCGTGAGGGAAGCAGGTAATAAGCACTGTAGCACTTTATTAAATCAAATTTGACACGATTAAGCATGCGTGTATTTACGTATAGCCTGGTAAAGAGGCCTAGCGCGCAAGTTATTTTGGTGGCCGCGACGATTGATACGAAGCCACGTGCAACGTAGAGAGGGAAGAGGAGTACGGGAGGTGCAGGTCTGCGGTCTGCCAGGAAACATTGGGGCGGCCCTGAAAAGGGCCGTTTGGATGCGCAGCGACGTGACGGCGTGGCGAACACAACGCCCTGCACTCGTCCGTGGCCCTTTGCCGTGCACCGTCAACAGCGGTGCACTACGTCGTACACAGTGCCATGGTTATATGCTGCCCTGGATGCTGTCGCGATGCTTCTACTGTAGACATTTACGAGGGTTGCGGCGATGATCTTGGAGAGCTGATCGATGCCGCGATCCCTGACATGGGCTGCTGCGTACAAAGAAAATCCTCGGTCTCTTCGCAGCATACAGGAAACGGTGCTGTAAAAGAGTAGAAAAAGTTGCATTATGAACATAGCGATTTGATGAATGCGCAACATATTACAAAACCTTCGACAAAGAAATCTGCGTTCTTGTACCTCAATCAGGGTTGAGAATGCGCACGGCAGACGTGCGCCTCAGCATAGCAGTCAGGCAGCGCTTAGTTGCCGACGGCGGATGTTTTCGTGGAGGTCTCCATAGCCGTGGCCGATTTTTTTTTTTTTTTTTTTTTTTTTTTGAACACGAGGAGCGTCCATGCCACGAGCTGCTGCTGCACGAGGTCCTGGAAGCACGTGGGGAGAGACAAGCGACACAGTACTTATAAATAAGCAAAATGAGAGAATTCTGCGCAATTTATACTTACCTTGACGGTGCTTGCGATCTCCCGCAGGTCGTCGCCATTATCAACGTCATTCCGCCCAACGTACAGCACGGATCGGCGTGCCGAAAGCGCATTGACGTAAACGCGCAGGCCCGCCATCGTCGAGCACCTCGGTGACCGAACGCGCCGGTGTCATGCAGCAGCGAGATCCACGAACCGAATGCCGGAATCGCGCGCGTTGCCAGAGCGGGGGCTCCTAGCGATTCCCTAGAGCGTCTAGGGACGAAAAAAGACAAGCAAACCCAGTTTTTGACTACGTCACGTCCGGTTAAGCATTCAGCCCGACGCAAAAAACGTCACGCCAGGCCGCAGCGTGTCCACCAATCAGCGTTTCCAGCCGATCTACCCCTAAACGCTTCTCTATTTACTGCCCCATGCATGGCCCCATGGCTCCTTTTTGGCTACTTTTTATTGCTCTTCCTCTGGTTGGCTACTTTCTGGCTACTTTTCCCATTTTTGTGGCGGCTTTTCGTTTTTTGGACCTGGCAACCCTGGCGCCAATCGAGACCCTGGAACTGTCCGCGGCTGGCCGGCAGTCGGCAAAAAAATCGCACAACGATGCGCGCATCGAAGCACCCCATCCGTACCAGGTCCTCAAGGGGACAAAAAAACGCGCGGACCGCAGGATTGCGGAACCGGACGAAAAGCGAACGACCAGTGGCTTTTGAGACCCTTTACTTTTTTTTTTTAATTTTTTTTTTGTGCGCGTGCTTAAGCGGTATCGGTGTGGAGAGGAGGTGCACAACGCCACAAGATGGGCAACTCGCCCCCGCTCACGAACTCGCATATTCACACGGCGATGAAGAATCGCCGAAGAGAGACATCGACTGTTTCAAGCCGAACGCAGCCGGACAGGTACGGAGAAGTACAAGACAGCCATTTTTGGCCCACTAACGTTTATTTGCCAGTCAGGGAAACAAGTTCAGTGAAAAAAAGCACGCAAAATAAAATAAACTCGCCCGAAAGGGAAGGGATCCGCCGAAAGGAAGGGTCGAATACAAAAGGCCCGGGTGGGGTAGATCTTGTTTGCTCGCACCCCGCCGCGCGCTTCTTCTTCCCTTCCTTCGGGAAGTCCGGGAGCGTTTGTGCCGGCCGGCCCTGTCCGGAGACGGCGGCCAGCGGAGAAAAGCCGGAAGCTGCGACGCCCAGTAGCCTCTCGGGGAACAGGTTTCGGAGGGTATGTGCGCGCGCTGAAAAGCTCACGCGGAATTAGCGAGCTGCGCTCGCATATTTGCTCCCGCTCATCATTGCATGTGCATCTCTACACGTACACATTGAATAACTCAAACTTGTTATACTACGCAAGGTAAAACGGCGCGAAGACGTGGATTCAGCAGGTGCCATCACTGGGCAAAAGTTTGTTCCGCTTGCTCAATTGATGGGAAGGTTGGTGGCGAAAAAAAATTTATTCTCCAGCATGTGTTGCGCATTCACTTGCGACTGCGATCAACTGTTAGGGGCAAGAAAGAAATTTTGTGTAGTTTCAAGGTGAGAGGCTTATCCATTATTACCCGAGCCAAATTCTTTAGGGTATGTTATCTCTCTTCTTTCTTTTCTGAGCGTATTGATTCCATTTGTATAAGATAACCCGAATAATGCAATCCACATACCCACATATTCTATGAGGTGTTTGAATGTGGAAATTGAGAATAGTGATCACACTCCTATTTCTCAATCTGCTCGGCTCATTTCTTATTAATTTATTTATAAATGCTGCAATCCCATGCGGGATTTTAGCAGGGTGAGATACAGCATCTGTTTTGAACAAGATTCAACTCGCCCTACTTTCAACCGTCCCTCCCCCCCCCCCCCCCGTACCCCCCAATAATACAGCATTATTCACAGTAACATAGGCAACGAAAACAAGGATATAAATTTCAGTAAAATTCAAAAAACAAACAAAATAAGTCATCGCAAATAGATGATTGTAATAAGACAAAACGTTACAGATTGAGGTGTGAGCAAAAAAAGTTTACACATGGCAGTGGAACAGTCTCACTGTCTAGTTTATTCCATTCAGTCATAATCCTGGGAAAGAAAGAATGCTTGAAGCACTTATTGCGAGTGAAGTAAGGAGCTATTGTTAGGGAGTGTGTCTTGTGGCATGTCCTGTAGAAAAAGAAATTACAAGTGAAATGACTATTTTATAATCACCTTTTATCAAGGCGCAGTAGACAAGAATATCCCTATTATCCAGCAGCGAGCGATGGTGAGAAGCTGCCAACCTCTGCACCAAAAGTGAATGTGCAAGCGCAACAACAATAAAAATATGCTGGTGTAATGAAGATGAAAATAGCTGCTATCGCAGGCATGTGCAGGTTTGTGCATTAGGGGGGCAAGTTTCACTGCAACGACCCTCTATCAAAGACACTTACAGCCAAAACACAGCGCGAAGATGAGGGATGGTTATAAAACAGTTATTCTGACGTGATGGAATAGCAATCCATACAAAATATGCTACACTAAAGAAACAAAGTAAGCTTTGCATTGGATGAAGAAGAGAAAATTATTCGACGACGCACTTCTCACAATGGCTCCTAATTGAGTCTCCTGAGGAAAAGGCGACTTGGAACGCAACAGCACGGGTCCTCAGCCACCAATACAGTAAAAAAATCTGCCTGGCCATAGCCCTGCAATTTTAAAAATGACGGCACAAGTCTGACAGAGTAAGGTATGGGGGCGGACTTGGTGCCCCCCTTAGAGGTTTAGCGGTGGCGACCGCCCCCCTGCTCACGCCTATAGGTGTCACGCATCACATTTGCTGCATGATGCAGCAAAATGTTTGCAGCGTGTACCGAGGCATGTTATTTACATTACATACACATTAAATGTACCTAAATATGCAGAATAATACAATGTGGTCACATATTCAACATTGCTTCCCTAATTTACCAAACCATTCACAACACATAGAATTTAACAACTGTACCTCTTTCGTCACTCACCACACACCAACAGGTCTACTACCAGGCTCCTCCTCCCACTTATAGACCCCAATAACACACTAGAATTTAGCGCAACTAACCTATAGAATAGTCTTCATAATGATTTTCAATATTTGCCTACCCTGTGTGCCTTTCACAAACAACTAAATCTTTTTCTACTTAACTTGCTCTGATCTTTATTTTGTTTTGTCCGCGAATGTTGTTTGCAGTGTTTGAACAAATGTGTTTATTTGATGTCACCACTGTTGTTAGCTCTTATACTATCACGAAATTTGTTAAACAGTTAGGTTATGCTGTCAACAGAATAAATGCCTTATGTTTGTTGGGTCCCTGAAGTTTTACTTTTGTAAAATAAGAGAAACTTTAGTTCCACGACCTGCAGCAATCGTGGCTGCAGACTGGCCCAGCAATACAGGTGAAGGCAATGTCATCCGTAAAGCAGCGCATGTTCCAATGCAGGCTATCTCAAACCAGGTGCGTGTGTGGAGTGTGAATTAAAGCCATTTTTTAATATTAAGTGCCTGTATACATTAATGAACGCTCACTATACTGCAATGTATTTATATACAGCTTGTGCCACGTTTGTTGAACCATGGCTGTGGGGGAGGCTACAGTTTAGTACCTAGCAGAGACTATGCTCATGTCTTCAGAACCTTGATTTAGCAAAGTGATTTGAGAAGGCTGTGGCAATCTCAAGGTAAAACTTGCAAAACAAGCTCAGCTATCAAGATCTTAGTGCTACTCTAGATTTAAAAGTTTGCTGCTTAACAAGAGCACAGAAAAGCCACATGTTGCTCCACTACTGCAGCTACAATATGTTATGCAGTGACTAAGGCGAGTCCATCACACACTTGTAGTTGAAAAAGAAGCACAGTGCAGGTCCAGCTTGAGGTTACCTTCCAGCATAGAGGTCTTTTAACAAGGCATGCAAAACTGTACACAGGATGAAAAAAAAAATATGCAGGTAAGTGTAGCGATGGCATCAAGGAGGGGCATTGTCATGCCA
Organism: Amblyomma maculatum; assembly: GCF_055883805.1. NCBI lineage: Eukaryota > Metazoa > Arthropoda > Arachnida > Ixodida > Ixodidae > Amblyomma > Amblyomma maculatum. Next base: position 48,165,920 of record NC_139348.1, on the reverse strand, counting down.
GAAATTCGCCAGGCTGCTAAAAACAATTTACCCACCACTTAGGCAAAGGAGGAGAATGTTTTGTGGTAATGCAGCCCAAGTGCTTGCACTGCATTTAATTATACCTATTTTACCTTTGTGAAAAGCAATGCCACATAGGCATAACAGGTAAGCAAAATCCCCATTCACCCATCTGCATTCTCTGAGCCACACTAATACAATCTTCTGGTGTCGTCCCTGGATATATGAGGTCTCTCTTTCATCCCGTGTACCATTTCATAAGTTTTGTTAAGCAACACTTTTGAAAGGGGCCAGTTGATTATGCATTATAACGTCAGTTCAGTTGTGTCCGACTCTTCGTGACCCTATGGACCCCATTATAGCGCAGGGGTGAGGTAAAAAATTTTGTACGATACCAGATAAGCTTTACGAGAAGTCATGAATGAACTTGGCCACAAGTTCTGATGCCAAAAAAAATCTTTCAAATGTTTTTTTTTTTCATACATCTTAATAAACAGCATGTTAAGACATGGTGCTAGTGAGGCTAGCTGGTGATTGTAAACGCAGCGCGAAAAGATCAACATGGAAGATGACTTCTGTCGTCTTCTCTTGTGTTGCTAAAGTACTGGGTAAATTTTTTTAGCACCGTGCCAGACATTCACCAGGCAGCTAAAAAATTCACTGAGCACTTAAGCAAAGGAGGAGAATGTTTTGTGGGAATGCAGCTCAATGCAGTTGTTTTCTGTTGTGTACTCGTCTTTTTGCACTTTTTAGCTTGATGATGCATCTGAATGCCGCAGAAAATAAGATTCGGGAACCACTGAACATGTCCACCTGATAAACAGCATCAATCGTGCACAAAAGACACTCTGCAAAGCCATTCAAAACTATGAAGGAGGAAATTCTCACAACCAACAGAATGAAAAAAGAAAAAAAAAACGTCCCAATGCACAGACGTAAAAGTCACTGGAGAAATTAGAAATCTGGTTTTGATGAGTCTGGAGCTAACATTAATTAATTTATGAGTAATTGTGGTGAAGAAAAGATATAGCTGAACCAATTAAGACTGCAAGAGCAAGAAATAAAATGACAGTATCCGCATAAACCACGAACACAGTGCAAAATGAAAGCTCTTACACGAGCGGGACTCTTAAATAAGCAGCAATCGCCACACCTCCATTTCAAGGGGTACGACCATTGAGCGCCTTCCACTGCGTGCTGCTGACAGGGTTGCGAAGCGCCCCACGCAGTCTTCAACCACGCATTGATATCGGAGACGGCGATGTGTAGTTCGAGCAGATGCGCCGAAGGAAGCGTTGTGGGGCACTGGGCGCGCGAGACGATGTTGGTTGGTGTAGTAGCTCTCGAACTCGCGCACGCTGTCAAACACCCGCGGACATGAGCACTGCGGCGTTCCAGCGTATCGCCGCTGCAAAGCATCGGGATCGCAGTCAGCGTCGAGAGCAGTCAGTTTGCTACTGGCGTGTCGCGCGCACAAATCTACGCCCTCGGCGAGAACGATTTGCAACCAATCGACAGAAGCAGTTCACTCGTAGACATGTTCATGGAGCTATCCTTGAGCAACAAGTATGCCACCTTGCGCTAGGCAATACTTGCTACGAAATGAAAGCCATGAAAAGCTACTTCTTTTTATAGGAGTTAGAACAGCTGGCAGTCTTCTGCTGGGCGCTGATGACAACGGCAGAGGCGCAACCTGGCGGAGCGGCCTGTCAACGCGCGTATTAAATCTGAAGCCACCTTAGGCCGCTACGCGCCGCTGTAGTTTGTGCGCTGTAGAGTTGTCGGCCATATTAAGCGCGTTGTTCCTTGAATCGAGAACAAGTTTCCTGCAGGTATGTGTTTGTGGCGCTGGTCGTAGAACGGTTGCGGACTTTGCTCATTAAGTCGGGAAGTAGATAGGGACCCTGCTTAACGGGAAGAGACAACACTTAGAGTGTATTGGCGAGAACAAGTTTGGTGTGGCCATTGTTTTGTTTTTGTATCTGCGCGCCCTTGCACTTGACGCATGTTTTGGACATAATTACACCACCATCACGTGTTTTTGGCAAGGCGCGATGCATGTTTGCGGGGCATATCAGAATGACAGCTTTTGGGTTGATGTCAGACATTGGAGCGCATGCGCGTACATAGGGAAGTACACACCATCTCTGACGCACGCGATGCGAGTGGCCTTTCCGTGGCGCTTGACGGCCCACAACTTAACGGTCAGCGTGTCTGTCTGCGCATTAGGCGATTGAGCTGACAGTGACGGCTGTTTGGTACCTTGTCCTCCTGGACAATAGACGCGTTGTCGTTTTCGGCCAAGCAGCTCCGCGAACCGCCGTCTTGAGCGTAGTTCGTGAATGCAAGCACTGAGCACGGAGCTCGTGGTGTGTGATTTGTTTTGTAGATGGCACATATAATTCCGGAGCGGACTTCTGCCAACTTTTATGTTCATCTTGCTGGAAACCATGCTGTTTAGGAAAACTTCACATGTCTGACCAAACAGATTTGGTACATAATTTCAGTTTGATCACTAATTAGTGTTCTTGCATAGTTAGTCTTGGTAAAAAGTCTCTGGCCCCATGAGCAGTTGCATAGTCGAGAAGTTCTGACACCTTGAGGGATCAGTGTGCCTTCAATGGCTCTGGAATACATTGTAAGTGCTACATAGCTTGACAGCAAAGGAGAAAAACCCAGGAACGACATTAAATGCACTTAAACGCATACTGCTGACTGAACGTTTATTCTTGACACGAAGAAAACGCAAAGGATAACAAAAAGCTCTTAAGATGGCTGCATTGAGTTTGAGGTCGCCATGTACAGCACGGAACATTTGCGAACACATAAATCACGATAACACACGAGTTGCAGCATGAAATCACTTGTGGCCGTTGTACAGCTTATAGGCACCGTACAGAAACCCAGGGGGCAGCACTTGCGGCGAACAGGCAGCACCACGACTAAGTGCCAGAACATTTTTATAGTGAGATGTGCGGCCGCTTGAGCAGGGTGCGCACTTGAAAAAGGCACCCTGCGCACGAATTGGTGGTAGTTTCAGCCAGCTCGAGTGACGTGGCAAAGCACAAACAATGCGAGAGCCACACGACACAAGATGGGCAGGGACAAGCCCTGGCCACCCGCTGGGCGTTTATTTCTAGGCTGGAAACACGTGAAACGGACGACGACAGGAGAAACGCGTGCAGTCGGAAAAGGCCGAGCAAAAAACAAAGGAGGGGGAGTGGGTAAAAATTTAGACAAATACAAAAAAGATTTGTAGTGAACGCCCTTCCTTTCGAGTGTGGTACAGCTTCACAAAGGCCAGCTCCAACGTCCCAAGCTGGTGTGGCTGAGAAAAAAAAAGGGTGCTTCAGGGAATCGAGCAACCGAGAAGGATGGAATGAGTGTGGGAGAAGAATAGGGATGAATTAAGCTGGAGTTGAAGAAGAGAAAAGAGCCTAAAAAAAAAGAAAAAAGTGACAAGCCTGAAAACTCTAGAACGCGATTACCGGTGCCTGAAAATGCCGCAGACACTTATATTACGCAGACGGCTTCTGAAGAGCTTTAGCTGTTTTCTGGTGAGGCAGTTGCCACTATTCTCGACGATAAAGGAAAGGATGGCAAATGGCATGCAGTCCCGGATACTGCAACACAGCTATGAGAATGGAAACTCCCTTACAGCACGGCACAACAAGCGATGTACAGTTTCTAATACATATGCATGTCTTCCTTTCTGTCACATGTCAGAATTGTAGCATGCCTAATTTTCTTTTTCGTTGAAAGAATGTCCTGCCTCATCTCGATTTGAATGCTAGTTTTTTTTTTTTTAAGGATCCTTATTGCCTCTTTAATGGTACTTTCAAGTCCTCTGCCAAGTTTTGACAGGGGAAGGTAACAGGTGGCAGCCAGCCACTCAACAACTTGTTTGGAGCAGGATGGCATGTAATGAATGCAAGATCTGTTCAGAGCGTCCACGAATAAGTAAAAAAAAACATTTTTTTTAACCTAAATTAAGCTTCATTTCAGCGCTTCTTAACTTCTTTTCCTAACAGTATGTTATTCTCACATTCTCTCTCCGCCCTTTCATCTGGCTGAAGGACGGACAAAGGAAACCGCTGATGAGGAGAAGGAAAGTAGTCGCATAAGCGTGGAAGGAAAAAAAGGAACATGCTGAGAGGGAGGAAAAAAATAATGAAAGCAAGCAAGCCGAAAAAAAAAAAGTTGCCAAGCCAAATTTGCGAAACTAAATGCAAGATATAGTAAATGCGCAATTAAAACACTCCATTCCCGTTGATTACTCTGCATTGTACTGGTGCTTACGCAAGCTATCGTAGACAGGGAAAGATCGACCACAGGACAGCTTAAATAAAAATTATGCAATGAAAAACTGCGTCCACAAGCACGGCCTACTGGGCGCGCACAGCGGCCCCAGTAGACGTGCATTCCGTTTATCGGTTATGCTAATTGGCACCATGCAGATAGCGCTGATGGCTATGAGTTGCCCAATTTCTTTTAATTTATTGTTTTTTGCGGGTTGAGAAAGGATGCTAATGCAGGTGCAGGGAAAAAGGCTCAGCAGGAAATCTGGATGCAGCAAACTCTGCCATGATTGCCAGCTCGTTGGACGGACACGATCCAAGCTTAGCGTCGCTTCGCTCCGTAAAGCTTTTTCAGGGGCGTGAAAATTATTTTATCAGGCCAGTGAAAATGTATACAACAGCAGCAACCCAGGGACTGCAACCTAGCAATTCATTTGTGACCATAGAATGCCGCAGATTTAAAGAACGAACGGCGAATGCGCCCCACGCACATCAGATCTACCGCGTACGCACATCAGATCTGATGTGCAGATCTACGCACATCAGATCTACTTTACGGATTACTTCTAATATACGACGGGCACTTGACAGAAAACCTGATACTGCTCGCTCTGACGCCTGCCGATGCCACCGGCGACCTCGGACATCGCGGATGAGGTGGAATGATGCTCGCGCCATCTGGTAGTACAGCCACAGTGAATGCCTCTTATACCTCTGTCACACGGTCATTTTCCAAAGCGATCGAGTCTGTAGCCATCGAGATTTTCAATCGCGATTGAACTCGAAGTAGTTGTGCTGCTGCCACAAAGCAAAACTTGAAGGCTGTTGAAATAGTTCTGGTGCTTGGTGCCAAACTTTTGTGGCTCCAGTGTCGTTGCTTTTGGCTTTGCTTAAAGAACTAAAATCGTTGTATAAATGCAAAATAAAATATAGCTTAACTTTTTAGTAACTCTAGGTTTTTAGTTAATAAAGAACGTTTTTTTTTAAGCTCGGCGTTTTCATTGCGTTTGATTTTTTCTTCAGCGTAGGTTACAGTGATAAAGGGTACAAAAATAATGTGTCCTAAAGAAGGGTGATGCTATTCGTCGTGAGATAGTTCTGGAGGTGGCGCCACTATCACTCCGATAGTGGAGATCGGCACCCACGGGAATGCACGCTGCTTATGTCTGCTTCCGAGGTTACGGCAATGCATTAGCGATTTACTGTTTAGAGTGTTTCAGTATTGAAGAAAGAATTCATGCATTCTGCCAATGCAGCAAAAGAAAGAAAAAAATATGCGCGAATTTTAGAAAAACAAGGCATGGAACCACCTGTGATTTACTGGCATCGCTTTGCACACTTCTTGCATTGTACAGCGCTGTCAGGCCTGATACTTGGGCCTGAACATGACATTCACCTTTTCAACAGCGTCCGCATGTCGTATAAGAGTGAGACAGGCAAATTTAGTGTCAAGCCCACGGAGATACAAGGTTCGGGCTCTGAACTGTAGTACTTTTTAACGAGTTGAGGCAGCTTGTTTCATTATATCGTACTTGATTCGAGGATTAAGCAGGTTAAATGTAGCACTGACAGCGTAATGCCCAGCGGGTTGCCGTAGACTGTGTGGCATCAACTCTGGCTAGACAACAAGGCACAATTGTATTCCCCAAAAATGAGATTGCGCCGGTACTTTACAAAAACTCTCACCGCATAGGAAAGCTGACAGCTCATGTGTAGAGCAGTGAGAGGAGGAGCGCCTTTCGAAACGGCCAGGATTGAACCCCTCGTTCTCGAAGTCAGCAGTCGAGTGCCCTACCACTGAGACACCGCGGCAGGGGTTTAACAGAAAAAAGTACTCAGACTACATTATCATGGATACAGAACGCACAGAATAGCTTGTTCGAACTGGATTTTGCTATGCAGCAGTCTGCGGTCGCATGTTTCAATTATTGCAGTATTCCAAACAGAAACAGGAATATACGATTTTGAGCGTTTACTTTATGTTGTATTGACGGCAGCAACCTATATTGGTTTGTCATGGCGCCTAATGACAGCAACACTTCGTTTGAGATGCCGCTTGTCAAAGAATCTCAAGTGCCGAAGACCGCGACTGATGATGTCCTTTCCAGCGTGACATACTCGATCGATATTGACGAGTATTTTTTTAATGGAGCGTGGGGTAATAGCCTCTTCGTATGTCTTTTGCAAGAGGCAGATCAAGTAAAAGCGCACAGATACCACGAAACAAACAAAAAGCACTCTTGTACATGCCGCACGCGCGCACGTAAATCACTGCGGGCTGGCACGCGACGCCAACATGCATCCAACTGGAAGTTTCGCCATCATAAACGTGCTGTGCATGAGAGTGTGCATAGTGCTCTTCAGGTCAAACCTAGCAACCTTGCGCAATGTTCAAACTGAGCTGGTCCGTTGACTCAATAAACTACTGACTCAATGGCCGTTAAGAATGCCCATCTGGCAGCATTCGAAGGCCTTCGAAATGCCCGTGTGCGGCGGTATTATGCCGCATGTATTATGCCGCAGGTGCGATGCCGACCAAGCGAACCGATCTTTTATTGTCCTGAATAAGCTGCTGCATCTCTTCCTTGCTGAGAGGCATTGGCGGAATACGTGCTCCTTCCTATCACAATATTTTTTTCAAGGCTCCAATATTTTCGCATTTGAAGGTGTTACTTCATTTGACCAAGACGATAGCCTCTTCAGACCTAGTATTGAAAGGTTTCTTCTCACTTCTTTACAGTTTGATTGGTGTCTTGAATGCTGGACCTGGCTGAAAAGTCAATCTTTGGAGGCTCAAGTCTTTTGAAGGTCAGTACATGCCTCACTGCGTTGCAAGAGCATGCTGTAGCTGGTTTGTCACCACCACTGGTGCTGTCCGCTGATCATTTAGGTGGCTTACCCTGGCGCACAGCCATAGCGACGCTGCGCTGCCGGCCGTCGTGCTTGCGGTGCAAGTAGCAGACAAGCTTTATCCGCTACTGCTCCAAGCTCACTTCGCATTATGGTTGCTCGTGTATCACATTTATGTTGCCACTTGGAATCTGCACACATCAGAGCTTCAGCTGGTAGTTGCTGCAAGTGATGCTTGTGTGAAAATGCATTGTGAACAAACACCACTCGATGTTTGCACCTGTGATGGAGAGCACATAGTCCTTCCAGTATCGCCTGACGCTGTTCTACAACCCAAAAAAAGTAAATGGGGTGAGGCACTGACATTCACGTTCTTGATTCTAGAAGCCTAATACCGCTCTCAAATGTAGTCATGTGCATTTTTGTTCAGTCTTTTTCTGATTTAGATGCTTCATGGAGGCTGTGAAGGATGCTGTTGTGGAAAGATCTGAAATAAGTTAGACCATCCAAGTTTCTTTAACATGCATTGACATTGCAAAAACCTGGAATGCTTTGAGTCTCCTTTTGACTGGAATGAACTCGCTTTGGTCAGTGTTTAGGTCGGATAAGCCGAACACTAAGGAGACCAAGCCAGCGTGTGGTGGTGGGTAATTTTTGCAGATTTGTTAGCTCCTCAGAAGTTATTGGTAGCCCTTGAGTGTATATATTTGTTATTAACAAAACACGTTGCTGGGCTAGTTGATGAAGTATGGTTTAGTAACTAGTAATTCAGCGCTACATAAAAGACATGGACACAAGAAGAACTACACAGGACGGGCGCTGAGTCAACAAAACATTTTGCCACTTGTATCTAATTTGTAACTAATTTTATTGAAGCAGATGCATCCCACATTTATACGCAATGAGTGAACGAGAGCACTTGTGCATAGAAAATTTCTTGCCAGATTAAGAAGAGCGGATCACATTCTATCGTCTATTTAATAATCTGAATTCGCTTTCTTGCAGGGAGAGTGATGGGGGGGGGGGGGGATAAAAAAATGCTTCTGACAATTCGCATGCTAAACTGTCCTTACTTCTGCGCAGAATTTTGATGTACTCAAGTCGTGGCTCACAGTGCTGATCGTTGTCATCTTTGCATGAGCGGCAATGGGCGAGTAGATTTCTGCAGGAGTCTGATACATTACCAAGTGAACGTTCATGTTCCGTGGCATGTTTGTTCACACAGCAGCCAGTTTGCCCGACATATACCTTGCCGCATTTTAGGGGGATTTGATAAACTACACCCGTGGTACACTGCACATACGTCTTGGTGTGCTTCATCCCGCAGTTTGACTCCTCAGGCAACGTTACTAGAACCTGCTTCAGTTTAAAAACACTGGAGTGCCTAGCGGCTCCAGAAATAAGGAATTTAGTATTCCTATTTCCTTGATTCTTTTTGACATAGTTCGCTGAGTTAACAGATTCTATTTATGTGGGTGACCTGGTGCGCAAAGTTGCGACTGCACCTCATAACAGTGGCGGGAAGGATAGGAAACGAACCACTTTATTATCCCTGCCCACGAGCTATTTTGAAAGCATGCGGGTGTCCATGTGTCAGAGGAGTCCTTTCTGGGCTTGAAGGTCCCTCCCTCTCCATGTTACTATGCACACTCAGTGAATGGACGACTAAATCGTGCGCTCAAAGACCCTTTCCACACGGACCGCGCCCTTCACTTTCCGAAAATGCTGAAAAAATGCAGTGCGTGGTGTGAAGAACTTGAAAGAAGACGTACGCAGCACGCTCATCCACATTTGAGCACGCTTCCATCCCTCTTCAAGTTGCCGCACTTTCTGTTTGCAGCGCAATGCAGCATCAACTTGCCTGGCAGCATGTGTGGTGCAGTTAGTGTAGTGAAAATTGTTGCAGGGCAGTCATACTCGTACAAGTTGATTGTCGTAACTAATTACAACAATAGAGATGTGCAATTATATTCCTCATAAGCTATCCAGTGACAGGATTTCATGCTCTAGCATGACGTGAAATTTTTCATTACAGATAACTAATTAATGACAACTAAATAAGTCCTGCAGTTAGTCTGCGCAAGTATACTTTACATAAGCAATCAAACAATATGACCTAATGATGTAGTGTAAAGTATCATCGCAAATAAAAAATAAATATAATAAGTTTAGAACACAATCAGCGTAAAATATAATCTCAATTATATTAACAGGTTACAACTGAGAACTAAATTATTCCAGTGCAATCAAATTGGCATAAACTCTACAAAGCAACTGTGGAAAAATTGTGTGCACACATTTCGTACACGGCAGGTAAGAAACAACTAATCCTGCTATTAAAATTGCCTATTTATTATATGCATGCACGCTCATTTTATTTTACATTACTTTACTTAACCAACAACTGGGAATAGTCTTTATTGATTCTGCCAAATTGCATGACCGGCAGTTTTTCATGCCGCTATTTTCATACTTCACTATTGCAATTGCCACGTGTGGTGGGTAAAACGCGGTTGAATTTTAAAGCCTGCTGTAGAAGTTTTTAAACATATTGATACGTGGCAAGGTTAGTGCACGAAGGTTAGTCCAGGTTGACGCAGCACACAAAGCACAGAATCTCAACAGCGTTAACCTTCTTCTAGCACAAAACGTTGCTACCACTTTGTCGTCTACTGTGTCACTGTTTCTGATCGTTGTCTTCTTTAACGTCCAGCGATGCAGGGCATATATGTCACATTACCCCCCCCCACGAAAAGCACAGTCCCGGGGTGCGCAAGGACGAACTACTGCAGAGGTAGTACGGCTTCATTCTGGCGACATGAACAATCTCGGTGCGTGGCATAGAGGACTGTCGCGGCGGATGTACAGGGGCGATCTCGTATGTCACAGGGATGACTGGCCGTAAAACACGGTAGGGTCCTGCGTAGCGTGGCAAGAGCTTCTCACACAGCCCAACTTTAGAAGCGGGAGTCCGGAGCAAGACGAGAGAGCCCGGAGAGTAGTGGATATCCGGTGGCGAGAATCATGGCGCCGTTTTTGAGAATTTTGGGAGAAGGCCAGTCGTCGGCGAGCAATAACACTGGCTGCGTCAGCTCGGGAGATGGTGTCACGAACGTAGCAACTGGCGTTAGCGGTGGGAGGCAATACACTGTCAAAAGGAAAGGGAGGGCCACGGCCGTATAGAAGATAAAACGGTGAGTAGCCCATTGTGTCGTGACGAGAGGAATTGTACGCAAACGTTACAAACGGCGAATTAATATCCCAGTCACGGTGATCATCCGAGACATCCGAGACATACATAGACAGCACGTCCGTGAGCGTGCGGTTGAGGCGTTCGGTGAGGCCGTTCGTTTGTGGGTGGTAAGCGGTGGTAAAATAGTGCTTAATGGAGCAGTACCTAAGAATTTCGTCGACTACTCGAGCAAGAAAGCAATGGCCACGGTCAGTGAGCAGCTGGCGTGGAGCACCATGGAGCAGGATGACGTCGTGGAGAAGAAACGCAGCCACATCAGTTGCACAGCTGGTGGGTATCGCTCGGGTGACAGCGTAGCGTGTAGTATAATCCGTGTCACTGCAATCCATTTATTCCCCGACGCAGAAAGTGAAAAAGGCCTGAGGAGGTCAAGGCCAACTCGGGAAAACGGGTCTACTGGGATGTCGATCGTCTGCAGGGATCCAGCAGGCATAACCGAGGGCTTCTTCCGTCGCTGACACCAGTCACAAGAAGCAACTCAACGACGAACAGAGCGATAGAGGCCTGGCCAAAAGAAGCGGGCGCTATCGTACGTACGAGATACGCCAAGATGACCCGCTGTGGGTGCGTCGTGCAGCTGTTGAAGAACGGTGGTACGCAGGTGTTCGGGGACTACGAGCAGAAGCTCGGCGCCATCTGGTCACATACTTCGTCGCTATAAGGTGCCATTGTTGAGCATAAACAAGAGCAAGGGTAGCATCAAGGGGATCAGTGCTGAGGCGATTGATTATGCTGCAAAGCTTGGGATCTAAGCGCTGTTCATGGCGAATGTTTGAAAGGTCAGAGATGGCCAACACATGTGTCGTCGTCGCACTCGCTCGCAGGTGGGGGGTCTACTGGGTTGCGGGACAGGCAATCGGTGTCAGCGTGCAGCCGGCCAGACTTGTGGACGACAGAAAAAGTGTATTCCTGAAGGCGGAGGGCCCAACGACCCAGACCAGTAGGGTCCTTCAGCGTAGAAAGCCAGCATAAGGCATGGTGGTCGGTGATGATGGAGAACGGGTGGCCAAACAAGTAAGGGCAAAACTTTGTAATGGCCCACACGAGGGCTCGGCACTCACATTCTGTGATCGAGTAATTCCGTTCAGCCGCAGAAAGGAGGCGACTGGCATAAGCAATGATGCGGGTGCGACCCATCTGCTGCTGGGCGAGTATGGCACCAATACCGTGACCACTGGCGTCGGTGCGTACCTCCGTTGGTGCCGAAGGATTGAAGTGTGCCAGGACGGGCGGGTTGGTGAGGGCTGCAATGAGCGCAGAAAAGGCTTGGGATTGTTCTTGGTCCCAGCAAAATGGCGCGTCGTTCTTCAAAAGATTGGTGAGTGGACGAGCCGTCTCCGCAAAGTTAGGTACAAACCGCCGAAAATAGGAGCAAAGCCCAAGAAAGCTACGCATGTCACTGGTACAACGGGGTGTAGGAAATGCACTTACAGCACGTATTTTGTCTGGATCGGGTTGAACGCCACGGGCGGTGACCACGTGACCGAGCACCTTGAGCTCACGTCGGCCGAAGCTACATTTCTTCGAGTTCAGCTGAAGGCCAGCTCTTCGGAAGATGCCAAGAATGGCATCAAGGCGATGGAGATGGCTCTCGCATGTAGAAGAAAATACAATGACGTCATCGAGATAGCACAAGCACAATTAGGTGCAACCATTCCCGATATGCGAGCCTCCGGAGACGGGGACGGTGCAGGTCGTGTCGACACTTTAGCAGTATTGTCAGGCAAAAGAGCGGCAACTGTGATGTCAGACAGGGGGGCAGTTTGGCGAGAGTAATGCCCTCAGAAAGAACGTGCACAAAAAGGCCGAAGTTCAAGACTGGAATATAAGCGTTGTTATTTTCTACGTGCACAATGTTATGAGGGAGAGCGATTCTACGTTGCAGTGTCAAGTCGGTTATGGGGCAAACAACATAGTCACCATCAGGAACGGAGGGGAAAGGCGACATGAGCACATACACTGCAGCTTCTGGTGGCAGACGAGTAAGTGCAGAGGAGCGGAGACGGAGCATTGAAGTATCAGAGGCCCGTTTGTCAGGACAGAGTGGCAGGTCCAGATGAAGCAGTCCAGAAGAACAGTCAATGAGCGCGGAATGTGCAGTTAAAAAGTCGAGTCCTAATATAACGTCGTGAGGGCAACTGGTGAGGACTGTAAATAGGACAGGGATATGGCGGTCGGCAATGGTAATTCTTGCAGTACACATACCAATCACAGTAGCTGTGTTGCCATCAGCAACACGAACGGTAGATGAAAAGCGGGTGTGAGGACTTCGTTGAGGCGCTGACGGAGTGAGGAACTGAGGACGGAAATGTGGGCGCCAGTGTCAATAAGGGCAGAAACGGAGACTCTGTCCACAAAAATGTCAATGAGGTTACGTCTGGGTGCGAGGGTCAGTTCAGAGTTGACAGTCCGGGTTGTTAATGCAGCGTCACTCCCGGGCGCTGCACTCGCTAGTTTCCCGAGTGGGCGCTGGCGTATGATGGGGAGGAGTTGCGACGAGGCAGCGGTGAACGAGATCGACGAGACCGTGGAGATGGAGATCGGCTGGAGTGACAGGCACTTGAGACAGCTTCGGTGTGAGGTTCATCTGGGTGAGCAGGGAAGTATACAGGTCCATCATATGTGGGGCGGAGCTATTCAGGTTGGGCAGGAAAGCGCCGAGGTCCGTAGTAGTACCGATGGTCAGCGTTGTAATAGGAACGAGGTATGGGGAAGGTGCGACTGCATCTTAACTAAAATGTGCAGAAACGTCCAGGTGCGCAAAAGCAGGCGTTCTGGCGATTGATTGTTACCACAAATCGTGCAAAATTTACCAGGAAAGTATCTCCTTCCTCGTTGGTGAAAATAAGGCAAACATTGCGCGCGCTGCTGCTACAGCTTAAAGACGAGCTACATGTGAGCGAAAAAGGGAGCAACGCAGCAAGGTGGTGCGGAGAAAGTGATCATCGTTAGCTCTGTCGCCTACTTGGGATGGTATACATGCACGCGACAGCGCGAACCCACGGCAACACATAACGGCAACGACACTCTGTGTTGTTGGCATAGTATGCATCCTTTTATGATATAGTACACTGCAAGACTATTTGCAAATGTAACAACAGTCAAAACAACTGCAGGAATTGAATTATCTTGTGTCAACATGCAAAACAAAATGCATTTAGAGCACTCTGTATTGAGTTTTGGGTGCTTAACATGCAATGCACAAGTGTTCACATGACCTTGTTTCTTTGTTAGTTTGTTTTGTTTTTTTGTGGAGATTAGACTTTCGTTGAATCCTTGCACCATTGTTGGTACAAAGCTAAAAACTTACACGGCAAAGCACAATCATAAGGCAACACTGTCAAAAATAAAGCGTGCAAAATAAGCGGCAGTGACGTACACTGCGTGTATGTCACGGCCGCTTATCCACTTTATGATCACGCATGTACTTCCGGTTGAACGAGCAAAATTTTCTATTTTGGCAGATCCGAGTTCGAGTGAAGCGCACCAGCCTTCGGTGCCGCTCTACAGCGTCAGTCAGGAGCTGGTTTCGACTGCCGCGCCACTTACCCCGGGAAGCCGCCGGGCGCCGCCCGTGATGTACAGAGGAGGTGGGGAGTTTTCACACTGAAGCTGGTTCTAGTTACGTTGTTCTCAGGGGCACCACTGCTGACCTTGAGACACATCTTAGCCAATTTACATGGGGCCGAGAAGACCAAGAGCACGCCATACTTGTTGCCGCCATTTTTCAGGTTGTGGGACACCCTACGTGTCACCACTAGCCTGGCACTGCTCCGTTTATGTCTGCGCTCTTTCTTTGGCCTTCCTTTCATCTTTTGCAAAAGGCGCACTTGCATCTGTGGGGATCGTTTGCCGGGCGCCAGCACATGACGTTTTCAAGCCATGTGAGTGAAGGAACGAGAGGGAATGGGTTCCGCAATGTAGCTGTAGTGTCCAAGAGAGGAGCAAACAGTGCTATATAGCGAAGCGAAAGTGTGTACCCATTCTTCTGCCAAGCTTTTTCTCCCTTCCTCTCTCTTTCCCGGTCTTCGTTTGCAGCAGCACGCACTATGCATGCACCGACAAGACTGCTCAGCCCTTGGCAGACAGAGCGTTGGATGCTTTCTCTAGTGTGTGTTGTGAACCCTCTGTGCGCGGCGGGGGACATGCAATGCGTGTCTTGTGTCGTCGTGCTGAATGTGCGGCGTAGAAAAGCTATGAGGCTGCGGACATTAAGAAGCGGCAGATTCTTTTTGCAAGAGTTGTCCATCCTAGTCGTCATGCTGAAGGTGCGATGCAATATAAGCTATGGTGGCTGCAGACATTACGAAGGGGCAAATATTTTCTTTTTTGCGAGAGTCATTCATTTTTGTCGATGTGCTGAATGTGTGGTGTAGCGTAAGCTATGGCAGCTGTGGACGCTAAGAAGCGGGAGATTTTTGTTTATTCTTTTCTTTTTTCTGAGTGTCGACCATCCTTGTGCTGAACGTGCGTAGTAGCGTAAGGTATGGCGTCTGCGTATGTGAAGAAGCACCAGATATATTTTTGTAACAGTCCATCCTTGCATCTATGAGTCAACAAAAGCACTGCGGTAAGCTGCGATCATGACACCGGCTTTTAGCATTGTTCGCTTCAAATAGTGTTTGCAGCTATCACACTTTTCTATGATTTTGTGCCAGTGGCGTGATAACTCTAACCAGGTTTTGCAATCGCGCTATAGCGGGCACTTTACCAAGTTTGCTCCCCACCACCGCAGGAGCTAACATGAAACGCGACGTGACATTATCACTGCTCAGCATCTTGGCACGCTGCCAGTAAATAAGCTGTGGATGTGACGGTTGAAACGGAGGGATGCACCACCGACTAACGTTTCTTTCTTTTTATTGGCGGCATAATGTAATGTGGGTTCATTATGCAAGTGGGTTGATTATGCGGCAAATATAATATCATTTTTCATGATCGCAAGCGGCATCTCAAGCCAATTTATTTATATTGAATTATCAATATATCAAACTATTTCGCAATCCCCTTCGAGTTCGATATATCCGGGTTCAACAGTAGCTCAAAATCAACTTTTTATTGTTCTGACTTGCATTTACAAAAGAACTGGGAAACTCGGCGGGGACGATAGCAGCAAATGTGCTTAACAGTCGTTGAACAAAAAATACCTGTTTCACTCGTCAACACTCGATGTAAAGGCAGTGAAGAAAGATGCGAGATAAAATAGCTGATGGTGGCGAGCATACCCTGGAACGTCGATGCTACATGTGTGTAACTAATATTTCGAAATACATCTCGGAACGCCTTCTGCAACAAAATGAAGCTGCGTCTTGTGACAATGAGCATGAACAAACAGAGTATGTAATTAATCCTTGTGCTACAATCACTGATAAAGCCACATGCTGGTGGTTGTTAAAACCGACCAAGAGATCTGAATTGTTTGCGGCAGTAGCAATTTGAACTGCTAACAATTTATTACAGTGTGCATGGAAAATAACCACCAAAGGATTTTAACGTTGTGCAATAGCTAGCGGCATAACTGCTTTAAATATTCTTTTTTTTTTCTAGGACAATTACAGAATAGAACAAACTTAACAGCGAGACTTTTACCCGGAATTCTGTACTAATGTTTGAAAAGTACCGGCAAATGTTATGAATTTGAATGCGCTTATATGCTTCGTTTTTTTCCCACCCTGCTATGATCTGTACTAGATTGCAGTATCTATGAAAAAATAAAAAAAATTGTGCAGAGTCAACCCGCGCTTACTGAACGCAGTAAAAAAGAGTTCTCTTGAATGGAAGAAAATACTCAATTATGGGACACCTAGATTCATGTGTAAGCATTTGCAGACAGCTGTTTCAATTTTGTTGTCTTAAGATTGGGAAAGGGGTTTAGGTAAGCACACATTATACATTAGAATTGGAGCAGTCTCGCCATGAAGCTGAAATTCAGTTCTGAAAATTTTCGAGCAGCAATTTGCGAAAAGTCTAAATTAAGAGAAAAGTGCAAATGTAATTTATACCTACACGTGGCCACCTTGTTTGGCTGTCCAGGGCCACTGTTTCGTTGTGGTGCCTTTAAGGTGGCTCTACAATGCTTTCAAAATGATGGCATTCAATTTCCCCTCGGTGTTTTTGTCTATGGAAGGAGGTAAGTTGGGAAGTTTTTGTGATGAAAAATATTTTGGCAAGCTTCAGAACCTGTGTGTATACTGACGCAGCAGTCATGTAATAGTTCTATTTATGAAAATCTGCTTTGTCACAGTATCTCAGCAACTTACAATAATTTGAACGGTGAGGAGAGTATGAGACATAGCAAGGTCATTTAGATTTAGCCTGGAAGTTTTCAGAAGCAGTCGTTAACACAAACTTGAATATGTTAGCAGACATCTGGGTAACATGAGAGTTATGAGCTGAAGTAGCATGAACGGGGAACAGAAGTCAGCAAATATAATTTTCAAGCGAAATGACTGGAAAATATAAGTCTCCAGAAAGATAAAGAGGAGTACTCGGGAACCTATGAATGGCCATATTGACAGCGTCAGGCAAATTGTCGCAGAAGAAAGGTTGAATGGTTGATAACACCAGCAGGGCATCTTTGTGGTTATAAATAAATGCAAAATAATTTGAGTGAGGAATTCATGGGATTGTTATAGAAAACCGTTTCTTCTGATGTGATGAAAAACACTGCCTGCGCTGATCAAGCCTACGAATGTTGTAGTTCCTTTCACAAGCGAACAGGTCCTGTGTTTAAAATGCTGCTTTCTATTAGCGTGCGTGTCTCCCTACTTTGCTCATTGTCATTCATCTTATTGGTTTCCAGGTAAGCAAAGTGCTTTCCTTTGTTGCAGGCTCATGCTCCATGGCACCAGTGTCAGCCCGACGTAGCCAGTTGTCAACTGGCAATGGTAGTCAATCACCATGCCATGAGCCAGAGAGGAAACGTAAGCACCTCATTTTGCACATCTTCAAAAGAAGAGCTTTATTACAATTGGTCCCTTTTAGCTTGTTATCCATCACATCAGCTGAGCAGAGCATAGTGTATTTCTATTTAAATGGACTCTCTTCTCATTCTTGATGGAAAGTGATAAAAAATACATATTGTGCTGTACTGGATTCTACAAAAAATCTGAAGAAGTCTACCGCAGTGACATTCAATTGCTGAGGCAAAGGATGTGATTTTTATCGCAGCCATGCGTGCTTGAAAAAACGCTTTGCTGCGAGAGATGCGGTCATGTTGGGCAGAAGAAGGCCTGTGCTTCAGCTGAAGCATCATAACAAGCAAAAGTTCCTTCATCTGAAGAGAGTTCCTTAATCTGGCAATGTAGGAGTCATATCAAATGCACATTTTTAAACCTTGCAAGCGTTTTTCGGAATTAAAAAAAGAAGCCAGGGCAAAGCAACATTTGAGAAAGAAAAGAAGGAATCGAGTATTTTTGAACATTAACTTTTGCATAGAAAATTATTGTTTAGTAACGATGCAGAATATCATTGTTCTTTTTAACCAAGAAATTTGGGGCTTTGCTATGAGATACTTAGGAAAGGAGCCAACAGTCACTGACACAAGTAATGTGATTATTAATCTTGGAGGTGATTTGTTACCAGGTAGGTTTTTCTAAAGGCTACCCTACACTGTATCATACCCACACTGTCCACTAGGTGATAGAGAAATACGGTGTTTATAACCAGCCCCTATATATAGCCATTAAAGATTATGGAGGAAGCATTTTAATTATGGGAACATAGCGCAAAGTAGACACGGACACAAAAGAAGATAAACACGCACGAGTGCTCATGTGTTTCCCTTCTTTTGTGTCCTTGTCATCCTTGCGCTACGTTGCTACAATGCAAACGCACCAACCCGCCAAATTTAGCATTCATCTGAGAAAGCATTTGACTCAGTTGAAACTTTGGCATCCATGCTGACATTTCAGAACTAGGTTGTGGTTGAGGCATATGTAAATGTACGGGAAAATATCTAGTGGCTGCAAGACAACCATAGTTCTGCATAAGGGAAGTAATAAAGGTTTACTCTATTTGGCTGAACTAGCTGCACTAGTTCATTGAGTGCAGTACCTTCGCAATCATTTTTACAGTGCAGTGCATAACCCCAGCACCTTGCTATTTCTTTTGCTAAGGTGCAGGCCTAGTTTAGCGTGGGTTCACCGAATCTCTGAACTAGTCGGTTACCAAGTGCAGCGAGTGCATCAAATGTGAAGCGCCAGCGGCGCTAGTGTCGCACTGCATCTGAACTAAACCTGAACTAGTGCTGCACGCTCTCGGCACCCCCTTGGATCCTGCCAGAACTGGTGCAGAAAGTGCTGGAAAATAGAGTAGACCTAAAATTTATATAAAGAAGGGTGTTGGGCAAGGAGATACCATTTTCCAGTGCTGTTTATCATATGTTTACTGTTTCCTGGATTGGAAGTGGTTAGGGATGAGTGTTGATGGAGAACAACTCAATAATTTGATTACATTGCCTTGCTAAATAACTCGAGACACCAACTGCATGTGGTGATGAATGCCCTAGACAGGCATAGGTCTAATAAGGAGTATACAGAAAACTAAAGCAGCACTCAATCCTTGGGCAGGAGCAGCAGTTTACGATAGGTGGTGAGTCTGATTTCACATACTTTGTTATCTGGTACAACTATGATGTAGCCTATTTCCTAATCAGTGTGGGGATGATCTTCATTGTCTGCCAGATGGTGCAGTCTCAAAGTTTGGTCTCTGGTGCATGTTATGTGCAGCTTAATTTCAAGATGTACCAGTTGCCTGAGGTTGTCATGTAGGAACTTGATTAAGGTCTTCTGTATTTGGGAAAGTATGTTTTTGTAATGAGGGCTCTCTGGTGGCATCTCCATATTGTCTGCTTGGCTGTTGTGTGTACATGGCGCTAGCACTGTGGATGCTGTAGTCAAACTGGTGTCCAACAGCCCAGAGAGGAAGTGTTTTGGCATTCTTCTTGCCCAGTGCAAAGGTTATACATTATGTGTCAGAAAGATAAAAATGTTTCATGGTGTCACCCATTGTGCCCTCACTACTGTCGTGAAAAGGGAGATGCATATTTCAGCAGAGAAAGCTCAACTGGGGGTTGTACAGGCATCTGCTGGAACTAGGTGGAAGTGGTGCATCTCAAATCAAGAAATAGTCCTGCTGGGAATGATTTTTGCTTCCATATCTAGCTAGAAAAAGATGGTGTTCCAATTGAGATTGAATTATTGCCACCTAGAAGGGCATGATTTACTATTCCATCTAGAAATGGGAACATGTTTAATTTCCTCTGCTTTGTTGTTAGGTTAGTAGGGTGCCCAACCTTGTTATTCTTGTGCAGGGGCCAGAAATGTTGAGGTCAACTTGGGCCATCTCAAGCCATTTGATCATGGTATGTCGAGTGATGTTGTTCTGTTCTGGAAGATGTTTGCTGACATTATAATTAAGTTTTGTTGCTATGCGGATTTACTGCACTGTCAGCGTGCTTTACAATTACAGTCAAATATTGAACTCGAAGGGGATTGCGGACTAGTTCCATACAGTTATACCTCGATATAACGAAGTCGGTAAAATCGGCGCTTAAATTCTTTACATTGAAATTTCGTTATGTCGAAATTAGGCTCATAACATGCAAATAAAATTCTCAAATGATGTTGCTGGTGCGAAGCACACACGGAAGAACTTTTATTTGTGGGTAAAGTAGTTCGTCACTTTTTTTTTTGAGTCTTCTTTGCATTCAACAACGGCATTACGCACCGTTCATAGGCCCACAACGACCGCATAGCCT
Source organism: Amblyomma maculatum (assembly GCF_055883805.1). Taxonomy (NCBI): domain Eukaryota; kingdom Metazoa; phylum Arthropoda; class Arachnida; order Ixodida; family Ixodidae; genus Amblyomma; species Amblyomma maculatum. The sequence continues at coordinate 48,145,759 of NC_139348.1, read as the reverse complement.
CTTCCTCTCCTGTAGAGCCCGCGAAGCGCCTCAGTACATCAATCGCATCAACTACTTCACGGGAGGTAGGGACGCCGCCACACTCGTCCTGATTGTCTATTTCGTCGTCACTCTCACCTTGCAATTCCCGAACCACATCGTTCAGGGTCGATTCCGTGGTCACATCTTCTGTCGCGAGGACATATGAATCACCAAGAACGAAATCGTCGATCTCGACGCTCTCCGGCACAGCACCACCGCTGCGAAGGCGCTCCCAAGACTACTGAAGTGCCTGAGCTTCTGTTGTTTCAAGCGTGGACAAACCACTTTCAGGTAGAACTGCTGCGGAAGCGTCTGCTCCAAGGCCTGCTTTTTGAAAATAGTTTTCAATGATTTTCTTTGGCATTACTTTCCAGGATGCGGACAGCATCTTGAGCGCTTGAAACAAATCAACTTTCGTTGACCGTTCCAGCCAAATGTCGAGGAGCAGCTTGTCATGTAATCTTCGGCGATAGGCACATATCAAGCTGTTAATTATGCCCTGATAGAGCGGTTGGATGAGTGATGTGTAGTTGGGTGGGAGAAACTGCAGTTCCACATGTGCAAGCTCCAAGTCGTCAACGTGGTGCGCGGAGCAGTTGTTGAGGGTGAGGCACACGCGGCGTCCGGATTCTTTAATGTCCTCTTCAAGGTCTTGCAGCCAACTGCAGAAGATACTGCGGGTCATCCATGCTTTTTTGTTCGATGTATAGGCAATCTCGAGTTGCCGCGAATTCTTAAAGCAGTGTGGTTTTTTGCTGCGCCCGATAACAAGTGGCATACGCTTGTCACTTCCAATCATGTTGGCGCACAGGAGGACTGTGATCTGTAGCTTGCTATGCTTGCCGCCGTGGCAACGATCACCTTTTAAAGCCAGTGTGCAGTTAGGCAGCATCTGGTAGAACAATGCTGTCTCGTCGGCGTTATATATGTCTGTGGGATCGTAGCGCTCGAGGATATCTGGCACTGCGTTCGTAATCCAGGCAGCCGATTGTGTTGCATCAGCCGATGACGACTCACCGCTCAAGCTTTTGCCAACGATCGAGTGTCGAGCCTTAAACCTATGCAGCCAGCCACTGCTGGCCTGGAAGTCATCGCGACCAAGCAGGCATGCGAAATCTCTTGCTTTTTTGTGGTAGGACCGCACCACCGATAGGAATGTTTTGCGTCCGGGTTGACATGAACTACTTGAAAACAGCTTTATCCACGTCTTCATGGGTTGCTGCCTTCAACCTTTTCCGCTGGCTGCTTGTCCCCTTTTTTAAGGAGTCGATGGATCCCTTGGAGCTCAAAATCGTGGAGAGTGAACTTTGCGGTATCTCGAAGTTTGCGGCGACATCTTTCTTCTTTTCGCCCTTCGCGACGGCATCCAGTATGCTGGCCTTCACTTCAGGAGAGAGCACTTTTTGTTTGCCACTCATGCTGCTGGAACGGAGCCACCAGACAAGCGTCGCGACTACGACGACGACGAGGGACAGGTCACCAGTCACGCCATGTGACAACAAGCAAATGCACGCACACAGCACGCCGACATGCGCTGCGCAAAAAAGTAGGCATAAACTGCGTAGGGAGCATGCATGCTGCGCTGCGGCACCTAAACTGGGTCGATGCTCGTGCCACCTAGTGGAGTTGCTCAACACCATGTTTGCGTCTCCTCTTTCACTCCCACCTTCCTCCCTTCCCTTACGGCGTGGTTGAGGTGTCCACAGGAAACAAGTGAGACAGTTACCGCACCTTTCCCTTCCTATAAATTAATCAATCCCGCGTAGTACATCAAATGGCGCAGCGTGTGCCACGTCGTATCATCATTGTCGTCACATTTCTAAGCGCACTCGGTTGTGCTGCACCTCCGCGCCAAGGTCGACCCACCTTGGCCGCACTGCGCTTATTTTCAGGCTGCGTGCACTTTGATGGGCGCTGCTCTCAACCACTCAGGATCGTGGTACACCTTTGTTCAGGCATTGAGTTTTCAACTAAATTTCGTTACATTGAAAGTTCGGCAAAATTTGCTTCGTTATAGGGGGCCTAAAAATACATTGTTTTCTATGCGCCCAGAGTTACCGAAACTGAACTACTTCGTTACATCGGGGATTTCGTTAAATTGAAGTTCGTTATATCGAGGTTGTACTGTATATCGATAATTTGATATACAAAAATTGGCTTGAGGTGCCGCTTGTAATTGTGAAAAATGAGATCGTATTTGCCGCTTAAATCATCCCACTCACATAATGAACCCACCCTCCACTTTCGCCACTGAGAATGTGAAAAAAATTAGTCAGTGCAGCGTCGTATTTTTGGTCATCGCATCCATAGCTCATTTACAGTCGACGACTGATTTTTAGGACTCAAAGGACCACGAAAAGGTCTGAAAAATCGGGCTGTCCAAAAAAACAAATGTGCCCCAAGGAAAGCTCAATTTATTGCCGATTATTCACTTTGAGGCCGGAAAAAGTCATGAATGCTTTTTTTCACCACTTTCCGCTTTCGTGCTAACAGGTCCGTCGGAATTTCGCTTGCACCAGCTCAGCTTGCGTCGGCTGCGCTGCTGCAGGTGAGTCATTGTCGTCGCTCTCAGACTCCGCAAGCACTTGGCGAATAATTTCTGCATCTGTGAGCCCTGCGCACAGTTCCAACTCGTGGTCCACACGTATGAACTCTGAAAAGGAGACTGTCGATGGACTTTCGACACCTGCAGTGCGAAGGTCGTGAATGAGCTGCTCATTGCCTGCCAGCTGCTCGAAGACGCTCTCTTCTTTTAAAGGGCCACTGTCCAGGGAAGGCCCTTTTAAGAAAAGGAGCCCAGTGTTTCGATCAGGTACCGGAGATAGTCTGTGCAAAATTCTACAGCGACACGCGCGCCGCAAAGCTTCGAAAATACAATTCAAAGCTTCCTCATGCTCTCCTTTGAGAAGCCAGCTTCACCGCTTCCTGCGCTGGCCCGACGGGCCCCGATAATTACGTACGTACCGGGAACGACGTCCGTTGGTCCATCTCGCTGACTGACGGGAGAAGAATGGGTGTCTACCGCTCGCAGCGCGCTTTTCCCTCGCCACGGCCAGACTGAATCCAGCGGCGCGCGCTCCCTCGACCGTTTTTTTTTTCGCGCTCGCGGAGAGCCACGCCCCACCTCCCACCAAACGCGGAGGAGGAAGGGGAATTTGTATTGCAGAGGCTAGACGACCTCGGGCAGGAGAGGGAAAAACCTTTGCGAGGGAACGGAAGGAGAGAGGCAGGATAGAATCGGGTGATTGCGGTGGCTGTAACTGCGTTATTAGTTACTCTTTTCAAAAACATTTTGCGGCCTTGCGTTCCAGGGGCGAAGTCTCACAGTCACCGGGGAAGAAAATATTTTCGACCGGAGGGTGGACAGTGGGCCTTTAAGGCAGCCGACTCGTTATTCAGTACAAATCCTGCGTGGCGGAAGCAGTTGCGCAGTGTTTTGGGTGCCACCGACTTCCACGCGTGGGCGAGCATGCTAAGTGCTTCGAGCGAATCGACAGAGTAGGTTTTCCCACTGTCGAGGCACACCGCAACCACCAATCACTGGATCACAACACCGACTGTTGAGTGCCTTGTCGCTGCCGCATTGCACGGAAAAAAAAATCTCCTTATAAAATTTGGAAACAGCTTCTTAAAGAACTGAAACCGATTCAATTAAATGCGATCCATAGTAGCGACAGAACGTAGTTCTCGCATCAGCACGTCCATGGCTAAGCCTACTTGCTATGCTCGGCAACGCATGTGAAACGCATGGCAAACACAGGAACAGGCAGTTGAAGTGTTCATGCTAAAAGAAAAAAAAAAGCCCTCCGGCGGCGAGCAGCGACGGCAGTGACGTCCCGGAAACGGAAGTTGATATGCAAATAATAAAGCATCAATCCAGCATCAGTTTAGTTGAGGAACGGCACTCAAGGCCGGCACTGGTTTTATGGCTATCGATGGAAAAAGTAAACAAACAAGGTGGCGGCGACACTACTCAAAATGTGTGGCAGTTGGCCCGACTGACAGTTGGAATGTCCGAAAAATCTAATCGCCCTATTTAGAGTGTCCAAAACTTTGAGCAGCGTAATACATTGACTTTAAATGGTATGTCCTGGGGCCGGGAAAAAGCTCGAATAATCAAGCATATCCAAAAACTTTAGAGCCGAAAAATCAGTCGACTGTATTGGCAGCATGCCAAGTTGCTGTGCAGCGATAACATCACAGCATGCTTATCTTTGGCTATGCTCTTATTGCAAAAGCAATGGTACTCGCGCTTCCAAGCCTTCGCGTGACTCAGCCGCAGTTAGGTTTTACCCACGTGACGCTGTGACGTCACAGCCCACGTGACACACGGGCTGGCAGGAGCTGCCAACTTGGGTCTCTCGTTTCACATGGGACGGTTAGGTCAGAATCAGCCTGCTAGGACCTTCGCATTCACGTTACTCCTATGGGCCACTAAGGCTCGTTTATATGGGTTGGTTAAAGCGGGGCTTTATATGTGGGCTGAGGAAGAAGAAAAAGAAAAGAAGGATGCCGGGTCACCCGCTGCTAATGCTTTCGCTCAATATTTGGTTCAGCAGCGTTGAACCCTTGTAATTTTTTGTATGTTTGCTTCTGCGTTACCGGGAAGCGAACTTGGCAGAATGCCCGCGATGGCTTGATTGTACAGGCCTGGTGCTATTTATCACACCACTTTTGGGGTGAGCCAAGTCCACTGCCACAAAATCATTGGAAAGTGTGATAGCTGCAAATCCCGTTAGAAGTGAACAATACTAAAAGCCAGCGTCACTATCGCAGCTCACTGCGTGCTTTCATTGATTCATAGAAGCAAGAACGGATGACTCGCAAAAAAAAAATGCCACTTCTTAGTGTCCATAGCCTCCATAGCTTACTCTACGGCGCACATTGAGCACTACACGGATCGTTGACTCGCAAAAATAAAAAAAAAAATGCCACCTCCTAACGTCCCCAGCCGACATAGCTTATGCTATTCCGCATGTTCAGCACGACGACGAGGTTGGTTGACTTTGTCATTGGATGATTCACTGTACCTGTCTGCTTGATTTACACACATATTTAAGCCTACCTTACATTGATTGTTTCACCTGTTTTGTTTGTTCTGACTTGAAATGTCTTATCTTATTCCAATCTCTCCCCCCCCCCCTTATGTAATACCCCTCCTAGGGGTCTTTAAGGGTCAATAAAGAATGATGAAGATGATGACTCTCACAGAAAAAATTGCCACTTAATTGTTGCAGCCGCCATAGCTTACGCTATGCCGCACCTTCAGCACGACAATACAAGACGTGCATCGCACGTGACCGCTACGCACAGAGGATTCACAACAAGCACTGGAGTAAGTGTCGGATGTTGTCTGCTATCGGCTGAGCTTGCTTCTCAGCACATGCGTAGTGTGTGCTGCTGCGAACGAAAACGGGGAAGAGAGAAAGCTCGTCAGAAGAATGGACACACCCTTGTGCTTCGGTCGACTGCGTTTTTTCTTTTCTACCAAACACCATGGCTACATTGGCTGCGTCTGCTCTGTACCGGTCGTTGCCAAACTGCAGCCCTCTTGTTCCTTCACACATGTAGCACACATGCTGGCACATGACAAACGATCCACAGATATGCACGCCTTTGGGGAAAGGACGCGGCACTGCTCTAGACCAGTCGCCGCCAAACTGTTATCTCTTGTTCCTTTTGTGCGTGGCTTGAAAACAATATGCAGCAAATGGCGGAGAGTGATGCAATCATCTTTGGGGAAGGCGCACCTTCCAATATGTGGTGCGGAGTTCGATATATCGAATGACCGGTGAAATTGGAGTTCAATATAAATGCAGCTTTCCTATACTTTTACGTGAGCTTTTCAAGGGGATGTTCTATTAGCTCGATACAGTCGAACCCGGATAATTTGAATTTTGGGTATATTGAACTCCCGGAATATTCCCTTGAAAATCCCATGTAAAAGTATAGGAAAGCTGCGACCTATATCGAACTCAATTTCACCGGTCGTTCGATATATCGAACTACACACCACGCATTGGACGGTGTGCCTTCCTCAATGACGATCGCATCACCCTCGGCCATTTGCCGCGTGACGCTTTCAAGTCACGCGTGGAAGTAATGAGAGGGCACAGTTCGGCGCTCCAGCACAAAACGCGATAGAGTGAAGTGCAAGGGTGTGCCCACTCTTCTGCCAAGCTTTATCTCACCCCTTCCTCTCTCTTTCCCAGTCTTCGTTCGCAGTAGCATGCACGGACAAGCCAGCTCAGCACGTGGCAGACGCTTTCTTCAGTGTGTGTTGGGAACGCTCTCTGCGGGGCGGCTGACGTGCGATGCACGTCTCGTGTCATCGTTCTGAACGTGCTTAAGCTATGGTGGCTGCGGACGCTAAGAAGCGATAGTTCTTAGTTCCTTTTTCTTTTTTTTTTTGAGGGAGTCGTTGATCCTTACTGTCGTGCTGAACATGTGGCGCATTGTAAGCTATGGCGGCTGCTGACATTAAGCAGCGGCACATTTTTTTCTTTTTTTGCTTCTTTGCGAGAGTCGTCCATTCTTACATCTATGAATCAATGAAAGCACGCGGTCAGCTGCGATCATGACACCGACTTTTAGCATTGTTTGCTTCAAGCGGCATTTGCAGCTATCACGCTTGTCAATGATTTTGTGGCAGTGCACCACGCCTGGCCCAAGTGCGGCGTGATAAATCGAGCCAGGCTTGTGCAATCAAGCCATCACGGGCACTCTGCCAAGTTCGCTCCTTGCCGCCACAGGATCTATCAAAAGTGTAGGCGAAAGGTAAACACGCCATGACGTTATCGCTGCGTAGCATCTTGGCACACTGCCAAAAAAGCTGTGGATGCGACAGTCTAAAAGGAGAGATGCGCCACCAAACTGTTTTTCTAGAAAAATTTTCGGGGGCAAAAGTGAGGGGGGTTTATTACACGAGTGGGTTGATTACGCAACAAATACAGTATCATTTTTCACAATTGCAAGCGGCGTCTCAAGCAGATTTCTATATATTGAAATATCGATATATCAAAGTTAGAGTTCGATACTTTCGACTGTATAACCAATTTTAGAATTATCCGTGTTTGGCTGTACCTGCAGGGAAGTGGTAGGGCTGCTGCATCAAGTGTGTTGCATGTATTTTGCACGCTTTTAATCGGTTAAAATATCTCGTAGACTGCAAAGTAGGGTTTAGCCAGAGGCTCACACGTAATGAAAGTTGTTTGTTGCAACAGTGCTCTGATAGCTCAACATGGCTTTTAAGTGATGTTGAGCCATGTTAGGTTGGTTTGAGTTAGGTCAGTGTGCTGTGGTATAAAAAATTGTAAGAGCTTGAGGAGCATGTGTTTTATCTGTTGAATTTTATGGTGCTGTGTCAATCGTTTAGTCGTTTGGTGCTGGAAAATGAGTGTTGCTGTCTTTGTTTGCATGGTAGGGTTCAGGCGGGAAATGGTGGTGCGAGGTACAATGGGTGTTCAAGGCACCAGGCATCAGATGTCAGACATATATTACTACTCACCTGCTGGGGCAAAACTGGTGAGTGACTGCTTGGACTTTGAGCAATGGACAGGAAGGAAGGTAGAGAAGGTTTCGCATTTATTGAACTCCCGTTGAACGGAACATTTAACTGCTTTCCTTCAGAGAGTGTTTCTGCTGATGTCATCACAATCACTTTGTAAAATTCCTTGAGAAGCTGAAAGTCTAGCTCGATTGAGCCTGAGGTTGTCATTTGAGGAAGGTTTGGTGCATGGCTGCTGTGGTTCTCTTGTGACATAATTCGCTGTTGGAGGACACGAACAAATGAACTGTACCTTATGGTAACAAATGCAGAAAAAAATTGTTGGGGTTTGAGCATGGCTTGAACCTAGTGATAGAGCGAAAGTTGTGACTGTTCTAGTGATAACCCCTGTAACAATGCCTTTTCAATTCACATTTTTTTTCTCAAATTTGCTTAAGTTATAATATAGGGTAAAGGAAGGCACGTTTTACTTTTGGGTAGACATTGCGGAATGATGAACTGCTACACCTACTCGGGCCACGGTTATGTTTTCATATTTTCCTTGTAAATTGATTTGTAAAGAAAGATTTGGCTGCAGGCGACAAAGCGTTGCACCTAACACAACCAGCACTCTGTTGAACGCGTCATAGTTCACTTATGTTATAGGCAGCATCCACTTTCATGTCCTGCCTATCGCGGTTCCAACAGACACTTTCCTGCTCCACTCGGTCAGCTCTCCGCGGTGGCGCATGATGCAAAGTGTGGAAACTACGCTTCTGCTTCTCTCTGCGCTGGCGCTCATCTGTTTGATGCTGCTAATCTCCTCCTCCTCTCTGTAGCAAGCGCAATGGCGGAACACCTGTGGAGCAACACAGCTGGTTGCCATGGTTACGGTTCACTATGCGTTTGCACAAAACGATTTCGTGAAGAGTGTCGTTAATGTTGAATATTGCAATAGAATGCAGTGCTATTAGTTTTTATTCAAAATCTTCACAGGCAAAGAAAGCCATTATACCTTACCCTTCCCCCCCCCCCCAAACAAACAAACAAAAAAAAAGCTTTTCTGAAATGCTAGAGATTGGTATAGTCCGAATAGGCTCCGATAGTTAGTGCCTGTCTCACTACTGAGCTCATACATGACATGGACAACGAAAAAAATATTTGAACTACTTCAATTCTGTCAAGAATTACAGAAAGAAAAAGAAAACAAAATGCCGCATTGGAGAAGATAATGACTTTGATGCAAAAGCTGCACGTTGCACAAAGCACTGCACGAACACGCGTCCACGAAGGGTCTTGACGTTGCGCCGGGTATAAGGCAGAACTCTGCAATGTGACATCGCAGACAGCCGTATCTGCTATATATTTATTTTCACAAACTAGAAGCGCGATATGATGGCAACAGGAGCTACATATCTAATGAGGATTAGCGCTCACGGAATCACGTCGTTGACCAGTAGCGTTTCGCCAGCAAATTCACGTGGTTGCGGGCTTTAGTAACATATAGAATATGGAATCTGCTATATTATATGGTTTCTTGAAGACATAGCGCTAAAAAGACGAGGACAACTAACACAGATGTAGACAGGACAGGCGCTAATAAGGTCTTCTCCAATATTGCATAAGGTCTATAGCGCCTGTCCTGTCTACATCTATGTTAGTTGTCCCCGTCTTTTTTGCGCTATGTCTTCAAAAAACTGCTACCAACTAGCCCAAACCAAACATTTGTTGCATTATATGGTTGTTTACATGCTAACGAGATACATCAGTGGCTAAAATTTCAGACAGAGTTTGGGAACAGTAGTGCGCGCTCTGTACTGGGAATTGTGAAGGTCCATCGAGGCGCTAATAGGCATCAGTCCTATATTAAAAAAAGATAAACATTAAGCTCCTTCATGTACGCGTATTCTTACAACATACCATACACAGAAATAAGTTGAGCCTTGCCCGTGCTGGACTCAAAAACATGCTGCGGGGGCTGACGCAGCATAATGACGTTGCAGACATCTTTTACACCCGGAAGCAATATCAGTAAGTTCTGCACTTTCATGGACGCATATTTAGGCAGTGTATCAAGGAAAGCGCCGGAGCAGCAATGAAGGTTTTGCCCTTTGTAGGTATGCTGATACTACCGTTCGCAAGACGTTTTGACAGTGCAGTATGGCATCAGGAAGTAAAATTGAAATTTAGGCAGCATGGACAAGTCAATCATCTATTATTCCGTCATTTTTTGCTCTGAATGCGAACAAATAGCACGGAACCTAGAGCACAAAGCCGACACAGCGCGACGGCAGCAGCCGTAAGCACGGACGACTTACTCAACCCTTGAACATGGCGTCGCGTAGCGTGGTTTGCTGAAGGTCCAATAGATGGAAGCAATTTTGCATAAGGTCTATAGGTGACTCTCACAAAATAATATATATATATATTTTTCTGCCGCACCTTAACATCTGCAGCTTATGCTTTATAGGTCGCAACATTCAGCACGACGACAAAAATAGTTGACCCTCTGTCCCCAAAAAAAAAAAAATATCTGCCGCTCCTTAACATCCGCAGTCACCATAGCTTATGCTAGTCGACATGTTCAGCACGACGACAAGAATAGTTGACCCTCTCTCGCAAAAGAAAAAAAAAAAATCTGCCGCTCCTTAACATCCGCAGTCACCATAGCTTATGCTAGTCCACACGTTTTGCACGACGACAAGAATAGTTGACCCTCTCTCGCAAAAAAAAAGAAATATCTGCTGCTCCTTAACATCCGCAGTCACCATAGCTTATGCTAGTCCACACGTTCAGTACGACGACAATAATAGTTGACCCTCTCTCGCAAAAAAAAAAAAAAGAATATCTGCCGCTCCTTAATATCCGCAGTCACCATAGCTTATGCTAGTCCACACGTTCAACACGACGACGAGAATAGTTGACCCTCTCTCGCAAAAGAAAAAAAAATATCTGCCGCTCCTTAACATCCGTAGTCACCATGGCTTATGCTAGTCCACACGTTCAGCACGACGACAAGAATAGTTGACCCTCTCTCGCAAAAAAAAAAAAAATATCTGCCGCTCCTTAACATCCGCAGTCACCATGGTTTATGCTAGTCCACACGTTCAGCACTACAACAAGAATAGTTGACCCTCTCTCGCAAAAAAAAATATCTGCCGCTCCCTAACATCCGCAGTCACCATAGCTTATGCTAGTCCATACGTTCAGCATGACGACAAGAATATTTGACCCTCTCTCGCAAAAAAAAAAAATATCTGCCGCTCTTTAACATCCGCAGTCACCATAGCTTATGCTAGTCCACACGTTCAGCACGATGACAAGAATAGTTGACCCTTTCTCACAAAAAAAAAAAAATATCTGCCGCTCCTTAACATCCGCAGTCACGATAGCTTATGATAGTCCACACGTGCAGCACGACGACAAGAATAGTTGACCCTCTCTCGCAAAAAAAAAATATCTGCCGCTTCTTAACATCCGCAGTCACCATAGCTTATGCTAGTCCACACGTTCAGCACGACGACAAGAATAGTTGACCCTCTCTTTGGAAAAAAAAAAAAAAATCATCTGCCGCTCCTTAACATCCGCAGTCGCCCTAGCTTATGCTAGTCCACACATTCAGCACGATGCCAATAGTTGACCCTTTCTCGCAAAAAAAAAAAATCTGCTTCTCCTTAACATCCACAGCAGCCATAGCTCATGCTACTCCAGACGTTCAGCACGACGACAAGAAGTTTACCCTCGCAAAAAAAAAAAAAAAAAAAGAATCTGCCGCTCCCTAAAGGGCACCCAAGATGCTATGAAAATCTAATAAACTGCATTTGGTGACACTGTCGACGCATATCCAGCAGCAAAAAATCGAATAATTGCGTAGATATTGTCATAAGAAGTTGATGTTTCTTCTGGTCCCACCGGTCGAATTCAAACTGTTTCCTTCGACTACGTAGTTGGAGGAATCAGACTCCGTGATTGCAGGCGATCCGGCGCTGCCCGCAACGTCGACTGGTTAGCACCCTTCAGGGGCCAACATGACAACAGCATACCATCGGTCACAGCCGAAATAAATAAAATGATGAAGAGAGTAATTTACTTAGCGATAGGCGCATAAAGGAAGAAAAGAGAACATAGAGCACTTGTAATGCATATTACTTCACGTGTTTCTCAAGCTTTTGCGCTCCTTCTTGCACTGCGCATAATCAAACCGAGCCCTCGGTCATGGCAATGCTTCCTGAAATGTTTTCATACACGTAAGTTTCAGTTACCAGAAAAATAGTGTCCTCGCTGCTGCACTTTCCAGTTTTGAAGCTTTGTTACACTTTTTTCCTTCAAGGTTTGTTCTACAGCTCAATGTTTAGCGAAAATTATGTCCACGATAGCAGAGCATGACCGAAGAGCTGGTGCCCCTAAATTGGCCAGTGCTGTGAAATTCTACATGTTACAATGGTTCCAGTGCACAATATAGTCCGCATAGGCATCTAGAACTTTAGTTACAAGTCGTGAGAGCAGGCAGCATGCTGCGATGGTCAAGAAGTTGTAATTTTTAGACCATCAGCAATGGCCTGTACACCTCGAAACATGAAGTTCCATTATAAATGCTGCCGTGACATAATATGCAGAAATGTTTCCCACCTTCCTATGTCTCGGTGTGGCCGAGTGGTTAGCACGGAAAGTTACGGAGCAAGAAGTAGTGAGTGCGAAGCCCGATGGTGGTGTCGCTTTCTTTTCCTGCAAATTGATTTTTTTTACCTTTTTAATTCAATTGTGGTGCTTCATTATTTTTTAGTTTTTACTTTTTATCTGAAGCCCTTTTTTCGCCAGGCAACCAGTGCAATAGGCAAGGATGCAATAGGGGAACGATAACATTTGGAATAATATTGATGCTCGACTTGGTATGAGCGGCAAGTGTGCCCCGTTTGTTCAGATGCCTGTAAATAGCACGTTTAAGCTCTTGTTGCCACATTATGTGGGTCAGATGTGCCATGACTTAGTGAACAATTGAATGATAATGCATTTTTTCTTTGGCACTTGGCATATGCATGTTTTTCGTGGTGTACCGTATTTACTCGAATCTAACGCGCCCTCGATTGTAACGCGCACCCGTTTTTCGTGACGCCCACCCCCCGAAAAAAAAAAAAGCTCCGATTGTAACGCGCACCCGTTCTCCGCGAAAAAGAGTACCGCGCACCTAACGCTTTCATACAGCAATACAACTTTGTCTCGTTTGGAAAAGCAAAGATTTAATCTCGGTGCACTAAAAAACACACACACAAAAGGAAACGGCTTATCTTGCCAAGATTGTCACTATGCCGGCACAAGGTTCACTCGTCGTCGCTGTCAGACAACTCCTTGTCACTGCTGACGAACCAAAGCATCTCATCCTCGGTGCCGTCCATGGCATTCGATATGCCACATTTTTTAAAGGCCTTGATGACCATGGCAGACGGTATCGTGCACCACGCATCTTTCGCCCATCCAGTGAACTCTTGCAGCGAGGCACGCTTCATTCTGTTGCTGGGAGTGAATTCATGGCAGCCACTCACAAGCCATTCGGTGTACAGCGCCCGAATCCTATCTTTCACTGGCTTGTTCAAGCAAACATCGAGCGGCTGGAGCTGCGATGTCATGCCACCTGGTATCACGACAAGGTCGGTGTTGCACGCAGCGAGCTTGTCCTTGATGCGTTGGTCGAGATGGCACTTGAAAGCGTCGAGCACAAGCATCGCACGCAGGCCCAAACTGCCGCCGGATCTCTTGCGCCAGACATTATCGATCCAGTCGGCGACCAAGTCCGTTGTCATCCAACCTTTTTCATTGGCGCGCACAATCACGTCACTCGGAAACACGATTCCTTTCGGGAGCGTCTTGCGCCTGAATATGAGATACGGGGGCAGCTTGTGTCCATCCGCGGTGCAACAAAGCATTGCGGTGACGCGTGTTTTTTCGTGGCCGGAAGACAACACGCGCACTTGCTTCGCCCCCTTCTTTTCAACGGTTGTGGTGGCAGGCATGTCAAAGTACAGCGGTGTCTGATCGGCATTTCCAATCTGGCCGAGGTGGTAGCCGTACTTGCGGCGCAAACTTAGAACGAACCGCTGAAAACTGTGCAGCTTTTCTTCGTACTCTTCAGGCAACTTCTGGCATATCCCTGTCCGCCTTCGAAGAGAAAAGCCTTTTCTCTTCATAAAATTAGACAGCCAGCACCTGCTCGCTTTAAAGTCGCTCCGCGTTAGCCCTGTTTGTAGGGCTAGCTGCATCGCCCGGACTTTGAGCAGGTCCGTCGTCACTGGCCGCTGCGCCGCTCGCTGCTCTAGAACATATTCTGCGAGCCGCTCTTCTATTTCGGTGAACCGGCCCTGCTTCGGTCCACTGAAACCTTTTCGTGTAGCCTTGCTGCCGAAAATCTTTTCCTTCTGCTTGCGCCAGTCCCGCACGCATGTTTCCGGAACTCCGAATGCGCGTGATGCGGCCCGATTTCCGTCCGTCTCTGCACACACGATGGCTTTCCGTTTAAATGCGGCATCATGATGAACTCGACGAATCTTCGGCACGTCCATACTGGTCGGTCAATCGCAGAAAACGGGTAGGCTAACCAAAGCACATGTACCAGAGCACACGAAGGACGCTACTGCAGCTAGGCATAGACAGCTAGACCAGCTAGTAGGCTCGAAGTGCATACCAGGCGGCCATTTTGAAATGCCGATGGCGATATGATATCGGAGATTTAGGGTCGTACTCGATTCTAGCGCGCACCCAATTTTTGGACACGATATATCGGAAAAAAGGTGCGCGTTAGATTCGAGTAAATACGGTACATAGCGGCAGTCGAGCGGTCAAGTCAGAATCAACGGGAGCTCGCAGGCGACGGTGGCGATATGTTGGCTCAGAAGTGTGAACGAAGGAGCGTGACGGCGGCAGCGGATTTCGCTCGCTTGTGCCTCTGAACGCTGAAATGTGAATGAGCCAGGCGCATCTGCGGCTCCAAGCTTGTATTTCAGACGCTGAAGGTCCACAATGAAACTACCCGAGCACACACGAAGTGCCTGAGCTGGAACATAACTGAAACTATTGTGGGCGAAACTGACCATAACCGAAACTGAACTGAAGTAAAAAAAATCTGCTGATGCCTAACATCCGCAGCCACTATAGCTTATGCTACTCCACACGTTCAGTATGACAACAAGAATAGTTGACACACTCTCGCAAAAAGAATATATCTGCCGCTCCCTAACATCCGCAGCCGCCATTGCTTATGCTACTTCACACGTTCAGCATGACGACAAGAGTAGTTGACCCTCTCGCAAAAAAAAAATGTCTGCCGCTGCTTAGCATCTGCAGTCGCCACAGCTTGTACTACTCCATGTGTTCAGCACGACGAAAAGATTAGTTGACCCTCTCTCGCAAAAAAAAGAAAGAAATCTGCCGCTGCTTTCTAATTCTATCTAGTGTGCCTCTTCTTGCCGTGCAAGCGGTGCGCTATCCTCTTGTTCTGATAGACAAATATTATTGCCCGTTTACTTATCGTTCTTTTTGTCTTTTCGTCCAGTGCGTGAGATGGTGCCAGAAAAATTTAGATACGCGTATGGCAACTACCTGAAGCTGTACAATGATCTTCAGGCCTACAACTGGTCAGAATTGCTTGAGATTGATGATCACAGGCGTCGAGCTACTTACATCAGTTGTACAGGGTATAATGCAAAATGTATACCACGCTGTAAATTGAAGAAGTGTAGATTTCCCTGCTGGTTCTCGCATGATTTGAGATGTTACTTGAAGAAAAAACACAAGTATCATAAACTCTACATGAAATCAGAAAGTGAGTATTGGTACCATAGATATTCATTGTGCAGAAAAATTGTGAAAAAACTGATTGCACGTGATGAAGCCAAGTAGCACAAACTTCTTGAACAGAACTTTAAAAAGGAACCAAACAGTTTTTGGGATTTTGTGCGCAAGCAACGAAATGATAAGGTTAGTGCTGCTGTGATAAAGAAGTGTGATGGTATCTGTTTTAAACCTCAAGATGTGTGCCAAGCTTTTGCTAATCACTTCAGCTCTTGTTTAGTGCGCCATGATAATGCAATTGCTATTATCACTTTTGAAGACAGCGCTGACTGTTAGGCTTATGATAATGTTACCGAGCATGAGGTTTTTTTGGCGATTCAGAAACTTAAGCCAAAACTTTCAACAGGAGTTGATGAAATTCCCAGCTTCATAATCAAAGGATGTGCTGACAGTTCTGGCCCTGTTTTAGCGCATTTGTTCAACTTATCATTGCAAACTGATGTTTTTTCTTGTCATTGGAAATTGTCAGTGTTGTTCCTGTTCCTGGCGATGCTTGCAATGTGAACAACTTTCGACCTGTGTCACTGATTTGTTCTTTTGCGAAAGTTTTTGAAATGGTTATGTACGAACGCATGGGCTCATACTTCAAGCAGAAGATCTCAATTCTGCAGTATGTTTTTTTAAAAGGTCGATCTGTGGAAACGAATTTATGCAGCTTTCTTGATTATACTGGCCCACATGTATTTAATCACGGTCAGGTAGACGCAGTCTACTTTGACATGACTAAAGCTTTCGATATGGTTTCCCATGAGGTACTTCGGATGAAGATGGAAAAATACGGACTTTGCCCCATGTACTGTAGGTGCCTCAAAAGCTATCTTGGCAGCCGCCGTAACATGGTCCGATTTTCCGGCTGTGTGTCTAACGAATTTCTATCATCTTCGGGAGTGCCTCAGGGCTCCAACTTAGGACCGTTGTTGTTTTTAGTGTTTGTTAAAGGGTTCATGCAATGCCTAAAATGGGGTAAAGCAAATCGGTCGAGAGATAGGTACTCCCTCACAGGTCAATTCACCGCAAGAATTTTTTAGCTAGCTTCATTAACACCAGAGATATCGGCAATTAAAAATGGCACTCCTCCTCGCTCTCCTCAACTCATCACTTGGAGACACCAGAAAAAAAACGAAGAAAACAGCTCGGGAACTCCACCCCGCTAGCCCCGCCCACGAAGCGTCATCGGATGACGCTCGGTTCTCAGACTTCCGGTCGTCGCGCCTGTTTTCCCCGAGCGTCGCCCATGCATTCACGGTCTCTGCCTTCCAAGTCCCGTCTGCGTTTGCATAGGTTTCAACCTTGTCTGCTGTCTTCCTCGACCGCCGGTTTCTTCAGTTTCTTGACCTCTCGGAATTGTGTGCGACAGCAGCTCGAATGACTCTGGTCGTTCGCGAGCGCATACCTGTAGGTGGGAAGCTGCTGTCCACACATACCGGCGGCCGCCGCGGAGGAAGCACTTTCCTTCATATCCCTGTCCCATTCAGCGCAAATGAGCGTGCACTCCTGCCAAGCACGGCTTTCTACAAGACCGCTTTCTTCTTTCGCGCTGCCTGGGTCAGTCTCTTTGGTACCGTCTTCTGCGGTTTGACCAACGGCAGCCGGTGACCCCTCGCGGAGTTGACGCGATAGCATCGACTCTGCACGGATGCTGCAGATGATCGAGCGTGCGAGTTGCCCGTGTGTAAACATACGTCGTTGTCGCTTTTAGTCCGGAGCTGCTTTCATTATGGTCGGCGAGAGGCATCACTTGTGCATAACGAATGGAATGTATACGCGTACGTATCACCGACGAGAGCACGGACTGATTATCGCTACAGAGTTTGGATATCGGATGACAGGTGAGCACGAATTATTCGTCCACGAATCTTAAAATTGAGATTAACAAAAAGGATAGTGTAGTGTTTTGTTTTTTTTTGACGTCCTTTCTCACATCGTTTAGGAAGTGCCAATGCGCTACGTGCACGCGTGTTTATCTCATGTGTACGCATCGTCCGAGCCAGAATCGACGGCGCAAAACATCAGCGAAGCAGCTCGCACATTCAGTTCGGTAGCGCAGGTTATCACTGATTTTCTCAGCGACACGCAAGAATCGCGCACATGAGCATGCGAGCGGCTACGCTAGAGACGCAGCGAAGCGGGTGATTCCAAAACGCTGTCCGCCGTGGCTTCGACGCAAATAAGGCCTAATGACGACCAGGGAGCAGTGCACGATCAGAGTGCCGTCAGCCGCAGCGCCCGCGGATGACATCTCTGCGGTAACCTGGCGACATCGGGTGCTGCACATAAGCGGTGCGAATTTGTGTACTTTCGCGATGAAGCTGAGGACACCTTTTTTGACACATGTTTCGTTTACACGAAGGTTGATGCTGCCTTTTTAATCGGTATGGTGTTGAATTGGACCTGCTCGTGCTCTTTTCGCACTGCTGCACCGACGCGCACTTTCAGTCGGACGCACATCGTTTAAGAAGTGCCAATGTATAACGTGCACGCGTGTTTTATCTCATGTGTACGCATCGGCCGAGCCAGAAACAACGGCGCAAAACATGAGCAAAGCAGCTCGCCACATGCAGTTTGGCAGCGCAGGTTGTCACTGTTTTTCGAAGCTACACGCAAGAATCGTGCACAGGAGCACGCGAGCGACTACACTAGAGACGCAGCGAAGCAGACGATTCTAAAACGCTGTCCGCCGTGGCTGCGGTGCAAAAGAAACAAGGCCTAGTGACGAGCAGGGAGCAGCGCACGACCGGAGTGCCGTCGGCCGCAGTGCCCGCGCCTGGCGGCATCGGGTGCTGCACTTAAGCGGTGCGAATTTGTGTACTTTCGCGATGAAGCTGAGGGTACACCTTTTTTTGACGCACATTCCATTTAATTACCAACACGCCGCACAAATGGTCGATGCGGCAAAGATGAGACGGGACTACAGTACGCTGCTGCGCCGTCGGTCGGTACATGAAGGTTGATGCTGCCTATTTAATCGGTACGGTGTTAAGCGGACCAGCTGGTGGTCTTTTTGAACTCCTGCACCGACGCGCACTTTCAGTCGGGCGCCATCACCTTTTCGGTTAACATCTCGAACCGAAGCGCCAAGCTCGGGTTCACGTATGCACTGCAGCACTCGAGCAGACGACTTTCGCAGCTACCGGAAGTGTGTCAGTGATGTAGTGGCCGTTGCGGCTGCAGCCAATGGGAGCCTGTCGTAGCCTGTCACTCTGTTACTTGCGACGTAGGTAATCACAGCAGAATAGTCCCAAATCTCGCCGCCACGCGGAAATGGCGCAGCCCGGGAATTTCAAACAACACTGTTTTTAAAAATTAATAATAAATCGCTGGATTTTTTCCGATGAGTTTTACTTTAGACGAATGCTCAGAAGCATTTATTCTACATATTGAAAATGTTTCTCAGTGACCTTTCTAGCCGTTTCATGCCCCCTTTAATGATTTGCCATTACGTGTCAAGAACTCCAGAATTTTGCTCTTCGCAGATGATTTCAAATTATTCCGTAATATTGGAGATATTGAAGACTGCCGCCAATTGCAAGCTGACATTAACAACTTCGAGAAATGGTGTTCGTTTAATCGCTTAAAGTTGAATATTAAGAAGACTTCCGTCTTGTCTCTAACTAGGAAATGCGACGCAGTTTTGTTTGATTATACACTTTTGGCGGATCATATTTCTCGTGTGGCCCATGTACGAGACCTTGGTGTTGTTGATTCAAAGCTTGATTTTAGATTTTATCATCATCATCATCAGCCTGATTATACCCACTGCAGGGCGAAGGCCTCCCATATTTCTCCACTTAACCCGGTTCTGTGCTAGCTGCATCCACTTGACCCCTGCGAACTTCTCATCCGCCCACCTAACTTTCTGCCACCCCCTGCTACGCTTTCCTTCCCTTGGAATCCAGTTTGTTACCCTCAGCAACCATCGGTTATCCTCTCTTCGCACTACATTTAGATTGCATGTAAATTCAATTGTGTTACGTGCATTGAGACAGACTAACAAAAACAATTCAACAGCACGAATGTCTATGCACTCTATACTGTGCCCTTGTGAGACCGCGTCTTGAGCTTGCGTCAGTAGCCTGGAATAATGTATCTGCCACCTATTGCGCAAAAATAAAAATGTCCAGCGTAAGTTCATATGCATCTTTTATGATACAGTGTAGACCGCTTATAACGTAAGTCGCGGGAGTTGCAAAAATCTGCGCTATTAGCGGTACCGCGTTATAACCAAAACATCGCGTTTTTAGGCTGTTACGCATGTGAAATCGAGCAGCCTACCTTTTAAACACAATTTATTGCACATTTCACATACACACACACACATAAAACAATTGCAACTCAGCAGGAACGATGTTTGTCACAAGTGAATTATCTGCAGAAGAATGCGGTGGTGTTCGTCTGGCGGCGTTTTTTCACTGCACTCCGAACGATCTCGTCTTCAACAAAACTTAAGCACTGAAGCGCCTTATCGCTCTAGCTGTTTTTCACGCAGTAAATTTTAACTTTGTTCAGACATTCGAGCGCGTCCTTGCAAGGCACATCAGGCATCGGGTCTATATCGTCGTCGTCAGATTCATCTTCGGTCGCAAGCTCCACGCCACTGTGCACCGCTTCGACAATCGTATCGTCCGTGCTCACTTCCTCGCAGACAGCTAGCTCATTTTCATCAGCATCGACATATTCTTTAAAAGTGTCTGTCGCGGAAACAAAGTTGCTCTCAATGAGGCCGGACCACACGTCGTCAGCGTCGACTGCCTCATCGACAACGTCGCCCTGCTCCTCAGCTTCAAGAACCTCGGCATTGCGCATGAAGCCAGCCTTCTGAAAGCATTTGCTTATCGTTGTGGCCTTCAACTGCCACCACGAAGCAGCAACCATGTCAATTGCGCCCCTTAGATGCACCTTGAGGGGCTGCTGCTGCTGTATGTTCAGCAGAACTCTCGCAAAGGCGTTTTGTACAGTGCCTTTACAGTGGCGATGACGCCCTGGTCAAGGGGCTGACTTTTAGCGGTAGTGTCAGCAGGCAAAAATTTCAAGTTGACTGCAGTCAACTTTGGCTGGATGTTATGAGCTGTGCAATTGTCAAGGATAAGCACAACCTGCCGCTTCTCTGCCACCATATCTTCATCAAACTTACAAAGCCAGTTTGTAAAAAGCTCTTGCGTCATCCACGCTTTTTTGTTCGCATTGTATGTCACTGGCAGGTACTCACTCTTTTTGAAGCAGCGCGGCCTCGCCGATTTGCCAATTACGAACAAGCGACGCTTATCGGTGCCGTCCATATTTGTGCAAAACAACACTGTGATACGCTCCTTCGAAGCCTTGAGGCCAGAGCAGGGTTCGCCTCTCAGCGCGAGACTGCGGTTGGGCAGGAGGTTGTAAAATAAGCCAGCTTCGTCAGCATTGTAGATGTCTCTGTCCGCATACGACGAGAACATAGGTTCCAAATTTAAACGGAGCCAGGCTGCGATGGACTCATTCACTTCGCCGCTTTTGCCGCAAACAACTTTGCAGCTGATGCCATGGCGGTCTTTGAAACGTTGGATCCACCCATTAAGTGGATTAAAGTCGTCGTGGCCTAGAAGAGCACCGAGGCACCTAGCTTTTTGTTGGAGCAGGGGGCCACTTACTGGTATGCTCTGAGCCCTCACTTCTCGAAACCATCTGAAAAGTGCTGCGTCCACGTCCTCATACTTCGACGCTTGAATTCCCTTTCGCGACAGCGAAGAAGAATCTTGCAGCAGCTGCTGCCGCACGTTCTCCCGATTCTTGTAAATAGTCGACACGGTTGTGTCGGATATGCCATACTTTGCCGCCACCGACAGTTTCTTCAACCCGCTCTCGACGTCCTTTATAATGCATTCCTTCGTTTCGGGCAATAAAGTATGCCGCTTTTTCACGCCGCTTGAAGACGCAGACGCCGACGCCATGACAGCACAATCAACAGCACAAGTAGCACAAGTCACGACGACGGACACAACGAAAAGACTGGCGGGCCGGAAAAAAAAAAAAAAAAAGGCTGCGCTACTGCTTCTACCCCGCACTCCGTGCCGCGCACGCTCGGATTGAGCGCTGCCAGCATGACGTACATGCTCCATGTACGCGCCTGCCTTTCGTCGGGTGCTTCGGGGTTGCCTTCTTCCTCTCTGTTTTCGTCGCGCGCGTCCGCCCAACAGCCACTGCGGCCACTTCTCTCCACTGCAGACTGCACTCCCTCGAAGGGCGTGGAGTGCGCCCTTCAACCTCCCAAATACCACGCAATAACCGGTATTCTGGTTCGCGCGCCTGCATATTATGCGGTCTGCTTATACATTGAGTTCTATGGTACGAATACCGGGAGTCAGAAAAACCCGCGTTATAACCAGTTCCGCGCTAAAAGCGGTTACGCTATAAGTGGTCCACACTGTAGATATATTGGACGCTGTCGTTTCTACGACTACGATTCTCTCTTGGCAGACCTAAATATGTGTACTCTTGGTGACAGGCGACTCATACGTGACATGCAGTTTCTGCAAAAAATTGTGCGCGGTTTCATTAACTGTGGGGCCTTACTGATGTCACTGAATTTTCGTGTGCCGCATGCAAAGGCCGCAAAATGTTTTGACACATTTTATCCAGATTTGCACGTCAACTGTCCAATGACTCATATAAAATCTTGTATAACAAAACGTTCATTGACACGGACATATTTGCCTAACTATTGTTTTCATGCCTGGTTTTAAATGTTATTAAGTGTTCTGATGTATCTGACCTAGTGTGCGCTCGTTTAGGCCACTTGGCTGTTGAGGCACACTCAAATAAACATTATCTATCTGTCTATCTATCTATTCGTAGCCGCCATAGCTTATGCTACTCCACACGTTCAGCACGACGAAAAGAGTAGTTGACCCACTCTCGCAAAAAAAAAGAATAAAAAATCTGCTGCTGCTTAACATCCGCAGTCGTCACAGCTTGTGCTATTCCATACGTTCAGAGCACGACGACAAGGTAAAGTTGACCATCTTGCAAAAAAAAAAAAGATCTGCTGCTGCTAAACATCTGCAGTAGCCACAGCTTGTGCTCCTCTGTATGTTCAGTACGACGACAAGAGTAGTTGACCCTCTGTCACGAAAACAAAGAAATCTGTCACTGCTTAACATCCACAGTCGCCACAGCTTGTGCTACTCCATACGTTCAGAGCACGAGGAAAGAGTAGTTGACCCTCTCTCACAAAAGAAAAGATCTGCTGCTGCTAAACATCTGCAGTAGCTACAGCTTGTGCTCCTCTATATGTTCAGTATGACGATATGACGACAAGAGTAGTTGACCCTCTGTCACAAAAACAAAGAAATCTGTTGCTGCTTAACATCCACAGTCGCCACAGCTTGTGCTACTCCATACGTTCAGAGCACGACAACAAGAGTAGTTGAAGCTCTCTCGCAAAAAAAAAAAGAGATCTGCCGCGGCTAAACATCTGCAGTAGCCACAGCTTGTGCTCCTCTATACGTTCAGTACGGCAACAAGAGTCGTTGACCCTCTGTCACAAAAACAAAGAAATCTGCCGCTGCTTAACATCCGCAGTCTTCACAGCTTGTGCTACTCCATACGTTCAGCACGACAAATGTAAATGTCCCTCACGTGTTAAAAAAAAACATCTGCCACTGCTTAACATCCGCAGTCGCCAGAGCTTATGCTACTCCATACGTTCAGCATGACAACAATATAAAGTTTACCCTCTCTCGCAAAAAGTCTGCCACTGCTTAACATCTGCAGTTGACACAGCTTGTGCTACTCCATACGTTCAGCACAACAAGATTAGTTGACCATCTCTTGCAAAAAAAAAAAAGTCTGCCGCTGTCTAACATCCGTAGCCGCCATAGCTTATGCTACTTCAAACATTCAGCACGACGACAAGATTAGTTGACCCTCTCTCGCAAAAAAAAAAAAAGATCTGCCGCTGCTAAACATCTGCAGTAGCCACAGCTTGTACTCCTCTATACGTTCAGCACGACGACAAAAGTAGATGATCCTCTGTCAAAAAAACTAAGAAATCTGCCGTTGCTTAACATCCGCAATCCCCACAGCTTGTGCTACACCATATATATGCAACACGACAAAAATAATTCACCCTCGGTCGCAAAAAAAAAAAATTTGCTACTGCTTAACATCCGCAGTCGCCAGACCTTATGCTACTTCATACGTTCATCACGACTACAAGGATAGTTGACCCTCTCTTGCAAAAAAACTAAATATCTGCTGCTCCTTAACATCTGCAGCCGCTATAGCTTACGCTACACTACATGTTCAGCACGACGACAATAGTTGACCCTTTTTCGCAAAAAAAAGCAAAAAGTGTGCCGCTTTTTAAAGGGACGCTAATGACACCCACATGTGGTATCAAAATCTAATAAACAGCATTTCATGACACTGTTGCCGCATATTTGGTAGCAAAAAATTTAATTATTGCCGCAATATTGCGACAAGAAGTTGCGGTTTATTTTGGTGCCACCGGTCGAATTCAAACTGGTTTTCTCTTGCTACGTTGTAGGGTAGAATGACACACACTATCACGCAAGGGGGGGCTTTGTGATTGCTGGTGCGTGGGGAGCAGAGAACACTTTGCAGGTGGGTGCCGAGCATGGAGTAAGAAGGGATTGCTGCGGGCTGAGAGGGAAGCGTAGTCATAAAAAATATAGTGAAAAGTATTATGGGAATTTAGCCGTCATGTGACACTGCAAGCGGTAGATGGTAGCTGGTTTCGGTTGGGGTTTTGAAGGCTCCTCTTATTGAGGAGTGCCTTCGCTATGCGATGCCTGTGCTAGAAATCTGAGGCGCATGCTGAGCACAGACAATAGATGGAACTTTGGAACTTTGGACCTTTAGACGGGCCGCTGCCCTAGGAGCTGCCGCTGCCATGGACACATATGTATTTCGTGACGTGGGGGGCTCGGCGCACAAAGTTCTGAACAAGAAGGATGAAGCGCTCATCTGCTTCGTCCAGTTGTCCTTAGTGCTCTTGTGTTTCGTGCTTTGTCCTTGTTCTTGTGCTTCGCCTTTGTGCGCTGAATCTCGCGAACATGGAATCAAACCAACCACCTCAGCAACAAAAGCTGTCATATGAAATGCTGTGTGCCGGGATGCTAGACGGATATAACGCCATATATACCGCCCAGGGCTGTCACTCCAACAGTGAGTATCCTGTTACGTGCACTCCTCGAGAAATGATACGCTTGCGATACGTGAGCATAGGCATCGAACGAGACGAAAATTGTCTTCATTTTTAAAACGCAGACCCTAAATACATGTATTCTTGCAGCCAGCATGCAACATATATTATTTCGTATCCGTAGTCTTCCTGACTAAACCATGGTTGCAAAATGTGCCTGCAGTTCTCACCAGTGTCCCTATAAACATGCGAGTACAATGAAACATTTGCAAAGTAACTTCTTTGTTGCAACGAGACACGCAACATTCTGTAGTCCACTCCTTTACGCTTTCCGCTGGGGCATCCACAGTCACTACAGAATACTATGCACCCAGGTGCTTTTGAGTTTGGCAAGTATGTTGGCTAAATTCTTAAAATAATTGTGTGCAGGAGAGAGAAGGGAGCGCCGTCAGAGGAGGTTGGCTTGCGGAGCCTGCGTGCTTCCGCCGAATTTTTGTTTCCTCCATGGTGCCAAGTCCTGATCTCCCTTCGATAAGCACTTAGGGTAGGCATGTCTGCTGCTCCGAGCTCGTATTTCAGGCTTCGCAGGTCCAAAATGAAACTATACGAGCAAGAATGAATTGCCTGAGCCGAAACATGACCGAAACTGAAGTGAGCGCCTCTGGCGCCGCCACGTATAATTTTTATATTTGCCTTCAACTTTACATTGTTGCTTTGATGTCATTTACGTGTGGTAAAAGCATGTCGTCATGTTCGAGACAAAACCTACTGCCGCATTCCAACGGGCAATGTAATTCGCAATTTGCAGCCTCCGGGATTCCTTGCTCGGCACGTGATTTCTAGTAGCGAGTCTCGGTCATTTCAGCTGTGGCGGCGGTACCTGTATTTCTGTTCTACCTTTTTACTACCTTATAACAGCTCTGTTTCCAGCAAGAGTGGCTTTATTTTTAATCATGAACTGGCATTTTATCGATGCAAGCCCACTTCATTTTTCTCTTTAGTATCCCTTTGACATCTGCAGCTTTAGCTATATAGGCTGCACATGCAGCACGACGACAAGAATAGTTGACCCTCTCGCAAAAAAAAAAAGAAAAACAAAATCTGCCACTCTTTAACATCCGCATCCGCAATAGCTTGTGCTACTCCACAGGTTCAGCATGATGGCAAAAATAAATGACCCTCTCTCAAAAAAAAAAAAAATTTGCCGCTCCTTAACATCTGCAGCTTATGCCATATAGGCCGCACATTTAGCACGGCGGCAAGTACAGTTGACCCTCTCTCTCGCAAAAAAATAAAAACATATGCTGCTTCTTAACATCTGCAGCCACCATAGCTTATGCTAGTCCACACGTTCAGCACGACGACAAAAATAGTTGACCCTCTCTCGCAAAAAAAAAAAAAAATCTGCCGCTCCTTTAAGGGACACTAAAGACACCCAAAAATGCTATGAAAATCTAATAAACTGCATTTGGTGACACTGTCGCTGCATATCTGGCAGCAAAAAATCGAATAATTGCTGAGATATTGTGATAAGAAGTTGATGTTTTTTCTTGTTTCCGGCGGTCGAATTCAAACCGTTTCCTCCGACTACCTAGTCTGGTAGAGTGACGCACACTATGACGCAAGAGGAGACTCCGTGATTGCATGCGAGCTGGCGCTGCTCGCTGCGTCAGCTGGTTAGCATTGCTCAGGGCCCAACATGGCATACTCATACTCGCAATCAACCATCAACCACAGCCAAAATAAATAAAGTGATGAAGAGAGTACTTTACCGAGCGATAGGCTCATACGGGAAGAAAAAAAAACATACAGCGCTTGTAATGCATAATACTTCATGTGTTTCTCAAGCTTTCGTGCTCCTTCTTGCTCTGCGTATAAAGGGCCTGTCACACTAGCGCGACACGACACCGACACAGACCCGACAACGACACCGACAGTCGGCGAACTCGTCGGCCGACCGTGTCTGCGGCCGACCAAGCTGTCACACTAGGCCGACGACGACACCAACACGACCGAAAACCAAATGTCTTCCCAGTGTGACAGGCTTTGAGGCCGGGGACACCGACAAAAC
This sequence comes from Amblyomma maculatum, assembly GCF_055883805.1. NCBI lineage: Eukaryota > Metazoa > Arthropoda > Arachnida > Ixodida > Ixodidae > Amblyomma > Amblyomma maculatum. The sequence continues at coordinate 48,119,200 of NC_139348.1, read as the reverse complement.
CAGTCTGCCGACTGTCGGTGGCCGAGTCTTCGAGAGATCGGCCGCCGAGCAAAAACTTTCTCGAAACGCAAAACCGACTAGTACACCACGTCGACAGCGAATACCTTTCAGCACTAATATACGTAAAAAAGTAGAGTCAATGCATAATCCCTGACCGAAACGCGAGCGTGAGCCGCCAAAATACTCAAGGCCGCCGAATGCGTGTGGAATATCAACGGCAGCGTTTTCTTTTCGGGGCGAGTGAATTCGGGGCGCATAGATTTGTGGCGCTCGTCGGGACCGTGAGCAATCTTTCCGCTTTTCCGAACTGCACAGAATAGTGCAAAATGAACATAGCACGTGACAAAGAAATGATGAAAAGAAGCGATTATTTTCCTGAAGCCAGCAGAGATGCCGATCCTCCTGCGCACTTCGATCATTGTGTTTAACGTCTAGCCGCTGCGTCGCTACTTCGCAACCCAATTTCAACGCTATTTTACGCATCACGCAATAATTTTTTGTTGCATAATTCAATGTGTTTCAAGAATTGTGTGCGCAAAAAGCGCAGAACTTGCGTTTAAACTTTACAACAGAACCAACAGCAGTCGTGGTCCCGCGGCCGGCCCTGTGAAATCCACCTAAGGTTTTAGAAAATCTGCCGAAAGTTTTACCTGCTACTGTGGCATGATTCAAACTATCTGCAGTTCACTCTCAGCAAGCTGGACAGTCAGTTAAGCGGTAAACGCTCCTGCTACCTTTGCAACTTTCACACTGCAAGACAGCGTATTAGCTAGAACCATATCCCAACCTCTGAAAGTGCCGGTTACGCCTTACTTTTGTGGTGCAGTGGTTAGCGCAGCTGGCTATCAAACAGGAGGTCGTGAGTTCGATCCCAAGGGTAGCGTTTTTTTTTTTTTTTTTTTTTTTAGCTTTGAATATACACTGTCTCTTATTCGCCGTGGACAGCTTTTGTTTTTCAAACACTGACGTCGTTCTGATCCGGCAACCAGAGCCGTAAATTACAGGGCACTATTCAGTCTCGGCCCATAATCACGACTGTTGAGGCGCATGTTTTGGTATGGTCGAATATATGAAATGGAATTAAAATTAAGCATTCCTTAAGTAGTTACGAGAATAAACCATGAAAAATAAAATAGGGAGTAGCTATACAAAAAGGAGAATTTCGCATGGAAAAAAGAAAAATAAAAGGATTAAGAAAATGAACGTATAATGACACGAGAAGAGAGTGAGAATGAGTGGGCCTGGTCGGTGGGGAGGTTTCCCACGTTGTCTGGCTAGTGTGACATAGGAGTTGGGCGACCGTCGGCCGACAGCCGTCTTGCGAGCGACGCGCCGCCGACACCGACTGTCGGCCGACTGTTTCCGTCGGCGCAGTGTGACATAGACGCAGACATCAGGAAGACGCGCTGTTGGCAGACCAAATCGGCGTCATGTCGTGCTAGTGTGACAGGCCCTTAAACAAACTGAGCCCTCGGTCATGGCAACGCTTCCCGAAATGTTTTCATACACGTAAGTTTCAGTTTCCAGCAAAATAGTGTACTCGCTGCTGTGCTTACCAGTTTTGAAGCTTCGTTGCACTTTTTTCTTTTAAGGTTTGTGCTACAGCTCAATGTTTAGCGAAAGTTATGTCCACGATACCAGTGCGTGCCCGAAGAGCCGGCGCCCCTAAATTGGCCAGTGCTGTGAAATTCCACATGTTAAAAGGGTTCCAGTGCGCAATATAGTCTGCACAGGCATTTAGAACTTTAGTTGCAAGTCGTGAGAGCAGGCAGCATGCTCCGATGGTCAAGAAGTTGTAATTTTTAGACCATCAGCAATGGCCTGTACACCTCGAAAGATGAAGTTTCATTATAAATACTGCCGTGAAATAATATGCAGACATATTTCCCACCTTCCTATGTCTCGGCGTGGCCGAGTGGTTAGCGCGGCAAGATACGGAGCAAGCAGTAGTGAGTTCGAAACCCCATGGTGGTGTCGCTTTCTTTTCCTGCAAATTGATTTTTTTTACCTTTTTAATTCAATTGTGGTGCTTCATTATTTTTTAGTTTTTACTTTTTATCTGAAGCCCTTTTTTCGCCAGGCAACCAGTGCAATAGGCAAGGATGCAATAGGGGAACGATGACATTTGGAATAAGATTCACGCTCGATTTAGTATGAGCGGCAAGTGTGAACCATTTGTTTAGATGCCTGCAGATAGCACGTTTAAGCTCTGGTTGCCGCAGTATGTGGGTCAGATGTGCCATGATTTAGTGAACAATTGGATGATAATGCGTTTTTCTTTGGCACTTAGCATATGCATGCTTTTCATGTCGTACGTAGCGGCAGTCGAGCGGTCAGGTCAGAATTAGCGGGAGTTTGCAGGCGACGGTGGTGATATGTTGGCTCAGAAGTGTGAACGAAGGAGCCTGTTGGCGGCGGCGGATTTCGCTCGCTCGCGCCTCTGAACGCTCAAATGTGAACAAGCCAGGCACATCTGCTGCTCCAAGCTTGTATTTCAGGTGCTGTAGGTCCACAATAAAACTATCCGAGCAACCACGAAGTGCCTGAGCCGGAACATAGCCGAAATTGAAGTGGGCACAACTGAAAATAACCGAACATAACCGAAAGTTAACCGAGAGCGACTGCCATTTTGGAAAGTTCGTGTGACATCACAGAAGATATATGGCAGAGCGTCGTCTACAATGCAGGTCGCAATATCAAGACGCTCTTTTTTACTATCCACACAGTGGTCGTCCTTCATGCAGAAGTGCTTGATGAAGATATTACCACCTGAAAGCAGTGTAGGATAAGGCATGCTTTCTTCAGCATAAGGCACGGTCACAGCCAGTGGGTTGCTCAGTTATAGATTCCTTTACTTATCGACGCTGTGGTTGCATATTACAAAGTGTGAGAACGCCACCAGGGCCAACGGTGGCCTGTCATCATAGCGTGAAGTTCCGCGGCCCCGCGACACCGATGAAACTGATCAGTGGACGGTCGTCTGATTGGTTTTGGTCGGATTGGAGGCCGAGCGAAAACTTGACACCCAATGAGTGAATGGCCTGAACAGCTGTGCTTCTGTGTAGCTTAACTGTGTTAGAACAACGAAAACAAGAAGCTACACTTTATATGTTCCCTTTTGTCATCAGCAATGATCTTGGCCAGAAATATTAGTTGACGCCAAACTGCCGGCCCGTTCAGCGATGAGTAGGCCTAGAGCGAGTATTCGGGGCTCGGGTCCAGAGTTTCAGCTATTACGGAGCACTCATTCACAAGCTTTAGCGTTTGCATGTGGCCATCGGGTGTGCTTGTGGCAGTAGTGACCCCAAATCGACGATTGATTATATCACAAAGCCAGTGTACATTGAGTGGGAAGCGTCAATATATATGACCCAGTCTAGCGAGCGCAGCCGGTAGCTGTCAGCGCCGCTTGTATGTATACCCGGCGCAGGCAGGGGACGTGGCATCTACAGCACTTTTTGCAGCGCAGTTGTAGTTTGTGGAGAAATAAAGGTACAAGAAGTGGATAATTTTGGTATTTCTAGCTCAGCTTGCATTTTATGCCATGCGGATGAGCAGCGTACATCCAGTCAATTGGAAAGGCTACGTATAAACAAATACGTTGAGGGGCGCAGTCGTAATTTGTGAACTGGTGCATTCCTGCTGGAGTGTAGGGTTCACTCGCTAAATACTAAATGGTGTATGCTTACATCGAAGCACTCACGAGTCATTTGCTGGAGAAGCACTAGAAGAACGCTAGGTAAGGCTCTAGAGTCGGTCGCAGTCACACGCGTGGCTACGTGGGAGGCAAGACGGAGACGGCGGCAACTGGGAGGTTCTTGTTTGGTGCAGACATGCTGTGAAGAGCAATCGAATCGGGTTGGGTTTTGCGATGACGGGACTGAAGTGGTGGCGGCACATGCTTTCTTATGCTGGCCATAGTCGGACTGACCAAAATACTTTACCAGTGGAAAATAATTAAGTCTAACTAACATGTGCATCCTCGAGGCACTGCAGAGGAAGTTATGTGATGTTAGGAAGATAGTCAGAGACCGGAAAGTGTGGCGTGACATGGTCCATAAGGTCACGAAGAGTCGGACACGACTGAACGACTGAACTGAACTGCTGAACATGTGGATATAACATCAAGTCAAGAGGTACCATTTTGTTCAAAAGCTTTGTCTGCTTCTCTAATGTCGCCATGTATGCGCTCGTGTCAAGGTAAGCTTGTCTTAGTTTTTGGACCAAAACAGTGATGGCAATAGCTCAGCAATCAGGAACATAACGCTAACCCCTCCCCACTTTCGCGGTGCATGTACGTGGCTGAAGGAAATGTGGACAAGTGGCTTTTTATGTGCAAGAGCGCTTGTTGCTAAAACAAGCTAACTCTTACAAGGTAAGAATAATATGCCTGATTTTATGCTAAATTATCCTGCGTATGAGACTGCCGATTTCAAGAGGAAGTCGTAGCCGGGGATACTGTGAGAGCAGTCACAAATCACCACCATCTCGATGATATACGCAAGTCTTGTATGCAAACTCACTGCGAAAGTGATCAGCAAGCTGAGCTACAGCTGAGGTCCATTGTGACACTCCAGCGGTTGACCGTTCACTTCTTCGCAATCTTGCCACAGGTTCCACGCTTCGTGTATGGGATAAAGTTGCTTATTCTATGTCTACAATCACGAACTCAGTACCGGCATCGCATTCCGTGCTAATGTTGAGGTGAAATTCGAGTTGGACCGACAATGGGCTTCCACCGTAGACTAGTACGCAGCAGCGGCGTCAACTCAATGTAACTTGATCCAAGATGTAATTTGCGCTGTAATTTGAACCCGTGGTGGCGTTATCGGGTAGCTTGGTTGATGTTCTTTGCACATCAACAAGTATGTAACCGTCTGTAACTCAGGTCTTGACGGCACGCTTGTTGCCGGCGTCTTCTGGTTTTTGTTTCATGTCCATTTCTTATGGCTTGCACGGTTACAATCTACTGTTTTCCGTCGATCGTGTGGAAACACCGTGCACAAATTTGTGCATTGAGAAACATGAACACAAATGAAGACGCACATGAAAGTGCCACGGCGGCGAACGCAAAACAGCAAGAAAAAAAAATGCGTTGATCACGCCAGCCAATAGGAGATGCGGATCGTCGCGCTTTCAAGCACGCCGCTTGAGAGCTTATCAGAGGCCATAAATGGCCTTCAGAAAACCGGCGCGGACAGCCAGTCCACTTGAACGAATCCGTTTTGAGATAGCGCAAATTGCGCACAAAGAAGACAGCTTTGAACCAAGCCCAAGATAGCCCAATTGGCTGGCTGCAACGCCCGTGGCATGCACGGGAATTTCGAACAAAATTTCTCTTTTCGAGTGGCATTTCGTGGCTGCCATGGCGCTTTGAAAGCCGATCGTATCGCATTTCCTGACTGAGATCAGCGTTATCAATTTGAGTACAGGTGCTCGAAAGGATGAATGTTCCGAAAATCTTTTTCTGGAAATAGATTTTTGATCACGTTTCCCTCTAACTTTATGGCTGTTATCTTTAAGAATTTTTACTTCTGCAAGTTTACGACATTTATCAACAATCTGAAAGTTTGCAACAGAGATGCAGTTTCCTTCATGGCCGCAGGCGCTGCCACTATTATACGCATAGGCACAGCCAGTCTCGGGGAGATCGTGCTTAGAGAAGTGCGCTCTCCCTCTGGATAGGGTGCCTCGCATCAAGGCATCCTATATACATCCGAATGTTGACGAATCAAAATCACTGTTTTTTGATACAGAGGGCCTATAGGAAATTTCACAACTGTTAGCATTAGATAGCTCTGCTGAGGCTGGCATCAGTGCGCTTTTAATTTTAAGTAACCTTTTGATGTTTTTACCTGCCATTTGCACTAATAACAGTCTTTCACTATTGTAAATTGGAGGATATGATTAATAGCTTTTTGTTGGGAATTATTTGTCTATGCTCGTTATCATCAGCAGCTACATTTTTGAGCCTCTTCACTTGTAAGGGAATTCAACTTGAACCAGGGAAAACCTGGAAAAGTCGGGGATTTTGAAAATAGTGGTTTGCTGACACCCTTATTGAGCACGAGGTTGAGATGATCTAGAAGAGACAATGGGCATGAATGGCTTAGGATTATAGTGGTACTTCGCACATCTTTCCCAGGATGAGGCGAACACTGATGGCAAAGACTTACGACATGACCTGGAAGCCCGCAAGCATAGTGGATAGGGCGATTATCAGCCATGGGCTCGTTATGTGTCTTCGCTGTCGAGGAATCGAGGGAAGCTGAAGCGGCATGAGAGGAGGTGGATCATAGAATGTAGGGCTTCTCTGGTAGGACAAAGTGAAGTGGGCCCCGTGTCCTGTCGGGTACTTCAGCGTAAATCAGTGGTGCTTGCACAGGAGCAATGGGAACATTAAGTGGCAGGACTTCGGTGGCTTTCTCTTCAATTACTTGTCGAATAGCCGGCGCGAAGTGCGAAGGACAGATGGTCAGCTCATTGGGATGGAGGAGGGGCAGCTGGTGTGCAACTTGTTTGTGGATGAATTCGTTTATGGTCTAAGCAGAATGTTCAATTGGGCAAGTTGGTAGACGTTCATAATTGTAAAACAGCGCGAACAACGGTAGACAAGAATGAGAAAGACACGGGACGAGCGCTTCTCGAGTCTTTCTCGTTCTTGTCTACCGTTGTTCGCGCTGTTTTACAATTATATTCATGGTCTGCAAAAATGGAACAAGTGCCAAACTAACAATGCCCTCTGCAGTTGTGCGACACTGCCACATACTAGCGTGCCACTTCCGTAGCTCGTCAAAGCTCTGGCACAGGGCTGTAACGTCGGATACAGAAGTTGGATTCCTGGCCACGAGCGTTTGAACACGTCATCAGTGATACCTTTGAGAATATGTTGGACTCTTTTGGTCTCGGGCATGAGCAGATAGACAGGCTTGCAGAGGCCAACCACATCCTCAATGTAGCTGGTAAACATTTCTGCCAGAAGCTGAGCCTGTGCATGGAGACGTTCGGCTTGTAGTTTATGTACCGCAGGATGGTCGAAGACTTCTGTGAAGTTCTTCTTGAATATAGACCCTGTTGGGAGGTCGGCTTCATGGTTGCGAAACCATAGATTTGAAGTCGGGGAGGTAGAATAGACGTTGCTTAGTTCAACCGAATCGTCCCACCGATTGTAAATGCTGATGTGCTCAAAGGAGGCCAGCCAGTCATCAACGTCGTAGTCATCGGTACCGCTGAAGAAAGATGGGTCACACTGGCATTGTGCCCCAGAACAAAAGGCGGTGGTAGGGATGGGCGCCGATGGTTGGCTTGAATCTTCTTGCTTGGTATTTGAAAACGGTGACATGCAGTTCCAATGTTCCGGGGTGAATGCCTTTACGAGTACTGAGGGACGGCAACCGAGACACCTCTACTAAGACCCCGCCTGGGTGGCGCAGTGGTTACAGCGCTCGATTACTATTCCCAAGGAAGTGGGATCGAATCCTGGCCTCGGCGGCCACTTTTCGATGGAGGCAAAAAGCAAGGCGCCTGTGTGCTGTGTGTTGTCAGTGCACGTTAAATAACCCCAGGTGGTCGAAATTTCTGGAGTCCTCCAGAGGCTACACTACGGCGTCTCTCATAGCCTGAGTCGCTTTGGGACGTTAAACCCCACAAACCAAACCAAATCAAACCTCTACTAAGTGTGAGGTGGTTATTAGAACGTCAGGACAGTGTGCGTCGTCTGAACGTTAGGACGGTACGCTGTGTCTGAACACGGACTGAACCTGCCCTAAGGATTCAACCGAGCTTCGGCCCCACTTCATTAATCTCTTCAGTGTCTTGTGTATGCCGCCGCTGGTCGGAACCAGTACAATACTAACTTAAAGAAATCGTGAATGTGTCTTTTTTCTTGCAGAATCTTCGAGAGCGTTTTGCGGCTGCTCTAGGCCACAGAAAACACAGCAAGTTCTTGCACAAGTTTTGCATGCAACTGTTGCAGTGCACATGATGCATCATTTTCAGACTTCGATTAGCAGAAACCTGCCAAATAATCTTGAGCTCTGCACATGTCAGTGCAGTGCAGTCCCAAACAACATTGGCCAGCAGGTCCTGTACCATGGCAACGGCTTCATCACTTTTAGCAAATTCAGTGTGCCGAAAGCAGTTCTCGACATTAATAAAAGCATCAGCAAGACAGCCGACAGCAGAATAACAAGAGTGCTGATTTCTGGCATCAGCGTATAGGATTAAGGGTCTCAAGAGGCATGTGTACAGAACCTTCATATTTTTATCACACTTTTTCATGGGTTTGTTTGTGCTGGGTAGCAGGAATTCCATGGGGATAGACCCGATACTGTGGGTTTGGCCATGCGCACTGCTGTTATCCACAAAGAGCAGTACGTTCTGCAATTTGAACCTCCTCTCAAGTTTGTGAACATAGTCGTTGAACAGCTGCTAGGTTATGCAGCATCGAGAGCATTCTGTCTGAACGATAATTTGTGATAGTGTGGTCGGGTCAACAGTGCCATTTATGGCGCATAGCACTGTTGGCAGAATTATTTGTCGTCTTATTTAGGCACTTAAGAAGGCTCACTAGCTCCAAGGCAACGCAGATTTGAAATTTTTTTGTCGATAGATGGCAGCACTTAAGCACCACAATAGGATTATAAAGACCTAATCCACGTCCAGGTGTGTAAATTGCACAGTGACACAAAAGTATTAGTTCTTCCGTGTACAAAAAGTAGAGCACTTTCAGTGGTTATGCGGCCAAACCTAGAGGACTGCGGTGGGAGCGAGAGAGTGGACTTTTTCTCCAGTAGCACATCGTTTTAGCATTTACCAGTTTGTGTCGCCTTTGCTACTTATGTTCCCTCCCATCTTTAGCGCAAAAATTCTTTTACCGTGGTAGGGTGAGGTTACTTTGCTAGCAGTACTCAGCAGGGCTGGTTTCTACTAGCTAAAGAGGTAAGTGTGAGGCATCTTTTAACAGATTTGAAAAAGCGTAAAGTGACCTGTAAACCATATTAGCCTTGCTTTACTTGAAAGCAATCCATTGTGTTGGGGACCCTAGTAATCAGCCCACAGATAAAAGAAAAGAAAGGAATTCCCAGTGCAAAGACTCATTATCAAAATGCTGTCTTCACCATGTTTTTTTATCGCCGTGTATTATAGCGCCCCTTCCGAACGCAACTTTTGGCAGCATGATGCAGGAGGTCTGCTAGCTGCGACACTACCGAGGCAGCTGTAATTGGGAGAATAAAGGCAGTGGGTGAACCCTGGAAATATGCAAAACTTGTTCAGAAGGGGAACTGAATAATTGTGCCTGCCATGAGATGCACCTTTGATGCCACATTGTTTACACCACGGTGAGGTCAATTTTGGAGTATGAAAATTCAGCCGCCTGCGAGCTGTTTTCCGCAGAGGATTGACACTCTTGCCTTGTCTGTGTACAGTGGACAGCAGCTGCACTGATTATGTGAACATTTCGGCAGAGATCTGCCTGATCAGGAGTAAAATTAGAGAAAAAAGGGCGACACTCAACCCTAGTTAATCGGCATCAATTCAGTGTTGACTGGATTTGGAGTGAGAAGTGCGCTTTTTAGCCATTGTTTACAGTTTGTCGCCATCTAAAGGGTGTCCCAGATAACTTGAGCCACATATTAAAAAAAATACATCTCAACTTTAGATGACCAGGATTGATTGCACATTTTTGGCAGCTATGTTGAGGACCTCAGGCAATATTTTGTTATTAAATTGATTATTTCAAGAAGTTTTTGCAATCTAGCTGACTAGACAAAAATACAACTGGCAAGTTGGAGGTGGTGGTGGTGAAACCCCTAGTGATGGTTTGGTTTGTGGTTTTTAATGTCCAAAAGCAACCCAGGCAATGAGAGATGCCGTAGTCGAGGGCTCCGGTGTTTCGACCATCTGTGGTTCTTTAATGTGCACTGACTTCTCAAAGCACATGGGTGCCTCCATCGAAAAATGGCCGCCATGGCCAGGATTCGATCCTGCATTCTTGGGTACAGTAGTCAAGCACCCTAAGCACTACACCACTACAGTGTGAAAAAAGAAAAACTTAGTGATGGGATTGCTCTTGGATGCGTGTCATGTCTGAAGGTGATGAGGAGAGCATGTTGCCGGGCTAGTTGGTGATCCATTAAGTAAAAACTTTAGCGCAAAAAAAGAACACAAATGACAAAGAAGAACACATAAACGTCTTACGTGTTCTTCTTTGTCCTTTGTGTTCTTTTTTTGTGCTAAATTTTTTACTTAATATCTGAAGGTGATGCTTCACGGTGACTTCCAAAGTGTGCGCAATACAAAAAAAGCGTGATTCGTGCATTCGTGCGCTACGATTGTGCTCTTAGCTGTGGCCCGAGTGAACAAAATTAGCTGCGGCTGTGAGTCGATGGCCCCGTTACAACTGTAGGCCGATACATTGGCAGTGGTTTCTTTATTGGTGTCAGCCAGCTGGCACGCAGGACTATGCAATTTGCCACGAGCATACCATGTTTCACAGTGGTGATAAAGAATGTCTGGTAAGGATTCAGATGAAACAAGTGTTATTGTCTTTTGTTTAAAAAAAAAAGAAGATAATGTCACGTTTTGTGGCTTGGCTGCGCAATATTAGAAGCCATGGCCCCTAGCTGTCTTTGACTTCGTGTCGGTATTATTTTGAATAAGTTTATTTATTCACTTAACATTTGCTTATTTTTTTATTCATATCTCGCAGGCCCAAAAGAGCACTCAGTGAGGGGGCATATCGAGAAAGGATTACAGCGGAATGGTACAAAGCAAATTCTGGCCAAACAGAAGGCGTTCAAAGTTGATCCCAAAAGGAAGTAAAATCAGCATGTTAAGACAAAAATTGAAATATGAACATTTCCATATGTGCGATTGAAGCAGAGATTATTATGTAAGCGTTGCGATGAGGTGCAGCAGCAGAAGTAAAGTGTGAGTGTAGACAAATTTATGGAGTAAACATAGAAGTGAAATAGAATGACGAATATGGTCACCTTGCGCAATGATACAGATCTGCTGTCTTGTTTACGCATACGCGATTGCTTTTCTTATGACATACTCGGGCATTGTCAAGCAGGTTTCCCTTATTTTATAGGAAGTTGGTGCACTGTATACGCTCTTCTTTACACAACCCCACAAAAGGCAGTCCTTGGGTGTCATGTCAGGTGATCTAGCTGGCTAATTTATGGGCCATGGCCTTCACATCCATGTGCGGAAGTTCGGTGTCAAGTCAGCCTGAAGATTTTCCGCTGCGATCATAATCCAGTTATCAAATTCGGTTCCGTTTCCAAAGTCCCTACCGGGCAGACTGATGCAGCTGCACATGGCATGGGTGCAGCGATTCTTCCGCAGTATCCTACACACTTATGACTTCGAAATTGCGTATGTTCACTTTTCGTGTGGAGGTGTGAAGGGGGAAGTTCGAGAAAGGATGCGAGGTCATTAAAGCTGAAGAGCCCACTTCCCGTATCATGGGCCCAAAAGCCAAGAAAAGTTTGTCTCGTTTGCTTTCCTGTCTTGCCCTTTCTTCACTTGTATCCACCGGAGTCACTGCGCATCTGCATTGGGGCGGGAACAATGCTACTCCCACACTGATGGCCCTGTGAGTCACTTATGCTTCAGTGCAAATGCCATATCATGGAGCGGTATAGGAGGAGGTCTTGTTGACTTCCTTTTGTTGTCTTCGGGGACAAGGGCCAGCAAGAAGTAAAAAGAGAAAAATACTTTCAAAAGACAACCCATGCTAGAAAAAAGGACGAAAAGAAGTAAAGTTTGTCCAAGCTCTGAGGAAAGCATCCGTGCTCAAACACTGACAAGCAAGAAGTTAGGGGTAGAGTGTAGTATTGTCGAAACAGTCTGACACCAGATGGAGCTGTGAAGCAAATAGTTAAATTGGGCACGAATTTCGACTCCCCGCAGAAAATACATACACAACCTTCAGAACCTGTAAAATGCTAATTAAAGTTTTGATATGGATAAAAATTGCGGGTTAGTAATTATGAAAAAGAAAGGAAATGAAGAAATTTTGATATTTAGTCTTGTTTTTAGGAAATGACAAGGAAGACAAACGTACCTAAAAATTCGGTAGTGAGGAATATTTATCTTTGATTTAAAATAAAATGAAAGCTGAGCTATAAAATCTGCCTGAACATTTCCTTTATTTCCTAAAAAAGAAAATACTGCCACAAACCCCATGAAAATTGAACCACATTTAGACACACTAGAGCTTCTGAAAGTTACCATGTATTTTCTGTGGATGTTGGCACTGATGAGCCCCCTTAATTGAGCATGTAAGTGTCGGAAGGTGCATTGTCTTCAATTTTTGTTAGCCCCTGAATGTTGTTATAGTGACTGCATTGCTGCTTTCGTTAACGTTGCTTTGTGACACACTAACTCACGTGCATGCTGCCTGGTCAGCATTCTGTAGGATTATGAGAGAGATGAATAAAAGGGGAGTTTGTGAAGAACTGCATAATGAGATGCATGCTGTATGCATATGCACCTTTCCTTGGCCAAAGTTCATGGAGGACTGTCCTCCGTCCTTGCAGCTGTAGCCTGCACACACTCAACATGCATATCAATGTTATGCTTAATGACACCTTTCTTTTTTGTTTTTTTAGTCAGACCAATGAGGTGGGCAGCAGGGGACTTGTTCAGAGTGTGTTCGTGCATGGAAATTTTTGGTAGGTATTTGGTATTAACTGTTGCATGCGCACGGTGTCAAGACACCGTGGGGTGGGCTTTTAGCCTTCTATGAGGAAACCCAAGCTAGCTTCTTGCTCCCCTGATTGAGTCTTTTCTAGACGTGTTATTATAGTGATGAATATCAGCATCAAATCATGGCCATGGCAACTGCTTTTCAATGGTGTTGACTATGCAATGTCAGTGCACATTAAAGAACCCCAGGTCATTGAAATTTCGTTGAATAAACCTTGTAAAAATTATTTTGTTGACATGTGGAGAATAATATCAGTTTCACTGCAGAGTGTCTTCTCAGGAAAGAAGCAGCATATGGAGCCATAATTTGCTTAAATGTGGTCACGCCACTGTGGGATGAAGCAAGTAGTACAGAAGATACCAGCTTCACTGAAAGTGTCATTCCAATTTATTTTTGAATATTTCATCAGTACCAAATAAAGTTATTTGGAGGTCTTTGAGTAAGGCTTTCAGCCTGCAGTTAACATATCTGGGGAAGTAATGATCATGAAAAGGTTTTGCTAAAGTGCACATCTTGTTTTGGGTTGTGACTATTTCTTAAACTACAGTGTCTGAATACATGCCTTAATTTTTTTCATTGAGCAGGGAGATGATGTTGGTGAACTATCTACCGGCTGTTTGTGGTGAAAGTTTATGATTAGGCTTGTTTTTGCTGGAAATGTTCAGACAAACTATTCTGTTAATTGGGCACCAACTGTGTCAAAAGACTGCCACCAAAAAGCCAATATTTTTTACTTTTCTTTCTTGCAGAGGTCAAGGCCTGAAGTTCGTGTATACTGTAAGTTTGGACTTTTCCTCATATTTGGAAGTGTTTACTGTTCATTTCTTCATAGTTTGCCTTAATGTGTTCATTATTCTAAAGTTAACATTTGTTTTAGGGACTAGTGGAGAAGTGGGAAGAATAGAAGTACAAAAATATAGCCACCTAAATCTAAATGTGCTGAACTCGTTTTCCCTTGATGGACGCCTTCAGTGAAGCATGCTTATCAAATGGAAACAAACGGGTGGCCAGTGAAATTCGGCTGAAGTAGGGGTTGGGCATTTCAATTACTATTTTTTGAAGATTCGATTCACTTCATTTTATTTCAGTGTTTTTTCTTAGGGTGTGAAATTCATTGTGTCCTTTTTCAGTCAAAAATAATGTAGAGCTTATCTTGGCGATTTTTAAATACAAGCAGCTGATGTAACTAACAGTAATTAACAGGTGACTGCTCATATTAAGATCATATTTGTAAAGGACAGAAAAAATAAAAAAATTTTTAATATGATCGCTTCGTGCTGCAAAGATGCAAATGGAAGTTTAGTTGCAAAAGTTAGTCGTCTTAGTTGTCCATGACCTGGTTGCCTTTAGCGTTCAGAGGGCCACACATCATGTGGTCTCTATTCTTTAGCAGTTTTAAAAATTCCACTTAACCGTCACAAAAGCCACAGCATAATTTTTCTGTGCTGTTTACTCACGGTTTTTATATATGATAGTTTTTATGGCTCCACAACTGTCGTTACGTAGAGGGAAAATTTTACGTCCTAAGGTAGCTGGTCAGGGCATAGAGCCTAACAGCATGTCATGAATTACTGCCTTGAAACTGTACTAATTTCCTAACTGCATTCTTGGTTTGTGTATTTAACCTATCACATACTGTAACTACTGCAGAATTACTTAATAACCAGCTACTTGTGACATGTACATCAGAAATACTGCCCTGTCCTGGTTACAGTCCAAGTTTAATGATTTTTCACTTGCTTTTAATGATGTCTCATTTTAAACAAAAGTTCGATCTCTAAGACGTAAAAATATACACTGATGTCTGATGAGTGTACTGTATTTTGCTGACCACCTGCATGTAGATGAATAAGCCCTGCCAGTGGCTCTCAGTTTCTGGAGGGCTATAAAATACATTGCCATTGCAGAGTGTACTCAGAATGCTGAATTGCACACATACATGCGGAGTGAATGTCCACTGCTTGTTATGCGTATATTTGTAATGAGAGTCAAGATGAGGCTATTTGTAATGAGAGTCAAGATGAGGAAGGATGTTTGTTTCTGAATGTTCTTTTCTGCTTTGCATTTAATGTTTTTCGTGCCACCGTTTCCTTGATTCCTAATAATCTTGGCATGTATTTATGTACGAGCAGCTCTTATAAAATTATTGAACATATGCAGGCTGATGTCGAGTGCTTTTTTGTGAAAGGAAGTGGTACAAATGTAAAAAATAAATGTTAAAGAAAGGCTGAAAAATGATTATGCAATGTGCAAAATTACAAATGGAAGTTTAGTTCCAAAATTTAGTCATCTGGTGTAAAGTTGGTGCATCCGATATCACTGTATACCGTATTGTCACGTCGTGGTGGCAAGGTCGATGACACAAGTGAAAAGTCGGTGATTGCACTGAAGAAACTCTTTATTGGGCTGACTTGCACCCACAAAAGAACTAAGGAACTCGCCAGCGGCGATAGCAACAAATGTGCCTGTCGATCGTCGAACTAAGAAATTCATGTCGCATACATCAACGCTCAATTTAAAGACTGCTCCAAACAATCTAGATAACTTGGCAAACTGTGACTAGCACAACTTGGAACATTGTAGAAACATACGCGACTGGTCGGAATCTTCGAGACAGATCTCGGCACATTTGCACAGCAAAGAAACTGATAAAGGTGCGTTTCGCGACATTGAGCATTAATAAATAAAGAATACATAATTGATATGCGTGCCAGAATTGCAGTGATAAGGCCGCATGCTGGTGGCTGTTAAAAAACAACAAATACAGTTTTGAAGGTTGTGCGGCATTACTCCCCCCTTAAAAAAAAACATTGCCTCGATGTTCCAAAGCAAAGCAACTTAAACATAAACACTACAAAGTTTAAACACCACAGATATTTTAATACACGTAATATGGCTTCAGTCGTACATGTACGATTTCTGGGCGTGCACGTCGCTGTGGTGATGCTGACGTACCGTCGGGAATAACTTCATAGTTCAGTGGTCCGACGCGGTGAATGATTTTGTATGGCCCAAAATATCGACGCAACAACTTTTCACTTAGTCCGCGATGGCAAATTGGTGTCCAAACCCACACTAAGTTTCCTGGATTGTACTCTGCGTGGCGTTGTCGTAAGTTGTATCGTTGACTGTTGGTGCGCTGTTGGTCTTTAATACGCAGCTGTGCGAGCCGTCAGGCTTCCTCTGCACGCTGCAGGTAGGCATCGACGTCAAGGTTGTCCTCGGTTACGTGCGGCAGCATTGCGTCGAGCGTTGCCGTAGGCTCCCTGCCGTACAAAAACTTGAAAGGGGTCGCTCTTGTCGTCTTCTGGACTGCCTTGTTATATGCGAAGATCACGTACGCAGGATGGCGTTCCAGGTCTTGGGTTCGGCATCCGCATACATGGCGAACATGTCTGTGATCATTTTGTTAAGGTTCTCCTTAAGTCCGTTGGTCTGAGGATGGTAGGGAGTTATCCTCCAGAGACTTGTCTGGCTGTATTTCAGGATGGCATGAGTGAACTCTGCTGTAAATGCTGTTCCCCTGTCCATGATGAGAACTTTTGGGGCGCCTTGTCGTGGGATGATTTGGTCGACGAAAACCTTGGCGACTTCCATGGCAGAACTGTTAGGCAGGGCTTTGTCTTCGGCTTAACGGGCCAAGTAATCAGTACCCACGATCCACTTGATTCCCGTCGATGAAGTTGGGAAGGGTCCGAGAAGGTCCGTTCCTATTTGTTGAAAAGGCTTAGTTGGGGTGGTATCGGGTTCATTAGACCATCAGGTCTCGTCCGAGGTGTCTTGCATCACTGGCACTCACGGCACATTTTGACATAATGGGCGACATCGGCTGCTAACTGTGGCCAATAATACCTCTCCTGGATTCGATGCAATGTGCATGCAAGGCCGAGATGTCCTGCCGTTGGCTCATCTGACACGCTTGTAGAATTTTGTCTCTGAGGTTTATAGGCACAAGAAGGTTCTTGTGCAAAGTTCTTCACAAGGACGTCGTTTTCTAACACGAAGGAGGACAGCTGACGCTTGAACACAGTGGGAGGGGAAGCGGTCTTTCCTTCTAAGTAATCGGCTAGTGCTTTCAGCGCAGGGTCTGATCGCTGTTGCTCTGCGAAACTGCTGGTGGGGATACCGGTCCCAAAAGGTGTCTTCATCGTCTTCTTTTGGTGGCACATCAACGAGGGCTCGTTACAAGCAGTCGGCATCGGAGTGCTTGCGGCCGGACTTGTAACGCCACGCAGAGTACAATCCAGGAGACCTAGTGTAGGTTTGGACACCAAGTTTGCCGTCGATGACTAAGTGAAAAGTTGTTGCGTCAATATTTTGGGCCGTACAAAATCATTCGCCGCGTCGGACCACTGAACTATGAAGTTATTCCCGACGGTACGTCAGCATCACCACAGCGACGTGCATGCCCAGAAATCGTACACGTACGACTGAAGCCATATTACGTGCATTAAAATATCTGTAGTGTTTATGTTTAAGTTGCTTTGCTTTGGAACATCGAGGCATGATGTCGAATTCTTGGAGGCGCAGGCTCCATCCCGCAAGGCAGCCTAAGGAACTTTTAAGTTAGCAGGCCAGCAGAGAGCATGGTGATCGCTCACAACCCTGAATAGTCCTCCGTACAAATATGGGCGAAATTTTTTTTTGTGAATTTTTTTTGGGTCGAATAATTAGATTCAGCTTTCGATAGGGAACGGCTAGCCTAGGCGCAAACTTTCTCCTGTCCGGCGCTCTTTTGAACGAGAACAGTGCCTAGGCCTAAACTGCTTGCGTCGGTGTGAATTTCGGTCTTGGCATTTTCATCAAAGTGTCCAAGGACAGGAGGAGACTTTAGGCAGCGCTTAAGTTCGGGGAAGGCTTCTTGCGGTGCTTCCCATCGAAAAGCTACGTCACTCTTTATAAGCTGCGTAAACGGGTCAGCAATGTGCGAAAAGTTCCTGACAAATTGTCGATAATAAGCGCACAGCCCAAGGAACCTGCGCACAGCTTTCTTGTTGGTGGGCAGTGGAAAGTGCATGATCGCAGCCGTTTTCTCAGGGTGAGGGCGAACACCATCCTTATTAATGATATGACCCAGGAACTGCAGTTCCTCGTAGGCAAAGTGGCATTTCTCTGCTTTCAAGGTTAGCCCTGATGACTTGATAGCTTCTAGCACTGTCGGAAGCCTTTTTAGGTGATCTTCAAAGCTAGAGGAAAGGATAACATCATCCAAGTATATCAGACAAATCTGCCACTGCAAGCTCGCCAGCACAATGTCCATTACTCATTGAAGCATCGCTTGTGCAGAGCAGAGGCCAAATGGCATCACCTTGAACTCGAAAAGTCCGTCCGGTGTGATGAATGCGGTCTTCTAGCGATCTCTTTTATCGAACTCGATTTGCCAATATCCGCTCTTCAGGTTCATCGATGAGAAGTACCTCTCATTGCAGAGCCAGTCGAGAGTGTCGCCGATGCGAGGAAGAGGTTTAACATCTTTCT
The DNA here is from genome assembly GCF_055883805.1 of Amblyomma maculatum. NCBI lineage: Eukaryota > Metazoa > Arthropoda > Arachnida > Ixodida > Ixodidae > Amblyomma > Amblyomma maculatum. The sequence continues at coordinate 48,101,004 of NC_139348.1, read as the reverse complement.
TCCTTATGCTGTTCAGGTGGCGGTAATCAACGCAGAAACGAAGTGTCCCATCTTTCTTCTTCACCAGAACGACTGGGGCCACCCAAGGGATGTTTGATGGCTGGAAAATGTCGTTACGGAGCATTTCGTCGATTTGCTCGTGGATGGCTTGGTGTTCTCGCGGGGATACGCGGTTGAGGTTTGGCGCAGAAGTGTGGCGTGTTCATCTGTTATAATATGGTGCTTGGCAAGTGGTGTTTGTCGTACCTTCGATGATGACGAAAAGCACTCATTGTAGGCTCAAAGAAGACTGCAAATCTGGTCTTCTGCTGTGGGTTAACGCTGGGTTGATGTCAAATGTGGGCTAATGAAATTGGTCAGGTGTGTCTATGAGGAGTTGGCCGTGGAGGGCGGATACATCTTGGAGGTCCGCTAATTTGTCGAGAAAAGCTGTCGTCGTGCCCTTGTTGAGATGCCGGTATTCTTCGGTGAAGTTCGTTACCAGCACCGGAATTTTGCGATGCATCTTGCGACACCAATACCTCGTTCCAAGAGCAATTGGACATTTCCTTCGACAATGCCTTCAGCGGTTTTGATGTCTGCGCTACCTGATCGGGGTGGCATGGTCAATTCTGTGTCTAGGACGTTTAGAGCAACGTGTTGTGTCGAAGTTGTTGTAGCATGTATCGCTTTGTCTGCAGAGAGCTTGATGAGCTTAGATTGCAGGTCCATGATAGCGCTTTGTTCATTTAGGAAGTCCATGCCTAAAATCATGTCGTGGGAACACTGCTGCAGGACCACAAAGCTGGTGGGGTAAATACACCCATTTACAGTTATTCTTGCAGTGCATCGTCATGATGGAGTAATCAGGTTACCACCTGCGGTGTGAATAAGCGGGCCATCCCAAGCAGTCGTAACTTTCCTGAGCTGGGAGGCTAACGGTTCACTAATGACTGAATAGTCAGCTCTGGTGTCTACTAGGGCAGTGACTGCGACTACCTACAGCAACTTCAAGGTCGCTTGTTCGGATCTTCGCATTGCACGTGGCCCTTGGTGTCCGATCTCGGTTCCGTCGTTTCTTCAGGTCACGGCTGGGGCATACCGTTGTTACTTGGCTGGGCAGCGGTGTCGGCTTGCACTCTGGTTGTGTTATCGTCAATGTCGTCGTGTGGAGCGGCGGTGAAAAGGCTGTGTTGTCGTTATTGGTCGTCGGCGATGGAGGATCTTCATCTTTTCGCTGTTGAGCAACCTCACCTCCAAAGGTTGCTCTAATTAGTTTCCCCTGCGTGGGCTAGGGATCTTCCTGGTACGTAGCTCTGGCCTGGAGACTCAAAGTGGGCCTTGAACGGCAACGGTGAGCGTGACAGATGACTTGACGGTGCATACTCTCCCCTCCGCAGGTAGTCGTAGATTTTGTATGGTCGCTCGCTAGGATGGGGTCGTGGGGCGTCGACTGAATATTCACAGAGGCCGATTCGTTGGTATGGGCAGTGGTGTAGAATGTGGCCGGCCTCACCACAGTGGAAGCATAATGGCCAGCTGTTCACAGTCCTACAAGTTTCGCACTTTCTGGGGCTTGGGGGTCGTTGGTAGGTTTGGCGAGCGGGGGCCAAGGGGTAGATTTTAGGAACAGGACGGTAGCGGCAAGGGCTTGGAAAGTCACGTTGGGGTGCAGGACGACGTAATGCAGCAGCATAGTTCATGGCTGCTGCTTCTTGCACTGAAGCAGTCGAAGTGGTCACTTGAGGAACACCGAGTGCCTGCTTGACTCCTTCTCAGACAACATCTTCGAGCATTGCCACCTTGGGTGTTTGCAATGATGGCAGCAATCTATGGAGCTCCTCCTGCACGATCTCCTGGATGAGGTCCGGAAGGCTCTCTCTGCTTGCAGATGCGCTGGGGTAGGGGCTTGAGTAGTCCGGTGGAAGTGTCACTCATAGTGGCGCATCTGGGTGTCAGTCTTCTTAGTGGCCGATGCTTCACTTTTAAATTCGTCCACAAGAAATGCCTGTCGCACACATCAATGCTCAATTTAAAGGCTGCTCCGGACCCTCTAGATAACGTCGTAAATTGTTACTAGCACAACCTGGACCATAGTAGAAACATACGCGACTGGTCGGAATCTTCGAGACAGATCTCGGCACATGTTGCGCGATAAAGAAACTGATAAAGGTGCATCTCGTGACACTGAGCATTAACAAACAAAGAATACAGAATTGATACGTGTGCCAGAATTCCAGTGATAAGGCCGTATGCCAGCGGCTGTTAAAAAACACAGTTTTGAAGGTTTTGCGGCAGTATTTTTCTGGTGTAGTCAGCGCATTTGATATCACTGTATGCTGTACCTACACGATTGTAAGTGAACCCCTTTTTTAAAATTCGAAAATGCAAAGTTGAGGGTTTGACTTACAATCGAAACCAAAGCTTGGCACTGTTAACAAGAGCGAGAGAAACCATATGAGGGAGGCTACGGCAAATTTGTTTGCTCAACAGCTTTAGTGCAACTGTTAAGTGGGGATCCAGGCACCCTCTTTCTCAGCTATGTGTCCGCTTAATCGGAACTTCTTTACAATCCGGCCCCGCAGAGAAGAGGAGCCATCCTGGGGACTCAAGGCGACGAAAGGATAGCAGGATCGTAATTAGGCTTCAAGCGGTCGACGTGAACTATTTCACACCCACGGTGGCGAAGGTCGGTGGAAGCAGCTAGCGGTTCAACTAGGTAATTGACGGGAGAAATCTGTTTTAACACTAGATACGGTCCGTGGTACTTGGCAGTAAACTTGCTGGTCAGACCTGGTAGTGTCAATGGGACCCAGAGCCACCGGGAGAGCACCGGGAGAGAATTAGTGCACAGGGTGGCTGCTGTCGCTGTGCGCTTTCTTCTGGGCTTGCTCGTCCGAAGTAAGCGAGCGAGCCAGCTTGCGACATTTTTGGTGCCTGGCAGCTGCTGAAAGTGATGTATACTCTGAGATATCAGGAGACGAAGGTTCACGCTTGTACAGCAGAAAAAATGGCGAGTCCGGTAGTTGCTTGAACAGCAGTGTTGTAGGCATAGGTTATAAATGGGAGTATCTTGTCCCAATCGGAGTGGTCAGAGGCTATGTACTTGGACATCATGTCTCTGAGTGGGCGGTTGAAGCGCTCTGTGGGGCCATTGGTTTGAGGGTGGTACACGTTGGCTGTCTGGGGGATGGTCTGACATTCATGTAGGAGCGCTTCGACAACCTCGGATAGGAAAGATTTGCCTCGATCACTTAGGAGTTCACGAGGGGCCCCGTGCCGCAGAATGAAGTGATGAAGAAGAAAAGATGCGATATTGGGTCCGGTGGCATCCTGAAGTGCTGCTGTCTCCGCATAGTGAGTAAGGTGATCGATGGCCACGATGATCCAACGATTCCCTGCAGGTGTATATGGCAGAGGTCCATACACATCGATGTCAACTGGGAATGGTCCGTATGGGCATGGAAGGTGCTGTAGTGGAGCCAGCTGATTGAGAGGAGGAGGCTTGCGACGGTGGCAATTGATGCACAAATGCACATACTGACGAAGGTATACATACCGCACCAGTAAAAGCTCTGTCGCAACCGTTCGTAAGTCTTAAATACACCCACATGGCCACACTGGATCGTTATAAGATGAGCTGATAGCACTACGGAGGTGGCGAGGTACGACTAGCAGCCACATATGGCCATCTGGCATATAATTGTGTTGATAGAGGCGACGGTCACGAAGGGCGAAATGCTGCGCTTGACGACGAAGGGCGCGAGGAGTTGGTGAAAGTGATGAATTCATAAGAAGATCGATTAGTGATGTTAGCCATGGATCCTTGCGCTGTTCTGATGGCATGTCTTCGATAGACAGAGAAGAGAAGGTGGAGCTAGAGGCAGAGGACAACGGAGCGTCAGGAGGCACGGGCGAGCTAGATAAAGCGTCTGCGTCGGAGTGCTTGCACCCTGTACGACGAATAACTCATATATCATACTCTTGCAGTCTAAGCGAAGCGGACGAGACGGCCGGTGGGGTATTTTATGAAGACAACCAGCACAAAGCGTGGTGGTCTGTAACAACATCGAAAGGGCACCCATACAAGTATGACCGAAATTTATGAAGTGCCCAAACAATAGCCAAGTATTCCTTTTCTGTCACTGAGTAGTTGGTCTCGGCCTTGATCAACGTTCGACTTGCGTATGCCACAGTGTATTCATCAACGCCAGGTTTCATTGGGCAAGAACAGCGGTGAGGCCGGCGTCGCTGGCATCAGTGTGCACTTCGGTAGGAGCAGCCGGATCAAAATGGCGCAATACGGGGGTGAGGTAAGTATCGTGCGCAATTTCGTAAAAGCAGTATCGCAAGGCGGCGACCAGGCAGAAAGATCTTTGTGAGCACTGAGAAGTTGCGTCAGAGGGGCAATGATGGTCGCAAAGTTCTGAATGAAACTCCTAAAATAAGAGTGTAAGCCTATAAAGCTGCGTAACTGCTTTGATAGATGTTGGCTTTGGGAACTCAGCGACAGCGTGGAGTTTATACGGACCAGGAAGAATGCCATCCTTGGACACTGAATGCCCTAAAATAGTGAGATGGCAAGTGGCGAAATGGCACTTTTTCAGATTGAGTTGCAGACCGGTGTCACTAAGACTTTGCAAGACAGTTTCAAGGCGAGGTAGGTGGGTCGCGAAGTCTAGAAAATACGATGATATCATCCAAGTAGCAGAGATGTGTGCTACTTCAAACCGCGGAGAATATGGTCCATCATGCGTTCAAAGGTGGCGGGTGCATTACACAGGTAAAACGACATGACGTTGAACTCGTAGAGCCCGTCGGGAGTGACAAAAGCAGTCATGGGGCGATCGTCCTTAGCCATTGGAACTTTCCAGTAGCCAGAACGTAAATTGATTGAAGAGAAAAATTCCACTCCATGCAAAGTATTCAGCATGTTGTCTGTGCGTGGTAGCAGATAGACGTCTTTTCGTGTGATCGCATTAAGACGGCAGTAGTCTACACAAAATTGAATAGACCCGTCTTCTTGACTAAAACGACCGGGGACGCCCAAGGGCTACTGGAAAGCTGAATGACACCCTTACTGAGCATCTCGTCGACTTGCTCATCAATAATGCAGTGCTCTGAGGCTGATACATGATAAGGATGTTGGCGTAATAGGGCGTGCATACCGGTATAGATGTGGTGGGCAACAGTTGATGTACGATCCAAGGATGGCTGCTGGATGTCAAAGGAAGCTCCAAATCAGTTCAACAGGTCGAGGATCTTGGCGCATTGATCTGGAGCGAGAGCACTGTCGATGGCTTTATCGAAGGCAGCCAGAGGCGATGAAGGAGACGAGAACAATGAAGGAGACGGAGGCTAAGGGCACTGACGCTGTCAGAGATTGTGTAGGCACAGGTGGAGAGAAGCGGTGGGACGGTCACAAAAGTTTTTGATCGAACAGGCTTGGCGTGCCCAATGCACTCGCCACGTTTCAACGTGAGTGGATAGAACGAATCGTTACTAATGACTAGTTCGGTGCGGCCGCTTCGTACACTAAGGACGATGCAGGGGAGGGGAAGACAGGGTCGCGAGACGAAAAGGGAAGATGGGGTGAAGAGCACTGTACAGCCTTGAAAGAGGCACAGTTTATAGGCACAGTCGCAGTAGAGGAAGGCAGGATATCAGTAGCATTCGCAACATGTCATTTGGCTTCCCCAAGAACGTTAGTGGCGGTCGGTGCGGTGCACAGCGGTGAAAGCTCTACTTCGGCATGAGCGCAATGAATTACGCCGTGATTGCGACACAAGAAGTCCCATCCTAAAATATCATGGGAGCAGTCACGGAGAACGATAAAACTGATGACATAGAGAATGCCCTGAATGGTGTCTCGAGCCATGCAGGTACCAAGCTGTTTGTTTGCTGAGCAGTGGTGGTGTGCGAAGAAATCCCAGAATACAGCAGAACAACTTTTCATAACAAGCGGCACAGCCTAACATCAATAACCGACACAGCAGCACCAGTATTTACGAGCTCAAGAGTACAAACATTTTCAATGGTAAGTTCAGTTAAATTGTTCAGTGGCGAAGCAGGATGGTAAGTTCGAATAAATTGTTCAGTGGCGAAGCAGGACTTTCACTTGTTGATGAAAGCGCAGTTCTTGCCTGCGGAACTGCGTCTAGTGGTTTTCCGGCATTGGCGAGGTAGAGCGATGACACGGAGAGGTGAGCGGTGGTCGTGCGAGAAGTGGGGAAAGTGAGATAAGGGCTGAGCTGGCAGACTAGGGGGGGACGGCGGCTGTGCGTAGGGGCCAGGCTTTGATCGAAAGCGTACGGGGCCGGGCGGCGGCGGCACAGGCGTGCAACATGGCCAGGGAGACCACATGCAAAGCAAATGGGCTGGTTGTCAGATGTGCGCCAAGGGCATAAAATAGGTGGCACACGTCGCTGAGTAAAAAATGCCTGCTGAGGCGGACCGTACGATGGAAAAGGCATAGGAGGGGGTGGTCTTGCGGCAACCTGAGTATAAGACAATGGAGTGTGTCCGGGCGTTGGGACAGTGTTAGCATGAATGAGCAGAGCTATCAGTGGAGCGGCATGAAGAGTAGGTTGTCGAGAGGGCGGAAGTGCGTCGGCAACTTGTTCCTGAATAACCTGGTGTATGGTCGGAGCCAGGTGTGAACTGGAATGCAGAACGTTTGGAATTAGCGATAATTGCCGTGCAACCTCTTCCCGTACGAAGTCTTTGATTTCTTAAATAAGTGTGGAGTTGACAGTGGCATCAGACATAGCTGAGATCATGGCGTCAGGTTGTCGAGGGACGATGCTTTGGCGACGAAGGTCGTCGTAACTTTGACATATCATGACAGCATCACTTACAGTGTGGGGCTCTTTTGCCATGAGAATGTTGAATACACCTTTGTCCATGCTCATCATGATGTGACAAATCTTCTTGGCTTCACTCATCGATGCATTTACACGGTGGCACAAGTCTAAAACATCTTCAATGTAGCTAGTGAAGGTTTCACCTCTCTGCTGCATCCACTCGCGCAAGCGGTGTTTGGGGCGAAGATTGTAGACCGCAGGGCGACCAAGCACTTCGACAAACCGAGATTTGAACAAGGTATATTTTGGAATGTCAGCTTCGTGATTTGTGAACCACAACTTTGCTACTTGTGTTAGGTAGAAGATCACATTGTTAAGTTTCAGGATGTCATCCCACTTTTTGTGCGTGCTTACGCGTTCATACAGTGAATGCTAGTCCTCCATGTCCTGATCGTCGGTACCTCTGAAGACCGGCGGGTCCCGCTGTCGAAGCACCCCGGAGCATGGAATGGTAGGGGCCAAGGGAGTGGCACCGGTGGTGTTGGGGCTGGAGTCACTCATTGAGGTCGGAATTCGGTGGCTGCGGAGCTCCAGGGCGAGGAAATGGAAGATAAATCCCGCGACCTCCACCAAGTGTTATGCGGGGATCTAGGCACTGGCAGCGGCCACTGGTAACGAGCAGAACCGGAGCGGTGGTGGCTTAACTTTGAGTCAGCTGGTCTGCAAAAGCACTTCCTCTTTCTCGGCTATCTGTCCATTTAATCGGAGCTTCTTCTTTATACAACATTCAGTTACTGTGCGTGCCTATTGGGAAGAATTTTTTTTTTACTTTTATTGTGCAGCACAAACTGCAGCTTCAGGAGTGTTGATAGTTTACGGAAGAGGCACTGTTAAAATCGTGGTGACAGTCCCTTTTGGGACGTTAGTCGCGCCGGGTCACATGACACGGGCACTTCCAAGGAGTGACAATGGTTGGTGGAAAAGCCGACACCGATCATTTGTTGAGTTTGCGCTCATTGCGTTTTCGCACTTTTGATTTTACGACTGGTTACATGCATTGTCAGGGGTTCTCCAGCCAAAAAAAGCATTCGGTGATTGTTCCGTGCACTGTTCAAGGAGGCAGCTATCATTTATGCCGAAGCAACAACTGCGCTGTGGGCCACAAGTTCGAAGGTTCTAAATGGGTTATGCGGGAGTGATGGTGGCAGCGAGACAAAATTTTCAACTGGGATGCCAAGTAAAGAGGCTTCCAAGGGATACAGTTGGTATGCTACCCAAAGCTGGAGGCCAAGCTTGCCATGTATATCGCCGAAATATGTGATTAGAAGTGGAGGCGATTTGTACAGCCAGGCAACAAATTTTTCTTGTCGAGAGCATCCACAGCAGTATATTTGTTTTTTGGGACATGCGATTTGGGGATTCGACTTACATTCGAATCGACTTACATCGTATAAGTACGGTATGTTCTGTCCAAAGATGACGTCTAGACAGGACCTATTCTGGGTGCTTGTGGTAAAGGGTCAAACATTTTAATTCAGACTGAGAAAAAACAATAACATTATAGGTGAGCCAAGTTCATTATTTGAAATACAGTTTTGGCCAAGCAAAGTTTATTCAATGTGTGCCTGTGAAAGAGGGTTGGTCTGTGCCTTTCCTCATTTCTTTCAGTGGCACAAAATCCCAAGCTACCGCTGACAGCCGATAACTTCATCTTCACACGCATTGCCATCCACCAGCCACCTGACGAGGTTGTGCGAAATGCGGGGCAACAGTGTACAAAGGGCAAGCGGCGGACTGGTCGAATTACCCGAAAGGAAGAATTGTCGGCATCACCTGCAGCAGCCGTACTAACGTCACCAGTATCAGGATCAGCATCGTTAGAAGAACTGACATCACCTTCTGAGGTAAGTGAGATTGTGTGGACCCTGTACTTAGTGATGACTTCCCTTTGCTCCTTTGAAAAGCAGATAAAATTGTGAATTGTAGGCAGTGCTTCTGTTGACAGTGGAGGTTTATAGATAAGCATCAGCAGAGGACATCAGTGGAGATGCTGCAGCACTTCCTGTGTTTTGGAGCACAATTCCCGATATTTCAGCAAGCTATGGTTGCGCCACGAAGCACGTCAGAGATGAAAGCTAGGCAGCAGCATAGAGCATGACAAATGTATGTTGCCCTTCTGCATTAAGTGACTCTTCAACCTTTTGGTTGCTTGCAAGAACAAACACTTGTAGCTCGTGCGAATTTTGTGTCACTCTCAACTAACAAGATTAATTAGACCTGATATTCTTTGTGTGATCTTGTTAAACCCAGCACAGGGAAACCGCACTGTGAAATTGTGTTCACCTGCACTACTACCTGAGCTCTGTTCATACAGAAAAGAATGCAGTAGCTGCTGCCATTTACCTTGACTGGTCTCACTGAGCCACTAAGCACCATATTGCTCAAACAGCACCGGACATGTGAAGTAGCACACTTTACTTTGTTTTCACATTCTTGAGTTTCAACATGAGCACTCTTTTATCATCGGTTCCAGAAAACGAGTTAGCATCACTAGGACCACGACTCATTCACGCACTGTTATTTTCTAGGTTATCTGAAATTTGTTATTGGTAGTAATTCAGAACCCGACGAAAAATCAAAATATTCACGTACCAGACACCCTGGTCAAGCGGACTAAGTATGGTATATACGAGATGTGGAGATTAAAGTCCCAGAGTGAAATCGGCTATGAGGGATGCAAAATTAGCAGAATAAGGTAGCGCGCATATGAAAAAAAACAAACTGATTTATCTTGTGGTTAAACCTGGAGTTACATGAGAGCAGTCAGCATGCTACGGTTAGGTTCGGTTTGAAAACACGGCTTTTGCACATAGTAGTTACTCTATGATTTGAGCTTTATTTATGCCATAGGATAATTACTTCACGTATGTGCACCCTTTCCCTCTCATTATTGACCATTCTCCTTCAGGTGTAGAAGACTTCTAGTGGTATGACATCATCTCTACATCGAACTCTGGGTACACCGCCGTCAAAACATTAACCTTCTGTCCTGACAGCTCGCTGTTGTCATTCACCGCTACCAACTACTGAGTTATCTGTCTTCCTCTTCTTTTCCTCCTTTTCTTTCTTCGCTCTTTGGACAGGCACGGACAGGCATGGACAGGCACGGCGAAATGGCGAGACTGGTCAATGTAGCTCTTGTTACAAAAATATTGAAATACAGTTGAACTCCGATATATTGAACCCAGATAATTCGAACTAACGGAATACCACCTAGAAAATGCAATACAAAAGTATAGGAAAGCTGCTTAATATTGTTACGTGGTGGTGAAATGGTTAATGACATAAATGAAGAGTCGGTGATTGCACTGAAGAAACTCTTTATTGGGCTGACTTGCGCCCGCAAGGGAACTGAGCAACACAGCGGCGGCGATAGCAACAAACGTGCTCGTCGATCGTAGAGCTAAGAACAATCTAGATAACATCACAATCTGCTACTGGCACAACCTGGAACATTGTAGAAACATACGCAAGTGATCGAAATCTTCCAGACAGATCTTGGCGCATGAGAGCGACAAAGGAAATGATAACGTGTTGTATTGCGACAACGAGCATGAACAAACACGGGATACAAAATTGATACGCGTGCCAGTATCACAGTGATGCGGGCAGCTGTTGAAAAACAACAAATACAGTTTTGAAGGTTTCGTGGCATTACTCCCCCCTTAAAAAGCATCGCCTCTATGTTCTAAAATAAACAAAGCAACTTAAATAGAAACATTACGAAGTTTAAACACAACGGATTCTTTAACGCGCGCAATAAGGCTTCAGACTAACAACTTGTATGATTTCTGGGCATGCGCATCGCTGTTGTGATGCTGTTGTACCGTCGGAAATGACTTCATAGTCCAGTTTTTTGTATGGCCCAAAGTATCGACACAGCAGCTTTGCACTTAGTCCACAGCGGCGATTTGGAGTCCAAACCTGCACTTTGTCTCCTGGGTTGTACTCTGCGTGGCGTCGTCGTAAGTTGTATCGTCGGGTGTTGGTCTTTAATACGTAGCCATGCAAGTCGTCGGGCTTCCTTTGCATGCTGCAGTTAGGCGGCGACGTCAAAATTGTCCTCGGTGATTACGTGCAGCAGCATTACGTCGAGCGTCGTTGTGGGCTCCCTGCTGTACACAAGCTTAAACGGGGTCGCTCTGGTCATCTCCTGGACTGCCGTGTTAAATGCGAAGATCACGTACAGCAAGATGGCATCCCAGGTCTTGTGCTCAGCGTCGACATAGATGGTGACCATGTCCGCGATCGTTTTGTTCAGGTGCTCCGTAAGGCCATTGGTCTGGGGATGGTATGCAATTGTTCGTCGATGGCTTGTATGACTGTATTCCAGGATGGCTTGCGTCAACTCTGCGGTAAATGCCGTTTCCCTGTCCGTGATGAGCACTTCTGGGGCACCGTGTCGCAAGAGAATTTGCTCGACAAAAAATTTGGCAACTTCTGCCGCGGTGCCATAGGGCAGTGCTTTTGCTTCGACGTAACGAGTAAGGTAGTCAGTGGCCACGATGATCCACTTGTTACCCATAGACGAAGCTGGAAAGGGGCCGAGGAGATCCATCCCAACTTGTTGAAAGGGCAGGTTTGGGGGCGGAATCGGGTTTAGTAGTCCTGCTGGTCTCAATGACGTCTTGCGTTGTTGGCACTCACGACATGTCTTCACGTAGTGGGCAACTTCGGTAGGCAGTCGTGGCCAGTAGTACTTTTCCTGGATTCGACGCAACTTGCATGCAAACCTGAGATGGCCTGCTGTGGGCTCATCGTGCAACGCCTGCGGAATTTCCTGCCGGAGATTGTTAGGTACAAGAAGAAGCTGCGCGGTCCTGTTGGGGGTGAAGTTCTTCTTAACGAGGAGGCCATTGCTTAACGCGAACGATGATCAATGTCACTTGAACACACCAGGAGGGGAAGCGGTCTTTTCTTCTAAGTAGTCGGCCAGCGCTTTTAGCTCAGGGTCTGATCGCTGTTGTTCTGCGAAACTGCTGGCGCTTACCGGTCCCAAAAAAGCATCTTCGTCATCTTCTTTCGCCGACGCATCAACGGGGGCTCGTGACACGCAGTCTGCATCGGAGTGCTTGCGGCCTGATTTGTAGGCGACTGTGATGTCGAATTCTTGAACACGTAGGCTTCACCGGGCAAGGCGGCCGGTGGGGTCTTTCAAATTAGCCAGCCAGCAGAGCGCGTTATGGTTGCTTACCACCTTGAATGGTTGACCGTATAGGTATGGGCGAAACTTGGCAGTGGCCCAGATGAGTGTGAGGCACTCCTTCTCGGTCGTCGAGTAATTGACTTCGGCTTTTGTGAGAGACCTGCTAGCGTAGGCAATTACTTTTTCCTGTCCTGCACTCTTCTGGACGAGAACGGCTCCTAGGCCCACACTGCTCGCGTCGGTGCGAATTTCGGTCGCAGCATTTTTATCAAAGTGGCCAAGTACACGAGGGCACTGCAGGCAGTGCTTATGTTCGTTGAAGGCTTCTCCTTACGGCGCTTCCCATTTAAAAAATAAGTCAGCCTTTGTAAGCTGCGTCAGCGATTTGGCGATGCGCTTTAAGTTTCTCACATCCTCGATAATAAGTGCACAACCCAAGGAATCGGCACACAGCTTTCTTGTCGACAGGCGGTAGGAATTGTACGATTGCAACTGTTTTCTCTGGGTCTGGGTGAACAGCATACTTGCTAACGATGCTACCTAGGAACCGCAGTTCTTCGTAGGCGAAGTGGCACTTCTCTGCTTTTAGCATTAGTCCCGATGACTTGATGGCTTCCAGCACTGTCTGCAGTCGTCAAACAAATTTGCCACTTCAAGCCTGCCAGGACTGTGTTCATTACTCGTTGAAACATGGCTGGTGCAGAGCAGAGGCCAAATGGCATCACCTTGAACTCGAACAGGCTATCCGGTGTGATGAATGCGGTCTTCTCACGATCTCAATTTGCCAATATCCGCTCTTCAGGTCCATCGATGAGAAGTACTTTGCATTGCAGAGCCGGTCGAAAGTATCGTCGATGTGGGGAAGCGGGTAGACCGCACCGCATTATAACGGATGAACAGGCCCGACCTCTGCGCCAAAACCCTTATCGTGTATCGCCGCAAGAACTTCAGGCCATACGCAATCAAGTTGAGGAAATGTGGCATGATGACGTAATCTAGTCATCGAACAGCCCCTGGGCTGCACCAGTCGTTTTGGTGAAGAAAAAAGACGGCACACTTCGATTCTGCATTGATTACCGCCACTTGAATAGCATAAATAGGATGTCCACTCAGCACCTCCACTAGATGTCATGGGGTGGTGAAAAGGTCGATGACACAAATAAAGTCTGTGATTGCACTGAAGAAACTCTTTATTGGGCTGACTTGCGCCCGCAAAGAAACTAAGCAACTCGGTGGCGGTGATAGCAAGAAACGTGCTCGTCGATCGTCGAACTAAGAATGCTCGTCACACTCTTCAACGCTCAATTTAAAGGCTGCGTAGAACAATCTAGATAACGTCGCAATCTGCTACTGGCACAACCTGGAACATTGTAGAAACATACGCAAGTGATCGAAATCTTCCAGACAGATCTCGGCATATCTTTCGCGACAAAGAAAAGGATAATGTGTCGTATTGCGACAACGAGCAATGAACAAACACTGGATACAGAACTGATACGCGTGCCAAGATCACGGTGATAAGCCCGCATGCCGGCAGCTTATAACTGTGATCATTCATTATTCATTAATCGTCATCTCACGACCATCGAGAATCTTCTCTCTGTCCTCTGTTCTCCTGTTTTCATCGACTTGCTGCTTCGTAACAACATCAAACTCTGCACCATGCACTGGAAGGTGCACCTTCCCCAAAGACAATTTCATCACCCTTGATATATTCCAAAGAGAAAATTATATCTTGTTTACGCTTCAGCAGAGTAGGAATTCTTAATTTTTAATAATTTATTTACTTTACTATGCATAGTGCAATGACATAGGTTTAGTGCAATCGCACTCTGTATAAGCTGCGCTACGATATATGACTTGAAAGTATAGCATACATTTCAATTCTTTTTAAATTAGGTAATTAGCGTTAATAATAATGATGTAAAGTTAGTTCAGTGCAATTGTAATTGGCTTAAGCTATCTAATGCTATACAACTTGTTCACATATAATAAGTCCTAATTTTCATTCACAATTATTCAATTAGCATTAATTATTAGCTTCACTTAATCCAGTGAAAATACACTCGACATAAGCTATCAATGGCATATGAGTCGATGTTGCATAAAGTCCAAACATTTTCGCAGTTAATTAACTGCCAAATAAGACTTGCAATTAATACAGTGCTGTTATACTTGACATAAGCTATGCAACTATGCAATATTAGTGTTGCTATGGCTTCACTCAAAGGTCTGACATTGAGTTTGAGCTGCAAATTTTGCACCGAGCAAAGCTAAAAATGCCCCAGTACTCGTATATCGCCGTAATCTTTAAACATCCAGGTGGTTGAAATCAATTCGTCGATGTTTGATATGGCTTCTCTGATAGCCCATAACATTGCATCAGAACTAAAATATCCTTTAAACATTTGAAACACACTGGTAATGCCGGTGAACAGCGTTTGCCAGCACTTGGCCGCTTTTTGCGCCCCTTCAAGATAGCTGCCGCAGGCTTCACCCCAGCCAATTGGCTGGTATAGGCGACTTCCACTCCAGCTGTTTTTTATAACTTTGGTTGAGCCATGACGACAGTTGGGGCTGCGGCCACATAGAAGGGAGCGTCTGTAGACATGGTAGCGGTACTGACGTGGTGGCCACTGTAGAGTTCCAGCTTGTTGCACGGGATCGAATATATCACCTCCACCAAAGAGGTTACGAGTGGAGGTGATATATTCACTTCACTCCTTCACTTGTGGGGACCAGCTTTTTTGTGATGTGAAATAAATAAAAGCAAAGGCAGTAAATGCTATTATTGCTGGAAGGGAACTCATTAGAACAATGTTTAAAATGCATTGAAGTACTTGTGCTGACGGACTGAAAAGGGTGATACTGATGTCCATTGTTTTAACAAGTTGTCTTTTTGCATGTATTTCAATTCTTTTTGTCCTGTTCAAGCAAAATTTCTAATTTCAGTTTCAGTTTTAGCAAAAGCTTATTAGCATAATGGCTAGAGACAGTTACACTGGGAGGCTAAGTTTGCGCATTTCACCAGTGCTTTCAAAAGGCTGCTGTTGCACATGCACCGTTACTATAGCACCCGGTTCAGCTGGAGCCAAGTGCGACTGCTCCTCCACCGTTTGGTGAGTGGTGTGGCACAAGCCGCTACTGCGCATGCACCGTAACCATGCCAACCAGCTGCGCCGTTTCACAGGTGTTCCATCACTCCACTCGTTACAGAGAGGAGGAGGTTAGTGGCATCCCAGCAGATATGCACGCCGGTGCGGAGAAGAGCAGCAGGGTAGTTTCCGCACTGGGCGTGCTCGTGTCGCTGCAGAAAGCTGACAGAGTGAAGTAGGAAAGCGTGTGCCGGCATCGCATGCTCAGGGGATGAAAGTGTATTCCGCCTACAAAAGAGAAATTTCGACCACCTGGGGATCTTAAACGTGCACTGACATTTCTCTGCCATTGAAATGCAGCTGCTAGCGGTTGGCTTTGCAACCGGGTACCCTTGTTCCACAGGCATTTTTGCTCCACGTTTGGTTCGGCAGCGTTGAACCCCTGTAATTTTTTTTTAATTCCAATTTTTAATTTGTATTAAATTTTTTTTCTAAACATTTATGAAATTTGAGTTTGCATTTTCAATTCCAATTGTATTTTTGGTTTAAGTCACCCCTTCTTCATTTCCACGTGCTCTTTTCTTGTTCACACTTGCTAGCCTTCCTAAGCTTGTGACAAACTTTGACTTTGGGTTCATTTAGTCAGTTTAGTGCCATTGCATTAAATATAGTTACTGTGTCCATCAATTCCATCATGGCTGTGCGCAACAGCAGCAGCAGTTCATTAAAATGTTGTTTTGAATCCAAATATTGGATAGGCTTTATGGAGTTTTCTCGTGTTGGGAGCAACTTGTTAATCTTTTCAAATGACATGTTAGAAGGAGTGTTTTGCATATTGAAGCCTTGTAAATAAATCTGCTAAACACCTACCACATGGGCAAATTTCACGTCACTTTCAATGCAGTCACCTTTAATACCGTCGTGCAGTGGCACATAGATGACACTAGTTGCATTCACTGTTTAGTGCACTTGCCCTTGATGACAAAATTAATCCACTTTCTTCGAATGCACTTTGTGCTACACAGACACATAGCAACCGTCTCCATTTGGAAAAAAGTTCCTGGGTGAAGCCTGTGGGACACGTCATTGAAGGCACAGTTCGTACGAATGCCACATTATGTGGTCTAGTCGAGCAGCTTTAAGGCTGTGCTCAACCTGCTAAACCTATTGCACAATGTTGCTGGTAAATTAGATCGTTTAAATTCTTGAGGCAGGTCAGGGCGGAAACCTCATCAGCTCTCAGAAGATGCTACCACACCTTTTATATGGTTGAGAGTTGATTGCGCCGGGAGGGAATGCCTGTCGTGAAAGGGCAGAGGTAATGGCTTCACAGGACAAAAACTGTGGTGAGGAGGCATGTTGCCTGCATAGTTAGAGATAAATTCTTTTCAGTAAAATGTCCTGTGTATCAGTAAGAGAAACGCGTTGCAACCTATCTACCCATTATGGCTTATCTCTCTCGGCTCTCTCCTTTATTGCATGTCATAGACTACAGAGATACAGAAATGTCTTGAAATATGCCCCTGAGAGGTAAACTGGTTTGCTTATCTGTAGAAAGTGATACCATTGCAGTGTGCTGCATGGTGTGGAGCTTAGCATACTGTTGTTAGAATGCGAAAGCCTGGGATGTACTTATTTGTTTATTTACCCTCGAAGCCTATGTCGCGTAATAGAGAAGTTACATGGGTTCTACAAAATCTGGTCATACAAACAAAATCAACTACAAAGTACCTGCATGCGAGTAAAAGACATGCCATAAAGAAAAAAAAAAGCTGAAAAAGAAAAAAAAAATTTAAAACCGTAACACAGTATTTCATGGGTCTAACCTGATAGGTGTGAGAGCTTTGTACAGGACGGCAGGAACGCTGTTCAAATAGGGGCTTGTACTTATGTTGAAGTGATTATTGCACAACAGATGAAGAAATATTAGCCTGGTGATGTTTCTTCGTTTCAATAGTGGAGGAAGTTGTAACTCATGTACATGTTTTGATAGAATGAACCTGGCCTCCCTTCTTTGAACCTATTAAATAAATACGAATGAACAGCGATGATTATTTAACATTGAAGATGATTGGTTACACGTGCTTGAATAAAAGATGTCATAGGGAAGGCCGTGCAGGATATAGTGTTGGTATGTGTAGCACGAAAGTGCTTCATTGGATGCTCAAACAAAACAGGAATTATGATTGCTCTTCTTTTCTAGTTTTGCCAGTACAATGTAGAAGGTGCATGCATTGCTGTGGTTTTACACTTCTTCGCAACACCACGCACAGTGCAGTCTGAATATTGTTACCCTGCTTGTTTACTTTGCGACTGTATATTTTGCTTTTAACCCCAGAGGCAATCTCGATTGGACTCTCTTGTCTACCTTATATTTTTCTCACATTAGTACCCAGAGGTTTGTTATTGTTTCAGCGAACCTGTCACTACTTTCAGCACCAGCAGTTCACAGTGCATTATACATATTCCCCCTGCTGACTAACCTCATTCTAGCCTTGAAAGCAGGTTTATGCACCAAGTCCAATAAGGCAATTATAATAACAAGGTAGATTGTTGAGCTAGTTGTTTAAACGGCATTATAAACAGCAGTGGAGAAAGCAGTGACATTGAAGAAGCATGCAGACAAGGGTGATGCAGCACCATTTTGGTGTTTTTTTCTTCCGCCACTTATAAGGATCAAGCGTGGTACTAGCTGCATGACTGCGCTCATGAGTAACTGCTCCATAACTGTTATGCCTGGAATTGTAACAAAGCTTTCTCGTTGGACCTGGATCGCTGGCTGTTGGTTTTGTCGATGCTGTTCTGCAGGAGGTCAAGCTGTCATGTGGGGACGCTTGCAGTGGACGGCGGAAGGCACGCAAGCCATTTTGTAGCTGCTGTGACTATCCACCTGTACGACACCAGCGATCGCTCAGATTTGCAGTTAGCGATCGTCGCCTTCATCATGGCTCTAATAAATGTGAGTTTGTTACTATCTCATGAGACTATGAAGTTTGCAGGGGTCAAGTGGCAGCAGCTAGCACTGGACTGGGCAATTGAATGGAGAGGTTCTTCCACTGCAGGGGGTATAGGCATACTCTTGATGACGATGATGTGATTACTTGGGCGAGTAACCTGCAATTGAGAAAAAATTGACTTGACGTTGACCTTCTGGGGGTCATCCAGATTTGCCTCTTTTTTTTGCACTTTTCTGCCCTCTTCCCAGCTACGCATGTCAAAACAAAAAGTGAGTTCCTAATGCAGTCAAATCTTGATATTGTTACTGGGTGTAATAATATAAAATCTGAAAGAATATAATGAATGGAGGCTTTATAAAAGTTAGCGCCATCTAGTGAATGAAACAGAAACTGTGCATGGCGGCCATGTATTGTTCAGCCCGCCCACGCCTCCTATCGAGTACGCTGTCAACGTGCGCCTTCGTAGAACCCGTGCATGCACCGAAAGGTGCATTGGAATGCTCACAAGCGATTGTTTTATCTTTTAACATCACAGCAGTCGTTGTTAGCTCCAAGCTTTATTCGGAATGATGCCAGCATGTTGTTGCGTGCCCTTCTGCAGCCAATGTACCGTCGCAGACACGCACGGAATCAAGGTATATTCATATATGCGACCGTTGTTTGCAGTCCTAATCGGCTTTACAAGGGTCACTTGCATCATCTAAAGCATTACTGCACGTCCCTCTGACTGGGAGCTAGCTCACAGAATGTGCTATCACGAAAAGCAGCAAGGTTGTTTTGCGCGCTATGGAGCCTTGTGAACTTGAAGGATAAGCTTATGCTGCGATGGAGGACACGGGAGAAGGAGCAATGCATGTATAACGAACGCTATTGTGCCAATACGTTCTTTGAAACATTTTGTATGTAGGTTGCATTTACCATTGTGTATTGGATTTTAAGACACGGACATGATTACCGAAACTACTTTTCACAGTCGAACGAAATGGTAGTGCTTGGTGCAGAGAGCAATACGGTTGTCTAGTGCGCCCGAGGTGCGTGTTTTGCGCTGCAAAACCAAGTGGCTGCCAAACCCGTGGCGTCTAGAAAAGCAGGAAAAGATGATATCCCACTAGTGTGTTGTAACATGCTCACGTGCAGCCGGTTTCGACCGGTCCACGTCCAGAGCGCGCAGCTCAGGTTTTATACCTGCCAGCGCGGCCGATAAAATACCGAAGCGTGCGCTTCACTTTTGTGTTTTTTTGAGTCACCCGATGGTTCGCTAATTCACAGCTACCTGAAATTCACTGGAAGTTTTAAATATGTCGATTTCTTGTTTATTTCCTTTGTCAGAAAGTAAACATTTGAAGCCATAATCTCATATGAAAGCGCTGACATTGGAAGCTTCGAGGAACTCGGAGGAGGAGGAACTCAGCTGAAACGAAAAGAAATTTGAAAAGTCAACTCACATCACTGCGAAGTGTTTGTGCTTTGTGCAACTGGCTGTGTTCATAAAATCAGATTTATATTATATCATATCGTTGTAGAAAAATTAGGGGGTCACTTAAGCTCCGCCATTAAAGGTAAAACGCGATAGTGTCTCTCTCTCATACACACACACATGCACGATGTTTTCTTTTTTCACATGTTATATTTTAGCTCTTTTATTTATTTATTTATTTTATTTAAAAATACTGCAGGCCCTAACTGGGCCCTAGCAGGAGGGGCGAAAATAATACAATGCAGTGAAATATGAATTCATCAAAAGTAACATACTACACACAAGTGTGGTATGCTATATGTTGTTATGTATGTTGTATTTCTATGTTATGTATGTTATGTTATATTTTTATCATTTCTTTATTTATTTTTGATTTTATTGACGTTTTATATTTTTATACACCAATATGCATACGTCAGCAACAATCAGCTTTTGAACACATTCTTCAATTATTTCAATTAATCAATTGCATTCTAAATTTTCTCCCTTAGCATCGCCAAGCACTGGTTTTTCATTCTGACACCTTTAAACCCTTACTTTCCAATTTTTTCTTTTTTCGTTTCTTTATTTTATCAATTGATCAATTAATTACAAAGATTTAACTCGTCATCCCCTATCACACACCAATCAATATTCAATCACTGGAAGCACAAATTACCATGGCAGTTTTTTTTTACGCAGCCCCCGATTATTTCCGAGACTAATGCCAACTACTGCGTCGACGGCATGGGAAGGAAAGTGCTAAGCGCCAGTCCAACTTACATCAAATTACGCGATCCTTTTATCATAAAATAAAATGCATCCTCGCTCATTTCACCACCCAAGTATCTTCCAGTGGGATGAGCGACGGTGATTGCGCAAACCAAGCAAACAAACTCGCGATGATCTCTCATAGGCGTTTAAGTAAACAGCAAAAATGCACAGACGAAAAAAATTCATATAACAGAACTCTGAATACTGCACCTGGATAGGAATGACGCTGCGAATTGCCGAGGGGCCCGTGCACGACTAGTAGAGCAATTTGTAACTGCGCTCGGCAGCGCGGCTGGTGGGACCTGCCACGTCTCGGCTGTCAAATACGCTTCTAGGCGTCGCTAACAGAAACCGCCAGGGCCCGAAGAGAAGTCCAAGCACAGTACAGTGGGTTAAAACGTGAAAAGCGCGAGCAGAATGGCGAGCGCTGACGGACGGACACAAAGCGAACGGATGGAGCGAACAAAATATGGCGGCCAGCGCGGCACCAGCGTGCCGCTCACGGTTGCCAGACATACTTTTGTTAACCCTCTATTGCGCAGGACTGCAAAAAATCTCTCGTTAATTTGAACTTAGTTTTTTTTTCTGCCGTGTGCAGCTCAGATAACCGCACACTACATTACATCATAACAGCATATACACATTCCACTTTGCGAAACACCTCATTAAGTATGTAATTGCACCAAGCGATGAAAGTTTAGACTTTTTTTCATGCTCAAAACAAGGTCAGAACTTGATATGACTTCATCTTCAGGACAGGTTCCTTGAAGTCTGCAAATCTTGTCTCGGCCTGACAAAATGATCGCGCCCGTCAGTGGGTCAGTTGTCTGCAGAGGCCAACTCCTCGCTTTTTCTCTGCGTCAATTTCTTGTAACGACAGCTGCTTTTCTATTTTAGCACCTTCGCTGACTGCAATCATCATCAGATCTCGTAGTAACTGCACAAGATAATTCGCATCAAAAAGAAATACCTTCTCGCGCACACGAATGGCACAAACAACCGATCGACGAAGGACGCACAACACAGAAGGAAATATAGAGAGTGGCTAGGCTACTGGCTTCTGCCACAGCATTGTGGTGGTGCTAGGAGCTGGCACTAAACATGCTGATGGTGATAGCAACAGGCCATGAAACATACACACAGAAACAGCGGTTTCTTTTCACGCGAGAGTTGCGAACTGTGGCGGTGCTAATTTTAGCTGAATTTGTAATACTGATCTTCCTACATTATAGAAGAAAACATGAACGTTATTTTGAAATATACACTGTATTGAAAATTGAAATTCGTAATTCTGAAGTATTTTTACACTGAAAACATATGAGACCTGTTGGGGATGGTAAAAAATTCGTTAATGTAGTGTTCAATGTAGTGAGATTGGACTGTGCAGTTGATGCTGATTGCAAGCAACACCTGCCAGCTCTCATGAGCATTTGGCATCTTGTAGGAGCACGTTGCACCTGCATTGTCCGCCAGTTTTGTTTGTTCAGCACACATTGTTCCCTGAAACTTCTTTGGATTTAGGAAGTACATCCATGGTGTTTCAGTGCCTACTCGTGATAAAATGCTGCTACCAGTGAAAGTATGAGGATTGTGTCATACTTATGCTGCGGCTGTGTTTGCATTACCACATTAGTGCCACAGGTAAGCTCTTGTGCTTACTGAGAGTGAGTAGCCAGAGTTGGTCTTCACTCAAAAGGTTCAAAATGGTAAATGCAATACGTATTGTGTTCTGAGTTTGGTGGTGGGGCAGTTGTGCGTTACTGCCGCAGTGTGGTGGGAGTGGTGCTCCAGACTGGCGACAATGAGCGGGAGACCTGTGTGGCATGACAGCAGCGCTGTGTTTTAGCAGTGTTTTTTTACTGTTGTCACGGCTGGGGCGGGGATGAAGTTTTAATAGGGGAGAAAACTTTGGCCAGGGGGCGCTGCATCTCTCTGTGTGTCAGCACCCTCCATGCAGACCTCGGCAAAACCTCCGCGCATCACGTCCGCGTCTGCTCCTTGCTGCATTGAAAAGCTTGTTGTCTTCAGCTCTGCTCTTGTTTGCACGCATGTGGTTGTTTCTCTCCTCCTTTGGCCGCATTCTGGCCGCTGGCACGCTCCAACAAAGGGCAAAAAAAAAAAAACTGGAATGAAAAAATGACGGCATGCTTGTTCGCAAAACTTGTGTGGAAACGGTAGGGGCTAGTATTGTGACGCAGAGGTTTTTTTCACAACAGTATCGAAGCCAAGCAGAAGCCAGAAGCATAGAAAGTGGTGCCATTTTCTCTGTTTCATGACTCCTTGTTGTAACAGCAATGGATTCTTTGTTTTTGTTTCCTCTTAGGCCCTGCTCGTGGCATCCCACGAACCTACACCCGGGACAAATCCGCTATTGCACTTCGACGCCGGCATTTGGATTTTGCAGATAAGGATCCATTTACAGCTTCAGAACTGCCTGCAGCCCAGAACTCTAAGGATGACGAGTCACCTTGTTTTAGCCGGGAACAGTGCGGCAATCAAGGAGAACCAGCAGCAGAGGCCTCGGAGAAAACTGCGTCTTATCTGAAACCTAGTGAAGAGGAGGATTTCATAGTTCTGCCCTCGGTGAAGCAGCCTGTTGTGAAGGACTTTTTGAGGCCAAAGCTTGGCAGGGACCATGCTGAGGCGGGGAAAAAGGCAGCAACCGACAGGAATCGAGTTCTTGCTACTCGGAAAGTGCGTGCAGATTCTTGCAAACATGTGGCTGCAAAGGAGCTGAACAAGGTCCTGAAGACAAGGCACAGCGGCTCAGAGCAATCTGCGGTAGCTGCCACAGAAGGTGAGTGCATGTTACCTGAACGTGGGGTGCCTCGCATCACAATGCATGAATGCGTGCCCTTGTCCCCTAATCTAGTTGCGCTTGTGTTGCTTTTATCATCTTGTCACCCGTCTTTGGCGCAGTACAGAATATAGTCATATTGGCAGCTATATAGCCGTTCAGTGGATCACAGAGAAGCCATAGTGGTCATGTCTAAAATTTGTTTTTGTAGGAGAGAAAGGTTCAAGTCAAACATGGGAAGTATCGAAGATGCATGTGCCTTTGAAACTATCATTCAATACATTTTGTGTATCGGTATTAGGTGTCACGTGCTGAAAATGATGGTATTGGTATTGGCATTGAAAATACACATTTAGTGTATTGAGTATTTTGATGGTACTCAATACTTTAAAAAGCAGGCAAATTTTTGGGCTGCTGGGAGTCTGACTTCGGGTGCTAGTACAGTCGAGCTGGCAGCTCAGTTTGAGATGCCACCTCAGTTCCCACCTGCTCAGTTTCTTTCAAATGCCCCATTTCGTTAGCCTCGCTGATATCTCGGTCGATTCTTGCTCGTGCTTGCGGCACAGAGGTACACAATAAGATACAAAAACGACAGTGAAATCACAAGGACGGAGAACATGTAACTGGGACCACACCACACACAGCTGTAGCCCTAGCCATTATGCCACCACTTGCCTTCCGCCATCTGTCAGGCACCTGGTTATTAGATGGTATGCCGTTCAATGCAATAACTTATGCACAACCCCTCTTCAATCCACAGAGGTTCGCAAGACGGCTCGCCGACAAGAACGCCAGCTTCTGAGGTCTTGGTCGACCACTATGCGGTCAGCTAATCATCGTTCTTCTAGCTTACAAGAGTTGCTTTGAAACAAACTAATTCTGATGGTTTGAGGATGGGACTGCCTAATGAGCCCTTAAGGGAAAAGCCCAGATTAAAAGCCAGGAAGACCAACCTCCCCTACTCAGTGTGCAAGAGCATGACCACTTAACTTACAGTGTGAATCCCATGCCTGCCTTACCGAAGAAAGAGCTGCTGCTTTAGCCTTGGCAATGCAGAGTGTGCAATAATGTTCTCAATTCGTAACAGCAGAGGAACAATATCCTGACGGCCATCTGGACTTCTTTCCTGCATCCTGCACTTATGGCTATACAGTCGAACCCAGATATATTGAACTCAAAGGGGATCGCGAAATAGTTCAATATATCGATAAGTCGATATACAAAAATCGGCTTGAGGCGCCGCTTGCAATCGTGAAAAAAGATACCATACTTGTTGCGTAATCGTCCCACTCACATAATGGACCCACCCTCTACTTTTGCCGCCGAGAATTTGAAACAAAAAAAGCGTAAGTCAATGCCGCATCCGTACGTTTCAGCCGTCGCATCTATAACTCATTTATTAGCAGCACGTCAAGATGCTGCGCAGTGATAACGTCAGGGCGTGTTTATTTTTTTACTATACTTTTGATGTTAGCTCCTCTGGTGGCCGGAGCAAACTTGGCAGAGTGCCCGTGATGGTTTAATTCCACAAGCCTGGTTCGATTTATCACGCCGCGCTTGGGCGTGTGTGGAGTCCACTGCCACAAAATTATTGGAAAGTGTGATAGCTGTAAATGTCGTTTGAAGTGAACAGTGCTAAAAGCCGGTGTCATGATCGCATCTGATCGCATGCTTTCATCGATTCATGGATGCTAGGATGGAAGACAATCGCCAAAAAAAAAAAAAATCTGCTGCCTCTTAGCGTTTGCAGCCGCCATAGCTTACACTATGCCGCGCGTTCAGCACTACAAGGATGATTGACTCCCGCAAAAGAAAAAAAAAATTGCCGCTTCTTATTGTCTGCAGCCTCCATAGCTTAAGGGCCGCTCACATGGAGTGAACCTTCTCTGCGAACTTCATACGGCCCTATGTAACGCCGATGCATACCGCCATGCCATACCGCATGCAGTGAAAAACTGGCAACTGGCGGCGTCGGTGGTCTAGTGAGAAAACGTATCATCTAGTCTGCTTCAGCAACACACTTTTCACACTAAATGACATTTCAAGAGCAACACATAAGATAGGCAGCTCTAAAATGACGCACTGCAGCGTTTGTATAGAGCCTTCGAGTATGCCCGAGGCAGTAGCAACTGCGTATTGCAGGCGCGTCTTTCTGAAGCAGAGTTTAAAGGGATAGAGACACCAAATTTTGAAACTGAGATGGCGATGCGACTCGACTTCTGATTGAACTGAGGTACCTTGCAGCGAGTTTCATCCGTGGGCTTTGCGTAGAACATATTTTAATTTGATTTTATTGACATGCCTGGAGAAATGTTCAGTATGCCCGCACGCATCAGCATCGACATGATGGGGTTACTGCAGTGATTTCAAAGTTTTTATCCCACATTTGTCGATACAGTAAAAGCTCGTTAATTCGATATCGCTTAATTCGAACCGCCGGTTAATTCGAACTGATGCCCGGGTCCCTGCAAAGCCCTATGTATATCAATGGGCCGGAACGCCCGATAATTCGAACGTACCGGTACTCACGTCGGTTAATTCGAACTAGGAGCCGGCAGCCGACATTGCTTCTCGTAAATAGAAGTCGCCTCGTAACGAGTACAATGCATTGAAATTTTTTTTTTTAATATGCACAGCGACGAGAATAAATAAGCAGCGCGCATTTTTGCACGCACGAGGCGAGCCGCCTATTTCCTTGCTGGAGCCTCCGGCGTTGTTGTTGTTGCGACTGAGGGAAGGATGAAAAGGAAAGTGCACGGGCCTGCCGCTGCCGCGTGCAGATAGAGGACAGTTCAAAGATAAGAGGAAAGAAAGAAAAGAAAAGCGCGTTTCTCTGACGCGCGGGTGGCGCAGGCACCGCCGCCGCCGATGCTCCGGAGCAAGCCATTTCAGATTTTCGTTGCGCTGCGGCGGCTGCGATCGGTGGAGTGCACGAGTAGTCTTTTCTTGTCGCATTTTGCATGAGCTTGCTCGTTTGTGTGGTATCTCGCCGCTGACGTCTCATCGACTGTGCCGATCATGGCGAGCCGTGGAAAGTACTCGGCAAAGGATTTAAAGACCAAAGTTGAAATATTGCAGGCGGTTGAACGTGGTCTCTTAACGAAGACAGCGATTGCCGAAAAGTAGGGCATCAAAAAAAGCACGTTGTCTACCTACATCAAGAACAAGGACTCTATCATCGATGCTTACCAAAAGGAGATTGAGCCCTCGCGGAAAAGACTACGGATGTCGGCTCACCCCGAGATGGAGACTGCTGTCATTACGTGGATAAAGGATGTTCGCAGCAGGAGTATTCCATTAAGTGGACCCATAATTGCTGCGGAGGCAGCAGACTTCGCCAACCAAATGGGCATCAGCGACTTCAATGCATCGGAAGGCTGGTTATCACGTTTTAAGGCCCGCCACGGGCTGACGCTTAAGAACGTCTGCGGAGAGGCAGCCGCAGTCGACAAAGAAACCTGCGAAAATTGGGTCTCAGGTGAATTGAAGGAATATCTTGCCGATTACCCGCTCAGCGATGTTTTCAATGCTGATGAAACCGCACTTTATTTTAAGTTGCTCCCAAACAAGACTGTGAGCTATAAAGGTGATACATGCTCGGGCGGAAAGCGCAGCAAGTAAAGAGTTACCGTGCTAGTGTGCGCGAATGTGACGGGCACGGAACGGTGCCGCTTGCTCGTGATAGGCAAAGCAGCGAAGCCTCGTTGCTTTAAAGGCGTGAAGACTCCCTGTTGAGTACACTTCTAACAAGAAGTCTTGGATGACGCGAGCAATCTTCACGGACTGGTTGCGCACACTAGACAGAAAGTTCGCGGCACAGAATAGAAATATTCTTTTGTTCGTCGACAACTGTTCGGTGCATTGTGACATCAATGGACTGAAGGCGATCCGTCTGGCATTTTTGCCAAAAAACACTACTGCTGTGCTGCAGCCTATGGACCTCGGGATTATTAAAAATCTGAAGACTCTGTACAGGCGCCACCTCCTAGAACGGATTCTTGTATGTATGGAAAGCGGGAAGCCGTATGATGTCAACCTGCTCGGAGCTTGCCACATGCTGGCAACATCGTGGAACGCCGTCAAGGCAGACACTATCGCCAACTGTTTCCGCAAGTGTGGCTTCAGTGAAACCACAGAAACCTGCTGCACAGCCGACTTAGATGTTCAAGTGGATCAAGATGATGGCTCCATCTACGCTGTTTTATCGGAGGGTGTGGACTTCGAGAGCTTTGTCGACGTAGACAACGACGTGGAGACAACGGGGCCTTTAACTGACGCCGAGATTATCGAGGCTGCGTCCAGTCAGCAGCACGGCTCACGCGCGGCGAGCACGCCTGACAGCGACGACGAGTCCGACAAAGAGGACGATCCGTTGCCTCCTCCGAGCGCATGCGAAGCAGCATCGGGACTCGATCTGGCTGCGCGCTATTTTTCCACCGATGAGAATTCGGATGCTGCGCTGGAGATGTTGGGCAAGTTGCAGACAATGCTTCTCGAGTCGCGGCGAAGAAAGCGCAAACAAATGCAAATCACCGATTATTTTTCATGTTGATATGCTTCGATCATTATTCTTTTGTTAATAAACATGTTTTTGAAGCATAAATAGTGTCATATTTCATCATTAAGCCTGACGCTCACGTGGGTACATTTATCATTAGTTCCAGGCGCATAAATTGATTGGATATCTTTATTTCCTTTGGTGTTTGGACTCGCATGATTTTCATACCCGCAATCGCCGACCTCAGAGTAGTAGTAGTGCGTATTCCTCGATAACGATCCCAGATATGGCTATTTTGGCTTCGGCCCTAGCAGCCAAATGCAGTGGCCATCTTTTTTTTTTTTTTTTGCCACCCGCTCGTTAATTCAAACTCAGCTTAATTCGAACAATTTTTCAGTCCCCCACGAGTTCGAATTAACGAGCTTTTACTGTATCAGAAAAATTGTTGAACCAATAACCATTGGCTTTTCCTGAGTTCATGGTTTAACACTTTCCTCTTTTCATTCCTTCATTATCTTTAGGCCATATTTTGCTATATACAGAGTTATCGATCCCATAGCCATTGGGTTCTTTTTCTGGCTCATGATCAATATTTGTTCATTATCTATGTCATATTTTGCTACATACAACAGAAGCATTTAACCCATAGCCAATGGCATGTCCTGGGTTCATACTTAAAGGTATTAACACCACAATTGTATTCTTATGACATGATTACACTAGTACAGACACTTAATTCGGGTTGGTTTTGAACAGATGGCTTTGACGTTTACTGAGCGGCCGCCGGGCCCCAAGCAGTGTGCTCCTGACTGATTTGACGTCAGTTTTAACCTCAGCAATGTCATTGTCCCACGGCCCCGCCGCCACCCCGCACCTGAGAAAGGGCCTGCGCAAGAGATGCAGGAAGCCGGGGAGAGGGGGTAAGACGCTCGTTAGGCGAGGGAGTGGGTTCTTGGCGTGAAGGCGATAGGGACTGCGTGGGAGGTGCACAAGGCTTTCTGCGAGCTTTGCGCAGGTGGAGTGTGGAATACATCAGGCGAAGGAGGTCTAGGGGGGTGCATACGAAGGTACGCAATTGTTTGCACACTTGAAGGGAAGGATGAGTAGTGTGCAGCATTGTTGAAAGCTAAGCACTGAGTCAGCTGTTTCGTAGGAACACGAGGAGGTGTTTTACGGTGCTTTCAACATTATAGAAAAGAAAAAAAAAACGTCCGTCTGTGCACCTTGTGAGTGCCACGGAGGAAGGGAAAAATCAGCGGGTTCCTTTGGCGGGTGCAATCGCTCGCGATGTGGGTGGCTAGGGAGGCGGGTAAAAATGATGTGTTATCTGGTTTCGTTAGAGCTTTGACAAGAGGCTGCTAGGTGTGGCGATTTGAGAAATACTGATTAATCCGCTCATTTTTGTTCATAAAGTGTGTTGTTTTGGTCACCCTCAATGTGATAGCTACCATCTGCGCTAGAAATCTCGGCGGCAATTTTTTTATTTGTTATATCTTTAACATAAGGCTGCAAATGCAGCAAGCAAGAAAAGGGAACCAATATATTTCTTAAGATATTGTTACGGACGAGGAAGGAGGAAGACACGGGCAGGAGCGCTCGCTCTAGGCTCGCTAACATTTCATAAGAGCATCATCTCACAGTCATTGAACATCTTCTTTCTGTTGCCTGTTCTCGATCTTTCATCGGCTTGCCACTCCGCAACAATATTCTTGGCATTCATATCTTAGGAAACACAGTTATATACAATAGCAGTATTCATTTGCATATCACAGTATGTTTTTTCTTTTAAGATGGCCTAAAGTAAAAGGCATGCTTTATACGAACTATCAAAGGACTCCAAAAGAAAGAACCATTAAATTCAATGATCCTTTTGTTTGCATTCTGCTCAATTTTGCTCATTTGTTTAAACCCAAACATTTTGCTTATCCTTGTTTGCTTTTTACTCCATTGCTTGGATCCTGCATTTTATGATGTGAGATTTTTGTTCCATTGTTTCAGCTGGTTACACTGCATAATTCATATATTTTGCTTTCAGCTATATTTTTATGCGTATGCATCCCCCTCTTAATGCCTTCAGGCTGAGTTCCTCTGAAGATGCTAGGAGTAATCAGAACCAGATCATGAGTGATCCTGTACCTGATGGACTCTTTGCAGATGACTTCCTTGGTGATCCAGTTATATTAAAAGAGGGAACTGAGCCATTGGCCCAACAGAGACACTTGGATGGCAGCTCTCTCCATTCCAGTCGATCAAGGCAGTGAGCTTTTGCAGTTGGCTTTTCTTGTAGTCTGTTTATGCTTCACGCATACAGTCATACAAATGGTAGTCTTTATGCACAGGCAGGAGTATCCAAAATGGCTTAAATTGATTCCCACATTTATTCTGGTGCACAAATAATGCAGTACTAACATGGCTACAGGTTTTGATTCTGGTGTAGAAGTGTGTTTATTGAGACCTCCATCAAAAGTAAGAACTTAGAAGTTACTATAGTGCGGTGCTGTTTAGTCTCCTGGCTGTTTGTTTTTGCAGCAGCCCTCTTTTGGTGGTTTAAACAAAGCATGAAAGGGCGCTACAGTAATTGCAAAAGGTGTAGCAAAATACATCTTCTAAAATCCAATAAGCATCAAGATATATCATTCCTAATGATGTATATAGAGTCGAAGCCGGGTATATCGAACTCGGAGGGGATCGCGAAATAGTTTGATATATAGATAATTCGATATACAGAAATCGGTTGTGACGACACTTACGATGCAAAAAAACGATACCGTATTTGTCGCGTAATCAACCCACTCCCATAATAAACCCACCCGCCACTTTTGCACCCAAGAATTATAAAAAAGACATTAAGGTCAGCTTGCTCACATGCAAGCGATTGAGCGATGTCGGCGACGAGTGGCAGCAACAGAGTGAAAAATTTCAAACTTGTTGGAACTGCATTCCTCTCGGCGCTCGAGCCACTGCGGCAGCTCAAAACAAGGTTTCTGTGTCGCCTCGGCAGAAATCGTGAGCGTTTTCGCTTGCATGTCTATGGCGCGTGCCACTCCGTTTCGGTGGTCTCATCCACAGCTCATTTCTTGGCAGCGTGCCAAGATGCTGCGCAGCGATAACGTCATGGCGTGTTTATCTTTTGATAGCACCTGCGGTGGCGGGAGCGAACTTGGCAGAGTGCCCGTGATGGCTTGATTGCACAAGCCTGGTTTGATTTATCATGAATCATTGGAAAGCTTGATAGCTAGTGCTGTTTGAAGCAAAAAATGCTAGAAGCCAGTGTCATGATCGCAGCTTACCACGTGCTTTCGTTGATTCATACATGCAAAGATAAACAACTCCCGTGAAAAACATAATAATCTGCTGCTTCTGCACACAGAGGGTTCTAACACATGCTGGTGAAAGCGTCTGACGTTCTATCTGAAAACGGGCTGAGCTGGCTTGGCACATGCGTAGCGCGTGCTACTGCGAACGAAAGCTGGGAAAGAGGAAGGATAGCTTGGCAAAAGAATGGGCACACCCTTGCGCTTCACTCTATCGCGTTTTTCTCCTCTCATTCCCACTGGTTCTCTGGTTTGGGAACACAGCGCGGAACAGGACGCAACACAAGAGAACGAAGGTAGACAGGATGGAGTGCTGAACTGACAACTTTTATTTCAAAAGAAAGACGGTGACCCGTATTTAAGCGGTGCCTATCAAAACACGTGATCAATTCAGGGAGCAAAACACTGCTAAAAAACCTTTCTTGAAGAAAGAATTGGCCAAAGACAACAAAAAAGTTATGAGGGATAAGCTCTCATAAATAATTTCTGCTGCATGAAAGTTATCTCCAGTGCCGATAACCAGAAAAAAGAGATGAACATTTAAAAGCAAAAAACACAACAATGTTTCTACAAACAAGAATGTGAACATGGCACTAACCGCATTGAAAAGAGGTAAACAGGTAATTTTGAATGCTAGAAATAAAAACATTGACAGGACTGTGAGCATGACGATAACAGGATAAAAGCCCAACAAAAAACACGGCCAAAAATGATTATCAATGATAGACTACTAAAAACACAACCAAAAAGAGGTGAAACTTTTTCGAACTCTGTTAAAATCTATACTATCTTGAGAGAAAGGCTACTTCTTTTTCTGATAGTAGAATTGAAGGCATGCTTATGCACTGATCATTCATCCTTTGAACGCTGGCAGCTTCCATAATCTCACGTGTTAGCTTATCGACATGTCTCCCTATTACTGAGGTTTTTTCGAATTCTGGTAAGCATCTTGACTCCGCATGGTTACAGTCCCTACAGTGAATGCCCAGATGACGCGAATTTTGAACGGTTACACTGTATTTGTGTTCTTTCAATCTCTCGTTTAAGCAACGACCCGTCTGACCAATGTACTTTTTGCCGCAAGACAGAGGAATGGAATAGATAACCGACTTGGAATACTGAACCCTTTGTTCAGTATGAAATACTTTGTATGAAATACTTAACCAATGTCATAGGGCCAGGGATCTCCATCACTTTAGTCTGGTGAACAGGTCTGGGTTCAAACTGACCAGGTGTGTGCCGTCCAAGGTCCTTTGTCATTGAACTAGAGCAAGGAACGATTTTGCAGCGGAATCAGCGTCATATTCCTTTTATACTGACAGCAGTAATCCCTCCTCCAGCCTCACTGGCCACCACAAGTGGCAGCAGCACCTTATCTACTGCCTGTAACAACAGGACGCTCACATTATGGTGATAATATGATTACCCGTAGCGGGGGCCATGTTGTACCAACGGACCGCATGAACTTGCCACTGAGGGGGGAGATGTTTGGTTCGCCGCCTATTGACTTACAATTGGCACTCTTTAAACTGAAGACCAGCTGGGGATGCTCTGAATAAGCAGTTTTGCGTATGTCTGGTGCAGCGTGATTGCCTTGCTCTCGCCTGGCCTTCGCGGCTTGTGGTCTTTTGGCACAAGAGCATGGGAATATCCACGTATCAAAATGTACTCACTCAAACCTGTGGAACTTAAGGCATTGCAGCATATTTATGTTTGGGCACTTAGGGAAGCTTAAAAACCTTTCCGAGGGACCAAATTGTTTAAGACCAAAAGCTAGTGCATTTACAAGTACAGCTTTAGCGGCGAGCTGTGGCGGCAAAATGGTTCCTTAAGGACTCAGTTTCAGGACTGTCAGTTTAGAAAAAACTTTTATCTGCGAACAACTTTGAAAATATAGAAGCTGAAAGCTGGGACTTCAGTGGCGATGCTTTGCTAACATACTGCAGGGCACCAGTTTTTTCACATCAACCATGCACTCTCTGGTGCACCCGTGCAACTGGGCAGACACCTGAGCTGCAATGCAAGCGGTGCCTCTGTTTTTTCCATCCTATTTGCATTGGAGTGAAGAGAAGTGATCAAGCCATCTTGAAAGGATATGTCATATGTAAGGTAAGTGCACAAGAACTGAACACTGCTCCCTCATATTGAGGAACTGTTAGAGGGGTTTAATTGATGGAAATAAATTATCACAAACATCAAAACCTCAGCATTGCTCCCCCTAATGTGGGAGAACTGTTCATATTGAAAGGGTTTAATGCAAGGAAAGGCGTTACCTTAAATATAAAAAAATCACTGCATTCATTTGTAAGGGGGAACCCTACATGTTGACGGCGTTTATGTAAAAAAAAAAAACGAATTACCACAAACATCAAAACACCAGCCCTTCTCCCCCACGTAGAGAAGGGGTTTAATGCAAGGGAATTACCACAAAATTCAAAAGATTAGCACTGCACCCCCTAGTGTGGGGGCACCTTCTATATTTAATATGATTTCATGCAAAGAATCAAATTACCAGAAACGTCAAATCATCAGCACTTCTCTCCATGTGAGGGAGAACCATCCATGTTGAAAGCATTGATGCAAGAAAATGGATTACCACAAACGTAACAGCTCTGCATTCTTCCTTCTAGCAAAGGTTTAAGGGGGTATAGACATTATTCAAAACTGGTGCTCCTTGCGTTGACTGCGCGCATTTCCACCATTTTGGGGATTCTGGATACTGCAACAGCATTATGACTGTACGGGATAGTGATGTGCAAGTTGGAATTTATGGTCATCTAAGGTACACAAAAATTGCTGCGGGCATTGACATACACAAAATTGGGCTATGGATATCCTGGGAAGCAAAGTGAAGGGGCTAGCTTTGTAGTTTTTATTAATGTGCAGCATTACTTGGCTCAGGTGCGATAAATATGGAATGTGTGTGAACAGATGATAAATATTGTAGTCGCGTGCTATATCGTTGGACAGCCTATGGTGAGTATAATTGCCCTTTACTAATTTAGGTCTCAACTGCCATTAATTAGTTGTTTGGGATTAAGTTGAACGTTAAGCTACTTCAAGAAGTCTTATATCGTTTGATAGCGTATGTTGAGAACAATGGCACTAATCTTTTTGTATATCCTAATAACGACTATAATTAGCTAATTATAACTAAATTGAAAGCTACACTACATCAAGTCATATATCGCTGAAGCACATATCGAGTATGACTGCAGTACTCTAATTGCAGTTCTTAGCTTCTAATTAGCTAAATGGAATTAATAACACTGTCATTATTTTTAGGCTACGTGGAGCTATATATCGCTGAAAAGGCGTCGATAAGTAGAACCCAGAATTGCATGCTAAACCATGCAAAAATAGTGTCAAACTGATAAAACCACACAATAACTGAGCAAACTATTATATACCTTGGCTAAAACCCCAACGGAAGTGAAATAGTAGAACTTGATACTCGTTAGCAGCACATAAGGAGACAGCACCCCAGTAGTTTTTTTTTCTCGCTGGGATCATAACATGAGAGGTCAGCGGTAATGGGTACTAGATGTTGAGTTCATCTGAAGGGGTAGTAATTTAATCACAGATGTTATCCTAGAAAAATGTGTAAAAGTGAGCTGTTTGCTTATCTTCTAATTTTCCAAGAAGCACTCCGTGATCTGCTAGCAGTTAGTGTGAAGTTCATCAGTCAGATACTCATGTGGGACTGTAGTTTTTCTTATGGCGCTTCAACTTCATGTACCCATTGTTGTGTCCTTAACGCTTTGTCTTACACATTTTTTTTGTTTGTGAAGTGTCACGGGGAACAGATTCGGAACAAACCTTCGTAAATCCATCATTTACCACTTGTGGTTGGCTGTTTTGTCTTCACGTATCTTGCGAAGATCGAATCTTCCAAGCAGAATTGTCCATCTGATGATGTGAACCTACAGTGCAGCATTGGCAGTCTTGGTTAGCCTGCCACTCTGCCGATCATCTGCTACCATGGCATCGAAATGCGAGCAGCAGTGCAAATTATCAGGCAATTTTTAGGATGTCCAAGCTACATCAGGGCTGTGAAGCGCACAGGAGTGGAGGGCTGGAGGTTAATTTTGAGCACCTGAGACTCTATAATATGCACTGAGATCTCGACGCATGATCATTTCAAATGTTCACATCCAAAAAAAAAATTGGCCACTTGGTCAGGACTGAGTGTGCATCGTTTGGCTCAGCAGCACAAAGTCATTGGTCAGCCTTAAGCACTAGCATTCAGCAAGTTTCCTGAAGGTGCACTTGTAATTAAGTGTGTGATCGCGATATAGCATCATACACTCAGTTGGGTGCAGAGCGCACTATAACCTACACGATAACATCGTTAATGCAAAAAGACAGCAAAACAGAGGCCAACGATTGAAGAGTGGGGTCTGACATCTCAGATTGAAGATATTCTTATTCCAGGGCACTTCTTCATCTTTAACGCAGGGCACCATTGTGAATTCCTCCACTGCCGCGGTGCCACTCCGGTTGCATTTCCTGCCATAATAGATACCCTCAAAGCCGGTCGGAAACGCAGAAAACAAAAAGGTCCTCCGATCATTGTTGGTCATTATGTCTATCTTGACCTTAGAGGGTTTTCCCAGTAATTATAAGGCGGCAGTTTTCCTTCCCACAAGGTCTTTGCCGTACTGGAATAGTTTCAATCCTCCGTTCAAAATTTCGCTGCCTAATAACGAGGCATGCTCACTGGGAGGTGCTGCCACCTCCAGGGACTTGAATAAATGCTTGAAAGTTATTGTGCTGCTTCTAGGACTGATTCCTAGCAGCGGCAGATCACCTGGTCTGCGGCAATGCTGCCCTTCGTGGTTTCGCTACATGATCACAACGAAGGAGGCACGCGAAACTTGATTTCTTTCTTTATGGGCGCTTCTGTGCAGGGGATAAACAAAATTCATTCTTAGCTGCAGCATGTTGCCCGGTCTGCAGCAACGCTGCCCTTTCATGGTTTCGGATTCGCTGTGTGATAGCAACGGAGGAGGCACGCGAAACTTATTTCTTTCTTATGGGCACTTCCATGCAAGGAGTAAACAATTGATTTCTAGCTGCAGCATGATGATCGGTCTGCAGCAGCGCTGCCCTTTCGTGGTTTCAGATTCACTACATGATCGCAACGGAGGAAGCACGTGAATCTTGATTTCTTTCTTTATAGGCGCTTCCGTGCAGGGAATAACAAGAATTGATTTCTAGCTGCAGCTTGTCGATCGGTCTGCAGCAACATTGCCCTTTCGTGGTTTCGGATTCGCTATGTGATCGCAATGGAGGAGGCATGCGAAACTTGATTTTTTTCTTTATGGGTGCTTCAGTGCAGGGGATAAACAGAATTGATTTCTAGCTGCAGCATGTTGATCGGCCTGCAGCAATGCTGCCCTTTCGTGGTTTCGGATTCGCTATGTGATCGCAACGGAGGAGGCACGCGGAACTTGATTTCTTTCTTTATGGGTGCTTTCATGCCGTGGATAAACCTGAATTGATTTCTAGCTGGAGCATGTCGATCGGTCTGCAGGAACACTGCCCTTTGGTGGTTTCGGACTCGCTACTTGATCGCAAGGGAGGAGGCATGCTAAACTTGATTTCTTTTTTTATGGGTGCTTCCGTGCAGGGGATAAACAGAATTGATTCCTAGCTGCAGGTTGTCGATCGGTCTGCAGCAACGCTGCCCTTTTATGGTTTCAGATTCACTATATGATCGCAATGGAAGAGGCACGCGAAACGTGATTTCTTTATAGGTGCTTCCATGCAGGGAATAAACAGTTGATTTCTATCTGTAGCATGTCGATCGGTCTGCGGCAACGCTGCCCTTTCGTGGTTTCGGATTCGCTACGTGATCGCAACGGAGGAGGCACACGAAACTTGATTTCTTTCTTTATAGGCACTTCCGTGCAGGGAATAAACAATTGATTTCTAGCTGTAGCATGTCGATCGGTCTGCAGCAATGCTTCCCTTTCGTGGTTTCGGATTTGCTATGTGATCGCTATGGAGGAGGCATGCGAAACTTGATTTTTTCTTTTGGGCGCTTCCGTGCAGGGGATAAAAAGAATTGATTTCTAGCTGCAGCATGTCGATCGGTCTGCAGCAATGCTGCCCTTTCGTGTTTTCGGATTTGCTATGTGATCGCAACGGAGGAGGCACGCGAAACTTGATTTCTTTCTTTATAGGCGCCTCCATGTAGGGAATAAACAGAATTGATTTCTAGCTGCAGCATGATGATCGGACTGAAGCAGCGCTGCCCTTTCGTGGTTTCGGATTCGCTACATGATCGCAATGGAGGGGGCATGCGAAACTTGATTTTTTCTTTATGGGCGCTTCCGTGCAGAGGATAAACAGAATTGATTCCTAGCTGCAGCGTGTCGATCGGTCTGCACAACGCTGCCTTTTTATGGTTTCAGATTCACTACGTGATTGCAATAGAGGAGGCATGCGAAACTTGATTTTCTCTTTATGGGCACTTCTGTGCAGGGGATAATCAGAATTGATTTCTAGCTGCAGCATGATCGGTCTGCAGCAGCGCTGCCCTTTCGTGGTTTCGGATTCGCTACATGATCGCAATGGAGGGGGCATGCGAAACTTGATTTTTTCTTTATGGGCGCTTCCGTGCAGGGAATAACCAGAATTGATTTCTACCTGCAGCTTGTCGATCGGTCTGCAGGAAGGCGGCCCTTTCGTGGTTTCGGATTCGCTACGTGATTGCAATGGAGGAGGCATGCGAAACTTGCTTTTCTCTTTATGGGCACTTTTGTGCAGGGGATAATCAGAATTGATTTCTAGCTGCAACATGTCAATTGGTCTGCAGCAATGCTGCCTTTAGTGATTTCGGATTCGCTATGTGATCGCAACAGAGGAGGCACGCGAATCTTAATTTCTTAATGGGCGTTTCCGCGCAAGGGATAAACAGAATTGATTTCTAGCTGCAGCATGTCGCTTGGTCTATAGCAATGCTGCCCTTTCGTGGTTTCGGATTCGCTACGTGATCGCGACG
Organism: Amblyomma maculatum; assembly: GCF_055883805.1. NCBI lineage: Eukaryota > Metazoa > Arthropoda > Arachnida > Ixodida > Ixodidae > Amblyomma > Amblyomma maculatum. Next base: position 48,063,116 of record NC_139348.1, on the reverse strand, counting down.
GAGGAGGCATGTGAAATTTGATTACTTTCTTTATGGGTGCTTCTGTGCAGTTGATGAGCAGAATTGATTCCTAGCTGCAGCGTGTCGCTCGGTCTGCAGCAAAGCTGCCCTTTCATGGTTTCTGATTCGCTACGTGATCGCAACAGAGTAGGCACGCGGAACTTGATTTCTTTCTTTATGGGCGCTTTCATGCAGTGGATAAACAGAATTGATTCCTAGCTGCAACGTGTCGATCGGTCTGCTGCAACGCTGCCCTTTCGTTGTTTGGGATTTGCTACGTTATCGCAATGGAGGAGGCATCAGAAACTTGATTTTTTCTTTATGAGCGCTTCCGTGCAGGGGATAAACAGAATTGATTCCTAGCTGCAGCATGTCGATCGGTCTGCAGCAACGCTGCCTTTTTATGGTTTCAGATTCACTACATGATCGCAACGGAGGAGGCACGTGAATCTTGATTTCTTTCTTTATAGGTGCTTCCGTGCAGGGAATAACCAGAATTGATTTCTAGCTGCAGCTTGTCGATCGGTCTGCAGCAACACTGCCCTTTCGTGGTTTCGGATTCGCTATGTGATCGCAATGGAGGAGGCATACGAAACTTGATTTTTTTCTTTATGGGTGCTTCAGTGCAGGGGATAAACAGAATTGATTTCTAGCTGCAGCATGTTGATCGGTCTGCAGCAATGCTGCCCTTTCGTGGTTTCGGATTCACTATGTGATCGCAACGGAGGAGGCACGCGGAACTTGATTTCTTTCTTTATGGGTGCTTTCATGCAGTGGATAAACCTGAATTGATTTCTAGCTGCAGCATGTTGATCGGTCTGCAGGAACACTGCCCTTTGGTGGTTTCGGATTCGCTACTTGATCGCAAGGGAGGAGGCACGCTAAACTTTATTTCTTTTTTTATGGGTGCTTCCGTGCAGGGGATAAACAGAATTGATTCCTAGCTGCAGGTTGTCGATCGGTCTGCAGCAACGCTGCCCTTTTATGGTTTCAGATTCACTATGTGATCGCAACGGAGGAGGCACGCGAAACTTGATTTCTTTCTTTATAGGCGCCTCCATGTAGGGAATAAACAGAATTGATTTCTAGCTGCAGCATGATGATCAGACTGAAGCAGCGCTGCCCTTTCGTGGTTTCGGATTCGCTACATGATCGCAATGGAGGGGGCATGCGAAACTTGATTTTCTCTTTATGGGCACTTTTGTGCAGGGGATAATCAGAATTGATTTCTAGCTGCAGCATGTCAATTGGTCTGCAGCAATGCTGCCTTTAGTGATTTCGGATTCGCTATGTGATCGCAACAGAGGAGGCACGCGAATCTTAATTTCTTAATTGGCGTCCGCGCAAGGGATAAACAGAATTGATTTCTAGCTGCAGCATGTCGCTTGGTCTATAGCAATGCTGCCCTTTCGTGGTTTCGGATTCGCTACGTGATCGCGAAGGAGGAGGCACGTGAAATTTGATTACTTTCTTTATGGGTGCTTCTGTGCAGTTGATGAGCAGAATTGATTCCTAGCTGCAGCGTGTCGCTCGGTCTGCAGCAAAGCTGTCCTTTCATGGCTTCTGATTCGCTACGTGATCGCAACAGAGTAGGCACGCGGAACTTGATTTCTTTCTTTATGGGCGCTTTCATGCAGTGGATAAACAATTGATTCCTAGCTGCAACGTGTCAATCGGTCTGCTGCAACGCTGCCCTTTCGTTGTTTGGGATTTGCTACGTTATCGCAATGGAGGAGGCATCAGAAACTTGATTTTTTCTTTATGAGCGCTTCTGTGCAGGGGATAAACAGAATTGATTCCTAGCTGCAGCATGTCGATCGGTCTGCAGCAACGCTGCCTTTTTATGGTTTCAGATTCACTACATGATCGCAACGGAGGAGGCACGTGAATCTTGATTTCTTTCTTTATAGGTGCTTCCGTGCAGGGAATAACCAGAATTGATTTCTAGCTGCAGCTTGTCGATCGGTCTGCAGCAAAACTGCCCTTTCGTGGTTTCGGATTCGCTATGTGATCGCAATGGAGGAGGCATGCGAAACTTGATTTTTTTCTTTATGGGTGCTTCAGTGCAGGGTTAAACAGAATTGATTTCTAGCTGCAGCATGTTGATCGGTCTGCAGCAATGCTGCCCTTTCGTGGTTTCGGATTCGCTATGTGATCGCAACGGAGGAGGCACGCGGAACTTGATTTCTTTCTTTATGGGTGCTTTCATGCAGTGGATAAACCTGAATTGATTTCTAGCTGCAGCATGTTGATCGGTCTGCAGGAACACTGCCCTTTGGTGGTTTCGGATTCGCTACTTGATCGCAAGGGAGGAGGCATGCTAAACTTTATTTCTTTTTTTTATGGGTGCTTCCGTGCAGGGGATAAACAGAATTGATTCCTAGCTGCAGGTTGTCGGTCTGCAGCAACGCTGCCCTTTTATGGTTTCAGATTCACTATGTGATCGCAACGGAAGAGGCACGCGAAACGTGATTTCTTTATAGGTGCTTCCATGCAGGGAATAAACAGTTGATTTCTATCTGTAGCATGTCGATCGGTCTGCGGCAACGCTGCCCTTTCGTGGTTTCGGATTCGCTACGTGATAGCAATGGAGGAGGCACGCTAAACTTGATTTCTTTCTTTATAGGCACTTCCGCGCAGGGAATAAACAATTGATTTCTAGCTGCAGCATGTCGATCGGTCTGCAGCAATGCTTCCCTTTCGTGGTTTCGGATTTGCTATGTGATCGCTATGGAGGAGGCATGCGAAACTTGATTTTTTCTTTTGGGCGCTTCCGTGCAGGGGATAAAAAGAATTGATTTCTAGCTGCAGCATGTCGATCGGTCTGCAGCAATGCTGCCCTTTCGTGTTTTCGGATTTGCTATGTGATCGCAACGGAGGAGGCACGCGAAACTTGATTTCTTTCTTTATATGCGCTTCCGTGCAGGGAATAAACAGAATTGATTTCTAGCTGCAGGATGATGATCGGTGTGCAGCAGCGCTGCCCTTTCGTGGTTTCGGATTCGCTACATGATCGGAATGGAGGAGGCATGCGAAACTTGATTTTTTCTTTATGGGCGCTTCCGTGCAGAGGATAAACAGAATTGATTCCTAGCTGCAGCGTGTCGATCGGTCTGCAGCAACGCTGCCGTTTTATGGTTTCAGATTCACTACATGATCGCAACGGAGGAGGCACGTGAATCTTGATTTCTTTCTTTATAGGCGCTTCCGTGCATGGAATAACCAGAATTGATTTCTAGCTGCAGCTTGTCGATCGGTCTGCAGGAAGGTGGCCCTTTCGTGGTTTCGGATTCGCTATGTGATTGCAATGGAGGAGGCATGCGAAACTTGATTTTCTCTTTATGGGCACTTCTGTGCAGGGGATAATCAGAATTGATTTCTAGCTGCAGCATGTCAATTGGTCTGCAGCAATGCTGCCTTTAGTAATTTCGGATTCCCTATGTGATCGCAACAGAGGAGGCACGCGAATCTTAATTTCTTAATGGGCGTTACCGCGCAAGGGATAAACAGAATTGATTCCTAGCTGCAACGTGTCGATCGGTCTGCTGCAACGCTGCCCTTTCGTTGTTTGGGATTTGCTACGTTATCGCAACGGAGGAGGCACGCGAAACTTGATTTCTTTCTTTATGGGCGCTTCCGTGCAGGGGATAAACAGAATTGATTTCTAGCTGCAGCTTGTCGCCCAGTCTGCAGCAACGCCCTTGCATGGTTCCGGCTTTGTCGTGTGATCGCAGTGGAGGTACGCGAAACTTGATTTTTATCTTTATGACCTCTCCTGTGCAGGGACCATAAAAGCAGATTTCTGTTTATTGAGGCTGCTGTTAACTTGCTTATTATAGACGCTCATGGGGTATTTTTGCTCTCCTTGTTCACTGAGTTTCCAGAGGTTCTTGAGTTTGCAGTGTCGAGCAGTGTTGACTCTGAAATGTGGTTCCTAATATTTTTTACATTTCTCTGACATTACTCATTTGGTGAACTCGAGGGTTTGTTTACATGTTGTTTTTATCATTTCTTTTGTGTGTATGCACATTTTTGTAGTAAATATGGCTAACTCGACTAAACTAATTTGTGCCATTTTCACAATTTGTAATTCCAAACTTTCCTACTAGGTGTGCACTTGTAGCACATTGAAATGAAGTCTGATTTTTGTTGTGAGATCTGCACACGTGCTTTCTGAACGTTGTTTGGCATTTTGGCCATTACATCTACCTTGATTTGGCCAGGTATTGTGATTGATTATTGCAAGAACAGTTTCAAAGTGGATGAGGAAGCGAAAGTTTCGTGGCTATCAGTTTATAAGAAAAGAAGCGAATGAGGAGCTGGCACTTCATAGTGCTAGTTTCTCGAAAATAGGTGAGAGTGTGCCACCTGACACTTTCAACGTGGAAGGTGCTACCTCTTCAGGATTTTGCTGTATTAATATTAAGATTCTTCGTGACTTTCTTCTGGAGTCTCTGTTGTGCAAGAAATGCAGGAAAGGTGCTGAACCTAACTGAACCTATTGATGGGGAGAGGGGACTGGCATGCACCATGAAAGTTTGTTGCAATGTATGTAGTGACACAAGCTTGTTCAAACATCTAAGTGATCCCAATTTGATGTTTGAAGGAAACGAGCAGTTTGTTTATGCTCTACAAATGTGTGGAAAAGGACAGCTGGCTGGCCGTGTGATGTGCGCTGTTATGAACATCCCTCCGCCTTCTGCAAAATTTGATTCGTACACTTTGCGCTTACTTCATGCAACAAAGACAGTTGCTATGCAAAGCATCACCCCGGATGTTGACGAGGTGATTGCTGACATGCCTAGGAGTAATGAACCACAAGAAATTGCCGCTGCTGTGGATGGAATCTGGTTGAAGAGAGGGCATTCATCCCTGCATGGTGTCGTCTCTTTTATATCAGCAGACACTGTCATGGTGTCAGATTTTGAAGTGGACTCTAAGTTCTGCCATCTGTACCACAGAATCTCCACTCTGACAGCAGCAAGAAGAGTGCAAAGCAATGCATATTGGATCATCTGGAGGTATGGAGGCTGCGAGTGCTGTGAATACTTTCGCGCAATCATTTCAAAAACATGCAGGGCCGGGGTATTCAGGGTTCAGGGTTTCAAGGGTTCAAATGACATGGTCCCTCTGTTCCCAAGGGCGACTGAGAGCTGGAAAAAATTGGCAGAGTCTGAGGTTGGGTTCGAAATATAGTCAGAAAATTAGAATAAAAAAGTGAAAAAAAGCTAAACGTGTGCATGTGTTACTTGTGTAGGGCAGTCCCAGAAAAAAGATGCCACCGCTGTGCACCAACAGATTTACAGTTCGCAATCTGCATGGCAGTGTACCTTTGTATATTGCGTCAAGAGAACAGTGCTCTTCGAAATGCTGCAGCATTCTGTGCAACAAGGACAAATGTGAGTAGCGAGGCACAGTACACACCTACATGCATAAGTGGTAGAGCGTGTAATGACAGCATTGATTGATTGCTCACGAACACGTATTCAACGCGAGGCGCCTGTGCGACCTGTGATCCTGCAGTCCCTTGGCCGCTGCCGCCTGACAGATGCCGCCTGGTGTCGAGAGCAGGAGCACGCTGGCAGCCTGTGCGTGAGGGTAAAAAAAAGTGGTCTATAATTCATCAATTCCGCACTGTCTTTCTGTACTTCCTGTTCCTTGTAAAAAAAGTCTGGTCTATAATTCATCAATTCCGCACTGTCTTTCTGTACTTCCTGTTCCTTGCCTTGAACATTGTTAGAAGAATAGTCATTTCATTTTCGTTACATTTTGCCATGTTGCATGCGGAACTGTTCGTTCCTCTCGACGACGGCCAACATCCGAAGTGGTGCACGTTGCACGAATGAAGCCCTACCACGCCCGTTAGCCGCTCGTTCGCCCCAGCCATCCGACACTACCGATGTACCTTGTTGCTCTTCCTTGTTGCTCTGATCGCCCAAAGGTTAGTGCCGAGGACGGCGTCATTCAAAGAGGGGGAGTAATGCCGCATTCCTAATCACTCTTGTGGTGCCATCATGCGGCCAGACTGGATTACCGATGTTTTAGCTGGCCTTAGCCATGCTAGGGAGCCCGGTGTTCATCTTCTTTGCTCAAGCTCTCGCCATCCTTGCTGCATCCCAATGCCGTGTCACTATTATTAAACCTACTTTTCTACCTACGTTGGCTGCTCTGGCTGTTTTACGGTGACATTGGTGGAGCCGTGCGAAGTACCGTCCTATGTACGCTGACTTCGAAGGCACCTTTGAAGCCAGTTCCGAGTGCGTGGATACACCTGTGCACAAGGCGAGTCGTCGTCTGCGAGGCCTACAGCCTCAATAGAGCAGCATGAGAACACCTCCAAGAACCATGACATCTACCTCGGGCAGCCATCCTCAGCAGACTGAAGCGGTGCCGCCGTTCGTCATGCACACACTTCGGTCATCACCTCCATCCCATGGTGATAGGTTCGAGGACGTTAAAGATTGGTTGCCCAGTTTCGATCGTGTTGCTGGCTCCAACCAGTGGGACGGTGAGCGCAAGCTACAAAACGTCTACTTCGCATTGCTGGATTCGACCAAAACATGGTACAGTGAAAGCTCGTTAATTCACAACTCGTTAATTCGAAATTTTGGATAATTCGAAATAGTCATCGTGGTCCGGTCCGCAGTGCATAGAAGTCTATGCGCGTAACAGCTCGTTAATTCACTCAAAAATTGGCGCCGCCACCCATAATTCGAACTGCGCGCCGCCAAGCGGCGCTGTTAAAAACCATCGTTTGAAGCTTTCACGGCAGAACGATAGATGGCACAACCATCGGGGCGCCGCTAGGGTGCTGGAACAAGTACTAAACAGTCTTTCCTGCCGCGACTCCTTCGAGGAACGACGTTTTAGTGTTATCGACCACGGTTTCGTGTTGCATTTCGTGAGCCCTCGTTTTGCACGCCGCTTGTTGTGAGCTTGTGTCCGCGAGATGTGTTCGCGTGGGAAATACTGTGCCAAGACGGTGAAGGAGCAAGTGGCTATTTTATGCGAGGTGGATGAACGGAAGGCCAGCAAAGTGGAAATCGCGGAAAAGCACGGGATTCCACCAAGCACGTTGTCGACGTACGTCCGAAATAGGAAGGCCATCGAGGATGCCTATGAAGCCGAAGATTTCGCCAGCAACAGAAAAAGGCTTCGGTTAGCCAAGTATCCGGAAATTGAGACCGCTGTGATCACGTGGGTGAAAGAAATGAGAAGCGCTGACATTCCACTGAGTGGCCCAATTATCATGGCGAAGGCGGCCGATTTCGCCCTGCGCTTGAATGTGGAAGATTTTGTCGCCTCCGAAGGATGGTTTCACCACTTTAGAGACAGACATAATCTTGTCTTCCGGGTGTTGTCTGGAGAAGCCAAAGAAGTGGATGCAGAAACTTGTGCCACGTGGCGAAGCGGTGCTCTGCAGCAGTACTTAGAAAGCTACTCGGCACATGATATATTCAATGCTGATGAGACGGCTTTGTTTTATAAGCTCCAGCCCGACAGAACAGTAACATTTAAAGGGGACAGCTGCGCTGGCGGCAAGCGAAGCAAAGAGCGGATTACTGTTCTGGTCGCCGCTAATATGACCGGGACGGAGAAGGTCCCTCTTTTTGTTGTCGGCAAGGCACATAAGCCTAGATGTTTCAAGAACATTAGGACGCTGCCGACGGAATACTCCGCCAACAGCAAGGCGTGGATGACGGGCGAATTGTTTAAAAAATGGCTCTTGAAATTCGATCGGAGGATGGAGCTAGGGAAGCGTCAAGTTCTCCTCATTGTGGATAACTGCTCGGCACACAAAGTCGACGCCGAGCTGAAAGCCACAAGGCTCGTCTTTTTGCCCGCCAACACGACTGCGGCCTTGCAGCCGATGGATCAGGGGGTGATCAGAAACATCAAATGTTTCTATAGGCGCCACATGATCGAGCGCATGACTTTGTGCACTGGAAACCAGAAGACCAGCACCATCACATTGCTTACAGCAATGCACATGTTGGTGCGGGCATGGGAGCAGGTCACGCCGTCCACAATTGCAAACTGCTTCCACCACTGTGGCTTTGCTGCCGGAAGTATGAAAGAAAGTGGCGACGATGGGAGTCCGGAGCCTCTGCCTGCGGCTGTGCGTGCTGTGCTGCAGGACGTCAGTTTTGATGATTACGTTGGAGTAGACAGCGATGCAGCAGTGTGCGGTGCCCTGGACATTGTCGCTGAAATTGTTGGGGAGCAGTCTGTCCCAGAAGAGGCAGAAGACGAGGACGACGGCGAGGAGCAAGAGCCCGTGCGTCCATCCGCGGCAGAAGTTATGGGAGCGCTGAATGTCGCGCGCCTTTTCTTCAGCTTTGAAGAGGAGGAAGAAGACTCCCTGCGTCGCATTCGCATGCTAGAAGACCGAGTGAGTACGGTAGCCCTCAGAGAGAAGAAGCAGAAGATGATAACAGACTTTTTTGCTAAATAAATGTTTTTCGTGCCCTCCGGGCATCAAACGCCTTCATTTTTGCTCACTTTCATTAGTTCGAATTTTGGTTAATTCGAACTGGCCTGGCGGCCCCGTGGAATTTGAATTCACGAGCTTTTACTGTGCGAGAATCGCGAAGCTTCTTTTACCACCTTGAAAGCTTTTCGCCGGGAGTTGTTGGCGACATTTCATACCAACGTGAGGAAAGAGAAAGCCGAGCTTGCCCTGCACTCAAGATTGCAGCAGCAAAATGAAAGTGTTGCCATGTTCATTGAAGACATGACGCGACTCTTTAATCTAGCTGATCCAGCTATGCCCGAGGCCAAGAAGGTGCGCCACCTGATGCGGGGTGTAAAGGAGCAGTTTGCTGGTCTTGTCTGCAACCCTCCGACAACTGTGGCGAAATTTACAAAAGAGGCAACAAGTATAAAGCGCTTATTGCAATAGCGGAGCGTTCAGTACAGCCGACTTGCTTCTGTAGCAACCGCCCATCACTGCCCGCCTACGTCTCTGCCTGCTGAGGAACTTCGAGAGTTTGTGCGGAACATTGTGCGCGAAGAGCTCCAGAAACTACGCTTTGAAGCTCCACAGGCAAGCGTCGCTGCAGTAGCGGACGTGGTCCGGGATGAAATCCGGCGAGTGGTGCAGTCAGTTCCAGTAACGCCGCAACCAGAGCAGTACATAACGGCTTACAGTGACGTGCTGCAAAAACCTGCGCCAGTGCCACAAGCCTTTCCTCTTGTTGTTCCTGTGCAGTACCAAGTCCCAGTTGCCTGCCCCACAGGAATTCAGGCCCGCTATCCGTAAAGCACACGTGTGCCGAATGCAAAACAACCGACCATTGTGCTACCACTGCGGGGAGCCCGGCCACGCTCGGCGCGACTGCCCTTACGGCCAGATGGGCCTCAGGGGTTTTTCTCCCAATGCACCTCGACTGCGCTACGGTGAGCAACCTCGGGAGATTAAGGACTACTTGGCCGCTAATGTACAGCCCCCTACTGCTCAATGATGCCAGTCCAGATCCCAGTCTCCAAGATTCTCATCTCCCAACCGCCCTTTGACCTCTGACCAGTTCAGAGGCACGTTCCCACGGCGGGAAAACTAAAGACCGTGTCCTCCGGGGTTAGGGCCGCTGCAGCTGTACCGTGTCAAGAGCCTCCACCCGACGACATACTGCGACGTGCCGACCGACGGCGACTCGACCCGACGAGCTGCGAAAAATTGGTTTCCGCTGAAATTACTGTAATTGCCGGCAACCGTAATGTAAATGCACTCATGGACACTGGGGCTGATTTTTGGGTAATGAGCAGTCGGCTAGCCATGACCTTCAGAAAGGTTTTGACGCCTTGGACTGGGCTGCAGATATGAACAGTTGGCAGCCATGGGGTTACACCGATTGGCGTCTGTACCTCCGAATACAGATCCGAGGCGTAACTTTCCGCAGCTGCTTCGCAGTGCTTCCCGCGTGCTCCAAGGACCTGATACTCAGTTTGGATTTCTTCCTGGTGTATAGCGCTGTGATCGATTTTAAGGACCTAATCGTGTCAATTGCCGCCCACTGCACACTTGACACCGAACCCCAGCAACACATGCCAAGCTGCGGGTCTGTGATGACCGCGTTGTATTACGGCAAAGATTCAGAATTTTTATGACTGTAGAGTGCGATAGCAACCCCGGTACTCGTGGCATCGCCAAAGTCAACATGTCGCTGCTCCTGGGTCGACAAGTCTGTGTAACCCGAGGACTTATTGAACTGAAGGACAGGCGAACCGAACTTTTGGTGACGAACTTCGGTTGTGGACTGCAATGTTTGGCGAGCAAAACAACGATTGCGTATTCTGAAGAACTCCCGGAATGCGCAGGACAGTATTCGTTGCCAGAAATCACGAAGTCATTAGAAAAGTTGACTACTCCACTTAAAACTGACGTCAGCCCGGACATCCTGCCTAATCAAAAACGCTGCTTAGAGACCATTATCGACTCTTTCCGGGACTGTTTCACAACGACAGCCAGGGTTAGACAGACACAGCTCACGAACACCGAATTATAGTCAACGAAAACCAGAGACAATTGTGCCAGTCGCCTTATCGGGTCTCTCCGAAGAATCGGGATGCAATTCGCCGGCAAGTTCAGAAAATGCTCCAGGATGATGTGATCCAGCCGTCGACGAGCCCATGGGCGTCGCCTGTTGTCCTATAGTGGCAAAGAAAGATGGGGCCCTACGGTTCTGCGTTGATTACCGGCGTTTAAACAAAGTTACCAAAAAAAGATGTTTATCCTCTGCTGCACATTGATGACTCCCTAGACCGTCTGCATCACGCCAAATACTTTTCATCGCTCGATTTAAAGGGACACTAAAGACATCCAAAGATGATATGAAAATCTAATAAACTACATTTCGTGACACTGTCGCCGCATATCCGGCAGCAAAAAATCGAATAATTGCTGAGATATTGCGATAAGAAGTTGAGGTTTTTTCTTGTTCCCGCCGGTCGAATTCAAACTGTTCCCTCCGACTACGTAGTCGGAGTTGAGTGACGCACATTGTGACGTAAATGGAGACTCCGTGATAGCGAACGAGCCAGCGCGGCCCGCGGCGTCGCATCCCTCAGGGGCCAACATGACAACAGTGTACTCGCAATGACGGCCACAGCCGAAATAAATAAAACGATGAAGAGAGTAATTTACCGAGCGATGGGCCCATAAAGGAAGAGAAAAAAAAACATAGAGCGCTTGTAATGCACAATACTTTACATGTTTCTTAAGCTTTTGCGCTCCTTCTTGCACTGTGTATAAAAAAACCAAGCCCTCGGTCATCGCAACGCTTCCCGACATGTTTACATACAAATAAGATTTAGTTACCAGCAAAATAGTGTCCTCGCTGCTGCGCTTGTCAGTTTTGAAGCTTCGTCACACTTTTTTCCTTCAAGGTTTGTGCTACAGCTCTGTGTTTAGCGAAAATTACGTCCACGGTAGCAGAGCATGACCGAATAGCCAGCGCTACTAAATTTGCCAGCGCTGTGAAATTCCACATGCTAAAATGAATCCAGTGCACAATATAGTGCGCATAGGCATCCAGAACATTAATTGCAAGTCGTGAGAGCAGGCAGCATGCTCCGATGGTCAAGCAGTTGTAATTTTTAGACCGGTCGCAGAAACATATTATTGTAAATGGGGCCATGACATACACTTCACAAATATTGTCGGGGTTCTTGTGGCGCGGCGTAGCCGAGCGGTTAGCGCTGAATGTTAGGGAGCAGGCAGTAGTGAGTTCGAATCTTACCGCCACTGGCGTTTTCTTTTTTTTCTACAAATCGATTTTTTTTTACTTTTTGTAATGTATTTCTGGTGCTTCGTTATTTTTAGTTTTACCTGAGGCCCTTTTTTTCGCCGGGTGACGAGCGCAATATATCGACGCTCCCCTTGGTATGAGCAGCAAGTATGCCCCTTTTGTTTACGATGCCTGCAAATAGCACATTGAAGGTCTTGTTGACGCAGTATGTTGATCATATGTGCCATGATTTAGTGAACAATTGAATGATAATGCGGTTTTCCTTCGGTACTTAGCATACGTATGCTTTTCGTGGCGTATGTAGCTGCAGTCGAGCTACAGTAAACTAGAATATTTCACTGTAGTCGAGCGGTCTGGTCAGGGTTAATGAGAGCTCGCAGTCGAAGCGGCGATGGCAGCGATATGTTGGCGCAGAAGTGTGAACTAAGGAGCGTGTCGGCGGCAGCGGATTTCGCTCGCTCGTGCCCCCGAATGCTCAAATGGGAACGAGCCAGGCGCATCTGCTGCTCCAAGCTCTAAATTCAGGCGCTGCAGGTCCAAACAAACTATCCGAGTGTGCACGAAATGCCTGAGCCGAAACATAACCAAAACTGAAGTGGGCACCTGTAGCGCCTCCAAGTATATTTTTGTATTTGCCTTGCAACGTTTACGTTGTCTTTTCGCCGTCGTTTACGTATGATAAAAGCGTGTTATTATATTCGAGACAAAACCTATGACTGCATTCAAATGGGCAACGTAATTCTCATTTGTCAGCCTCCGTGATCCCTAGCGCATCACGTGATTTGTAGTTGCGAGTTTCGGCTGTGGCAGCGATACCTGTATTTCTGTTCTTCCTCTTTACTACTTTATAACAGCTCTGTTTTCAGTAAGAGTGAATTTTTTGTAATCAGGAATTGGCATTCTATCGATGCAAGCCCACTTCAGTTTTCTCTTTAGTGTCCCTTTAAGCATGTGGTTATTGGCAGATAGAGGTGGACGAATGCGACCGGGAGAAGACTGCCTTTATTACCCCGTACGGTTTGTACGATTTCAGGGTGCTCCCTTTTGGCCTAAGCTCGGCTCCTGTGACCTTCCAGCAGATGATGGATACTGTGCTTTCTGACCTGAAATGGCAGTCTTGCCTGGTGTACCTGTATGACTTGATTTTCTCCGATAGTTTTGAGGAACATTTGAGGCGCCTGTGTGCTGTTTTCGAAGCCATTCGTTCAGCCGGTCTGTCCCTTAAGCCAGAAAAGTGCCATTTTGCTTTTCAAGAGCTGAAGTTTGTGGGCCACATTGTCAGTGCCAAGGGCGTTAGCCCAGACCCCGACAAGACAGCCACAGTAGCTGCTTTCCCCATTCCAACCAACAAGCGAAGTGCACGTCGTTTTCTGGGTCTTTGTGCTTACTATCGACGTTTTGTGAAACTTCTCGGGGATAGCTGAGCCTCTAACTCGCCTCACAAAAGAGAATGAACCGTTCTGCTGGTGCCAAGCGCAACAACGGTCCTTTGAGAAACTACGAACTCATCTACAAAGTGCACCTATACTTGGTCATTTCGACGAGCAAGCCGACAAAGAATTGCACACAAACGCAAGTAATGCCGGCCTTGAAGCGCTCCTTGTACAATGGCAGGATGGTGTTGAACATGTAATCGCATATGCAAGGCACACCTTATCCCGGTCTGAAGTGAACGACTTCACTTCCGAAAAGAAATGTCTAGCTATTGTGTGAGCAGTGAAAAGTTTCGCCCCTACTTGTATGGCCGGCCTTTCCGAGTAGTGAGCAATTAGCATTCACTCTGTTGGTTGGCGAGCCTCAAAGATCCCTCAGGGCGGCTAGCACGCTCGAGTCTTCGACTTCAAGAATTTGATGTGACCATCGTCTATGAAGTAGGCAAGAAGCACAGTGATGCAGACTGTTTGTCCCACGCGCCTCGTGAGCATAACAGCACTGAGTTTGAAGACTATTCTCTTTTTCTTGGCGCTATCTCAACAGGATAATTTGGCTCAGCAACAAAGAGACGACCTTGAACTACGGCCCCTCATTGAGTATCTAGAAGGAAATAATCCAACTCCCCCCGAATCTTCTCGTGCGGATTGGTCATCGTTTTGTTTACGAGACGGCATCCTGTGCAAGAAGAACTACGGTCCGACGGAAGCTGTTTATCTTCACGTCGTACCTAAGGCTTTTCGCGAAGTCCTGTAAGCGTCCCACGACGACCCTTCTTCTGGTCACCTGGGTTTTTCCCGAACTCTGGCACGCATACGCCAAAAGTATTATTGGCCTAAGCTCATTGCAGAGGTCAAGCACTACGTCAAAACTTGCCAGGAGTGGCAACGTCGAAAGACTCCGCCGACCAAGCCGGCTGGACTACAGTCAAACCTCGTTATAACGAAGTCTCATTTTGCACGGAAATTCGTTCGTTATATCCGATATTCGTTGTAAAAGTACCACAAATTCCTGCAAAAAAAGTTCTGTTCATAAACCGAAGTAAAGGCTACCCTAAAATGGAAAGCACAGAGCTGAAAAAAAAGCATTGTTTTTCTTTAAAGCGTGGTATAAGCACGCAAAACCTTACCTTTCATTTTGCACTGCCAAGCAAAAATGAGCACACAAATCGGGATTTAGGCCACGCAGAACTGATTTATTTGAAAAACGACGTAATCTTCATTTGGCGGCACTTCACACTATTCGATAGAATAAATTTCTCAACGAAATCGACACTGTGCAGCGCTTTCCCAATGTCAGCTGATTTGGCCACAGGTAGGTTTTCAAGGTACCTTCTCAATTTCCTCGCCATATTGGCGGCCTCGGTGCTGCTGAGAGCTCACTCTTCGCCTTCTTCACTCTCATCGCTGCTCGTAGCATCATCTGTAGAAAGCAGCTGATCGACAATTTCTTGGTCGGTCAATTCGGGCACCACAGCCAAGTTGTCATTGGCAGCAATAAAGTCCTCGAACGTAACATTCGGAACCGCCAGTTGACGCCATGTCTTCTCGTCGAAATTGTCCGCTTCACCTTCAGAATCGTGGGCGTCGTTAAGCTCAGTCTCGCTGGTGGATGGGGCTAGGCCAGCATCAACAAAGCGATTTCTTATTGTCGACTGTGCCACTCCGTTCCATGCACCGTACAGCATATCCAGCGTAGTTTTGAGGTTTATGGCCATTGATATGCCCCTGTCTATGTCAAATATGAGCTGCGTAACCAGTCGCTTTCGGTAGCAGCATTTTAGTGAGTGAATGATGCCCCTGTCTAATGGCTGCAGCACTGAGGTCGAGTTTGGTGGCAAAAAAACTAGGCGGACCGCTTCAAGTGGTGACACCTTATGGGCAGAGCAGTTGTCCAATATAAGGAGCACTGTCCTGCGCTGCTCTGCCACATCTTTGTCGAAGGCCTTCAGCCATGCTTCAAAGAGTGACGACGTCATCCACGCCTTTTTGTTCGAGCGATAGTCCGCTTGGACATTCCGGGCATTGCGCAGGCACCTGGGGCGAGCAGATTTACCAATAACAGTTAGCCGCCTTTTATCTGACCCATCCATGTTGACACAAACAACAACGGTGACGCGGTCTTTGCTTTTCTTGCCTCCTCGGCACAGTTCGTTCTTCGCAACGAGTGACATTTCCGGGAGCAGCTTAAAAAAAAGCGCAGTCTCGTCCGCGTTGTAGACATCGCGCATCTCGTAGCCATCCAGTTGCATGCGGAAGCTTTCTGCCCACTTCTCGCAGTTCTCTACATCGACGGCTGCTTCTTCGCCCGACAAGGTGTGGCAAACAATCTGGTGGCGGTCTTTAAATCGCTGCAGCCAGCCACTGCTTGCATAGAAGTCATCGTGGCCTAAGACGCAAGCGAGACTTCTTGCCTTCATTTGAAGCACGGTACCAGACACAGGCAGGTTGCGCGCTCTAACGTCCTTGAACCACGCGAACAAGGCATCTTCAACATCCTGGGGGTGACAATACCTGACGCGCTTCCTGTCGTTCTTCACGGCGCCTGCAGAGTGCACGTTTTCTATCTTCTGCCTTGCGCTCAGTATGGTCGACAGAGTGCTAGGCGCAACGCCGAAGTCTGCGGCAATCTCTTGCGCCTGCTGTCGACCGCCCTGAATATTTTTATCTTTGTTTCAAGAGAAACTGCTTTGCGTTTCGGCGCCGCCATGCTGCAAGATGACGGCACGACCTCGAGGAAAGTGAGCACACGCGCGGGTCGGCAAAAAAGTAGGGGCAGGGGCATGCGGGCGGTGGTTCGATCACATGCAGGTCACATGCCAGGCAGCCGTTGATGCTAGATTCACTCGCGGTCCCTAGATGGCGTGGCGTGCGAAAGCGCGGGTGATTCAAACACATTTTAGGTGGAGGCGACGCGGGCGGTTGTTCGATCACGTGCCGGTCACATGCCAGGCAGCCATTGATGCTAGATTCATTCGCGGTCCCTAGATGGCGTGGCGTGCGAAAGCATGGGTGATTCAAACACATTTTAGGTGGAGGCGATTGATAAAACCGAAATTTAGCGTTTTGAAAATTTTTTTGCTTCTTTGCGGATTTTGAGTCGTGTGAATACGAAATATGCTTCGTTATAACCGATTTAGTGTCAAATTTTCAGTTTTTAATTTCGTTATACAGATAGAACTCCCATAGAAATAAAGCACAGCCAACCAAACTTTGCTTTTACTTCATTATATCCGATAATTCGCTGTATCCGTGTTTATTATAATAAGGTTCGACTGTATTACAACCTATTGATCAGCCAAAAGCCCCGTTCCAACAAGTCTGCATGGATTTGCTTGGCCCGTTTCCGGAGTCCTCGCTCGGCAATCAATACATTGTAGTCACCACTATCTCGGGCGATACTGTGAAACGAAAGCTCTTTCCCGTGGAACCGCTTTAGAAATTGGGACTTTTTTCATGCAGAGAATTGTACTTCGCCACGGTGCATCCACAGTTGTTATAACTGACACGGGAACGGCTTTCACCTCGGCGCTTACAGAGGAGGTTATGCGGCTCGGTGGCACAAGTCACCGGAGAACAACCGCTTATCACCCGCAAACAAATGGACTTACTGTACGGCTTAATAAGACAATCGCCGACATGATTTCAATGTATGTCGACGAGGACCATCGCAACTGGGACGCAATACTTCCCTATGTCACCTTCACACATAACACTCGCCACAAGAAACGACACACTTCACTCCGTTTCGTTTAGTCCATGGCCGCAAAGCCATGACTATGCTCGACGCAATGCTACTTCCTGATCGTGTTAATCCTGCAGTCACTGGTGCTGATGAATTCGTTCTGCACGCCAAGGCCGCTCGCCAACTTGCTCGGATCCGTCGCCAGCAAGAAAAAGATGCTCATCGCTATAATCTATGCCACAGAAATGTGAGTTACGAGCCCGGAGAACGAGTTTGGATGTGGAGCTCAATCCGTATGAGAGGATGGTCTGAAAAGCTGCTTCGTCGATACTTTGGCCCTTATGAAGTCGTTCGCTAACTCTGTGAAGGGAACTATGAAGTTCTTCCCCAGGGAACTGCTCGTTCCTCTCGACGACGGTCAACATCCAAAGTGGTGCACGTTGCACGAATGAAGCCCTACCACGCCCATTAGCTGCTCGTTCGCCCCAGCCATCCGACACTACCGATGTTCCTTGTTGCTCTGATCGCCCAAAGGTTAGCGCTGAGGATGGCGTCTTTCAAAGAGGGGGAGTAATGCCTCATTCCTAATCACTCTTGTGGTGCCGTCATGCGGCCAGACTGGATTACCGTCTTAACCATGCTAGAGAGCCCGGTGTTCTTCGTCTTCCTCGCTCGAGCTCTCACCAGCCTTGCCGCGTCCCAGTGCCACGTCACTGTTATTAAACCTATTTTTCTAACCTACGTTGGCTGCTTTGGCTGTTTCACGGTGACAATATGTATATTGCCACCTGGTGTCCCCATGTTCTTGCTGCGCCTGGAAGAAGAGGACACTGAAGTTGACTCGCGTGCTGTGCGCCGAACCTTGCCTGCTGTTACAGCTTTGTCCCATCGTTTTAGTCAAGTCTAGCCCTGTTGTCCGTGACATATTTTGGTGTCGGCGCAGGGTATCGATCCCAGTATATGTCCCGCACTCCTCCGCACACCCAGGATTCAGGTCTTGTGCCAATCGCCACTCCTGTTCACCGCGCTAGCCGGAAGAACCTAGGGCTACCACTTGAGCACGGGCCGTTGGAATTCACCACCGCAGCCACCCCTTGACCTGTCATGCAAACTCCAACGTATTAGACTCTACAGAACCCACGACTGTCTAAGGCTTTCCACGGCTGTCAGACGAAAGACGTCGAAGACTGGCTCGCCCAGTTTGGACGGGTTGCCGCATTTAATCAGTGGGACGATGCCGCAAAGCTCAGGAACGTCTTCTTTAGCCTGGAAGATGGCGCTCGTACTTGGTACGAGAATCGTGAAGGCGCCTTAACATCATGGCGCGAGTTCTGCCGCTGCATCCTGGACACCTACACCAGCCCGGATCGCCGAGAACGAGCAGAAAAGGCTTTACGCTCTCGCATACAGATGCCGAACGAGCCCATAACCACGTACGTGAAGGACATGACTAGGCTGTTCCGCAATTTGCCTTCGGGGCTAGTCCGGATCTTCTTCGTGACATCATCCGCTCCATTTTGTGTGAAGAGCTCCAGAAGCTTTTCAGTGCTCCCCAGCCGACAGTCGGCTCTGTCACTAGTATTGTCGGAGAAGAACTTCAGCAAGCACTTCGGCTTTCGGTACCATCTGCTAACCCGCCATCCTTTTCCACCGAGTCCTGTCGGCCAACGTATGCGGACATCTTGCGACGTCCCCCAACTGATTCCACACAATTACTGCCACCCGACCAAGGCTCACTGTATTCAGCCCACCCCGAGCCGTACATCGACAACCGCCGACCACCCCAGCGACAGGCAAACCTGTGGCGTGCCCCAAATCGGCAGCGCCTGTGCTTCCACTGCAGAGAACCTGGTCACCTGTATCGACAGTGCCCATATCAACAACTGGGAGTGAAGGGTTTCCCCACCGACATGCGTAACCCTCCTTTAGACCAACGACCCCGGGATATTGAGGACTACGTAGCCCAGCAGCACATGGTGCCAACTTTTAGACGACAGTCACGATCTCCGTCTCTATGCCGACCATCCTCGCAGCCCGGCCCCGCCGGGATGGCGCAGCGACAGTCGCCTAGTCCGAGCCGGGAAAACTAAAGATAGTGACCTCAGGGGGCGAGGCCGCTTCAAATCGACACGACGAAGACTCCCCGACAATGCGACCTGTGAGCGACCGCGACTTGACGGCCCCGACGACAGTTCATACACGTGAAAATAGACTCTCGCTGGATATACCCGTGCTCCTCGATGGCTATAAGGTTAGCGCATTGAAAGACACTGGTGCTGATTTTTTTATTTTAAGCGGGAAGCTAGCGGCGCTTCTAAAAAAAATAATGACGCCATGGTCTGGCACGCAGATTCGAACCGCTGGCGGACATGTCGTAACTCCGAGCGAGAGTCCAAATTCGCAACTCCACGTTTGTTGTCAGCTGCCTTGTGATACCCGACTGCTCCCGGGACTGTATCCTTGGTGTCTGTTTTCTTTGGGAATATGGGGCCATTATCGATCTCCGGAAGCGTACTGTGACCTTTTCGACCGAGAAAGCTGATGATACTGACACTGCAGACTGCCAAAGCCGTGCCCTTCTTCGAATTTCTGCCGAGAGCGTTTCTATTCCGCCACGTTTCAGTGTTTTTGTGACTGTTAACTGCGGTGAACTACGTGACGGAACGGCGGTCGCTGAGGGCAACCAGTCCCTTTTGCTTACCCACGGCATCACCTCGGCGCAGAGTCTCATCCATCTGCGTAACGGCCGATCTGAGCTCCTGGTGACTAACTTCACGAACAAACCCCGCCATCTTTTTTGGAGAAGTTGAAAATGTGCGCCCATTCCTTGATCGTCTGGATATTAGTACAGATCTCTCGGAAAGACAGCAGCACGACCTGCATTCTCTCCTTCTAAAGTACAGTGCTTGTTTTGCGACATCATCGAAAATTCGGCAAACGCATCTTGTGAAGCACCATATAATTACTCCCGACGATGCCCGCCCCATACGCCAGCAGCCGTACCCCATCTCAACGACGGAGCAATGAAGCGATTCAGACACAGGTTCAGGAGATGCTTCGTGATGGTGTCATCCAACCCTCCAACAGTCCATGGTCGTCCCCTGTCGTGCTGGTGAAAAAAAAGGATGGCACCTTTCGCTTCTGTGTTGATTATCGAAAGTTGAACGACATCACTAAAAAGACGTCTACCCGCTGCCCCGTATCGACGATTCGCCCGACAAGCTTCGTCGCGCCCAGTATTTCTCCTCCATTGACTTGAAGAGCGGGTACTGGCATATTGAGGTCGATGAGCGGGACCGTGAAAAAACAGCTTTTGTCACCCCACATGGACTGTATGAGTTTAAAGTGCTGCCATTCGGCCTATGTTCAGCGCCGGCTACTTTTCAGCGCATGATGGACACCGTTCTCGCCGGCCTCAAATGACAAATCTGTTTAGTTTATCTCGACGACGTTATCGTGTTCTCTGAAACCTTTGGAGAACCCCTCGAACGCCTTCGCAAAGTATTACCGTATTTACTCGAATCTAACGCGCCCTCGATTGTAACGCGCACCCGTTCTCCACGAAAAAGAGTACCGCGCACCTAACGCTTTCATACAGCACCCGTGACCCCCACCCCCGAAAAAAAAAAAGCTCCGATTGTAACGCGCACCCGTTCTCCACGAAAAAGAGTACCGCGCACCTAACGCTTTCATACAGCAATACAACTTTGTCTCGTTTGGAAAAGCAAAGATTTAATCTCGGTGCACTAAAAAACACACACAATAGGAAACGGCTTATCTTGCCAAGATTGCCACTATGCCGGCACAAGGTTCACTCGTCGTCGCTGTCCGACAACTCCTTGTCACTGCTGACGGACCAAAGCATCTCATCCTCGGTGCCGTCCATGGCATTCGATATGCCACATTTTTTAAAGGCCTTGATGACCATGGCAGACGGTATCGTGCACCACGCATCTTTCGCCCATCCAGTGAACTCTTGCAGCGAGGCACACTTCATTCTGTTGCTGGGAGTGAATTCATGGCAGCCACTCACAAGCCATTCGGTGTACAGCGCCCAAATCCTATCTTTCACTGGCTTGTTCAAGCAAACATCGAGCGGCTGGAGCTGCGATGTCATGCCACCTGGTATCACGACAAGGTCGGTGTTGCACGCAGCGAGCTTGTCCTTGATGCGTTGGTCGAGATGGCACTTGAAAGCGTCGAGCACAAGCATCGCACGCAGGCCCAAACTGCCGCCGGATCTCTTGCGCCAGACGTTATCGATCCAGTCGGCGACCAAGTCCGTTGTCATCCAACCTTTTTCATTGGCGCGCACAATCACGCCACTCGGAAACACGATTCCTTTCGGGAGCGTCTTGCGCCTGAATATGAGATACGGGGGCAGCTTGTGTCCATCCGCGGTGCAACAAAGCATTGCGGTGACGCGTGTTTTTTCGTGGCCGGAAGACAACACGCGCACTTGCTTCGCCCCCTTCTTTTCAACGGTTGTGGTGGCAGGCATGTCAAAGTACAGCGGTGTCTGATCGGCATCTCCAATCTGGCCGAGGTGGTAGCCGTACTTGCGGCGCAAACTTAGAACGAACCGCTGAAAACTGTGCAGCTTTTCTTCGTACTCTTCAGGCAACTTCTGGCATATCCCTGTCCGCCTTCGAAGAGAAAAGCCTTTTCTCTTCATAAAATTAGACAGCCAGCACCTGCTCGCTTTAAAGTCGCTCCGCGTTAGCCCTGTTTGTAGGGCTAGCTGCATCGCCCGGACTTTGAGCAGGTCCGTCGTCACTGGCCGCTGCGCCGCTCGCTGCTCTAGAACATATTCTGCGAGCCGCTCTTCTATTTCGGTGAACCGGCCCTGCTTCGGTCCACTGAAACCTTTTCGTGTAGCCTTGCTGCCGAAAATCTTTTCCTTCTGCTTGCGCCAGTCCCGCACGCATGTTTCCGGAACTCCGAATGCGCGTGATGCGGCCCGATTTCCGTCCGTCTCTGCACACACGATGGCTTTCCGTTTAAATGCGGCATCATGATGAACTCGACGAATCTTCGGCACGTCCATACTGGTCGGTCAATCGCAGAAAACGGGTAGGCTAACCAAAGCACATGTACCAGAGCACACGAAGGACGCTACTGCAGCTAGGCATAGACAGCTAGACCAGCTAGTAGGCTCGAAGTGCATACCAGGCGGCCATTTTGAAATGCCGATGGCGATATGATATCGGAGATTTAGGGTCGTACTCGATTCTAGCGCGCACCCAATTTTTGGACAAGATATATCGGAAAAAAGGTGCGCGTTAGATTCGAGTAAATACGGTAGATGCCCTTCGGTCAGCTGACTTGACGCTCAAGCCCGAAAAGTGCCACTTTGGCTGCGAAGAGTTGAAGTTTCTCGGTCATCTTGTGAGTGCCGCAGGCATTAGGCCAGACCCCGACAAAACTGCCGCTGTCGCCAAATTTCCCGTTCCTGCCACGAAGAGGAGTTTAAAACGTTTCCTGGGTTTGTGTGCGTACTACCATTCATCGCCGACTTTTCCAAGATAGCCGCACCCCTGACCCACCTCACGCGGGATGATACACAGTTTGTGTAGGCTGCCGAGCAACAGGCGGCTTTTGCGGAGCTGCGCAGACGACTGCAAACTACCCCTGTTTTTGCGCACTTTGATGAAGACGCTGCCACCGAAGTCCACACCGACGCCAGCAACATCGGCCTTGGCGCTGTATTCGTTCAACACCAAGCTGGCGTGGAAAGGGTCATTGCGTATGCCAGCTGCACGCTCTCCCGCGCTGAAACAAATTATTCCACTATGGAAAAGGAATGCCTCGCGATTGTGTGGGCAACTATGAAATTTAGGCCTTACCTCTATGGCCGTGTATTTAAAGTCGTTACTGACCACCATTCTTTGTGCTTGCTGGCCAATTTCCGTGACCCATCGAGGCACCTAGCATAATGGAGCCTTTGCCTCCAAGAATTTGATTACTCCATTGTGTACAAATCTGGTCAGAAGCACGAAGATGCTGACGCGCTCTCCCGGGCACCCGTCGGATTTGTCGATAATGTCACGGATTACAGAGGTTTTCTTGGACTAGTGAAAGCCTCAGACATAATGACCGGACAGCGAGCTGACCCAGACCTTCGACCTGTCATTGACCACCTGGAGGGTCGCGCTGCTGACGTCCCCCGCCAGTTTGGAAGGTACCTGTCTGCATTCTGTCTTCGGAATGGCGTTTTATTCAAGAAAAACTCCAGCACTGTTGATTGAGTGCGCCTTCTTGTCGTGCCGGCCGACCTTCGCGACGATATCCTTTTTGCTTGCCACGATGAGCCCACCTCTGGCCACTTGGGCTTTGCACGCACACTCGCTCGAGTTCGTCAATCCTATTATTGGCCTAAACTTTTTGACGCCGTCCATCGCTACGTCAGAGGCTGCCGCGAGTGTCAACATCGAAAGGTGCCTCCTCTCAAGCCCGGGGGTTGGCTCCAACCTATTATTCCACCTCGGACGCCGTTTGACCAAGTCGGCATCGACCTACTGGGCCCATTTCCACTGTCGTCGATGAGTAACAAATGGATTATAGTTGCGACCGACTATCTCACACCTTATGTGGAAACCAAGGCAGTGCAGCGGGGCACACCAGTTGAGATCGCTCAATTCTTTATGCGGCAATTGTGTTGCGTCATGGCGCACCGTCCCTAGTCGTAACCGATCGAGGCACGACGTTTACGGCACAGCTCATGCACGACATGCTCAAGCTTAGTCATACCAGCCACCGAAAAACTACTGCATATCACCCGCAGACGAATGGCCTCACGGAGAGACTCAACAAAACCATCGCCGACATGATCGCAATGTACATAGACTCGCAGCACAAAAACTGGGATGAAATTCTGCTCTACATCACATATGCCTACAACACGGCCACCCAAGAGACGGCGCGTTTTACACCATTTCGCCTAGTCTGCGGACGTGACGTTCAGACGATGTTGGATGCCATGCTTCCGAGCTGCACAGATGATTATCCACTCATGCCAGACGCCGAGCAGTTTGCTCAGCGCGCCGAGGAAGCACGTCAACTTGCCCCGCATTCACATTCAACAACAGCAGGGCACGGATGCACGCTGCTACAACCTCCGTCATGGACACGTCGCATACCATTCTGGAGAGAAAGTTTGGGTGTGGACCCCGATGCGTCGGCCCGGCTTGTGTGATAAACTGATTTCCCATTACTTCGGACCTTACGAAGTTCTGCGCCGAGTCACGGAAGTGACTTGCGAAGTTCTTCCAGTGGGTACTGTGCAGCCCTCGCGTCGGCAACCACGCTCCGTGGTCGTGCATGTTGTCCGCATGAAGCCCTATTCCACGTGGTAGTGCGCTATGCGCTTGTTTCGTTGTCGCGTAGGACACCTTACCCCGTCTCCGTTATCTGTGCTGTCCATGTGCTGATCTTTCTTTTCGCTTACATTGGCCATCGCTCGCGCTCCATCCCTTATTTCTTTTTTAAGGGGGGGAGTAATGCCACCTGGTGTCCCCATGTTCTTGCTGCGCCTGGAAGAAGAGGACACTGAAGTTGACTCGCGTGCTGTGCACCGAACCTTGCCTGCTGGTACAGCTTTGCCCCGTCGTTTTAGTCAAGTCTAGCCCTGTTGTCCGTGATAATATGTTCACCTTGATCTCACACATCTTGTTGATCTGCCTCTACTGGGCCTCGGGCATCTCTGAAGCTATCGTTGTAGCTTTTCGCCCGAGGCCCATTTCCTGTATAGTACTGGAAATAAAATTTTATTTAATTTTTCAAAATGGTAGAAGCTGCCTGTTGTGTCAGGTGAAGCTAGTGCATAACTCAGTATCAGGTAAATTATATCAGCTTTTTGATTGCTGCCACTTTATCTGCACAAAATATGGTGATGATTTTTACTGTTAGTAAGTATATTCATGTGATAAGCCGTCCCATAGTGGCCTTCCATAAGATTGATTTCTTTATTACAGCTTTTCACAAACTGGTATGTTTGATGTTTCGAGGCTGTTTTATTTCGCCTTCCTTTTTGTTTCTCTCTTGCGAAACTGCTGGTAGTTAGTGACACTCTGTAAGCTATTTTTACAGTATTAATAGTGCTGTTGATAGTAGCACTTCGCTACGGATAGTAGCGAAACGCGGGAAAAAAGGCACCTTTTAAACTCGATCTTTTGTTTATATGTCACTTGTTCAGCATAAGTGCTCAAAATATATACAGTTAAACCCGTATATATCGAACCCGGATACAGTAGACTCCCGTTAAGACGAACTCACTTAAGATGAACCCTCGGTTAAGAGGAACAGTGGAGGTCGTTTTTTTGGTTCCCCATAGAGTCAATGCAAAAAAAATCTGCTTAAGATGAACACTTTGCAATCGCTAATCGGTTAAGATGAATTTTCACGGCCAGCCGCACCTCACCTGCGCAGCTTACTCGACTGTCCGAGCAGCGCTTCAGCGGAAAGAAAAAAAAAAAGCTTTTCAGTGCCACGACCATCCGTGCCGCCGACGCACGCAGACTCAAGCACGTCGGCATCAGAAATGCAATTCTACGAAGGCGGAAGAGTGCCGCTGCTCATCCTCTCCCACCGTTCCCCCGCTCACTCCTCCTGTACCCGCAGTAGTAGTAGGTTCGCGTTTCGTGTCGCGCCAGCTGTCTTGGTACGACCTCGGGCAGTGACGAAACAGAGCGCAGAGAGGAAGAGAGAGAGAGAAAAAAAAAAGAGCATGCGCGGCCCGGCCAGCAAAACTAGCGAAACGCGGGAAAAAAAACGGTGAGAAGAAAAAGCAGCCAATGATGTTTCCCAATGGTGATCACGTGATAGTGTTGTCATGCCAGTGCTACCGAGCTCCGCGCCTTTGCTGACCGCCAACGACGCCTACTACGCAGTGCACAGATCCATTGTTAGTGGCGGGTGTGCACGTCGCGTCCCGCAATTTTCTACCAGGCTGTACGCTGTCACCTCGTGGTGTGCGCTGTTTGTTTTCGTGCGCGCCGTGTTTGCCGTGTTGCTACTATGGCTAGTCGGTCAACAACTCGAAAAAAGCCGCTTGAGCTTCGTGAGAAGGCCGAAGTTATGACCGAAGTTCGCGCTGGCCAGCTTTCAAAGACTGAAATAACGCGCAAGTTCGGCATAGCGAAAAGTACCGTGAGCGGTATCGTGAAGGACGAAGTGCGGATTACCAGTGCTGTGGAAGATGGTGAGTTTGCGCCGAAGCGGAAGAGGATGCGCACATCTATGCACACAGACCTTGAAGACGTTCTGCTTGCCTGGGTGAAGAGAGCACGTAGTGCGAATTTGCCAGTGAATGGAGTGCTACTGAAAGCTAAGGCGGAAGAAATTGCCTTGCGACTGGATGTCGAGTTTGCGTGCAGCGATGGGTGGCTCGACCGTTTTCGGAGAAGGCATGGACTGGCCTTTCGTTGTGTTGTCGGAGAGGCCGCTGCAGTGGATGAAGTGGTCTGCAGCGATTGGTGGCAGAACAGGATGAATGAACTCATGGACGAATATGACCCTCAAGACATATACAATGTGGACGAAACGGCGCTTTGTTACCAGCTACTCCCAAATAAAACGCTCGCATTTGCTGGTGATGACTGCATAACGGGCAAATGGAGCAAGCTTCGAGTAACGGTACTCGTGGGCGCAAATATGACGGACTGACAAACTAAAGTTACTGGTGCTTGGCAAATCTAAAGCACCACGTTGCTTTAAAAACATAAAAATGCTGCTGTCACGTACATGGCTAATTCAAAAGTGTGGATGACGCAGGCACTTTTCGAGCAGTGGCTTCAAGAGATGGATCGCCACTTCCAGAGACAGAAGAGAAAAGTTCTCATTGTTGTTGACAACTGTCCCGGACACGACCACGTCGCCGGACTTCATGCCATCCGACTGGAGTTTCTACCAGCGAATACAACGGTGAAGCTGCAGCCTATGGACCAGGGAGTAATAAGTAGCTTGAAGAGGCACTATCGTCGCTCTCTGCTGCAAAGGATGCTGATTTGCATGGAGAGCATTAAGGAGTACACAGTTGACCTGTTAAGTGCTGTCCACTTACTGACGAGTGCCTGGGAGCAGGTTACTCAAGCCACTATTGCCAACGCCTTCCGCCATGCAGGATTTGTGCTGCTTAGTGATTGCTTAGTGCAGAATGACTGCGATACTACGAATGAGGACCACACTGCGAACTTGGAGGATAGAAGCATTGTTTGCACGCTGAGCAGTAAGGGTGTGTTCATTGACATCAGTGCATATGTCAGCATTGACGAAAGTGTGGAAACGTGTAGGGCTGACACACTGGACGCTCTGATTGAAGAAGTGCTTGACCTACCATCGGAAACTGCTGCTGAAGATGACAGCTTGAATGTTATGCCTGAATCTGCACTAGTTACTTGTGATGCAGCTGATGCCTGCCTAGACACTTTAGTGCAGTTTTTTGAACAGTGTGAGGGCACTGAAGGGTATCTTCAAAAGTTAAGCGAGATGTCTGCTTTTGTAGCAGGCCGTCGATTTTCACGACAGACACAAAAAAAAATAACAGACTGGGTAACAGTCAACAATGCCTGATGCCTTACTGCTGCAAAGTGTAGTAGACAATCATTAGTCCAGTAAATGCTTGTATTGCAGTTTATTTTCCTGAAAGGCCGTTTTATTCATTTGTTCTCATATACGAGGTATTTGGACACTCTGCATGCTCATATCATTTTTGAAAGCACTCCTCATTAGACGAACTTCTGATAAGACGAACAATTTTCATGGTCCCTTGGAGTTCATCTTAAAGGGAGTCTACTTAATTTGAATTATGGTTATATTGTACTCACGGAATATCCCTTTGAAAATCCCATTAAAAGTATAGGAAAGCTGCGTCGTATATCGAACTCAATTTCACTGCTCGTTCAATATATCGAACTTCGCACCACGCACTGGAAGGTGCACCTTCCCCAAAGACGATCGCATCAACTTCGGCCGTTTGCTGCATGATGTTTTCAAGCTGCCCGCACCCCTATTTTCCAAAAGGTCATTTCACATGATGCGATTCTCGCCGCAGCAGAGTGCGATTTTAGCCGCACAGCGACAGAAGGGCACGCCGCTTCCTTTGCACAGCGGCTGCAAGACTCCCAACAAGCTGGTCGCACACCGCACTATCACAGCGATGGTTGCGAACGGGACGGCTGCCAGCCAATGGAATTTAGCCTGATGTGACTGTTGTACGTAGTTGCGTACAAAACGAAAAAGTTAGAAATGTCTTTTTTGCATAAAGTGCTTTATATTCTCATAAAAGGACATAAATTAGATAAAACATATAATCTTACGTGTGTTCTATCTTTATTGGTAAAATATGATGGTGCCACCGCTCGTGCTATGGTAGCTAGAACTCGTGTCGCACGCAGAAATCGCTGGCGCCGCAAGCATGTGAAAGGGCTGTTGCGATTGGCGCCGCAGCGACACTCCGATTGGACTGACATTTTTCGTGCGTATCGCATCATGTGAAACAGCCTTCAGTCGTGCGTATCTGCGGTGATGGTCTGCCGCGTGCCAGCGCGGGACATTTGCAAGCCATGCGCATGCAGGAACGAGAGGGGAACCCGTGGGAATGGGAGAGGGGAAAACGGCGATAGAGCGAAGCACAAGGGTGTGCTTCTGTAGGTGTGCCCATTCTTTTGCTGAGCTATCTCTCTCCTTCCTCTCTTTCCCGGCCTTCGTTTCCAGCACGACGCGCTACGCATGTGCCAAGCCAGCTCAGCCTGTGGCAGACAGAACATCAGACGCTTTCTCCAGTGTGTGCTGTGAACCCTCTGCGCACGGCAGAAGCAGCAGGTTTTTTTTTTGCGAGTGTTTTATTCTTGTCGTAGAGCTTGACTTGCAGCGTAGCGTAAACTATGGCGGCTGCGGACATTAAGAAGCTGCAGATCTATTTCTTTTTTTTTGCGAGAGTCATCCATCCTTGCATCTATGAATCAATGAAAGCATGCGATCAGCTGCGATCACAACACTGGCTTTTAGCATCGCTCGCTTCAAACAGCATTTGCAGCTATCACGCTTTCCAATGATTTTATGGCAGTTGACTACTCCTCCCCCCACCTGAGCACGACGTGATTAATTGAACCAGGCCTCTGCAATCAAGCCATCACGGGCACTCTGCCAAGTTCACTCCCAGCCACCGCAGGAGCTATCAAAAGATAAACATGCTGGGACGTTATCGCTGCGTAGCATCTTGATACGCTGCCAATAAATGAGCTGTGGATGCGACGGCCAAAACAGAGGGACACACCATTGACCTGCATGCGAAAATGCTTGCGATTTCTGCCGTGGCAACGCAAAAACCTTTTTTTGAGCTGTCGCAGCGGTGAGAGGGGTGCAGTTCCAGCAAGTTGGAAATTTTTCGCTCTGTAGCTGCTGCTCGTCTCTGAGTTTGCTCAATCGCTTGCATGTGAACCGGCCTTAACGCTTGTTTTTTTTTTTTTTAATTCTAGGGGGAAAGAGTGGAGGTTAGGTTTATTATGTAAGTGGGTTTATTACGCGACAAATACAAGATCATTTTTCATGATCGTAAGCGGCGTCTCAAGCCGGTTTCTGTATATTGTATTATCGATATATCACACTATTTCGCGATCCCCTTCGAGTTCGATTATCCGGGTTTGACTCTACTCTTCTTGACAGTTTGTTTTGCAATTAAAATATTGGTGCTTTGTTTGTTCTATGCACTTTTATATCTTAGATTGTGTCATTTTTAGCTGGTTCGCCTGTTTTTTAGTGGAGGCCCTTTGAAAGATGGCTGTTTTGTTTTGCAATTTTTTGCAACACCCTTAAAGGCACTGTCAAATTTGTGCATGCTTTGCTTTTGCCACAGGCATGCATCAAGCTTCCATCCAAGTCTGCACAGAAATCCAGTAGCTTGAAGCAGCCCATGCGCTTGGAAACAGTGACTTGTAAAGCGAACAGCAATCCTGTTGCTACTTCACTGTCCATGATAAGTACTACACAGGAAGCGTCAGTGTTTCAGCCGGCTGTTGCACCATTTTTAACCTGCTCCTCATTTTCTGGACCTTCGTCATCTGCACCAGTGAAGCTCAGTGCGGCCAGCAGTGCCTGTTTCAAGAACTCAATGAACACCAGCTCTATGCCTGTACACTTTGTGCCAGACAGTGATTCTGCTCCCCAGCAGCGACCTCTGTTTACGTCCAACCCAGTGGCACCCACAGCAGGGAGAGTAGTACCCCAAGGGCCTTCCAGGGGTCTGTCTCGACTGGCACCAGCACCACCAAGCCCAGCTGTTCTTTCAGCTGCAAACAGGAAATACCTGCAGCCACCTAACTCAGCTAATGGACCGAACGTTATGGTATGCCCGAATAAGTATTATACCATCCGCGTGGTGCAGGAGCAGGGTTCCATCAGCGAAGAAGCATTAAAGTCTGTTGTCAGCCAGCTGGTTCAGAATTACCCCAAAGAACTGGAGAGGATTACCAGTGGTGGGCAGAATGTCATATTAAAGTTACAGCAGCAGGAGCACTCACTGCTGAAGCCAGCAGCTGCGGATGGCGTGCCTCTTGTGCAGGGCATGGTCCCAACTGTGATTGGGGCAAGCAGTGACACTGGGCCGCAGCACCATACACGTGCGCAACCACTTAAGAGAAGCTCTCAATTTGCGCCAAAGACAGAACCACACTCAGCCGAAAAGCTGCTTCGCCAATTTTCTGCAAATGCAGCGCCAGCAGCAGTGGGAGGTGGTGAACACGCGGCCGTAGTGATATCATCGGATGCTACACTGGCAGTTTCTAGTGCCACAAGTCTTGGAAGTAGATCCCAGCTTACGGCTACAAATTCAGCTGAAACGATTCCTCAAGCTGCGGCGAAAGTGGAACCAGACACAAAGGTGCCTTCTGTTGAGGAGACTGCAATCATTCATGTGATGGTGGAGGTGAGTCTGCATTGGTGTTACTCTTGTGTACTTTTGTTTCTTCTTAATGCGCACTTCTTCCCATGGGCTGCCTTTCAGAACTCAGGTTTTTCATTATTTATTGACGGTTGTATGATCAGCACAAATGGCTCAGGCTAGAGGTGTACGAGTATCAATAGGCGTGAGGCAACTGCAGATGACAAAAATTAGTTCCAGAAATATCAGTGCAGGCAGTTCAAAGTAACGAGAAATCACATTTCTGCAAAACATTGATGTAAAAATAACATCATATGCAGAACTGATTTTCCTTTAAAATTTTTAATGGGCATTAAATTGGGAAGCAGTAGCAATAAAAATTTGTTTGTAGCCAAATACTGTAAAAGCTTGTTAATATGAACCTCAATTATTTGAACTGTACTACAGTATTTCCCGCTCAATTTAATCCAAACGCCAGACTATTTAATCATAGCGCCATAGAATTTAATCTAGGCGCCACAGAAAATAATCCAAGCGGCAAAAAATTTAATCCTGCCGCCACTGATTTTAATCTGGTCGCACTTCAACAGTTCCTGGACAGCCAAGACCATTAAATCTATTTCATCAACCCTATAAACATGCGCATCAAATAATTGGGCTTTCTGAGCGTATTAATATGAATAATGTTGTCAACCGATTTTGGTGGGTCATGCGACAGTGTAATGTGATTTGGTGTGACATGTGCGATAATGCGCCCATTATTCAACTGTATCATCATGGGTGTCAAATAAAAGGGCTTTTCGAGCTTAATAAGGCGAATATAGCAGTAAAACGATTTTGCTGAGTTACATGACAGTGTAACATGATTTCTCTTGACATGCGCGATAATTTGCTTTTTCTTTAACCTTCCAATCATGGGTATCAAATGATCGGGCTTTCCTAGCGTATTAAGATTAATAAGGTTGTAAAGCACTTTCGATGAGTCCTGTGACAGTGTAACGTGATTTGGTGTGACATGCGCAATAATCCGTCCCTTTTTCAACAGTATCATCACGGGTATCAAATGAAAGCGATTTTCGAGCTTAATAACGCGAATATTGCAGTAAAACCATTTTGCTGAGTTACATGACAGTGTAACATGATTTCTTTGGACATGCGCGATAATTTGCTTTTTCTTTAACCTTATAACCATGGGTATCAAATGATCGAGCTCTCTCAGCATATTAAGATGAACAAGGTTGTAAAGCGATTTCGATGAGTCATGTGACAGTGTAACGTGATTTGGCGTGACATGCGCGATAATTTGTCCCTTTTTCAACAGTGTCATCACGGGTATCAAATGAAAGCGATTTTCGAGCTTAATAACGCGAATGTTGCAGTAAAACCATTTTGCTGAGTTACATGACAGTGTAACATGATTTCTTTGGACATGCGCGATAATGTGCTTTTTCTTTAACCTTATAATCATGGGTATCAAATGATCGGGCTTTCTCAGCGTATTAATATGAATAAGGTTGTAAAGCGATTTTGATCAGTCATGTGACAGTGTAACGTGATTTGGTGTGACATGCACGATAATGTGCCCATTTTTCAGCAATATCATCACGAGTATCAAATGAAAGGACTTTTCGAGCTTAATAACGCTATTATTGCAGTAAAACGATTTTGCTGAGTTACATGACAGTGTAACATGATTTCTCTGGACATGCGCGATAATTTCTTTTTTTCCAACCCTATAATCATGGGTATCAAATGATCGGGCTTTCTGAGCGTATTAAGATGAATAAGGTTGTAAAGCACTTTCGATGAGTCATGTGACAGTGTAACGTGATTTGGTTTGACATGCGCGATAATTCGTCCCTATTGTCAACAGTGTCATCACGGGTATCAAATGAAAGCGATTTTCGAGCTTAATAACGCGAATATTGCAGTAAAACCATTTTGCTGAGTTACATGACACTGTAACATGATTTCTTTGGACATGCGCGATAATTTGCTTTTTCTTTAACCTTATAACCATGGGCATCAAATGATCGAGCTCTCTGAGCATATTAAGATGAATAAGGTTGTAAAGCGATTTCGATGAGTCATGTCACAGTGTAACGTGATTTGGTGTGACATGCGCGATAATCCGTCCCTTTTTCAACAGTATCATCACGGGTATCAAATGAAAGCGATTTTCGAGCTTAATAACGCGAATATTGCAGTAAAACCATTTTGCTGAATTACATGACAGTGTAACATGATTTCTTTGGACATGCGCGATAATTTATTTTTTTCCGACCTTATAATCATGGGTATCAAATGATCGGGCTTTCTGAGCGTATTAAGATGAATAAGGTTGTAAGGCGATATTGATGAGTCATGTGACAGTGTAACGTGATTTGGTTTGACATGCGCGATAATTCGTCCCTATTGTCAACAGTGTCATCACGGGTATCAAATGAAAGCGATTTTCGAGCTTAATAACGCGAATATTGCAGTAAAACCATTTTGCTGATTTACATGACACTGTAACATGATTTCTTTGGACATGCGCGATAATTTGCTTTTTCTTTAACCTTATAACCATGGGCATCAAATGATCGAGCTCTCTGAGCATATTAAGATGAATAAGGTTGTAAAGCGATTTCGATGAGTCATGTGACAGTGTAACGTGATTTGGTGTGACATGCGCGATAATCCGTCCCTTTTTCAACAGTATCATCACGGGTATCAAATGAAAGCGATTTTCGAGCTTAATAACGCGAATATTGCAGTAAAACCATTTTGCTGAGTTACATGACAGTGTAACATGATTTCTTTGGACATGCGCGATAATTTGCTTTTTCTTTAACCTTATAACCATGGGCATCAAATGATTGAGCTCTCTGAGCATATTAAGATGAATAAGGTTGTAAAGCGATTTCGATGAGTCATGTGACAGTGTAACGTGATTTGGTGTGACATGCGCGATAATCCGTCGCTTTTTCAACAGTATCATCACGGGTATCAAATGAAAGCGATTTTCGAGCTTAATAACGCGAATATTGCAGTAAAACCATTTTGCTGAGTTACATGACAGTGTAACATGATTTCTTTGGACATGCGCGATAGTTTCTTTTTTTCCGACCCTATAATCATGGGTATCAAATGATTGGGCTTTCTGAGCGTATTAAGATGAATAAGGTTGTAAGGCAATTTTGATGAGTCATGTGACAGTGTAACGTGATTTGGTTTGACATGCGCGATAATGCGTCCCTTTTTCAACAGTATCATCACGGGTATCAAATGAAAGCGCTTTTCGAGTTTTATAAGGCGATTATTGCAGTAACAGGATTTTGCTGAGTTACATGCCAGTGTAACATGATTTCTCCGGACATGCGCGATAATTTGCTTTTTCTGTAACCTTATAAATCATGGGTATCAAATGATCGGGCTTTCTGAGCGTATTAAGATCAATAAGGTAGTAAAGCAATTTTGATGAATCACGTGACAGAGTAACGTGATACGTGATAGTTTTAGCTTTTGGCACCCTATAGTCATGTGTTCCTAATGATTCAGATTTTTTAGAGTAATGGAGCGAATGTTTCAGTAATATAGATTTGCTGAATTACGAGGTCATGTAGCGTGATATGGTGTGACTTCCGCGATTGTTTCCCTCCTTTCCCTCAAATAAACACTTTTTTCAACCCTATCAGCACCGGTATCAAATGATGAATTGTCTTTTATAGCACGTCAAGGCAAATACTGCAGTAATACCTTTTTTTTTCTGAGTGATTTGGCACCGTTACGCGGTTTGTTTTTAGATACGCGGTAATACATCACATTCTCAATGTTATCATGATATTTGCCAGAATCATCCACTGAGTGCAGACAAACTATTTTGCAGTAAAGCTTTTCTGCTGAGTCGTGAGACGATGTTTGGTAATTTGGTTTGACATGCGCGATAATACGCTTTTTGCATCCCTATTGCGCTTGGTGTCGAATAAATCGGCGTAAAAGGCTAAAACTGCAGCAAAATAATTTTGCTAAATTATTGTACGAAGCTATGTCATTCGCTTGAACATAGCAGATAATATGCTAATTTTTCATATATTTGTTAGGGGCATAAGTTTACTCGGCTTCTTGAGCGTTTAGCCGAATGCAGTGAAATAATTTCAGATTTTTCTCAATTTGCCTACTTTTGCTTGACATGCGGTAAATGACCCTCTTATTGCCTTCTCATGATGTTAAAGTAGATCGACTTTATCAGCGTAAGAATGCTACCAATGGAATGCGTTTTAGGACTTTGACGATATTGCCAAATTAATCGGTTATTGTTATTTATAAATGAAGTCAATGGTTCTGCAGCTGCTATTAGTATAGTAGCTGATGACATTCCAGCTTGAACCTAGCAACGAGAGCTGGAAAAGGAGAGAAAGACAAGCAAGGCAAAAATATGAGTATATTTATGGTAGGAAAAGCAAATAAACATACACCCAGGACTGCCTGCATAATTACACTACAATAGGTCACTGACTCCGGCCTTGAGACTATCAAATTTAATCATAATATAAGCGTAAAGAGTAATACCACTTCAGCATATTTTTACATATACTACAATGCTCTGGGTGATCACGTCGGAGCTGCTGCGGATAACTGACTTAGAAAATGTTGTGATATAAATACGTTTCTCTTGGCATGTGGTGGATGTTGGAAGAGAAAAAAATAGTTTTCCTGCTATGCGCGGCCCTATTTTTTTGTACACCTGCTACGATAGCGACATCTTGAGAAGATTTGGCTTTTGCTAATTTAGGCGTTCTCCAAGTGCAGGAAGTTCAGTGCTGTTGACCGCAGCTGCCTTGAAGATTTGAAGGCAGTAGTATAATACTGCCAAACTGTTAAATAGAATCGAATAAAAACAGAGAGTGTGATGTGTTGTAAGATAAGCCAGGTAAGTAAGAGGGCGTACTATTGTCAAAGGAATCCCTCTGATGGCTCCTTCGCTAGGTGTTCTATTTTCTCAGCGTATCACGAACTTGCGGAGCGGATACTATGTAGACCGCGATAACTGATGAGTGTGAGGGGATACAACCATGTAGGTAGTTTCCTATATGGACGTCAAGAATTCCGGATAACTGAAAGCTATTTCTTTTACATATATTGTCACTGCAGCTTGCCGCACTGCCGCTTAATCTATTTCCAACCTTGGCCATACAAGTAATTTCTGAGGGGTAAAATGGTCTTGTCTTACTACGCCGCGTTCACTAATACGCCTTTGAGAAACACTATATTTAGACGGGCCAGGAAATCGGCGCTGCTGAGAAAATACGTATGCTCCTGTCAAGTGCAACGCGAATGCGAAATAACAAACAGATAAATATTTGCTACTCGAGAAGATATATCTGCGGGAACAATTAACACTCCAAACGGCAGTCTGCTTGCCCTAAAAATTAAAGAAGAAAAAAATACTGCGTTCATGTTTGTTTCCAACAATTAAAATGTATTTTTTTTCTTGTTCGTCTTTTATATGAAGCCGATAGCAGATTTTGTGACCCTGCGGTGTTGAATTATTTCTGAAATTAGTGATTTTCTTAGGCGAGGCGGACATGCCACAAACGAACGTTAACAAATTGCAAGAGTAACAACGCAGAGCTCTCATTACACTGTCATTGGTTGACAAACGAACAGAGGAAAAAGGACGAGAAGCTCATGGTAGTAGGAATTGTTCATGTCTCCTATCCGCTCTTTTTGTTAAGAGAAAAAAGTAAATTATCTTGTTAGTGAAAGTATACGTGCACAAACATTGTCTATGCCCATCACTGAAGAGCGTACGCAGTTGAACGACGATGGTGGCAGCCTTTTCCTTGTCCGTGCTGCAAATTTTTTTGTACACAGGCGAATAAATGCTAGCGTTGTAAGTTACGCTGTTGTATTCCTCCGATTTCTAATTGACAATAAAGGAACTACAGATGAATGAGTGCGGCTTCGGTTCCGAAACTCTCGTGTCATCACACCTGGGGAACAGAAGGCCCAAAGCATCCAGTTGAAACCGAAATTTGAAACACTCGGCACTTTCCACGACCACACAGTACCCTACTACGTATATGCATGCCTCTGTCTTTCAAGGAACCGTGCTAATAAGTCCTCCGCCACTCATGCTTGTGTGGAAAGCCGTAGAAATTATTCGACTTAAAAGCGTCCGCCGTGTTCGCGTAGCCGCCGGTGCAGCCAACAACGCACCAATTTTCGCCAGCCTTGTTTGACCAGACTTCATTTAACCGAACATATTCACACAACTAGCCCAAATTTTTGCTCTCCTGATGATATATGCCCGCACATCATCATATAAACAATAGCATTTCCAATTTCCACACAAACCAACGACAACGAGCGCGCTCCAAAGCGCAAGCCCCGCGGCAAATGCCAGCAATGAGCGCTGTCCAGTCCCTATTATTTACATTAGTGTGGGTATAACACATAAAATTCTTTTTTTTTTTTACGTGAGGCGGCTGTGCTACAGGCCCTTTGCAAGCGCGTGGTGCTGTTATAGAGACATTTTATACTAACGACAAAATTTAGCTCCCCAGTCGCCAATGACGGTACATGTTAGCAAGTAATCTGCACGAGTGGTCCCGCCAATCGCGGTAACAATGTAAAGCGTGTCAATAAGATGTTGATTATATTGAAGTTTTATGGTTTGGTGATTGCTAAGGCGCTAGATCCGGCTCTTGCTTTTAAGCAAAAAAAAAAAAGATGCCTGTGTCAATGCAGTGAGGCGAGTGATCACGAAAGACGTCCGTGCAGAACTTTATAAAAGGAACAAGATATACGAAAGGTTGTTTTGCGTACAAAAACTCTTCTTCTGCCGAGAATTTAGTTCCAGCTTCGGACATGAGTGCACGTTGAACTGTTGTGTCCATTTTACATGTCATCATCATTCAGAGCCGGCTCAACGAAGGAAACGTGTCTGTCGTATGCTGCGTAATCGGAAGTCTCAATCTGCTGCAAAGACCTCTTCGCGGCGTCGACCAAGAGTGCGCGTCTGTGGGCTTTCTTTGTGACATTTTGTGGGGTTGTCAACAAATCCTGTTGATGCTCGCGCAAGAATGCTTTCACTGAGGATTTAAATTTGGAAAAAAATTCTTCTATGGGATTGAAAAATGGCTGTATGGAGGCAGCCTTCTCACAGAGTGGCATTCTGAGGCCAGCACTGCACTTTCGGCGCGGCTATGTGCTGGCGCGTTGTCGAAAATGAAAACTGCCTGCAAATCAGCTTCTTGTTCCAAAATTTTTTGTGAGGCCTCAGTAAGGAATTCATTAAATACGGCCCAGTGAACCCTTTCAATTATCCTGTAGTGAAGCAGTCCATCTAGGGAGATGCAGGCCAAAATGTTCACATTTGCACCTTTTGTGCTAGGCAAGAGTCGCACAGCTGGCACACGGCGTTTAGGTCTTGCGAAGCTTCGCGAACACCACACATTGTAGTTTGTTTCGTCAATATAGTAGCGGGCTACTGTGGTACCGTGGTCCTGAAGCCATTGGGCGTATCCTCGGCGCTCGCGCTTAACATCACAACGGTTCCTTTCGATTGGCCTTGGTGTGGCAAGCTTCAGAGTGTAGCCATGTCCGTCGAGAAGGCGGTCGATAGTGGATGTACTGATTTGTAATTCCGGAAACTTCTCTATGAGGCAACTCCGGATTTCAACCAGGGTTGACGATGGATTACTGTCAACAATATCGCACAATGCGCCCTTGATGTTTGCGCCAAACTTCTGGACAGAGCCACCGCGCTTCTTCGCTTCTTTCCTACCAGTGGCTGCAATAGACCGAACAGTCTTTATGTTTATGCTAAGTGCAGCAGCAAGCTGATTCAGGTCTCAACCGCGCCTAGCCACATCGATGATTCTTTCGCGGTCGGCTGGGGACACATGCCGGTAAGTTTTTTTGCTCTCACCAGGTAATTTTCTTGGCCGCCCTCGTTTCTTGGAGTTCTCCATCTCTGTCAGCTGTTCAATATGTGCCGTTATTCACTCCCGAAAAAAGCATAATCGCCGATAAATTTCACAAAAAAAGACGGAAGGACCGAACAAACGTTGTGCGCCGCGCGCAGTGCTTTCGGACGTCTGCTCTCTCGGCTCGGAAACGCTCGTGCTGCCGTCTGCATCAACTGAAAAAAAAGGGTATTCTCTTCGAAATATAAATGTAATAACTAATAACATTTATCTTTCTGCCTTCAGATGATAGCTATAGTTCACTTTACTTTTGCTGTATCATTCACAACTTGCGGGCAACCACTCTGCGCTCGAGTACGTACGTCGTCTGTAAGCGAGAAAGCGA
Organism: Amblyomma maculatum; assembly: GCF_055883805.1. Lineage (NCBI taxonomy): Eukaryota > Metazoa > Arthropoda > Arachnida > Ixodida > Ixodidae > Amblyomma > Amblyomma maculatum. The sequence continues at coordinate 48,024,077 of NC_139348.1, read as the reverse complement.
CAGAGACATTTACCAGACACCCTTAGCAGACGGCAATATTGTTGTGTACAGGGAGTATTTCTTACACTTCTCTTCTTTTTAACTCAGTTACTTCAGAAAGTTTTGGCGTTTCTCTACTGAAAAAATATATGAATATATTAGCCTCAATTACACTACCTTGCTTGTCTTTCTCTCCTTTTCCAGCTCTCATTGCTAGGTTCAAGCTGGAATGTCATCAGCTATTATACTAATAGCGGCTGCAGAACCATTGACTTCATTTATAAATAACAATAACCGATTATTTTGGCAATATCGTCAAAGTCCTAAAACGCATTCCATTGGTAGCATTCTTACGCTGATAAAGTCGACCTACTTCAACATCATGAGAAGGCAATACGAGGGTCATTTACCGCATGTCAAGCAAAAGTAGGCAAATTGAGAAAAATCTGAAATTATTTCACTGCATTCGGCTAAACGCTCAAGAAGCCGAGTAAACTTATGCCCCTAACAAATATATGAAAAATTTGCATATTATCGGCTATGTCCAAGCGAATGACGTAGCTTCGTACAATAGTTTAGCAAAATTATTTTGCTGCAGTTTTAGCCTTTTGCGCCGATTTATTCGACGCCAAGCGCAATAGGGATGCAAAAAGGGTATTATCGCGCATGTCAAACGAAATTACCAAACATCGTCTCATGAAACAGCAGAAAAGCTTTACTGCAAAATAGTTTTGCTGCACTCAGTGGATGATTCTGGCAAACATCATGATAACATTGAGAATGTAATTTATTACCGCGTATTTAAAAACAAACCGCGTAACTGTGCCAAATCACTCAGAAAAAAAAGTATTACTGCAGTATTTGCCTTGGCGTGCTATAAAAGACTATTCATCATTTGATACCAGTGCTGATAGGGTTGAAAAAAAGTGTTTATTTAATGAAATATCAACCGTGTCAAGTCAAAATGTCTCATATTTCACCAATATTTATTCATTCCAGTACTCATCTTTCTGCCCTCAAAGCACCGACTCATTTGATACCTGTGATTGTACGGTTCAAAATGAGGGAAACAATCGCGGATGTCACACCATATCACGCTATATGACCTCGTAATTCAGTAAAGCTATTACTGATATTACTGAAACATTCGCTCCATTACTCTCTAAAATCTGAATCATTAGGAACACATGACTAAGGGTGCCAAAAGATAAAAATATCACGTATCACGTTACACTGTCACGTGATTCATCAAAATTGCTTTACTAGCTTATTCATCTTAATACGCTCAGAAAGCCCGATCATTTGATACCCATGATTATAAGGTTACAGAAAAAGCAAATTATCGCGCATGTCCAGAGAAATCATGTTACACTGTCATGTAACTCAGCAAAATCCTGTTACTGCAATAATCGCCTTATTAAACTCGAAAAGCGCTTTCATTTGATACCCGTGATGATACTGTTGAAAAAGGGACGCATTATCGCGCGTGTCAAACCAAATCACGTTACACTGTCACATGACTCATCAAAATCGCCTTACAACCTATTCATCTTAATACGCTCAGAGAGCCCGATCATTTGATACCCATGATTATAGGGTTGGAAAAAAAGAAATCGCGCATGTCCAGAGAAATCATGTTACACTGTCATGTAACTCAGCAAAATCGTTTTACTGCAATAATAGCGTTATAAAGCTTGAAAAGCCCTTTCATTTGATACCCGTGATGATATTGCTGAAAAATGGGCACATTATCGCGCATGTCACACCAAATCACGTTACACTGTCACATGACTCATCAAAATCGCTTTACAACCTTATTCATATTAATACGCTGAGAAAGCCCGATCATTTGATATTCATGGTTATAAGGTTAAAGAAAAAGCAAATTATCGCGCATGTCCAAAGAAATCATGTTACACTGTCATGTAACTCAGCAAAGTGGTTTTACTGCAATATTCGCGTTATTAAGCTCGAAAATCGCTTTCATTTGATACCCGTGATGATACTGTTGAAAAAGGGACGGATTATCGCGCATGTCACACCAAATCACTTTACACTGTCACATGACTCATCGAAATCGCTTTACAACCTTATTCATCTTAATATGCTCAGAGAGCTCAATCATTTGATGCCCATGGTTATAAGTTTAAAGAAAAAGCAAATTATCGCGCATGTCCAAAGAAATCATGTTACACTGTGATGTAACTCAGCAAAATGGTTTTACTGCAATATTCGCGTTATTAAGCTCCAAAATCGCTTTCATTTGATACCCGTGATGATACTGTTGAAAAAGGGACGGATTATGGCGCATGTCACACCAAATCACGTTACACTGTCACATGACTCATCGAAAGTGCTTTACAACCTTATTAAGCTTAATACGCTAGGAAAGCCCGATCATTTGATACCCATGATTGGAAGGTTAAAGAAAAAACAAATTATCGCACATGTCAAGAGAAATCATGTTACACTGTCATGTAACTCAGCAAAATCGTTTTACTGCTATATTCGCCTTATTAAGCTCGAAAAGCCCTTTCATTTGACACCCATGATGATACAGTTGAAAAATGGGTGCATTATCGCACATGTCACACCAAATCACATTACACTGTCACATGACCCACCAAAATCGCTTGACAACATTATTCATATTAATACGCTCAGAAAGCCCAATTATTTGATGCGCATGGTTATAGGGTTGATGAAATAGATTTAATGGTCTTGGTTGTCCAGGAACTGTTGAAGTGCGACCAGATTAAAATCAGTGGCGGCAGGATTAAATGTTTTGGCGCTTGGATTATTTTCTGTGGCGCCTGGATTAAATTCTATGGCGCTATGACTAAATTGTCTGGCGTTTGGATTAAATTGAGCGGGAAATACTGTAGTTGGTCAAGCCAAGCTCCGCGTAAGTCTATGAATAAAAAAGCCTGTTAATTCAGATAGTAGTCTGTTCACCACAGATAATTCAAAGTATGCGCTGCCGTATACTTTGTCGACCATAAACCCTGACTGTTCATTGAAGGGTCAAATTCTAAAGTTAAAGCTCAGATACTTTGGTCATCTGATGAGAAGAGAGGAGTCGCTGGAGAAAGATTTGATGTTGGGAAAGGTTGAGGGTGGCCGGAGAAGGGGTAGGCAGCGAAAGCGATGGTTAAATGGCATCCTTGAGGCGCTGCAGATGAAGTTATGTGATGTTAGGAAGATAGTGAGAGACCAGAAAGTGTGGCGTGACATGGTCTATAGGGTCACAAAGAGTCGGACACGACTGAACTAAACTGAACTGATCTGCTATATGGCCGTTAGCATGGAATGCAAAAAAAATATTTTGTTGACTTTGTTAAATGGGAACTGGATATTTGTTGGAGACTACTGGTTGTGTCCCAAGACTTTATGTAGTTGAAGCAGTGCAAGCATTCCCCCTCTCGTTTTCCTTTTTCAGGAAGAAGCTCATGTTGGTAGTGCATCAAGTTCTCTGTATGGAGGCTCGTCAAGTCACAAGCCTATAGCTGAGCCTATCATAGGCAAGGACAAACCCCCTACACTTCATCCTGTGCCACCTGCGCCAGGATGTTCCTTGGTTATCTCTTCATCATATTCGCTGGCTGATGGCGAAGCTTCTAAAGGCCACAATTTGTCATCTCCCTCAGAACTCGACGGCAAACAGGAAGCGGCAAAATCTCATTCGGGCCTGGCATATGTGGTCGTCCCGAAACAAACATGTTCAGTTGATGGAAGTGAAGGTTTGGATGTTAAAATGGCATACGAGATTGAGCAGGCTTTTCCGGCTGCGTCGCATCATGTGCCATCACTGGGAGATGTCAGTGCTTTGCTTCCTTGTCCTCCTAACATTTCCAAAAGCACTGCCATCAGTGCTGCTTCTGTGCAACCAACTGATGTTGAACAAAGGGAAACAAAAGACAAGACTCCAGCAAGCAAAGCCGCCAGCAGTGGTAGTAATGTGCCAGTTAGGAGCAACGTAGCAGCGCTGCCTCAACCGTCTAGCACTCCGATGTGGCTAAGGACTGGTGGCCGTCAAACATGTGTTCGTGATGGGCCAGACAGCATCAGTGGTAACACAGTGGTGCCAAATGACCATATTTTGGGCTTTGCCCCAAATATGCAGAATTCTCTTGATATGGTCACATTGCTGACTACAATCTTCAAGTGGCTTCCAATGACAACTTTGTGCAAGTAAGTACAGTTGCTCATTTTTCAGACAGTGTAGTGCAATGCTCATTCAAAGAACAGGTCAGGGTAGAGTTTTTCCTTATTTAGATGGCAGAGACGGGTTTCTGCTAATATGGGGATTATGAACTATACATGTCGCTTTTTCATCGAGCACTCATTATTAACAAGGGAGATATTAGACATTATTTTATTTCTCGTTTTTGGTGAAATATGCTCATTAGTCCTGCAATTTTTGCCCTGGAACTCTTGCTTGTAATTTAATTCTAATTTACTATGGATGTGCCTAAAATCACAATTTTGGACCTATTGAAAAGAAGGTTTAGGGTATGCAAATATTGATAATTCTTATTATGAATGGAGTGCAGTCAAACCCAGATATATCGAACTGGAGGGGGATGATGAAATGGTTGATTATTCGAAATGCAAAAATTGGCTTGACACTTGTTGCGATGTAGATAATTTTATTACTCGCATAATGAATCCTACCCTCTTCTTGCCACTGAGATATGAAAAAAGGGTCATTAGCATGACCTATTTGGCACCATAATTGTCAAAGTCCATAGCAAATTCCGCCAAGTGCACGCCATCCCACCAGTTCGAAGAAGGCAGTTGAAGGGGCGAAGATGTGCGATAGAAGGGTAATGGAGAGCTGCAATGTAATATATGTTCGTTCGTAGACCGGTCAGGAGAAGTGGACGGAGAATAGGGGCGACAGAGCTCATCATCGTCATAAGACTGGCGAAGAGGATACTGGTACCCATCGTCATGTCGGAGGTAGCCACAGCTTGCACACTCATCTCACAGGCGTCGGCGACAGACGTGTATCATGGCCGTGGATGTCGCAATAAAAGCAAACTGAACAAGGTGGGAGCGGTTGCCAAGCACCATACAATTGAGGTCTCGAGGACAGGCGGCGACGCTGTGTTGGACAGGTGCAGGGTGGACAGGACAAGTAGCAGCAGTAGCAGGTAGCGCAGCAACTTCATCGTACGTTGGGACGTAAGACAGTGCTGGTGTTTCTGAAGCCATGGGACGAGTAAAGGAAGCAGGCACGTCCTTGATGTCATGTAACGCAGGAGAAAGGCAGGTGGACGAGAAGAAACAAGAGCTGAAGAAAGGTCACTCTGTAGCTGCTCATGAATAATAGAGCAGATCATTGTGCGCAGATCGGCCTTGGGAGTTTGGCTTGGATTCCAGGTATTGTTGAGCTGCTGCAACTTTAGATGGTCAAGCCGCTGGAAAGTGGCGCAAACGTCAGCTACCGTAGAGGGATTCTGGGCTGCTAGTGCAGCAAAGGCAAAAGAGCCAAAGAGCCCGGAAGCTGAACGTGGGTGTCTAATTACTTTTGGAAAGCTGTTGGACCAGTACCAATAGTGCCAAAGATTTGCGGATCAGGGAGGTGAAGTGGGTCCAATCAGTAATGTGTTCTCAGGGTTGAAGAGCCATGTTTTTGCCACATCACTTAGATAAAGGTGACATCGATCAGCTTCATAGAAGCGTTCCAGCAATTAAAAGTGCAGTCGATCATACTGTTGTAGCCGGTCATCCACGTCATCACCTCGGAGACCGGCGAAGATAGGAGGGAGGCTCAGCCAAAGAGCTGAGGAATGGCAGTGGACGTCAGATTCACAGAGGAAGCATGGGCACCTGGCGAATGCATGTCTGTAGCTGCAGGCGTCAGAACGGTAATTACAGGAGTGATGTGAGTTAGCTTGCGCTATGAAGGTGGATGTGCCGCCAACAATACGACCGGAACGGAGCTCCAGAAGGTGTCACATAGAGGATGGCAGGAACAAGACGCCTCCACCACTTATGAGGCAGGAGGAAGCATCAGCAGGTTCACTTTTCAGTTGGCAGCCCAGTCGAAGCAGCAGCTACAAACCGGCAGCGTTTCATTCACACTTCGTCTTTTCTCTGATGAGATGACCGATCACAATTAATATGTATAGATGAAGACGACATGCATGCACAGTGCCTACAATATGTTTATGTTGTGAGGGCTGAAAGTGAAGGTACGGATCGTGAAACTTTACCGCCTTGCAATGTAGCCTGGCACTGATCTCAGAATTTTTGCTTCTTAATCGTATGTTTGGCGTAAACACTGTGTAGTATTGTAATGCTTGCTTTGGTTCATCTCTATGCTTTGCAAGAAAATTTTCTAAGCTTTAATATTGCCTAACTTTGCAGTTTTGTTTCGTTATCTGTCTGCATAGATATTGGTGTCATTGGTGTCATCTGACTAAGGAGTTGCCCCTTCACCAGTGTAGGGTATCTTCATCACAAAGTCTTTGGAAGAGGGGACTGCTTTCTCTCTCTCTACGTTTCCATTAAGCTCAACCCTGCTGTAGCTGCCTCTCTGTGCACTTTTTCCTGACTCCTGCTTGAGGGCAAGTGAGAGAAGTCTGCAGCTTGGCGTTGAACAAGTGCTTCAAAAAGAGTAGACGGTTCTAAGTGTGCTGTGCATATCCACCAATCGCTAACAATATGAAATAGTGAAATTCGCTAGCAGGAGTGCATTGTTTACATGGCTGAAATGGTGGGACTTCCAAATATATGTTCTTTATGATAAAAAGGCTGCATCTACAACTGCATTCAGTAGCTATGTGAGGAGTTCATGGTGAAGCTAGCACAATAAATGAGGACCGAGGTGGATACAACAAGAGGTGGAATGAATGATGGTGTTGTCCATGCACCCCAAAGCCACGAATGTTATCATACATTGAAATCATTGCTACCTTGCTGTGTAAACAATTTCGCTCCGCCCTTTGCTTGAATGTTTGGTAAGTGTTTATCGTATCTTGGTCATTCCTAATACTAACCTTTCATGGCAGCATCATTTTGACTTTTGGAATGGTTCATGCAGTTTTTCATTCTTCTTTTATGCCACTGGTTTCTCAGTGCAACTCGGGAGCCACACAGTAGAGGCCAGTGACGTCAATGAGTTCTGATATCATGGCCTAGCACGAAGCTGTGGGTTATTGGAAGGTGCATTGACGACATGTCATTGACTGTGACATCATGACCATCATTATTTTAAACATACATTTCTGATGACCTCTTAGGACAAACTGCTTACTGTACTTTTGCTCTAAAAGTTGCTGTGTGACTTTGATCTGTCCTGCCTAGCCCTTCATTTTCCTTTTTTCAAAAATACATGCATATCAAAATTAGTATGCTTACAGGTAAGCCCTTTTTGTACTTTTTTATTTTCAGAACAGCCAGGGTCAGCCGCACATGGAGAACACTCTGTTTCATGCCTGCCTTAGTGAGTTTCTGCATGCTTACCACTTGATGGAGTTTAACTTTGTTGTAACAAACATGGAGAAAATTGTGAAATTGCAGCCAACGTTCATTAAAAAGATTTCATTGGAGATGGATGTGGGGACAGTGTTCAATGGCTGTTCAAGAAACCCTTATAGAGCTAAGAGAAATTTTCAACATTTTAGATTAGTGGGTTTACTCGGCACCTGTGTATACCCCTGTCAAGCACGCAGAATAAAGTGCACTTATGGCGAGTGTCACATATGAAAAGTGCACTCTACCGCTGAGCGCGCTTGCCAAAGTGTGCACTCAGGTCAGAGTGCATTCGCAAAACAGACTGAGGGCTGAGCGCGTAGCTTCGCCGGAAGAAATTTCTTTGTCAAAAATGTATTCTGTGATAAGATATGTATAAAAGTTGATTTTAGGTATTTTGTACATATTTTTATTTGAGGAATTGTTTTATAATAGCGACAGGCAAGATATCACATAACAAAAACAGGAAGTAACCATGCATGCAACTTCCAAATTAAGCGTGGTACGCCAGTGCGGCGACGCCACTTTTAGTTAGGGGGCGGGGGGGGGGGGGTGTTGTTCATCATGCTTGTTGATGTGGGGTCTCCGAATCGTAACCCGGTGCCAAATTTTAAGCAGTTTTGTGTCTTTTACTACTACAAAAAGCAATTCTCTGAACTTCACGCTTGGAGTTCCCAATTTCTTTTCCCAAATGTTTTTCAAATACCGGTTTCGTACCAACGAGTGCTAATGCGAGTGTACTCCGCTTTCCTGTTCTGCACTGCATAGCGTAAAGTGTCTTTCGAGCTGCGAAGTGCACTCTCCTTAAGTGCACTTTAACTTGCACGCTTGACTGGGGTATAAATCTGATGCTGGCTTCGTTCTGCAATGCAAAGATTGAGTGATAGTCTTCTGATGTCCCTTGAAAATGGTAACTGGAGCTTTCCCAAGGCCCATTCACACTTGTGACTAACTGAGGTCACGGGATAGTTTTGGTCGACTGTCGCAAATCTTCACATTGGTCAAAAAGCGACAGTTGCAGGTCATTTGACGACTGCTCGATTTTTCAGCTTTGCGACTGGGGGTTGCAAACCGTTAAGCTAATCAGCGGTTCAGCTGACGGGAACGTAAGTTAGCTTTGCTCTATGTGGTGAACAGTCAAGGTAGACAAGATGTGGAAAGGGACCGTATTTGCAAGTGTGAACAGCAGTCATGCTGCGCGGCTCTCTGGTCGCATGCCCTTCGCGATTTGCAAGTGTGAAAAGTGCTTTAGGGAGCAGTATAATGACACGACAGGATGGAGCTGTGGCAAGCATTCAGATAGAAAAATGCCGTGCCATCTGAGATTTCTTCCATGAAGGCTGTGCGACATTCTATTTTGTTGGTTAAGAAGTAAACTTTAGTATAATGCTTAATCACTCCACCCTCCCTTACATCAAGTAAAAACTTTATTCAGATAGTATGGTACATTTCCCCAAAGGGCTGGCCTGACAAGTGTCAACTTCCTGCCCTCACCCATTTTGTTTGGCACTGCACTCGCTATCTCAGCATGCAGAAAAAAAAGCAGGATATAGAATTAATGCACAAATTCAATGAAAAGTCACATTATCACAGGACAGAGATTATGTGACCGAAATTAGGCACACAAAAAAAGAACAAGATGATAAGAATAGAACAGTAAATCGTATAGCAGACCTCCAACTACGTTTCTTGGAGCAACAATATATGTACCAATATATTCTTTCTAAAATTTTGCAGTAAAACTTTCCTTGAGCATATTGAAAATATACCACAATTATTATTCAAGAAATTAGGAATCTGATATGTCAGTTTCTGTGGCATACATTGTATGCATCTTTTTTTTTTTTTGCAGACTTCATGCCACTCATTGTACTTACGTTCCTTCCGTTCAGTTTATTGCCTTAAATGTCCCCCATAAGAAGGCATTACATAAGGGGTGGTAATTTATACAAAATGCAAATATCTCATGATAAACAATAATTGAAAAAATGGTCAGTTAAAGGTGCTAAAATTGTCGATGGGCACGTGGTAGCAGTGATGTCATGGAGTAGGCCATTTCAATCTTTAGCAGTCCAGAAGAAAAAGAAGGCAGTGAAGGCTGTGGTTCGAGTGGATGGGGGTGCACAACTGTATCGAACGGCTGGTGCGATGGGACATCCAGGCTGCTGCTGTGATGCATGGTGCTTGGTGAAGGGAAGAAAAGAAGAATTTGTGATACAAGGACAGGCTGGCGATGCGCTGTCAACTAGAGAGCGTTGAAAAGCCAGATTTCAGTTTTAAAAATGAAATGCTGATGTCTTATGACTACATAGAGTGAATGAATCTGACTGCATGATTTTAAATCGATTCTAATGAGCTGATGGGGTAAGATAGATGCGAGTTCCAAATAGGTGACGTATATTCAGTCTGGTGCCTGACAGATGTCTTGTATGCAATTAATTTGACACGTGATGAGCACTGTGCAAATGATGTTTCAGAAAGCCTAATGTTTTATTAGATGCCGAGATGATATTAGTAACATTCACGCACTGAGAGATATTTTGACAAGGCCATGATTCGACTAGCTCTAGTGGTGTATTAGAGATACTGCAGGGAAAGAGAAAAGGGCTATTAGGGGGAGAGGAAGACATATATTTGCATTTAGTGGAATTTAAGATCACTATCGAATTGCTGTACCATTTCAGAACACTGCTAAGGTCGCATTATGGAGCGGTTTGATCAGATGCATTATTGATAGTATGTTAAAGAACACATTCTGTAAATTGTGCATATCACAAGAAACACTGTGAGGCAAATTGTTAATAATAATGCAATGTTAAATACTGGTGCTGCCATGTAGTCGAGTTCAGGCGACTGGCGTGTGCTTATTTTTCTCTCTCTGGGAGCTTGCCTGTGAGTCGGTTGACGCATTCATGACCTCATTTGCCAGTGCCTGTGTGTTGGTGCCAAAAAACCTGCCTCTGTGGCATTTTGGTGGAGATGCGGGGCACATCCCATGTACGAAGAGCTTCTGGGTGCTTAGAACTTTTGGCAATTTTGCAAGAAGAGAGATGGCTGAACTGTCTCTACAGTCCTGAGCGCACAGGCCTAAGGAGAGCATCGTCACGTTCATGGAAGAAATGTCTGCTTTTCAACGACACGAATCCATCCATGTCTGAAGCAGAATAGTGCACCATCTTATGTGAGGCATTGAGGAGCACCAGTTTGTTGGCCTGTACGTGACCCTCCATGTACTCTGGCTGATTTTATGAGGGAAGCGACTAGCACGGAATGTGCCTCACAGCAGCAATTTGTGCATTTTGATCGCCCTGTGGACATCATTGCTGTGGACTTTCACTTGCTGATGCCCGGGAACGAAAGTGAAACCTTCCGTGAACTTATCCGCAGTATTGTGCATGAAGAGCTGCAAGAGCTTCCCTTTCTTGAGTAACACCTGTATGTTGGAAGTATCTCTTGCAAGAAGAGCTCTGCCAAGCTGTGCGATCATTACTATCCCCCAGCCGCTTTTGCCATATGCTATGACTTAGAGCGACTTGTTGCACACCACTGCACCAGCACCACTTGCATCCTGCAGCTCCCGCTCATCTTGCACCCTGATATTCAGTTTCAACTGATGTGCCTGGAAAGCACATGCGTGGTGCACACCAAACAATCTAACCATGCTTCTACTGCGGCGAAGCTGGTCACGTAATACCTGTATCATCGGATGAGCTTGCACAGATTCTAAACGGGTGCCCCTCGACCACGCTATGATGAACAACCTTGGGACATCCACCAGCATCAGACTAGGTGTGTGCACAGGGTTCTGCATTAGGGGGTGCAAAGTCTCACTGCAATGCCCACCCCCCCTCCCCGCAAGGCCCCTACAGACAAAACACAGCGCAAATATGAGGACTGGTTGTCTACGATTATTGTTTTCCCGCAATGTTATACTCCCACCCTGCTGACATCTCTCGTGGATTGCAGTATTTTTAAATAAAACATTTATTTTGATTGGATGGAGTAGCAACACAAACAAAATACTCTACACCTAATGAACAAAGCAGGCTTCGCCATGGATGCAGAGTTGAAAATTACTCGACGGACGCACTTCTCACAATGGTTCCTAAATTGAGTCCCTAGCTTTTGGAGGAAAAGGTGACTGAATGCAGCAGCACAAGTCTTCGGCCACCATTATAGTAGAAAGTTTAGCTTCAGTTTAGCTTTTGTTAAATCAGGATAGAAATGGAAGCTTCTTTTGCCTGCTACATTATTTCTCTATCATGCCCTATCAGTGTAGGGTGCCACATATTATTGGCGACACATAAACTCAGCCTCTAAGGGTATGATACTAGAGCATTAGCTACCAGCCCACATAAAGTCCCGCTTTAACCAAGCCACATGACGTGCCTGCGTGTCTTAGGGATAACGTGAATGCAAAGGGTTCTGGCAAGCTGATTCTGATATCACCCTCCCATATGAAAAGAGCAACCCGAGTTGGCAGCTCCTGCCTGTGGCATAGGGGTAGCGTGAATTCAAATGTCATAGCAGGTTGATTCTAATGTCACCCTCTTATGTGAAAGGTTTGGTTTGATTTGTGGGGTTTAACGTCCCAAGGCGACTCAGGCTATGAGAAACGCCAAAGTGGAGGTCTCCAAAAATTTCGACCACCTGGGGTTCTTCAACTCGCACTGACATCGCACAGCACATGGACACCTTGCGTTTTGCCTCCAGGCCAAGATTCGATCCCGCATTCTTGGAAATAGTAGATGAGCCCCATAACCACTGGCCACTGCGGCATGTTGGTGGGTGCCTGGATGAGCTCGAGCTCGGGCCACATGAAAGGAGAGGCCCAATATGGCACTCATTCAGGCACACACTGACGCTGAAGGCTCAAGCTGACTGGTGTAATAAAGCCTTCACTTCAAAAAAATCTGCATGGCCAATGACACCGCACTTTTAAAATCAACGGCACAGGTCCGACAGAGTGAAGTATCGAGGTGAACTTGGGGCCTGCCTTAGCGAATTGGGAGGGGGGCCTCTGCGCACGCCTATGTTGGCCAATACCTCAGCGGCAATGTCCCAACTGCATCTCTACCTCGACGATAGTCCAGGTCACTGTCCCCATGAAAGTTCTTTTCATCCAGCTGTCAATCTTCCTTCAGGCAGTCCCCAAGTGTGCACCAGAAAAGCTGCAGACTGCGACCCTCGGGGGTAGGGCCATTGTCGATCAGCATAATGACCAACATCCTCTACTCGCTGATTCGATCAAATAGTCTGACCTCTGAACCTCTGCTCCGACTAGCAGCCTGACCACCTTCCAACGATCACAAAAACTTTCATTCGATGCACTGAACGACCAACCAGTCCTACAACACCCCAACAATCACAGCCTTTCTTCGACGCTGCAATTCAATGCACTAAGTGACTGGCCTGTCCGACGACATGTGATACGGTGCACTTTATTGACGGTGAGCTCCTTTCTATTGAGATACTGATCTTTGTTAACAACCATCATATGACTGCCACTGTAGATACTGGTGCTGATTTTTGCCTATGAGTCGAGGTCTTACTACCATCATATGCAAAGTTCTGATTCCTTGGCACGGAGGGCCAATACAGGCGACAGCCGGAGGTCATATGGAGATGCCACTTAAAGTTTGCTCCGCTAATGTCGAGATAGGCCGCATAACTTTCTCTTGTTGGTTTACTGTGTTGGCAGAGTGCTTCAAGGACTTGATCCTCAGAGTTGATTTTCTTCTGAAAAATGGCACAATCACAGACCTGCAGAAGTCATGGTGACTTTTTCCACCCAGCATGAAATTTCCAACGACTACACACTAGGCAGGCGAGCTTTCTCACTGTGTAATAACCATGTCACTCTACCTCCACGCACCAACTTGTTGCAATGCAGTGCGACAACCCTCCTGTCCTTCAGTGACTCACGGAAATAATCATAAAGTTATTGTTGAGCCTACAAGTCTGCATTGCTCGGGTGGTCTTTGCCTTGAATAACAAGCGAACTGAAATGCACTTAACGATTTTTAGTGTCGAGTGCTGCAATTTATCGTAGGATACTGCTGTCGCTTATTTTGATGAAGTCAGCGAGCCTTCTACGCAGTTCCGTATCGCTGGTCAGCTAGGACCCTCCCGAGAGCACTGGTTATAAAGTTAAAACGGACGTGAATCCTGACTTGCCTCTTGACCAGAACGCCACCTTCAAGCTATTCTTGACTTACCATGACTGCTTTGCCATCACTTCCAAGGTTAAAGAGATGTCAGTAGCAAAGCATCGCATTATACTTGATTTCACCGAATGCCTTATCCACCAACTCCCCTACTGACAGTCGGCAAAGGAACGGGAGACTGTTCGGGTGCAGGTTGATGAAATGCTCTGAAGCGACATGATACAGCCGTCCACAAGCCCATGGGCCTCTCCAGTTGTGCTGGCCACCAAAACGGATGGAATACTTAGGTTTTGCGTTCACTGCAAGAGGCTCAACAAAATTACAAAAAAGGACGTATACCCTTTGACTCGAATTGGGGACTCATTCGACCAGCTCCACCATACCCAATACTTTTAATCACTTGGATTACGCAGTGGGTATTGACAGATTGATGTTGATGAATGCGATGGAGAAGATCACACTCCGGACAGACCGTATGAATTTAAGGTGCTTCCCTTCGGTTTGTGCACTGCTCCCGCCACTTTTCAAAGAATGCTAGATACTGTACTAACGGGCCTAAAATGGCAGATGTGCCTCATCTACCTTGACGACGTCATTTTCTTTTAAACCTACGTGGAGCATCTGAAGTGCTTGACGGGCATGCTATATGCACTCCATGCAGCTTGCCTCTCTCTAAAACAAGAAAAATGCCACTTCGCATTTCGACAGCCCAATTTTCTAGGCCACTTCTTGACCGCTGAATATATTAGCCCTGACCCAGAGAAGACTGCTGCCGTAGCTGCTTTCCCGACCCCCACTGATAAAAGTTCGGTGCTTCGGTTTTTGGGCCTCGGTGCATATTACACTTTTTGTGCACTTCTCCCAGGTAGCTGAAGCACTGACTCATTTAACAAAGGAGAAACAACCTTTCATCTGGGCTGACGAGCAGCAAAGGACCTTCGAGGAGCTTCACTAATGCCTCCAAACGACGCCCATACTTAGCCACTTCGATGAGGAGGCAGACGTAGAGCTGCATACCAGCGCCAGTATTATCGGCCTCGGTGCAGTTCTCGTTCAGTGGCAAGGTAGTGTTCAGCGGGTGATTGTTTATGCCAGCCGCACCTTCTCTTGTTCTGAAGCGAATTATTCTACTACTGAAAAGGAGTGCCTTGCAATTGTATGGGTGGTAACAAAATTCCGACCATTTTTGTATTTCCGGCTGTTTAGAGTTGGAAGTGACCACAACTCACTCTATTGGCTAGCAAACCTTAAAGACCCTTCAGGCCAGTTAGCCCACTGGAGTCTTCGCTTATGGGAGTCAACGTCACTATTGCGTACAAGTCCAGCAGAAAATGCAGTGATGCGAACTTTTTTTCGTGACCCTATCCCGTGACCTTGACACAGATGGCTTCGTTTTTCTCGGCACTCTCACGGATGCCTGCTCTAGCCCAACAGCAGCAAGGTGGCACTGAACTGTGTTCCCCTCATCCATTACCTGAATTGAAGGGCTTTGTCGCCTCCTCGCCTTCTTACTCATGGCTTATTGTCATTCTGCTTGCGAGATGGCATTTTCTACAAGAAAAACTGATTCCATGGACACTCAGTACCTGCTAGTTGTCCCAACGTTGCTTCGCACCGATAATTCGCACCAATGAAGCCTTACCAGCAAAGCCAGGCAAACGCTGAAGGAAAATAAAAAGATGAGAAGAAAAAGCAGCCAATGCTATTTTGGTGGTAATTTCATGCCATTGGTACCAGCCTCTGTGCCTCTGTCGTCATGGCTGTACTGTGGAGTCCACTTATAACAATATTGAAAAAACTTGAAAATCTGATCGTTATAACTGATTATCGTTATATCTGGACCGACGAAAAAAAAAGGCACTCCTACGTATTTTCTCATGCTGTAGGCTTGCCTACTTATTAACGATGATGAGTAAATCGGGTTGAACAATGCTAATCATCGTAAAGAGCACCAAACACTTTATTATAGTATACATCAGTAGCCATAAAGTAACTTAAGCATACTTAAAGAAGTCGGAAATTCGCGCTCGCTTGAGCAGCAGCTGAAGCTTGACAATTGCTGTGAATAGCGTGTACGCTGGCGGCAGTCCTTTTTGCGTGCAGGAAACCGATTAGCGGCTGGATGAACTGAAGGACATCCCTAGCGTTGATGATCGTTAAAATCGTAAAGTGCAAATGTTCGTATTTTTTCACGAGGCTTCCAACCTTGAAACCCTGCCAAAAATCCCGATAAATCTGCTGTTTCATCTCGTCAACTATCGCGCTGTCCATGTGGTCGTTGCCATCTTCCACGGACGTGGAATCAGTAATGGCGATGACGATACGGCCGCAGCAGCACCCTTTTCTCGGCTGCGATTGCGATGATGATAGTGCTCATCTTATTTCGTTTTCATCGCATATCACCATTTGCCGCATATGCCGAGTTTTCACGTCATTGTCTTCTAAATATTTTATCATTTATTGAATATTCAGTCAAAATTTTATGGTAAACACCTATCGGGCGGCGATAAATCTATCGTTGTATCCAATGTACCGCCGATAATCGATCATTATATCTGGTTTATTTTTACATAGGCACAATAGAAAAAATGATAAATCACAAGAATTTCATCGCTATAAGCGATATATCGCTATAAGCGATATATCGCTATATCTGGCATCGTTATAAGTGGACTGCACTGTATAGAGTTTCTAGCCGACTGCTGTCCAAGCGCATAAACAATGCAGTGTGCATAGCCATTCCTAGTGACGCATGTGTGTGTCTGTGTGGTGCCCTCTTCTGCCACGTTGTTTGGCGATGTAGGTTGTTTTGTTTGAAGATCTCTTCGATTTGGCTGCACCAGCTGCACTAGTTAAAGTAGTGCGGCACCGCCATCCTTGTTTTGGCGGTGCCGCGCACCGTCTGCACTTCTAATTTTGGGTGTAGGACTAGTTCTGCATGAGTTCTCGCCCATCGTGCAGACGCAGGCAGAGGGTTCTGGGCAGTTTACAAGCAAGATTGTTTTCAAGCCGCCAAAGAAAAGACTGCAAACATGTACTGAAACATACGCAAGCAGCGATCATTCAAAGAAAATGACTTTATCGGCCTGAGAAGGTACCAGACTCGCAAGGAGGACCTTATAAGATGTAGCAAGGATGACCGCACTCATGGCCCGGAGAAGCTATCAACAGAGGATGATGAAAGTGTATGCAGTGGCTGTAAAAAGATTGGAAGGGCAGCAAGCAGCAGAGATACTCAGCATTCCTCGAAGAGCTCACGACTGCACCTTCTGGGGAGCACATGCGAGAGGAAGACATTACAGCGGTAATTCGAGCTGACGGGACGACCTCAGTAGACCCTGCGAAAGAGGCAGAGCTGCGAAACGAATCTGGTCTTATTAACGCAGCGAGCACTTATGCAGCTTCCACAGTCGTTGAGACAAGAGAGCTATCCATCGAGAACCGTGGAAAAATGGCAGCCACTATTTCACAAACAACAGGAAGAAACAAAGGCCAGTGCACAGGAAAAGAACACGATGGAAACTGAAGGTTGTGTCAAAGTGTTGTGCTGTGTTGTGCTAGAGCGAGTGCGTGAGTATTGTCAATGTTGACACTCTTCTTGATTACGGCTGTATCGTAAGGAAGCCTTATACGAAATCCAATATCAGAAAATTAGAATCAGTTCAGAAGAAATCAGTACGCTTCATCTTTCACAACTACGGCCAAGATTTTTTTCCCTTCCCATTATACAGATTTAGGTCTCACAGCCCTATCATCTCGCCGACAAATAGAATGTTTGAAGTTTTTGCACACACTGGTTCACTCTCAGTGCCTTCCATCACTAAATAATTAATTGAACATTAGCAACCCTTCCATAACTAGAAGTTCCCATAGCCTGAATCTCATTCCTTTTCCCGCACTGAGACATTCAAACACAGCTTATTTCCTCTGACCATTGAACTCTGGAATTCGCTGCCTAGAAATGTCCGCTCGCTACCTGTTGAAAACGTTTTGACGGCCATTGCTTCCTAGGGTCATTTTTTATTTTTTTTGCTTTTATATGTAATGTTTTTTTGATACACTTTTCTTTGTTTTCCCACTCCTGCCAACTCCAATTCCTGCCATAGCCTCATCGAGGCTGCAGTATGTGCAAATAATATTGAATAATAATAGTGTGTGTAAAACTTCGAGGTGTGCAGTGAACCCACCATGTTATGAATGTAAACAAAATCAATTCCGATTATGCTTAATGTGAAGCAGGACAAAACCAGAACAAGGTCTTTTTTGCAGAAATGGGTTTTTTGTTCACAAGCTGAACATGGAAATCCATGACAGGGAGGAAGGCTCCAACGTCAGATATCATCCAAGTTTTGCGCATTTTACCTTGTACTGCCAACTTTTCCACCTTGGCGCCATAGAGCCCTACACGGGGGCCAGCAGGAAGAGTGAGAGCGAGCTGGAGCTTTACAAAGTGAACCTAAAGCCATAGGCCCAGCAGAAACGGATGAAAGCATCAGTGCTATTGGCATTGAGATTGTCACTGTTTCAAAAGGTGCCAGCAGCTGATGGACCTTTCCACTCAAAATAGGACGTCACCTGGACGCAGAGCACATGGTATCACAGCTGATACCAGGAGGGGTGGTGCTCTGGTCTCCGTTAACAGAACTTGAACCCCTGGGCATTGTTGCAGAATTCCACAAGCAAGGGGTGCCACAGGCTGCAGGAAACCTACCCAGGTGGTGGCATAGTTCATGACTCCTACACGAACTAAGGGAATGACGTCGGGTTGCATACTGTGGTCAGTCAGTCATACGAATCAGTGCAGTCTGTTGCAGAGTGTATAGCAGAAGTGTGTGCAAAAGAACTTGGACAGTGTGTGGGCTGCGGTGTGATTCGAGTCTGTGTTGCCATGCCCCTACTGATCTATCTTGTTCGGCACTGTTGGTGTCCTGTTGCGGATGTTAGAAGCCGGTCTTGTGGGGTATCTGTAGTGTCATTATTGACTAGCTTCACAGGCAAGGTGCGAGCTCTCCCACTGCATAATGGTGGCCATGAGAGGCCATTGAGAAAACTCTGTTCAAGCTTTGAGCTACTTCTCACCTATAGTAAACTAGAATATTCTCACCTCAGGGCGCAAAGCGTGTTGCAGATTCAACAAGAATCTGCAAGCGGAGCGATGAGGAAGACGAGGTTTTGGGACGGAAGGCGTGCACGGGAGATTGGATGCCATGTTTGGACATCGATAGCCAGGGACAGCCGGGGATTAAATGTAGTCAAATGTGGCCTAATACCTGCTATAACAGATACTACGCCTTTCCTCCTGTAAACCAGTTATAGAAAGCCGATGAACTTTCACGCGTTCAATGGAACTCTGATTGTGTTCGGCAAATAACGTGCGATATGTACTGTGTGCAGCAGCAATGCTCAGGCTTTCACCTTACTCCACTGCACATTCTGCAGTGCTCTTGAAATGTTTTTCTTTGTTCTTGTCATATTTTTGCAAGGGACAATTTTTCAGTGTGGTTGTGATGTTTGCAGCTAGTTATGGCACTTTATAAATAAGCAAGGAGAGTGCTTTAATTACAAGCAGCGATAGAAGAAAAATAATATAGGAAAGTTTCCAGTAAATGTGGGTTGGAACTGTGCCGCAAACCAGTTTGGAATGGTTCCTCCGATTTGTTCCGTTTCGGGTTCAGTTCCAAGATGGCGAAAAAAGTTCGGGTTCAATTTGGTTCCGGGCAAAAATTTTGGTTCGATTGCGATTACGGCTTGACACCCTGGTGGCAAGTATAGCTAAACATAATATATCCAATTTTTCTAGATATGTTTTAGTTGTGCTTGGCTACTGAGAGCTTGGGGTACGAACTATCATTTGTTCGACTTCAGCAGTGTAGTGTCAAATTTTAGAGGGTGTGTTGTCCCTTCCTCCCTCTCCATTGTGCCGGTGCACTGCTTTTTTCCAGAAAATAATCCTGCTGCATGCTTTAGTAGAAATTTGTTCGCATGAAGAACCTATGCCTAAGTGCTTGCAGGGAGTTGTTTTCATGGGAGCCAGTGTTGCTTTGCTCATGTAGTTAAAGAATCATTGCTTGCTCTTGCAGTGGAAGCGCGTCAACTTCTGCCGGTTTCGTGTCAATGACTGGGATGCTTGTGTGGATATTTTGAAGAAGATGCAAACTGAGGAGCTGGTAAGTGGCACCGCGAGGAGAAAACGTCTTCGCTCGGCTTGCAAATATTTTGTTTAGTGTCTATATCAAGCTGAGAAAGTGAGTTTTCAGCCGAAAAACCATCTGCATAGTATTTTGCTGATGTCTGTTTTATTTTGAAGAATTACACTTTGGGCCCTACAGAGTCTGAAAGAGCAGTCATGAGAATGTACACATTTGCATGTGGTGCATGTCGTGATGATTCCTCAATCAATTAAAAAAAATTGGTTTTGTACTTACCAGTTTTGCTGCTTTGTTCACTTGAAATTGGCCCTGCAATCACAGGATGCAATCTTGGGCAGAATTCTTTTAAATTTATCAGGTATATCAGCCAGTGACAAATGCTGTGTGATTTGTAGGTACAAGCTGGCTTAGTTTTGTCTCAGTCGACACACTTGTACTGTTATCGTCACATGGAGTTTTAATAGGTGGGAAAGGGGCTGGTCTAGCAATGTGGCACACTGAAAATAACTAGGTCTGGAAAGTTAGATCAAAAGTGGTGAGGGAAATAACTAAGGTTGCCCAACATTGGAATGCGGTTTTATATTTGTGACAATTGCATAGATGTTTTTCTGTGGCTGTATGCCTTGTTTTGTTTAGTACCGTATGCTTGGGAAAGGTTGCCTTGCCTTACTGCATCCTTTTGGAGAGTAAACACTTCAAAACACCTCAGCTTGCAATTGTGGTCCCTGTTAACCATGTTTACATGAGGGCTCAAATTCACGAGCTGTAACGAGCCGGTCTGAACAGTTGCTGTCAGTGATTTCTAGAAAAAATATTAACTGCACATTTGGGCAAGTCTGGGTTCACCTCTGGCTGTCTGACTTTGAAGGAGGAATAAACGTTTCACATTTTGTGGATTTGAAAGTCTCCTATTTAAGCAGTATTAAACTGGTGACAAAAAAAGGATGTAACCATGCAGGCTTATGGATGAAAAAGGAGCATCATTTTTGGGAGAACCACAAAATCGAGAACTACGAATTCCTTAAAAGATATGCTGAATGGTGTAGCAAATATCTGGGACAGATCTTTCGTAAGTCGCTGTCAACTTGTAATGCAGCGCATGACTGGAAAATGGCTAAAATAATACCAATTCACAAGACAGGAGACAAAATGAATGTAAAATACTAGAGCATATCATTTTCAAACATATAACCACATTTCTAGAACGTGAAAACATACTATCTTCTCACCAACATGGTTTTTGGGCTGGGTTATCAACCATCACACAACAGAAGTAGTTCATGACCTTACCCTTTGCATTAACAACCGTTCACAAGTCAACATGATTCTACTTGATTTATCTAAAGCTTTTGACTGCGTGAGTCATAACAAGTTAACTGCAAAATTAGAGAACATTATTGGAAAGGGAGAAGTTTCTGCTTGGATAACAAATTTTTTAACAAATCGTTCACAATTCGTTATAGTCGATCATACACCATCTGATACAGTCTCTGTCACATCTGGGGTTCCACAAGGCTCAGTTCTCAGCCCACTTCTATTTTTGATCTATATCAATGACATAACGAATAATATAGGGTGCAAAATTAAACTCTTCGCGGATGATTTCGTTATATACAAAGAAATTAAAAGCCACAATGACCAACTCATCCTTTCCGAATCCCTCAACAGGGTATCCGAGTGGTGCTCCCTCTGGCAAATGTCTATTAATGTTAAAAAATCAGTAGCCATGACAATTACAAGAAAAAAGCAATCCTCTCTCTTCACCTACAGCATTAATGGTACACCACTTTTAAAGGTTGATGAATATAAATACTTGGGAATAACACTGACATCAGATATTAATTGGGAGGCACACATAAATAATATTATGACTACAGCACTACAAAAATTATTTTATTTAATAAGACGCCTAAAGACCACACCAATGAATATTAAGCTTCTGGCCTATAAAACATTTGTCAGAGCAATTTTAGAATACGCTAACACAATTTGGTTTCCTTATACAGCAACTAACATAGCTAAACTTGAACGCGTGCAAAGAAAAGCAGCAAGGTTTATTCACAGCAAATACAGGCGTACAGACTCACCCTCCCTTCTCTTAGCTCGTTCAGATTTAAACACATTATTGACTAGAGCAAAACAAGCCCGACTAAAATTTCTTTAACTACTACACGGCCAGTACAAAATTGATACAACTACGTACATATCGCATTCACTGTCTAGAATAACACGCACCACCACGAGCATGCGCTAACGGAATACTCTTTTTCTAATGATGCATTCAGGTACTCTTTCTTTCCTCGTGCGATAAAAGAATGGAATCAGCTAATCTCATCTCTAAATAAAATTCATTGTCGCAGTTCGTAACCCAACTAGAGTTAATCACAAGAGACCATTAATGCTTCTTACTTTTATTCCCAGTTCCCTTTACATGTTACTGACAATTCGTAGGAATAATATGGGGCACACCGACCATTGTTATCTTTTTATTTTGTTTGTTTGTTTGTTTTTATGAAATGCTGCCATACTGTTGCGAGTATTGTTCGGTTGTTTTTCCCAAAAATTGTATACTTTGTTGTCCGCATTTATTGGAACTGTTTAGAATTCTTTCATTTTTTTTAATATTGTATGCTTGTAACATAACATGTATGTTTTTGCCCATCTGCTAGGCTCTCGGTTGAGAGCTGCAGTATAGGGGAGAAAACCTGGGCCAGGGGGCGCTGCGCCGCTCTGTGCGTCAGCGCCCTCTATGGAGACCCCGTCAAAATTTAGGCGCAGCCCGGCCGCGTCGTCTGCTAGCCGCCGCATAGAAAAGCATGTTGTCGTCTA
This sequence comes from Amblyomma maculatum, assembly GCF_055883805.1. NCBI lineage: Eukaryota > Metazoa > Arthropoda > Arachnida > Ixodida > Ixodidae > Amblyomma > Amblyomma maculatum. Next base: position 48,001,471 of record NC_139348.1, on the reverse strand, counting down.
GTCCGCGCTGCTTTCTAGCACGTGTTTGCGCGCGCGCGCTCGGTTGTTTCTCTCCTCCTCCAGCCGCATTGTGGCCACCGTCGCGCTCTAACAATGAGGGGGGAAGAAGAAAGAAAGAGAAGAACTAGAAGGAAAATAATGACGGCGCACTTTTTTCGCGAAGCCTGTGTGGAAACAGTAACGGGATGGTTGTGGGCCTTTCTTTTTTTCTTTTTTTTTTGGGGGGGGGGGGTATCTCGTACCGTTCGTGTGTCGTACTTCCCTAACTGGCGGCGCTGAAGCAGCCATCGTGGAACCGGGTCGGCCTCAAGAAACAAATATTCGTCATTAATGCGATCACTTTACGTCAATCATCCTATCCTCATACGTGATCCTGCTTCGAAAGCTCAAAACTGCGCGTTCGCTATAGCAGATAACTGAACTAGGAATTGCGCAGCGTAACAGTGGAATTAAGAAGACAAAGATTTCCGTGGAGAGATGTCCCCGTCTGCATGGAAAGTCGTCAGACATTTCCTTGCTGTTCGTCTCGTGGAGAGGAAACTGCCGCAAAAATGGCATGCCTCGGCTTCTGGGGAATGACCCAGGTCGTTAAGAAACCCCTCATCGTTAACGGTAGCTAGGTCATTGATTTCGGATGGCAGCGCCGCAGCAGTGAACTTCCCCTGGCCGGTGTCGGCAGGAACCAAAGGGTAAGGCGGCATGCTATGTGCCTTTGTAGGGAACGCATCCTAAACGCGCCGAAAACAGGCCCCCCGGCGCCGGCAGCACTGCCTGAAACGTTTGTCCCCAAAGAGCTGAATAGGCCCCTTTCAAGTGACCAGTCACAAAGGGAAAGGAAGGAGCACTCGAAGGCTGGACCCTTCATTCTGTGAACATGGACAGAGGCATCAAGAGGTGACGCCTCAAGTCCTTCAAGATACCTGTCGTTTGCCTCCCGCCTTCAAGCAGCGAATTCGCGTTCATTTTTTTATTATGTCTGAGCCTGCCAACAAGCGCTCTTTGAAAACAATAACCGGCGATCAATTAATCATAATTTCTTGCTTTCAAAAGCACCGATAAAAAACATGCCTCCAGCCAGCCTCTATGTCAGCCGGGGCACAGAAAAAAGCAAAATTAAGAAATCCCACTGGCAAAGAGCGCCGGCTTTGCGCGCGAGAACGCGCCACCAACCCCCCTCTTCCTCACTCTCCTTCTCCCGCTCCGCGTGCACGCGCGGCTGAACGTAGCACGCGCTCCCGAGCGAGCGGGCTGCGCAGACTCCGCAGACAGCCGCGCACAGTGCGAGCGCGGATGCGCGTAGGTTTTGTAGTTCCTCTCCGCTCCGCTGAAAACCGAGCGCTGGCGTCGCGGAGCAAACTCCAGCTTTGGTTCCCTATTGTTAAATAAATAAATAAATCTGTCACCTTCAAGACATGGCAAGGCTAGGTTGAGAGGCTGCCCCTGCAGTATAGAAGGAGGTGTGGGCCTGTGGTTGGGCTCTTAATGCACGGCTAATGTACTTCCTCATGAGTACGGCTGCACTCTTGAATGCAGGTGCTCGACAGGGACAGCCTTGAGCCAGTCTTGTGCCACATCACAAAGCTGGACTCTGTGAAGCACTTGTCTCTGGAAGTGAACGCGCAGCAGCTGGTACGTGTTGCCAGGACTTTCCCCCACCTTCTGAGCATCAGTGCCCTGATTTCTGGCAGGGGGTAAGTATTGCAAGGGCTTGGGAAGAACATTCAAGAGAGGGCATGGCGAATAACACTGCTTCTGTTCTTTGAAGCATGAAACTTGTTCAAACTTGGCGCTGCTCTGTAACTTTCTGGGTTGATTTCAGAACTGAATTTTATTTTATGCTGCTTGCATAGCTCTTAGCAATGTTGGGTAATTAAATGCAGATCTTGCTCTGACCTGTCATGTTTATAACATTCATCCAAGGTCATCACTCTAAGCAGCTAGGAAAAAAAGATGAAAAAAGGGAACAACCAGGGGGTTGCTGTCATCACTTCTGACTTTTGCTAGCAGTTGTGTGTGGGGTCCTTGAGAAACGTTATTGCTACATGAGTGCAGAAATTTTAGCCAAGTGTCCCTCTGCGGGGGGACAAAATAACAAATCAGAATGCTACCAGATGACGGCCCTGAGGCAAAAGCCAAGTTGCACTTGCTGATGACCCTTAAGCCCAACTGCAGTGCCACAACTGGTGAGAAACCATAAAGGGCAAACCAATTTTTGCCCCCCCCCCCCTTCTCCCCTCGAATTAGGGGGTGCTCTGTACTGAGAGAATAGGAAGCGTCAGCAGGAAGCAGGTGTCGGTTCTGGGTTGTTGCCTAGTTTTGCCAGTTTTTTTTTTTTTATCATGTTTACAAACATCTGTGTTGTGCAGTAAATGTATTAGCACTTTCTCTATAGCCCAGTGTTAGCAGAAATAACAGATTAGCTCCAGCATGTGTCAATCAGTTCATCAGTGCAGTTGTGCAGTCATGTCGGACTGTTTGTGACCTTATAAACCATATCACGCCAAGCTGTCTGGCCACCCGCTACCTTTCGAATATCACACAGATTGAGCTGCAATACCTCGAGGATGTCGTCTAACCATCGCGTTCGTTGCCTGCCCCTTCTCCTGTTTCAGTGTTTCTCAGCATCAAAGTTTTCTCCAATAGCTCCTCTCTTCGCATGAGATAACCAAAGTAGCTGAGCTTTAACTTTAGAATGTGACCATCCAATAAACAATCAGAGTTTATAGTCGCAAGTATCCACTGATTTGATATTCTGCCAGTCCAATAGTCTCTGCCAGCACCACAATTCAAAAGTGTCGATACTTTAACAGTCAGCCAGTCCAGCGCTTGCATCCATACATCACAATTGGAAAAACCATATCATGAATTACCTGATCTTGGTTGGCAGTGTGATCTCTCCTCTTTCTTAGGCAGTCAAGCTTGTGTTTCCAGAGCATACTTGTATATAAATGTTCCTTAGAAGATTCACTTTCAGTGAGTATAGAAGAATTAAGAGCGTTATTACTTTAATCCATGTCTCACGATTTATCCACAAAAAACATTCATTCTGTTGCCATTCGATGGGAAAGGCCAAAAGGAATGAGTGATGCAGTGTAGAAAAAGTAAAGAAAGGAAAGTTGAAAAAAACCAGCGTAATGTGCATTTTTCTCATTTATTACTTCATGTACTTGTGCTTTTAACTGGAGGTTTACAGCATTGCAACCCATGCAAGTTCTGATCTCCTGGTCACTGTTCTTTATTGTGATAATGAGATTGTACTGCCCCGTCATTTGAAACCCATGAAATTCTTGATATGTTGGGGCCATCAAAAGCATATAGTTTGGTAACAATTTTCAATCCATGTTTATAAAAAATTGTTTCCAAATTTTGCACTGCATCTTTTTATATAATGTTTTGTCATAGTACAAATGATAGCCTGAGGTTATTGAAAGTCAATAAATTGAGAAATAAAAAAAGTTGACCAAATTGCCCATTATATTTGCCGCTTACTAACAGCATTTTAGAGCATTACCTCAAACAGCGTGAAAAACACATAGATGATACAGGGTGATACAGAATGAGTACTGACTCTCAGCTAACTTTATTTGTCATGGCACTCAGTACTTATACGCATGAGTGAAAGAAATCACAGAAATGAAAATTGTTATCAAGTTGCTCTACTCCTAAGACACTTTTCTGGTACATTGGGCTCTATTGGACGTCTTAACAGTTCCTGTAATAATCTGGCCACCCTATCTTCTCTAATTGCCATAAGTGTGTGCAATGCAAGAGTTGCTTACTAGTACATCAAGTTAGGAACCTGCCCTCCTGGACTTCAAGCAGCCAGCAGCTTTCTCCTTCCATCATTCCAGAAGAACTCCAAATGGGGGCGACAGGCACAATACTTCAGAGATTGTCTTGGACTTTCGTGTGAACAAGTTGTTGGGCAGCAAATGGAACAGGACTGCCGACTTCCTTACAGAATGCATCTGGAACATGGGCAGATTGAGACTTTCCACAAAGAAAAAGACAACAGGATCAACATCCTAGTCTTTGGCAGCCAGGAGTGAGTTGCCAGATGAGATCAGAAAAATTCAACAACCAGGACCACAATACGCCCACGACCCATACCTTGGCACAGTGAAGAAGATCGATGTTTACAGTTCGGTCGGGGAAGACAGCATATGGTACATCAGCGAATCTGTGGCCGTTCTTCAGTCACAAGGGAGCAACAAGAAGCTAAGTGTTGTCTTGTGAAGGGATGTCTTCATGCAGCCGAAGGTTTCTTTTATCCGGCAAAGAGGACTACAAGAAGGCAAAATAATCGGTAGAGAAGAATTTAAAAGTAGTATCTGTCAGAGAAATCGTGGTAAAAAAGCGCTTGATCTGCCCCGCCAGGATGGCGCAGTGGTTAGGGCACTCGACTACTTTGCCCAAGGATCTGGGATTGAATCCCAGCTTCGGCGGCTGCTTTTCGATGGAGGCAAAAAGCAATGCTCCCGTGTGTGCTGTGTAATGTCATTGCACTTTAAAGAACCCCAGATGGTTGGAATTTCTGGAGTCCTCCACTACGGCGTCTCTCACAGCCGCAGTCGCTTTGGGACATTAAACTCCACAAACCAAACACTTGATCTTCTGTCAGTGCTGAATCATGAAAAGTTGTGTGCACAAGGGAACTGGCCCAGCAATTTTCACCTTGAAATTTTTTTTCACAGATAAGATATATAAGGAACAAGTTCTTTTTCGAGCAACTGTCTCCGAAAAGTATGCAGCATCTCCAGCTGTCTAGAGCAACATATATCAAGTCTAAACATAGATGATTCTTTAGTCGTGGTGTACTTGGAAGCATTTGGTTGAATATCTTCAGGCCACGAACCAGGCAACTACTACAGCCTGGCAACTTCTAGACATTGAGAATCTGTACTATCTTCTGTCTCAGGACAGTGTTTTGCAGTGTACACAACCGCATCACAGAGGACAATGATGAGCACGTCTTCACGGGGAAGTGGGATTTCAATAAGGGTTTTCCTAATAAGATTTGGATGGAGTGCATTTGAAAAGTACTTTATTATGACTAGCAGCTTACCAGTATTGCTCAAGAGGAAAGTATGTAATAGTTTTATTTTACCTGTACTCACCCACGGGGCTGAAACATGGAGGCTAACACAAAGAGTTCTTGTTAAGCTGAGGACAACGCAGGGAGCTATGGAATGAAAAATGGTAGGTGTAATGTTAAGAGATAGGAAGCGTGCAGAGTGAGTCAGTGAAATAACTCCAGTTAATGATATTCTAGGGGAAATCAAGAAGAAATGGGCATGGGCAGGATATCTAGTGCGAAGAGAGGATAAGTGATGTTTCTGAGTGTAACCAATTGGATTCCAAGGGAAGTGAAACAGCAGGGGACGGCAGAAAGGTGGGTAGATGAGGTTAAGTTCTCATAGGTCAAGTGAATGCAGCTATCACAGGACTGGGTTAATGGGAGGAAAATGGGAGAGACCTTTGCCCTGCAGTGGGTATAATCCAGACGATGACGACAATGATGGGAACTGTGTCGAGCTTTAGAAGGAACGCCTTTTCCGATGAATGCAGCTTTCATCTGGGAGGCTCATCAGGCTGTACTCCAGAGAGACTCATTTCGGAAAAGCAAGAACATGTATGAGGGTCATCCCTAAAATACGGATTCTAAGGGGCTACAATCGTGAGCAACGCAATTATGCAAGATCCAGCAGCACTGGTGTGTAGCTTGTTTCGACCTCTTCCAGTCTACATCCTGGCGAGCTGTCTGCGATGCTCAGTCTTGACTTGGTAGCCATTCGAGATGGTGCTTTTCTTTGTCCGATGTGAAACGCAAGGAGAACTAGATGACGTCTAATAAACATCTCGGCTAGACCAAAGCAAAGTTTAGTAGAAGTCTAGTCATAGCTGTTATCTAGCTATAGCAGGCCTGAAGCCTTGCTATAGCTGTGCTAACGTTAGGCTAAAAGTTGGATAAAAAAACATCTTGCAAGAACATTTCTAGGCATACTGTAAACATTCATAGCTTTTTCTCTAAACCATCAATTGATCATTACAATAAGCAATCGTGCACTATTTGGTGCCCCTCTGCAGCCAAGCAAGGTTTTATTCAGACTATACTGGTCATTCAGTTGTACGACTAAAAGTTGAACACATGTAAAGCCGTGAAGGTGCACATAGACGAGGACCCAAGAATAAGGTCGGCTTCCAGAGTCCAGCACCAGCATGCCTCTCGAGCCAACAACCGCTTCGTTGTCGTCGGCACCAAGCATGGCAGTCGCGCAGTGCTAAGCACGTGGCATTATACCCCCCCCCCTTGTGAAAGAAAAACATCGTCCCGATGACAAAGTGAGAGGAGAAAAAAAAATTAGGTGTGAGGTGAGCTGTGCAATAACTTAAGGTTTCACTTGCAGGAAGCGTCAATATTACGAAACGCGATGTTGACACAGCACTCAGTCACGCAAAAGATACGGCTTTAAGCGTATCACATGCACAGTTTCAGGCCGCTGACGCCGAACACTGATGGTCGCAGTTCCATCTGGAATAACTTCGTAATTAACGCTGTTTAAGCGGCGCAGGACTTTACAGGTTCTGAAATACTGGTGGAGCAGTTTGCACAAGCCTTTGTGGCACACGGGGGTCCACACCCAGACTTGGTATCCTTGTTCGTAGTGGACTTCCCTGTGCCAAAGGTTATAGTGTCGAGCATTGGTGGCATGCTGCTCCTTGATGTGCAAGTGGGCCAGCTGACGGGCTTGCTCGGCCTGTTCCACGAAATGGGCGGCATTGGGTTCGACCGCTTCATTCTTGCACGGGAGTATCGTGTCCAATATCGTGCGGGCCTCCCTGCCATATACGAGATAGAATGGCGTAAACTTCGTGGTTTTCTGCGGCGCTGTATTGTAGGCAAAGGTGACATACGGCAGGATCTCGTCCCACATTTTATGTTCAATGTTGATGTACATTGAGATCATGTCCACCAAAAGTTTTGTTGAGTTGTTCTGTTAGGTCATTTGTCTGAGGGTGATACGCTGTTGTTGTGCGCGGCTCGGTATGGCTGAGAGTGGCGCAGTAGCCGAGCTGTAAATGCCTTTCCCCGGTCAGTAATGATGGTCGACGGTGCACCGTGTTTGAGCACAATGTCGTTATTAAAGAATCAAACAACTTCGCCGGCAGTACCTCGGGCAAGGGCTTTCGTTTCAGCGTAGCGTGTTAAGTAGTCTGTGGCTACTACGATCCACTTGTGTCCATTTGAGGATAAAGGAAATGGACCTAAAAGGTCCATGTCCACTTGCTCAAAGGGTGTGAAAGGTGGCTCGATTGATTGCAACATGGCGGATGGCTTGAGCGCGGGTTTTTTTCGCCGCTGGCATTGTCGACAAGTCTGTACGTAACGCTTAACGCTTGAAGAAAGATGTGGCCAGTAATAGTTCTATCGGACTCGGTTTAGGGTGCGTGTAAAGGCACGTTGCAATATTTAACTAGCATGCACAACGGCCACATTTTTTGTGCTCTTATGCATTAGGGTGGATCAAACATCTGGAAAGGTCAAGATTAGGCAAGGGCTTGGTGTGCATCTACTTAAATTTGATCTCGCAGATTAGCGCCTTTGTAATGCACACGAGCATAGAAAACACGGCCTTCGCACTCACTAGTTACCTGGATGGTTGTACAAAATTGGCACATTTTACTAATTCCCATTAAAATCATTTTGCATAAGAACCTTTCAATATGCTATCCCAAAAATAGTGCTGTCTCAAGGGTTTGTGACAAAGACAGCAGAGAAAGCTTCAGTAGCAAGTGATGCAGACATGCAAAGTAAATGATGGCTGTAACAAATACATTGCAACTTTGTGAGGTGGCCTATACTACCAGTGGAAGTATTGCTGTGTGTAGGTAAGCATAAGAAACCACTTCACAGTTACTTTTATGAACACATTTTATTGCCTAAAAATTAGGCAGGAAGGAGTTCTGAAAACTTAAAAACGGGTGGAAGCACTATTCCAATTGCTCCATTCTGCTCCAAACTGCTTTGCCTGCTTTATTCTGCTCCAAACTGCTTTGCCTGCTCCCAACTGGCTGCCTTAATTTTCTGCTATCAAATTTAGCAGAACTCTGGAACAATGTCACAGCGCCAGGGGCAAAAATATAACGCATCTTGCACTAGGCTTAATACAAATGAAATTTTTGTAAGGGAAGGAAGCATGGAGCATAATAAATATTTGTTCGCAAGTAAATTTTGTATCAGCCACAGGTGGTTACACTGGGCTTAATACAAATGAAATTTTTGTAAGGGCAGTAAGCATGGAGCATAATAAATATTTTTTTGCAAGTAAATTTTGTATGAGCCACAGGTGATTGGAGATAGTTAATTGCAAAAAAAAATGCACAATACCTGTGACGTAGCACCTCCTTTCAGCCTTTTGAATTGCCAGTGGAAAGAGTAGCGAGAGTAGCTAATGAAGCAGGTAGCGTAAAAAAACGCGAGCTGTTAGGAAGGCTGCAAAAAATACTCAAGTCTTTGTAGTGCTTTTACTATGAAAACAAGCCAGTACTTCAACATCAAGCTCCTTTGTTCCTGAGAAGCATGTGAGGCCTACGTCAGACAAAATCATACTTGAAGCGTAATGGGTTGGAATGCCAAAGTTGTCACTCACTAGGAAGCTTCTCAAGAGTGTTGGAAAGGCATATGGCCTACTGCCAAGATATTAAAAATGAGTCCCAGCATTGCTCAAGCAAAGACTGATAAACTGTTGGCAGGAGACAGTGAAGTAAAGCTGAATGTTGATATACCCTTCAATGCCATTTGTTTATGTCCCAAAGTTGCTCCAAAATGCTCGAGCTGCTTCAACTCCTGCAGACCTCCTCCATGTTTACAAACAAAGAAGGCAGTTGAAATGGTGTTGCAATCATCTGCGATCCCACGGTAGGCAAAAAGTATGGGAGCGGCACTGGTGCCAAGCTTACCAAGCCGCGTTATTGTGGTCTGAAGGCACCTTTTTGGCAGACCAAATAACCAATTCTCAAGAACTTATTAGATAAGGCCAGACATAGAATCAAAAAGGATCATGTAATACCCCGTATTTGGGGACTCTGAGCTGTATTCGAAATAAAATAGGTAGATATGCACAAGGAAGTGTCATGTCCATTTATCTGGACTCTAAATTAGTATCACTGCTGAAGCGCATTGAAGTAGTAGACTCGACATTTTAATCCATCAAGTCAAAATAAGTAAATGCATTAGGTCAGACTAGGTGTTCCGTTATGAAGTGCACCAGCAAGCGTTCCGTTTGCTGCTGGTCTGTTCCAAGTAGTTGCTAAAGGCAGCCTGTTTTATATTGTTACATATATGCCCTGCATCGCTGGATGTTGAAGAAGACGAAGATCAACAGTAGTGACACGGAAGACGAAGCTGTAGCAACGGTAGCTAGTGCTACGAGAAGGTTGGCGCCTACCTGAATATTCACTTCAGTTATCAGCCGTTGCGTTCTCAAGCTGACTTTCTTGCTACGTATCATTTTGGTGGAGGTGACCAAAGATCCCCGTGCGCACAGATTACCCCTTGCGCTGCCAAAAGCTGGATTTGTGCAGTGGCCGTCATCTACCTGGGCTCTCAATGACGTCGACAACTATCACTATGACCTCTAAGGCAGCCCCTACCACCGCGGCAACTTCGGCTCAGCCAGTTGTGCTCACGAAAATCCGCCACCCTCCCATATTTAATGGCGAAGAGAAGACAGACGTGGAAGATTGGCTGGAGGAGTACGAGCGCTTCAGCAAGAACAACCATTGGGACCCGACCATTATGCTGGCCACCTTCATTTTCTATTTGGCGGGAACAGCTCGCACGTGGTTCCAAAATCATGAACAAGAGCTGGTGATGTGGGCAATCTGTAAGCAAAAGCTTCAGGGCCTGTTCAGGAAGCCCATTGGTCGAGCTGTCGCAGCAAAAACAGAACTTTCATCTCACATCCAATCCTCCACAGAGTCCTACCTTGCCTACATTCAAGACGTGCTTGCGTTGTGTCACAAGGTCAACTGCTCAATGACGGAAAATGACAAGGTAGGCCATATCTTCAAGGGCATTGCAGATGATGCGTTCAACATCGTGTTCTGCATGGATTGCTCCACCGTCGACTCAGTGCTTCAAGTCTGTCGAAAATTCGAGCAAGCTAAACAACGACGCCTGGTACATCGCTTTGAGCGCCTTCCAAACACCGCAGCTACATCATCCTGCGATGATCTGGCCCCTTTGCAACAGCCTTCTCATCCCACGAACATCACTCGGATCATCCGGAGAGAACTCGAGGCCTTAGCTCCTACACTACTCATGGTTCGCTACCCAACACCGTGGCTATGATAAGGTTGTAGTTCGCCAAGAACTTGCCAACGTCGGTCTCTCCTCCAGTCCCATGTCGCCCACGCCACCATCCCACTCTGTTCCTGTAGTGCTGCTGCTAATGCCAGCCCACCTTCCCCACGTCGCTACCTTAGTCGCAATCCTGCAGAGTAGCGCACCTCAGACGACAGGCCAATTTGCTTCACTTGTTGTCGCACTGGTCACACATCGCATTATTGCCATAGCCGTACCTTCTTCGCTCCTCACTCCTATTACAACGCCGACCGCCGATACTACCAAGGACCTCGTCGCTTCCCTGCCCAACCAGAGGAGCTCCGCCCCGCCTACGATGGACCTGGACATTATCTTTCTCAACAAGATGAGCCTCGAAACGAATCTGTCCCCATTGCCCGTCGCTCCAGCCGATCTCCATCCCCACTGGTTCGTCGATCCCGTTCCCCGGTATCTCGCCGCAACTCTTTTCCATCATACGCCGGCACCTACTCGAGAAATTAGCGAGTGCAGCGCCCTGGAGTGACGCTGCATTCCCGACCCGGACTGTCAACTCGGAACTGACCCCGCACCCAGACAACCTCATTGATATTCTTGTGGATGGAGTCTCATTTTCTGCCCTTGTTGACACTGGCACCCACATTTCTGTTCTCAGTTCCTCGTTCCGTCGACGCCTCAACAAAGTCCTCACACCTGCTTCCTCGTCTACCGTTCGTGTTGCTGATGGCAACACAGCTACTGTCATTGGTATGTGTACTGCGAGAGTTACCATTGCCGACCGCCACATCCCTGTGCTATTTACAGTCCTCACCAGTCCTCAAGAAGGTATATTAGGACTCGACTTTTTGGCAACACTCCGCTCTCATTGACTGTTCTTCTAGACTGATTCATCTAGATCTGCCGCTCTACCCTGACAACAAAGCTCCTGAAACTTCAACGCTCTGTCTCCGCTCTGCTACATTTAGTAGCCTACCACCAGAAGCCGCAGTGTATGTGCTCATGTCGCCTTTTCCCTTCGTTCTGGATGGCAACTACGTTGTTTGCCCCATAATCGTCGTGACACTTCAGGGCAGCATCTCTCTGCCTCACAATATAGTGCATGTAGTGAATAACAGCACTTGTAATCCAGTCCTGAACTTCAGCTCTTTTGTGCAAGTTCTTCCCGAGGGCATATCTCTCGTCGAACTGACCCCGTTGTCGGAGTTTAATGTGGCTGCTTTTTTACGTATAGTGCATGTAGCGAATAACAGCACTTGTATTCCAGCCCTGAACTTCATCTCTTGTGCAAGTTCTTCCTGAAGGCATATCTCTCGCCGAACTGACCCCATTGTCGGAGTTTAATGTGGCTGCTTTTTTACGTGGCCCTATTGCTGGACTGCCCACACGACCTGCACTGTTCCCACCTTAGCGGTTCCGTATATCCAACATGGTTGCTCATCACTTGCGCCCTGACCGTGCTAAAGCACTTGCGACTCTTCTGACATCCTACAGTGATATTTTTTATTTTGGTGACCAACCCTTGGGTCATACATCCCTCGTTACACATCGAATCGATACCAGAGACGCCAGCCCAATTCACAGACGACCTTACCGAGTGGCCATTTCTGAACGTCGCCTCATACAAGATGAAGTCGACAAGATGTTGGCAAGGAACATTATAGAGCCTTCCAACAGTTCCTGGGCATCACCTGTCGTGCTTGTTAAAAAGAAGGACAATACCTGGAGGTTCTGCGTTGATTACCGACATCTCAACAAAATTACAAAGAAGGAAGTTTACCCGCTCCCCAGGATAGATGATGCCCTTGACTGCTTGCACGGTGCCAGCTATTTTTCTTCGATTGATCTTCGTTTCAATTATTGGCAGATTGCTGTTGACGAACCGGACCAAGAGAAGACCGCCTTCGCCAAACCCGATGGCCTGTACCAATTCAAGGTGATGCCTTTTGGTCTGTGTAATGCGCCCGCAATATTCAAGAGCATGATGGACTCACTTTTGCTTGGTATCAAATGAAGAATGTGTATGTTATCTCGATGACATTATTGTCTTTTCCTCGACCTTCAAGAGCCATCCCTATCGCCTTGATGCCATTCTTGAAGTCTTCCGCCTACGATAACTCAAGGTGCTCGGTCACAGGTTTGACGCATGTGGCATTCAACCCAACCCAGACAAAATACGTGCTGTAAGTGCATTTCCTACACCCCGCTGTACCAGTGACGTGCATAGTTTTCTAGGCCTTTGCTCCTATTTTTGGTGATTTGTCCCCAACTTTGCGGACGGCTCGTCCACTCACCAATCTTCTGAAGAACGACGCTCCACTTTGCTGGGACCAAGAACAATCTCAAGCCTTTTCTGCACTCATTGCGGTCCTCACCAACCCACCCATTCTGGCACACTTCAATCCCTCGGCACCAACGGAGGTACGCACCCACGCCAGTGGGTCACGGTATTGGTGCCATTCTCGCCCAACAGCAGGTGGGTCGCACTCGCGTCATTGCTTATGCCAGTCGCCTCCTTTCTGCAGCTGAGCGGAATTACTCGATCACAGAACATGAGTGCTTAGCTCTTGTCTGGGTCATTACAAAGTTTCGCCCTTACTTGTTTGGCCGCCCGTTCTCCGTCGCCACCGACCACCACGCCTTATGTTGGCTTTCTACGCTGAAAGACCCTACTGGTCGCCTGGGGCGTTGGGCCCTCCCGACTGTTGACACTGACAGTCCAGAAATCATTGTTGGCAATTCAAGAAAGTATACTTGAGGTTTTGAAATGATGCTATCATATTTTGTTGCTCCTAGTCATTTCTTGTGTCCGTAGTGCTCCTGGAGGCTCTCCTGCATTCGAGCTCATTGTGACGCTGGGGATTCCCATCGAGTGCACTTTGTGCTCAATTAAGCTGCGTAGTTCAGGAAAATGGGTGGTACGACATTGGACACTAGATGAACCATGTCAGTGTCAACTTTCAAAATCTTTCCTGTTGTTGCAGCGAAGTGTGATAGTTGCTTGGGGAGGTCCTCTTGAAAGTGAGGCACACAAACCTCGCAATGTAGGAAAAATATATAGTTGCTTATTTTTGGCATGTGGACGTATTACAGTAAAAGTTTGGTGATACGAATCCGGTTGATGCGAAATTCCCCGACCAGAGTGCATTCTGTACAATGTGCAAAATTTCAGATGGTTCAAGCACTCTTCCGCGCCACTATAGATGATACGAACACACGAACTGCGACCAGAACATTGAGAACTACACACTGCCCGCACATCGTTTACTTCGCGATTGCCAGCCCGCACTGTATGTATGTATCACGAGCAGTTCGCAGTGACGCGTGGGCCGCACCCTGCCGACGTCGCGATTTTTTGTCGGGTTCATGCCGTGAAAAGCTTTCAGCGGCGCGTTGCCCACAAATCACAGATGTTGCAACCACTGTAGTTGGTAGCGGCGTATGCGGCGGGTGCGCATGGACCAGATATCGCTGGCTCCTCAATCGTGATCCCTGAGCAGTTTGTGGCACTCCGCGGCCCGCATGTCACCATCCCCATTCATTCTGTACGCGCCGCGAGAAGTACGCGGAGACGGGCGGACTGCACATCGCCGACATCGCAATCGTTTTCCACGCCGCGAAAGGCTTGCAGCGGTGCATGGCCGTGAGTTGTAGTCGGCGGGCGCGCACGGGCCGCACATCGTAGACCACGGCTGCTAGTCGTGCTGTACACATCGCGAGCAGTCTGCGGCGCCATGCAGCTGGCACGTCGTCTTCTCTGGTCGTGCTATACATGCCACGAGAAGACCGCGGAGACACGCGGCCCGCTCGTCGCCGATGTCACGATTGGCTGTCGCGCTGTGGTGGTGACCACGCAACCTTAATAAACCTTCTCTGACGTAAACAGATATGCGGGATTGCCTTTCCTGTGCTTCTGCATACTTATTTTCGTTTGTTTTGAGGATATGAATGTTCGGATGATACAAATTTTTTCATGACCATGCGAGAGTCCTATCACTGAGGTTCTACTGTATATCTAAATTGCGGGTATTTAAGCAGTCCAGCACAGTACTGCACATTTCTGTTCATTATTCATGCCCTGCCCTAGGCAGAGTGCATTGACTGCTAGTCTAGTCAAGCGTTACTTAGGTGGCTTATGACCTACTGATCTATCGAGCACACGGGGCTTGCGGATTATGGCATTAATGCCACATTCTCACCTTGGAATGTATCTGTATGTATCTGTATCTGCAAATGTCATCCTTGGGAAATGCAAAAACACGCACCTTGGGACCAATGTCATAGTGTTCGGTGCACCGGGGAACACAACACCGTCCCATGTTGCACCATGTCAAGCTATTGCTTCTGCTCAATGCCGCAGCCTTGTTCATGTACCAGTGATGTTCACACCTGAATATTTTGCACATACTCACACACAAATACATAATTAATAAAAAGTCTAGCGTATGTAACAAGGCCACGGACATAGAAGAAGTCATAATGAGTGCTAATGTCTTTTTATTAATGATGACACACCAACCCTCCCAGCTTTCTGTCTTCACAAATACAATCAAACCCGAATATATCGAATCCGGATATTTTGAATTTTGGCTGTACCGAACTCACGGAATATCTCCTTGAAAATCCCATGTTAAAGAATAGGAAAGCTGCGTTGTATATTGAACTCAGTTTCACCGGTCGTTAGATATATCGAACTCCGCATTACGCATTGGATGGTGCGCCTTCCCCAAAGACGATCGCATCATCGGCCGTTTGTCGCATGACGTTTTCAAGCCACGCACGGAAGGAAGGAGAGGGCACAGTTTGGCGACGGATGGTCTAGGGCAGCGCCGCAAAGCCTCTCCCAAAAGCGCCCACATCTGTGGTGATCGCTGCTGCACACCACTACATGACGTTTGCAAGCCATGTGCGTAAAGGAAGGAGACAGAGCCAATGCAGCAGTGGTGTTCAGGAAAGGGAAAAATGCGATAGAGTGAAGAGCAAGGTAGTGCCCACTCTTCTGCCAAGCTTTATCTCTCCCCTCCCTCTCTCTTTCCCGGTCTTTGTTCGCAGCAGCACGCACTACGCATGTGCGGACAAGCCAGCTCAGCCTGTGGCAGATGCTTTCTCTAGTGCGTGTTGTGAACGCTCTGTGCGCAGCGGCTGACGTGCGATGCGAGCGCAAGTATGTGACGTTTGCAAGCCATGTGCGTAAAGGAACGAGAGGGAGCCAATGCAGCAGTGGGGTTCAGGAAAGGGAAAAATGCGATAGAGCGAAGAGCAAGGCAGTGCCCACTCTTCTGCCAAGCTTTATCTCTCCCCTTCCTCTCTCTTTCCCAGTCTTCATTCGCAGCAGCACGCACTACGCATGCGCAGACAAGCCAGCTCAGCCTGTGGCAGATGCTTTCTCTAGTGCGTGTTGTGAACTCTCTGTGCACGGCAGCGCGTCCATGGCGCGTCGTGCTGCACATGCGCGGCTGCAGACGAAGAAGCGGGAGTTTTTGTTTTTGCGAGAGTCGTTCATTCTTGCCGTCATGATGAACGTGCAACGTAGCGTATGCTATGACAGCTGCAGGCATTAAGAAGCTGAAATCTCTTTTTCTTTTGCTAGAGTCGACCTTGTCATGCTGAATGTGCGGTGCAGCGTAAGCCATGGCGGCCACGGACATTAAGAAGCGGCAGGTATTTTTTTTCGAGAGTTGTCCATTCTTACATCTACGAATCAACAAAAGCACATGGTCAGCTGCGACCATGACACTGACTTTTAGCATTGTTCACTTCAAAAGGCATTTGCAGCTATCACGCTTTCAGTGATTTTGTGGCAGTGGACTCTGCCCATCCCAAGCACGGCTTGAATAAATCGAACCAGGCTTATGCAATCAAGCCATCACATGCACTCTGCCAAGCTCGCTGCCTGCCACCGCAGGATCTATCAAAAGATGAACATGGCGTGACGTTATTGCTGTGTATCATCTTGGTGCGCTGCCGATAAATGAGCTGCGGATGCGACGGTCGAAACAGAGGGACGTGCCTCTGAACGCTTTTTTTTTCATTTTCTCTGGGGGCAAAAGTAGGGGTTGAGTTCATTATGCAACTGGGTTGATTACGTGACAAATACCGGATCATTTTTCACGATCCCAAGTGGCGTCTCAAGCCGATTTCTGTATATCAAATTATCTATATATCGAACTGTTTTGCGATCCCCTTCGAGTTCGATATATCTGGGTCCGACTGTATATACACGTGAATGCAAGTGCACTTGACCATGTCAAACAAAAAAACAAACTAATAATGACGCCAACTTAGAGCGAGGCATTACGCAAGAGACGACTGAAAAGCTTGTGTGGACTTGCGCAAATTTTTCTCGAACCTGTTACATTGCTGACTGGGAGTGTGTGGGGCGATGGCTTTTCAAAGGACAGGATAATTAGTGTGACATAGACAGCTGGGGAGATGAGGATGTGCGCAGGCCTTGTAAAAGTCGAGAAGGTGTTGAAAGAACCCTCGAAGTTGACCTTTAAGGTCACAAGCTGGAACCGAGGTTAAAACGAAAACAGACAACGTGTGCAAAAGCTTCAGATGTCACACCACTTGTTGGCAGGTCGGCTGAACCCCTGCACCCAGCATCACTGTGTGGCCTCTCAGAGCTGCTGTGTGTGGCTGGCCTGGAGCGCTTGGAACTACGTGGTTCCCACGGCCTTGTCATCTCGTCTCTTAGCAAGACCCCCATCAACGTAGCCCAGAGCTGCCAAAAGCTGCGAGTCTTGGTAAGTGCTGCTTAGTCACCATCCATCTTTCACTCTTTTGCCTTCTTGCTTGAATGAGTAAGGGATGCATTTTCAAGCTTTCATTGTCGTTGTCTAATGTTCAACAGTTCCTTTCCTTTACTAATATTCATTTATTACTTCACATTGAGAGGTGTGCAAATATCAGCTGCTACTCGAGTAATTTTGTGCATAGCGGAAGCATTTCTTAAATCATCACCTCAGTGGCATAATGAAGCGCGAGGGTCTGGAACACAGAACGGGCTTGCTTGGCAGTTTCAAAGGTCACTTTAGCAAATGGTTCTTTTGTGCATTGACAATATAATTAGGCTCGCAAGCTGAAAGGCCATGGCACTGCTAGGCTCCATGATCTGCAGGGGCATAGGTGCCAACACCACATAAGTGTTCCACATTGTGTCGCTTCATAGGGCGCAAAACTGCCATTTGTGGAAAAACGTGTATGCAAGCTTGTTGCGGCTATTGTGCCTCAGCGCCTTGAATTGTCCTCACAAGAATGCTGTGCGTTTGCACAAAAAGGGCAAAGGATGTGGTTGGGGTCTCCCTATTTGAGCCAGCCCTATTTTAAAACAGCTTACTGTCACATTGTTAATTATGAATCCAGCTGCTCAGAATATCCTTAGACTCCCATACAAAAAACTGGAAGGATGCAGTTTGAGTAGTGTGGGCTGTGTTTCTAGATGCATCTGTGCAAGTCTCGAAAACAGGGCTATACTCTAGAGCACTGTACAGGCCGTAATTATCAGCTCGTGCCCTGGCTGCCATTTGCATCATCTGCTCGAGCCTGGTCCTGCTTCTCCGATACACACCCAGGCCTGGTCCGAGCTATGGAAATTATGATCTACCCAGCCCGGCTGTCAAGTGAGAGGGCTTGTCCGAGGTCCGAAAAAAAACATTTATGAGCTAAGTGCGGTTCATTAATGCAGGTGCTTTTGTTAGTCCTTATTTTCATTACAAGAGGCTTCGTTTTTAAAACTGCAGCGTGAATCTCTGATTCATAGTTCTGGTTACGTTGGTTATTGTTCTATGTCCGAGCAAAGCACAGTGGATTGGGTTCCACATATACAAATTAAATGCTGTCAAATAAGATCGCTTTAGTTCTGATACTGCTGGTTACAAAACTCTAAAGAATATGTATCACAAATTCTGACTTCAAATCTTTTCGCTGAAAGAGGTCACGCGATCAAAAAATCCTGCGAAGTCGCTCCTTAGTCAGACGTCCGCTCGGTGCATTTCGGTGTGTATTTGGAGGAAGGAGGCAGGGCTCTACTGGAAGTCATTGTTTTTATTGACTAATACTCCTACCACACGGCAAATTTAATGTCATTTCCATCGAATGACGTTTGTTCAAAATGACATTTTTTGCTGCCACAGGAGAAATATAACGACATTCGATAAAAACAATGTTAGGTATTGAATGAGTTTGAGGAACTCAATCAAATGCGATCAATGAGGCGTTGGCGTAGACGTGGCGCATCTGCTACGATGCGCCATGTTGAGGGCATTGCCTCTCCAGTAGGTCGACACATGACTTGATCGCTGCTTTTGCTCTTTCTTGCCGCGCCCTTGCTTGCGGCTAGCAGCAGTAGATGAGGTTGTTTTAGCCTCTTTCCATCTCCCTCTGTAATCTTGATTTCACAACGTGCCATTTATCTTCATTGTGCGGGTCTCTCAAGAAGTATCGAGCAGGTTTTTTTCTTATATTATCCTCAATTATTTAATTTATAATTATGCTGATAATAACGATAATGTTAATTAACAACACCTGCAGAACACTGAAATGTGCATATTCCATTGACAGTGTTATTTGTATAACAACCATAATCAAAAATAAATTGCTATACTCATTCCTTGATGTTGTTACGGGGACCCGTAACAATATGCTCGTTCCCTGAAACCAAGCCGACACTGGGGTTGCGTCATGGCCAGAGATGCCCGACAGCGAAAAGTTTAAGTAGTATAGACACCAAATTTTGGTGGCTTTTTTCTTTTCTCTAATGATGCGCAAGCCTCTTTTTTATGGTTCGCCACATGGTTTTTGCTTACGACCACTAAATAGTTTTCTACTGATTTTTCTTTACTCGCCAGTTTTGGTTCTGGTTTCAGCAGCCAAGAGATGACTGTGACGTCACAATCAAGTCTAGGTCATGCGCGACATGAAAAAACAGCTATATAATCGCTGACCCTTCACTTTTTGTGATTCGTGTCCTTGAGGCAGGCTGGCTTTAGTGTTTTGATGAATTAAAACGACACAGGAACGATTACGTCACTGTATTATTCATCCTTCACGTGACCTAGACTTGAATGTGACATCACAGCCATCGCTAGGCTGTTGAAACCAAAACCAAAACTGGTGAGAAAATAAATGATTACAAATTATTCAGCGGCCGTAGGCAAATATCACGAGGTGATTAGTGTATGTCTCCACGCATCATTACAGAAAATAAAACACAAACCCCAAAATGGAGTGTGTATACTTAACCTCTGTCTCTGTCCTTAGTGGAGCCAGCAACCATTATGATAGCAGTCTACCCTCCTCACCAGTTAACGGTTAGGAAAAAGAAAAATGTTTTGGGCAAGTAATGAAAGCCTAGGGAAAGGATATTAACACGTTCCTGTCTGCGCGAAAAGGGTAATTTTTGGGTGGTGTCATTTTTTTTTCTTTAACAAAACTTGCTTGGTACAGGAGTGTTTAGTACGAAATTGTAATGGAGGAATTCCTATTCACAATGGTATTAGTGACAGTCAACACATTTATTGAATAAGTGAGGAAAAAAAACTATGAGCAAAATAATGTAGTTGAATCAAGCACACAAAAGCATGAAAGTTTCTTGATGCAAATAAAACAAAAAATTTTCAAAATTTATGCTGTTACAACAGGGACCGATGCAACATTGCATCAAATTCTAGCTTTCTGTGTACAGTATTCACTGAGTTAGGAAAGAAAATAGTAGTCGAGGTCGACTACGCTGAGGTCGACCCCTGGCTGTCCTTTAGCGGAAAACATGACTCCATGCACTGCTGGCGGCAAGTAATACTACCCAAAAGACGTCACCCTGCAGATAACAATTATGGCCTTCAGAACAGTGATCTCTTCCAATCAGCGCTCAGCAAAACCAGAAATTTTTGGGGAGCGAATGCGAAACTTATTGAGGCATGACTGTTGACGCTCTGTGTCAGTGTGATGTAGTTTCGCTCTCAGTGTTAAAGTCTGAAGAGCTGAATTCGTCTTCCGAGTCATCACTGCTGCTGCTCGCATCCAAAAACGAGCTCTCTGATGCGTCAGCTGCTGCGGAAACGGCCATTTCCATGCAGCAGGAGAGCGCGATGTCGACACCATGATGTAAACAAGGAGCGCCGATCAGCTGGCTCCGGAGACCATCTCGATGGGCGCAGCACAGCAGAAAAATAAACCAAAAGCAAAACTGAAAGAAGGGTTCCTCTATTTCTCATTGGATGATGCCACTTGCCAAGGAGCGCTTCGACAGCGGGAAAATTCAAATCGTGAAACCATCGATAGCGGGCTATCGATGGAAATAAGTGCGGACAAGAAAGTGTTAAGTAATCAACGATCGGGGGGAAAACATAATCATTCTCTGCAATTCCCTCCACTAATCGAAAATTTCAAAAAGAAGTTGGGACCTCAACCAAACATACAAACTGCATTGCAGTCACTATATTCTCAACACCTACCTTTTATCTCATATCGGTTGTAATGCCCAGCTTCTCTTTTGTACTGTCAATACGAGACAAAGGTATGCAGTAGGAACATCACTTCAAGATGTTCCATTCACCAGTTGTTAACAAAACTAACAAAAAAAAAAGAACACTCGCTACAGGGAGAAAGCTCGCGCTTATTTACCGGCCTGGTGTGCTGTAGTTTCAGTCGTGCATTCTGCGCCGTCTGGGAGCCACGGCGAAAAAAAAAAGGAAATGTTTGGATCTGATGCCGTTGATATCGCCATCGTTTTGTTCTGATCACATTGCGGCTATCCGCAGGAACGAACAGAAAACTTACAGTAAAGCACAGAGCTAAGTTTCCTGTTGAGTTCCATTTTGTCGTAAGAGCTACCGAAATACAGCCGGAAAGTAGCCGAAAAATAAGATTTTTCTATTTTTGTGCGTGGAACTCATACGGGAACAAAACAATAGACAGTGACAGGTCCAGAGCAGCCAGTACGGCGTTCAAGAACGAGACGTTTCATGTATAAGGTTTGATTGCTCTTACTTCACCTGCTGCTTATATCTGTGTTTATACGGCACAAGGCACAATGGACAGAGACAGAGAGGAAAACAGCACACGCGGTGACTAGCCGGTTTCACTCATCAGCACCATTTCTCCTGTATGTTCACAACTCATGATCTGATCTAGTGGAATGTGCATATGCAGTGCCGGAAACCTAATTACTCACACTGTGAAAAAACGAGTCGCAAAAGGATGAAACTCACCTCAAACTTGACGTACACATCACTTTTCACTTGGACTGCGAATTTCCCGCAGATATTCGAGGACGTTGCTTCACTGAACCTATTTGTGCCTACTGTGCAAAACACTTGTTTTCAAAATATGCATCAACATTTTAAGTTGTCAGAAAGCCACCTAATAGCATGCACTGAAGAATTCGTTGAGCCATGTCGGACAACTGTGGTGAGTCATGACCCCTTAGTCAGACCGAGGAAGCAGAAAAGAACAACAATGGTGACAGACCCTGCATCTGGATTCTGACAGAACTCTCAAGGCAGTGCTGCCACTTGCACCCCTAAGTCTGTCTCTCAGCATCCCAGGAGAGGTCTTCCGATATGAGCAGTGCTACTTGAGTGGGTGGGCTGCCCGTCACACGGAAGTTTCCTTTTTTTTTTTTTTTTTCAAATGCAATCCCAATCACAGCAACTTAGAACTAAGGTTGCTAGCTGCCATCGGTGCATTCCCACTGAAAGCAAACTGGTGTGCACTGTTTCCCACTTTGTGGTTTGCTTAGTCATCAATTCAAAGCATATGTTTCTTGCAACAGACGCATGTACCATGCATGTTTGTGGCAAAATATACAAAATGGTTGTAAAATCGCCTGTTCTAGCGGGCTTTCACTATTGGAAAACAGACCTTCCCAAGCTTTTTCCACTGCCTCACAGGAGAAGCAAACACCCGCTTCTCGTGCTTGCCATATGTCCGATGACGACACTTGTTCTGGTGCAATGGCACTGCCATGGCAGTGCATCCTCTTCAGCTGCCTGTAGCCCAGACAACAATCTTTGTGACACACATGTTGCCCACCGCAGATTGATCTCTTTAAAATGGATGGCATGCAGTTTCGAGTTATGCAGCTACTGCAGAAAGCTGCACACTAAAAGCATTGCGGCAGGAAGGAGAAAAGGGGCAGAAACAGGTCCTTTGGTGATGGCACCACCGATAATACAGCCGAGGCCCACCCTCCATAGGGCGGCCCTCGATAAGTGCTTCCACAAGCTCAGTGATAGCTGCAAACAGGGATCTCAAAACAGACAGCCCGTGTCGTGCACCCGAAAAGCTGCGCGAACTTCACGCAGGTTTTTGCTGCTTTATATGCATATTGTGAGCACTGTGTGGCACTTCATCTTTCACACAGTTGAGCATGCTGGTTCATCTTCATCCTGCTCTCTCTTGTAGATACCCATCATCATCGCGGAGTGCGGTCCGCTACAGTGTGTAACCAGGCCTTCAGGTCTGCAATAAACTTGATCTGCCAAGCCCGACCTTACAATATATTCATTTGCTTTTCACATAGTTTTAATTTCTTCTTTATATCCCAACATGTCGTAAGCATCACCGTGTATTAAAAAGTTTTTGCAGTCTGGAAATGGTCCTGAACTGCCACTATATTCACTTGGCATTGCTTTCACCTGTTAACCACATAAAACATAAGCAGTTGTCATTCAATTAAACTAGCTAGTCATTTGCAGGCCCAATCCTGACCCAGGTCCATCTTTTCACAGGCCTGGGCCCAAGGCTTAAAGCCCAGGTCTTCTAATAAATGCCTGGCTTTCGGGTAAGCCCGAGCAGTGCTCTACTACACATGCATAGAAGAACAAATGTATTTCCTGTAATTGAAGAAATTGTTTCCTTTTGATGGTGTGTATGGGCTGCCATCTATTAATTCTGAATTGCCTTGGAGCAGGCGAGCCCTCGTAAGTCCCATGCACGGAATAGTGTGTTTCTGACTGCCATTAGTGCTGTTGTCTCTCTGCAGTTGATGTCCAGGTGTCGTGCCTGTGCAAGTGATGAGTCATTCTTGTATCTTATTCATCAGCGTCAAGGAGATGGCATAGCAGTTTTCAAATGCCAACATGACGTGGTAGATCCGTTGATTCAGGGAAGTACACAGTGAGAGGCCACTCTTAAACAGCCTTATTTCCGTGGCTTTGAGGCCAGTTTGTCATAGTAAAAGCAGGATCGTAACAGAACCAGTGCCCATTTTTATTAGCTTGCCTTTATCGCACTCAAATAGGCTTGCCACAATGTGAAGCTTTATCATGTTGTGGTATAGAATGGATACCCAAAGCCAAAGGCTCTCAATGTTTCCGCAGTGGCCACATTTTGATCATGGTAAGCCTGTGGGGGGTGTTCTCTGCAGCCTCCATTTTGGTGTTTCATGTGGCTGTATTAGAGCAATAGCTCTAATCCTCCAAGTACAGACCCTAGGACTGTTTGGTTTCGTCGTGGTGACCTTGAGCCAAGCTCAAACTGGGACAGCCTCGGTAGTGACAAGCCTCTTCCCCTCAGTATGGTATGCAATGGTAATGTCATGTGTTACTACCTCACCACTTCACCATGAAATGACCTTGACCTTTAAATGTGATTCTCAGCAATGCGATTCTCAGCAATGTGATTCTCAGCAACGTGAAAGGCCATATGACAGGCAAGCGATGATGCGAGCTGAATGGGTGGTAGTAGCACACTCAAGCAAAAGACAGGTCAAACTCGAACTTAGTTTAACCCCTGCTAATTTCTTGCTTGCCTGCAGACACTGGTGACAGTACAGGACATGAGTTCTGAAGTGGTGTTCCAGATCAGCCTGCTGTCTCAACTGGAGGAGCTGCATCTGGGCGAATGTACGAACTGGTCTGAAACGGTAAGGCTTGGAAAATGATGTGGAAAAAGAAATCTCAAATTTTAGGGCAGTCATCTTGGGTCTGTTTCACAATAAGATGTCATTAATGTAGAAGTCACGAAAATATTTTTTTAAGTAGGCGGTGCATGGCTACAGTCAAACCCGGATACATCGAAGGGGATGGCGAAATGTTTCGATATATCGATAATTTTATATACAGAAATTGCTTCAGACGCCACTTGCGATTGTGAAAAATGATACCGTATTTGTCACACAATCAACCCACTTGCATAATGAACCCACCCTCCACTTTTGCCCCTGAGAATTTGAAACAAAGAAAAAGAAACATTTTTTAGCTCTGGTTAAGGTCAGTTGCATTAGCAACAGCTGCATGGCTACGCTTGTAGTTTCTGCTTGTGGTGTAACTTGGTGTTTGGCTGTATAGTAAAGACATGGCAAGGCAGTGTTTAGACAAAAACTATGCTTTTGTTGTTTTTATCCCGATGAATACGCTACGGCGATCTGTACAGTGGTGAGACTTTGTCTCAAATTTGTCAATGACGTGCCCAGTTTCCTCCGAGGCTCTGTGTAGCACAAGTTCTAAGCTACTTCCCGAGTAGTGCAGCGCGTTCTGCTGTCTCTTGAGCGCGTTGCCTCTTTCTAGCTTCATCCTGTTGCCATTGCTTCTCTTTGCACTCTCCATAACGACAGAATTCTACCGAGGCGCAGTGAGCATACGAGGGGGTACCCAAAAAAAACTGAACTTGTTTCCTTTTGAACCTATTTACTCACATTTTAAGCCTAACCATTCAACCTCCTTCAAACTACTCTTCTCTTGCACTAATACACTTGTCTAATCTTTCATTCCACTTTTCAAAAAATTGTTCAAATTTATCTTTTGTGATACTTGACAGTGCCTGCGTCATTCTTTACTTTTCTCCTCAACATCAGCAAAACGCTTTCCTTTCATAGATTTTTTTCATTCCGGGAAACAAAAAAAGTCACACAGGTCAAGGTCCGGTCAATATGGGGGGTGAGGAACAGGGATCAAACCATTTTTGGTCAAATATTGGTGATTGCACGAATTTTTTCAACATTTTTATATGTTCGGGCTATGGAAGGACAACCAGAGCGAGGTTGGTCATCAATTGACAGTTCAGCAATTTTGAAACAGGAGAACTGCTCAAACACTTGAGTTTTCTCCATAGCATCATTCTTGTACGTCGTTTTTAACATTTCAAGAGTTTCTGTTCCATTTTTTTCTGAGCAGAAAACACAGTTTCACCGCCGCACGCTGTTCGGGAAAATCAGTCATTGCAAAAACGACACTCACAGAAAACAGTTGTCACTATAAACTGCGAAAGTTAGTACGAGTCAGTCGGCTGACTGACTCTGGAATGTTCACTCTATGCACTCCTAGCGGCAGAACACGGTACTACAAAAGTGCTGCCCACCAAAAAATTAGTCCGGCTTCTTTTGGGTACCCCCTCGTATATATATTATATACACTGAACGACTGATTTTTCGGACCCTCTAGGGAATGCAAAAATGTCTGAAAATTTAGGCAGTCTGAAAAAATGAATGCATGAAAAAGACTTACCATTTTACAAATATTTCTTGGATCAAAACAGTCAAGGACGAGGTATTAGGCTTCCGAAACACCAAGCATGAAAAAGAGCAGTTCAAAAACTATGCAGCCGACAGCCTGTTCATTATGCATGTGTCACGGCAGCCGGCGTTATTGCTGCAGTGTCTTAAAGAACTTGTCGATTCTTGTTTGGACGGCGTTCCGCTTGCATGCGATCATATTCGCCTCGATATGAGCAAGAGTCACGTCAGCGCTGTACACTGATGAAAGCGTGAGCAATGCTCGCGTCAACTCTGCGCTCGTAGGTGGCGCAGACGTTGGCTTCTCATTCTCAACACCAGAGTCTTCCGAATCCTCCACAACCTGACGGACTAGTTCCTCATTGGTTAGTTCTGCACAGAAGTCGAGCTCGTTGTCAGCGTCGACAAACTGTTCAAAAGCTATTACTGTCGGTATGGAAATCCCAGCAGAGCGGAGGTCGTTGATCGCGTCGTCCATGGGCAGGCACATGTCAATCACGTTGTCACATTCAGGCAAGTCTGCTGCCTCTGTGGTGAGTGCGAAGCCTGCCTGGCGAAAACAGTTGCGAATTGTGTCTTCCTTCACTGTCTTCCATGCGTCCGCAAACATTTCGACAGCAGACCGAAGGTCAACGTTGTAGCCTTTGCCGCTTTCCGCACACAACACCATGTGGTTTAGCACCCATTAACGATACAAAAGTTTCAGTCCATCGGTTGAAGAATTGCAGTCGTGTTGGGCGGCATGAACTCAAGCTGTAAAGCCTTCAAATTCTTGATGTGACCATGAGCGGCACGGTTGTCAACGAAGAGCACGACACGTCTGTTCTGAAGTTCAAACTTCCTGTCCAACCTGCGGACGTGATTTTCAAACAACTGCTGAGTGACCCATGCCTTTTTGTTGGCTTCGTACAACACTGGCAGCGATGCCCCTTTAAAGCACTTCGGGTTCTTCAACTTCCCGATTACAAGCAAAGGAAGCTTCTTGCTGCCAGACGTGTTGCTGCCGACAAGAACGGTCAGCCACTCTTTACTGTGCTTGCCACCGTGGCATGGGTCACCAGCAAAAGCAAGCATTCTTTCTGGCAACATCCTATAAAATAAGCCAGTTTCATCGTAGTTGAAAACATTGTCAGCAGAGAACTGCTGCGCAAAGACTGCAGTTTTCTGTTAAGCAACACTTGCTGTTGGGCTAGTTGGTTCAAATCCATATTTGGGAACACAGCGCGGAACAGGACGCAACGCAAGAGAACGAAGGTAGACAGGACGGAGCACTGAAGTTCAGCGCTCCGTCCTGTCTACCTTCATTCTCTTGTGTTGCGTCCTGTTCCGCACTGTGTTCCCAAATATAGTTTTCTGTTGCGGTACTGCTCAACAAC
The DNA here is from genome assembly GCF_055883805.1 of Amblyomma maculatum. Lineage (NCBI taxonomy): Eukaryota > Metazoa > Arthropoda > Arachnida > Ixodida > Ixodidae > Amblyomma > Amblyomma maculatum. Next base: position 47,974,299 of record NC_139348.1, on the reverse strand, counting down.
TACATTGTCGACGGCGCCGCTCTCACCGCACACCTTCTTGAACTCGAGGTCATTCCGATGTTTAAAGTTTCTCAGCCACCCATTACTAAACTTAAAATCGTCAATGCCCATTTGAAGCGCAAGAGTTTCTGCTTTTTCTTTCAAATGCCGCCCGAGACCGGCAACTGCTTTCCAGTCATTGAATTAAGCCTAACGATGAGGGCTTCCTCAAGCTTAGGGTGAACACTTAGGCTTGCATCCTTTTTTTTGGCACCAGATAGTTTTTCGGCCGCTTCCAGGACCTTGCCCTTGTTCTTGAGAAAATCCGAGGCTGTTTGCTCTGAAATGCTGAACTCCTTATCCACGTCAGCCTGCGATTGTCCACTCATTACTTGATTAATAATGGCGGCTTTCTTCTATATCGTTAACGGACGGTACTTTTTTCCGCGCTTCGATGCCATCGGCGAGGACCGAGTGGGGGCCATCGCGGGCAAGCAAAATCTTCTTGTTGCAAAGTGTTAAAGCACCTAGGCCTAGCTTCGCAGAGCACATTTGACACAATACGTAGCACGTAGCAAAACCATGCACCAGCTTAGCGAAACACTATGTGGTCTACGATGAGTCTGCGCAGCGAAAAAGCGAAACATTCGCGGCGTCGACGGCGCTTCCGGAAACTCCGGACGAGGCGCTGGTGAACATAGCCAGAGTGGCCAAACCAAACCGGAGTGTGATGGCTAGGTACGGCTAGTTGTTCAAAGCTGTGACATGGTACCCACACTGGGAGATAGCCAAAATGATGGCTTTTTATGATTGCAGTTGCAGTTTCAGAATTTCCGTCGCATCAAAAAGTCAGAAAAATTGGATGGGGGGGGGGGGGGGGGTTCGAGCATCCGAAATTTCAAGTGCCCTTATACATTGATTCTATGGGGCTCGTGGCGGTGCCGTGAAGACATCCGAGATATTGGGCATGTCCGAAAATTCGATTGGTGACTGTATATATATACCCCCGCGAAGTGTCACCTCCTCACCCTCTACCTCGGCGGAGAGCACGCATCAGGCGGGAGCAAGTGACTGCGCGTGGCAGAGGCATGGCGCTGACGACAGCGACACCATGTGGTGGAGCTTAACTGAAATGGCTGCTAGGCAACGGCTGTTCAAGGCTATTTGTGGCCACCAGCTATGCGACGAGATGAAATCTGAATTAATGTTGTTAAACACAACAAAAAGCGTTAATGGCAGTGCACATGCAAGCGATTTAGCGAACTCAGCTATGAGCGGCAGTTACAGAGTGGAAAATTTCCAACTTGTTGGAACAGCGTTGCTCTCACCGCTCGAGCCACCGCAACAGCTCAAAACAGGTTTTTGCGTCACCATGGCAAAAATCTCGAGTGTTTCCACTTGCATGTGAAACAACCCTTAAGTCGCTGACTGTTTTTCAGACTCTGTGGGTCCCGCGAAATGGCCCAATAATCAAAGTCCAAAAAAAATGAGCTTTACAAATCACAAACTTTGCCGCTCCCCATGTCACATTTATAAGTCAATAATAGGGAGTTATTGTATAGCCCATAAGCACGTGCCAGCACGGGCACGCTGACTGGTCCCAAAAGGGCAGGCGTGTGCGCCACCGGGAAGCATGTACCGTATACAGTCGAACCTGGATATATCGAACCCAGATAATTCGAATTTTAGTTATATCGAACTCATGGAATATCCCCTTGAAAATCCCATGTAAAAGCACAGGAAAGCTGCGTCTTATATCGAAATCAGTTTCATCGGTATCGAAATTAGTTTCACCGGTCGTTCGATACATCGAACTCCGCTCCACGCACTGGAAGGTGCGTGTTCCCCAAATCTGATCGCATTACCCTCGGCCGTTTGCCGTGTAATGTTTTTGAGCCATGCGCAGAAGGAATGAGAGGGAACAGTTTGGCAATGGCTGGTCTAGAAAAGCGCCGCGCTTGTTCCCCAAAGGCACGTGCATCTACGGTGATCGTTTGCTGCGCATCAGCACGTGACATTTGCTAGCCTTGTGCATAAACAAATGAGAGGGAATCGGTCAGGCAACAGCTCGGTATGGAGCAGATGCAGCCAATGCATCCGTGGTGTTTGGGAGAGGGGAAAAACGCGATAGAGGGAAGCGCAAGGGTGTGCCCATTCTTCTGCCCAGCTTTCTCTCTCCTTGCTCTCTTCTCCCTGGTCTTTGTTAGCAGCAGTACGCACTATGCATTCGCGCCAAGCAAGCTCAGCCCGTGGCAGACAGAATATCGTGGTGGTGGCCTACCCTTTATAGCAGGTCGCCAGTTTAACTTCACAAAGCTAAAGGTGTGCGCTTTCTCCGGTGTGTATTGTGAACCCTCTTCGTGTGGCGGCTGACATGCGATGCACGTCTCGTGTCGTCATGCTGAACGTGTGTAAACTATGGCAGTGCAGACGTTTAGAAGCGGCGGATGTTTTTTTTGTGTGTGTGAAAGTCTTCCATCCTTGTACTGAATGTGCTGCATAGCGTAAATGCTATTTTGGCAGTGGACGTTAGGAAGCGGCAGATTTTTTTTTTGCGAGAGTCGTCCATTTTTTCATCCATGAATCAACAAAAGCACACGGTCAGCTGCGATAATGATAGTGGCTTTTAGCATTCTTGGCTTCAAATGGCATTTCAGCTATCATGCTTTCCAATGATTTTGTGGTAGTGGACTACGGCTGCCTCAAGCACGGCGTGATAAATCGAACCAGGCTTGTGGAATTGAGCCATCATGGACACTGTGCTAAGTTCACTCCCCGCCACCACAGCAGCTATCAAAAGATAAACATACCATGACGTTATCGCTGGGCAGCATCTTGGCATGCTGCTAATAAATGAGCTGTGGATGCGACGGCCGAAACAGAGGGACACACCACCGACATGCGAGGGAAAACGTTCGCTTGGGGCAAAAGTGGAGGGTAGGTTCATTATGCGAGTGGGTTGATTATGCTATAAATACGGTATGATTTTTCACGATTGTAAGCGGCACCTCAAGCCTATTTCTGTATATCGAATTAACGATATACAGTCGACGACCGATTTTTTTCACTCTCAACTGACCACGAAAATGGGAGAAAAATTGGACAGTCCGAAAAAATAAATGCGCACCAAAAAAGCTAAATTTATTGCCTATTATTGACTTTGAGGCCAGAAAAAGTCATGAATGCTTTTCTGCACCACACTCTGCTGCCGTGCTAACAGGTTCACCTGAATTTCGGCTAGAGTCGTGTCGGCGTAAGCTGATGAAAGGGTTGCGACCGCTTTTATCAGCTCAGCTTGCAATGGCTGCGCTGCTGCAGGGGAGTCATCGTCGTCGTCGTCGCTCTCAGACACCGCAAGCACTTGGCGAATAATTTCTGCATCTGTGAGCCCAGCGCGTAGTTCCAACTCATGGTCCATGTCTATGAACTCTGAAAATGAGACGGTCGATGGACTTTCGACACCTGCAGTGCGAAGGTCGTCAATGACCTGCTCACTGCCTGACAGCTGCTCGACGACACTTTCCTCTTTCAAGGCAGCCGACTTGTCATTCAGCACAAATCCCGCGTGGCAGAAGCAATTGCGCAGTGTTGTGGGTGCCACCGACTTCCACGCATCAGTGAGCATGCTAAATGCTACGAGCAAATCGACAGAGTAGGTTTTCCCACTGTCGAGGCACACCACTACCATCAACCACTGGATCACAACATCAACTCCGTTGAGTGCCTTCTCGCTGCCGAGTTGCATGCAAAAAAAAAATGCTCCTTATAAAATCCAGAAACAGCTTCTTCAAGAACTAAAGCCGATTCAATTAAATGCGAGCCACAGTAGCGAGAGAACGTAGTTCGCCTATTAGCACAACCCTGGCTAGGCCTATCTGCTATGCTCGGCAGTGCACCTGAAACGCACGGCAAACACACAAAGGAACAGGCATTCGAAGCGATCAAGCTAAAAGAATAAAAAAAGCATTCCAGCAACGAGCAGCGACATTGTTTAGGAAGGGGAAGCTGCAGGCAAATAGTATAGCCTCGATCCAGCATCAACTTAGCTGAGGAGCGACATGCAAGGCCGGCACCGGTTTCGAGGCTATCAAAAAAAAAAGAAACAAGATGGCGGCGACACTGCTCAAAATGTGCGGCAGTTGGCCTGGCTGATGCTTGGAATGTCCGAAAAATTGAATAGCCCACCCTGGAGTGTCCGAAATTTTGAGCCGCATAATACATTGACATTATAAGGTGTGTCCTGGGGCCGATAAATAGTCCGAAAGCTAAACATTTCGACAGATTTGCCTGTCTGGTTGGGTTGATAACTAAATAAGACTTGAAATTTCTCCAACCAACACTTTTATTTTATAAAACCCGACGTTTCGGAGCCGGCTCGGCTCCTTCTTCAGGGGTGCATGACGCGGGGCTGCGTGCAGCTATAAGTAAAGGAATGGTCGAGGGGGAGAAGAAGGTGGGGGGGGGGGGGGGAGAATGGGGAGGGGGTGGAATGTGTGTGAAAGGAATGAGAAGGAAGGAGGGGGGTTTAGACGAGTGAGGGTGCCGCAGGTGCAGGTGTGCTCGCTGGCGACTTTTTTCTTTTCTTCTGTGAAGTGGCCAGGAGAGAGCGAAGACCTTGCAAGTATACAGCAGGGAGGTTGCCTGTTGTCCGGTTGATGTTATTTGCGGTAGACTGTATGTGCCATGACTCGAGGAGGCGTCTTTTGCGGTAATTGGTCTCGGTCTCCAAGATGAACGTTTCTTCGAAATTTATTCTGTGGTCGGAATCTTCTGAATGTTCAGCTATGGGGTTGCGTTCTCTTGAAAAATTTTTCAAGAGAACGCAACCCCATAGCTGAACATTCAGAAGATTCATTCAGAACATTCAGAAGAACATTCAGGCAACCTCCCTGCTGTATACTTGCAAGGTCTTCGCTCTCTCCTGGCCACTTCACAGAAGAAAAGAAAAAAGTCGCCAGCGAGCACACCTGCACCTGCGGCACCCTCACTCGTCTAAACCCCCCTCCTTCCTTCTCATTCCTTTCACACACATTCCACCCCCTCCCCATTCTCCCCCCCCCCACCTTCTTCTCCCCCTCGACCATTCCTTTACTTATAGCTGCACGCAGCCCCGCGTCATGCACCCCTGAAGAAGGAGCCGAGCCGGCTCCGAAACGTCGGGTTTTATAAAATAAAAGTGTTGGTTGGAGAAATTTCAAGTCTTATTCGATAAATAGTCCGAATAGTCAAGCATGTCCGAAAAATTTGGTGTCAAAAAAATTCAATTGTGGACTGTTACGAACTATTTCATGATTCCCTTCGAGTTCGATTAATCTGGGATCGACTGTATGCTGTACGGGCAGAGGCATATTACTTTTTATTACTTTTGGGCAGCCTCACCATAGTATATGTATACTTTAAGGGCCTCTCCCGTGTAAAGGCCACACCCCTAACTTGGGGGGGGAAATTTTGAAAACAGCCAAACGTGGAAGTTCATGCACTAGCACAGGTTAGCCTCATGAGCCCTCATTAATGGCGCTAGCTGCTTTCAGCCCCAATCATCAGTATTGTAAGACCTTGTGCGACGCGGTCTTCGCCGCATGCCGCATTTTTGCATTTGTTTTTGTACCAGCGCCATTTCTTCTTTGTGTGGTGGTAGTGCAGCTTTTGCGTGCAGCGTTATTCAGTGTATCGTGGCCTGTGTTCACTGCTCACCGACTATGGGCAGATTTGGCTTGGTACACCACCACCTTCAAGCTGAAAGTCGTAGCCTACACCAAAGAACACGGCAAGCTGGTGGCTGGATGCAAGTTCGAAGTCGACGAGAATCGTGTGCGTCGGGGGTGCAAGCAAAAAGAACAATTCTCTGGTACAAACCGCGGGAAGCAGCGAAGGTTTCCTGAACTTGAATAGGAATTTGTTGAGTACATCCCAGCGACCAGAAAAAACATCTATCAACGGAGATGATCCGCGTGAAATTCGTTGCCATCACTTGCCACATGGATATTCCGCCTGCAAGTTTTAAAGCAAATAGGGGATGGCTTGAGCGGTTCATGATTCGGCACACTCTCTCCGTTCAAAGCAGAACAACACTGTGTAAAAGGCACTCAATGAATATGAGATCGAACTGTTAAAGGTTCACCGTTTTGTTGGTTGGTTTGTGGGGTTTAACGTCCCAAAGCAATTGAGGCTTGGGAGACGCCGTAGTGGAGGACTCCGGAAATTTCGACCACCTGGGGTTCTTTAATGTGCACTGACATCGCACAGCACACGAGCGCCTTGCTTTTTGCCTCCATCGAAAAGAGGCCGCCGAGGCCGGGATTCGATCCCGCGCCCTTGGGAACAGTAGTCGAGCGCCGTAACCACTGTGCCACCCCGGCGGGGTGGTTCATCGTATTGTGAACAGGCTTCGGATGTGTACAGGCTTCGGACGGAGCATGGCTACGACCTTTCACTAATAGGGAACACGGACCAGATTCCTGCCTAGTTTGATACGCCAGAAAATAGTACGGTTGACTTTAAAGGTGCAGAAAGCATCGTTATGCACACAACTGGCGCCAAGCATCAAATGTGCATGGTGATGTTGTGCATCACTGCCGATGGCAGAAAGCTGCCACCGTACGTGGTCTTTAAAGGAAAGACATGGCCCAAAGAGAAGTTTCCTGATGGAATTGTCATTCGTGTCCACAAGAAAGGTTGTATGTGTGATGAACTCATTTTGGACTGGGTCAAAACTGTGTGGGCGAACCGACCGGGCGGCTTGTTGCAACGGAGGGCTTTGCTCGTCCTCGGCAGTTTTCGAGGCCATCTCGCAGACCTGGAGGAATGATAAGTCTTCCACTTGACGTTTCTGTCAATTGGTCATTTAAGGCCGAATTCCGGTGATGCTACTCGGAGTAGATGGCAGCGGATATTCATGAGAAAATGCCTACTGGACGATTGAAGAGGGCATCCCTGCAGCAAGATTGTATGTGAAATTTAAGCGCATGGTGTTTAGTGTCATCTGACATTGTTGCTGAGAGTTTCAAGGTGACTGGTATCTCGAACTAGATGGATGGCACCAAAGATGAATTGGGAAGGTGCCGATGACGTGAGCTCGTCAGATAGCTGCCAAAGCGATAGCGACGAGAAAGTTCCTTGAATAAAGTGTGGTCACTCAGCAGTGTTTACGTTATTATTTAGAACAGTCACAGCAACAGTAAGGCTTTCATGCAGATAGATATAGGCCTGACTCGTGTAAGAGCCGTATTCTGTCAAAATTGCGGAAAAAGTGTGGCTCTTTTATGAGCATATACGGTAACTTGCTCAAAGGGGTAACCACATGCGCAGTGGTGCCCTGCAGAAGCGGATCATGCTAATCTCTCACTACTGTAGCACTCCTGTTAGAATATCTCGGCCAGTCGATGATTTGGTCATGCCCATGCCACTTCATGATGTACTGTGAAGCACAGGTCATGCTCATGCCGCAAACGAATGCAACACGGTGCACAAAGCAATAATCGCAGTAACATTCATATTCCATTTTCATGGTTAACGATGGTAGCATAGACTGCAAGATGGAATTCACGAGAAAAAATTAAACAAGTGGAACGAGAGCCTGCTTGAATACGCAGTGGCACATAGTTCGAATTATTCATTGCGCAACCGAGGCATGTTCGAATGAACAGGATTTTTTTACACACTTTTATGGATCTTGGCTGGACCAAGTAGTGTAGTGTGGATTATCTGAAAATTCTAATTGGTGGGGTTCGAATCAATGAGCTTTCACAGTACACTAAACCCTCGTTAACACAAACTCACATATCTCAAAAAATTGGTTAAGCAAAATTTTCCACGCCGCGCTTTCACCTCCTATATGTGCTATGCATTAGCTCCCGTTTATCTCGAAGCATTTTTCGGGCGTAATGCGGATACAGTCAAGTCTCGTTACAAGAGACATTTAAAAATGGTTTGGTCGGTTTTCCTATGTCTGCCATGTTAACAACATTGCATACAAGAGACATGGTTACAAGACACAACAGGAACTGGTGGGCTAGTTGGTCTGAAGTATCTAGTGAAGCAGCGCAATGGCGCAAGGCCAGAGGAAGATAGAGACTGTGTTTGTCCCTTTTTTCCTCTGGCCTTGTGCCGTTGCGCTACTTCACTAGATATGGTTACAGGAGACACTCGGTTACTAAGGACAACTTTTTCAGGTCCTGGAATAAATTCTCTACTATTTAGAAGACACACAACCCGGGTGTGCTCATGCAATGCAGCTGAAGTGTACCAACTCATAAATGATGCACTTCAGATTCCCTTAGCTAAACTCTGTTCCATATCAGCATCCTTTTTGTTGTATATGTCAGGAACTGAGAATTAGTGCTTCCCCTGGCATCTCATTACTGTCACCTTCGAAGCAAATCAAAATGCATGAATGACATCCAGCATATATAACTCCTCGCTGTTAAAATTTAATCACAAGATGAAAGCGCAGAATCCCGATGCCTTTCTCTTTGTGGACAATGCTTCTTGCAGCACCGAAGTTCTCGTGCTCAAAGCCACCAAAGTTATTTTTTCTCTCCAAACTCCACACCCTACTTTCAACCAATAGACAAAAACACTATGCACTCTGTCAATTGCTGTACAAAACAAGATTGGTAGAATGCCTGTTGCTCGAGGGGCAGCAAGACTGTACAGTAGTAATTGATGCGAAGTTTGCTTTTCAGGTGATTTCAGGTGTCTGGAATTTTTTGCGTCTGAACTCCACACCCTACTTCCAACCAATAGACAAAAGCATTATGCACTCTGTCAAGTTGCTGTACAAAACAAGGTTGGTAGAGCACCTGTTGCTCGACGGGCAGCAAGACTGTACAATAGTAATTTATGCGAAGTTTGTTCAGGGGATTTCAGGTGCCTGAAATGGCCTGAGAAGTGAAGCTGTGAAAAACCGTCTCATTCAAGCAGGCTTTAAATGTGATGACATGATGTAAGAGGGCCCGTATATGGATACTGTGGAAAGCTTCCTTGAAAATGAATCTTGGGCGAGCATACAAGAGACTGCTGAGGTACTAGATTCTATAGAGGAATTCATATCTGCAGATGCGAATCTTGTGTGCTTCCGAAGAGCTTACAGACAGTGTAATTCTTGTGCAAGTAAATGGCACATGTGCCATAGAGGAAAAATGTTAACATTTGAAGGTGACGAGCATGTAAAAGTGCTTCAAAGGTATTAGAGAAACAGGAAGGTTTGCAAAGTGAAGTGCTTTACTACCAAAATTTGGGAAGGAACACACTCTACTCTCAAAAATACATACTAGTATGAATAGCTTCTTTAAGCTTTCCTGGACAATTCCCTGTTAACGCGTGTGAATGCATTTATATGCTGATGTGCAATAAACTGATCAACACAGTGCTTTTAGAATTTTCAGTTACAAGAGACCTTGCTTACAAAAGACATCTTTTTCGGGTCCCTTGAGTGTCTCTTGTAACGAGGTTTTACTGTATGTCGAAATTTTTAACGGAAGGACCGAAGGCAAAGCTCATTACCGAAGGTGATAGGGGCTCCGAGAGAGCGCTTTGTTCTTATAGTAAGTGCCAAACACAGTCACGTTCGAAGAGTGAATGCAAAATTCCTGTGGACGCAGCCATTTTTCGCCTTGGTAGCAGTCACGTGAGCGCCGATCGCACGTGCGGGCTGAAGGGTTTAATCGGGCATGGTTCGGTCAGCTGCCCTCCGCACGTGCATACCAGCAAGAGTGATTTAGTTATTGTGTGGTTCTTTTTTATCACGCTATGTGCACGAAGCGTTGACTGATTTTTGTTGTGTATGTGCTGTCTGCAACACTTGCTCCACAACAAAGTTGAATGCAGCGGTGGCGACCAACGGCTTATGTGACACGTTTAGCAGCTCGAGGACTCTTTTGTCGGGCCGAACGCCAATGTGGAGCGGGCAAGCATTACCCAATTCTTCCTTCAAAAATTATAAAGTTGAGTTTTTCCTGAGAATTCTTTTGCGTTTATTACAAAAGCTCCCTTTGTGCAGTGGAGCGTCGATGGACGCGACGGGCCTAGGGCCGCCAAAGCATTTTCGCTCGTCGCTGCGTGCTCAGGTTGTTGTGTGCTCACAAAGCAACGCTGAAAACGCGCCTCTGTCGCAGTGGTCCGTCGCTCCATGCAGTGTGCACCAGCAGCAACGACAGGTATTGCCGGTGGAGTCGCACGACTGATCGCTAGGTATTGTCACCAGAAATTTTTGGCATTTTGCTTAACTCGAAACTCCGCTTATCTCGAAATTTTTCCCGGATTTTTACAACTTCGAGGTAACGAGGGTTTACTGTATTATAATATGAATTTCCGATCATGAAGCTACCCATTTTAAATGCAAATGCTATGCTTTGCACATGGCTTCCCAAAAATTAAGCACACCGTTACCGTTTCTTGAGTGGTGTTCAGGAGGGTACAGTTGAATCCCGCTATAACGAAATTCACGGTGCACGAAAAAAAATTCGTTCTCGCGGAACTTCGTTATCGCAAAAATTTGACGTGAAACGCAGAAAGAATTGCCCAAGCAGCAGCAAAGGCGTTTAATGCCAAAAATCTGTAAGCTTGGTTTGCTTACGCTTCACGGCGAGCAACGCCGTCACGCGATTTTCGCACTCGGTCAGCAAACCCATTGCAACATCGTCGTCTCGGACAGCAACGAAATTCCTGATGACATCAAAAGCGTCCATCACCTGTACGGCGGTTGCCGCAGCCGGCGCTTCCTGTACGTCGTCGTCTTCTTCATCGGAAGAGTCCTTATCATTCCGGGCAGCTTTTATGATCTGCTCATCACTCACATCTTCGTGAACAACAACACAAGCGTCAGCGCCGATGTATTCGTCGAGCTCGAGATTAGGCGGCACGGTTCCTATTTCTCCCAGCGTTTTCCAGGCGGCCGCGATCCCCGGAGCCGGTGACGCCGCTTCGTCGTCGTCTGTAACGCCTGGTGTTAGGCCAGCAGAGTGTACGGGTCGACCTTCGGCAAATCCGGCGTGCCTGAAACAGTTCACAATTACTGAGCGCCCCAGTGTGCTCCAGGCAGCAGACATAATCTGCAGTGCCACGTACAAGTCCACCTTCGTGTCTCGGCCGGTTTCAGTGTTAAAAAGCAGCCGCTGAATTAACCTCCCGCGGTAAGCGCGCTTCAGGCTAAGAATCACGCCCTGATCGAGAGGCTGTAAGACAGACGTGCAATTGGGAGGGAAAAACCTCAGCTCCGTGTTAGTGAGCTTGACTTCGTCGGAGTGATGCGCTGAACAATTGTCCAAAAGCAAGCAAACTTTACGGCCCTGCCGCTTCATGTCGCGGTCGAATGCCATCATCCACTCGGTGAAAATAGCGCGGGTCATCCATGACTTGTTGTTCTCCTTGTACTGCACAGGTAGGCTACGAGTTCCCTTAAAACAGCGCGGCTTGGCACTTTTGCCTATGACTAACGGCGGACGCTTGTCCGAGCCATCCATGTTTGTGCAAAGCAGCACTGTGATGCGTTTTTTGCTGTGTTTGCCGCCGTGACAGCGCTGCCCCTTGAAGTCGAGCGTCCTAGCCGGCAACATCTCGTAGAATAGCCCGGTCTCGTCGGCGTTGTAAATGTCTGCAGGCGCGAAGTTGCTTAAAATTCCGGCCATGTTACTCGCCTTCCAAGCAGCTGCTCCGTCCACGTCTGCTGACATTGACTCGCCGCACAACACTTTTCCAACGATGTTATGGCGGGCCTTGAAACGGTTTAGCCAGCCAATGCTGGCTTTAAAATCATCAATGCCAAGTAGGCATGCATAGTTCAAGGCTTTCTGCTGGACGATGCTTCCGGACAGGGGGACGTTGCTGGCTCGTGCTTCCACAAACCACGCATGCACTGCTTTGTCCAACTCTTCATGGAGGGGCCGCGTCACCTTTTTGTGCTTCGAGGATGTGCCTGAAGCAAGTGCCATTCTCACGCTGTCCTTATTGCCTAGAATCGTTGACAGCGAACTTGCAGGAATTCCGAAGTCTTCAGCAATTGCCGCTTTCTTCCTTCCGCTTTCTGCTTGGGCGATTATTTGAGCTTTTTGCTCAAGGGAAAGAGTTTTGCGTTTTTTCACTTGCGTTGCCATCGTGTCCTGCGGATGAAAACTCGTCGTTGTCGAAGAGAAAGGCAGCGAGTGAACAACGCGACCACGACACAAAGCCAAAATGGCGGAACTGCAATCACGTGATTTCATGCTTAATGTGGCTTTGGATTTGACTTGGACTTCTCGCCAATAAAACTAGTTTTGGTTTCGATTTTGAACGCGAAAATTTCGTTGAAGCGGAAACGCTCTGCAAAAATGGTTCGTTGTGCAGAGAAATTTAGGCCATTAATTCTTATAGGATACTCGCGGGGAATAAAAAATTATTCGTTGTCGCGGAAATTTCGTTGTGGCGGTATTCGTTGTGGCGGGATTCAACTGTAGCATCTTGGACCTTTTGGAGCAGGACTGTGATGAATTTGCGGAAAAACATAATATTTATTTATACGTACTGCAGCCTTATGAGGGGGCTTCACAGGATTGGTGCATAAAAAAACACAGTGGTGGAACTGCTGCACCAATTGCGCCAAACCAGAAATCCTACTATATGCTGCTATAAAATTGATTTTTTGCCTACTTCTGCGCCAAAAGTCACGAATAACTGTCGACAGCAAAACTGAACTGTCGCGGAACTAAAACTGACATCTGCTGGCAACAGTGTGTTAAGCAGAAGAATATTTTTGCAGGTTCTGAGCGGCGATTACGTGACACAAAATTGACGTTTGTCTACACTTCTGCATTTCCTGCCGGTGTTTTTTTTTTTCGATCTACTGGAAGGGAGTGAGAGGAGGCTGCAAGATATCGAGTCCAATGCGCGGGAAGGTGAAAGGAGGGGCTGGCAGGTTGGTCGTCGAAGGGTCGAAGCACGTTAAAATGCGCGACAGCTTTGAGCTGCCCTGGGCGCTCGCTTAGTTTATGTGCATGCTCGCGGTGTTTGTGTGTGTGCGAAGGATGTGCGAGCAGGCTGGCCAACGGTGACGGCACAGTTTCAAGCGACTCACAAGTGGTGGTTTGGAACTGCTCTTGGCAAAGCACAGCTGGGGCAGTATGCACGCTTGCTTCCATCTTCTTTTTCGTACGAGGAGGTATGAGCTGCGATGACCTGAGTAGCAGCAACGGGAGCGCTAAGGATTTGACTGTTTCTGTGTGCCTGCACCGGACTCTGTTAGCCACTTTTGTACGTTCAACACCTTACGTGGAACACCGTGTATAAATTAACAGCTTAATTCCACATGTCAACGTTTACGCGCCATTTAGAAGATCATCGCAGTCTTGACAGTTATTTCTTTTCCTTCACTACGGAACTGCATGTGTGTGGGCGCCCGTCTGAAAATAACTCATGCACAGGTACTCAATATATTTGCAGCCCCGCATACGGTCTGTAAGTACCCTTGGACGTCTTCATTACCATGAGGAAAGCATACGCACAATCCCTACTGTGCGCTGCGAACAAGTAGACTCACGACTCCGAGTCCCTGCGCCACTTTGATTAACCAGCCACCCCACCAAACCACCGGAAGAAAATAAACGAAGGCAAAAATTACGAACGCACGGAATCGGTGCTCCCTGCGTATCGCGCCGTTTGACTGAGCAGCGCCAGCAGCGCGCCTCTCTGGAGGAAAAAAATATTCTTCCCCCTTTCCCTCCAATCACCACGAGTCTCAAAGGAAAAAGGCATCTCGACGTTACCCTGATGTACAGGATAAGGACACCCAGAAAAGAAGTCAGAATTGGGTAAAGGTACAGGAAGAGATCAGGTTGGCCAGGAATATGAGCACCATTGCTGAACTGCTTTTCTCAAAAGTCGTCAAGCCTTAAAATTTTGCAGACGTTGAGAGTGGACAAACCCTTCTGAAGAATGGACAGGAAGGCTCACAGCAGCATTGTTCAAGCTGCAGTCAAGGCAAGAGAAGAAATAGGGCCTTAAAGTTGCAGTTTTAATAAGCTCCAGTTCTGAATTTCTAGAGAGATTTTATATTAAGACAGCCAGCAACCTTTTTTTCAAGGCTGTGGTGTTTATAATGTACTTGCATATCTCGCTATACCTTCCCTCTGAATAATAGCAGCTTTGTTTTTTAGCAAAGCCCCTTGTTTACTGAATTTGGGGCTTTTTAAGGAAAGAACAGCACTTTAGACTGCATTTGAGCTTGAAGCTTGTTTTTGCATGGCTATTGTCGTTATGTACATCTCAGCAATTGGGTTCCAAAAAAAAAGAAACCTTCTTTATTTAAGCATCTTGAGATTTGATTTTTTTTTTTATGCTAAAAAGCTGAAATATTTGCTACAATATGCCATTTTTCCTGCTACAAAACTTGAAATTTTTGCTACAAACTGCGATTTCTTCTGCTACAAAAGCTGCTACAAGAAGCCAGTTGCCAGCTCCACCAATGGAAAAAGGAAAATAAAAAAATACAAGCCACAGCAGCACATGGTGAAACACATAAATCAAAATAATGAAAAAATAGCTAAGAAATGTCAATCATAAGCATAAATTTATATACTGGTAACAAACGAACTGAGCCAGGCAATGAATTACAATGTTCAATGGTACATGGAAAAAAAAGTTTTTAAAGGTTTTGGTGCAAGCAAAGTAAGGTGTGAGATTAATGTCCTGATAGCATTTTGTTATCTTCCTGAAACGATATCAGAATGGATTGGCGCTTCTGCATAACGTTGTATGCTTGTCAAATCGAGTCTTTCTTGTCTTTGCTATCGCGTCCTCTTTAGGGGCGTGATGTCCTTTTTTATGCTTAATTTGTGCTTACTTGCCAAAATTAAGTGTGTCATTGCTATTTGTGCAATCGTGTCTTCCGTTTGCCTTTCTACCTGTTACATCCCAGCCTTCAATGATGTCTGCTTGTTCCACTCCTGCCTTGACCACCAAAAGGCGGCTAGCAGCATTGAATGAATAACTTAAAATAAAGTATTGTCATAACTCATTTTATAACACATTCTATATCTATACTTCTTGTATAAGGACCCAACAATTGTATTTTTCTGGAGCCCGAAATAAGCAGCTTTCTGTAGCTGGGAGTGGTACCCCTTTTTGCATTTTATGATTTTGCCCGAAGGAGCTTCTATTGCAAAAATGAGTATTTTAAAACAATTAAGCAGGTATGTTTTGAAGGTCTTGTCACCAAAAGTTTTTTGCAAGATTATGTACGAACAAAATGAGTGATAAGAAAACAAATGATTGCACTAGATAGAAGATGAAAAGCTCTCTAGGGAAAAAATTTTTGATGTGTGCAGTGTAATTACTTAGTTATAGCCAATTAGATCAATCAGATGTCTGCTATGTTTTCAAGGTCATGTCGCTAGAACTTTGTCAGCATGATTACGTTCGAATGAAGTACGTTTTATGAAAATAAATGGTTGCACTGGATAGATAAGAAAATCTTACTGGACACAAAATTTGGTGCATGCAGAATAATTATTTAATTAATTAGAGCCAATTAAGTCAATCAGTTGTTGAAATAGCCAAGAGGTTAATGTCGGCATCCAATGGGAGTCACGAGGCTCTCAAATTTCGTGGGGTGTTACGCCACAGTTCTACGTCACAAACCGGAAGCCTCTTCTTCCGTTCTGTGTCTCTTCTTTCTTCTACAAAGATTGCTTACACGTTCCCCCAGTGCAGGGGTCGCAGCGATCTCAACTATTTTTTTCTTTATGTGCTACCATGCTGTGGTTTAACACAATGACTTACAGCACAGGACAGGAAAAAGGTACAGGTAATGTGTCCTTTGGTGTAAGGCATTGTGCTAAATATAGCAATCCAGCACATAAAGCTGGAAAACCAACTCGTCACCTTTGCAGCATTACTTTATGAGTGTTTGTCAATTTATACATGTTGAAGCTTTCTTGTTTCAGTCATTTCTCAACATTGCCGAGCTGAAGAATCTTCGGAAGCTGACACTCGAACATGGGGAGGACCAGAGTGGTTTCCGGTCGATGCTGACTAGACTGACCAAGTAAGACAGCCATAAGTAAAGATATTTTTGATAAGAATTGGTTGTAGTGAAGTGCGTCTGGCTGCAGTAACATACTTGTCACAAAATGACATTGCCATGCACGTGGTACCTAAATTGCAAAGCAAATTTTTCTTTAGAAAAAAATTCAATGGCTTTACTAGTATCAAGCTCGTCAGCTCTGAGGAGAAGCCAACTTTATGTGGGCCTTTGAGCCATGAAGGAAAGGATGCAATGCGTAGGAAGAAAAGTAAAACTGGTTATGAACGTGGAAAGAAGGTGGCATGGTCCGTTCAGAAAGGCAAAGAGAATAAAAATGCAGCGAGAAATAAGGAAGGGAAGAAGCAGCGAACATTCACAGCACTGTACAGCACGAGGCAACGATGCCAAAAGGTGGAGGCACACCTTGTGCGGCTTTCCCGCACTTGATTGTCACGTGCATTTCTCATCTATTGCGTCTTAAATGACAGAAATTGTGCTCATGCAAGGCATTTGTTTTTACATAAAATCAGACTCTGTTGTGTTCGTAGCCATGCCGACTTCATGCTTAAGGGTTAATTTCCCAAGATGTAAACAACATAATGTTATAGCTGAAAAAATGGCACAAAGAACCAATGAGCGAGTAGTGATTAAAGGTAATTGAGAGTGTCTTTTTCGTTAGGCAACAAGATGTGTTCAGTAAGTAACCATTTTATTACCAGACAGCATCATCAAGATCAAGATCATGTCACTGCCAACAACCGATATAGTAAAGATTTTTGCCAGTCGAAGTGACTATTTAAATGGGTACTACTGTAGTATGTTTAGGGGCTGTAAAATGTCACTCTTTTAATCACGAGCAATAGTATGAAATTTTTAGATGAAGTAAGAAAAATTGAATATGTAATACAATGGATTCTAGTTACGTTTAATCATTGCTTATATCAAACAATGGGAGAATCCTTTTGAAAATTCTATGCAGAAGCATAGCATCGTGAACATATTTATTGAACTGCTGAGAACAAAACATTTGATATACCAAATGCTGCACCCCATGGAAGTGATGATTCCATAGCGGCGCTAACAGCTGTTTCTTTCTTTGCGCTGAGCATAATCAGGTACAGCATTAGGTTCCTGAAAAGCAATGTGATGTCAGAAATGTCCTTTGCGACTGGCCTTCGCTCTGACTGCACCATTTGTCGTGCAGTACTGCTGCCATGTGAGGAAGCCAGTGTTCAGTACAATGCCTGATTGAAGGCCACTGGCGGCTCTCGCCTTGTTGTCGGAGCGTTGCAAAACCTTAATTGTAATAAAGTATTGGGCCTCTTAAGGTGTGTTAATGCTAGTTACAAGTGGCATCTGTGCAAGCCAGGTTAAGCTTAGCAACCTTTAGTTTGCCCGTGGGCAGTGCTTCAGAATACATGTACCATATTCATGCGATTCTAAGACTGTCATGAATGTAAGACAACCTCTTCGAATAACAACTATGAAATTGGAAAAAAATCTGTTTTTCTTCATTGCAAGAAACAAGTGCAACGACCATCACTCACTGTCACTGCTGCTGCTGGCCTCTTTGTCGCTAATCTTCTCACAACATGTTATCCTTCGTGCCATTGAGGTTGTTGGTAATTCTGCATTTCTTGAATGCGTGGGCGACCATTTCATCCGGAATAGCGCACCGAGTGTCCAGGATCGGCCGCACAAGCTGGGACAAGGATGCTCACTTCAATCTCCTAGTAGGCATCAGTGCAGGCCCCCTTGCTCCGTCCACTCTCGGCAAAATATTTTATAGAGCACTTTGGATCGCTAAAGTGCGATGAAGGGAAAGCAATTATAGTGCAGTGGCTCCAGAGCTTCAGCCATTAGCCGTCGCCATGACATCCAGTGTTTCTGCTCAACAAGTAGCCGGCGTCGCACTGGCCTGTAACTACACCTTGCAGGCCCCTCGAGTACCGAAGTCTTTCTATGGGGACCTCTTTGAGGGACTGTTTCCTTCAGCTTGAATGTGTCTACTTCAGCCTTGAGAATGGCGCCCGTACCTGCTTCAAGAACTGAGAGCCAAGTTCTAACAATGTGGCGGGAATTCTGTCGTCAACTGCTCGATGCTTACACCAGCACGGATCATCGCGAACATGCAGAACATGCCCTTCACTCTCGCTTCCAGATGCCGAATGAGAGCATCCAAGTGTATGTCGAGGACATGACGCATCGTCAGGTGAGCCGATCCTGCCATGCCTGAGGACAAAAAGGCAGGCACTTGATGAGGGGTGTAAAAGAGCAGCTATTCGCAGGCCTTGTGCGCAACCCACTGTCAACTGTTAACGGATTCCTTGTTGAGGCTACCGCAATGGAAAGGGTACTACAACAATGTGGCATGACTTTTGACCGACCTTTCTATACTGGCACAATCACGGAATCGTTTGCATCTTCTGAGCGGCATCCTGATGCTTTTGCACCAACTGAATTGCAGCGTCGTGCACGAAGAACTGAGCAAGTTCTGCAACCCTCTGCAGCCATCGCCAGCTTCCATTTCTGCTATAGTGCGGGAGGCAAAGAACCCTCTTTCGCCTATAGTTACGAGCCCGCCATTGCTGGTTGAGGACCGACAACCGTCCCACATATGCGGAAGTTCTGCAGAGTCAGGCTCCCCCTTCACCGCTGCTCGTTCTCATGCCACCTACAGTTCCACTGCCCTCGGTGCAACCAGTGCAGTATTTCGACGATCGTCCTCTGCCCCGACGCAAAGCCTACATTTGGTGCACGCCTGACCGCCATTCGCTCTGCTTCGACTGCGGAGAACCAGGCCATCTCCCCCCCCCCCCCCCCCCAAAAAGGGGTCTTTAAGGTAAATAAAGTGATGTGATATGATGTGATTGTCCGTATCGATGCCTCAATCCTCACGGCTCCTGCATCGACTTGCCTCCTTCCCAGTTTGGTCAACGACCCCGGGTTAATGAAGATGAAGAGTACCTGGTGGAGCAGCGTTCTTCATCTCGTTTGCAGCGTCAGTCCCACTCCCCTTCACCAAGGCGCTCTTCGACGTCTATCCACGGTTCCTCGCGAGAGGAGCAAGGCCCCTTGTCTAGCCCCTTTTCGGGAAAACTGACAACAGTGACCTTCGGGGGCGAGGCCGCTGGTAGTCACTGCGTTGAAGACGTGTCGTTGCTGCTTTGATCCAACTGAGAACTGCTTGTACCGTCGCCTAGGGAAGCCAAAAGCGTTTCTCTGGACATTCCTGGTATTTTAGATGGTCATACCACAGTCAGTGCATTAGTGGACATTGATGCCGATTATTCGATTTTGAGTGTGCATGGCGACGGTTTTGAGAAAAGGGCTCACTGTTTGACCAGGTGGGTACCTTCGAACCGCCGGCGGTCATATAGTTGCTCCAAAGGGGATGTGCATGGCTCACATTTAGATTAACGGATGTACGCTCGTTGTTAGTTGCGTCGTTTTGAGTGACTGCTCTCGTGACCTTATCCTCGGCATGACTTTCTGCGAGAGTACAGAGCAATTATCAACCTGCGAAATAGACATATCACATTTTCAATGTGACAATCTGCCGAACAAGATAGTAGCAGTCCTCACAATGCTGCACTTCGCGTTTCCGCCGAAAGCATCTCGCTGCCACCGCAAAACTGTGTTCTTGTGGAAGATACCTGTGACAATTTCCGTGCAGGCAATGCTGTAGCGGAGGCGAATCATTCACTCCTGCTTGCTCAAGGCATCTGCGCTGCTCGAAGCTTATTGGCGCTTCACAGTGGTTGGGCTGCACTCCTTATCACAAATTTTTCTAATAAGCACTGGCACTTGTTTCCAGGAAATTCTATTGCTTTCACTGACCCTGTTGCACATGATCCAGCGTGTTTTGCATCCACGGCAGTCGAAACTAACGAACTATTTTTTGACAACATTGACATTAACAGCCACTTGTCAAAGGAGAAACAGCGGGCCTTAGAGCAACTGTTGCTGGACTTCAAGCACTGCTTTGCTTCTTTCTCGAAGGTTCGTCAAACCCCCATCACGTAACATCGCATCATTACTTATGGCGACGCTCGCCCTATACGACAACAGCCTTATCGTGTGTCTACCAAAGAAAGAGAATTGATCCAGACGCAAGTTCAGGAGATGCTGGATGATGGGGCTTTGCAGCCTTCACAAAGTCCATGGTCTTCGGCAGTCGTCCTGGTCAAAAAGAAGGACACCACTCTCCGATTTTGCGTTGACTATCGGAAATTGAATAATGTGACAAAGAAAGATGTATACCCACTGCCGCACATCGATACTCACTTGACAGATTGTGACGTGCTAAGTATTTTTCATCTATTGATTTCAAATGTGACTATTGGCAAATGGAAGTGGACGAAACAGACCGAGAAAAAAAGCACATTTGTCACTTCAGATGGTCTATATGAATTCAAAGTACAGTTGAAACCTGCAATAACGAAATTACCGGGGACAGCAAAAAAATTCGCTTTCGCGAGAATTTCGTTGTCGCGGAAATGAGATAGAAAGATAGAAAACTCGAAAAAAGAACATTTGTTGCCAAATGTCAGTTAGCTTGGTTTGCCGAGCCTTGCCTTGCAACAACTTCATAGTTATACTTTGACATTGCAAGCAACAATATCGTGACAGGATTTAAATTGGCTCGCCAGCCAGCGCTTGCTCTGAATTGTTGCAGCCTTCTGTTGCAGCACTTTGCCAGACAGAGGCACTAAATTTGTTTGCGTGCCGTTCGCAAAACAAGCCAAACACCGCCTTGCCGACATCCGGGAACACCGCAGCCGTCACTGTTTTGTGCTGTGCTCAAACACTATTCTCAAGTGCACCGAGAGGGGCTGCCTTACTTTTCAAAATTGTTTACAGAGAGCTGCACGCAATCCCGTACTCGTCGATGATATTCATTTTTTTCTTGCCTTTTTCTACTTGAGCAATAATGGTAGCCTTCTCTTGCAGCGACAAAAATCTTAATTTTTTGGCTGGCGGAGACATCTTTCGAAACACAAACATGCCGACTGCTGCTCATACACCCACCCACACACAGCACCACCACCGTACACAATGAACGCACGTGCACCGCTTCAGCAGGCCTAAAAGTAGCGCCGATGATAAGCCTAGTGTCGTCCCTTGATGGTGTCGCTGCGAGGCTGTTTCCCCTGAACATAGCCTCTGAGATCCACGCGCGAACGCATGATCTTGGAGGTCGTGCTCTGAGCGTGTTCAAGCGCGGTCTCCGCCAGCACTGCCCTGCGAAACCGATCACAGAGGGCACGCGATGTGCCGGTATGGTGGCCAGCGCTGGCTAAAGGTGGCTAAAGGCACGCCGGTTGCAAGGTTGCCAGGCATCAACACCGTCGCTGCAGCCACGCAAGTGCGCTGTGGCAGTGCACTCAATTTGAGTACTTTTTTGATGCTGTTATTCAAATCATGGGAGACAGTATGTGGACCGGCGTTGCAACAAATTTTGTTCTCGTGGGATCATGGTACGAAAAGTTTTCGTTACCGAGAGATACGAAATACATTGGCGCCTCTGTGGGAATTTGCCGGGGATCCGGAAATATTTCGTTCAGGCTAGAATTTCGTATTCTCGAGATTTCATTATCATGGGTTTTGACTGTACTCCTATTTGGATTGTGCTCTGCCCCAGCTACATTCCAAAGGATGATGGACACTGTCCTCACTGGTCTCAAGTGGCAGATCTGTCTTGTGTACTTGGGCGACGTAGTTGCCTTTTTCCGAAACATTTGACTAACGCCTCGAACGCCTTCGAGCTGTCCTGGACGCCCTCTGTTCCGCTGATCTCACGCTGAGGCCCCAGAAACGCCACTTTGGGTATACAGAACTCAAGTTTCTTGGTTATGTTGTGAGCACTGAAGGGGTACGCCCGGATTCTGGTAAGACTGCTGCCATCGCACAGGTTCCCGTTCCAGCTAACAAGAAGGCTGTTCAGCGGTTTATTGGCCTGTACACTTATTATCGGCGGTTCATTGCGGACTTTTCTCAGATTGCAGAACCTCTGACAGGCCTCACAAGGGAGGACAAATCTTTTGTGTGGAACGCTGAGCAGCAGACGGCCTTCTCTTTACTTCACGGAGTGCCTTCAAGCATCCCTTGTTCTGGCGCACTTCAATGAAGTGGCTGACACTGAGGTGCACACTGACGCCAGTAGCATCAGTCTTGGCGTGGTCCTCATTCAGCATCAAGACGGGATTGTGCGAGTAATAGCCTATGCTAGCCGCACTCTCTCTCGTGGGGAAACGAACTACTCCACGTCGGAAAAGAAATGCCTTGCAGTCGTGTGGGTCACTATGAAGTTTCGCCCCTATCTTTACAGCTGGCCATTTAATGTCGTCACGGACCATTATTGTTTGTACTGGTTGGCAAATCTGCGAGACCCATCTAGACAACATGCATGCTGGAGTTTGCGGCTTCAGGAGTTTGACGTAACCATTGTTTATAAGTCAGGCCGCAAGCACAAAGACTCCGACACGCTGTCATGAGCACCTGTTGACACTGGCGATGCTGCAGCCGATGATGATAGTGGCTTTCTAGGAGCCCTAAATGCATTTGAGCTCAGGGATTGACAAAGAGCTGATCCAGACATCCTTCCACTAATTGATTATCTGGAAGGGCATGATACGACCCTACCCCGACACCTATCTCGGCACCTTGGTTCCTTCTGTATGCGGGAAGGTGTCTTGTATAAAAGAAACTCAAAGGGCCAAGAAAGAGCTTACCCTCTAGTAGTGTCATGCGAGCTCCGTGCAGATATTCTCCTTGCTTGCCATGACGAACCGATGTCTGGTCATTTAGGCTTTTCATGGACGCTTGCTCGAGTGCGCAACATGTATTACTGGTCAGTGACTCTCCGCAGCTGTGAAACACTATATAAGAAGCTGTCGCGAATGCCAGCGCCATAAAACACCGCCCCTGAAGCCTGCTGGATTTCTCAAGCCCCTTAGAGCACACTGTGTTTCGTTCGACCAATGTGCCATGGATCTCCTTGGCCCTTTCCCTTTGTAGCAGGTGGGAAACAAATGGATAGTAGTCGCTGCTGACTACTTGACTCGATACGCTGAGACAAAGGCAATCCCTCATGCCACTGCTTCCGAAGAACCCGAGCTATTCATGCACAACATCGTCTTGTGGCATGGCGCCCCTTTGTATGTTATTACTGACAGAGGGGCAGCTTTCACTTCGCAGCTCATCGACCACATATTTGAGCTAAGTTGCACGATCCATCGCAAGGCCACAGCGTACCATCCGCAGAGCAATGGCCTTACCTAAGGGTTGAATAAGACGATTACGGACATATCGATGCACGTCAATGTGCAGCACAAGACCTGGGACAAAATTCTTCCATACGTCACATTAGCATATACAGTGAAAGCTCGTTAATTTGACCCCCGTTAATTTGACAAATCGGTTAATTCGACATGCATGCGAGGTCTCTCCAATTATGCACACGAGTGTATGGGGCAAAACTCTCGTTAATCTGACCAAATTTTGCCATGCGTCGGTTAATTCGACATAGCTCCATAGCCCCGTAGCCCACCATTTTGCATTTCACTGCGGAAGGGGTGCACACAACGAGGCCAGCTATGTTCAGTAGCGCTCCAAAGATGCCGCTTGTTACTACTAGACAACTCTCGCAGGGGTAATATTTGGGGTGCGATGATTATGCGAAAAAAAGAAATTCCGATTTTTGACCTTCAGTGTTGGGGGTGCAAGCATTACACGAGTGCGAGCATTATGCCAGTAAATACGGTATATATAGCTAGGAGCGCGCGGCCAGAATCGACCAGCTATGGTGAAGGAGAGCCCGGTTATCCTGGCTGCTACTCAGCGCATAGCCTAAGCTATTCTAAGCTTAGTCATGCAGCTGTTGCTTTTGTAATTCAGCTAGGTTTAACCGGAGCTAAACCACTGCCAGTTTTATTTGTACTCAGACCTCTATGGAGCTTGGTCATACCAAGTAGGTAATTCGAATTATCCAGTAGTTTGTTCTACCGTATCAGTTTTTATAGGCTTAAATTAAGTCCCGTGATAGGCCTGGAAGCTATCGGAAAGCAAAGGTGCAAATATGAAACTATGCCATTAAGTGGCCCAACACGTGGACCGCACCAGTGTACATGATGCAGTTCCGTGGGCTGGCGTTGTGGGTGATGTTTCTCTTGCATTTTTTGCTTATCTCATGTGAGTTTCTAGATTGTGATGAAAATGAAAAAAAAAACAGCACAGTTGCAGTAAAGGAACTTTGGGAGCACACGAAAACTGCACTTTCTTCTATGTTTCACAAACTGGCAGCCTCTGTGCATATTGCATCTTTTATCATAGCGATCTAATAGATAAAGGATTGTTGGCAGTCATGTTCACAGCCAGTTGTCAGCTGGGTTGTGGAATGATGCAACTGGGTGCTGCTAATAGTTTTCCAACCTGCACACTTTTTCCTCTGGATACCTCAACCTTGCTGTAAGGAAGCAGAGGCAGGTGAAAGTGCAAAGAGAGAAAGAGGAGCCATAAGAAAAGGCTGTGAAGTGATTTCGACCACCTGGCGATCTTTAACATGCACTGACATCGCACAGGGCACAGACGCCTCTTCCTTTCACCTCCATCGAAATGTAGTCGTCGATAGAGGCGAAACATGCAAGCAGTCATTTCTATGAAGAAAAGGCAGTTGACTCCTGTTACAAGTGCTGTATGCTGCTGTTTGTATACCTGGCTATGTTTTGGTAAGATTTAACATGAACAGGGAATTCAGAAGTTTTTAATGTTTAGGAGGGTCGAATAGTTTGAATGGTGAAAGTATGTTGCAAACAAAAATAAATACAATTTGCAAGCCACCTCAACATTTCTTATATGCGCACACCCCGAAAATTTTGTGGCTTGGAGGCAGACAGACTGCTAAGCCTAACCTGTTTTGCTTTCACCCCACAGGCTGGAGAGGCTGGAGCTCAGGCATTGGACACTCCGTAACAGCCTTGCTGACGTGCTGCCCCACATGACCTGTCTGCAGCATCTTCTGATAATGCCCTAATCACAGGGCCTGAAATAAATTTATTTTTCCTTTTTCATTCAAAAAATGGCATTCCTAATTCATTGGAATTGCAGAGGAATGCCAAATAATTTACCCGACATTAAAGACATTTTAGCATCATTTTCCCCTGTAGCCCTGAGCTTGCAGGAAACAAACTTAAGCCCGAAGCATACTAGTGTACTGAAAAAATACGTCTTCCGCCACGACCGAGAGCGGACAAACAGGCTCTCAGGAGGAGTAGCTATAATCATGCAAAAAGGCGTCGCAGCTCGTGATGTCAAATTGAAAACCAGATTTGAAGCTGTAGCAGCCACCCTCCTCACATATAAGACTATTACAGTATGCACTATATACTTACCACACACCTCAAAATAACTTTGCAAGAATTAGAAGACCTCTTAAGCCAACTACCAGAACTATACTTGGTAGTTGGGGATTTTCACGCACATTCTCATTTTTGGGGTAGGGAAAAAATGGACAGCAGAGGTGAAATTTTGGAGGAGCTCATACTTTCTAATAACGTTTGTTTGCTGAATTTGGGTAAACCTACATACTGCCCTCCATCATCCTGGAAAATGAGCATTTTAGACCTTTCATTCTGTTCACCGTCTGTTTTTACCGATTTTACATGGAATGTTTTAGATAACCCGTACGGGAGGGGTCACTTCCCAGTTTTTATTAATTTATCATCATCACCTGCTGTAATTCCAATGAAACCACAATGTTGGAAGCTGCATTTGGCCGATTGGGAAACTTTAAAGAAAAAGCTAATCTGCATAAAATATATTCAGAGGATCTTGGCATTAATGAACTGAATGAGAAATTCAGAAATTGTATTCTAGCTGCAGCAGAAGCCACCATCCCTCAATCTTCTGGAATATAATATAATATAAATTGTTTATTTATTTCAAAAAATTACATGCAAATACGAGCCTGCCCAAGCCAACAATAAGCTTGTGGGGCAGCGCTCGGCAGAATGGAGCAAGCCCAGGGGCACAAGTCAGTTGCACAAGACTCAAACTTAAAACTAAAAAAGGCAGTAAGAAATGACGGGGAAGAAAAAAAAATAAAAAAAAGAAAGAAAGAAAGAAAAGAAACAAAATTACACATACAGATCAAAGATATAAGATTTTACTTCTTTCCGCGTGCTGGAAGATAAAACATTATCTGGCAGGTCGTTCAACACATCAGGTACATAGAAGGCTCGTTAATTCGAACTTCACGGGACCGGGAAAAAAGTTCGAATTATCGAACGGCTTCGAAAAAACTGACAAGAACCATTTGTATTACAGTAAATGTACCGTATTTAGTCGCGTAACGAACTCGCTCGCATAATGAACCAACCTAGCCCCGATTTATGCCTACGAATCCGATCCGAAAAAAAAAAATGAAGGCCTCAGCGCGTCCCTCCGTTTCGCGCTGTCACGATCCACAACATATTCCTTGCGCCAAGATGCTGCGCAGCGATAACGGCGTGTTTATCTTTTGACTTCAACTCCAGCAGGAGGGAGAGGGGGAAGCGAACTTGGCAAAGTGCCAGCGCTTGTCCGGTTGTGAAAGCCTCCTTTTCAGTACGTTCGCTTTATCATGCTATGAGCGACTGGGGCGGGCGCCTGCCACTCCAATCATCGGAACGCGCGATATCAGCAAGCGGCTTTTGAAGCAAAGGGTGCTAAATGGGTGGAAGGATGGGCTATCGCAAAAAAAAAATGAAAAAAAAAAGTTCATCCCATAGTGCCCGTCCGAGATATAGCCTTTCATGGGCATTGGCTGGGGCCGCGCCGACAGTACTTATATCCCTATTTCCAAATTAGCAGGGTTGGAATTAACGAGTATTTAGTTGTGAGCTACGGAGGTTGCGCAGAAGAGAGAGCAGGCGGCCGCCACGCCGGTCATGGCGCCATTTAAGTTTTACCCATTCTTCCATGGCTTTACCTGGTGTCATCTCCTGTGCCCGTTTTAGACGAGTGCAGTCTTTATTATGCCTTCCGATCGCGGAGGTGTTTACTTTTTTTTTTTTTGCCGCTTGATGTGCGCCAAGCCGCCCAGGCGCGGCGGCGCGGAGTTCGAATTATCCGTAGCGGAACCGACTCGCGTTCGAATTAACGGGCTTTTTTATACACATATCTCTATGGAGCTTGGCAGTACCAAGTAGTGTAGTTCGAATTATCCGAAAATTCGAATTATCGAGGTTTGAATTAACGAGCTTTCACTTAGTATGGTGCAACCACAAAGTTTGGTATTCTAAAGAATGTATGGAAGCAAAAAAAGAAGCAAAATAAAGCATGGGGAATTTTCAGGAGGTGCCCAACTTATGACAACTTAATACATTTCAATAAAGTGAAGGCAAAAGCAGGATACAAACGGCGAAATGCCGAGAAAAACTCATGGAAAAGTTATGTACCGTCTATATAGCTTAACTATGTCGAATAAAATGTGGGGGCAGGTGCAAAAGCTGAATGGCAGCTGCTTACCATTTGCATTTCCTCTTTTAACAGCACCAGGTATGCCAACAACCCTACAGGAACAAGCAAACATATTAGGCAAACACTTTGCAGCAGTTTTTAGTTCCCACTACACGCAGTCATTTCTAAAACACAAAAAACATTGCTGAAAAATAGACTTCCAATAACTGGTTGCACAAATGAACCTTATAGCAGCCAAATTACTGTCCGGAAAACGAACTGCCCCAGGGCCCGACAGAATACATTATGAAATGCTGGCCCATCGTTCCGATCCTGCTGTACATATGCACTTTTAAATTCTTTAACGAAATATTCATGTCAGGAAAACTACCAGAAGCTTGGAAAATAGCTGTTATAGTCCCATTTCTCAAACCCAGAAAGCTGCCAAACTCCCCTAATAGCTATCGGCCTCTATCCCTCACGAGTTGCCTTGCTAAATCTTTCGAAAGTGTTTTGAACGTTCGGTTAACCTTTAATTTAGAATCACGTAAACTTCTAAACATTGATCAGTGTGGTTTTAAAAAAGCGTGCTCAACGACAGAACATCTTGTTAGACTTGAAAATGCTGTCCGAGAAGCATTTACAGTTAAACGTGGGTATAAGGAAATAGTAAAATGTCCGCGACTTTTCGTTACATTCATGTTTTCGTTACATGCAGTTCTCGCGTGAAGACCCAAAAAAGCAATGTAGGCGAAGACCAGATTATGAATTGATGTAAGGCAGAGCACCTTGAAAGTGTTTACAGAAAATCAGAATTATTCGAAGTCTTGGAAACGGTGAAACGTTTCGCGATCGTGCTGATAGCGCGGCGCGACTGCGGCGGCAGCCTCCACCTCCTCTGCGGCTCGCGCGACGCGTCTACGAGGGAGCGGCGAAAGGAGATGGAGGAGAATTCAGTCTGGGAATTCAGCGGCGCGCATTGGCGCCGCTGCCGCCGCACTCGCCCACCGCCGTTGCTCCAGGAAACTGACTCTGCCTAGTGCCAGCGCGCTCTGGTGTTCCTGCTAGTGACGCGCGGTAGCCCGCGAGCAACCGCATGACAGCGATGGACGCGCGCTGCTCGCCCCGCATCTTTTTTGTTATTTGTTGCCGCTTTTAAGTATGAACTATTGTAGTGCCATGTTTCGGCAGCCAAAGCAGCGGTGTCAGCACTGAAACGCGAAGCGTTGGATCAACTGCGGTCGCTCGTTGCTATTGTAGGCGTTCCTCTCACTTCAGTTCGAATTTTGCGGGGTTGTGCCAAATTTCCCGTGACTTGGCACTAGCAAAGAGGCAGTTGGCGCCACGAGTTTGTTATATCAAGGTCAATCGCTGCGACATGTTCGTTACATGGAGGTTTCAAATACATGCACTTCAATGGGGGTGGCATTGGGGAATTGAAAAACTTTGTAATATCGAGGAATTCGCTACATGGAGGTTCTTTATATAGAGTTTTAACTGTATACATAAACAACACTGTCTGGCCATCTTCATTGACATGGAAAAAGCATATGACACAACCTGGAGATTTGGCCTTTTACGTGACCTAGCAGATTTAGGTATTCGAGGCCGGATATATAAACTGTCTAAATGATTTCCTATCAAAGCATTCATTTAAAGTATGCCTAGGCTCAACCCTTTCGAGGAGCTTTATTCAAGAGAACGGAGTTCCCCAAGGGTGCATTTTAAGTGCTACTTTGTTTGTTGTCAAACTTAATTCAATAACCAGAGAAATCCCGAAATCCGTTACCTACTCGCTTTATGTTGATGATCTGCAGATTACATGTACGTCTGCTATCATAACCTCATGTGAACGGCAAGTAGACTAGCCACATGGGCAGATAAAAATGGGCTCCAATTCTCTCTACAGAAATCAATAGCTGTTCTGTTCACCCTAAAATGAGGCTTGCATACTGCCCCAGCCCTACACCTAAAGAAAGAAAAGAAAACACTGGGGGTCTGACAGGACATGCCTTCGACATATTTATCAGTCTATAATACGCGGTGCTCTAGATTATGGAAGCATTGCGTATGGATCAGCAAGACTATCATATCTGAAATGCTTGGATCCAGTACACAACGTGGGATTGCGCCTCTCAACTGGCGCATATAGGGCATCTCCAATAAAAAGCCTATGTTGAAACAAATAAACCACCTCGTAAAAACAGGAGAACAATGCTTACACGTGCATATGTACTGAAAATAAGATCCTTATTGAAAAACCTATGTCGTCCGATAGTCACAAGCTGCCCATCTAGAACCCTCTTTAGCAACAAACCCCGAGCAATCAAACCACTAGTCCTCCGTTTTGAACAGGCATGCCAGGAATTAAACATACTAGATTCACTTCCAAATATTGCCCGAAAACCAAGCCCACTGCCACCCTGGTACTATTTGCCCTCTTTGTGCGACTTCACATTAACCCACTTTCAAAAAGAAACAAACACTGCATGAACACATAGTACAAGAGTTTTTGGCACTAAATGAAAAATACGATTATACAGACTTCTATACAGATGGTTCTAAGACAGCGCATTACACTGGAAGCGCAGTAATACAAGGTAAATGGGAGAAAGTATCTTTGCCTGAGTGTTCATCTGCTTTCACAGCTGTGTGTCGTGACATTTCTTTGGCTGTAGAAGAAATATTGCAGAAAAGTATTGGCAACAGCATCATTTATACAGATTCTCTGAGTGTAATCACCGCACTGCATCACAGAAATGCTACAGAACCAATAATCAGAGACATAATACATAATGTAATAGCTTCAGGAACACAGGGGCAGTCAAGTTTAGCTGGTTACCTAGCCATGTTGTAATCCGCGGCAACGAGATAGTGGACACATGTGCCGCAGCAGCCTCTAATGATGAAGTACAACTAGTCAGCATTCCACATAGATATGTTATGAAGCTTATAAAGGGAAAACAGATCAAAATGGTAAGTTCAATAGAGCAACATTTTGTTGAAGTCATTTTACGTTGGCTTTGCATCGAGCACATGCACCTAACACATGGCTTCATTCTTAAAAAAGAAGACAAACCTTTGTGTGAAGGGTGTGGAGGTGAACTAACAACAAATTCTACTCTCGTGTACTAGATAAATTAAGACAAAGATATATTGCACCATTCTACACTGAACAAATCTCTTTTCATCCCAGACTACTTTTGGGAGAAGAAGCAAATGTTGAAATTTCTCACATTTTCGGGTTCCTAAAAGAAGCAGTGATCCTTAAGCTATAACAATTTAAAAATGGATTAATCACATCCAAAAAGTGAAGGCAAACAACCTTGTTCTTGGCGCATGATAGCCTTAGTCGCTTATGTGCTAAAAACCCCAACACACCATATTTTGCTCTGCCTTGCGAACGGCGACCTCGTGGATGCCCCTGTGCTCATTTGTCAAGCTGTTGCAGATTCATGTTTGAGTTCACTCAGCCTAGAGCATATGCTAGAAAGCCCCAGTGGTAAAGGGAACCTCTAACCTGACAAGGATATCGGAGATAAATATGAGTCATCATCATCAGCCTGACTGCATTCACTGCAGGGCAGATACCTTTTATATTCCTCTAGTTTCAGTAACCCTTTTCACTAGCCTCCACATTTCTGCTCCATAGGTGAGTATGGATAGGGTACAGCTGCTACAATATGCTGCCATGAACCCTTGTAATCTTTGTTGCTTCTGGCAGCTGCCGATGCGCAACCTTATCACTTTGCATGCACTGCACAGAAAGGTCTCATGATTCTTTGTTTACGTTCAGTGTTGCCGAGATGGGGCTTTTATCATTCTCTGTGTTACGCTAGATTTCTTGAGGTGCGTTGCAAATGATTCCAGCCACGCTACAATGTTCTAGGTTGTACTAGTCACTTTTTGCACCTTTATCGAAATTTTCCTGTGGCGACTAAGTACTAACAAGTGTACTGGGCATTTATGAGTCAACCACCGGTGAGCACAATTGCTGCTTTTGACGCTGCTGTATTTCTTTATTCTTTCGCAGGCTCTAATCAGCCCAAAAAGGGCTAACCTAAGTGCAATACAGTCTGTCCAGTTGGTGCTCTCGACCTTGTCACTATGACGTGACGTCTGGTGGAGGGGCTGCTACTCATGGTAGGGACACCCACTATAGCCTGTGACCACAGCTCTGAATGTAGCACTTCGGAGGGCTTGTCTGCTATGCACCAAACCAGCCACTGACTACAAAGCTTGTTACTTGAACATGGATTACTGTGTGTAGTGTTAGTGTGCATGCAGAAAGAACGACCAGTGTTTGGTTTCTAGCTATCAAAAGCTCTCTTCAGGTTCCCTCCCGCATTCCTGACAGCCTTCAGTGCATGGGTCTTCCCCATGTTGTGCAATGTTGTATCGCCTTACAGGCAAGGTGCATATTCTATACGTGGATGTTTATTCAGCAGAGCACCAAAATGTGTCCTCCTCCCGTGCCATCGTTGGCACTGTGGGCTAGTTGACTTGCAACCTACAGCACACTACCGGCCTTCATTCAATTTCGGGCTGAACTCTCAACATCTATGAAGGTCAAATCAACAGCATTAATTCCTGTTTTGCAGCAGTCCTAAATGCCATCCATCTTCCACTACAGTTCAGAAGATTCAGAGGAGTGGGTGGAACTATACAAGCAATAGACCGATCCCGCTGGCCAGTTTCACGACGCCGCCGCTGCCGCGGTGCATGCTGGTAGATGTAGTCATTCGGCCACTCCACCCGCCTAGTGTGCCGGCGTGCCGCGTTTCCGAATGGTTTTTAGCTTGTGTGTATGCCTGAGTGCATTGAAAAAAATTTACCTGTTACGTTCCTGGACGCCATAACAATAGCACAAAGGAAAAGCAACTCTGGTTTTAAGTGTAGTTTTTCAACTTGTTCGGTCGAAAAGCCTTCGGCGCTGTCATCGTCTAGTAGTAGGCAGCTTGTGTCGAAAATATTCCGGGGCTCCGCAAAAAATTCTATCATGCTGATATTTGATTGCAGTGATTGATAACACATTCGTGTGTGATAGGCGATGACAAATTATTCAAATCATTATTTAATTCGTCAATTTCGGATATAGAAATTGTAAAAATGGGTTCAAAGTTGTCAAAATGCTCAGAAGGAAAAGCCAATGCTTGCTGATGCTATTTAAAATATTCAGGAAATGTAATTGATAAATTACTAATTGAACTAAAATAAACACACAAAATAAAAAAGGGCTTCGTAGGTGTAAAAGTTTAGAATAAAAAGCTAATGCTTGATGATGCTAATTCAGAAAATTTGGAGTGTGTAATTGATCAAATAATTAACTTTATTATCGTGATGGTACATCAGACCTAAAATATTTATATATATTTTGTTGTTATATTTATTTTCAGTTTTTTGTTTGTTTTTATTTCTTTTTATACATTATTACTTAGCATCAGCAAACATTCGTTTTCCGTTCTGAGCGGTTTGATACGATTGAAAGCATTTTTCATTTTGTTAAATTCTTTCAAATAAATTCATAACCCACATTTAAAATTTTTTCACTACCATCTTGACACACTGACTTTTCACATTATTTGGAGATCTTTGAACCCTCTTCTCACTTTTTCATTTTTCGATTAGTTGACCAATTACATGCACTATATTGCATGAATTACCATAATAAAGAATTGGCTTTTAATTCTGAGAATTCTGACTCATTTAAGCCACTTTTTCTTTTTATTTTTTCAATTCTTTAAATAATTGATTAATCAATTTTCACATTCTAAATATTCCTATTAACGTACTCAAGCATTAATTTTCAATCAGAGCAATTTGCATCTTTGAAGCCCCGGTTGTGCAATTTTTTCATTTTTCCAACTATTTCAATTATTTATCAATTATGCACTCTAAATTTCCTTTAATAATCATAATGTATTGGCTTTTAATTCTCAACACTTTAACACCTTCGAATCCCCCTCTCCTATTTCTCACTTTTTTAAATTTCTCGAAGTAAATAATACATTAAGATTAAGATGATTGAAGTAAATAATTGATTAAGATAATATAGAGCATGCAATTGCACGCTCTATATTATGTTAATTACCATAATCTAGCATTGCCTTTTCATTGTGAGGGTATGAACCTCTCTTATCTGTCAATAAATATTTTTCATCAGCCAGTCACAATTCTGAGCATTTGACCACCTCTGAACCCCCTTTCCCCACTTTCTGATTTTTCAATTACTTGAATTTTTTATAAATTACATACTTTGAATTTTCTTAATGAGTATCACCAAGCATTGGCTTTTCATTCCGATAATTTCGACACCTTTGAAAGCCCTTTTTTCAAATTATTTTGTTCATTCCTCATTTCTTTAATTCATCAAATAACCAGCTATACAAGTATTTAACTCGCCATCGCCTATTACACATCAATCAGTTATTAATCACTGGAACCACAAATTGCCATGATATGTTATTTTTACTCAGCCCCCGATTATTTCCGACATGCCGTGCCGACTATGCTGTCGGCTTTTCTACTATACTAAAAGAACAAAAGGACGTTTCGAGCATTTGCCTTGCATGTAACAGTCAGCGCAATTAAGAAAACAAAACACCTTTTTCGTCATGCCGACCTTTACATACCCAAAGAGAAAGTGCAGTTTCTAATGTGAGGCGTCAAAGAGTCTGTCTGCAGGACTCTTAAAGAGTGCTCTAAAAACCACTGCATTGCTGTGAGGCATCAAGGAGTCTGTCTGCGTGACTCTTAAGGAATGCTCTAAAAACCACTGCATTGCTAAAATTGTTCACAAAGCATTGAGTGCTAATAGAACCACACTATCCAGTCCTCACCTATTCATGCCAATGCACAGTCTGGGCAGTAAGAACCTGTGGGAAGTCATTTGTGAAGTTGTCCGGGAAGAACTGCACCGGATACTGCCAGCATCCCAAAAGCCTCGTGTAGCGACTCTTGAGGACATCGTCCGTAACAAAGTGCAGCAGGTGCTACACCCCACCTGCGACTGCTACTGCCCAGGAACCGCAAGGCATTAGCTATGCTGCCGCACTATGCTCACCTTGTAATGTGAGACTCCAAGCCATCATTGCTTCCAACATGTTCCTGAACCTCACCCCTTGGCACCCA
This sequence comes from Amblyomma maculatum, assembly GCF_055883805.1. NCBI lineage: Eukaryota > Metazoa > Arthropoda > Arachnida > Ixodida > Ixodidae > Amblyomma > Amblyomma maculatum. Next base: position 47,939,756 of record NC_139348.1, on the reverse strand, counting down.
CTCGCTAAACTTATGAACGACTGTCAAGCCCTAGGAAATACGGCACCTGCAGGACTTCGAACAACTGCCTGCTGTTCTTCCACTGCAAAGAGGCCGGCCACATCGTACGTCACTGCCCATACAGGCGAATTGGCTGGCGCCCCATTGATTTCCCATGACCCTCTCCTGCCAAGCTACGACAGGGAATCAATGACTTCCTGTGCAGAGGACACCATATGTCTTCAAGCCGTCTTTCCCACTGCCTTTCGGGGCTCGCTTTGCTGCTGGGTCAAAGCTATGCCCAATGCGAGCAGCCTTTAGAGATGAAATTTCTACACAGGCTAACAACGATTGTTGTGGGCGACACTGACGACAGCGCCCCAAGCGGCAAGCTAACCAGGCGGACCGCCGGGAGACCCCAGCATGGGCGACCGCGCCAAGCAGAGCGAAAACGGGCGCCATTACTTGATGTATAAATAAACAGTTTTGCTTGTTATACCGGCTACGTCTACCACATGGAGGCAGCGGCGGGATAACCAACGCAGCGCGACACCCAGAAGGACAGCGAGCCCAACGTAAGTGGCCGCAGCGTCATGCCAGACACTCGCTGCGCGAACGATGAGCGCGCGAGCGGCACTCCGAGAATGACGTTCAATTCGTTCGCCGTGGAACTGCCGACAAAGCTCGATTTCCGCAAGCCCGAAGATTGGACACGATGGCACCGCATGTGGGAACGCTACCAACTCATCTCCGGTCTGACAGGACAGGACGAGACGACGCAAATCAACACATTACGCCATGGGCGAAGAAGCGGAGGATGTGCTCGCTGCTTTGAAACTGACAGCCGAGCAAATGGCATCATACTCCGCTGTGGTGAGTGCTTTTTGAAAGGCATTTCCTACATCGAAATAATGTCATCTATGAGAGAGCGCGATTTAACTCTAGGAAACAAGAACAGCATGAAAACGTCGACGCATTTGCGACTGAACTGTTCAGGATGGCCGAAAGATGCGATTACGGAACTCTCAAAGACGAACTGATTCGGGACAGGCTCGTGGTCGGCTTGCGAGACGTAAAACTCAGCGAGAGCCTGCAGCTAGACGCAGAACTCACTCTCGAAAAAGCAATCACAGCTGCCCGCAGTTCAGAGAGCGTGACACTTCAACACAAGGAAATTCGCTCCATTGAACAGCCAGCTCTCGACGTGGGAGAAGTTCGCGGCCAGACAAACGTCAAAACTCGCCAGAACGAAGCGAAGGTGCCTTTCAAGTCGCGCCCTCAACGTACACACAAGACGGGAGACGAACGCTGCAAGTGGTGTGGTGGTGTGCCTGACCACACGAAGACAGTGTCCCGCGATAGACAAGACGTGCAACCAGCGTGGGAAAAAAGGCCACTACGCCCGCGTCTCCATGTCTAAGCCGAAGGACGAGACCTCGAGTGTCCGACAGCGACCAAAAGATCTCGGAGATCTATATCTAGGCGAAATCAAAGTGGGAGTGAACACGCCGTGGAGGATTACGGCTACCGTGAACAACTTGCATTTTACCTTCAAGGTCGACACCGGCGCGGATGTGACCGCATTCGCACACGACCAGTATGACAGAACCGTCATGGATCCATCAAGGCAACGCAACAGCTGTTGATAGGCCCAGGCCAGACAGCGATAGCCACTGTTGGCTACATCGATGCAACAGTCACCCGGCGCAACACTGAAGTCCAAAAAGCAGTCTTCATCATCAAAGGATTAAAAGAACCGCTGCTGAGTCGACCAGCTATAGAATCACTTGGGATTCTAGAACGCCCTCTTGAACTAGACGAAATCCTCGTTTGGGTATGTCCCCAACTTCTTGGCATCATACCCAAAGTTAATGTCTGGGCTTGGAGTCATGAAGACTGAGTACCACATCAAAGTCAAAAAGGATGCTTAGCCATACACAGTCAGTTATCCTAGGCGCGTGCCTCTCCCACTGCTTCCACTTGTGAAGAAAGAACTAGAAAGGATGGAAGACTTGGGAGTCATGCAGAAGATCGAGCGATCGCAACCGAGGGGTGTTTTCCAATGGTTGTCGCACAAAAAAAAAAAAACAATGAGCTGCGCATCTGCGTGGACTATGGTCAACTCAACCAACAAATAATGCGCGCCTACGGTGGACGAGTGTCTTGCAAAATTAGCAGGCGCAACATTTTTCAGCCGCCTAGATGCACGAGCAGGGTACTGGCAGGTGTCACTGTCCAAGGACTCTCGCGAATACACAACCTTCATCACACCAGTTGGCAGGTTCCAGATCCTGAGGCTTCCCTTCGGAATCTCCACAGCGCCAGAGTTCTACCAACGAGAAACGTGTGCTCGAAGGACTAGATAGTGTGTGTTGTCTACAAGATGACATCATTGTCTCAGGGAAGACAACTCAGGAACACAACACCAACCTACTGCTGGTGCTGAGGAAGCTGGAAGATGCAGGTGTTACCCTCAACATCAACAAGTGCTCCTTTCGACAAACAGAAGTAACATTCTTAGGACACGCCGTAAACTCAACAGGAGTCAGCGCCCACCCGGAAAAGGTCAGGGCCATAGTCCAGCTCGACCCACCATGTGATGTGTCAGAACTCAGGTCTTTGTTGGGCTCTGCAAACCACCTAGCGAAATTTCTTCCAGAGCTAACAGACTTTACGAAGCCTCTCAGAGACTTGCTCCGCCAAGACGCCGACTGGCACTGGGGCCTAGCTCAGCAGCAGAGTTTTGATAAACTCAAGCAAGCTTTAAGCAGGTTGCCGATTCTCACTAACTACGATGCTCAGTCGCCTCACACAGTGTCTGTGGATGCTTCCTCATATGGTCTTGGGGCTGTACTTCTACAGCAGTCGCACGAAAAGCTCCTACCTGTGGCATATGCATCACACTCCCTTACGGATACAGAACAAAGATATGCCCAAATCGAAAAGGAGGCACTGGCAATCACATGGGCTTGCGAACATTTCCGCAAATACCTGCTGGGATCAACCTTTCACGTGGAAACGGACCACAAGCCGTTAATACCGCTGCTGACGACTAAACGACTTGACGAGCTGAGTCCTCGCCTTCAACATTTCAGGATGCACCTTTTGGAGTACGACTACACCATGTCCCACACTCCCGGCAAAAAGCTGTACACAACTGACCTTCTGTCCCGGAAGCCATCTGGGAAACCAGCAGACAGAGAAAGAACTCTCGAGAGTGCAGTGCGCGAGTTCGAAGAATTAGCAGTTGAACAGCTCCCTGCTTCAAACCAAATGCTGGACAGAATCAGGGCAAGCATCCAGTCAGACGAAACACTTTCCAGGGTGGCTACCTTCTGCACTACATCATAGCCAACTGTGCATGGGCTATCACCTGACCTGAAAAGATACGTCGAGGTGGTTAGTGAGATTTCGCTCTTTGATGGTCTGCTATTCAAAGGCGACAGAATAATGATCCTGCCAGACATCAGAGTAGAGGTTCTGGAAAAACTCCATGCAGGCCACTTGGGCACAACGAGGTGCTGAGCGAGGGCAAGGGAATGCATATGGTGGCCAGACATAGGCAAACACATTGAAGACTACGTGGAAAAGTGTCCAACTTGCAAGAGAGCACAGAAAGCCAGAAACAGAACCACGTAGCAAGAGACAGGGCGGACGCGTCGACTTCGGCTCCCAACAAAAGAGCCTATTGCGGTGCCAACTTCCATCAGACAACCTTCAAATTACCAAAGCGAAGATCGAGTCTGACAGTGCCAACTTTTTGGTGAGTGGACCAGCGATTTTTCGATTATCGCAGCAATTCTGACTACGCCGGCGTTAGGCTTAGCGCGGCAGCGGAGGAGCAAGGGGGACCGAGAGCTGCCTGCGGCTGGCGGCAGCCACCGTGGGGGCGAGGATCTAGACAAAGGAGGTCCATCCGGGCCAACATTTCGATTGAGAATGGACGGCACCCAAGGCCAAGATCTATCAATGGACACCACATCGTGCCCGAACCTGCCTCCACCCGACGGGGAAACAGGCGGAACGCCGGCTGCCAACACCAGCGAGACCAACGATACGAATCCCATGGAAAGCACCTTTCAAGGCGAGTGGAAGACGGCAGTTTCGAGACTATATCAGAAAAAACGGGAGCGACAGGCCAAGATTACTGAGAATACGACAGCAAACACTGAAGTGGGCGAGACGGCGCCACCAGCCAAGATGGCCGCTGCGGTGGTACATGAATCCAAGATGGCGAGCGGCGCAGAGAGCAGCCGGGGAGGCCGCGGAGGCAGCGCCACCATGCAAGATTCCAGCCAACGTCACGACATAGCTGACGCGCCTGTTCCGAGAGGACGCCGGCCCGGCGCGGAGGAGGGGGGAGCGCGAAACTCGAACCGTTTTAAAGGCGGAGTGGGGACTCAGCCGCGAAACCACTGCCGATGAATGACGCTAAGGTGATCTTCAGACCGCATCAGGGTCTGGTAGCGAAGAACGTGACAACACCCCAAGCAACCAAGGCTATCGCGCAAGCCTGCGGAGATCCACAGAATTTTCGTCTGAAAGACTTGTTGGTCCGCCTCCGACCGGGATACAACATCATCGTCACCAGCACCCCAGACATGGAGATGGCGGAGCGCATGATGAGCACCCGAAGCTTGAATTTCGAGGGAAAAGACCATCCGGTCAACGCTTTCATGACTACAGTGGAAGAGTACCTCAAAGGGGTGGCCCACGGCATCAACCCCGGGACAACGGAGAAAAAATTAATGAAGAACCTGTTCGTCAGGACCCAAGGCATGAAAATTACCGCGGCCAGAGCAATGGGCAAGTCCAAGTCGGCCCTCGTTGTCGTTGATGGGCCAATCGTACCGAAGTGGGTGTACTACTATGGGGGAGAGATCCCATGCGATCCGTACAAGCCAACGAAGCAATTTTGCCACGCCTGCCGAAAGCCAGGACACCGAACAGACGTATGCCCGAACCCGTCTATCAGGGCATGTAGAAGATGCAACAAGCAAGATCCGGAGGAAAGTCACGAGTGCGAACCCCAATGCACTCTCTGTGGAGGAGCACATGAAACTGGAGCCACCGGCTGCCGAACCAAGCTCAAGGAGATCCCAAAGAAGACAAAGGGGCATCCAAAGTCACGTCAGAGCCGCCCAGAAACGAGGGGCATCATGAAGAAGCATCAGAGGTGGTTCAGTTCGGATGGGGAGAAGGAAACATCGCGTGAGTGGTCCAGGTCCCAGTCCACGTCGGAGGCCAATACGGAACCCAAGAAGCCAGCGAAGAAAAGCAAGCCAGGCGCCTGGGAGAAGAAGAAAGAAGAGAAGAGACAAGACCTTGATCAGGTGAGCTGGCCAGCATTTCCCTCTCAAAAACAGCTAGAGGAGGAAAGAACAAATTCTAGCCGAGCTAAAAGGGATAATAAAGGAGAACGCAATGATTAAGCAACGATTAGATCAGATGCAGAACCAAATTTACACAAAACAAGTTCGAAAAATCCAGACCATCGGTAGATCGGACACCCCCTCTGACTGCCGAAGATGTAGGAAGAATAGTAGAGGAAAAGCTAGCACAGCTGCTCCCACACATAATTGAGCAAATCACAAAGAAAGCCATGGAACAAGTCACAGGCTATATAGAGCAAAAATTCCAGGCGATGCAAATCGAGATGACCAAACTGATTAGGAAGAAAACAACAGCCACCACAGTAAGAGAAAGAGCTGAGAAGCCGTATCACAGGCCCGGACTGACCAGCTTGCAATCTGAGACCGATCATGACTAGACACCAGAAGGCGAAGCAAGACCGCCTAGAGATTTGGCAGTGGATTTGTAGAAGCATCAGACGCAAGAAGGGGATGCTGTCACAGCTGCTGGCCTCGCAAACGGAACCACCGGCTGTGATAGCCTTACAGGAGGTTGGCAGTTCCCCTTCAATTAGCGGGTACGAGGTCTTTGCTGCCGACGACGAGAGCTGGAAGGTGGCGACAATGGTGGAGAAGACCATTACAACAATTCGGCATGAACAATTTAAAGGGATTGAAACGCCCCATATCTTGGTGGAGGTAGTCCAAAAGAGTGACAAAAAACAGGGCACTTTTATTCTAAATGTATACAGCCCCCCTCCCAACGGAAGATTCACTTCGACAGGCTTCTCGGAGAAACATTAAATTTGGTAAGAGAAAATCAGCTAATTATATTAGGCGACTTTAATGCAAAAGACCCGGCCTGGGGATACACGCGACAGATCAAGAGAAGCCGCATTATTAGAGAGCTAATAGACAGACATGAATCAACGCTGGTAACGGACACGGGAGTGCCCACGAGAACGGGCAACAGTGTGAGCAAGGACACTACCCCGGACCTTACGATGGTCAAGAACTGCGGCGATGTTGAGTGAATAAACACGCTTAACGATCTGGGCAGTGATCACTATATAGTGGGCACGACCATCCGCACCTACAAGATCAGGCGTCAGGTTGGCGCAGCCAGGATTACCAACTGGCACAAATTCAGAGAAGCGCAGGAGGAGGACCAAGGCGAGATTGAGGATCTTGATAGCTGGTGCGGGGCGCCGCGGAAAAACAAGCAGAGATTTACGCAAGAACTGACACGCACAAATGAGACACCAGAAATATACGCCCATCTACTCCACCTGTGGGAAGCGAGAAGGGGATTGTTAAGAGAGAAAGAAAGAAAAGATGGGAGCAACAGAGGCACAATCGAAAGCTTAGGATGAAGATCGTGGAGATCACAAAGAAGGCGGCGGAGTACGCTGAACAACTGACGAGAGCCAACTGGGGCAAATTCTGCGACTCTCTGCAGGGGACGCTCAGCACTTTCAAGACATGACGAATCCTAAAAGCCATCATGGACCACACCAAGACCAAGCGAGAGGGGCAGAAGTCGCTGGAGCGGTTGCTACACACATTCCCAGGCACGAAGGAAGATGTGATCAAGGCCGTCCACGACAAATGCTATGGAGTAGAGCTAGAGGATCCATATCCATACGCAGAAGATTACAAAGGAGACCCAAATCCGAAAATGGACGAGCCGATCACGGAGGAAGAAGTCCGACGGCAATAGCAAGTGCCACTGGAAACACAGCGGCTGGTGGCGACAAGATCACTAATGGCATAATTCGGAACATGAGCAACAGCAATATGAAGGCACTGGCGAATTTCATGAACAAGCATTGGGAAGCAGGAACGGTGCCAGCGCAGTGGAAACACTCGGTGTTCATCATGATCCAAAAACCTGGGAAAAATTGGTATAAAGCGGGTAATATAGATGAATTCTATAGTATTAATGAGAGAGTGGCAGGCATCTTATTTAGGCTTAATAAGCGGTATAAACTGAAGGTTTTACAGGCCTATGCACCTATATGTAGTTATGATGACTAGGCAGTTGAAAGCTTCTACGAAGATGTAGAATCAGCAATGCGAAAAGTAAAGACGCAGTATACTGTACTAATGGGCGACTTCAATGCCAAGATAGGGGTAAAGCAGGCAGGAGACCAGGCAGTAGGTAACTATGGCATTGTTTCTAGGAATAGCAGGGGGGAATTCCTAGTTGAGTTTGCAGATCGCAATAACTTAAGAATCATGATTACCTTCTTCAGCAAACGGAAGAACCGGATATGGACATGGAAAAGTCCTGACGGTGAGACTTAAAATGAAATTGACTTCATACTATGTTCAACCCCCGCCATTATGCAAGCTGTAGAGGTAATCGGGAAAGTGCGGTGCAGTGACCACAGGATGGTGATGTCCCGAATTAGCCTAAATCTGAAGAAGCAACGCAAGAGATTAGTAAGAAAGAATCCCATCAACGAATTAGCGGTGAGGGGGAGGTGTCACCCGTTAATAATTAGAGTGGTATTATTAACGATGCGCCCTTAATGGTGCGCACACTCCTAGACACCCTTATAGTGAGTGCGGGTAGTTGTTCCGGTCGCAAAGGAGATGCCCTCGACCTGCGTGGCAAGCTCAGCCGGAATTCAACTACCTTGTAGTGATAGAAGGGGGCGGCCGTTTTGTGCCCAGCTGTCGCCGGTTCAAGCCAGAGAAAGGATCGGAGTCAGAAGTAACAAACAAAACACAATTTATGCACAGCAAGAGACGATACAAATGAATACACGAGATCACTTGAAATGCACAGACGAGAGGTTCACAGAATAATAAACGCTAAGCATGCAACTACAGAATGATTCAATAACACAGACTTTACAACAGATCAAACACGAGAGAGTTACATAAACAAACACCAAATTGTTCACCGGGCACTGTTGCAGTCCGACGCCTCAAGAGACACGATGTGGCCGCCATACGAGACGAGCGCCGCTCCATTGCAGGTCCGTGGGCTTGCCAGCAGCGGATGATCCCCGGGAGTCCAGCCGAAGCACTAGCGAACACGTCGCAAACACTGACTGGCTGTCTGACTGACTGCACAAGCGGCGCGGTCTCTTTAAATAAGGCGCGCCGCGTCTGTCTGTTAACACGCGCCAAAGCTAGCGCGCACACACACTTAGCTTCGCTGGTTAGAGCGCTCCCTTCTTCCTCTCGTCGAGCCGCGCTTCGTCATTGGCTAGGTCCCATAGAAGATTCTGGAATTTTCTGGCGTATTCCAGACCAATGAACCACCGTCCTCCCCGGGGAATGGGAAAGAGGGTGACGGCAACGCGTACAAAGCTACGCGCTCTCCCGCGCGGGAAAGGAGGCTTTTCTCTCCATGCTTTTCACGCGACGCCGCGCCGGCCTCGCGCCGGACCGGCTTGATAAATATGTGCGCCGATTTCGTGACAGGAGGGCAGAATAGTTCAGGATCTCGTTACTGAATAGATATTGAGTTCTAACCGAGGATGGCGACATTACCCTAGAAGTAATAAACAATAATTTCAGAGATATCATATTACTGAGTGCGCGGTAGAAGTAGGCGGTAGGATAGTTCAAGAGGATATCGGTAAGCTGTCCAAAGAGACGAAAGGTTTGGTTAAGAAACGCCAGAGTATGAAAGCTTCCAATGCAACAGACCAGATAGAATTTGCCGAGATATCAAAGCTAATCAATAAGCGCAAGGTGGCCGATATAAGGAAGTATCACATGGAGAAAATTGAGCATGCTGTAAAGAACGGGGGGAGCCTTAAAGCGGTAAAGAAGAAATTGGGCATAGGCAAAAACCAGATTACGCAATAAGGGACAAGGCGGGCAATGTCATCAAGAATATGGACAAGATAGTCAAAGTAGCCGAGCAGTTCTATACACATCACTACAGTAGCCAAAGTAGTCAGGACCGTAGTGAGTATGGCGGTAGGGAAAAACAGTCAGACGTTCCACCAGTGACGAAGAACGAGGTCAAGAGAGCATTAGAAACTATGAAAAGGGGGAAATCAGCTGGAAAGGATCAGATAACTACAGATTTGTTGAAGGACGGGGGGGGGGGATCATCATCATCATCATCAGCCTGATTATACCCACTGCAGGGCGAAGGCCTCTCCCATATCTCTCCACTTAACCCGGTTCTGTGCTAGCTGCATCCACTTGACCCCTGCGAACTTCTTAATCTCATCCGCCCACCTAACTTTCTGCCGCCCCCTGCTACGCTTTCCTTCCCTTGGAATCCAGTTTGTTACCCTCAGCGACCATCGGTTATCCTCTCTTCGCACTACATGTCCTGCCCATGTCCATTTCTTCTTCTTAATTTCCACTAGAATGTCGTTAACTTGAGTTATTTCTCTGACCCACTCTACACGCTTTCTATCTCTTAATGTTACCCCTACCATTTTTCGTTCCATAGCCCTCTGGGTTGTCCTCAACTTAAGTAGAACTCTCTTGGTTAGCCTCCACGTTTCAGCCCCATAGGTGAGTACAGGCAAGATGCAACTGTTGTATACTTTCCTCTTGAGCGATACCGGTAAGCTGCTAGTCATAATCTGCGAGTGCTTGCCAAATGCGCTCCATCCCAATCGTATTCTTCTTGTTATTTCCTTTTCGTGGTCCGGATCTGCGGTTACTACCTGTCCTAAGTAGATATATTCGCCTACTACTTCCAGTATTTCGCTACCTAATGTAAACTCCTGTTCCTTCCCGAGGCTGTTGAACATTACCTTAGTCTTCTGCATATTGATTTTCAAGCCTACCTTTCTACTTTTCCTGTCTAGGTCATCAATCATTATTTGCAGTTCATCTCCCGAGTTGCTTAGCAAGGCAATGTCATCAGCAAATCGCAGATTACTGAGGTATTCTCCATCTAGCCTTATCCCTAACAGCTCCCATTCCAAGTCTCTGAATACTTCCTCTAAACAAGCTGTGAATAGTACTGGGGAGATTGTGTCTCCTTGCCTAACACCTTTCTTTATGGGAATTTCGTTACTTTCTTTATGCAGAACTATGGTTGCTGTGCAGCCACTATATATATCTTCCAGCACTTTCACGTACGGCTCGTCTACCCCCTGGTTTCGCAATGCCTGCATCACCGCCGAGGTTTCAACTGAGTCAAATGCTTTTTCGTAATCAATGAATGCTATGTATAAAGGCTGGTTATATTCCGCGCATTTTTCTATCACCTGATTGATGGTATGGATATGATCGATAGTAGAGTACCGTTTCCGAAACCCTGCTTGATCCTTTGCTTGATTGCAGTCTAAGGTTGTCCTGATTCTATTAGCGATTACCTTAGTAAATACCTTATACGTAACAGACAGTAAGCTGATTGGTCTGTAATTTTTAAGGTCCTTAGAGTCCCCTTTCTTGTGAATGAGGATAATGTTTGCATTCTTCCATGCTTCCGGTACCGTCGATGACACCAGGCACTGCGTATACAGGGTGGCCAGTTTTTCTAGCACGATATCCCCCCCGTCCTTCAGCAAATCTGTAGTTATCTGATCCTCTCCAGCTGATTTCCCCCTTTTCATAGTTTCTAGTGCTTTCTTGACCTCGTCCTTCGTCACTGGTGGAACGTCTGACTGTTTTTCCCTACCGCCAATCTCATTACGGTCCTGACTACTTTGGCTACTGTAGAGATCTGTATAGAACTCCTCGGCTACTTTGACTATCTTGTCCATATTAGTGATGACGTTGCCCGCCTTGTCCCTTATCGCATACATCTGGTTTTTGCCTATGCCCAATTTCTTCTTTACCGATTTAAGGCTTCCCCCGTTCTTTACAGCATGCTCAATTTTCTCCATGTTATACTTCCTTATATCGGCCACCTTGCGCTTATTGATTAGCTTTGATATCTCGGCCAATTCGATCTGGTCTGTTGGATTGGAAGCTTTCATACTCTGCCGTTTCTTAATCAAATCTTTCGTCTCCTTAAACAGCTTACCGGTATCCTCTCTAACTATCCTACCGCCTACTTCTACCGCGCACTCAGTAATGATATCTCTGAAATTATTGTTCCTTGCCTCTGGGGTAATGTCGCCATCCTCAGTTAGAGCTGAATACCTATTCTGTAGCGAGATCCTGAACTCTTCTGCCCTCCCCCTCACCGCTAATTCGTTGATGGGTTTCTTTCTTACTAATCTATTGCGTTCCTTCTTCAGATTTAGGCTAATTCGGGACCTCAGCATCCTGTGGTCACTACATCGAACTTTCCCGATTACCTCTACATCCTGCACAATGGCGGGGGTTGAACACATTATGAAGTCGATTTCATTTTTAGTCTCTCCGTTAGGACTTTTCCATGTCCATTTTCGGTTCTTCCGTTTGCTGAAGAAGGTATTCATGATTCGTAAGTTATTGCGCTCTGCAAACTCAACTAGTAACTCCCCCCTGCTATTCCTAGAACCAATGCCATAGTCACCTACTGCCTTGCCTCCTGCCTGTTTTTTCCCTACCTTGGCATTGAAGTCGCCCATTAGTACAGTATACTGCGTCTTTACTTTTCGCATTGCCGATTCTACATCTTCATAGAAGCTTTCAACTGCCTGGTCATCATGACTACATGTAGGTGCATAGGCCTGTACAACCTTCAGTTTATACCGCTTATTAAGCCTAATTACGATGCCTGCAACCCTCTCATTAATACTATAGAATTCATCTATATTATCCGCTATATACTTATTGACAAGGAAACCTACTCCTAGTTGTCGCCTCTCTGGTAAACCTCGATAACACAGTACATGCCCATCCTTCAGTACAGTATATGCCTCATTCGGCCTCATAACCTCACTAAGCCCTATGACATCCCATTTCATGCCCTCTAGTTCCTCTAACAGCACTGCTAAACTAGCTTCACTAGCTAGGGTTCTAGCATTAAACGTTGCCAGGGTCAGTTTCCAATGGCGGCCTGTCCAGCGCCTCCTATGATAAGCTCCATAAAACCCCGGCCCTCAGTCACCAGCGGCTGCGGAACAACTGACCACGGCGGCGGTCAGACCTGTGACGCAGCAGGGGGTGCTAAGAAAGCCTGGCTCCGCTGGACAGGGGGGGGGGGGATATCGTGCTAGAAAAACTTGCCACCGTGTATACGCAGTTCCTGGTGTCATCGACGGTACCGGAACTATGGAAGAATGCAATCATTATCCTCATTCATAAGAAAGGGGACTCTAAGGACTTTAAAAGTTACAGACCAATCAGCTTACTGTCTGTTACGTATAAGGTATTTACGAAGGCAATCGCTAATAGAATCAGGACAACCTTTGACTGCAATCAAGCAAACGATCAAGCAGGTTTTCGAAAACGGTACTCTACTATCGATCATATACATACCATCAATCAGGTGATAGAAAAATGCTCGGAATATAACCAGCCCTTATACATAGCATTCATTGATTACGAAAAAGATTTTGAGTCAGTTGAAACCTCGGTGGTGATGCAGGCATTGCGAAATCAGGGGGTAGACGAGCCGTATGTGAAGGTGCTGGAAGATATATATAGTGGCTGCACAGGGCTGCACAGCAACCATAGTTCTCCATAAAGAAAGTAACAAAATACCCATAAAGAAAGGTGTTAGGCAAGGAGACACAATCTCCCCAGTACTATTCACAGCTTGCTTAGAGGAAGTATTCAGAGACTTGGAATGGGAGCAGTTAGGGATAAGGGTAGATGGAGAATACCTCAGTAATCTGCGATTTGCTGATGACATTGCCTTGCTAAGCAACTCGGGGGATGAACTGCAAATAATGATTGATGACTTAGACAGGAAAAGTAAAAAGGTAGGCTTGAAAATCAATATACAGACGACTAAGGTAATGTTCAACAGCCTTGGGAAGGAACAGCAGTCTATATTATGTGGCGAAGTATTGGAAGTAGTAGGAGAATATGTCTACTTAAGACAGGTAGTAACCGCAGATCCAGACCATGAAAAGGAAATAACAAGAAGAATAAGATTTGGAGCGCATTTGGCAAGCAGTCGCTGATTATGACTAGCAGCTTACTGGTATCGCTCAAGAGGAAAGTATACGACAGTTGCATCTTACCTGTACTCACCTATGGAGCTGAAACGTGGATGCTAACCAAAAGGGTTCTACGTAAGTTGAGGACAACCCAGAGGGCTAAGGAACGAAACATGGTAGGGGTAACATTAGGAGATAGGAAGCATGCAGATTGGGTCAGAGAAATAACTCAAGTTACCGACTTTCTAGTGGAAATTAAGAAGAAATGGGCATGGGCAGGACATGTAGTGCGAAGAGAGGATAACCGATGGTCGCTTAGGGTAACGATGGATTCCAAGGGAAGGAAAGCGTAGCAGGGGGCGGCAGAAAGTTAGGTGGGCGGATGATGTTAAGAAGTTCGTAGGGGTCAAGTGGATGCAGCTAGCAGAGGAGCGGGTTAAATGGAGAAATATGGGAGAGGCCTCGCTCTGCAGTGGGTATAGTCAGGCTGATGATGATGATGATGATGACACACAATGTCCATGAGATTGAATTCTCTTTAGGAATCAAGCGGGAGGAGACCAAAATTGACTTACCTTTGTTCATCTGATTCCGGCAACACATATGTGTGGGAAGAGCTAACTGAGGACATATTCCACATCAGGCTCACGAAGGTTCCCCGTGGGGGACTTCAGGGCAGATGCGAAGCAAATTTGTGTGTTATGTAGAAAAAACCTATACTAATTCCTAAGTGAGGCTACCCACTCAAACACCGAATGGGTCCCGAATGGGCCCCATTCGGGCATGCCCGCAAGTCGCATACTTGGGTCTCTTGTGGGGTACTCGGGGGAAGATTCGACGGAACTGTGCGCTTTATAGAGAAAACTTCTCGACTGAACCAAAATGGGGCTGTGCACCCAAAGACTGTGTAGGCTACGCGTGGGCTGTGGCGGGGCTGGAAATCAGTCATGCCCGCTTGCTGAGCACATCGCTATAGCGGACCACTTTAATGAAGATGCGAAGAAAATGTAGGCATGAAGCACATGGGACATGCGCCAGCCCAAATGGGGTTATTCACGCAAAAGCCGAACTGTACCCGCGTGAGCCGCGGCGGGACGGAAAAGCGGGCATGACCTCACGTTGCTCATACGTCTTGGTAGTCCCCCTCCCCCCCCCCCCTCCCTAGAAACGTGCATACAGAATTTAATATCGAAGAAGGGCCAAACGAGCCGAAGCTCTAGAGCGACGGTTCAAGAACATGCGAGCGAAAGAAGTAGTCTGTGTTGATGGGGCAAGTGGCAAACAGGTGCGGTCGATGGCCGAGGGGCGCCGGTATCCGCGGCAGCCATTTAATCATAAATTGGGACGTAGACTGGTAACCCCCGCCAGTTGTTAGCCTAAATAATAGAAGCTGTCGCGTGGAGGCGGCTAAATTATACGTTCATGAACCCGGTCTGGGCGTTTCACGCGCTACCAGACCTTAGGTACACTGATCTATGCAAACACGGTGGGACGAGAGGGACCCTTGACCACATAATTTGGGGGTACCCACAACCTCCAGGGATAAGACAAAATACTACAAGTAGAGAAGCCTGGGATACCCTGCTGCGAAGCGCGGATCCTGCGATCGAGCACCGCACCGTCCATCTGGCGGAAGGTGGTGGTGACAAACATTTATTTGTACAGTGAGGTGTTTGGACCGAGGCCCTATTGGCCCAGGCGCTCACAAATCTAGGTGGAGCTCCTATTCCGCGGCCCCAATGGCGTCTAACGCCGCTCGCGCCCTGGCGACCAAGGTCCGCTGGGCCTGTAGGTCATGGCAGCTGAGCAGCGCCGCCTCCCAGGCCTCCCTAGAAGGATGGATAATGAAGGATTGGGAACGGTGGGGATTACATTGACAGGCTCAGATCATTTGTAAAACGTCCGAGAAGGTCGCTCTACACAGGTTGCAGTCCCCATCAAAGTCTGCATTGAAGTTAACAAGTCAAGGACTATCTGCCAGCCTCTAATCCGCAGGCGCACCCCCCCCCCTTCCCAGCACGCGTGCTGGGGGTGGGGAAGAGGACGCCCATTTCCGATGGAAATAAAAGTGGTGCAGCCAAGCAACCGGCCTATTCTGAGGTTCCAGCGGATAAATGCAACATATATTCGGGTTGTATGCCATATCAATCAGATGCGCCTCATTGGGGTACCCTTAGAAAGCTGCCGTGGGCCCCATATTGGCAACACCTCCTTACTGTTCTTAAGGATTTCATTTTATTTATGCAATTCACTTTATACACGGCTGTAATTACCTGTTGTAAAGTTTTGACACAACTGTTATAAGTATATTCATGCCGTTACTAAAGATCATCATTTGACTCCGGCAACTGTGTCAATAATGCAGTATTGTCAGGCAACATGTAGCACTAACTGTTCCGCTTTGCGAGTTTTTATTGAACTACATACCTGTATTCTTTCCTGCGATATTATTATTCCACAGACAGTGCCGCCTATGTTGCTGATTACTGAAATTCAGATAAAGAGTTAGTGCTCAGTGTTTCCACTTGATGGTTAATGGGAATTGGTGCGCTCACATCGCGTAACACGAGGCTGCCTCCGAGTTTAAGTTAGGTTTTGGGGAAAAGAACGCAGAGTATATTTTTGGTGGACATCAGGAAATCGTGGATACCTACACTTAATTAGGTCAAGGTCACTTGAAGATCAAGTTTAATGCTACGCGAAGACCGGCTGTTCCTAGCGTAGTGAAGCTTCAAATATAAATTGCTTTGTAAGTTGTTGTGGCTGTAGGAAGAATGAAAAGAAAATGCACGGGCCTGCTACTGGCTCTGTAGCCGAGCCACTTCCGTTGCCTCGTGCGGACTGAAGAGAAAATGGAGAACAAAGGAAAAAGAAGAGGGGGAGAAAGACGCGCGCTTAACAACAGCCGTCGTCCACCACCGAAGCAGTGGCGGGTGCAATGACGGCCTACAACTGATAAAATTTGTTGGCTGGCTAGCCCCCGCCCCAAGCCGCGTTAACCTACCATCCCAGCCCTGTAGTGCCAGGAACTGCCACCCTTCGCCACCTCCTCTCCTGCTTTGTAAGAGAGGAAAGATGCTGTACCTGTTAAGGTCACTCCGTTAGGTCATCATACACGTGAAGCGCGTCTCTACCTTTCGTAGTGAGGTATGCGCTTCAAAAGCACAACTGTCTTAGAGGTTGTTCCAGCCGTCCTTGCCATTCCTGGGGAAGCGATGTCTCGGTTTTCTCTGGGCACAATATGTATATGTATATCACATGACTAGTATAGTCATGTCTTCATGTCATCACTTAACTAGGTTATATCACGGCCGGTCTCGAGCGAGAGAACGCTTCACTTCTTTTACGGCCTCTCCAATGGGGTCTGTTTCCACCGCTCGCCGCGGCTAGGTGGGGTCGCCACCGCCCCACTGCTGCTCCTCCGCTACAGCCGTTCACGCGCAAAGGGAAACGCGCGCTCGGCCCGCGTGAGTTGCAACTGGCAGGTCCTTACATTTCGCCCCTTATGGTTTATACAAAGTCCGCAATCAACATCGAACATTTATCGTGTACGAGGAATAGAATACAGTCAACAATCCGCTCACGCGCGCCCTCCTTCGTCAGTGCGGCCGTGCACCGTCGAATGAAGCTTCGGGTACACTTCAACGTTTTTTACCTCTACGTTTTGTACAAAAATAAATTTACCAGGATATGCAATCTGCCTTTGAATGTTTTAAGCAGGTGTAGCGCGACCAGACGTGAGTGCATGGTGAACTGTTGGGTGGAGATTCTGTCAACCACTACCGTTTTCGTTTAGATCAGAAGGGGCACCGGCAAAAATTCATGGGGCGTGTCAGATTCAGAGTAAAGAACAAAAATTTACTCATATAGTAAAAATTTTAGTTGTCTAGTGGAGTGGGCTGTTCTAGCTTCGTTCAAAACATATCAGTCGGTTGATAGACCGAAGATGTATATATAGTCTCGCGACTACTTTTAATCAAGGAAATGGTTATAATCAGTTAAGCAGAATCGAAAAGAGCGGCAAATAATAAAAAAATGCTCTTCAAAGTTACACATTGCACTATATATTTATTAATTCATCAAAATCCGACCTGCGTCTAGAAAATTCAGTCTTAAAATCTTCCTGCACGGCTTGTGCACATAAGGAGTTGGCCTCTCGGTCTTCTTTGTCTCTTTCCTGGTATAATTAATTGAGAAGAAGCATTCTGAAAAATTTTTCAAACATCAAAGAAGCAGACCTAATAACATAGCTTCTGTCAATTCCTTTCGGGCAACTCAGTGTTGAATTCTGAAATGCTGAATCAGGATCTTAAGCACTTCCAGAACCTTTGGGTGTAGTAGGTGCACGGCAGCTTTTTCAAGAAAAAGCTTGTCCAATAGGGCAACAAGCTCTGGTTTCGGATAATGCAGCCCACTAGAATATTGTACTCGTAGAAGAGCGTACTACATGGGGCTGCTTCTTTCGCTAGTTTCAAGAATAGCGCAAGCGTCACACCCGAAGTTGATTAACTAAACGATATATCCAGCGACGTAAGGTAAACCGGAATATGTGACAGTGGGAAATAGGATGGTAGAAGATGTCATCACTTCCTTCAGTGCCTTGATTTTGCTTTCAGATGAAACGTCCGTCTTGACAATATAGTCATGTGCCGCTACCCTCGCATCTAGCATATGTCATTCCTTTCCACACATTAACCTTACTTTCCCGAAGAGAGCCTCAATGGGTCGCTATATAAGGCTTGAAATGAGTCTTCAGTGAGAGTGTCCTTCTTTAACACTTTAGAAGTTTCTTGCATACTTTCGATATAGCAGGCGAACTCGTATGCAAGTCACTGCATCGAGTATCACCTTCATCATTTATTGGCCTCTTTTTACCACTTCGAGCACAAGTGGTGTCATGAATATCAAATCATTTTTTATTGTTTTCATAATAAGCTTAATATGTAAAAAATTCATTAAAACAATGTTTATTTGCAAAATTAAAATAATGTTTAGAATACCACACATTGGCTAATATATGAATTGTAATAACATTTAATACTCAACCCTACAACGCTTGCTTTGACAGTTATACTAATACTTTATATCATGCAAGCATTTTGCAATTTACATTACATTTTTAAGAAATTATTTTCATCTTCGGTGCTACATGAATGGTTTCGCATCTAGCGCTGAAAGACGGTTTTGCTATTGCCGACGAGTTGCTGTCATGTTAGCCTTAAAAAAGCTTCAATGGGATCACTGCTCATTCAGATTTTTTTTTTGTTCCTATTCTTGTAAAGGCTTGGGAAAAATTCGGATTAAACTGGGCAAAAGTAGCTACCATGCCGCAATGTATGCCATGCTTGTCGAACGTTTGCTGAACGACAGTGTTTTTTATATCCGTTCACGTGTGTAGTACGTTGGCGACATGCCGCTGCAGCATCTACCTTCTGTGTTGTTTCATTTCGGGGCTGCACTCACCACGAAACTCGCGAGCGACAGCGCGAAACCAGGCAAAAGCCACCCGCCGCCGCTGAAGCAGACGCGGAGCAAACAGTGAGCAGGTCGCGCCCCTTGCGGCGGCGGAGAGCGCAACTCAAGGAGAAACGTTGAGAAGGCCGTAAGAAAGAGCGCGCGCTCTCCCTCGAGACCGGCCGTGGTTATATATACCACATGAAAAGATGGTCATGTTGTGACGTGACCACAGGTTGCGCGCTCGCGTGTGGTCACCAGGCCTGCAGTCACCCCTTATGCGGTATATCTGCTATAAATATGCCAGAAAGACGGATGTCAAGACGTAGCCATTTAGAGATGCAATTATTGTGAAAATTGTTGTGCACTCAGATGCAGTTAGAAGTGGTGGCAGACAATACCTGTACAGTTTTGAGAATAGAAATACTGATCGAGTTATGACAACATGTTTGAGGGATGAGCTCCAACGGCCTTTGTTCCTCTAAACCGTAATGAAGGCGACCTTCGGAGGGCCGTAGCCGCCGAACCAGTGGTCGCAGATGGACGCCATTTTGTCACAGACATTCGCAAGGTCATGGCGGCCGAACCAGTTGTCGCAGAGGGTCGCCACTTCGTCGTAGACCTTCAGAAGGCCATGGCGGCCGAACCGTTGGTCGCAGAAAGACGCCGTATTATCACAGAATTTCGGAGGGTCGGGCAGCGGAACCAGTAGACGCGACACGCCACCTCGTTGGAGAGGGATGCCACATCAACGCGCGGAAGAAAGTGAAGCAACGCGTGCAACGAACACAACAACACATGCATGGCAATGGACGCGGGGGTGGAACCGTCTGATACTGGCCCGAGTAGGATGATGTTATATAAGAGTTGAGATCAAATAGTTGGTGTAGCATTACAAGCAGCGTCGGTTTAATGAGTAACATCGTTTATTATGGTGTATGTAATGCGCGAATTGAGTGCAAAGACTAAGCTAACGCTTTCCACTCGAACGCCTAATCAACGGTCAGCTCTTAATTTTCTTTACCCTGAAAGATATGCACATTGCAAATATTGCCAGCAATATCCATATAATTGAGATGGACATCTTATCAGAAATACAGAAAGTGTTTATTAGCACAGCCACCTAATTTTCATATTGAACATGAGGCGGTCGAAATCTTTCGAAGCCCTCCTTTACGGCGTATCTCGTAGCCCGAGTAGATTGCCAAAAAGTTGTCGATGTACTCCGGTTTGAGGCGAAGAAATCAAAGACTCATCCAAAGCTTGCCGGCAAGAACATTTTTTGGTGGACCAGAATGCAGCGGCCTCCAGAAAGGACCTGATGCATCGTTGTTAAGAGAGATGTGATAGTGTCCTTTTATTCTTCTTGTATGCGGGTCTTTCAAGGACGAACCGAAAATGATACCGCTAAAACGATGGATGCTTTGCACGAAGTTTAGGGATACCTGTTCTGTTTATTAATTTAGTGGGTTTGTTCATTGTTTGAATAGTTGACTGATTGGCTAGTGTGAAGTAATTTTGAATAAAACGTGCGTGGTGTAGGCGAATATTCCCATTGTGTGTCTAAGTTTGAAAACACTTGATGAAACCTGTGTCTGTTACTGGGCCAGCAGAATTGTCTGATATTGTAATAGATGAGTGTGGGGGCCTCATTTGAGGAAGTGTCTTCTCGTAATGGTGGTGCTCGAAAACCAGGGGCGTTTTTCAACGGATGCCGAAAAGGCGGAGGAGAGCGAGTCTGTATGAGGCAGCTAGACAGCTTACATGAAGGCGAGAGGCCGAGGAATGAGGATCAGAATTGCGACAATGATTGCGCACGCTATTGCGTCTATTATTAAGGGAAGCTTAAGCATACTCCTAAATTTATCGTGATTTTCTAGGCGAGCAAAAGAGCCTGCGTGAGGTGAGCATGGTATTAATGGGCTATGTGGATCCGTGCAGGCCATGAAGCATAACGTTGTGTCGTCATGCGACGTGATTAGGTGGTCTAAATACCTAAAACTGCATACCAACCTGCCACTTGACTGCGGCTAAATGACACACCAATCCTCCAGCCTTGCTACTCAATTTAGCGCTTTCGTGCAGTGCTGAATATTTGCACAGGTACACCTTTCCAATACACTATAGCGCAGCAAAAGACGAGGACACAAGAGCGAGAGACGAACACCACAAGCGCTAACTTCCAACAACTTTTATTCTCCTGAAGCATCATATATAAACACCAGAAAAACATGAATCACATGTGCCAACAGTATCAATTCCTTAGAAAGACAAGCTCTTTATCGGAGAGGAGAATGGAAGGTGTGCTTACACACGCGCATCTTAAACAATTTATCTTTTCGGCTTCAATGATTTCGCGCGTTACTCTTTCTCTGCTTTTTCCTATTACCACACTTTTATCAAATAAAGGCTTACAGGTTTTTTAGTTGCATTCGATAATGTGGTCAACTAGCGATCCGCCTTGCTGGCCGTTCCTGACGTTGCGAGCGTGTTCCATTAGGCGCTCGTTCAGACATCTCCCCGTCTGGCCGATATAGTGTTTCCCGCATGACAAGGAAATTTTATATACAACACCTTCATCGCACGAGACGTACGGCTTCTGGTGCTTAATTGCGCATCCGCCCGCTTTTTTGGTGTTGGTTTCTTTCAGCTTGCACAACGTAGAAAGTTTCTTCGGCGCCGAGAACACTACGGTCGCATTTGCTCGTTGACCAATTCTTTTCAAATTGTGAGAAATATTGTGCAGATATGGTAAAACAACAAGGTTTTTCCGTTCCCGAGGAACCGGATTTGGGTGGCATTGAGTTTCTGGTTTCATTTTTTAAAGAAGTTTTTCGGCAACAGAAACTTGAACATGGGCGGGATATCCAGCATTAGTCAGCCTCCTGGACTGCTCTTGAAAACTATCGCTCATCATGTGTGGACAAGATTTCCGGAGAGCATTTTGAAAACATAAATTGACAATACCTCTTTTCACAAGTTTAGAATGAGCGGAGTGATATGGCAGCATCGGCTTGTCGCTAGCTGATAGGCCCAGCATATGTGATGAGCGTGAAAGGTGAAGTTAATATCTAAAAATCTAATGGAGTTATTAATGGGCAATTCGCATGTTAGAACAAGCGGTTTAAAATGCTCTTTCATGATAGTTACAATGCTTTGAGCCTTTGGCTCAAGAGAGCCATGGTCACACTTAACAAGAACAAAAAAATCATCACATATGCTGGGCCTATCAGCCGCGTAGCGACAAGCCGATGCTGCCATATCACTCCGCTCATTCTAAACTTGTGAAAAGAGGTATTGTCAATTTATGTTTTCAAAATGCTCTCCGGAAATCTTGTCCACACATGATGAGCGATAGTTTTCAAGAGCAGTCCAGGAGGCTGACTAATGCTGGATATCCCGCCCATGTTCAAGTTTCTGTTGCCGAAAAACTTCTTTAAAAAATGAAACCAGAAACTCAATGCCACCCAAATCCGGTTCCTCGGGAACTGAAAAACCTTGTTGTTTTACCATATCTGCACAAGATTTCTCACAATTTGAAAAGAATTGGTCAACGAGCAAATGCGACCGTAGTGTTCTCGGCGCCGAAGAAACTTTCTACGTTGTGCAAGCTGAAAGAAACCAACACCAAAAAAGCGGGCGGATGCGCAATTAAGCACCAGAAGCCGTACGTCTCGTGCGATGAAGGTGTTGTATATAAAATTTCCTTGTCATGCGGGAAACACTATATCGGCCAGACGGGGAGATGTCTGAACGAGCGCCTAATGGAACACGCTCGCAACGTCAGGAACGGCCGCCAAGGCGGATCGCTAGTTGACCACATTATCGAATGCAACTAAAAAACCTGTAAGCCTTTATTTGATAAAAGTGTGGTAATAGGAAAAAGCAGAGAAAGAGTAACGCGCGAAATCATTGAAGCCGAAAAGATAAATTGTTTAAGATGCGCGTGTGTAAGCACACCTTCCATTCTCCTCTCAGATAAAGAGCTTGTCTTTCTAAGGAATTGATTCATGTTTTTCTGGCGTTTATATATGATGCTTCAGAAGAATAAAAGTTGTTGGAAGTTAGCGCTCGTGGTGTTCGTCTCTCGCTCTTGTGTCCTCGTCTTTTGCTGCGCTATAGTGTATTGGAATCATGTACCAACAAGCCCAAAAAAACACGCTACTGAGGTACACCTTGCCGTGTCTTTCTTGTTATTCGTGCTTTCTAGGAACGCGCAGAAGGGTTGAGCTAAACGTCGCATGCTAGAAAAAAAGTGATAATTTCGTTAGCTGCTTTCCAAGTTTGACCGCCACATCTCGTGCCTGTGGCTAGGATTAAAAAGGTTGTGTAAATATGTGTAATATTTTCTTTTATTTCATACTAGAAATCATTGTACAGATCCAATAAGAAAAAATACATAAGCAGATGAATGGGAAATGAAAGGCAGACTAAATTACTTAACGTAAATACCAACATTAGATAATTTTAGTTTAGCGCTACCGCGCGAGCGTCAGTACTCATGCGCAGATAACCCTGAGGACGAGAGATGGCACCACGTTCTTGCCAAATTCCGCCGGACTCCGCACGTAGAGACCAATCAGCGCGTGCTGTACTGACGGCGCGCGGCCGCGGTAGACGGCCGCGGTAAGCTGCAGCGATAAACTAAATGTGTCTATTATACGCCTGGGTCACGGTGTATGTAACGCGCGAATCGACTGCAAAGTCTGAGTTAACGCTCTCAACTCGGACGCCTAATCACAGGTCAGCTGCGATTTTTCCTTAGCTAGAAAGACATACACATTGCAAATATTGCCAGCTATATCGATGTACTTGAGATGTCGATCTTATCAGAAAGATAAAAAGTGTTTACCAGCACAGTACAGTAGAAAATTTATTAGTAATGTACCCTGCAAGAACCTGTATATATCTCTGCAAATCACCAAGCTGTAAATGCATGACTACCGTGGTCTAGACAATATAGCTTGTCTGGCTTACAACCGTAAGGCCATACGTTAGACTGCTTTTACATTTCTCAAAATCTTTTTAAGTGAGATCTTGCAGTCGAAAAGGAGGCATGTGATACTATTTGAGACTAGCGGCGGCGTTGTCTTTCATCAGAGGCATGACATTTGAGTAAACTTTGAGGGGATTTGCAAGTTCGTGTGCAATGGCTGTGAATTCACGACTCTGTGCACCAGCAACATTTTCTGACAGATAGAAATAATAGCTGCCCGCTTTCTTTCTCCCCTGTTTTTTGTATACTATCGCGCAATGCAAGGCATATACCCCTCAAGCAATCAAAAATTACCTGTGGTTTAGCTGGGATTAAACCTGGATGGAAGCGCTACCTTGTTTTGCCTGCAACGTTATTCACTTTAATGCCCTATCAGTGTAGGGCGCTACATTATTGGGGACACTTAAGCTAATACTTTAACAGCAGGACGCGATATCGTAAGCTACCAGCCCACATGTAAAGTTCCGCTTTAACCGAGCCGAATGAACGTGCCTGCGTGTCGTAGGGTCAACGCGAATGCAAAGGGTGCTGGCAGGCTGATTCTGATATCACCCTCCCATATAAAAGGAGCAACCCGAGTTGGGAGCGCCTGCCCGGCGCATACCGGTAACATGAATTCAAATGTCATGACAGGCTGATTCTAATGTCACCCTCACAAGAAGAGGCCCGAGTCGGCGCTCTTTCAGGTACCTACTGACACTGATGCTGGATGCCAGATTTGAGTGAGCTGGCTAACCTAAAGCGTTTTTGAAACTTTGTGAAGCCTTACTTTTCGCTAGTGCCCTTCGCGACATTATACTTTTAGACCTTGCCCCATTGTATGTTTCATTGTCAACAGGAAATAAAGAAAAAAAACGGGCATGACGCAGTTGGTTAACGCGTTTGGCTGGGTATATGCGAGGTATAGAAGATCGATTCCCGGTGGAAACAGGATTTGTATTTCTGATGACGTCATCGGGGACGCACGGACGGACATGTTGGCGAGTCATGAGCCACAAAAGGCCTTTGCCTTAAAATTTAGAAAGGTAGCGCTCGTCGAATCCACTTTAGGCACTTCCAGCTTTTTTTCAGACTGGCATGGGACTATAAAATCAAGTTCCAGGTACCGGGTTGGATCCCAAGTGCTGCCGGGTACTCATCGGTTTCTGATAGGTACAAGATTTACCCTGACCTGGTGCTGGGCTCTACTGGGGTAAAATTCTTGAGACAAGGGGTCATTTGACCAAGAATAATGGTTCAAAAAGGAAAAAAAGAACCACATAATGAGTTTTTGCCGCGCAGAGGCGGATCTATTGTTGTCCGACTGCGCCACGAATCTCTGTCCTATCGGTGCAACTATTTGCGACCAATAACCCCTTTCCTATGCATTTCACCCCGAATAGCCGAGCACTAGGCCAAGGTAAAACTTCTAACCATTGAAAACCGGTGGGTACCCGGCGGCACCAGGGTTCGAACCTGGTACCTGCCGAATGCAAGGCGGATGCTCTACCACAAGGGCTTTGGTTCAAGAGGAGCTATATAGCTCGCCAAACTGCCTCCCCGGACTTAAAAGGAATCGCACAAGCCGAGCCCCTTTCCAGGAGCTAAGTCCCATAAATGATGGACACCCACGCCGGGGACTGATTTTGTACCAGTTTACGTTTGGTCTTCATCAAGATGTCCAAACAGATTCTGTCAGCTCTCCAATCACGCGTGGCGGACCTTTCTACTACTGCCACCGCATTCGCCGTTTTGTGGGTCGCACCCACATGCTCGGGTAGGCGGGGTCGCAACACCCTTGGTGCACTTCCATTACGTGCACCCCTTCCAGATGCAGTAGAATTCCCTACTTCAGTAACTCTCTTCGTGCCGTGTTCAAGCGTCTCAGTTTTGACGCCGCCCCGTTGCTAAAACTCTGTAAGACGTATACCGACTACGTACCGGAAGCGCGAGTGGAGGCTTCGTCCTCCACCGTCTGGTCTCATAGCGGTATTACTCTCAGACTGCACCAGGTCTGCTTTATCTTCGTCTTCACTCTGTTAGTCTACTGAGGCTCCTGGAGGCTTCAGCGCTTCTCAGCACGTACGTTCCTGGTTTCCCGGAGGGGTAGTGAAGACAATCTCTAACAGCGCCTCCATGCATCCTTGCGGGCTTTGTTACAGAGGGTTGCCCGTACCCCTGATGACTTTAGTCAGCGTGGGTTCCCCTGCGGCGTCCTTACAGATACTTAGTCGGCACAGCCCATCCGTGGAGAGTACCGGCGGGTGAACCTATTCTTATTTTTCGCTACGTTGGAGTGGTCATCTCCAAGTGTAGCGGCTTCCTCCTTGTATTAGAGGGAGTCAGGAGCTCCCAACCCTTATCCCTTCCCGTTTCTAGATAGGGCCATCATCGGTAAATGCTGAAGTTTTCAATGGGTCCCGCCCTACCGGTCCAAAAGCCCGAGAATCTATCCCATTTCAGTGAGTTAGACTTCCGCAGGGTGCACCGATCTCCGAGGTTCCAGTCTGCCGTCCGAGAATCCACCAACGTGTCCTCCTACGGACTGGATTACGGGAGCGCGCTACTGCTCTCAGGATTATTTCACAAGGCTTCAACGCCAAAGATTGCACCCCGCTCGGTTACAGGAGGACGCTGCCCCTCCAAATGACCTACCAGAAGTCAATCCTCCTTTCATCGTAAAGACTGTTGTATTCTCCACGATGACAAGTTAATGTCACCAGGCTGACCTGGCCTTCAACAGGACATAGCTGAGTCCAGATATGGGTCTCGCTATTGAAGGAAAACCTTATGCAACGCAGCTTCTCTCTCCGAAGCGGCGGCCTTTTTCGGTATCCTTAAAGAAGTGTACATGTCATGTCGTGTATTGCAAGCGCGCTTGTCGTTTGAATATTTATCAACTGTGACGCAAAAAAAAAAAAAAAAAAAACTTTACCAGGACTTGTGCGATGTCTTTCGTCCTATCCCATTGTACATATCGTTGTACTCTGCAAGTCCATGGAAGTCAGTCCTTAACGAGTAAAAAATATGGCTGTACCAGGGGGAACAAAAACTCCATAGCAATACACTAGAAGTTAAGACTTATTTAGAAATGAAAGGCTTTTTTTGTACCCTGGGGAAATCACTGTTTCATATGCCGCAAACCGGAAACTATCGAACACGTTTTTTTAGACTGTTGGGAAACTTTTTTTTTCTGGGACATTCTACAACGAACAATTAAAATAGACCTACCCGTGAATGCATTCGGAATTCGATTTTTACCTATTGAAGATGATGATGGGCTACCGCTGGACATGATCATGTTATTGGGCCTGCACAGTATCTGGCGATCCAGAAAGGCTTTCTGGCATGCAGACGTTCATGCGAGGAAAATGCGGCAGCATTTTCCCGAAACCGTTGCGAGTGTTATTGAAATTCTCAAGACACCACAAGACGAAGTGCCTGAGTGGCTTCCGAGAATGGAAGTGTTGCTTCAAATGACTGATTTGTAATGGATCACGCAGCTCAAATCGCGTGGTTTTAACCCATGTTGTGCATATGTCGCGTAATATTGTGTGTGTGTGTGTGTGTGTGTGTGTGTGTGTGTGTGTGTGTGTGTGTGTGTGTGTGTGTGTGTGTGTGTGTGTGTGTGTGTGTGTGTGTGTGTGTGTGTGTGTGTGTGTGTGTGTGTGTGTGTGTGTGTGTGTGTGTGTGTGTGTGTGTGTGTGTGTGTGTGTGTGTGTGTGTGTGTGTGTGTGTGTGTGTGTGTGTGTGTGTGTGTGTGTGTGTGTGTGTGTGTGTGTGTGTGTGTGTGTGTGTGTGTGTGTGTGTGTGTGTGTGTGTGTGTGTGTGTGTGTGTGTGTGCGTGCGCGCGCGCGCGCGCGCGAAGTAATGTTCTTCATGTGTAAAATTTGATAATACATTAGGCAATGAATGAAAAGAAAAGAAACGGTAGCCTTGTGGTAGAGCACCCTCCATGCATTCAGGAAGTACCAAGTTCGATCCCTGGTGCCGCCGGATACCCACCAGTTTTCAATGGCTATAAGCTTTCCCCCGGCCTGGTGCTCGGCTCTTTGAGGTGAAATGCTTGGGAAAAGGATCATAGGTCCCAAATAGTTGCGCCGATGCGCCAGTGATCATCTCCGCCATCTGACAGCAATAAGGCCGCTTCGCACGGCAGACGCCCATTATGAAGCCCTTTTTTTCTTGAGGCAACATTTTTGGTCCGTGGCCCCTTTTCCCAAGCATTTCACCCTCGAAGAGCGTAGCACCAGGCCAGGGAAATCTTGTAGCCATTGGAAACCGGTGGGTACCCGGTGGCAGCGGGGATCGAACCTGGTACCACCCGAATACGAGGCGGAAAAAACGCCACGCCGTACGTCGAATCCTACACTTGAATGAGCTTCAACGAACGCACGCCAAGGAACTCTAAGGGGAAAGTCTTGATAGCCTTATGAGTGTGGGTCCGGTCTAGCCTCCGTACGCAGAAGGTGTCACATACATGAATACGCGTTATAAACCTCTAATGTAAGACTTTTATCAAATCATTTAACCCGCGCAAAAAAGTCAGCAAGCATGCATCCACAGTTCAGTAAAGTTGTGCAAAAGAAAGCCATCGCGCTAAAAAATCTTTCACCTCATGGCATTTCAGCGGTCCAAAGTGAGCCTCTAACTTTTTTTTTTTTCAATTCTGTCACAAATGTGCTCTCACAAAACTTTTCGAATTAAAAACTCAGACGTTGATGCGTACAATGAACCGTCTCAATTGTTTTTATTGCGAAGGTCTTGATTCCCGATACAAGCCTGAATAACAAGAATAAGTTCCTTCTTGCGGAGGTCAACTAACTAAAGTCATTTTTAGTATTGAGTACACTAACCAGTGAAAGAGTTATTTTTCTGAAGTTGAAGTTACTGTAAAAAATGTCTTGAGACCTTTCTTGTGAAAAAGACGAACAATTCTTGTGTAGTTCCAATAATGAACTCACATAGCACAACAACGCAACTGAAAAAATAATAAAATAGACGTTATTGAATTAGCTTAATTTGCGCAAAATTGAGAAATTTCTTCCCTAGGACAATTTTTGCTCCTTTCATACAGCCCCTATGGAAGAAAAACGTTTTCGAAAAAAAAAATACTTCGAAGAAAGGTACACGGGCAATTGCCAAGAAGCCCTGTTTTTGGGGCCTGCGACGTTTCCCATGAAATGAGATCACAATAAATGCGTACGTCCATTAGCTATGCCTAAACAGCCGCTGGTTAGCGGCCACGCACATAGCTGACGGGAATGAGAATTATTGCAATGATCTGAGTATCACGCTGCCCCACCCCCTCAGTATCGGAATTCATAACATAGTATGCGGCGTAGGGCACACGGAATAAATTTTACCGTTCATATCGAAGTGGCAACTGAAAAGAAACACAAGCGAAAAATTCAGAATGGACAATTACAAATTCGGAACGAGATATTGCAGAGTTGAGACTCCTTAGTTCTTCCAAGCGGTAGAGATCCGATCCAACTTCAGTCTCGCTGTCGAAGGCGCTGCCTGGAGTGGGTCATCGCTAACCGGGCTCCACACTCGCACACACTTTGACAGCCTGAATTTTGCCTCAGGCTCCTGCGCAGAACAGCGAAGGCAAGCAGGTCCCTTGTACACAGACAAGAGGCACAGAAAGGACAACTTGTGGCACTGGCAGCCGGAGGAGAGATATGTGTGAAAGCTGTCGCTTTGGCGTCTTCGCTGAGGCGATTTCGTTGAACAAAAGCGCAGAGGAAGAAAATGGGCGCCGGTAAGCGATGGGCCCGACGAACCACTTTATCAATTTGACCACCCATGGCGGCTACCGCCACTCAGGCAAAGCTTCTTGACAACAGAGCGGTAGACCGAAGAGCGATGAGTCAGATACTGGCTTAATGCACATCTGTCAAGACTTCCCAAAGAAATCCAGGAACGCAGGGGAATCCGGAGCAGCTCGACGGTGGTAATGTCGCTCATTCGGACATAGCTGGCACTGGCAGCTCTGGCGGTAGCAAATATGCGCAAAGACAGGGCTGTATGTTATGAGGTACCGTTCAAATGCCGCGTGCCTAGGTGGCTCTGGCTAAGCCACCTCTTTTTCTCTCTCTCTCTTTTGTGTGTTTTCTTTCCATCATGCCGTTCCACGTAATCTGATATCGTTGGTATTGCTACCCCGACTAAGGTCAGCGGACGCACGCTTCCTCGCGCCTTCACGTCGTCGGCCACCCCACACTGAACATCCCGCTCTATAATCACTCATTCGCCTGCTGTTCTGACCAACGGCTGCTTTTATGTACAACTGGCGTTGTTTATTTTCGCCTATGTAATTTTAGAACCTCTACATATCCATTGTAGAACGTATAGAAAAGAAGATATACTATAAAGCGTATACTATAAATATATGCCACGTATAAATATATGCCACAGTGACTATTCTGCTCAGCACAACCTATGTGTAGTTTGGGTGTCTTGGAAGATTTGTGTGAATACACGTTGTGCGGGCGTATGTGTGCGGCGCTGTCCGGTGCAGGACGACCTTGGCTTAAAAAATTCTGTTAGCGATTAAACATTAACGATAACCGTTGGTGTTGTATATGTTCAGGCTCGTTTTGTATCTCCTATGCGCCTCATCATAATTTATTTATTGACGCCAAAGCGTTAAGGAGCTCATGGCACAAAAAATCTGGCGGTTTACGGGGTCCATCGCAGCTACGATTTGAGTTTATAAATTAAAGTAAATAAAATATAGATGGTCTAATTAGGAGAGCAGGTTCCTTATTGTCTGCATATATTGCTATAAGTTGGTGCAATTTCTGGTGTTTTGAGATTGTGAGCATCAATTTCATTAGTTTTAAACGTTCTCCTGGACAGTAGGGAAGAGTCGCGCTTAGAGCATCCCTACGCTGCCTTGAGGATTTAATCGGCCGTCAGTACAGGCATGTTTGGGTCGCGGGCGCTGGCAGGCTGCTGGTCAGCTTGATACGCGGCCGGCAGTGGGCCACCAAATACCTGAGCAACCGTGGCAGGATTGGTAGGTGTTCAGTCGGTTCAGGTGCACATAAGGACCTCGGCTATGGTTTGCGGAGGTTATGGCGAGAGCCGTCGAATGCTTAAGAGAAAGCCGGCTGCTAGTGTAAAAACTGCCAGAACGTCTACCGTGGAGGCAGGATGTTCCAGCGAACAACAGAATAGCTGTGAAAACATGCAGGCGGTAATTACCAGGGAGACATAGTTCTTTCCGGGAGAGTAGAACACCGGTGCACAAAAACATTTAGCATGTCTAGCAGCAGTGTTTTCAAGCGTCGCTCTTGTAAGCAATCGTTCGACATATATTTACGCTTGTGTATCGCCACAGTCCGAGACGCTTGCAGTCAAACCATGAGATGTGATACTGAATCATCACTGGTTTGAGCGGAGTGATTAGTAATGCCTAAGAAAAAAGAATTTTACAATCGTTGTTGGCGAAATATCGCACAGCAATATTATTGAATAATTTCACCAACCTGTTGTGGACAAGGACCTTGCAAAAACTGGTTAGTAGAGCACATATTGGCTCAGTTTTGTCTTTACTGGCATTTATAATGAAACGAAAACATACGCAATCACGTATGCATATGCGGAAAACGACATGTTGAACCTGTAGGTATCTATGTGCTTAAAAACTCTATGTTGGAGAAGGCACGTCTGCTAAATGTTTTTGCCCAAAATTCTGAAGTGTTGTGATTCTTAGATGCTCAGAAAAGGCTATATTTAATTGCTAAGAAACGATATAGCAAATTTCCTGTCCATGGACGGTTATTGTGCTTTAGGATCGTTAGAAACAAATCTTGAGCCCGTCTTCGTGGACGTTTAGGTAAAAAAATCCGGTGTAGGTAGCCATCACAAAAGACACTGGGATGCTCAGGGTGACACCTTCTGGAAGCCTGCACGTTCCTGTGCACCTTTTCTGATGCGGGTCTGCATGATATACCTGAAATTAAAAGTAAAAATGAGATAAACAGATAAAAAAGCAGTTGAACATTGAAAAACATTCGGGCTTCAATAATA
Source organism: Amblyomma maculatum (assembly GCF_055883805.1). NCBI lineage: Eukaryota > Metazoa > Arthropoda > Arachnida > Ixodida > Ixodidae > Amblyomma > Amblyomma maculatum. The sequence goes on along the minus strand of NC_139348.1, from coordinate 47,907,984 downwards.
TTTGTCAGTTAATTACATATGCTTTAACGATTTCTTGAAGTTGTTAGGAAAACAAGGAAACCATTCGAAGATCGCTGTTTGGCACTATATGCTTTTTTTTATAAATTCAGTGATTTCGGATGAGCAAAGTAGGGTAACATGTAAGGAGGTTCTACTTACAATATGTAGGGAGCATAACTGATTGTAAAAAAAAAATAAAAAATATGCGGGAACGTGCACAGCGAATTCGCATTGGTTATATTTAGTGCTGGATGACATTCGCGCTAGATGGAGAATATTCATGAGACTAGAATTTCTAGGGCATCTGCATTTTACAGCGTTTCTTCAACTTTAAGGTTGGCAGAGAAACAGTGGAGAAAACTGCTATTACATAAATTATTAAAAAGGCAGCCTGTGTAATGCGGCTTATATTGAAATTGAGGCAGCAAAGCAGAAATGAATGCACCGAGAGGTATGCTAGAAATATAGCCTGCGGACCAATCACGATAAAGAGCTCTTTGGAATTTTGTGAACGGTTTCAGATCAGACTTCACTATAATGAAATAGCAAAGGAGAAAAAACAAAGAAGCCACATGCCAGTTTGTTACCCTCAGGGTGTCAAACTGGAACCGGGACCGAATCATAATTTTCGCCCAGGATCAGAACTGAAAGAACCCAATTTTTTTTCTTGATCTTGGAACTGAACCCGAACCGGAATAAATCGGTGAAACCTTTCCGGACCGGTAGAACCTCTTCGGCCAGAACCATGCCGTTTACGGCATGGTTCTGCATGGTTCATGCAAAGCGCCATTCCCTGTTGTCGGGTTATCGTTTCATCCCACAGAAATTCATATTTATGGCACTGAAAGCTAGAAAAGTACTGTTGAGAGGAAACTTAACGAATGACTAACCTGGTCTTTTGGTTGCGGGGCACGGTGGATTGGTACAAAAACTTTAAAAAGCAGGGAGAAGGACGATGCAAGCGGACCGAAGGAGCATCGACTATATATGCCCAAATGAAAAAACAGAGGGGGGAAGGCAGGAATTGTGCAATCGGTGAGCTGCAGCTCCAGAAACTGAAAAAGAAAACCGGTGAAGTGGCGGGAGAGAGGCTACCTTGAGGAAAAAATACAGAAAGCAAAAAAAAATCAAGGAAGGGGTAAATGTAGTCTTCATTTCAATGCTACTCTTGTGGATCAAACCACTTACAAAACATAGGGTCTTTGAAATTTTGTCTGTTATCATTATCGCAAAGAAAAAGTATTCTCACCGCCGCAACCACGACGCGGAGAGTGCGCAAGGCGCTGCAGTGGTAGTGCTATGACCAACTGGTTACTCGGTTGCGATCGGCGCGGAAGTGTGCACGTGCCTAATTATAGGAAGCCGATTAGTATGTCAAATAAATGCCGACTTGCGCGAGTATTTCTTCAGCTTCCCGGAAAATACACATTCAGTGCGCAGTATATTGCTCATGGAGTGTATTGCTCAGTTCGCGAGCTCGCCTGGACAGTGAAATAATAGCATATATTCATAATTGTGGTTACATATTAAATATAAATAGATATTAAAGAAAAGGTAAATGAAGTGGGGGCCGGACAAACCTTGTTGTACATGTAATAGTAAAGATTTCGCTCTAAAAACATTCATGTCAAAAGTTGTGTACCATCATAAAATTTATGAGCGTGAACACGGCAAAGCATGCCATGGTGTACAATCAGCGCAGCATATAGCGTGCGCTGGCTGTGACTTCGCGTGCGATATCTAGGCAGCTAAGACTGTTTGTTACATGAGCGGGTGCACTCTCTGCCAGCTCCCGCTCGCTGTCTGCAGCCCACAGCGCTAATTGATAACGAAGGCGCGGGAACTAATCTCCCCGGTTGCTTTTCCATGCTTGTGTAAACCGGTAATCTGGCGCGATAAACAGAACACAGAAGCTTGAGAGTTGGACACATCAGAATTCTTAATTGTATCTGTGCACTTGTCATGTACAATACATATGAATTCGTGTTTCGTGAGCTTGTTAACGCCACGTGTTGTAGGCAACTAACTCAGCCAGCACACCTAGAGGAGGCAACAGACCGCATTGATAGCAGGGAGTGCACTCGCTAATCTCAAAGCTTTAGCCACGCGTAAATCGCACGTGAACACCCTGCCATCACCCGCTAGGCAGCGCTGATTGTACAGCAAGTCACACTTTGTCGTGTTCACGCTCATAAATATTGTCACGTAGTGGTGACAAGGCCGTTGACACCAAAAAAAGACACAGGCTTGATGGTACTGAAATTAACTCTTTATTGGGCTGACTTGCGCCCGCAAAAGAACTAAGCAACTCGGCGGCGGCGATAGCAACAAACGTGCTCGTCGATCGTCGAACAAAGAATGCCCGTCACACCCGGCAACGCTCAATTTAAAGGCTGCTCAGAACAATCTGGATGACGTTGCAAACAGCTACCAGCACAGGCTGGAACATTGTGAAAAGACACACGAGTGGCCGGAACCTTCGAGACAGATCTCCGTGCATCTTGCGCTACAACGAAACTGATAAAGATGGTACTAGCGACATCGAGCAGTAACAAACAAAGATTATGGAACTGATACGCGATCCAGAATCAGAGGGATAAGCCTTTATGCCGGCGGCTGTAAAAACAACAAATACAGTTTTGAAGGTTTCGCGGCAATATGATGATCGTACCTGAAAAGGGCAACAGGAAACATTATTCACTTTTATCTTTCGACGCGTAACAGCTTCACTTGGTTCTGCGTCAATGAAAATAATCAATAATTTTTCCCATCGTGATCTAATCATCGGGCACGCATAAACATTTCCTGAGGTTTGCATAACCAAATGGAGCAGGGAACGAAACCGCCGGAACTTAAACATGCGAATTCTTGTACCACTGAGCATCCTTACACATACATGGATCCGTGCATACCTTAAAAAGCTTTCAGCAGATAACAGCATCCAGTGCGTCAGTGTAGCTAATATAGTAACTTTACGTAAATCCGCATGTAGAGTGAAGAAAAGGATCTCGAATCCATCAAAAACGTAATTGTGTGTCTTCTATTGTTCCCCTATCGCAAGACGCTTTCTTTGTACCGGTGTGTGTTTAACAATATTCGCCTAGGGCGAACAGATAATTTTCTTTTTGGTATAGACGAGGACATGGGCGGCACATTGAACGCCGTCATTTTGAGATTGCGGTAGCGTCATCAACGCGCACTGCAGCGAAAGGCCGAGTCTGCACTGCCGAACGATGCGGCCACGGATATATGTAGCGCTCGTTACGTTTCTTTGTAGTTTTCGCGCATGGCTGCTCGCAAAATGGTCGAAAGTGAATTTCAGCCTCACGGAAAGGTTGTTCTACTCATCCCGCGATGACAGGGGCAAGAACAGCGTCCAGAAATGGGGATAATGGTATAGTTAAGTGCATGGTGAAATTCTATAGAAACATACTGCGACTGTGACTTTTACATATTGAATTGCAAGACAGGCACTAGTAGTATGCGATGTACTAGCAAAACTCTTGCAGTACGCAACATAAGTTTTCCTCGCGTGGTGTCTGCAAACATCTGTCGCAGCCTGGATTTAACAGCAGGCGGCATGCCGTGCGAGTGTGTGTCAACATGTCGCATTTATACTGATTACTTAATCTTTCATTTTTGCTTCATCTGAGTAGAAGCAAAGCTTATCACATCAACAGAGCTGGAGCTGCGAGGAATTTGTATTTGCTTTTTGAACAACCTTCGCCGGCATGGCATTCCGATTCTGTTACTTTAAGCGACACCAATAGCATTGCACAGCTTGGCGATAGATTAGTATTGCTTATAATTGCTGATTACGGGTACTAAAAATTATTGTGACACCTAAATTCATCTTTAGAGGCATGGCGGGATAGTGCAGGCGATCACCCGACGCATGAAACTCCAATTTAGCCTAGCCGTATGAACGTGCCTGTGGTGCCTATGTGTAGTATGCCTATCTCGACATCCAATAGCCCAGGAAGGTTGATTCTAATTCTCATACCCACCTCAAGTGAGCTACTCGAGTTTGCCGCTCATGGCGACTTTCTGATATAAAGTTATCTCGTTAAATCTCAAAACATCACAAGTCACCCAATAATCAACGCTCGGTGATGTCAGGTGCAAGATACTACCTGCCGACGCCTTTTCCTACATTTTTCACTTAGAACGCCGACGTCGACAATCATCCCGAATGTTAGCAGTAACATGTCCTCTATTGCGATCGCGTTAGATCGTAAAAATGCTGCAGCTCCTCTTTTCATAAAGGTAGGTTCTATCTTTGTCACCTCATTATACTTCATATTTTCAGTTCCTCCCACTCACAAGATACGAAACTTCTCTACTTCAGAGTAAATATTTTGGCCCAACACGCCACACAGCAGATTTTGGCGATGAAATGAGCTGGACTGCTACCATCTCTACAAATAAAGGGCTTGACTAAGTAACAATGCATGATTTAATTTATTAAGCTTAAGAAATGGAGCGCTGTCATGGACAATACTCGTCATATCATGCTACATCGTGAGTGATACTCATCTAAAACCCCAAGGCATGTCGTTCCGTGCCGACTATATAAAACACCACAGACCGGTTTCCTTTTTTTTTTTATTACAAAACCTACGAGGTGTGAACGGAAAAAAAATCTAGACTGGCCAGTAACTTATTGTATTTACAGAATAAGTTATCTGCGACATTTTCACTTTCAAAGTAGTCGCCTTCAGTATTTACACACTCCTGCATTCGGTACTGCCACTGCTGGTAACAGTTCTGGGCCGAGGTTTTTGAAAGGCCCTTCAGGAGATTCTCCGTTTTTGCCTGAACCTCTTCCACTGAACCTCTTCCACTCAGGTAAAATGGGTTGCCTTTAAGCAAGATTTAACTTTAGCAGATAAAAAAGTCTCATGGAGCCAAATAAGGTGAATACGGAGAGTTCTTCATCACAGTATTGTTCTCGCTGGTCAGAAACTGCTTTACAGATAGGGCCGTGTGAGCGGGTGCATTGTCCTGGTGCAACAATCATCCATCACTCCAGAACTGTTATCTTTTTTTTTCTAATTTTTTCACGAAGTATTTTTAGTACTTCAATGTAGTAGTGTTGATTAACAGTCTAACCACTGGGAACCCACTAAATTATTACAATTTACCACGTTTTTGAAGCTACACCGTTAGTCTCGTTTCTTTTATGTCATACCTCATATTTTAGAGTACCATCTCTAGTTACAGTGAACATGTATTCTTGGTATAAAAATAGCATGGCACGCGTAACACATGTTTCTAAAGAGTAAACGCGTGGACAGCTTTTATCAAAGTTAAAGAGTTCTTATACAGCTGCGAGCATGGTTTCTAGAGAACGTGCGTGAGATGCTAGACAAACGAGGCTTCCTTTCTGACGCTAACGATTGCATTAGATAAGGAATCTATCTCGCTTCATTTATAATCTGATCTACAGTAAGGGACGAGCGTAAAATCGTCTATCATCTATATAATTTATTCTACTTTCACCTAACCCCGCAGCGGTGGGGCAGTGGTTAGAGCCGAGTCCTAAAAACTGCCCTAATTATGGCCGTGGCCGTATATTTTTCGATGTGGGCGCCGGTGTACTGGGCGATGTCGGTTCATATATTATAAAATTCCAGGCTGTTGAAGTTTCTGGAGCCCTGCAATACGGCGTATCTCATTGTCTCAGTCGCCTCGAGACGTTAAGCCCTATAAACCAAACTTCTATTTCGCCTAACTCTAAATAATGTATTTTACTGGAAGATATGCACATAAAGCCGATTCGAGTCTGTTACCGCGCCTTAATTTTCTGAACATTTGTAGCCTCTATGTAAACGACAATCTGACATATGCTGGGTGAGTAATTTTGAGTCTTGAGGTAAAGTATTTAATAAAAAGAAGTGGTGACCAGCACTGCTATTGGTAGTATGGGCTAGACCTGAGTCTCTCATTTTGGGCAAAATGGGGTAAGCGCACTCAGAGTTCGCCTAAAAAGCACATGAAAGTCGATGGAGCTGTTAAGATACAACGCATGTCGACAAGGTGATGATCTGTGTGTGCCATTTTTAGTCCATGACACTTGCCTCCGTCTAACGCCTAGATACCGGCTGCTTAATGGAAGCTTTCGAAGGTCTATGGATGCGGCTTACGACAGCGTCTTCAGTAATTACTAAGAAACTTCTGCAAGGCCCTTTCTATGTGCATAGCGAGGTCGGGTGAGAGAGCTAGGTTAAGGGCATGCATCTGCAAAATCGACCTTAGTAACGTAATTAATATGTGTGTGGACAAGTATTCTATGCGCCCCCCTCCCCAATGCTTAAAATGTGGGTGCCTGCCACGTATACCTCAGCTCACTCTCAATTTTTCCCTTCCGTTTATTGGCATTTTCAGCGGGTTTTTTCTTTTCCTTCCCACATCGTAGAAACGGCTGCGTTTCTCAGTGGATTCCTGGAGAATAAGCCATTTACAATGTTGAATACACTGAAAAACGTGTTCCTATAAAGTGTCACTGACAGTCATGAAAAAAAAAATTGCTGCAACAAGCACTTATGCATAATCCACATCAGTGACGTAGTCGGCACTGAATTTATGCCCACTGTCAAGCTAGAGAAGTCAATAAAAGGCAGGATTACAAAAAAAAATTGCGATTGCGATATATTTTTTAACTTTGTTTCATCGCCTTCTTCATCCCACCCACAGAGTATAAAACCACAGCGTAACTTCTTTGGAGCTGTGTTCGACGGCAGGCTCCAATACATTGAGAGCACGCGAACAATGAGAGCATTGGCAATTTTCGGTGTCATTTCCTTAGCATTGGCCTTCCAACTGTGTGGCGGAAAATCACGATCAAAATCCGAGAGAAACGACAGCGGAGGTACGTTCATAGCAATTTTGTTTAATAAGAAAATTATTTTGTATAATAGCAGAGGAACTCACTGTTGGCACAAAAAGACAAATTATTTGAAATTGAAATAAAATTTATCTAGCCGAATATTTTATACTTGGAACATTCAAAAATGACTGTGCATTGTGCTAGACCTTGAAAATAATAGGGCCGATCAATTATATCCAAGCGCAAGTAATCAACTCCACATCCATTTATTAAAATAGAGGGATTTTGCTCCTATAGAAATAGGTTCACTGCAGAAATCTCACCCATTAGATGCAGTAGTGGAGAGAGTGTGTGGAGACATAGCTTTTAAAAACTTGTTGCGTACTGAAATTATTATCTATGAGATAGGTTTATACAGTTTTTCACGAAAGCAACGAATGGCTGCTCTCTGTTACCATCAATTTTAAGTCCTTTGCGGTAGCTTTGTAATACCCACAGTATAAAAGTGCTCGCCACTATTCCTTCTTATCCGTATGCTGCATATAATATCCATTTGTGTTGTATTAGGGCGAAAGACCTTAATGGTTCATACTGCCGTCTGCTCGCAGAGGGTGCCACGCCTTTGGCAGCGACACAAAATATGACCATAAACATTTACTAGCTATCAGTTACTAGTTACTAGACTAACCACATTTCCTAAGATTACCAAACATTAGTGTATACTAATTGTCCAATAATGAACACTAATTAGCACTAAATAGTTACCACTAATATTGTACTTACAATAATTAGTTAGCGCTAATTATGTAGCACTATTTCGAGTACTAATTAAAACCAATTAACGCTGAATATATAACACTAAATTTGTACAGTTTATCTCCAATTAGTTGGCACTAACGAGGTAATAATCAACACTCATTATTTTTCCTGGGTTCTAATTAACTATGATTAGTTATTAGCAATAATTAGCACAAAACTTGCACAGCAGTAATGTATAGTACGACATGTGTGGTCGTTTCTAGAGCTTCATAGACAAGCAGTGGAATGACATCGAAGCAATGGCCCGTCGGGGTGACGCAGTGGTTACGGCGCTCGACTACTGTTCCCAAGGACGCGGGATCGAATCCCGGCCTCGGCGGCAGCTTTTCGATGGAGGCGAAAAGCAAGGCGCCCGTGTGCTGTGCGATGTCAGTGCACGTTAAAGAACCCCCGGTGGTCGAAAGTTCCGAAGTCCTCCACTACGGCGTCTCTCATAGCCTGAGTCGCTTTGGGACGTTAAACCCCACAATCCAACCAACAACAGTAATGTGCTTACAATAACATTTCTATGTTACAGTTTTGTACGGTCCTTTTCAATGTGCTCGTCCTTGATAATCTCTCGGCGACGTATCGTCATTTCCAAAAGTAACCGAGCAGCTCCGACAGCTGGCGGAGCATGCGCGGGGCCGAGTCGCGGCGCTACAGTCGCTGTCGCTGGTCGCGGTTCTCCGGAATCGAGCGTAAGCTAGCTGACGTAAGCTTGCTCTGTCGCTCTCCTTCATGGGATGACAACAAGTAAGCGCGTAATCGTGTGCGGCGTCTGATTTGGCGCTTCGGTGCGTTGCGCTTCTGATGAAGGGCGCTCTGCATAGCATAACTGGCTCAATGCTCCTATTCGGCTGGCCCTTTGAAGCTGCGATCTTCATTACAATACCTTGTGCGTTTAATATCACCACGCAGCTCCTATAGCTGGAACGATAGGCCAATACTTGCTTTGCTGCTTTTTTGGAATATCGATAAAAAGTTGCCTTGAAGGGATCTCCAAAATTCGATGCACTATTTCCTGCAGTTCCGATAATCTTTCCCCGTAACCGGCTTTGTTGGGTTGCTTCGTTATGCGGAGGTGATAAAAACTGAGGCAAGATTTCTAGCCGTTTCACGTTCCCCTGTTGATGCGCGGAAAAGAGGCCACGCATTTTACGTTACTAATCTTGCGGTGACCTGCACCACTCATTTGCGCAATGCGTGAAACAATGTCCACTCTCACGCCTCATACTAACATCCCTCAATTTTACAATACATGCGGCTGTTTCTTTCGGGAAACATATTCCGAACCTAACAGCAATACGTTAACGAAAGGAACCAAAAACCGCAAAAAAGGTCTGCGAACTAGTTATTAACGAGCCACTTGACTGATAGCACAGAGCCCGCTGGTAAAGTGGTAACATCAATACCTCTTTTAAAGTAACGCTGGAAGTAACCTTGAAGTGGCGGACAAGATCACGTTCGGAATCTGACTTCCCGCCCTGCTGAAGTCCCTGGCCGCAAAATGGTCGAATTCAGTAGGATGTTCAATGCTACTAGAAAAACATTTGTTTTGTGCAATCTTGGGATCATATGTAAGGGAACATTGGCGTATACATCCTGCCTTCGCTATATTGACTAATATGTATAAGGCAGGTATACTCCATATACAAATTTCCCGCATTCGGTTTGACGTTAAAATCGTCAAGACATCAGCAAGCGACTGCAAATCCGGCATTGATGGACTCGGTTCGTTACTTATGCAGCAATAGCGTCACATGAAAGAGAGGGAACTATCACCCAGTTTTCTCTGTGCTCTAGTTCAATAAGCGTCACAGCCGAAGAGGATAGCGTCAAGAGAAAACCCACATCGATTGTTTGAGAACCGGTAACACTCCAAATAGAACAGCACGTACTTCGCAACTTTAGCAGCTGCATACTGATATTAAACTCGCAAGGTGTTCTAACCAAATGCACATGGCTCATGACAGAATTAAAAAATGATGGTTAAGCGATTTGGCTGTGAGTAGGGCCCTTTCTCAGCGGCAAAGCGCTCTGAAAGCACGCAATCGGAGCAGACATGTTACCTACTTACATTTTATCATCCCAAGAATGATAGCGAGGAAGCAGAATTACGTCAACCCCTTTACACTCACCGCCGATGTGCAGCGGCCACCGACGGCGACCGTCAGGCCGCCCCTCTCACCGTCAGGCCGCCAGCCGGTAGGGCTGCTCGGTTACTTTTGGCAATGGTGGTAAATTTCGATACCCTTATTTCCAGCATGTGTCATTAAACAGCGTGGAATAAACAAAACTTAGGTGCTTTAGATGTCTCTTAAGAGAACGGCAAAAGCCTACCTTTCCTCTCCTATCATTTATCGCTCATTGTTTGCCTGTCATCGTCAAATTGTGTCATTCCTAGTGATTTTAGCCATTACTACTCATAGCTAACCATATTTATTCATTTCCATTTAGTTGCGGTCATTTCAAGTCGTCGTTAAACACACTGGTCGTTCCATAGTCATGCTGAGTCATGCCTGTAGCCGTTGTAGTTCTTCCCACTCATAGCTAAGCATGTTGACTAATTTCCAGTCATATGCGGTCATTACAAGTCGTCCTTTGATATATTGGACATTCCGTTGCCATACTGAGTCATGCTGAGACATACCTAGTCATTGTGGTCACTACCACTCATAACTAAGCATATATTCACTCATTTCCAGTCAGTTTCGGTCATTACAAGTCATGGTTTTACATATCGTTCCGTAGTTATTTCTAGTCTTTTTATAATCATTTTATTAGTAATTATCAATAATAAATAACTGTATCGATATATATCTTATGACAATTATTCATTACCAATCAGCATCAATCGTTTAAATCCTGATTTCCCTCCACATATATCCATTATTAGCAAGTGACACATCAAGGACACATCCGACGCAAAGATTCCGTGCACAAATCTAGCGCACGGAATTCCGTTCCATTAGCTTCTAAGGCTTTGGCCTTAAAACATAATTTCTGTACACAGCGTCTGCCAGTCCACTTGTGCCTCTAGCGTATTCCTACCGTCAAAAGCGCTCAGAAAAAATCAACTGTGACATTTTTCAGGGTGTTCGCTTGGTAACCGCGATTATGCAAATGGCACGCTGCACGACGAGGAAAAACCCTGCCGGCGAGTCTACTGCTTAAATGGAGATGTCACAGTAACCAAGTGAGTATCTTTGTTACCAGTTCTTCTTTAGACAGCTCTTGTCACATTACGAGAGAAATTGATATATGCAGATCTTAGCCTATTTCCACACTTGTGAAGCAGCTGCAAACAGCATGAGTAGGGATGGCGGTGTCTTACTTGGTGGCGCAGCGCACCCTTCTTTACTACTGTTCAGCTCTCTCACCATAATGCCGTCTTTAATGAAAAGTGCTGTAAGAATTTCCAGATGTTTATTTCGAGTCATTTATTATGCGCCCTATCATGTTAGAGCATGGCTTTGAAAACTATTTCGTTTTTCGTAGATCAGATCATATATAAAGCATATATAAAAGCTATATAGAGTGCAATATAAGGCAATGAGATTATTCTTAATAAATGGAAATTAATAGACTTTCATTCTCAGACACTGAAGAACATCAATATTATCACCTCCCCTAAATTGTTGGTACCAGCTAATTCACATGTAGACAATATAAACACCTCGCAACACCTCAGCTCAGTTCAGTTCAGTCGTTCAGTCGTGTCCGACTCTCAGTGACCCTATGGACCATGTCACGCCACGCTTTCCGATCTCTCACTATCTTCCTAACATCACATAACTTCATCTGCAGCGCCTCGAGGATGCCATCTAATCATCCTCTATAGCACAGCAAAGACAAAAAAAGAACAAAGAGAATTCTAAGGGACACTTTGAGTCACTAAACTGTGATGAAGCGAAGCCATCTATCGCGCGCCGGTCCGATGTCCTCCACTGCGGCACCTCTTTCTCTCTGTTTTCACTCTCACATTCCTTCATTTCTTTACGACTCGGTTAAGGTGTACGTGTAAAATTGTGACATACTCTTTCCTGTAAACCGATCTCAAACGCCGCTGATGACAGCTGCACTGTGTCTGCTTCTGTATGCTGTGGGGTGCGGCGTTCTAGGGAGCGCCAAATGAAAAAGCCGCACTGATGTCTGGATCGGTATGACGCGAGCCATATGAACGTGCCTGCGTGGCCTTGGGATTACGTGAATGCAAGGATCTTGGCAGGCTGATTCTGATACCACCCTCCCATATGAAAGGAGATGCTGGCGTTGGCAGCTCCTGCCAAACGTAATAGCAGGAAGTTCTACGTCTAGTTAGTACCGGGCCATGTCAGCTGCCAGCTACCGCCTCCCACGTAACGAAACCGTTACGTACGGACGGCCACGATCCGCAAGCATAAGCCATTAAAGGCTACCGTATCGATATTCCGTTGAGCCAGCCGCAGCACAAGTTCATTGTGACTGCTACAAAGCTTCATTTTTTGTGTGTTCCACCGAAGTAAATAGCATGGAACCCGCAAATATTAGTTAAGCGCCTTGCAATTGTCAGCTTTGTATTCCTGCTTGAAAACGAGCTACAGCAAACATAATTCCGAAGTGTCAATAGTGTGTATTTTCTTTCTTCTAAGAGACTGAGAATTTAACCAACCAATTCATACCAATTTAGTAGGTTTCGAGAGAAAAAAGGCATATGGGGTTTAACGCACCGAAGCGTCATCGACTTATGTTGTTTCAAGCTTCGGTGTCGTAAACCACCTGTGGTCGTTTAACGTGCAATGAAACCCTACAGCAAAGGGGCGCCTTGAGAAATAGCCGCGATTGAACCCCCAGTTCTCTAACTCAGCAATTGAGCGCCCTACCACTGTAACACCACGACGGAGTTTTAACAGGATAAAAAAAAATTATACTAAAACAACGCATTTGTGCATACAGAAGGCGCATAGTGGCATGTTCAGACTGCATTCTGCGGTCGCATCCTTCAGTAGCTGTGGTATTCCAAACAGAAACGAGAGTGTACGATTTCTGAACGTTTGCATTGAGTTCTATTGACGGCAAGGACCATTTTGACACGGGCCGTAATGATATCATCGCTCCGTTTGAAACGCCGCGTGTCAGAGAATCTCAAGCACCGAAGACCGGCTGATGATGTCCTATGACACACTCAATATGGACAAGAATTGTTTGGGGGGGGACGGGGGGGGGGGAGCATGGGATGACAGCTTGTTCCCATTTCTTTTGCAAGATGCAGATAGATAAGCAAAAGCGCCTCGGAATCCCGAAGAAAACAAACAACGCGCTTACACACGCTGCACACGCGCGTGTAAATCACTGCTGGCTGGCGCACGACGCGAACAAGCACCCACACTGAGTAGAGTTCGCCGCTGCGCCACAAGGTGGCATCTTAACAATCTCGACGCCAATAGAATGGCTGCAGCTGGCATATGGCTTTGTTTATTAGACAGATGTACGATAATTTCATCATGTTGTGAACGAAGTTAGGCTGACATCACTAGCGACTGCAAATTTACGCTTTAATAAAGCACCGATATTCATAAACTGAATCTGTATGCTTAACAGAAGAAACACAAATGTTCCCTTCTGGTCATTCCATGCCAAATGTATCACAGTTTCCGCTCAACCCTCTACAAAATTTTTGATAATTTTTTACTCTGCATTGTAGTGGACAATGTAACTCCCCTTAATATCTTCGGCGAACAACCTTTCCCGGTCATGTGAAAACTATTTGAATTTATCAGAGTGCAAAAATAGGTTGTAAAAAACAATTCACAAGAAACATTTCCGCTTGTTTGCTTGAATTATTTTTATAGATAATATATTGTAATAATAATGTTTATTATTCCATCAAAAAGATGAAAGTGGGCCTTGAGTAAAAGCAGTAAAACAGCTTGACAAACCCACGGTCCCCTCTACAAGGTGACACAGAACACACGTGAACACACACAATGCAGATGTATTATTCATGGTTGGACAAAACACTGAAAAAGTTTAAAGCTGTTAACGTTCATGAGGAACAAAGTGGCGTAGCAAGCTAATAGTAGTGCGACGTCAATCAATTCCGTAAATATTTAGTTCATTAAGGAAAGTGGCCAGGATACGGGACAGTTTTTCTATGCAATAATTTGCACGAGGATTTACCAGCTTCCAGTATTCAGAGTGACGCATGGTATAGGAAGCTGCTTTTATTTCCAGCTCGGCTTGGCTGTGAAAAAAGAAGCGGAGTTTTTTTTTTAAAGTCACGCTGAAATGGTGCACTTAGCCTATAGGGAGCGGAACAGCGCCACCCGCGGCGGAGTGCCGAGGCAGCGGAGTGCCGATGCACCTGAGCGGAGCAGTCGTTTTCGTTCTGCAAGGCATTTTTGAGCATGTCCCTACCCCTCGTTTTGCGGTGTGGATTTGAGAGTTTTGAGCTGCTTTGAGTAATCGCAAGGAGTATTTTTCGACCGGGAAATCTTGAAAAGGGAAAGGGCCGTCTCGGCAGGGCGTGCGTGTTTCTTTTTATTTTGTTTTTCAACCGCCTGGCGCATGGTATTTCTGTTATATACTCGAAAATTCCGTGCGCGCGATTTCACCATGCTCTAGGAACGCCTTCTTTAGGTGCTTGTAAAGAAGACTTCGGAGACGGTAATTGCGCCTGCACTGCGTGTTCATCTTATATTTATTATAGTCGAAACCCGCCTGAAGATCACATACCGCCGAGCCATGTAGCTGTGGCGCCGTAATAGTGGTAGTTGTTATGGTAAACGTTCATGTAAAATGAAAAAGATGCCGCACCTGCCTTTTTTGGTAATAGCCAGGCTCAAACGATTCAGAATACAATAATAGCAAATGACATTCCAATTTCAACTTTGCAATGAGCGCTGAAAAGAGAGAAAAATAAACAAGCAAGGCAAAAGTAGGATTCTTTCATGCTTTGAAAAGCAAACACGCATACTTCCAGGACTTCCTGCCTCTGTGCCTGCTGCGTTGTGTTGCACATGTCAATTGTGGTGCCGAAGGCCCAGTCAGGTGACTTGTACGTCACCTTTAGCCTCGGTCCCACGGCAAAAATTGTATTTTTTGCTACAAACTGCAATAAACAAATAAACAAATTACGCTACAATAGCTCACTTAACCAGGTCTTGAGACTGTCAAACTTAATCATAATATAAGCCAAATGAGTAATATCACCTCAGAATCATTTTTACATATTCGACACTGCTCTTGTTGAACACATCGGAGCTGCTACAGATAAGTGACTTAGAAAATATACTACAAATACGTTTCTCTCGACATGCTGCGGTGGTTGTGAAAAAAAAAAAGTTTTCTTGCTATCAGCGGCCCTATTTTTTCGGTCACCTGCTTTGATAGAGAGATCTTGGTAGTATTTGGCTTTTTCTTATTTAGGCGTTCTCTCAGCGCAGGAAGTTCAATGTGATTGACCGCAGCTGCCTTGAGCATTTGAAGGCAATAGTCCAATACTGTCAAACTGTTAAATACAATAAAAACACACACACACAGTGTGATGTGTTGTAAGATAAGCCACTGACATCTAAGAGGGCGTTCCATTGTTAAATTAATCCCTGTGATGGCTTGTTCGCTAAGGTGTTGTACTTTCTGAGCGTACCACGAACTTGCGGGGCTGATACCTGACTGCGATGCCTGATGAGTGTGAAGGGTACGACCATGTAGGTAGTTTTCTATTTGCACGTAAAGGAATCCAGATAACTGAATGTATTCCTTTTACAACCTTGTCAATGCAGTTTCGCGGACTGCCGCGAAATCTGTTTACAGCATTGGCCACCATAAGCAATTTCTGAGAAATAAAACGGCCTTCTCTTACTACGCCACAATTAGGAAATCTCGCGTTCACTAAAACGCCAATGAGAAACACGTGTATTTAGGCAGGCCATGAAATGGGCGCTGCTGAGAAAATGCGTAAACCGATTTCAGGTGCAGCGTGAATGCGAAATAAAAAGAAATATTTGCTACTTGGTCTTCGAAATAAAAGAAAATGCTACGTTCATGCTCGTTTCCACAAACTCATTTGTATTGTTTTCTTGTTCGGATTTATATGAAGCCGATAGGAGATTTTGTGGCCATGCGGTATTGAATGGGCTGTGAAATGAGTGATTTTATTAGGCGAGACGGACATGCCACAAACAAATGTTAAAAAATTCTAAGAGTATCAACGCAGAGCTCTCAGCACATTTTCATTGGTTGACAAACGAAGGGAGGAAAAAGGGCAAGATCATGATAATAGGAATTGTTTAGGTCTCCTATCTGCTCTTTCTGTTAAGATAAAAATGTAAATTATCTATACCTATATGTCAGCGAAAGTAGCTGCACAAATATTGTCTCTGCCCATCACTGAAGATCGTAACGCAGCCCGAATGACAATGGTGGCTGCCTTTTCTTTTTCTGTGCTGGGGTTTGCTTGTACACAGGCGAGGAAATGCTAGCGTTGTAACTTACGCGGTTGAATTCCTTAGATTTCCAATTGTCAATAAAGTGACTACAGATGAAGGAGTGCGGCTTCGGCTCCGAGACTCTCGTGCCGGTCACTCCTATGGAACTGAAGGCACAAAGCATCCGGTTTCAACCGGAATTTAAAACATCCGGCACTTTCCATGACTCCATAGTGCCCAAATACGCAGATTCGTGCCTTTACCTTTCAAAGAACCATGCTTAGGTCACCCGCCACTCATGCGTGTTGTGTGGAAACCCGTAGAAATGAATCGACTTAAAAGCGTCCGACGAGTTTGCGTAGCTGCCAGTGCAGCCCACAACGCACCACGTTTCGCCAGCCTTGTTTGGCCAGACTTCGTTCCACTGGACATATTCACACAATTAGCCCAACTTTCTGCTCTCTTGAGGGTATATTCACGCACAACATCATCTAAACCTTAGGATTTCCAATTTCCACACAAACCGACGACAAACAGACGCTTCAATTAGGTGGCTGAGGCCGGCGCATGCCAGCAATTGAGCGATGCGCCTAGAGGCGGAGCCACCTGTTCAGCTGTCCGGTTCCTATAACGATATAATTTCTAGACAGGTATTACGTCTGCTTGAAGGAACGGATCATTAGTATGAGCATTATATGGGATACCAAAAATTACCCTAAGTAATTTTTTTTTAGGAGCAACACCTTTTTCAAGTTTGTTGCGCTGGTAGAACGCCACACTAAAAAGCAATAACAGAGGTGCGAAAAAAAGAGAATTTTAGATTAGTTTTTTTTACCCTAACGGTAGTGTTGTGCTACAAGTTGAGAGCACCCCAAAGATACTTCACAGTTTAGCGCAAACGGAATCGACATGAATATCCCACAGCATAATTTGCGAAAAAGTGACACCAAGAATTTAGTACTGGTTACTATTTCAATTTTTGTGCTGCCGTACATAAGATCTGCGCTTAGATCGACATGTTTTAATTTCGATCTGAAAAGTTTGGCTTTAGTTTTTTTTTATATTCACTGATAAGTTGTTCGCATGAGACAAATGCAGAAGCATTTCAAAAGCAGAGTTTGCCGTGTTGGCAGGGCACCCAAATTCTGACGCAGAAAACGATCGATGTGCTAGCATCATCAACGTATCGTATGTATTTAGCTTCAGTACACGCAATTACAAGATTATTAATATACATATTGAAAAGAAAAGATCCTAGAATGCTGCCTGAGGAATACCTCTTACAGTCGGCTTTAGGTCAGAGCAGTGATCACTCATTTGAACGTACAGTCGACGGTTCCTCTCATAGGATTTCATAAGATTCAAGCAATGACCACGTACTCCGTACATGAATATGGATGCGGCTTTTAATCACAAGACAAACAAATATTGTCGGACAAAGTTTTTGTGTTGTTCATTTTAATAATACAACGCAAGTGATTAAAGAAAAAAGTTCTGACAAACAGAAGTGTATTTTGCTTCGTTTTTCAGTCTTCTGGCAGGCTAGTCAGTGATATTCGTCTTAGCCTTTTCTGTGTGTGTGTGTGTGTGTGTGTGTGTGTGTGTGTGTGTGTGTGTGTGTGTGTGTGTGTGTGTGTGTGTGTGTGTGTGTGTGTGTGTGTGTGTGTGTGTGTGTGTGTGTGTGTGTGCGTGTGCGTGTGTGTGTGTGTGTGTGTGTGTGTGTGTGTGTGTGTGTGTGTGTGTGTGTGTGTGTGTGTGTGTGTGTGTGTGTGTGTGTGTGTGTGTGTGTGTGTGTCTCCTGTCATGTCATAATCACGAACTTTTGATGTTTCATATTAGGACGTAAATTTCATACAGAGATGTTCCTAGTAAAAATTGAAATTATTGCTGAATTCATAGTTTGGACTGCAGTAAGTATAAACAAAATAAAAAGTGAAACTTTTATTTTGTTTATACTTACTGCAGTCCTACGAAGAGGCTATTGCAGGAATGGCACATAACAAAAACAGAGAAAAAAAATACAAGACATAGAAGCACAACTTACGCACATAAATTGAAATCATGTTAGATGATAAAAAAAATTAGTTGTGGTTGAACTCTGGTTAACCGTAGTTGAATTGCGATAGCAACGGCAGAAGCTTCTTTTGCCTGCTACATTATTCACCTGTCACGCCCTATCAGTGTAAGGTGCTACATTATTCAGGACAATTAAGCTCATCTTTTAAGAGTATGACGTGAGAGCGTAAGCTACAAGCCCAAATATAAATGAGAAGGGTTCAATGCTTCTGAACCGAATGTGGAGCGAAAACATTAGCTGCCGATAACCGAGCGTTCTTCTTCGCGGCTGTCTAAGGTCGAACGTGGCCCTTCCCGGGACGACGCGGCTAGCCAAAACCTGGCGAAGTATTGCTATCGCAATAAAAACCGCTATGAAATGTTGTCAATAGCAAGCATAAATTTATCTGCTGGTAACAAAAGAACTCAGTCAGGCATTGAATTTCAATGTTCAATGGTACGCGGGAAAAAAAGTCTTTAACGTGTTTTTTTTTACCCCTTCAGGGCCTAATCTTCTGAAGGCTTTCTTTACAAATGAAATCAATATGTTCGGATCCCCCCCCCCCCCCCCCCATGATAAGCTTGCTGTAAAAATAACTTCTAGGTACTTATATTCAGCCACCCTTTGTAGGCGTACGCCGTTAGAACAGCAAGAAAAAAGAGAAGGTGAGCAGCAATTAGAAAATATAATTACGACTGTTTTGGAAAATTTTATATTCATCTGCAAACCTTCACACCAAGTTCGAAAAAGAACCTACTAAGCAAGGATGATTGAAGTGTTAATAATGCCATACTGCACGCAGTCGTCAGTATACATGCGGATTTTCGAAGTAATGTTAGATGAAAGGTCATTGATGTAAAGTAAAAGCAACAAACGTCCTAGAACTGAGCCCTGTGGTACTCCAGAAGATACTGGGGTAACAGATGACTGAGAAGAACTGTCGCTAATGAACTATGAACGTGCATTTAGAAAATTTGAAATGCAAGCAACTAGATTCTGGTTATTTAATGAGAGGTTTAATTTGAACATTGATTACGAATGAATTACGGTGCCGAAAGCTTTCACAACATTAATGAAAGTTGCGTCAATTTGATTTCCACAGTCCAGATTATAGGCAATATTGTGCGCAAACTCGAACAGTTCCGTTGATGTGTTACATTCCAGCCTAAAGCAATGCTGCACATTAGATAAGACGTTTTTTGACTCAAGGAACTTGATAATATGTGCATGAATGATATGCTCCAGCATTTTGCATGATGGTGATTTCAGTGATATTGATCTGTAATTGTTCAAGTTTTGCCTATTAGCGGACTTGAACGTTGGAGACAGTTCTGCTCATCACTGGATCCCCGTAAGCCCCAGTAGTGTATCTGGCATGTTGCGAGAAGCTTGCGCACACCTCCGCGAGAAAGGCACCCTTTTCGTGCCCTAGCCCTTTATCAACGCCGCAATGAAGTTGAAGTAGCTGAAGATTTTTGTAAAATGGTTGTGGGCACAAACCAGGCACAGTTACCAATTTCAGAGGTTTTTGCACCACCTTCGCCGAATGATCAATACGACGTGCCCTTTACAATAGCTGAATTAGACGCCGCTCTTGCTTCTTGTCGGCATTCATCTGCACCTGGTCCTGACGGGATTACTTATTCAACCTTATCAAACCTAGGCAAGGATGGTAGAACTGCACTACTTAATTATTTCAATGATATATGGGCTTCTAGTACTGTTCCTGAACACTGGAAAATTAGCCACCTGGTTGCTTTTTTGAAGCCTGGAAAGCCTCCTCTCGAACTTACCTCATACCGGCCAGTTGCCCTAGCAAGCTGTTTTGGAAAAGTTATGGAGCGGATGGTGCTGGCAAGACTTGAGTGGTATCTAGAGAGTAATGATCTTTATCCGAATATGATTACTGGATTTCGCCGCGGACGCTCTTCCACTGACAGCGTCATGGACCTTGTGGCGACAGTAGAACACGAAAAGCGTCACCGTCGACTAGTAGCTGCTGCATTTTTAGATATAAAGGGAACTTACGACAACGTCCTCCATGAAGCTATTCTTGATGGACTTGACGACGTGGGAGTTGGTGGCCGGCTGTACTTGTGGTTTGTAAGCTATCTCAGCGGCCGCTCTGTTTACATGACTACGCCTGAAGGAGATACTACCCGCTTTCAGGTTGGTCGTGGAGTTCCACAGGGAGGAGTTCTCAGCCCAACTTCATTTAACTTTACTCTAATTGGCCTGGTGAGTGAACTGCCAACTAACATCCACATAAGTGCATATGCTGACGACATCTGCATCTCGGCCTCTTGTTCGACGCGCCCACAACTACGTGCGAGACTGCAACGAGCTGTGTCATCAACATCGATGTACTTACGGCGTCAAGGTTTATTTTTAGCGGCAGAAAAGTGTTTACGGGAAAATGTGTCAGCCGCTACCCGATTACCCTTCATGGAGTCGTAATACCATACGTCTCCAGGCACAGATTCTTGGGAGTAATTATTGACCACCGACTATCTTGGTCGAAACATATTACTATGGTGAAGAAAAGGCTAATTAATTTTTGCCATGTACTTCGTTACATAGCTGGCATCAAATGGGGTCGAACTGAGCGCTCCTTAATATGACTTTACGTGGCTCTGTTTGTTGTCCATATACTTGTCAATGTGCATATACTTGTCACACGAACCACTTCGTGTATATTTACGAGCACTTACAGGACACCGTTTTCACCCACTCAGCAAGATTCTGGTTCTGGATGAGAGGCCGGACTGCAGTTTTACAAGTGCACTCCGCTGCCATCCGTCGCAAGTACCGACAGGATATGCCCTCCCATATCGTCCCACCCAACCACCATGGACGATGGATAAACCTTTGGTGCACCTTCGTGTTCCCGGAATACTAAAGAAATCAATGGTACTGTAAGGTGTTTATTGGAGCGCCAAGACCGTAGGTAACGTCCGCAAACCAAAGCGACGGGGGTAGCGTTCGAACCAACAGCTTGCCAATAGTGCTGTGCCAACAAGGCTCCGGCTCCACTTCGTCTACCTCTGCGGGTTGGCGCGCGAGCTGATGGCGATCGGGATTACTACAATACCCCCCGGCGGAAAAGGAGCCATCCTGGCGACTCATGGTGAGGAAAGGGTAGGAGAATCATAATACGGCTTGAGGCGGTCGACATGTACAGTTTCTCGGCCGCGGCGGCGATGATCTGGAGATGGGTTCGAGGGCCCTACTACGTAATTGACGGGAGAAGATTGTTCGAGAGTGCGGTAAGGTCCATGATAGCGCGATAGGAGTTTGGATGGGAGGCCGGGTGCTGAGGAAGGCACCCAGAGCCAAACGAGGGCACCTGAGGGATATGAAGGCGATGGATTTGTAGGGTCCCGATTATGTTTTTGTTGAGCCTGGTTCTCCGTTGTGAAGGAGCGCGCCAATTGTCGGCATTCTTCGGCAAATGTGTGCGCTTCAGACAGTAGAGTGGTCTCTGAAGCGTCGGGGTGGTAGGGCAGGATAGTATCCATGGTGGACGTGGGTTCACGACCATATAAAAGAAAGAAGGGGGAGAACCCAGTCGTAGTCTGCGTAGCTGTATTGTAGGCGTACGTTACGAAAGGCAGCACTTGGCCCCAATTAGAGTGAGCGCTATCAACGTACATGGCTAGCATGCCACTAAGAGTGCGATTAAATCGCTCAGTCATGCCGTTCGTTTGGGGGTTACACGCTGTGGTGCTCCGGTGAATGATCTGGCACTGTTTGAGGAGGGCTTCGACAGTGTCGAAAAGAAACGCACGTCCGCGGTCACTGATCAATTCTTTCGGTGCGCCGGGGCGAAGAACGAGGCGATGCAGAATGAACGAAGCAACATCCCGTGCGGTGGCAGACTGCAAGGCCGATGTTTCCACGTAACGGGTTAGGTGGTCAACGGCTACGATGACCCAGCGGTTGTTAGCCGAAGTGGTCGGAAGCGGGTCATACAGATCGATACCGACACGGTCAAAAGGGCGACTGGGGCAAGGTAATGGCTGCAACGGAGCGGCTGGCTGAGGGGGTGGATTCTTGCGACGTTGGCAGGCGGTACAGGATCGGATGTATTGCCGAATGAAGCGGTACATACCGCGCCAATAATATCTCATACGCAGTCGAGAGTAGGTTTTCATGACACCTGCATGGCCGCATTGGGGATCGGCGTGGAAAGAGGCGCAGATTTCAGCACGGAGATGTCGCGGAATCACGAGAAGCCACTTTCGCCCTGTAGGATGGTAATTGCGGCGGTATAAAAGTCCATCACGAGTGGCGAAGTGGTGGGCCTGACGACGAAGTGCACGTGACGGAAACAGCTCTGCGGGCGTAGACAGAAATGTTAAGAGGGAGGATATTCATGGATCCTTCTGCTGCTCAGATTTCATGTTGGTAATGTTGAGCGGCGACATATCGTAGGCACAAACGAAGCCAGCCGTCGAGTCGTTAGGAAGCGGTGAACGGGAAAGGGCATCAGCGTCGGTGTGCTTGCATCCAGATCGATAGATGACGTGGATATCGTACTCCTGAAGACGTAACGCCCAGCGGGCGAGGCGGCCGGAGGGGTCTTTGAGGGAGGATAGCCAACAGAGCGCGTGGTGGTCGGTAATAACGTAGAATGGGCGACCGTAAATATAAAGACGAAACTTGGTAACGGCCCATATGATGGCCAGACACTCCTTTTCGGTCACAGAATAGTTCGATTCCGCTTTCGTGAGGGTACGACTAGCGTACGCGACGACATACTCGGAACATCCTGGTTTCCGTTGAGCAAGACCAGCGCCCAGACCTACGCCGCTTGCATCAGTGTGTATTTCGGTCGAGCAGGCAGGGTCAAAATGGCGGAGTATAGGGGGAGAGACCAGTAGACGGCGTAGTGTACTGAACGCAGCATCACAGGCTGGTGACAAAGAGGAGAGGTTCGGGCCTCCGGCGAGAAGTTGCGTTAAAGGGGCGATGATACTGGCGAAGTTGCGGATAAAACGGCGGAAATACGAACATAGACCGACAAAACTGCGAAGTTCTTTCAAGGTTGTGGGCTTGGGGAAGTCTGCGACGGCACGAAGTTTGGTAGGGTCCGGTAGAACGCCATCCTTGGATATGACATGACCAAGTATTGTGAGCTTGGTAGCGGCAAAGTGACATTTCTTCAAGTTGAGCTGTAGGCCGGCTTCAGTAAGGCACGTAAGGACACGCTGAAGGCGCAGGAGGTGGGAAAGAAAATCTTTTGAGAAAACGACAATGTCATTTAGATAACAAAGACACGTTTCCCATTTGAGCCCACTGAGAATGTTATCCATCATTCTCTCGAAGGTGGCGGGGGCGTTGCACAGTCCGAATGGCATCACATTGAATGCATACAAGCCATCGGGAGTGATGAAGGCTGTTTTCGGGCAGTCAGCGGAAGCCATTGGTACTTGCCAATAGCCAGAGCGCAAATCTAGCGACGAAAAGAACTCCGCTCCTTGCAAACAATCTAGCGCGTCGTCAATTCGTGGTAGTGGGTAAACATTTTTACGGGTTATCTTATTCAGACACCGGTAGTTCACACAGAAGCGGATCGTGCCATCTTTCTTCGTCACCAACACTACGGGGGAGGCCCAAGGGCTATGAGATGGTCGTATCATGCCCCGTTGAAGCATATCGGCGACATTGTCACGAATGACGCGGCGCTCAGTGGGCAACACGCGATATGGTAGCTGCCGCAGGGGAGCATGAGGACCAGTGTCGATTGCATGAGAAACGGTCAAGGCGCGGCCCAAGGAAGGCTGGGACACGTCAAAAGGTGCACTGAAGCACTGAAGGAGGGCGACTATTTGGTCCCGTTGGGCGGACGGAAAGTCGGTCGCGATAGCTCGATGAAGAGCGTCGACAGGAAGCTCATCACTCGTAGCAGCACAAGACGTCAGGGCAGCGACGTGGGGAAAAACTTCAGGTTCGAAGAACATGTAAATGCGATCAGGGTCCAGCTCTTCAATGTAGCCGAGGCACTCCCCGCGAAGAACAACCGTCGGGCAGGGAAAAGGGTTGGAAGCATAGATGACACAGCTGCCATCAGAAATCGTTAGAACGGCGAAAGGAAGAAGGAGGCGGTTATGGTGGGCGGAGGCGAGTTTGGGCGCAAAGAGAACACGACTAGGGAGGGCAGATGTCGAAATAAGGGGAACGAGAACAGAAGAAAAGGGAGGAATGTCGGTGTCTGCAACTACAAGGAGTTTGGCAGGGCGCGCAGGCGGGTCACACAGGGAAACATTACACACAGGGGAAAGCTCAACTTCAGCACGGGCACAATCAATCACAGCACTGTGAGTCGACAGAAAGTCGTAGCCGAGGATGATGTCGTGGGAGCAGGCGTAAAGCACCACCATCTCGACGAGATACGTAATGTCTTTGATGCAAACTCGTGCCGTGCACGCTGTCACAAGAGTGATGCGCTCTGAACTGGCCGTACGAAGCGAAAAGGCAGAAAGTGGCGTCGTGACCTTGCGAATTTTGCGGCGAAGGGCATCACTAATTACGGAAACGGCAGCACCTGTGTCCACCAGCGCAAGAACGGGAAAACCTTCTACGAACACTTCAATGACGTTGGCGGGAGAAGGCGGAGGACGCGCAGTTCTTCCCTCCGGAACTGCGGCATTTAGTTTTCCCCTTGCGTAGGGCCCTGTCGCCGGAGCATCGGCGAAATGGAACGTCGGCGAGCCGAAGGTGAACGGCGTGTCGAGTACTGAGCCCGAGGTGGAGACGATCCAGAAGAGACGTTGCTCAAGGGCGGCTCGGGATCGTAGTGGTACTGACGAACTGTGTTCTCAGGATGAAGCGGGCGCTGACGGCAAAGGCGAGCGACGTGACCCGGGAGCCCGCAAGCATAGTAAATTGGGCGATTGTCGGCGGTTCACCATGGGTTCGTAATGCGGCGTCGCGGTCGAGGGATCGGAGACTGAGGGGCCATGAAACGAGGTGGAGCATAAAATGTAGGGCCGTTCTGGTAAGACGATGTAGGAAGCGGACCGCGCGTTCCAGTGGTTACTTGAGCGTAAGTGAGTGGGGCTTGCACAGGAGCGATGGGAACACTAGAAGGCAGCGCTTCGGCGACTTTCTTCTCGATAACTTGGCGGATAGCCGGCGATATGGATGGCGCGTTGGCCGGCGCTAATTGCGAAGTGCAGACGGTCGGCTGAACTGGATGGAGGAGGGGCAGCTGGCGTGCAACTTCTTCGCTGGCGTGCAACTTCTTCGCGGATGAAGTCTTGAATATTTTGCATAAATTGAGACTGTTCCGCCGACGACGTAGCCAGTGCCAAGCCAGCAATGCCGGCAGGTGCAGCAGCCCGCCGCGTAGAAGCGCGTTGCTTTCGTAGCTCGTCAAACCTCTGGCACAGGGTTATAATGTCGGATACGGAAGTAGGGTCCCTGGCCGACATCATATAGTACGCATCATCAGTGAGACCTTTTAGAACATGTGTGACTCGTTCGGGCTCGGGCATGGACGGATTGACCCGCTTGCAGAGGTCAACCACGTCCTCAATGTAGCTGGTAAACGTTTCCTCGGGAAGTTGAAGCCGTGCATAAAGGCGTTGTTCGGCGCGGAGTTTGCGTACCGCAGGACAGCCGAAGACATCCGCGAAGTTCTTCTTGAAGACAGACCATGTCGAAAGATCGGCTTCGTGGTTTCGAAACCACAGATTTGCCACGTCCGTGAGGTAGAAGAGGACGTTGCTCAGTTTTATGGAATCGTCCCAGCGGTTGTAAGTGCTGACGCGCTCGAAAGAGGCCAGCCAGTCGTCAACGTCATGGTCGTCAATACCACTGAAGAAAGGTGGGTCACGGGGGCGTTGTGCCCCGGGACAGAAGATGGTGGCAGGAGTGGCAGCGATGGGCGCCGATGGTTGGCTGGGAGCGTCCTGCATGGTTGTGACCGAAGGCGGTAGCGTGCGGTTCCGAAGTTCCAGGGTGAAATTTTCGAGGAGGACTGGGGCGACGAGCGACACACCTCCACCAAGTGTAAGGTGTTTATTGGAGCACCAAGATCGTAGGCAATATCCGCAAACCAAAGCGACGGGGGTAGCGTTCGAACCAACAGCTTGCCAACAGTGCAGTGCCAACAAGGCTCCGGCTCCACTTCGTATACCTCTTCGGGTTGGCGCGCGAGCTGATGGCGATCGGGATTACTACAGTACCAATTAGTGGGCTCAAACAACTTACTCTGGCACACATCTGGTCAGAATATCCCCATTATATTCAAGTATACACCGATGGATCTGTGTCAACACGGGCATCCGCTGCAGCTGTGGTCATACCAGCTCAGAAAACGACTCTGCATTTCCTTTTAGGACATACCTCTACATCAACCGCTGCCGAACTTGTAGCCATACGGGAATCTATTCGCTACATATGTGGGGAACCACCTCAAAAATGGTGTATATTCACGGACTCGAAGACTGCATTAGAAATTTTGGAAACCTTCTTACGCCACACTACCTATCAGTCCCTGGCACTAAACTATATAAAGCTCATCACATCTGCCCAGCTGCAAGGCCACATGATAATGTTTCAATGGATCCCTCTCCACTGCGGCCTCCATGGGAATGAGCAGGCCGATGTTGAAGCGAAAAGCGCACTCATCAATGGCCTCCAAACAGCTGTGCCTTTTTCAAGAGCGGATACGACGTGTCTTCTAAAGAGTTGTATGAATATTGCTACAGCAGCTTACTGGGCTCAACCAGACGCCCGACACATCCGTCTAAGAAGGCTCGATCGAACATTTAAATTTAATGTTCCGCGTGATATTCCGCGTCATCAGGCATGCTTGATACATAGACTTCGTTTAAACGTGGCTTTCACGCGCAAGTACTTACATTTAATTGGACAGGTGGACTCACCGGAATGTTCAACTTGTGGCATCCCAGAGACTGCGGACCATGTATTATTGGTGTGCCTAGCGTATGCGAACGAAAGAAATGTGCTAGCTGCTTCCTTGAAGCGTTTGGACAAGAGGCCTTTGTCGGAGTAACTGCTGCTGGGCGCTTGGCAGGACAAGGGGAAGGGCGTCCAGGCAGTGCGTGCTCTTTGCCGTTATTTGAGCGCCAGCGGACTTGATTCGCGCTTGTAAAGCAAATTGCTGTGTCTGTATATATATTTCATATGCCTTCTCCCACATCGTCACTCATCATGACCTTCTTCATTCTCTCCTTCCCCTTCCCCAGTGCAGAGTAGCAGGCCAGATTTGAATTATTCGGGCCAACCTCTCTGCCTTTTCCTTTCAATAAATCCATCTATCTATCTATCTTGAATAAAGGAATGACTTTAGCCAGTTTTCATGATTTGGGCACAATACCGGAAGTGGCACTGAAGAACACCAACAACCAGTCAGGTCAGCACGGAAGCGGAGCACCGTTTTTGCTTCGTCGTCTTCTCCGAATCGCCCGTTCAAATCTTCGTCGTCTATGAATGGCATGTGTCAATATAATGTGCTGATATCCAGATCTCCATAGCAAAAATCGAGCGAGAAATTCGTTATGAATGCCATCAGGGTCACTGGATGTTTTTTTCAATATCCAGTATAAGGTTTAAAACAACCTGTAAGGAAACTACAATATCGTCGACAGAGGATAAGACAGGGTTACGAAACGAGGGATCGCTTGTGCGACTAAGCGCTACAAAAGCACCGAAACGATAGGCTAGATAGTCCGTAATTGAAATATCATCGACACACTTGAAATCAGGAAAAGAAGAGAAAACATACTGTGGCTTACGGATAGGCCAAGTGATAGATAAGAGAACTGCTTTGTGATCGGAGATAGCGTGTATTACTTCGCATTTGTAACTTATTCAGCAAGATTGGAAGAAAGGAAAATTAAATCTAATTATGCCCCATTACGCGTTTCTCCGTTAACTACTTGAGAGAAACCGAAAGTCCATGAAAATTTAGTAACTCTGTGCATGCTAGTATCTCTACCGGAGGCACGCAGGGAAGGTCAGTCAATGACAGGGGCCTTAAAATCACCCATCCACATGAATCTGGTAACACGTAAATTATACTCACACATCTACTGATTAATGCTACGTAAACTGTCGATAGGAGACACAGGAGGGTCGATACAAGGCAGACACGGCTATTGAACATCTTGAATGGATGATTTTGCACCAACCAGACTCAGTATCTGTGTGACTATGCATTATACCGACCTTACGATCTGACCGGACGAGCAAAGCAAAACCCTCTCCTTTACCTGCATTCCTGTCAGCTCGAAATGCAGTGTACCCAGGGGGAGTAAATTCAGTGTCATAAATGTTGTCATGTAACCAGGTTTCAGCGATACAAAAAAACATGAAGGGGAGTAGACAGAAATGAGCATGAGCAGACTAACACATTTATTAACGACGCTTCTGGAATTCAAATTTAATAGGGTTAGATTTTCTGTGGAGTCACAAGTGAGTCAAAGAGAAGGGGTGCTCAACAAAGAAGGCTTGGGCGAACTTGAACGATTGGTTTCTTGTAAAACTGGTGGCTTGTGTTGGAAGGTTGTGAGGGACGTTGTAACCTTGATCCAGATATTAGAAGCATCATCCCAGTCGTAGCGAACATTGTCAATAAAAATGTGATCATATTGCAGCATAGCCCGAGAACCATTGTTGCGAAAAGAAGCTGAAGCTTTCCAGTTTTTTTCTTAGACAGCGTACCATAAAAGAAACGTCCTCGGTAATATAAACGATGGAGTCGAGCTTCGAGACGTTTTTCATAACATTTGTTTTCTGTCGATAGTCTAGAAGTTTTAAAATAGGTGGAGGCGTGCTGTCGCTGCTGCTTCGGCCAAGTCTTTGGCGACGTTCAATCTGGGCCATTCAGTTTTAAGTTTATAGGTAAACAAATTGGAAACTTTTATCTGCAAGGTATGACCGTCGTCATCGTCTTCATCTGCCAGTCTATGCACAATTATGTTGTTACGTCTTGAACGGTTTTCTAAGTTGTCAATATTATTCATGAGGATTGTCACCGTGCAAGCTGAAAAAGAAAGCTCCAAACGCAACCCGTCATGCACTGTGCTGACCTCGTGATTGCAGGACAATGATTCAAGAGCTGGTACGCGCGATTCCAAAGCCTCAATGCGAGCTGAAAACTGGACCTTGATATCAGATACGTCACAAGCGATTTGCTCCTAGTTTGCAAGCAATTCTGAAAACATGGAAACAATTTTGTTTTCAGAACACTTAGTTCCGCTAGTGCACAAACTATCTGCACTTTCAGAACAAGCAGAACCACTTCTGAAGCGCGTTGCGCGCCTAACAGAGGACTGATCGTTCGTAGCTGGCTTGGCCGAGGAGCCATTTTTTTTTCAGAGGGCGGGGAGGGCCCCGGTTCAGCTCAATTAACAAAAGATTTCGTAAGCACTACCGAATTTCTAACTAACCGCACTGAATCTGTTTTCATAAATGAATATAATTCTAGCTCCCTTCCTGTAACATCTGGCGTCCCTCAAGGTTCCGTACTAGGTCCCCTTCTGTTTTTAATATACATAAATGATTTACCCTTTCAATTGTCCTGTAAAATCCGCATGTTTTCTGATGATTGTGTTCTTTATCAAACAGTTAATAACACCTCTGATCAATTATACCTCCAAAATGACCTTAACAAGATTCAGGATTGGTGCGAAACTTAACAAATGGAACTAAACCCTCACAAATGCAATGTATTGTCTTTTCATTGCCGCCGCAACCCACTCGTATCCGTTTATCAAATTGCCTCCGTTCCTGTGCTACAAGTGCTATCATACAAATATTTAGGCGTAACTCTGTGTACTGATTTGTCCTGAA
This sequence comes from Amblyomma maculatum, assembly GCF_055883805.1. Classification (NCBI taxonomy): domain Eukaryota; kingdom Metazoa; phylum Arthropoda; class Arachnida; order Ixodida; family Ixodidae; genus Amblyomma; species Amblyomma maculatum. The sequence continues at coordinate 47,878,064 of NC_139348.1, read as the reverse complement.
AAACTCATATAACATCATTTCTTCAGCTAACGAATCCCTTGGTTTCCTAAGACGTCATCTTCGCGATGCTCCCGTGCACGTCAAGTTACTAGCTTACGAATCACTTGTGAAATCAAAACTATAATATTCATCACCCACTTGGCACCCACATCAAGCTTACCTGAGCAATGCACTACAACTTTTGCAGAGCCGCGCCGCCCGGTTTATTCATTCGTCATACCATTACCGCACCAGTGTATCATATCTGAAATCCCTTCCAGGTTTACAGCCACTCGATATACGCCGCCGCATAGCCAGTCTTTCGCTATTTCACAAATTCTTTTACAGCCATCTACTAACTGCACCCTATATGGTCCCACCGGCACGCATATCTCACCGCACTCTCCAGCATCTCCAGATCAGCCGTCCACGTGCGCGAAGCGTCACCTTCGCAAACTCATTTTTTTCACGCGCTGCTGCGGACTTGAATGGCTTTCCCGAAGAGACTGTAACAACAACCTGTCCGATAATCTTCGCATGAAAAGCCTACAGCTATTTTTCATCATAACACATGACTTTGTACCATCTCATCCAAAATTTGTATCCACCGCTTATGTACAATGCCCCTCAAAAGGGGTCTTTAGGGAAATATAAATGAAATGAAATGAAACACACGTGAACAAAACACAGCACTCGGTAAGCACGGTAGCAGCAGCAAGAACCGATTGTCAGATCAAACCCAATGAGCATCAGAAAGGTAACATACCTTCACGAGAAACAAGCAATGGCTAAACATTGTGTCGTTGCCGCTACCACCGAGCCCACTGGAGAAGACTTCCGTGTCCAGTGCTTTTAAGCCTTCGGTGCGAGACGTCACAGGCCCTCAGAACACGGCGATTGGTCAATCGATGTCAATGGTAGGCCAGTGAAGATCTTTCAGATTTTCGATGAGCGTGTAGGCGCACATATCTTCATTTTCAGGCACGAGGGCGATAGCGAGCCCCATTCAGTGGAGCGTATGGCAGCGGTGGCATCGGTGCAGCGCATACGACGACGACGAGAGGAGACGCCGACACAGTGCTGAACCATACCAGTCAAGGGAGTCTTACAACACAGCAATTGAGAATGGTGTGTAGAAGAATCTTTTGAGGGTTGTAGATAAGCACTGTGTTTGTGTCCTCTCGTCCTCATCGTATTCACTGCACCGATAATAGAAAAACACGTGAGTACAAATAAAAAGCTAGCTTGAAGGTAGGGTAATTCTGAAAAGTCAACACCGTTTGGGTTTTGAGTATGAATCCATGAACCTGTTTTTAACGATAAATTATTCTGATAGAGGTAAAAAATTTACAGTGGTCTAGCTTTAGTTAAGCCTAGGAGATTGCGAAAGCAATTGCTTCGGTGGCTTGAGAAGAAGCACGCATTTGTTTACCTTGAACAAAATTTCACGATGGTTGGCCATCTGCCGCAGCAGCAGTCCCTCTTGCCGCTTCGACCGTGGCTCGATTTGGTTCATGGCATGCCTGGCAATTTTCTGTTCAGGCTTCTCTTTGGTCTATCGTATTGGCAGCCTGTCTGACACTACTGCGGTCTGTCTTCGTGTGGTGGATTTACCGAAGTTTAATGAAGAAGTGCACAGAACAGCAGGAGAGGGCCTTGCAGTTTTACACGAGGCAAGATTGGCGGAGGTGATAGCATAGTGCTGTCTTGCCATGGTACAACGATGAAGGCAATTTTTGCCTCATAGAGCGAGATGAAGGCAGATATGCTGTTTTAAGCTCGAGATAAAACAGCATGCCTCGAACGTGTTCGTGGGGCCATCTCTATAGAACGTACGAGTTACAAGGTCCAGGCATTACGAGTTATTTCTCAAGAACAAACGCAGTAGCTCTGACTCTTCAAGAAGCATTGATAATAAATAACATTCTAGGAGGTTAGAAGAGGTTAAAATAATTTTCAAGGGGTTATAAATATATCCAATGAAAACTATATGAGTGGCGCCGTGCGCTAAATATTAAGCATGTTAAGAGTTATTATACCCGTCATGTTGAAAAATGATCGCTCATTGTATCAGAAACAATCGCCATTTGATCATAAGTTTGCTACCCACTGCAAATACTTGTTTACACAGGAAAAATATGACACATTATAGTGCAGTCTTTATGCTGAAGAGGAGCAAATCTTTTGTATTTTGTGCTACATGACCGGAAATACTATTTATATAAGCGTTTGAATATTTCGACAATATTATCGGCTACAGACAAGCCTGAGGAGTAGTCGAATAAGTTAAAAAAACTGAAAATGACGGTTTCGTTTTATTTATGTGCATCACCTAATTGTACCACATCCTGCTACTTAATATAGCCCCCGCCAAAAAGGTATCAATATTATTCTTTTAAACGTTACCGCACATGTTGTCGGCTACAATACTAACTTTCATGTATTAGCAGACTAGAATGAACATGCTGTCCTGATGACTGGAAAACAGCAAACTTGAGCTCTGTTTTAATTCCGGGACACCGCGTCTGCGGAAAATAATTACCCCACTTTGCTAACTTCGATTTACTGCAAACAGTGTTACCTTTTCTTCATTCGTTTGTAATGACCCAACCAATTCACAAAAAACTGGTAATTGGCAATTAGCATAGCTTTAGGCCATCCCTTAAGGAACTAGTATGTGTAATGTTAAGTCACAGGAAGTGTGTAGAGTGGGACAGAAAATTAAGGCGAGTTAATGGCATTCTACTGGAAATGAAAAATAAATGGCCATGAGCAGGGCACGTAGCACGAAAACAGGATTGCTCATAGTCGCTATGAGTAATTAGAATTTAATTCCAATGGAAAGAAAGCAAAGCAGGGGCGGCAGAAAGTTAGCTTAACGGATGAGGTAAATAAGTTCGCAGGGGTCAAGTGGATGCTTCTAACGCAAGACCGGGTAAACTGTAGGAAAATGAGTGTGGCCTTCATTCTGCAGTGGGTGTAGTTCGGCTGCTGATGATGATAACTTCAGGCTAAAGATGTCTCGATACCGACTCATTCAAGGTTATAACACAGCTTCATGAGTCAATAAACGAATTATTATCTACTGACGCTTTATTTAAAGATTAATTAGAAGGTTTTGTTCGCATCGCCCCCGAAAAAAACTGCATAAAAAATTGGCTGCGGCTTAGCTCAGCTCTGCCAGGATGTGCGTAGCGAGGGGTACGCTTCCCTGGCTGAGCTCGTTGTGCTCTTTGTTCAGTAGCCAAGTGTCGGGCGACAACCTCAGAATCGGAAGAGTTAACCCTCTCTTGTTTGTACCTCCGTTTAGCACCGGCTTGGCTCTCCTCTGCATTCATGTAAAACTTTGTGTCGCAGCCTCCTATTTTTATCTCTGCTTTCTATACGCAATGCCGCGCATGCAGATGCACTGCACGGTTTGGGGGATAGAGTGGCGTGCAATGGTTACCTAGGTATCAGGGCATGCGCGCAACTGCTCATTCGCGTGACGTGACGCACGGCTCAGGCAGTGGAGCGGGGGCGAGGCCGCGGTGATGGCTAAGCGCACGCCGCCCATGCTGCTCCCCTCTGGTTGCCATGGTAACGACGCATGCGCACAACTGGTAGCCCAGTGTAGCTCTCGCACACAATATGTACCAACCTTCCACACCACCGCAGCAGGACCATTCGTTCCATCTCATAATCCCGAGGTAACAGCGCCCAGCGCGTGAAAAAAAAAAAAAAAAAAAAAAGATATTCGTTCAACCTTTCACGCGCCGTATTAGAAGTTCTAGGATCTTTTTTAGACTTTCTACTATTATCAAATTATGATAACACAGTATCCAACATAGCATCTAAATTATGACTGCTCAATTATGGTTGCTGATTTATAAACAAAATTAGTTGCCCTCTTGACGTAGTTTTTCTTCAGACCAACTTACTGTCTCGACTTAAGTGATGTCTGTTATGGCAGGTGGAAATTAATATAAAACCATTTCACTCTATCTAATTTGTATTCAATGAGAATTTAGTTAAAAGAGCCGAATGTTTCAGGAACCCTGTTTTTTTTATGGTGATTTAAGCTGCTGCGCACTCATAGACAACATCACTAATGAAGCATTTCAACAGCAAGGAATCATTAAACGCCGTTTCTTGATAAGTCCCTTACAAAAATGCATGTAGGGTTTCTATAGAAATTCGAAAGCGTTGTGTCAATACACGCTGTTGAAAGTCTGTCGATAATCGGCAACATCTTGGATGATGCAGTGTTGACCTCTTGTTGAGCGCTTATGAAATAGTGGCCCATGTGTTTCTTAAGAGCGCTTTTGGAATTCGCGCAACTGAAATTCTGTTGATTTCAGGCTCAAATTCTTCAGAAACTCTGCAAGTGACGCTTTTTGATTTTCTGCTACCTTTCCACTCCTGAACAACAGAAAATAGTACACGACCATCGGTTTGCCAGGAGCAGACACGGGGTGATTTTCATTAATGCAAAAGTAGCATCTCCTAGCTGCGATAAGTCACCACATTCTATGTTCTGCCCGACCAATCAACAATCCTGTCTGATCAGTGCTGGTTAATGATAAGCATAGTGAGGCATAAAAGAACAAAACAGATCTTGATCTTTTAAGCCCCATTATACTTACTCACTCATTAACCTACACTAAACTGACTAAATTGTTGATTGGTCGAGCAGAACATAGAATGTGTTGACTGACCGCAGCAAGGATATGTGCTGTGCTACTTTTGCATTAATGTAAACCACCTCGTGCCTGCTCCTGGCTAACCGTTGATCGCGCAGCATTTTCTGTTAATCCGCAGCGGAAAGGGAACACAAAATAAAAAATGCGCGTTAATGAGAAAGAAAAAATATGCATCTTTGGTGAACCCATAACATAAGCTGGTTTGTTTATTTGCTTTATTTCAATTCATGTGCAAGGTATGACGCCAGGCTGTTCTTTGCGTAAAACGCTGATACGTCCGGGAACTCCTCGCATGTGATGCTGAAATAAACAATATAAATCATAATTAAGCTGCGGTATATACTAACCTAAAAATAGAGCAAAGGCATTTGTGCGCTGCTCCACGTCATAGCTCAAGAAATTCCTTGTCTAAAATGAGTTGTCACTGTCTTTCACTGCTTAGACGGCATCGACCGCCGCCTCCACAGCTCGGCAGCACTACCACATCGTTCATTTCTCCCTGATAAACAATATATGCTGCTGTCAAAGATCCCATTGTGAATATAAATAGCAAAGCGCAGGTCACAAGCATTACTACCCAGAAAACTTGAAGCAAAATTACCAACTATAGGCACTAAAATGAGTGGAAACAAAAACAAACACTGCAAAAATGGCGGAGCTGCACAGATTCAATAATCCACAATGTGTGACAGAGGCATATTATGATCTCGATAATGTGTCCGTCTCAGCGCGAGTAGCGTATCGAAAGAGTACAGCACTGTGCCGAACAATCCGTCAAAAACGGTCACCGGTTAAAAAAAAGAAAGAAAATGTCGCCATTCCAGCTGGCGTTCCATCGGCCCCAGCGTCCGCGTAGAGACAAGCCTCGTTCTCTCTCTCTCCCCCTCCTTTTTTTCCGACGAGGCTGGTTTGTCTGCTAGAAATATTTACATGCGGGCTTCACCTTGTAACACACACTGTACAAGACTGGCACAAACACGAATAGGAAAAAGTAAAACACTCACCAAAGTGCAGACGCTCCCTCCGCCCGCGCCGGATTTTCGCTTAGAATCCAAAACGCCTGCGACTGTTGAACTTCTTAAACACGTCCTCCTTGCGCAGAAGCTGCCGCCCAAGAGCGGAGTCCTCCGAAGACTTAAATTCGTACGTTCGCGCTCCAATTTGAACAAAACAATCTTCGTGATAATCACCAGCGAAAAACCTACATACGGTGCTTCGTTCACAGTGCAAGATGCGACCATGGTGGCGGGAAAACGCCAACTGAACTGGCACATCGCCGCACTCAGCGTACCCGCGTCTGCGTGCAAAGAAAACGGGGCGCAGAAGAACAGCTTCGGTGAAAAGCCGCCACCCCCGCTGCGCGACTGCTGAAGCCAAGGTCATCTCCGTGAAAACAAACCACGGAGAAGGCAGAGAGCGGAGACCAAGCGGGAGCAACCCCTCCTCCCTCCCCCCTTTTTCCCCCCAGCCGACAGGAAGCGACCCTCGACCTCTCCGGACATGCTGGCGCCGTTCGCGGGGCACGGGGGAAGTGGGATGCGGACAGGAGCAAGGCGGCGGCCGAATGCTTCTTTGAAAAGAAGAGTCGCCGTTAGAAGACGCATGCAATCTTGTTTTTTTCTTCTTTTTTTTTCATACGCGAATGGTTTTGCTATGCGTGTTAACTCTATAGCATCCGTGGGATCAATCGGTGATTATTAGAACCCTTCAATGTTTAAAGTGACTTCATTTTAGCATGGTGTCCACTTTAAGAAAGGAAAGAAAAGAAACAAATTACAGTAAAACTCTCCAAAGACATAGAGCGGTGGAGGATTCCAATACAGACTGCACCTCATTTTGCGGCAATAAGCTACGGGCAAAAATACCTATGCTTGGGCAGAATGTCACCCTGAAGCATATATATAGTGAACTTTGGAACTGGTTTAAAAAAGCTCTGTCCTGCCCTACATGGTAGGTTCAATCTAGGATCCTGTTTGTTAGTATGATGACTCACTGAACTTGTTTTATGGTAAATATAAAATATGTCCTACCACTAAAGTTACCTTCTGCGACATACAGAAGCTGATCCATTACGGATTCTGATTGACATTCAACGATGTATTTGCATTATTAGTGGAGGCTTTGCCATCAAGAAGTTTTTAGGGCGTATTTTCACTGTGTTGCGAAGCTTGAGCTAAGTGTGCACCGTTAATATGTACTTTTATATAACATGAACGAGCACGCAACTGCATGCTGCTCTTATATTTCCCTTTGCAGAATGGGGCCAATAGTTGATTACAAGTGAGACAAAAAATTCATAACGAAATTGTCACATCATGCTCTTATCATTTGTGCCTAAAACTACTTAAAAACATGGGTCAGCATGAACAGTACACGCTAATTGTTCGTGAACGTTGAAAACTGACAACAAAAAGCACATAGAAAAAATTGCACAAAAAGTCTATTGGGTAGAACACAATGAAAATTCTGTTGGCCCTGTAAAGATTGCATTCAGCTGGGGTTGAATGTCTATCGAAATTCAATAAATTCAAAAGGCGGTCAATAGTCCAACAATAGAGTTTCAAAACTCATTTTTGTAAGGGGTGTCACACGAACCTTAAAGTCTAGAATAATCTCCAAGGCCAGCCTTACAGCTTGCCTCTATAATACGAAATGCAATCAGCGTCTAAATAAGTAACTATTTTGAGTCAGTTCAAAACTTGCCATAGTCCATCCTTTCCCTATATTGTTTGCATCAAAGTGTGTCACTACTAAAGGAAACTCAATTTTTCTCGTTATCTTTCTTGCATTCTTTACATAACAGTGCCTTGCAGTTTGCAGCTCATTGCACCGTTCCCACCCATAACACCCCACCCGAATGCGTCATCCCTGCCAAATTTACCTCATCCTCGCAAGAACGCTAAAATATCAAACCACATTTGCAATCATCTATAAAAGACTGAAGATATTCGCTACTCATAAAATTATTGAAACTAACTTCTAGCATTTTCAAACATTGCTTAAAATGATGTTCATTGCCTAAATTCATCGCAATACGGTTTCACAAATGTCTTTTTTTGTTGTGCACCAAAAATATGTAGCCTTTGTGAATTTAGTAGCTTATTCGTCTATTTGTATTTAAAATTGTTAAATGCATTTCTTAAATAACTTGTGCAGGGATCATGCATTGTGCTGTTTCCATGCCGCCCACCCCTTCGTAATGCCTGCATGAGCGTGTAGGGTAGACATAATTAAATAAAATGTGCAAGCATGTTTTCTATTTTGCACACAGAATGAATTGGTGGTTTGCAAAGAAATAACTTAAGCCGTACGACTGCTTTTGTTCATGTAAAAACTTTCCATTTCTGTTCAGCTGCACGGAGGACGACTACGGGGACAAGTCGCCTAAGAAAAGCCTTACAGAAAAGTACCCTTTATGCTGTGTCAGAAGCAACGTGGGAGGAAGTTTGGGAGTTGGTGTGAATAACAGACCTGAGTTCCCACCTTTTACAGTTCATGGGGCTTAAAGATGAACATTTGTAGGTTCAATGCCTAGAAAATAAACAATATACCAAAAATAATCAACAATACACGACTCTGATTAAGATTGTGTAAATGCTTAAATCAAAAATATAAGATTGAAAAAGCAAAGAAATAGTAAGGAAAAATGCTAACAGTGTTTTCTGTAAACGTTAGGCGATGTGATGCAGCGATGCTTCAAACATATTTGGTTGTCATGATATGTAAGCCAATACATATGCCAATTCGACCTCTGTGTTTTATTTGACAACCCAAGACACATGCTCTGTCTGGGCAAGTTTTCTTTCCCAAGAAAATATTCTAGCGATAATGAATCGTAAAAGGAGTTTTTGGAGAGCATCACAATATATTGTCGACAATTATTTCTCACGAATTCTATATTTCGGCATCCACTAAGCTGATTTGAGAAAAAAGTAGGAGAATTGTGCATGACGGTTGGTATTATATGAGCTTTTGTTATGTCAATTTACACCAATGGCTGTCAAAGGGGTCCCGTGACGGAATTCAGTGTGTTGCGTAGCGGTATGCACATCACAAGATCATGGTGCTCAATACACTGGCGGGCCGGATCTTTATTACAAAAGGTAGTCGACTGTTTCTGAACCAAATGTAGATGAAAGATTTAGTTGCAAGAAAATGTTAGTTATTTTCAAAGCTTTAGCGGGTCATAATGTTTGCTCAGCTAGAGTGACGCATTGTGAGACTTGGTTCGACAGAAGTCGGCTCAAATTTTACATCAGCACGTGGGATGGTTAGGAGGCTGCATCAAGCGTCACTGAAACATGTCTGCCGCTTAAAACTCTTCATATCGATCAACAACAAAAACAGAAATATATTGTCCATAGAGACCTAGCTTGAATCAGAAATCTACGTTTCAACTTTCGGAACCGCTTTCTTCTTTCTGCGCTGAGGTCGTGGCAGTTCAAGAAGCACTCTGCGCCATGGCTACCATAACCAAGCTCCCTGCGGCACATATTGCCATCCGCACTGAGACACTTCAAGCAGTAAGTCTTCTCCGACGTGTGAAACGTTGCCGCAAAATATGTCAGTATGTACTGAGTGGGTGCCACGGGACCTGCTGTCTTCCCAAAGTCAAGCAGATTAAGCGACCCGCCTCGTGAACCAAGACGCATCAATGCCATGGCTACTTGAAGTGGACGACGCTACCCTTTTTTTTTTTATCAAGAAAGGAACACCTCCGGTACCACACACGTGCTCTTATCCCTCCCTGTGTGGTATCCTTTCCCCGCGGTCTGACCTGTGCAAAGGAGGTTGCGCTTAGGAGGATCCGGGTCTGTGTTGACCTCACACCAGCTGTCACTAGGACGGGGTCCCACTTTCGACACTTGTATCCCATCTCAGGGTGTCCAATCTGCAAAAACGAAAATGTTGAAGCCGACATTCACCGCATGTTGTCGGACTGCCCAGCACTGAAACCGACACGAATCCGGCACCTGACGATTGCTGGAATTTTTAGAAAGCAATCCTGCCTCATAATCGCTTGGACGCAGGGACCTCATCATCACTTACTCCTGGGCTTCATAAAATCACCCTTTTTCCATTCATTTCATCATTTATTCATCCTTCATCTTATACCCTACTTATGCTCTGAGGCAATAAATATCGTTACCAAAAAACAACAGCCGCCTTTGAATTCATACTTCCTATAGTTGTATTCGATATTGAGGGGCCTATTGCACTAGTTACAATTCTTTGTCGCAGAAACTCAGTGTTGTGACGCCCTAGTGGCCCTAGTGGCGTCACTATAGGATCAATGGCACCAATTTCGGTTGGCGATATGCCGTCCCCCCTCCCCTTTGAGCGTTACACTATCGTTTCCTTTGTCATGCTTTCATGATATATTTTCCCTGGGGTACTTTTCCTGCCTAGCTCACGAGGCCCATGACCTGATGGAAGTGGAGGAAAAGTTTTCTTTTCAGTTTTTAAGGCTTCCGCATAACGAGCGTACCCACGACTCATAATTCAGCAATACAGTAAATCAAAAGGACATAGTATGTTTTTATTTTCGAAAACCTCAGTAGAAAATGAGAGGCATGTCCTATTTATTATCGAAACAAGGGTTTGCCTGAGTAACAGTAAACAGGGCTAGTAGTTTTCAGCAGAAAAGATTCCGAATCAGTAACATAAGGGTGAACTATAAACCACGATAAAGGCAAAGTTTGGGCACCTAGAAACACTTGAATCCATACAGTTTCTATTAGTAAAAGAACTGTAACCTTGGACCGAGGCATATACAATTAACTAAAAGGAGCTGAGGTGACAGATGCCGTCAGTGTTATAATGTGATGGTAATGTAGGCTATTTAGAGCACGTCTGGCATATCAGAACAAGAAATAACAATGAGAGCTGTTAAATGTCCCATCTCCTGGTTTATGTTCGTTTCGCTGGTTCCACCATCTGACCATCTGACCATAAGAACTTAATGAACTATGGAACACAAAAAATAACTGCACCTGCATCCGCTGGATTGACAAAGGATAAAAGAATAGTGAATAAAATAAAGTTATACTATTTAATCTCGCTTGCTGAGTATTCAAAGAAATATCACTTGAGAACTAAAGCAAAGTCGGTTCTTTTACCACCCCCACCGTATCGCCCTAAGGAGCGTCGTAATAATCGTAAGAGGACACGATGCGACACTGAAGCGTTCTTCGCAAAAGCTCCTTTTTTTTACGACGACCCATACGGCTTCTCTGAATGGCACTGGAAACTTTTCTGCGTATACTGCGCACTCTACACATAACAACGCCGCCTGGAGCTAATTAGGAGTTTTCTGCAAACGTCACAATAACGCCTACGTATGCTCTTTGCTACAACGTGCTTAGTGCGACGTGAATAATTTAGCTTTAAACAGTTCTGTTTGTTAACAATGCGTCATCGTCCAAACCATGAAGCAAATAAGTAGTACAGGCATATTTACATGCGTACTTAGTTTGCCACAAATAAGGAAACGACTTCATAGCTAAAGGCTAAATGCTTGACCAGGGCTAGGAGACCCAATACATAGAAACAGCGTATAGGGTTCAAAAAAATGAGGTAACCTTTCGCCAAGGAAGTAGAGAAAGAAATTACATAAGTACTATTTGCACTATATATATATATATATATATATATATATATATATATATGTGATATAAAGTATTTAGGCAGATTTCCCTTTTAACATGAAAGAAAAAGAAACTAACACCATCAATGTGAAATTTGATCAAAATATAGCAGAGCGGATAAATGAAATAAACTGCCAAATTAGATAGCAGTGCAGGTCCCACATTTGCAAAGGGAATGGGCACCTGCCTGAAGCTGAAAGCTTTGGCGTACTAATATTTGTTGAGCGCCGCAAGCAATCCTGCCTCATAATCGCTTGGACGCAGGGACCTCACCATCCCTCACTCCTGGGCTTCAAAAAAACAACCAACCTTTTTTCATTCATTTAATTATTTATTCATCGTTCATCTCATACCCTACTTATGCCCTGACACAATAAATATTGTTACAAAAAAACAACAGACGCCTTTGAATTCATACTTCATAGAGTTTGATTCTATATTGAGGGGCTTATTGCACTACTTACAATTCTTTGTCGCAGAAACTCAGTGTAACAAGCGGAGGGGGGGGACAGCCGTCGATGTAGCTTAGTTGGAAGAGCACTGAACGCGACATTCGGAGGTCGTGGGTTCGACTCCCACCATCAGCGCGTTGTTTTTCCTTCCGCTTTGCATTTAATGCTCTTTATTCCAGTAATCACCATAAGACGAAATTCCTGTAAATGTTAACAGTAAAAACGAAAAAAAACTAACGTTTGCCATGCACTCGTAGACTGTTCGCTCCTTTAAATGCTATATATATATATATATATATATATATATATATATATATATATATATATATATATATATATATATATATGGTTTGGTTTGTGGGGTTTAACGTCCCAAAGCGACTCAGGCTTTGAGAGACGCCGTAGTGGAGGTCTCCGGAAATTTCGACCACCTGGGGTTCTTTAACGTGCACTGACATCGCACAGCACACGGACGCCGCTCCCTTTCGCCTCCATCGAAACACAGCCTCCGAGGTCGGGTTCGAACCCGGGTACTCCGGCACAGTAGTCAGGCGTCTTACCACTGCACCACCCCGGCGGGGCTATATATATATATATATGAAGGAAATAAGCCAACAGTCGGCGAGGCCATGGAAAGCGTTGGGTATGGTACTTTATCTTTTTTTTATGTTTTACTTGGATAAGCACAGAAATTAGTAATGTAATCTGTTTAGGGGAAAGATAATTAAACACAAAGTAGAAGAAAAAACAACGTGCCGATGGTGGGAACCGAACCCACGACCTCCGAATATCGCGTCCGGTGCTCTCGGGGTCTCGGCTCTGGCAGTCTTGAAGCCACAGGTAGCGTAAGAGGGTTCTAGCACAGCTGTCGCCCTTGCTCTTGATCACGTTCTACGTGATGCTGGCGGTAACAAAGGACGTTCCACGTCCGCCGCTGTGACTGAGGGTGGCGCTGGTGAACACTCTCAAGGTTCGTATACAGACAACATAAATACCCAAGCAAGTAGCAGGGGGTACGGCGGCCTATGTAGCTCAGTTGGAAGAGCACCGGACGCGATATTCGGAGGTCGTGGGTTCGGTTCCCACCATCGGCACGTTGTTTTTTTCTTCTACTTTGTGTTTAATTATCTTTCCCCTAAACAGATTACATTACTAATTTCTGTGCTTATCCAAGTAAAACATTAAAAAAAAAAGATAAAGTACCATACCCAACGCTTTCCTTTGCCTCGCCGACTGTTGGCTTCTTTCCTTCATGTATTATAACGAGTACCCTCATTTCCCCTATATATATATATATATATATATATATATATATATATATATATATATATATATATATATATAAGGTGCAGCGCTGGCGTAGCGGTAGAACATCCGCCTTGCACATAGAGTTTCTTACTCTTACCTAGAGGGAAAGCTGTGCTGCCGTCTATGGGAGTTTACATGGAGTTTCCAGACGGCCAGTTCAGCCACCATGGGCGCTCAAAGCATCATGGGCCGGAGAGCTACCGAGTGCAGAACTACAACTTTTGGCCAAAACTAATGCAAAGATAAACGTTGTTCTACCGTAAATAATGTCCTAAGATTGAATATTGTGGCAATAATTGCAAAAAGAGAGAGAAACAGCATGTCAGTGTGATATTTATCCAATATAAGCGCGGGCTCTTTCTCCTATTGGCTTAGTTTTGAGCAGCACAAATACCAATATTTCGCACTTAATAGGCAAAATTTGAAACAGAAAAACGTTATAAAAATATTTATGGTTGTGCGCTTACTTAAGGAAGTTTTTAGTGGCATTTCGGAAAACAAAAACCATTTATTGGCGACGTCTGCTTTTGCGCCTTCGCTACTATGGCTTTCGCGGTCTATGTACGCACCTTCAAATGATGATGATGACGAAAAAGAAACATTGCAGTAACGCCACTCCACGTACCCGAGAAAAACCGACTGTCCCGCAACAAGTAGCACACCGGCCCATGATTCTTAGCGCGCCCATGGTGGCTGAAGTGCAGCGCCCTCAGCTTTCCCTCTAGTTAGTGTAAGGAACTCTATGGCCTTGCATGCAAGAGGACCGGGGCTCAAATCCCGGTGCCCCGCAATTCTCCACCGGATTAAAAAAATATCAGCGTGTCGATGGAATTGCATCGATGGGGTGCAACCTGATGCCGGTGAACACCTCCGGCAACGCACTCCCTCACCAGAACAGGAGTTGGCCACCCTGGTGCAGCAACTGGCCGCCACTTCCCATGATTAGGTCCATAAAACACCGGCCCTCAGTTACCAGCGGCTGCGGAACAACTGACCACGGCGACGTTTAGACCTGTGACGCAGCAGGGGGTGCTAAGAATTCGTGGCTCCGCTGGACAGGCCAAAATTGGAAACTGACCATCGCAAAGTTTAACGCTAGAACCCTAGCTAGTGAAGCTAGTTTAGCAGTACTGTTAGAGAAACTAGAGGGTATGAAATGGGATGTCATAGGGCTTAGTGAGGTTAGGAGGCCGAATGAGGCATACACTGTACTGAAGGATGGGCATGTAGTGTGTTATCGAGGTTTAACGGAGAGGCGAGAACTAGGAGTAGGTTTCCTTGTCAATAAGTTATTGAGGGTAATATAGATGAATTCTATAGTATTAATGAGAGGGTGGCAGGCATCGTAATTAGGCTTAATATGCGGGATAAACTGAAGGTTGTACAGGCCTATGCACCTGCATGTAGCTATGATGACCAGGAAGTTGAAAGCTTCTACGAAGATGTAGAATCGGCAATGCGAAAAGTAAAGACGCAGTATACTGTACTAATGGCTACTTCAATGCCAAGGTAGGAAAAAGCAGGCAGGAGACCAGGCAGTAGATGACTATGGCATTGGTTCTAAGTTAAGATGGGGATTTCTGAAGACGCTCTCCAACTTTCCCATTCACATTTTTTACCTAAAGTCAATATTCATTAAATTAGAAAAATTAACATAATTAGTTAATTAAGCAATCTCAAAACAAAATTTGTTTGTGGTGCGCAAGGTGGCTGAAAATTGTATGCAACTGGCTAAATTTGGCATTTTTTAATCCTTGGTTCAAGTTAGCGGGGACACCCATATACATATATACATATATATATATATATATATATATATATATATATATATATATATATATATATATATATATATATATATATATATATATATATATATATATATATTGTAAGAATGGGGGGTTTATTTAGCAGATCAACAGGACTTGATCAGCAGGAGTGGGCAGATCAGCGGCGAACACAGCGGCAGTAAACACAGTCAGGTCCAGCACGCGCAGCGATCACGATGCCACTGACTGGCATGTTCCTCGTGCACTTCTTCCTCCTCACAATTACCCGCGGGACGAAGAGGAAACATCCTGGCGACTTACGGTGTGAGCAATACGGCAGGGTTGTAATAGGGTGCGAGGCGCTGGACGTGAACAATCTCGCGTCCGCGCCGGCGTAGATCATGGGACGGCGTAACAGGTTCCACCACGTAATTAACCGGAGAGGTGCGCTCCAGAACTCACTATGGGCCATGGTATTTAGCAAGAAATTTTGAAGACAGTCCAGGGGCATTGGAAGGTATCCATAGCCACACAAGAGCGCCAGACGAGAAGTGCGGTGTCGAGTGTTGGCTGTCATGGTTGGATTTATGGCGGTACTGGGTGTTAGCCGTGAATGCGCGGGCGATTTGTCGACAGTCTTCCGCATGCTGGGCTGCTTGAGACGCAGGTATATACTCTGATATGTCTGGCTGATACGGGAGTATGGTGTCGATTGTAGCAGAGGGGTGACGGCCGAGAAAAAAAGGAGAGAAGCCAGTAGTAGACTGCGTTGCGGTATTCTATGCGTACGTGACATACGGAAGGACGAGGTCCTAGTTTGAGTGGTTGGAGGAGACGTACATAGAGAGCATGTCGCCAAGAGTGCGATTGAAACGCTCAGTGAGGCCATTAGTCGGGGGATGATAGGCGGAGGTGATTCTATGAATAATGTTGCACTTGGTTAGCAAGGCTTTCACAACGTCACTCAAGAAAACGCATGCTCTGTCGCTGAGCAGCTCTCGAGGGGCGCCATGGCGAAGAACAAATCGCTGCAAAATGAAGGAAGCTACTTCTGACGCTGTGGCAGATAGAAGTGCGGCGGTTTCTGCATACCTCGTCAGATGATCAACGGCTACGATAGCCCAGCGGTTGCCGGCCGCAGTGTAGGGAAGCGGCCCGTACAAATCAATGCCGACGCGGTCGAAAGGACGTGGTTGGCTGGGTAACGACAGCAACTCTCCAGCAGAACGTTGAGGAAATGGCTTGCGACGTTGACAGGTGAGGCATGAGCGAACGTACTTGAGTACAAAGGTGTACATACCCCGCCAGTAGTAACGCAGCCGGAGACGAGTGTATGTCTTGAAGACGCCCGCGTGACTGGATTGCGGGTCAGCGTGGAAATAGACACAGATTTGTGAACGTAGCTGCCGGGGAGTAACTAGCAACAACTTGCGGCCATCTGCGCAGTAGTTGCGGTGGTAGAGAAGGTTATCACGAATGGCGAAGTGGGAAGCATGGCGGCGGAGATCACGCGATGGAGAAGCAGCTGTAGGATTGGAGATAAAATTGAGGATAGAGTTTATCCAAGGATCTTGCCGCTGCGCTGACGGAATGTCATTGATGTGAAGCGATGGCGGGGAATAGTCGGAAGGGGAAAGGCTCGCGACCTCAGCTGCAAGGGGGCAGCGGTAAAGTGCATCGGCGTCGTGATGTTTGCGGCCAGAGCGGTAAAAAACACGGACATCATAATCCTGAAGGCGAAGAGCCCATCTTGCCTCTCTGCCGGACGGGTCTTTCAATGAGGAAAGCCAGCAAAGCGCATGGTGGTCCGTCACTACGTCAAAAGGGCGACCAGAGAGGTAAGGGCGGAATTTAGTAAGAGCCCAAATAATAGTTAAGCACTCTTTTTCAGTAACAGAGTAATTGGATTCAGCCTTCGTGAGTGTACGGCTAGCATAGGCGACCACGTATTCAGTATAACCTGCTTTGCTCTGAGCGAGCACAGCGCCGAGACCAATACCACTGGCGTCTGTGTGGACCTCAGTAGGCGCTGTGGGGTCGAAGTGACGTAGGACAGGCGGTGCCGTGAGGATATGTCTTAAAGCACTGAAGGCATCGTCGCACGCAGGTGACCACGACGAAAGGTCAGAACTGCCGGACAGAAGTTCTGTCAAGGGAGCAGCAATGGAAGCAAAATTCCTTATAAAGCGGCGAAAGTAAGAGCACAGCCCGAGGAAGCTACGTAGACCTTTGATGGAAGTCGGTTTGGGAAACGCTGCTACGGCACGAAGTTTGCCAGGGTCTGGAGATACACCTTCTTTAGAAACAACGTGACCGAAAATGGTGAGCTGGCGAGCGGCAAAACGACATTTTTTTCAAATTCAGCTCTAGTCCGGCATCAGAGAGGCAGGTCAAAACGTGCTTCCGACGGTAGAGGTGTGTGTCAAAGTCACGAGAAAAGACGACAGTGTCATCGAGGTAGCAGGGGCACGTCTTCCACTTTAGGCCACGCAAAATGGTGTCCATCATCCGCTCAAATGTTGCCGGAGCATTACAAAGGCCAAACGGCATAGCTGCAAATTCGTACAAGCCGTCGGGAGTTACAAAGGCAGTTTTGGGGCGATCAGCTGCTTCCAATAGCACTTGCCAGTACCCGGAACGTAAATCTAGGGAAGAAAAAAGTTCGGCGCCTTGCAAACAATCGAGAGCGTCGTCGATGCGTGGGAGAGGATAGACGTCCTTTCGCGTAATCTTATTAAGGCGGCGTTAATCGACACAGAAGCGGATAGAACCATCTTTCTTTTTTACGAGGACAACAGGTGGGGCAGAAAGGCTGATTGAGGGCTGAATCACGCCATTCTGGATCATTAGGTCGACTTGCTCTTCAATAGCCTGGCGTTCGGTTGCAGACACACGATAGGGGCGCTGTCGCAGTGTTTCGTGGGTGCCTGTGTCGATGCGATGAGTGATTGTAAAAGTTTGACCAACTTTGATGAGAGTTGGAGGAGCGAAAGTGATGTAGTAGGTTCAAAAGCTGAGTGCGCTGCTCTGGAGGAAGATCGGCGTCGATGGAACGGAGGAACAAGTCTGTAGAGAGGGGAGCGGGCGCAGGTGAAGGGGGCTGAGAGCAGTCACGGCACAGTGCGGCGCGTCGTCAGGTTCCTCAGAGATCAGAAGAGATGCGATTGGCTGGATACTTCCCAGGCATTCGCCATGGCGCAAAGCAGTAGGGTAGTTAAATGGGTTAGAGACCCATAGCATGGAAAGGCCAGCGGAAATAGCGAGCACTGCGTAGGGCAACGGAAGGCACTTGCGGCGCAGGAAAGTATGGGCTGGTGTGAAGAGAACGGTGTTACCGCTAATAGAGGGACAAACGACACGAACAAGCACTGAAGAGCAGGGATGAAGGTCGATATCTTCGGCGACGAGGGCTTTAGCACAGGAATTTGATTGATCAGCGTCTGGTAAGGCATCGGGCACAGTCGAGAACCCCACTTCAACTCGAGCACAATCGATAATAGCAGCATGACGCGACAGGAAATCTCAGCCTAAAATTACAGCGTTCGAGCAACTTGGCAGCACGACGAACTCAATCGTATAAAGGGAATTCTGGATAACTACTCGAGCGGTGCACGCTGCTAAAGGCTTGATATGCTGAGCGCTGGCCGTTCGCAACGAAAGTCCCGCAATTGGCGTCTTCACTTTCTTTAAAGTGCCACATAGTTTTGCGTCCATTACCTAAATCGCAGCACCAGTGTCAATTAGAGCCATGACAGCAACACCCTCGACGAAAACTTCAGTTAGGTTTGTCGGCGACAGATGAGGACTTAAGACGTTCGACGGGGTCGCAGTTCTCGCCTCAGGAACTGCGGCCTCTAGTTTTCCTCATGTGAAGCGTTCTGTCGACGTCGCATCGGAGAGATAGAGCGGCGTCGCGGCGACGGTGAACGGCGGTCGGACATGGCTGAGCGGTCTGGGGAGAAATGAGGCTCAGTAGGCGCGGAATACTGAGGCGTCGGAGACTAGTATGCAGAACCATGAGTAGGTGGTGCCGACACCGGGAGGCGGTTGCGGCAATAATGAGAAATGTGTCCAGCAAGCCCGCAAGTGTAACAAATTGGCCGGTTATCCGTCGTGCGCCAGGGATTACGGGGTCTTGGAGCCGGTCGCATAGACTGCGCAGGTTCTCGCGCAGGCGCAGGAGGCGGCGGCTGAACGTAGGCAGGTGGCGGTGGAGCATATGTAGGTGGCGGTCGGGCCGCAACAGCCGCATATGTTAACGGCGCTGCAACAGGCATGGATTTAGGGGCTGGAGGAAGAGATTCAGCTACCTGTTCTTGAATAATGTGGCGCAAACAGGGAGTTAGGTGTGAGGAAGGTCCTTGATGGCAGGACATAAGGGAGAGCTGTCGAGCAACTTCTTCCCGAATGAAGCTCTTAATTTGTTTCAGGAGCGCAGAATGTTCGCCTGCATCTGTCAGGCCAGCAAGGGACTCAGAGTGCATGATGTTCGCGCGAGTTATGGCCGTTTGTTTCCGCAGTTCATCATAACTTTGGCACAGTGTGACCACTTCCGCCACGGTGCGGATATCTCGAGCCGACAACATCTGAAAGGCATCGTCATCGATGCCTTGCAGAATGTACTCGATCTTCTCGGCTTCTGATATCTGTGCGTTAAAGCGCTTGCACAAGTCGACGACGTCCTCGATATAACTCGTGAAAATTTCGCCAACCTGCTGAGACCGCGCACGCAAGCGCTGTTCAGCGTGGAGTTTCCTCACAGCTGGTCGGCCGAAAACTTCAAATAAGCTGGCTTTAAACGCGGACCATGATGGAATGTCCGCTTCATGGTTTCGAAACCATAGGTTTGCTACCCCGGTGAGATAGAAAATGACGTTGCTTAACTTCGTTTCCGCGTCCCATTTGTTGTAAACGCTCAGTCGTCTATACGATGTGAGCCAGACCTCGACGTTGTGGTCGTCAGTGCCGCTGAAGATGGCGGGGTCTCGCTGGCGGAGGGAGCCGGGACAGATGATGATCGAGCCAACTTGTACGGCTTGGTGGTTAACGTCCCCAGGCATCGCAGGAGGTGGTAAGGCTGCGGAGTTCCAGGGCGAGAAGATAGATCTTACCCAGCACCTCCACCAAATGTGAGAATGGGGGGTTTATTCAGCAAATCAACAGGACTTGATCAGCAGGACTGGGCAGATCAGCGGCGAACACAGCGGCAGCGAACACAGTCAGGTCCAGCACGCGCAGCGATCACGATGCCACTGACTGGCATGTTCCTCGTGCACTTCTTTTTCTTCCCAATATATATATATGGGCACGGTGGCGCGACCAGAATGCGGATCGCTAACCCCCTCGTCTTTTTCACGCAGTTTTTGCAATCTTGCTGCCGACAACAGCGGGAGATGACCATCCACAGCCATCGACAGAGGCCTGGGTGGGGCGGCTGATCTGCAATCAAAGTTTCCACGTGCGGAATACGCCCCCGATTTCGGGCTGTTGGAACTGCAGACAAGGCCGCTACGACTCTGCTTCACTCGGCGTCAACGGTGCTACCCTGGTGGAGGAACTGCCAACTCGGAGGATAAAACCGGAGCTGAATCTTCCATGGGCCAATGGGCACGGTGGCGCGACCAGAATGCGGATCGCTAACCCCCTCGTCTTTTTCACGCAGTTTTTTGCAATCTTGCTGCCGACAACAGCGGGAGATGACCGTCCACAGCCATCGACAGAGGCCTGGGTGGGGCGGCTGATCTGCAATCAAAGTTTCCCCGTGCGGAATACGCCCCCGATTTCGGGCTGTTGGAACTGCAGACAAGGCCGCTCCGACTCTGCTTCACTCGGCGTCAATGGTGCTACCCTGGTGGAGGAACTGCCAACTCGGAGGATAAAACCGGAGCTGAATCTTCCATGGGCCAATGGGCACGGTGGCGCGACCAGAATGCGGATCGCTAACCCCCTCGTCTTTTTCACGCAGTTTTTTGCTATCTTGCTGCCGACAACAGCGGGAGATGACCGTCCACAGCCATCGACAGAGGCCTGGGTGGGGCGGCTGATCTGCAATCAAAGTTTCCACGTGCGGAATACGCCCCCGATTCCGGGCTGTTGGAACTGCAGACAAGGCCGCTCCGACTCTGCTTCACTCGGCGTCAACAGTGCTACCCTGGTGGAGGAACTGCCAACTCGGAGGATAAAACCGGAGCTGAATCTTCTATGGGCCAATGGGCACGGTGGCGCGACCAGAATGCGGATCGCTAACCCCCTCGTCTTTTTCACGCAGTTTTTTGCAATCTTGCTGCCGACAACAGCGGGAGACCGTCCACAGCCATCGACAGGGGCCTTGGTGGGGCGGCTGATCTGCAATCAAAGCTTCCACGTGCGGAATACGCCCCCGATTCCGGGCTGTTGGAACTGCAGACAAGGCCGCTCCGACTCTGCTTCACTCGGCGTCAACGGTGCTACCCTGGTGGAGGAACTGCCAACTCGGAGGATAAAACCGGAGCTGAATCTTCCATGGACCAATGGGCACGGTGGCGCGACCAGAATGCGGATCGCTAACCCCCTCGTCTTTTTCACGCAGGTGAGAAAATGTTATGGAAAATGCTATCGTTCGAGCGACCCGTATTTGGTTGTGCTGCCGTGCCCTGGGCTGCTGTGTGTGTTAACTTGCGACTTAGCCAGTACCATTATGAATATATTACTGCTGTCCGGTGATGTTGAAACCAACCCAGGACCCGACCTCGCCCAACTCGCGCACCAAATACGAAAGATTGCTGAGGATATTAAAGAAATTAAGGATGGACGCTTGACGATTGACGCGAAGTTGGAAACTCTAGCTATTCTTGACAGCAAAATATCAAACTGTATGGATGAGGTTGCTAACCTACAAAGAGTTGTATCTTCTCTTGAATCTAGAGTGGAGGACTTGGAAAATCGTTCTCGAAGATCAACTCTAATAGTGTACGGTATCCCAAAAGATCCAGAGGAAAATACCGCTTCCCTTGATGAACTAATGAATGAAAAAATTTTGAAGGACATTCTTAAAATCCAACCTGTTAACATAGAAAGAATTCATAGGTTAGGACGGCCAGCGACGGATAAAACTAGGCCCATAATACTTAAACTGCTAGACTACCGAGACAAAGTAAAAGTGTTAAAAAACTGTCACAAATTGAAGGGCTCTAATTACGCAATAGGCGAGGACTTCTCAGCTCGGGTGAGAGAAGTAAGAAAAAAGTTGTGGAAATGGGCAAAATCGATTAAAGAACAAGGAGACAAAATGTCGCTAGTTTATGATAAACTGCGCCTAAATGGCCAGTTATACCGCTGGGATGACACAAATGATTGTGAAATCCTTGTAACTGATCCTAGCAGTCTAGACAACCAAAAAAGCACGGATGATTTGGAAGGCGAGGTGTCCCATCGTGGCATTTCAGACAGCCAAAAAAACACAGTAAGTCCTCCAGGCGAGGCACTGAAACCGCGCCCCAGACGGAAACCACAGCGCCGCATATAACTTTCGCAAATGTTAATGTCCGCAGCATTCTGAACAAAACAGATTGGATCGAATCACTGCTTGTTGGAATTGAGCCAGACTTTATGGCAATAACAGAAACTTGGTTATCAGCCGATATCTTGGATGGCGAGATTACACCTCCAGATTACGCAATCATACGCAAGGATAGGCCTACACGTGGCGGCGGTGTAGCTATTCTGATAAACAAAAAAATTCCCTTCTCTGTACTGCCGGATGTTCAGGGTGCTGAGGCAATCTTTTGCAAATTGAAACTAGGCTCTCGCGTTATCATAGTGGGGTGTGTCTATCGTAGTCCTTCATCCGACCATCTCTCAATGTCATCCTTGTATGATTACATGCAACGCCACGTTCAAGGCTCTAGACTAATCTTATTAGGAGATTTCAATCTACCAGATATAAACTGGCAATCCTTGCAGTTTCACTCCCCTAGTTCCGAAATAATTCTAGATGCTATGCTTCAATTTAATCTTTGTCAGGTAGTAAATAAGCCTACACGTGTACAAGGAAGAACGTCCAATATTCTTGACCTAATATTTTTCAGTAGCCACTTTTCAGCAGACCAGGCAGAACTAGAATATATTGATGGCATATCTGACCACAAATTAGTCCTATGCACTCTTCCTATTTATAACACAGAGCCTCCCACTAAGTCTAAAATTATCTATCACGATTACAGTCATGCTAAAGATTCGAATATCCTCGATCACCTTATTTATGAATTCACGGCATTTGAAGAAATGTCCAATCAGCCTTCGGCAAATATTGAATCCCTATGGTGCAGATTCAAACGTACTGTTTTCTTCTGTATTCAGAATTACGTACCGACGAAAACAAAACTAACCAGAAAACACAACCCTTGGATAACACGAGACGTGATTCATGCGAAACGCAAAGTTAAAAAACTAAGAAAATCTGCGAAGATGAAACGCACACCTGGACTCGGAAATCGTCTCGCTGAAGCCATTAGAGACTTGAAATCAAAGATAAACTCAGCTAAAACCAACTATTTCACAAATACTTTACCTAATTTTCTCAAAAGCTCCCCCAAAAAATTTTGGAACTTTCTCAAACCCAAAAAACAAAACAAGAACCAGAACTCCCAAGAACAAGATCTTAACTGTGCTAATAGCATGAATAAGTACTTTAAATCTGTTTTTACAGTTGATGATGATGAGCTCGCTCCTATAGCCCCTTTATATAGGTTACCTCTAGCCTCTTTAAATATAAGTGAATCAGGTATACTGAATCTTTTACTTAAACTAGACACAAAAAAAGCTCCTGAGCCGGACAACATAGCAAACATATTTCTCAAACGATATGCCGAATGGATCGCCAAATATTTATTCATACTATTTAATAAATCTCTATCAACAAGCGCCTTACCCCAAGAATGGAAAATCTCCAAAATTATTCCTGTACATAAAAGTGGAAGCAAGAGTGAACCCTCTAACTTCAGACCCATCTCCTTAACTTGCACAATATGTAAACTTCTTGAACACATCTTGACCAAGCATATAACCACATTTCTCGAACAACAGCACATCCTGACATCATCCCAGCATGGGTTTAGGAAAGGCCTTTCCACTGTTACTCAGCTCTTGGAACTAATTCATGACCTATCATTGAGCATCGACAATCAGAAACAAGTAGATATGATTTTTTTTTATTTCTCAAAGGCATTTGACCGCGTTTCACAAAGAAGACTTATTAATAAATTAGAATGCACACTAGGCAGCAGCCACGTTGTTAAATGGATTAAAGACTATTTGACAGATCGGTCACAATATGTTGAGATTAACAATCAGTGCTCTGAAACTGAGTAACATCAGGAGTGCATCAGGGCAGCGTCCTGGCTCCAATTTTATTTCTAATTTTTATTAATGATCTACCCTCTTATGTCAATGTCAATATTAAACTTTTTGCAGATGATTGTATAATTTACCAGGAAATTAATACTCCCGATGACCATATTGCCCTAAATCGCGCTGCAGAAGCCGTATCCAAGTGGTGTGTTGACTGGAAAATGAACCTTAATATTAGTAAGTCTGCTCTTCTAACAATAACGAGAAAAAAAAGTCAGTCTTCATATTACTATAAGGTGAATAATACCCCCCTGACGCGAGTTAACAATTATAAATACCTCGGTGTTATAATATCCCATGATCTCAGATGGGAGTCGCATGTCAACTATGTGACATCAGCCGCATTAAAACGGCTCCTGTTTCTCAGAAGACACCTCCGTCAAGCCCCGCCTTCAACAAAACAACTTGCATATAACGCTTTTGTTCGATCGGTTCTGGAATATGCGACTGTCGCTTGGTTTCCTCACACGAAATGTCTCATAAGTAAATTAGAATCAATCCAAAGAAAGGCAGTTAGGTTTGTGTTTAACAGGTACAGGTATACTGACTCACCGATTCAACTACTAATTGACGCCGGCATTCTCACTCTGGAAAATAGAGCCAAACTTGCACGTCTTAAGCTGCTTTATCAATTGCTGCATAACCAACTTAATCTTGATAAAACAAAGTACATCACGACCTCAGACGCGAGACCAACTAGGCATAAACATAGCCAAACACTAAAAGAATATTCTTTCCGCACTGACTGCCTGAAATATTCCTTTTTCCCCCTTGCAGTAAGAGAGTGGAATAACCTTCATCATCACATCACTAATAGTGCATCACTAGATACTTTTGCAAAACTTGTTGAAAATCACCTCCTGTCATTATCACATATCCAAATGTCATCCTAAATAGTTAACTTCATGTTTAGTGCTAGATTTTTCGTTCATATTGTTTCTGTGTGATGCTATGTGGGCCATGCCTAACCTATTAGTGTGATCATGTTTGCCAGGCGTCAGTGATCTTGTTGTACAAAAGTGATCTTCCCTGTATAACTGTATAATGAAGTGTGACACTGTGTTCCCATCGTTCCACCTTTTAAGTTCCTTTTAAGACTACGCACTCTGCATCTGACATTTTTAGCCATGTAGTCCTTTTCACCCTGATATGCTTTGTACTAAATGCCCTTCCTGTTAAAATCCACAGTGGATTGACAGTATGTCTAAATAAATAAATAAATATATTGGCGTAGACTGTTCGCTCCTATAAACTCTATAGTATGAGCCCCTTAGTTCCCCTTCAATGGTCTGCTAAATATATATATATATATATATATATATATATATATATATATATATATATATATATATATATATATATATATATATATATATATTAAGCAGACCATTGAAGGGGAACTAAAGGGCTCATACTATAGAGTTTATAGGAGCGAACAGTCTACGAGTCCAGGGCAAGCGTTGGAGATTTTTTATGTTTTGTTGTTGGTATTGTCAATAATTATTCTTATGATGGTTTTTAGTAATAAAGAATATTGAAGGATGGATATATATATATATATATATATATATATATATATATATATATATTGTAAGGAAGAAGATGATTCAGCGCCCACGCAAACGACGACGAAGACGGCTGGGTTCCTGGCCGATCAGCTGGCGCGCGCACTAGAAGCTCGGACTGTCTTGTTCGGACGAGATTGTGTCTTACTCTACGATCGTCGTATGTCACTGGTCGCTGTCTCCAGTCCTCCCAATAACCTCTAATAAACCCCTCTTAATTTGGTGAAGGGGCGGGGTAGGCTCTTACACAATCACCATGAAGCTCCGCAGCAATACGATACCTATGGCGACAAACGAGGTAGGCCAAAAGCCAGTGGCAGCCCCTTGGCAGTCCATCTCATGATCCGGTGCCATTCAGCAGCGAGACCCCGCACTTTTCAGCGGGCAAGCCGACCAGGACGTTGAAGATTGGTTGGCCTCGTACGAGCGAGAGAGTCATCATAACAACTGGGATGACCGCATGAAGACAACAACTTCATCTTCTGCCTCAGTGATGCTGCTAACCTATGTTACCGAAATTATGAGGCCGACGTGCTAACTTGGGATAACTTCAAGGCAAAGTTCGCGGATGTTTTAGGTCGTCCCACAGTACGAAAACTACGCGCTGAAGAAGCATTGCCCGTATGAGTTCAGCATGAAGGGGAAACATTCACGAGCTACATTGAAGAAGTCGTTAATTTATGCAAGCGTGTCAACCCGTCTATGGATGAGGCTAAAAAGATAAGGCACATAATGAAGGGCATTGATATCGATGCATTTCACATGCTGTGGGAAAAGAGCCCCACCACGGTGGCCTCAGTATACAGCCTTTGCCAAAGTTTCAACAAGTTGTTCAAGCAACGCCTCTGCACTCGTCGCCCTCCCGCACCTGCTGCGTCCATATATCTGGCCTGGCTGTGAGCAGCGACCTTCTCCCAGACGGCCACTGACGTCCGACGGACAACCGAACTCGGCCGCAACTCGGCGGCCGATTTCGGACGTCCGCCGGAATTCCGGCGTACGTACGAAAGCGGATGGTCGAATCCGTTCGCCCAGCGGACAGCCGCCGTACGTCCGCCACTGGATTTGCTTTTACACAGCTATGATATAGTTTGTAGTCGTCGTGCTCGTCTGAACTGCGTATAAATCAGTAATGCCGTCAAGTCTGCATTATATGATGCCAGAGCGAATCGATGCGATAGAAAGCATTTCCATTAAACAGTTTTTTTTTTATTTTCCGCATGTTTCATCGTTGAATTCTTCCATCAAAAATTTTTGATTAAAAGTTAAATGACCATTAAACATTTTTCTATCATGATGCTTCGGTGAAATTTTAATCAGTGGCTGAATAGACGCAGCAAGCAGCAAGCTCAAAAAGAACGAAACCGAACCTATCCTCAAAAAAATCTGAAATGAGCCAATCCAATCCACCTGACAAGTTGAAGTTTAGTTATGGTGGCTCGTTTCCGTGTTCTGCTTTTTCTGCGCAGTTACAAATACCTACGGCTGTGATGCACTGCTAGCATTGTTTTTGCTGTGGCTTGGTGCGGCTGACACACTTTGTTCACCCGCCGATTCCAAAGTAAGTACTTCACCGAACTTTTGTTTCTTTAGTGGAACTTTTCGATGCACCGATGGTGGTGAGCTTTTGGGTAAGGAAACAGCCGAACGGTCGAGTGTTTTAGGCGAGACTGACAGGATGGCTCCGCGCCGACTAACTAAAGTGCAGCCTCAAGTCTGAGGGCCATCTTTCTCGGCATTACTGGACGCTGCGCCAGTAAGCCGCGCAACTTCTCTGTCTCTGATAAAGGAGTGCCTGCCCGAGCTTTAAAGGAGTTAATTTGTTAACCATGCGCAACGTACTGAGTTGTAAAAACTATACGAGAAAACTTTCGCACTCCTCGAGCCTATCGTGCGACATGCTTACACTTGTGAAAACGTCGCGAGCGTTTTTTTTTTCTTCTTTTTCTTTTTTTTTTTTTTTTTTTTTTTAATGGACAGCCGCTGATCTTTCTCTCTCGAGCTTTACGGCAACTACAGTTTCTAGAAGGAACGGCTGTAGCTACTAAATAACTAAAGGTTTAGTACTCTCCTTCAGCTTTGACAAACCAGGACAGCACCTTGCGCATGTTGGTTATGCATGTGGGACCGAACCGCGCAGAACAACCGGACAAGGAGATGAGAGAAAAAAAAAAAAGTCAGCACTTGTCTTTCTTGACCCGCTGTTCTGCGCTGTTCTGGCACGAATTTGACATACCGCCGCCGCGATACAGTTGGGCTGTGAGCTCTGGTGCCTGCAACGCCTTCTTTTATACAAAACAGGCATACTCCCATGGGAGGCCATGCAAGCCGCGGGCTCAAAAAAAAAAGAAAAAAAAAAAAACACGAGTTGAGCAAAAGTGAGATGAAAACAAAATTGTTGTTGCCTTGTCCTTACAGATATTCAAAGGCTCCTCAGAACTTCACTGCATTATTGACAGCGAGATAATGCCAAAGCTACACTAGAGCCATGCAGCACCTTATAGTGCATGATACTGAGCTTATGTCTCGCACTGAAAGCTCTTACCATGTTCTTAGATTATCATATTAAAGTAGCTTTAAACTCATGCTTGTTAATACAGTGATAGCCATAAATTGAATCTAGGGCATCATGCTCACATACAAGGCTTCTGATAACCGCTGGTCACATGATGTGGGCTATAGCAGAAACCTGTACCTGGTCATCTTACAAGCATTTGTGCAATTGATGCTTTTAATGTGTTGTAAAAGTTTTTGTGTTCTGTTTCTGTATGGGAATGCTTTCCTTATTGAAGACTAACATTTGGCTTGCTACAGCAAAACCTCTACCTAGTCATCCTAAAAACAGCACCGCAGTTGGTGCTTTTAGTGTGTTGTAAAAGTATTTGTGTTCTGCTTCTGTATGGCAATGCTTTTCTCGTTGAAGACTAGCATAAGGCTTCCGAAAATTTTTCAGATGCCATTTGCTGTAGCCGATTTCGTAGGCCAACAGGAAGCAGCGCTTTGAACATGGAAAACTGTCATCCACTGGGGAAAAACAGCAACATCCCTTTGCATTCTCATTTCTTTGGTATGGCTAAAAGTGAGTATTGTATTATTATCTATATTATTAATATTGAATCATGATTGTCAGTGTTGAAGTTGTTTGAGCGTGATGATTTTAAACACACAGGACATCCCTTCGACATTAAGGTTTTAGCTTGTTTACATGTAGGATGTAGAACTGGTTTCAACAAACTTTATGCTGCAAATTCTTTTTACATTGCCCACCATGTTACTTTTTGTCATTGTCCATTGAAGTAAATAACCAGTATTTTACGTTTACACAGTCGTCCACTCTTAGCTTGAATGGGAATGTGTGGCATGCAGTTTGCAAAATAGCAATGCATCCGTCACAGCCAGGCATCAAGGCTAAGTGGCTTGTGCGTAGAGGGACCAGCCGCACCAGCTTCACGTCATCTGCCTCTTTGCTCCGGTGTGCAGACGTGCATTGAGGCAAAGTGGTTTATGTGTAGAGAAACCAGGAGCTTCTTTGTCACATCTGGCTGTTTGTTACAGTGTGCAGATGCGCATCGAGGCAAAATGGCTGATGTGTAGAGGGACCAGGAGCTGCTGCTTAACGTCCTTCGCCTCTTTACTACAGTGCACAGCCGTGCATTGATGCTAAGTGGCTTGTGCATGGAGGGCTCAGGAGCTGCAGCTTCACGTCTGCCTCTTCGCTCAGGTACGCAGGTGCGTATTGAGGCAAAATGGCTTATGCATAGAGGGACCAGGAGCTGCTGTGTGGCGTAGTCTGTATATTTGCTATGGTGCGTATCGAAGTACAATGGGGGGGCTCATGTGTAAAGGTACCATGAGCTGCTGCGTCATGTCGTCTGCCTCTTTACTATGGTGCGCAGGCATGCATCAAGGCAAAGTGGCTTATGCATAGAAGGACCAGGAGCTGTTGCTTCACATCTGCTATGATGCGCAGCTGCGTATTGTGGGTGGTGGTGGAAAACATTGCTATCAGATACAAATACAGGAGGTTACTCACTAGCTGACCCTGAGGGGGCCTGTCCTGACAAAAACAAGGGGTCCCTAGTTTAGGACCCCAGTGGTGGTAGAGGGACTAGAGGCTGGTACTTCACGCTGTCGGCCTCTTCGCTACGGTGTGCAGCTGCGATGGATGCAGTGGCATCTCAAAAAGTGCATGCCACGCACTCGCATATTCAGCCTGAGTGGACGACTGTGTACCTGCTATAGCTTTGTTATTCATAGAATAAACCTAGGCCAAGTTGGATAAATTATAGCTCACCTCATATGTGGTCAGCAAAGAAAAGCCACTCCAGAAAATCTGATGCATTTACTGTCATAGGATTCTTATTCATATACATGCTACTGACAAGTCAGATTCTTCACCCTCAGAAATGCCAGAAAAATAACCAAGGGTGCGTCTGCAATAGTCTAGCTTGCTCTTTCTCTGCAGACTTGAGTCAGATGTGTGTTCCATTGCTGTGGGTGGGACAGGTGTGAATCTTTGATTTTAAGCTTGCAACAAGTATGTTATTGTAGTTTAAAGGCAAAACGGTACTAATAATCGCAGTCCCCCGTGGCCTTTATCCCCTTTTAATAGTGTTGCTAGACACTGAATTATTAGTTCACTCTGCACTGTTTCTGTCTAGTTAATGTGCGGAGATGTACATATATTTATATGACTTGGAGTTGTCGACTTTGCACTTAGAACACTTAGAAACATTGTAGCGTTATCTGATGTGTTGCTTTCATTTCTTTAATGATTTCTGTAAGGGATCGGTGGGTATGCTAGGCACCATTATTAGTCTGCTCTTTTTGGGTCACCTGTTCAATTCCCAGCTGCGGCCGTCTCCCACTTGCCCTCGGACAGGAGGCGGAGAGACGCGCACAGAGAGGCAGCTACAGCAGCTACAGTGCTTAACGGAAACGTAGGCAGAGAGGGAAAGAAGTCCCCTCTTCCGAGGACTTTGCTGTCGCACTCGAAGACGTGGGGACAGGCAGTTTGTTCTCGTTGCTGTGTCATGTAGGGGGCTCATTTTTATTTAAGGAGCTTTACGAACAGTATACAACTAAGGGGTCCTTAGTACGCTGACTGGACCCATCACCCGGAGGCAGCACAGCTTTGAAACGAGCACCTCTTTTGGAAGAACTGCTTATCGTTCAAAGAAAAAACACTGTCAGGTTGAAGGGTGTAAGGCCCTCTTCCTTGCTGGGGAGCCCATAAAAGTGACAATTATTCAGTGCAGGCGCGCTGAGTGGGGTCTCGTTGAGGATTCCAACCCTGGATGTCAACAATGGTGGGAGATGGCGGCGTTGAAAAAGGGCAAGTGTGTAACAGTGACAGTATGATGCGGAGCGGGAGGATGTGGGTTGGCTCTTCTGATGTGGTCCGCAATGGTGCTGACTCGGACGCCAATAATTGCAATAATTGCCCTGTAAAAGGAGCCACCAAGGATGCAAGCTTTGGGCAATGGTTGCGCACGTGGGACACCGTTTTGATGGGTTCTAATTTAGTTTTTCTTTTTTTTTTTTTTCTAGGGGAGAGAGTTTGGCATGTGACCTAGTGAGCCAATCATTTCGAGGTCCATTCTCTAAATTCCGTTTGTTGTGAAACGAATTTGTTGTCCCTTTTGCATTGCTTGTATTAGGGAGAGGGTGAAGAACTTATGAAAGTGGAAAGACATGCCAAAATGTTTGTTAGCCAGTCATGTGTGAGTTCGTTGTCATTGGGGATGAGAAATGTGGGCGGAGTCCCGAAGTTAATGAAACGGCCCCGCGGCCTGGAGAACTCGTTCTGAGCTAGATTTTGATCTCTTTCCTCTTCGGCATAGATCATGGTAATTGTTTCACCTGTTGTAAATACGTACATTCATGTATAAAATTTTCAGTTCATCTTCCTCTCCGTGTGCAAGTTGTTGTGCCCAGATGCAGTAAATTCACTATTTTCATTTCTATATAACGTGCCTTTCTGAAGATGGTGAGCTCTTTTGTCCAATCCTGTAAGAAAGCAGCAAAGCGCTCCCAAATCTTCCACAAAGCTGTGTGATATCTTTAATACTAACTGCGGCTTGGTGTCACTCAAAACATGTAGTTGAGGTAGATTTCTTCCCCCCCCCCCTCTTTTTGTTCGTTCAAATGAGGACCAGCGGACACTAACTCTTGCTTTTGTCATGCCCTAGGCCCCGCCTTAAGGCAGTACTCCAATGTACTGCTTTTTACCATTTTTATAGCTATGGCTGTCCAACAGCACTAATGTCTTTTATACACTTCTTTTACTAATCTATTACCCAAGTGGTGGCTGCGGGGGCGAAAGTCTCTGGACAGTATGTCTAGATTTTAGACTAGAATCGCGATGTAAACGAATTGTGACCTTATTTGTCTTGCACACATGAAAGAACTAACGTTCAGCTTTCACATCGACAAGTATGGTCCGAGTTTCCTGGTTGACGTGAAAGTTATGTGCTTTGATTGCAGTTTGTGTAGTCCACACACTTGTCCCCGATATTACATAGGGGCAAATTAGGCGCCTTTACAGGGGCAGTTTCTTTGGCGCCCACTACCTTCCCCATAAAAAAGCTACAGTGTTTCTTGTGAACAGCTGGCTGCATTTATAAATACCATTATTTTTTTTGTAATTTATTGTGCGTAGTTGAGAAATCCATGACATACATGCACAGCTGGTTGCCAGAATTATGCAATCATATTTCAGTAACTAACATCCATGCTGCATGCTGCCGGTAATACATCAAGAGCTTGTGGTTGTCAGCTTTTTGTGTTTTGTGTAACTATAAGCCTTGCTATTGTAATGTCACATATAGCGCTGTGGGTAAACAAATAACTTTACTTTTAACTCTTGTAGAAGCATGAACACTGCGCAGTCACTGCGGTGGGCTATGCTTCCACATTGGGCTTTAGCCACATGTCAAATGTCTATCTTTATTCTGCTGCAGCAGCTTGCATGTTATCAGATAAGTTACTTCGTCGCAGCTGCTCTAAGGAGACGCTTTCTAGACGCTTGTAGCCTAGATGTTGATGTCGATATACCCCCGACACGCCCAGGGAATGTCTTCGGTAGAGGGTACATGGAAACCAGCGAAATGTGCAGTTTACAGAACAAAAAGGTAACAATTTTAAATGATGTTATTATTGATCACTTCTTTTCAGAGCAGGAACAATGACTTTAGAAATCTGCCTGTTAAACCGCTCAAAATGCAGGTTTCTGCCGCCAATGCGTACCTGTGTAATACTGCAATGCACTGGCTGTGCTTTATGTTCATATACAGCATCCTTCATGCTTAGTTTCTCTGCATGTGCACTCCATGTCTTGGACATTGCTGAGGGCGCATAGCAGCAAGCATAACATGCCATGTTTGGTCAGAGTGGCATGTTCAAAAAGACGACATAAAAACATTAAAATACTGAATGCCAGGTTCTGGTCAAACTACGTTTGTATCTTTTGTTATTCTGCATGGGTTTTGCTGCAGTTATATGACCTTTCTATATAGTATGTGACAGTTCTGAATGGAGATGCATGCGTACAGTGCCATCTGGAAAAAGCAATTGAGAGAAACTGGCAGTTGCCCTTGGAGATGTGTAATCAAAGTTCAGCACAGATAACTTGAATTTCACTTTTCCTTCTATTGCAGGAGGAGCCCAGCCTGCTCTTTCCATCTTAGGCCTGAAAGACCAGCAACAGCTGATCGAGCAAATGCACAGGATAGTAACTGCTCCTGGAATCCCGGCCTGTGGAGGCCGCCCACAGAGAACTCGATCATCTCCTCGCTAATTCCGAAATATTAGGTTTCAATAAATTAAATACCTTTTCCTCCACCACCTCCCCAAGGGAAGAGCTGTCACGGCCAAGGATAATTAAAAAAAATTATTCAAGTAGATTCTTAATACTCCAGTTGGCCTGCATTTTACCATGCCATTCCTTAACATCGATATTTTTTTAGTGTAGACTATTTATGCATGCAGTTTTTGCAATAAAGCAAAAAAAAAATGCTTTACAACCTCGCATGCTGGTATGCCTATGCACTTAGCATGTTTTCAGGAATGGTGCATTTGTGTAAAGCTCAGCTAGCATATGTGCCTCTTTGATGGAAGTTTTAATTGCACACTACTGTTCAGTGCTTTGTGTGTGAAAGTAAAGCAGACAACAGGAAACTTGAACCTGTTGCATATTCTATTGTCTGCTTTACTCTCACGACAAAGGCATTGAGCACTAGTATGTGACTGAAATTTCCATGGCACATGCTTGCTGAGCTTTACACGAATGTTATTGGCAAGTTTTTACACCAATAGCGGGCCCTGCAAGCATGTTCCGGGAAACGTCCGAATGTCCGCCTCCGGCTGCCCGTCGGACGTCCGTGGGACGCGATCCGGATCCACGAACGATAGTCCGACGGACGTCCGCTGTACGTACATCGAACATAACCGGACTTCCGTCGGATGTCCGAAGGTCCGAAAACGGACGTCCGTCGGTCGACCGTCGGACGTCTATGGCCGTCTGGGCTGGCTCACATCAAAGACTTCGTTCAAGTTGAGGTCTCCCGACAGCTTGGGCTTTTGTCTGGCCCACGCCAGTCATCTACAGCCCAGCTGCTTACCCCTTCTATCCAACACACCATCACGCAGGAGGTAGCCGATGCCCTTCCCAATTTTGGCCAGCCAGCGCCTGTCACACCTCATCCCGACCCTGTTCCACTGCAGCCCACACCTCTTGCTGGACCATTGAGTTATAGCCCCCTGTTCTCGCTCCGCCTCTACCTGTGCAAGTACAGATGCCTCTCACGTATGTACAAGTTAACGCCCGCCCACCGCCGCCACAGTCCTTTGCGTACGTGCCGACTATCCCGCCACCGTCTGTCGCCCCACGGTTCCGATCAACGACGCCTCCCTACAATCCTTGGAGCACGAATGACAACCGGTCTATTTGCTATGCCTGTGGTATTCCAAGCCACGTTGGCCGCCTGTGCCGTCGTACTCTGCGCTCTGCCCCTGCAAGAAGTATGGCTGACTGCAATTATCAGTGTGACACCTTGCGCCCACCTTCGGTGACATCTCCAGGGCAGCCGCACAACTCGTCGGGACGCCAGCACATTCCACTGCACCGCTCGCTTCATAAAGTCACCACCCCGCCTTCTAGACTTTCTCTTCGCACCACCAGCGCCAATTCCGTTCGTCCATCTGCTGCTTGCACAGCGCGTGTCGTTATCGCAGACGTCTTATAGATCGTCGAGGTTTTAGTGCTTGCGTCATGCTCGCATGACTTAATTCTTGGCTGGGATTTCCTGTCCCGCCGTAATGCTGTTATTGACTGCGCCCGCGCCCACGTTGCCTTCTCTGCGCTCTGCGATGCGGCTCTTGACGATGCGCCGTCTTTTTCTTGCGCCAAACTTGTCGCCGACGACACCAACATTCCGCCCATCTGTGCTGCGATTGTTCCCGTGTGTGTACTCTTTTCCTTAGACGCGACTGTTCTTTTTGCGCCTTCTCCCATGTTCGCTTCTCGCCGCAACCTCCTTCTTCCCTTTGCTATCATCGATATTAACCGCGACGCCGCTGACATTGTTGTTGCGAATGCCTCAACCGCTGTGGTCCCGCTACTTCGTGAGGAATGCCTTGGCCATATTGAAGTTGCTGACCTCATCTCGCCGTTTGATGTCGAGGGGTATTTACCACAGAGTGCCCACGTAGCCTCCCTAACACCGATTACTGCGTCTTCCGATATACCGAGTTGGGACCTTCTTCAATCATCTGTGGCCAGTGACCTCGACCCGACCCACAGTGAGCAACGGTTTGCTCTCCTGAACCAGTTCCGTTCTTCGTTTGACGTGCAGACGACTTCCTTGGGCAGTGCGACCGAGGTTGTTCACCACATCAACACCGGCAGTCATGCCCCTCTTCGCCAGCGCCCTTACAGTGTTTCACCTACGGAGCGCCGTGTTTTTGCTGAGCAGGTCGACGACATGATACAACGTGGTGTAATTCAGCTTTCATCTAGTCCGTGGTCGTCTCCCGTGGTACCTGTGGAAAATAAGGATGGCTATAAGATTTTGCGTTGGCTACCGCCGTCTTAATAAAATTACACGTAAAGACGTACCCAAGTAGCACAGAATGTGGGGCCCCAGTAGGTCCGATGTAGGCAAGTGGGGCTGGGGGCAACCATCATAAAACCTGCATCGGTCCCCGATGGGGCAAATGTGGGCAAGCCCCATTTAGGCTAGCCCCTGTTCCTTCTGCATGGGTCCCATAGCGGCGTTGCTCTGGCTAATGCAGAGCACATTCCTGCATCCAGACCGCAAGGGTCCTTTGTCGGATATTTAAGGGCGATCCAACCTAAATGTGGGCTCTTTATGGAAAAGCCGTCATAGATCCGAAATGAGGCCGCCCCCATAAAATCTTTGTAGGACCTACATCGGCCGTAGTGGGGCAACAAAACGGACATGCCCACATGCTGCCTCAATCGGCCCCTTGTAGGTTACTCTAGGGCAGGTTAAATATGAATAAGAGCTCAATTTCTGGAAGCCCTCATGAATCCCAAATGAGGCAGCCTTAGCTAAACAACTTTAGGTCCCACGTAGGCTGTAATGGGGCTGGAAAGCGGGCGTGCCCGCATGGTACCAAAATTTGTTCCTTGTGGGAAATTTGAAGGCACGTGCAACCGCAGGTGGGCTCAAGGTTCAAAAACAACAGCCAGCCCAATTGGGGCTGCCGGCACAAAACTGCTTTATATCCCACATGGGCCGTAATTGTGTTGGAGAGCGAGCAGGCCCGCATGAAACCAAAATCGGTTTTTTGTGGGGAATTTGAAGGCACGTGCAACATCAAGTGGGCTTTAGGTTCAGAAACAACACCCAGCCCAATTGGGGCTGCCCACACAAAACCGCTGTAGATCCCACATCGGCCGCAATGGGGCTAGAAGGCGTGCGTGCAATTATGTAATGTTCCTTTCCAACCTTTATTTGTATTAGATGTTGGCCTACATTACTATTGTACATGATTTTTATAACAGTTGTTGCCATGTTTAGTCGGTTAGAAATATTATGTGGCTTTAGTTCTCGCGCTCATACAAATTGCGTTAAAATACTAAAAGATACTGATTGCTAACTGTTGCTCCAATGTGGTTGCTGCGGATAGCCTGCAACACTCAGCACAATATTAATGTTCAGAACACACATCTCCATAGCCTGAACAAGATGTACACGTCTAATGTCTAAGAACACTTTTTCTAAAGACGACGTCATTTAGGCTAGGTTATTGTTATTAATTATTGTAAAACTTAATATTGTGGCTGTTTAGAAAGGGCAGACGTGCATAAAATATTTATCATCATCATCATCATCATCATCATCATCATCATCATCATAATCAGCTTGCCTAAACCCACTGCAGGGCGAAGGCCTCTCCCAGATATCTCCCAGAAAATAAGTATATATATGTGCATAAATAATGATTGGGAAAACTTGGACAAGGGCTTCCCATCAATTTCCTGCGTCGGACCACTATACAAATAATGTGGGCAAGCCCAAGTGCGGCTTGCTCTATAGAACCCGCAACAGTCCTATGTGCGAACCAAAATAAAAAAAAAATTGTTCATCCAGAGCGGCTGCCCGAATCTGTCCAAAGTAGGACCATCGTCATGCATGCTTGCAAATGCACTGGTGTAAACTCACTGGAACCATCCACCCAGAAGGTTCTGTATAAAAATATTTTTTTTATAACTTGCATAGATATATAAAATCATAATGCACACTGAAGGCATTGCCTGGTGAGCTAAATTCAATGGCTTATCGTAAGCTCCAAGTTCTGCCTTTTCCAGGGGTCTTTAAGACAGACAAGATTCTAGCAACCTGCAAAGATACAAAAAGCTCAAAATATTCAAACAAGCCAAAGGCAGTGGCAGTTCAGCTCCGTGCCTGGGTCTTGTGGGGTTTTAAAAAAAAAAGAAAAATATGCACGGAAAAAGGGGACACTAATATAAGGTGATACCACTAGCATCTATTCAAAATGCCCAGACCTACCATGAACGCCATTGAAATCATTCACCAAGCAGGCCATGCATGAAAAAAAAAAATCCCTCATAGCTCGCATCGTAAAACGAGGTCGAGGCAGTGGCATTATGCTTCGGGCACTGACCTGTTTTCTAGAAAGAACAGTCTTTTCTAGTGTGTTTTAAGAGAAGAAAGCTTTATTCACCCTGTACATACACAGAAAACCTTAAAGTGAGCTGAGGGTACTGATTTGAAAACGCTACGGTGCAAAGATGACAACAAAAATGAATAGGACAGCATATGCGCACAACTACAAACTATTTATTGGAAGAAAACACGAATATTCTACATCTGATGCCAGTGAAGTGCCGGAATTTTTTCGAATAGACTAATACAATTACACATCTTCAACACGACCATTAGCAACAAAATAACTCCTCGAGATATATTACTTCAGTTCTGCATTTGCTACCACACATACTTAGCACGCATCAGTGAAGTTAACAAAAGCCAATACAATACACCTAAGTTGCTTGTTGAGCGAGTTGGTTGGACAGTACGTTAAAACAGCGCTAGAAACATGGACAGATAGAAGCACGAACACGCAATGTGTGTTTGTCTTTCTATCTACCCGTGTTTCTAGCGCGCTAGTCAGACACATCTGCGGCTCAGCTTCGGCGTGCTGCTTTCACCATACAAGAGAAGTGGAAAATTACTTACTGTTGAGAACTATGAGCTCGATATCACAGCGCAGCAGTGGTTGTAAAATACAGTGCGGGAAAGCCGCAAAATCAGCGTAAATGTCCAAGCGCGGGAAACAAAGACAGCACACCGAGCACACACCATCGAGAGCACGTTGAGCGACCGTTGAGCATGTCGAAAGACGAGAAAAGATGAGTTGAACGATCGGTTGGACTGAGGATGGCGACATTACCCGAGAGGCAAGGAACAATAATTTCAGAGATATTATTACTGAGTGCGCGGTAGAAGTAGGCGGTAGGATAGTTAGAGAGGATACCGGTAAGCTTTCTAAGGAGACGAAAGATTTGATTAAGAAACGCCAGAGTATGAAAGCTTCCAACCCAACAGACCAGATCGAATTGGCCGAGATATCAAAGCTAATCAATAAGCGCAAGGTGGCCGATATAAGGAAGTATAACGTGGAGAAAATTGAGCATGCTGTAAAGAATGGGGGAAGCCTTAAAACGATAAAGAAGAAATTGGGCATAGGCAAAAACCAGATGTATGCGATAAAGGACAAGGCAGGGAACGTCATCACTAATATGGACAAGATAGTCAAAGTAGCCGAGGAGTTCTATACAGATCTCTACAGTAGCCAAAGTAGTCAGGACCGTAATGAGATTGACGGTAGGGAAAAACAGTTAGACGTTCCACCAGTGACGAAGGACGAGGTCAAGAAAGCACTAGAAACTATGAAAAGGGGGAAATCAGCTGGAGAGGATCAGATAACTACAGATTTGCTGAAGGACGGGGAGGGGGGATATCGTGCTAGGAAACCTGGTCACCCTGTATACGCAGAGCCTGGTGTCATCGACGGTACCGGAACCATGGAAGAATGCAAACATTATCCTCATTCACAAGAAAGGGGACTCTAAGGACCTTAGAAATTACAGACCAATCAGCCTACTGTCTGTTACGTATAAGGTATTCACTAAGGTAATCGCTAATAGAATCAGGACAACCTTAAACTGCAATCAAGCAAAGGATCAAGCAGAGTTTCGGAAACGATGCTCTACTATCGATCATATCCATACCATCAATCAGGTGATAGAAAAATGCTCGGAATATAACCAGCCCTTATACATAGCATTCATTGATTACGAAAAAGCATGTGACTCAGTTGAAACCTCGGTGGTGATGCAGGCATTGCGAAATCAGGGGGTAGACGAGCCGTACGTGAAAGTGCTGGAAGATATATATAGTGGCTGCACAGCAGCCATAGTTCTGCATAAAGAAAGTAACAAAATTCCCATAAAGAAAGGATGTTAGGCAAGGAGACACAATCTCCCCAGTACTATTCACAGCTTGTTTAGAGGAAGTATTCAGAGACTTGGAATGGGAGCAGTTAGGGATAAGGGTAGATGGAGAATACCTCAGTAATATGCGATTTGCTGATGACATTGCCTTGCTAAGCAACTCGGGGGATGAACTGCAAATAATGATTGATGACCAAGACAGGAAAAGTAGAAAGGTAGGTTTGAAAATCAATATGCAGAAGACTAAGGTAATGTTCAACAGCCTCGGGAAGTAACAGCAGTTTACATTAGGTAGCGAAATACTGGAAGTATTACGCGAATATGTCTACTTAAGACAGGTAGTAACCGCAGATCCGGACCATGAAAAGGAAATAACAAGAAGAATAATACTGGGATGGAGCGCATTTGGAAAGCACTCGCAGATTATGACTAGCAGCTTACCGGTATCGCTCAAGAGGAAAGTATACAACAGTTGCATCTTGCCTGTACTCACCTATGGGGCTGAAACGTGGAGGCTATCTAAGAGAGTTCTACTTAAGTTGAGGACAACCCAGAGGGCTATGGAACGAAAAATGGTATGGGTAACATTAAAAGATAGAAAGCGTGCAGAGTGGGTCAGAGAAATAACTCAAGTTACCGACATTCCAGTGGAAATTAAGAAGAAGAAATGGACATGGGCAGGACATGTAGTGCGAAGAGAGGATAACCGATGGTCGCGGAGGGTAACAAACTGGATTCCAAGGGAAGAGCGTAGCAGGGGGCGGCAGAAAGGTAGGTGGGCGGATGAGGTTAAGAAGTTCGCAGGGGTCAAGTGGATGCAGCTAGCACAGAACTGGGTTAAGTGGAGAAATATGGGAGAGGCCTTCGCCCTGTAGTGGGTATAATCAGGATGATGATGATGATGATCATGATGATGAACGATTTGTGCGCGCGGGCAGCAAACAATCGCTAGCGACTGCAACGCCAAAATGCTAACAAGCAATAATTGCCTACAAAACCCAACTATTACAAAAACGGTTATGAGTTTAATTTTATATTTTTTTCTCAATTTAAATTTTATGATTTTTGAAGGAAAAAAAAAGCCTGAATCAATGAAGCAATGTTGACAAATTGTAAATTGCATCGGCATCGAGCAAAGCGCCACCACGCAGCAGGCTTCAGCGTGCGGAACGATGTTCGAGCTTACGATCGGCTCTCCTGCTGTCTGTTCTCTTGCCCAAGCAACAACAGTGCGGTGGTTTTCTCGCGCTCACAGGCAAGCCGGAGTAGAAGCATGTCATTCGCGTGCCTCCCGTCATCTTTCAGGACCCGTATGCTACCCAAGTGCGGCCTTACGAGCGGCAATACGGTGGTTTTCTGGTGTTGGCCAGGCAAGCTGGAATGAAGTGGCATTCGTAGCATGAAAAAAGTGTTGTCATTCGCGTGCCTCCCTTCGTCTTTCAGGACCAGTGTGCAATCCAGTGCAGCCTTAAGAGCGGTAGGTTAGCTGGACCGTAAATGACGGGGCTTCGGTTCCCGCTAGAACGAACCGCAGTTTCAAAGTTCGAGGTTATTTTAAAGCAGTCTTTTACCTTCTGTTCCTGATTATCAAATAATCAAGTTGAGACATTAGAATAATGCAAAGCTGCCTAACAATTTATGCGCCGTAATTGGTGTTTAGTTCCGTAGCTGCAATAAATCATGCATAGAAAATGTTTGCTGTGATTCGTGAACACTCTTTCAATAGGGATTCAACATTGTGAACAGGTGGAACATGGAGTATTTTTTGCGGACGTTTAGAAGTTAGCAAACCCTTTCTGCAATAGTATTTGTGAAAAGTTTCTGAATGAACATCGCTGAAAGGACTTTGGAAAAATATCTAATTAACGTCTGCAAAAACATATTTGAGATGTCTTTAAAAAGGTGTCTTAGTATAGACGTGCTAAAGAAGTTTTCCAGAAAACTTCTTTCTGTCAACGTCTGTGAGACGTTTTGTTCTAGAACAAGATGTTTGTAGCCTTCCAGAGCTGTTTAAAGAAGTTTATTAGACGTTATGTGTTTCGTGGGGTGGAGGGCTCACAATATATATATATATATATATATTTATTTATATATGTGTGTATGTGTGTGTGTGTTATAAAATTAGAGTTAAGAATAGGCAAACATGGTGATAAAAAACAGAGATAATTGAAGTTTCGACAATGGAAAAAGAGAGGTTGGAAAAAGTGTTTTAGTATCCCTTCTTTACATTATCAAAGAAAGACATTTTTTTGGATTTGGGGCAGTAGACGATTGTGGAAAATGTGGTCACGTGTAGGTTGGTTTTTGTGTTTTTTCTTGTTATGCATTGACTCATCATGCGATTGATAAGATAAACGTTGCTTCTTCCTGTATAAAGCTGTCAGAGGGAAATCAAATTTCGTTTAGTGGAAGTTAGGGGTCCTGTTGTGTCCCTTCTTTGTTGTGCGCTAGGAGCCTCATGTAAGCTACCCACTAGCCCGAACCCTGATGCTTCTAAATTTAAAGCACGTTTCAGCGATACACTAACAAATACTTGTACATATATAGACTAACGAACGCAAAACACATAAACGAAACAAAAAAAGTGAAAGAACTGACCCGGGTTTCGCTGCATCTCTGAAGCAGCGCCTTCTGATTCATTGGAATATATATATATATATATATATATATATATATATATATATATATATATATATATATATATATATATAGGGAGGGGGTTGAATGTCGAATGGATCCGGTAGGGCATAAACATCAAGGAGATGACACACGGTAGAAAAACAGTAAACTTTAATTCGACATTTCGGCCGGGGTCTGGCCTTTGTCAAGGAAAGTAGAGAAGCTCTCGGTTCTCATTTCTTATATACATGCACAATCAAAGAACACGTGACCAGCCACTATCAACAAATAAACATCAAAATATCGAACAAGATTCCACACGCGTGACATAATGGCGGTGCATGGTATATAGACAGAATGACACGTGTTGCGCTTAGGTCATGCATCTTAGTATGTTGCACAAAGAAAGTAAGATATATCACTTAAAAGGTTGTTGTCACTATCAGCGCACAAAACACAAAATATGGCGAGGTTAAAAGGAGTGTGTATATATATATATATATATATATATATATATATATATATATATATATATATATATATATATATATATATATATATATATATATATATATATATATATATTGTAACAGATGAAATGGGTTTAGTACAGGTGAACTTCGTATGAAAGACGGACGCACACGGCTCAGAAAAACCCGGATCAGTCTGCGCGCGCCTCACTTCCTCCTCTTCTTCTGCTGCTTCTGCTGCTTTTCAGGCGTAACAATTCCCGCCGGGCAAAAGATTCTCGTCCTCGAGAAAATTAGGTAGATCGAAGATGGCAGCGCTTCATGCGAGCCACGTGAACAACTTGTGTCTTGCGGGATCGGCGGTTATCCTTCGTCACTTTGGCGATGACGTAATTCACGTCATTCAGTTGGTCCAACACGACGAAGGGGCCATCGTACTTGCAGAGAAACTTCTCATGTAATACAGTTCAGAAGAGCGTGTTGTCGGACTAGTTGGTTCTGCATAGTATATAAGAGAAATGCGCAACAACTTAAACAGGACACAGGAAGAAACACACACAACTTGCGCTCGTGAACTGTTGTGTGTGTTTCTTCCTGTGTCCTGTTTAAGTTGTTGCGCATTTCTCTTATATACTATTCTCATGTAATCCTCGCTTGCGAATAGGCGTCCAAAGCCAGACGTAGTCTCCAGGCGAGTAAGCAACTGCACGATGATGCAGATCGTAGTGTTTTTTCGAGCGGCTTTGAGAAGCCAGTGTGCGTAAGCGAGCTATACGACGGGCTTCTTCGGCACGGCATGGTATCTGGGAAACAG
The DNA here is from genome assembly GCF_055883805.1 of Amblyomma maculatum. Lineage (NCBI taxonomy): Eukaryota > Metazoa > Arthropoda > Arachnida > Ixodida > Ixodidae > Amblyomma > Amblyomma maculatum. The sequence goes on along the minus strand of NC_139348.1, from coordinate 47,834,367 downwards.
ACGCATCGTCGTTGGGGGAAAATGGGAAGATGGTATCTAAGACAACGTAGGGAGTTCTTGCATAGAGTAAATAAAAAGGATAATAGCCGGTAACTTCATGATTTGCAGTGTTATAAGCGCACGTCACAAACGGTAGCACTGCATCCCAGTTGCGATGGTCAGACGAGACGTACATGGACAGCATGGTTGTCAAGGCGCGGCTGGTGCGCTCGGTGAGACCGTTGGTCTGCGGATGATACGGTGTCGAGTGTCGGTAGAGTGAACCACAAAGTCGGAACATTTCTTCCACAACATCAGCGGTGAATTGCCGACCACGATCACTTATAATAATACGGGGTGTGCCATGGCAAAGAATAACGAAATGCAAAAGAAACGACGAAACATCAGCAGCCTTTGCGGTAGCGAGAGCAGCGGTCTCCGCGTATCTGGTAAGATAGTCAACGCAGACGATAACCCAGCGGCAGCCCCCTACAGTCTTTGGAAAAGGACCGAGCAGGTCAATTCCAATCTTTTCAAAAGGTAAGGTAAGTGGCTTGACGGGTTCTAAATGTCCTTAAGTCGTCGGCATTTTTCACATGTCGCAACGTATTGCTTCGTGGTCTTATAAATTTGTGGACAATAAAAACGCTGGCGAATTCGGTGCAGGGTACGACAGAAGCCTAGATGTCCAGAGGTAATATTATCGTGCAAGATGTCCAGAGGTAATATTATATACAAAACTTGTGCACGGAGACTTTTTGGGACGACCAAGAGGAGGGCAGCACCGTCAACTGAGTAGTTCTTGAACAATACACCATCTTCGATAGTAAACTGCGCTAACTCTGCTCTTTCTTCTGCCTCTTGTCGCCATACTAGGAAACGTCGACGCGATTGAGGCTAAACACCCGTCGAAGCCGTCTTCATCGTTAACAGAAGTCGGCAATGGGTGCCGTGACAAGCAGTCTGCATCACTGTGATGTCGTCCACTCTTGTACGCGACACCAATGTTGTATTCTTGTAGGCGTAATGACCAGCGCGCCAGACGACCAGATGGATCACGAAGTCCGATGAGCCAGCATAGCGAATGGTGGTCAGTAACTATGGTGAAGTAGCGTCCATATAGGTATGGTCGGAACTTGTGCACAGCGAACACAACTGCGAGGCACTCCAATTCGGTAACTGTGTAGTTCCGTTCACATATTGTCAACGTGCGGCTAGCATATGCAATAACGTGTTCAGCCCCACTATGCAGCTGCACAAGCACCGCCCCAAGACCGACGCCACTGGCGTCAGTGTGAACCTCCGTCACAGTAGAAGGGTCGAAGTGGCGCAGCAGTGGTGCTGAAGTTAAAGAAGAGTTGAGCAGATTGAAAGAGGATTCGCACTCTGGGGTCCACACAAATTGCGAATCCTTGTGCATTAGAGAAGTAAGAGGGCGGGCAAGTTGCGCAAAACCAGCAAGTAAGCGACGAAAATAAGAAGAGAGGCCAAGAAAGCTGGGAAGACTTTTCAGGGTGCGTGGAATTTCGAAGTCGCGTACTGCAGCAATCTTCTGCGGATCTGGCCTGATACCATCCTCGTTGACGAGGAATCCAAGAACTTAAGTTTGTCGCTCTCCAAAATGGCACTTCGAATTCAAAATGAGGCCCGCTTTGCCAATGCATTCAATAACTTTATGGAGCCTCACATTATGCTTTTGGAAGATCTTTCCAAAAATGATAATATCATCAAGGTAACACATGCATATTTCCCATCTGAGGCCACGAAGGATAGTGTCCATAAATCGCTCGAACGTCGCGGGAGAGCTGCATAATCCAAAGGGCATTACATTAAATTCGTATAAACCGTCTGGTGTTACAAAAGCAGTCTTCTCACGGTCGGATGGATGTAGAGGAATTTGTCAATAGCCAGATCGCAAATCAACAGAGGAGAAATATGACGCCGAATGCAGACGGTCAACAGCATCATCAATGCGAGGTAACGGGTATACGTCTTTCTTTGTTACCGCATTCAAACGACGGTAGTCTAAGCAAAATCGCCAAGAATTGTCTTTTTTCGCACCAGGGTCACAGGTGCGGACCACGGACTGGAAGATTATCGGATGATTCCTTTGTGCAGCATTTCGTCCACCTATTCTTGAATTATCTTGCGCTCTGTCGGGGAGACTGTTTTTAGCGAATAGGGGTTGCGCTTCCTGTGTTAATTTTGTGCTGTAGCCGAGAAGCTCAGAAATGGCTACCCGATTCATTTGAGGCAAAGTCGAACACATGGGCGTGAGTTGTCAAAATGTCTTGCAGAATACGACATTGACTAGACGGGAGCGATTTATTGACCATGCCCTCAAACTCAACACAATATTCAGACTTGTCTTACGCGGCTCCTCTGCAATCGGGAATAGTTCCAACGGTATGAGTCACATAATTTTAAAGTCTCGCGAGTGTCAAACCAGAAGGAAGACGAACAGGCTCTTCTGACACGTTCGCAGCCCTGAGATATGCGCGACCATCCTCCGCCTTCATGACTGGAGCGTGGCACCAAAATATTTTTTTCTCTCCATTTGAGACATCTGGCTCGACTATTGATGAAGGATCCAGATGACTTCACTAGGAGAAACGTCGCCGTCATCGCAGGCAGCAGCACATCTTCTTTCAAGGCGAGAACTCCTTGATGACTCTGAGACATATCTACTAATGCGGGGATAATGTTCGGCTGCAAACAAATTTCACCGGCACTAAAGCGCAAAGTCGCGCCACACTCGCGCAAAAAGTCAACACCCAAGATAACGTCATGCGTGGCACGTCTCAAAACAACGAATTCTGTCCTATAGCACTCGTCACCAATTACAACTGAAACTGAGTACAGGCCAACCGGAACTAAAGTTTCACCCCCAAATCCACAAAACGTAGTGTTTTTGTTCCCCACAAACATAAGTTTCTGTCGAAGGCGGTTCTTAAATGAAAGGCTCATAATTGACACAGCGGCACCAGTGTCAACCAAAGCATCCGTTTTAACATTGTCTACACACACTGACACTTTGTTCTTTAGCATGACGATAGGCAGAGGTATGCGTGAAATTGACCGTCCGGCGACCTTACCACCATCGGTCGCACCACCTAGTTTCCCAGTGGTGGAGAAACAAAACGGCGACGTGGGGATGGAGAACGGGGTTGTCGCTGCGGCGGGGGAGTGATGCTGCGATCGGACACAGGGGAGTCATTTCGTGCGTGGCGTTGAGGGGAAGAGGGCCGATAGAAGGTAACGGGTGGCTGCTGCTTCCACTGGGCACCATTCGTGAAGCGCGGTACTCATTGGACAGGGGTCGGGTAAATTGACGACACGGGCAAAAGCGGAAGATATGTCCGCTGCCCCCACAGCCGTAACATACGGGTGGCTGGCGGCTCTGGTAGTTCACTTCAGGATCCCTTGGATGCCAAGATGGGGCGACAGAAGCGCGACGAGGAGCACCACGGGGCACTTCATCCGGATGGTCTGGACGCTGCTGGAAATAAGGGTGCGATGTAGGTTGCATGGTCCGCTACACGCCGTTGTTGTAAGATGGTTCGCTGTTATTTTGTGCAGCCCATGGTGTGCGCTGCTCCCATTATGATACGGACCTCGATGTCGGGTGGTAATGTACATCGAAATTTGTACGTTGCCGCTGAATATCCAGCTCCTCGCTTATAACCCTCCTGACCATAGAAGTGATGTCTTCAGCCTCGGGAATATCGATACAGGCAACAGTTGTCACATTTGAAAGACGACCAAATTTGGGCGCTATCCGACGTGCCTTTAACGCCTGAAATTCCCGGCACTGCTTGATGACACCTGCAACTGTGGCAAGGGTGTCCCGCAAAATAAGGAAGTTGTACACATCATCAGCAATCCCCTTGAGAAGGTGCCCTACCTTGTCTTCTTCTGACATCTGCCGGTTTACAATGCGACAAAGTTTCAATATTTCTTCGATATAACGTGTGCATGCCTCACCGGGCAGCTGGCCTCTTTGGGAAAGCTGATGCTCAGCGCGTTCCTTCTTCTCAAGGGTGTCCCCAAAGGACTTCGTAATTTCTTCAACTAATCGGTCCCAGGTCGTCAGGATTTCTTCGTGGTTATCAAACCGAGTCAGAGCCGCGCCAGTGAGGAAGAAAACATAATTGTACAGACGTGCGATTGAGTTCCATCGGTTGTACTTGCTGCATCTTTCGTAATGTCGGAGCCATTCCTCAACGTCATATTCGGGCTCACCGTGGAACGTACCCGGCTCTCGCTGTTGGGGAAAGGCCGTCGTCTCTTCCGGTAGCTGTTCATGAGTCTGCGTCGTGTGGGTGGTAGCCATTGAAAGGTACTGTTGAGGAGATAAAGGTGGCAAACCTGTTACATGACGGCTGCGACGAGGTACTGGCGGATCCAGAACGTTTTTACCCAGCGCCTAGCACCAAATGTAACAGATGAAATGGTTTTAATGAGGAAACTTCAAAACACTGCACATAAACAATCAGTAATAATCGCGCAGTTACGCCAGGTGCGAAGAATGTTTAAAGCACAGAGCATTGAGGAATATTAGCGCTTTGTCTATAACCTAAGGAAACACAGACACAAAAGCTGTACCCCTAATGATTTCTTTTGTTTCTGTAGGACGGCTACAAGACATGTTCTGACCGTCCGGTTGCTTATGCACTGTCAGTGGTATAGCGCCGCCGCGATTATAAGGTTTTCGCAAATGACCCAAGGGACACAACGAGCTCGGCGTGAAGTCGACCTAAAGTAGTCAAACCTATCAAAACTGCTCGGGCTGGCCTCACTGAACGTCCTTTTTCGGCGATTGGGGATTGATAGTGGCCGACCGGTCGCGCTCACTAATCATCCGGACCTTCGCGGCCAACCAATCGGCGTTGGGCAGAGATACTGCCGACTACCACACAAGCTTGGATTCACGTTGGCTTGTAGCTGTCCCGACGCCCATTTAATGTCCAGGAACAAGGTCAGACAAACCACTTCCTAGTGGCTACTACGTAGTTGATTCCAGGTGCCCCAACGTATGGTGAACAAAATTTGCCCGAGTGCAAGCTAGCTCTTTGTCATTACCTTACCTTCCCAGGAGCTGTACTGCCAGCAGTAATCCAGAATATTACTGATGGTTGTAAGTAGCAAAAATTGTACGGATCCATTAGTCATAGATCTCAGACAACAAAACACAGCAGCTTAAAAAATGCAGAATAGAATGTTTATTTGCCTGCATAGTACACAACGCTCGTGTATTATTTTTGTAACCTAGCAACACACTGCATACAGCTGTTAAATGAACCACACAAACTTTGAGCACATTCAGAACTGTTTGCTAATGCTCTGTGCTTCAAGAGATAGTATATGATGATGCGCAGTAAAAAAAGAGATCGAGGCAAGCATGATGATATCCTCTGAATAAATAAAATAATTCTTTCAGACTGCAGCGAGGAAACACGCTACAAAAGAAAAACTAAAACTTGCATTAAGAAATGTCTCCTTGTTAGTACAAGCAATTAATGAAGAACTGACAACTCACGCATGATGTTGTATATAGTTGTACAGATTTACAAAATTTGATGCCACTATTAAGCTAAAGCATTTGCGAGTTGCTGCTGTTAACACAAAGCTGCTGTAAGAAAATGGTATTTATAGAGCACGATGAGGAAGTACAAAGCATAGTACTGAATCATGAAGATGTAACTACCGCCCTGTGTAATAAAGATGTTTATAAAAAAATTAAGTTATCACAGCACCCCTTTCCTAGTTTCACCAGCTCCCAAGTCACCTTTAAAGGCCTCTGATGCCATCAGTTGCATAGTCATCTATAACATTGTTACTGAGCGGTATTCGCTGGTCGTGCTGAGGAAAAAGGAAAGGAAAGTGCGAAAGACTCCCAGAAGAAGACGCAGACGAGTGCTGTTATCTGTGCGGTGATCATCCTCAGTGGTGTGGACAGTTGTCGTACTGTGAATATTCCCCGTAACATCTCTTGGTGGAGGTGAATCCTTCGATCCCCGTCACAAGCTGGATCTCCGCAGCGGCCGCCACATCTCTATCACCAATATGACTACTGTCGCCGCCACATCTACTGCCGCCGCACCTGCTGTCGTCATGGCCCATCCCCGTGACCCCCGGACCTTCTGTGGGACCGACGACGTTGATGTCGACGACTGGCTGGCCCTATACGAACGAGTCAGCAAGCACAACAGGTGGGATCCCACACTTAGGCTCGCGAATATCATCTTTTACTTGACTGGGACAGCGCGGGTGTGATTTTAAACCATGAAGAGGACCTCACACCTTGTGATATCTGTAATCAGAAGCTCCATTACCTGTTCGGAATGCCCATTGGCCGTCACCTCGCTGCCAAAAAGGCGCTCGCTTCTCGCGCCCAAACGTCTACAGAGTCTTACATAACTTATATACAGGACGTTCCGCAAAGTCGACCACGCCATGCCTTAGGAGGAAATTCGGCCACATAGTAAAAGGCATTGCCGACGATGCTTTCAACCTGCTTTTATGCAGGGATTGTTCCACCGTGGACTCTGTGCTATAAGTGTGCCGACGTTTCGAACAAGCGAAACAGAGGCGCATAACTCATCGTTTCGACCGGCTACCGAACACGGCTTCCAGCTCCGATTCCTCGACCGCCAACTAATGACACTACTTTGACCCGCATCGTCCGCCAAGAACTTGAGGCAATGACTCCCGCAGCTTCACTCTCGCATACCCCCGACAACACCTTGGCTACAATATCACTCATTCAGGCTGTTCGCCAAGAGGTTGCGAATATGGGTCTCCCTTCTACCTGCCGCACCGACACCATGGATTCAGGACCTGCCCCTCCAGTGATTGCAGTTGCCTCACCCACCGCCGGTTTCACGCCCCGATATCGGTACCGCAATCCGAATGAGTGGCGTACCCATGACAATCGCCCCCTCTGCTTTACTTGTTCCCGCGTAGGCCACATTTCTCGTCACTGCCGTAGCCGTTGGTACACGCCATCTCGTCAATTCACCTTGTGGGGCCCTGCACCACGTATCCGTATGCCCGTGCGCACCGCGCATTCAAAGGCCGCGCCACTATCCCAATGCTCCCTGCGCGGTGCCTGTTTCCCTCTCCCCGCTCGTTCGGGGATAACCGGTCCCGCGCGAGGGGGCTATAAAAGAAGGCACGCGCCGCCGTCTCGCTCTTATTGGTTCCTGGCTCTTCGTTCCGGCTTCGCTCCTGCTTCGCTCTTGGCTCTCTCCACGGAAACGACCCGCAGCCACCCGGATGACGACGCCCGCGCTTACGTGAGATAAAAGATGTTTGTTATACGGCCCACTGTGTGTTTGTCGAGCGCATCCCTCGGGCAGAGGAATCGCCCACAACTGGCGCCCAACGTGGGGCTGAATTAGCACCCATGTGGACGATTTTTCTGCCAACGTGGCAGCGCACGGCAACACGACGGGCCGGTCCATTGTATGTTAGGCGCGACGCCATTTTCAGTTTAGGGCTATCGTGTGTGCAGATGACACGGAGTGTAGTATTGTAGTGTTTGTACAGTGTTTTATTTTGTTTTGGGTTATGTGTGTGTTTGTTAGTGTCGGGCGGTTTGTGTTTTAATTTTTTTTGTGCGTATGTTAGTTTTATGAAGTGTTTAGGCTTTGTGACTAGCCTCTTCATGCGGGCTAGGTGGTAGTCGTGCGCGTTTAGGCTCCCGGCCGGCATTAGTTGTTGAGTGCAATGCCTCCGAGAAAAGACGTGCCAGATAGGGCCGCAGCTTCGGACGCCAGTGCGTCCGGAAGTGAGGTAAAGGACGCGGTAGAGTCTGCGCAGGTTACCGATGCGGCCGCCCTGATGAGGCAGATGAACGAAGTGTTGTCGGTGTTCACCCTTCAGCTCGGTTCGGTGGCTAGCGCCAACCAAGCCACAGCTGCGGCGGCAGTCTCGCGTCCGCGGATAAATGTAGAGGTTCCCTCCCTTTCCGGTTACACGGACGTGAAGTCAGTCCACGAGTTCTTGCAAGAACTCGAGGATTATCAGACGGCACTGGGTTCCCCAGACGACGTGGTGGTAGCGCAGGTAATCCCCGTGGCACTTGTTGAGAGCGCGGCGCGGTGGAGACGCTGCCAGCCGGCCTTCCAGTCGATGGCAGACTTCACAGATCGCTTCCGTGCCGAGTTCTTGCCGCCCGATTACGAACGCCGGATGCTTGAGGAGCTAGCGTTGCGCACACAGCACCCAGAGGAGAGCCTCCTCGAGTATTTACGCGCAATGCAGGAGCTCTACAAGAGGGCAGATCCCACGGCAACCGATCTAGAACAGGTCACGCGCGTGATGAGGCAATGCCATCCGCGCTTCAAGCCGTATTTGCGGGGACGTGGTTTTGTAAACCTCGAGGCTCTAGCACAGGAAGCGAAAGTAGTACAGGCGGATTTACTCGCTGAATTGCGCTACCAGCCACCCCCCAGGCCAGCCGAATCGCTAGAGCCGCGATGCGCCTGGGCCGGAGGCCAAGACTCCGTGCCGCGCGCCAGAGGCGCAGACGTAATGACGGTAAGGCAGGAAAGGCCAGCGAAAGGCTCCGCGATTCCTCGCGCTCTTGACCCGTACGCGTTCGAGCAGCGGCGTCGAGCTGGGCTCGCCAGCGACGTCCGCACAGGCGCGGAGAGAGGGGAAAGACGTCCCCAGCCGCTTTGTGGAACGCGGCATCCCCCGACCGCGCGGCAGGTGAACGATCGGCTTTGCTGGAATTGCAACCAGCCGGGCCACGTGGCACGAGAGTGTCAAGCAAGGCGTATGCAGGGAAACGCGGACCGCCGGCGGCCATAATTGGTAACACCAGCCTGTCGCCGTCGGCGGGAGAATTTCGTGGTAGCCACGGCGGAAAATGGGAAATGTACTCCCACGCCGCGTCACCGGGCGACCGCCCCGGGGGCGCAGAGGCTTTTGTCCCCCTCGCCTGTAGAGCGCAAGGAATGTTGTCGCGCTCGAGCCCTTTTATGCTAGTGCGGTTAGTTGGTCAAAGCTACTCGGCACTCGTTGACACGGGCTCAACTCTGTCATTGGTCGGCGATGATGTTTTCGAGGCCTGCCGTAGATGTAACATCCGTGTCAGGCCAGCAGAAACCCCTTTGAGCTTAGCAGCAGGGACAACAAAAGCAGAAGGAGCGGTGCGTCTGGTCCTGCGTTTTGACGGCAGGAAGCGGAGGCATCGCTTCGTCTATCTGCCCGGCTTAGCCATACCACTTATTCTGGGAAGAGGTTTTCTTTCCAGCGAAGGCATTGTGCTTGACATGGGGGAGAACAGCTATCGCTACAGCCCCTTCACCCCCCTAATTCCCTTTGTTAGCGCACCCAAACAGGAATGCGTCGCTGAGCGAGCGAGCGTTCACGCTTTTGTTGCAGAGGGCTCCCCCGCGACATTGAATGGTAGCCCATTAGAAGCAATTATCGCGTCCTTCTCAGGAACCGGTAGTCAGCGCCGAAGGCTCGTAGAAACTTTACTGCCGTTTTCGGATTGTTTCACAGAGAAACCAGGCAGGACCGACTTGCTTCAGCACGAGATCGAAACGGGTGATGCGCGCCCTTTCAGATGTAACCCGCGGCCGTTAAGCGCACATAAGAGACAGCTTCTCGACAGCGCCCTTGACGAGATGATTGATACCGGCGCGGTGAGACCCTCACAAAGTCCCTGGGCGTCCCCAGTGGTTCTAGCGCCAAAGAAAGATGGTTCGGTCAGGCTGTGTGTTGATTATCGAAAGCTCAACTCACTGACGCCTACGGTTGCGTACCCTTTCCAGTCGATCGAGGCTGTAATGTACGCGTTAGGGAACGCAAGGTTCTTCACAGTCCTAGATGCAAGCAGAGGGTATCTGCAGATTGAGGTGGCGGAAGGTGACATTCAGAAAACCGCATTCACCTGTCACCGCGGGCTCTTCGAATTTACTCGACTCCCGTTTGGTTTGTCTAATGCACCGAGCACGTTCATGCGATTGATGGACATCGTGCTGGCCGATGCAAGGTTCAACTACGCGATGGCGTACCTCGACGACGTCGTGATATTCTTACAGTCGTTCGAAGAGCATCTCATTCACCTGAATTCCGTTCTTGAAAGAATGAGACGTGCGGGTAAAACGATCAACCCAAAAAAAGTGCAGTTGGCATCAAAGAGAGTGAACCTGTTGGGATTTGTGGTTGATGATGGCACTTTGAAACCGAACGATGACAAACTGCAGGCAATTCTGAACTACCCCTGCCCGACGGACGTGAAAAGCTTGCAGAGGTTTTTTGGGAATGGTTGCCTTCTACAGACAATTCATCTCTAGTTGTACAGAGCTCGCTAGGCCGTTGAACCAGCTGTTGCGGAAAGGCTCGAAGTGGGTCTGGGGCAAGGAACAGAACGACGCTTTTGTTGCCTTGGCTCGCGCGATAGCGAACACTGCTAGTTTGCGCCTCCCCGACCTGAACAAGCCGTTTGTCTTGCAAACAGATGCTAGTGATGCCGGTGTAGGAGCTGTTTTGTTGCAGGAACACGAGGGCAAGCTGCGCCCTGTCGCGTTCGCTAGCCCCACGCTCACATCGGCGGAGCGGAATTACTCCGTGACCGAAAAGGAATGCCTGGCGATAATGTTCGCATTGTCAAAGTTCGACATGTACCTAGACGGAGCGGTTTTCACCGTGCAGACAGATCACCAGGCACTTTCGTGGTTAAAGAGGCTGAAAAACCCCGCAGGCAGACTCGCGAGACGGGCGCTGACGTTGCAACGTTACGCGTACGCCATTGAGTACCGCCGGGGCAGCATGAATAAGGTGGCCGATGCGTTATTGCGCGCACCGTTGAAGGCTGGCAGAAACGCAGAAGAGGCGCAGACCAGCTTTGCTGAAAGCGGCGTCGCCGCTAGTGGAGAGGAGGAGAGGGCGGACGCGAGTGTCGCGCCCTGCGTAGTTAAAGAGAGAAAGGAGGTAGACAGAGTTGCCGCGCGGTGCTGCGAGAGAGAGAAGGAGCAGCAGCTGGTGGCGGCGACTACTCGCCTGCCGAGAAGCGAGGCAGAGAGAAATCTGTCATGGGGAGTAGCGGTCAGTAGGGAAGAGCTAATTGAGGCCCAGAAAGCAGACGGTCTATGCCAGTGGGTGCTGACAGAGCTTGCGAGTAGTGCAGCTTGCACCGGGAACGCTGAGGGCAAGTACGACGCGTATCTGCTGGGCGATGATGGCTTACTGCTCCGCTACATCCCCCAACTTGACGAGGAAGAGGCGATTGCATCCCCCTTCCGAGTCGTGGTCCCGAGGAAGTTGCGGAAACGATTCCTCCAGTACTTCCATCACTCAGCGCTGGCAGGCCATGGCAGCGGCAGTAAGACTTATGACAAGTTATGCCGTGTCGCGACCTGGCCAGGTATGAGAAAGGATGTGCTGGGCTACGCCCGTACATGTCCTGTTTGCCAGGTAGCCAAGCCTCGGGCGGGGAAACCCGCTGGCATGATGAAGCCGGTAGTTAGCAACTATCCGTGGCAAGTGGTCGCGTGCGATATCATGGGACCCCTCCCTCGCTCCGCGCGCGGTCACCAATATATCCTGGTAATAACGGACCACTATTCCAAGTGGGTTGAGGTTTTCCCCCTTAGAAAGCTTGTGTCAGAACGGATTTGGGAGAAACTGTTGGAGACATTCACTCATTTCGGTTTCCCTTCCGACCTCATTACAGACAATGCTTCGTATTTCACAAGCAAAGTCTTGGTTGATTCCTGTCGGGCGCTTCAAATCCGCCACAGGAAAACGAGTCCCTACCACGCTCAGAGCAACATAACCGAGAGAGTGAATCGGAATTTTAAGAGTATGCTGGTTGCGACGACCGAGCAGCACAGAGATTGGGACGCACGGCTGTCCGAACTGTCCGGCTGTCCGCACGGTTTCGCCGCGTCGTTAGCGCACAAGTGGGTTGGACCGTTCGAAGTTACGGCACGGACTACGCCACTCACCTACCAGCTGCGGTTGTTGGCGAGCGGTGAAACCGCTGGTCCGGTGCACGTCGCAGACTTGAAAGCTTACCACCTTCGCAAGGACGATAACTGCGAAGCGGGGGAAGCTCAAAGCGATGCAGGTAGCAACCCGGTTCGCAACCGGCGCTATAACCTAAGGCCAAGGTAGTGCACTACTTTGTCTAACGTCTTTGCTTCTTTCAGAATGCATTCTGACAAGATTTTGCAGCAGCCAGATGAACCACCGTCGCTGGGGCGGGAAACCGCACCCAGCGCTTGGTTCAAGGAGGGGCCACTTAAACAGGGGGTACCCCCCTAGTTTGTGGCCCATTATTGTGACCAGCGCGGCCATGCTGGCCGTCTTGAACGAGTCTGGATTGGAGCCCGCTGCCCAGGCCTGGAGTACGGGCCTCAGGAAGCCAGGTGTGCCCGGGGCGGAAACGCCTGCTGCAATGTGCATCCAGCACGGCGCCACGTGGGAAGGGGTCAACGATGCAGCAGCTCAGGGCCGCTGCCAGTCGTGTCCGTGGCCGAGCCCAGCTGCGCTGTGACCCCGAGGATGTGGCCGCTGCCGGAGAGGGACCAGCCGCAACAGTCCCGCCATGCCTGCTTCTCCTCCCGTCCCACGGACCAGCTGAGATGGCATCCCGCCAGAGCCAGGCGACAAGCCTTCATATTTTACGCCGACCCAGGCTCGGACATGGACATGGCCCGGCTGTTGGTGGAGCCCGGGTCGGACGCTGAGGGGGGGGGGGGGGAAGATGTGGGGCCCTGCACCACGTACCCGTATGCCCGTGCGCGCCGCGCATTCAAAGGCCGCGCCACTATCCCAATGCTCCCTGCGCGGTGCCTGTTTCCCTCTCCCCGCTCGTTCGGGGATAACCGGTCCCGAGCGAGGGGGCTATAAAAGAAGGCACGCGCCACCGTCTCGCTCTTCTTGGTCCCTGGCTCTTCGTTCCGGCTTCGCTCTTGGCTCTCTCCATGGAAACGACCCGCAGCCACCCGGACGACGACGTCCGCGCTTACGTGAGATAAAAGATGTTTGTTATACGGCCCAGTGTGTTTGTCGTGCGCATCCCTCGGGCAGAGGAATCGCCCACAACCTACGTCGACCGCCGCGGATACTATGCCCCTCGCTATTCCTGACCTCGCCCCGACCAGAGCAGTGTTGACCCCGGTGTCCTTGTTCGTGCTGCCACCCGTTCACCATCCCCCCAGACCCGACGCTCGCGTTCTCCTCTTCCTCGCCGCAGTCGTCCCCGTCCTATTCCAGCCACATGCCGAAAAACTAGCCAATGCAGCTTCCAGAGGGGACGTTGCATTTGTGACCCGGACTGAAAAACCTCTACTGACCCTTCCCTACAAAATAATCGCATCGACGTCCTTCTAGATGGTGTTCCCGTTTCTGCTCTCATTGATACCGGCGCCCAACTGTCCGTTCTCAGCTCCTCTCCTCATTTCGGCGTCTCCTCAAAAAAGTCCTTACTCTAGCCGTCTCGCCCACAGTTCGCGTCGCCAATGGAAGCCCTGCTGCCGTGGTTGGCATGTGCACAGCGCGAGTTACCATTGGTGGTCGTCATGCTCCAGTATTGTTCACCGTCCTCCAAGAATGCCCCCACGACGTTATCCTTGGCATTGACTTTTTAACAGCCCACTTTGCCCTCATTGACTGCTCTACCGGCCTACTTCGCTTCGACCTTTTGCTCTGCTCTGAAGACCCCTCCTGCTCACCCCGCCTTCGATCAGCACAGTTCTGCCGCCTTCCTCCTAAAGCTGCCGTTTACATCCCTATGCCGCCATTCCCACCCGTCCCAGACGGCGACCATCTCGCGTGTCCCATTACTGGTGTCATCCTGCAGCAGCCCGTCACCTTTTCTCATCTCTCAGAACCGTAACACTCTCGCTGCCGGTCCTTAACTTCAGCTTGTAAACGCACGTTCTGCCCGAGGGAATTTCACTGGCAGCGCTGTCCCCGATCACGGATTGTGTCATTTCAGCTCTGACTACCGATAATCTAATTTCCGTCCCTGCAACCCCTCCCTCGTCCTCTACATCGCGCCCTGATCCTGTTAAAAGCATGCTTGCAGCTGATCTCCAGCCTGAATTCGCCGCAGAGTTAAAACAGCTTTTGCTCACCTACAGTGACCTTTTTGACTTCGGTGCCCGCCCATTGGGTCAAACCACAGTTGTCAGCCACCGCATTGACACCGGTGACGCCAGTCCTATTCACAGGCGGCCCTATCGTGTTTCGCTTGCTGAGCGACGCGTCATCCAAACAGACGTCGACAAAATGTTGGCGAACGACATAATTGAGCCTTCCGGTACGCCTGGGCATCCCCTGTTGTGTTGGGCAAAAAGAAAGATAACAGTTGGAGATTCTGCGTTGACTATCGTCATTTAAATAAGATAACCAGAAAAGATGTGTATCCTCTTCCGCGTATAGACGACGCACTTGATACTTTGCACGGAGCCAGCTACTTCTCGTCCATCGACTTCGTTCCGGCTACTGGCAGATCTCTGTCGACGAGAGACCGTGAAAAAAGAGCGTTCATCACCCCTGACGGCCTTTATCAATTCAAAGTCATGCCTTTTGGCCTGTGCAATGCCTCAGCAAACTTCGAACGCATGATGGACTCTTTGCTCCGAGGCTTCAAGTGGGCCATTTGTTTGTGTTATTTTGATAATGTAATAGTTTTTTCGTCTACATGTAGAAAGCCATCTCCGTCGCCTTTCTACAATCCTAGCGCTTTTTTGCCGCGCCAGACTGCCACTCAACTCTAAAAAGTGCAGCTTTGGTCACCGACAAATCAAAGTCCTTGGTCACTTGGTTAATGCTGCCGGCGTTCAGCCTTACCCCGACAAGATTCGTGCCGTAAGAGATTTTCCCACTCCACGTTCATCCAGCAATGTTCGAAGCTCTATTGGCCTATGTTCTTATTTCCGACGATTCGTCCCGAATGTCGCAGCCCTAGCTCGTCTTTTCACCAATATCCTCAAGAAAGACCTATCATTCTCTTAGGGGCCTGAGCAAGTTGCAGCTTTCTCGGAACTTATTGCTGCTCTCACAACTCCACCCGTCTTGGCCCATTTCAACCCATCTGCCAATACTGAACTCCGCACCGACGCAAGTGGCCATGGCATTGGAGCTATACTTGCCCAGCGACAAACGGCCGCACAAAGGTGATTGCGTGTGCCAGCCACCTCCTATTTACGTCCGAACAAAATTACTCTATCACAGAGCGAGAGTGCCTGGCACTTCCCTACTGAAAAATCTGTAAGGGTCAATAACCTCACATTTTCTCACACAATCTCACTCAATTCACATAAGAAATCACGTACAAGTCGCATACAATTGCATAAATTCTCATAGTTTCTTGTACATTATCATAAATTATGTACGATATTTTATGATAATGATGTGCACCTTATGAGACTCTATGCGAATAAATGAGATTTTATGAGGTTATCGCCCCGTAGAACTTTTGGTTTTTCAGTAGGGTTGTTCCGCCCTTATTTGCATGGCCGCCCTTTTACTGTTATAACAGACTACCATGCCTTGTGTTGGCTTTCCTCCCTCAAAGATCCTACAGGCCGTTTGGGGCGCTGGGCGCTTCGATTACAAGAGTATGCGTTTTCCGTCGTGTACATGTCCGGCCGGCTTCACCAAGATGCAGACTGCTTGTCCCGTCATCCCGTCGACTCCCCTAGTCCTACCGACTCTGAAGATGACGCATGTGTCTTGTCTGTGTCTGCCTTTTCTAACATTGCTGCCGAACAACACTTAGATCCTTTGCTCCATTCCATTATCCTCCGTCTGACCTGCGACCGCCCTGATCCATCTCTTATGTGTATTTGATCCGCATGTCCTGTGGGGCAGAGCATTTCAGGGAGACCATAATGCTTCAATGAATATCTCACATAACATGTCAAAATATTGGGTAAGGCTAGGCACAGGGAACAACATTAAAACAACAATGAGACATGAGATCCTACGAACAGCTCACCGTTGCTTACCCGCGCTAAAATTATTGGCAGTGTGAAGTTGAGGCGCAAGTGTGAGCTGGTCTCAAAACATACCTAGTCAAAAAGAATGCTCAGTCGCGCATAAGCAATCCGTCGGTGATTATCACAGAAAATAGAGTAGTGTTTTCTGTACAGAGAATAAGTGACTGTTTGACAATCAATAATTTATTTTCCATGTGCACTTGCCCAAGATTTTGAAATACGTGCACGAACATCGGGTATAAGATGTAAGTCTGGATGAGTCCGGCCACTTGTTTTTCACCACTCCCCTGCTAGTGATGCGATCAGGTTCGGGAGCCAAGACGTCTAGATAGCGTGGCCAGGAGGACGAGATATCGGACGGGGAGCAGCAGGGAGAGGGACGAAAGATGTTTATGTACATTTTTTACATGGTAAGTATGTAGAGGTCACGAAAAGAACAGAACTCACTGATCATGTATACAACTCCACATTTTAAATATGGTTCGTTGTCCCCAGCTAGAGAGGTAGGGAAATAGAGTTCATGTCGGGCAGTCCAGTCAGGGAGACACTTGCGAGCCATTGAGGTGACACCCACTGACGATGATGATACTTGAGCCTCCTCGCACACCTTCAGGTGGTAAGGGTAAACTTCCTTGGTAGCGATGGCGATCTTGCACTGACAAATGCAGGCCAGAATTCTGAAAAGTCCGCCCCTTGCAAGGGCCATTTCCACACTGGTCTTAATTCTTGGAACGTCACAAACACTCCCGTTCGGCAAAAAGCTGCAGGCTTTTGCGTTCACCAACAATAGGGAATATTTCCTTGTGGCCATCCCGGCGAGCGCCAGGCGGGAAATTATACGTGAATGAGTGGCTTCCCATAGTGGCTTCCCAGAAACCAGAAAGTGTTTTCAGCCCCGGTGAAACTGATGAAGTTGTGTCATGCGACTAGTTCTAAGAAGCCGAGACCCAAATGTAAAATAAAACATCAAAATTCATTTGTAGCATGCCAGCAGTCTGTTGTATATGAAATGAAGTTGTCCTGTGGGAAAACGTACATCGGCCAAACAGGCCGATGTCTCAACGAAAGATCGTACGAACACAGTTATAATATGTGTGAAACCACATCAGGCTTTCTATCGAAGCATTGCCGTGAGTGCGAGCACGAGCCTGCCTGCAAATCTCCTTTCTCGGATTACAGCATCCTGGCCAAACACGTTTACAAAAAATAACGAGAGATTATCGAGGTGAAGGCAATAGCTGATGCGGGTACTTCATGTCAGCACACCATCGATTCTGTTATCCTAGAAATAGTTGCATTTCCTTAATGCACGTAGGTAACACTGGGATTAAGGATGCCAGGAGATCCGCTTGTTATCTCACCTTGTGTTTTTGTTGAAGTTGTTTCCTATTTATTCTGACGCGCTCCTGAATAAAATTTAGAGTTACGTTCAGCGCTTGTCCCTCTTCCTGTCTGTGTGTTCCATGGTGCGCTGCCTCATAATCATAGCATACCAACTAGCCCAATTATCCGCTTTACAGATAGCTGCACTCTTTTGCGTTCCCCAAATAAAGGAAAATTTTCCTTGTGGTCACCCCAGCGAGCACGAAGCGGGTAATTATACATTGGGCGGCCTCCTGTCATGATTGGCGACCCGGCGAGGTGACTGGCCGCCGGAGCACGTGGCGACGATGTGGCCGAAGCACGTGGTGGAGACGTCGCCGCCGACACTCTGCCTTCGGAGCTGCTGCTCACTGGCCTGTCTTGGTTCCTGTAGTCGGCTGCTGGAGTCTCGGCTGGAAGCCCCGATTATATCAGCACGTTCGCCGCCAAGAAGACGCCACGGAGAGGTCGGAGCTAATCGCTGCACCACGAATGGGCGTCTGAATTGAAGACTGGCTCGTAGTCAAACTCTGATTACCTGCAGAGCTTGCAAGAGTCTTCAGTAGAGCAATAGCTGTCAGATCGGCGCCTAGCCCCCACCTCCGGCAAGGTGGTACACGACAAACAAAAGTACACTGCCAGGTTTTATGTTCAATAACACGAGTACAACTTAAGCGTGACAGCCCATTGCTCATTGCATAAGTCTGAAAATCTGCTCAACTGGAACTGGCCAATCTTTTTCTTTGTTCCTTGAAATGATGTTGTTCTGAATTTTGATAGAATTCCTCTTCTCATTAAAGCAATGAAGCGCAGACACACATTCACCCAAAGAAAGGAAATGAAACCATACTTTTTCTCAAACTTTAGAGAAGGTTCCATGCAAGGCTGCCCAAGGCAACACATCTCACGGCACCTGGCTACATTTTACATTTTCAAAATAAAAAACTGTAATAAAGCACGAAAACAAGACACAATGCACTATTGCGTGAAATAAGAATCAAAAGAGTGCGATTTTACCTGCATAAAAAAAAGCAAACTGTATTAACAAAAACGTGTCCCTAGAATCTGTTTGGAAGCAATTGCTGTTCCAGGAACCCCGTGGTAGCCATTCTTCAGACGCGCGTTGCGCGATCGCGTTTCGACTGCCACTCTATGAGCGAGGCTCGAGAAAAGGCGAGGAGCTCCTTTCGCGGCTCGTTCCGCGTCCTGGCGGTATGCTTCCAAAGCCTGGACAGCGCTTGAGAATATGAAAGCGAAAAGGGTAGGAGTGACTGCGAAAAAAACGCCTGACCTACCTGTGTCGGCGCACGTCTGCGGGTTTGGTTCCTGCTTGAATGGCGCATTTTCCACAGTAACTGACGTGGCAGCTGTGCATTGTTCGCCACGTTGCGCCACCACTCTCGCCGCACTCGGGAGAACTACCGCGGTGGCTGCACAAAGCTGAGTGTTGCATTCGCCTTACCTTACCACCCTTCCTCGGCTTAGTCATTGTGCGACGTCGGTCCCTTCTGAACTGCCGTGGCAAAAATCCCGCACGTTTTCGCGGGCTACCTGCCGATTTCTTAGCTTGCTCGTTTTTCAGTTTCACAGAACCGGCTCGCTTCGCACTCAATTTACTGACAGCTGCTTTTGAGGCTGAATAAGCACGACTCGAAAATAGGTCCGCCTACCGCTGCCAGAAAGCAGAAATGAAGGAAACCCCGTGCTGGTATCTGCGCATATTACGGTACAGTTAATCGACAGTGTCGCACAAATTTTCAAAAATTTGCTTTAATTTTATTATACTCAATTATCTGCAGATATCTATATATATATATATATATATATATATATATATATATATATATATATATATATATATATATATATATATATATATATATATATATAATAGAATTGGAAGAAACTGATTATCGTAAACATAAATAAATAAATAAATATGTATTGGTAATCTGAAACTGACCAGCATAGTTATAAGGATTGTATATTTTAAAATATTGGGCTTTGTCATGCCTCCCTTTCATGGAATAATAGAGCACAATGACGGAGGGAAGGATTCACATTTCAGACGCTTTGCGGAATCAGTATGAAAGAGCACTGAACAAGGAATCAGGGGGATCCTCAGTACCCAAGCAGAGCCACAGTTCTGACAAGTGTACTTATCTAATCTAGGCAACTTGGTCATCACTGGTGCGGGTTTAAATATTATTTTGCTTCTGAAGAAGAAAAGGCAGGAAGAGTGTAGGGAGGAAGATTGGGGAGAAAGAAGCAGGGCAAGGAGTGAAAGAATATTTCTTAGGAATGAATTTCTTAGCCTGAAACTGGCGATCCCGTTCCCTAAAAGGAAAATAATGAGCGGCAGCATCAGAAAAATTACAATGCAGTGTGGATGATGAATCACCGCCTACAGCTGGTTCGATGCTGACATGCCCTTCTTTGAAAAAGAGCTGGCATTCCAAAGGGTCACGATAAAGAATACAGCGGTAGGAAATAGCTGCTCATTGAATTTAATTCACCTGAAGCTATAGTGCTGGCAGGGACACTATACTTCCTCTCACAAGATATCTGCAGCTGCTAAAGGCAGAGGAGCCCTTGCAATTGTGCTCCTATAAGTGTCTCTCCCCCTGGGCACTATAATAGAGAACTGTCCTCCTACTGTCACCCCCGCAATTTCGGGTGGCGAGAGGCGCGTAGGAACACAATCGCCTATTGTAGTGCCCGTGATCCTGATTGGGCCGGGTTGCCTCTACCTTTCGCAGTGCTGCAAACGTCTTGTGAGAGGAAGTATATAACTCTGAGTCTAGTTTTGTAGTAATAAAAGGAATATTTGCACAAAACGCCACGCCGTAATTTTCTCCTGGAATGGAGCCCAGGCAGACATAAAACGAGGCATATCTTGCTTTCTGGACACATGGTTCATGAAATCAACGCCCACCCAAAGAAACCGATGCTCTGCTCCTTTCCCCTTCCAGCAGCAAGTCACAGTTGCAAGCTTACGGGACGTCGAGTGTGACGTCAAGCACGCGCTGCAGCTCAAGAGTCTTCAACTTCCACACAGCCAGTCGGTTCTAAGCGTGATCTAGACGAAGGCTGTGGAAGTTCGGCATCTGCGTGAAACCTGTGTTGACACTGAGTACCTACTCTATTGAACGTGGCGACTCTGGTCCTATCAAAGTTATCAGTAAGTAGGTCCAGCTGTTTATATTTCTCACAGCAGCGCTCGAAGATTTCAGATTCATTCTTTCGAAAATGACTGTTGGCAATAAAGATTATTCAGCTTCCTCCCGTTTTAAATTATATCAACCGTTGTTTCAGTGCAGCACCGCAAACACTAATTAAAGAAAATCAGCTCTCTGCCTCATCAATTAGATAGCAACAGCGTAATTCTTTATTGATTATATCCACCAATAGGACGCTGCAACTATCGACCTAATATCAAGCAGGTTGTTTGAAAGAAATGCAGGGTTCTCAGCGTGTATTTTTAAACCATTAAGCCGGATAAATTTTTACTGAGTCTTGACAACCTAGCATTGTCGCTGGACTCATCTACATACTTGCTGGGTGTCCCGTGTTAAGCTGTGTTCGCACTATGTTTTACTGGACGCTTCTCCAGCGGAGCAGGCCGGGGCACGTCGTTTCGAGCACCTCTACGTACGGTGCGTTTTTTAGCATCATGAAAACTGGTCTGGTCAGTTTCCAGCCGAAATAGCATCAGCCTTTGTTTAGAGGAGATTCTGTACAACTGGCCAATGGCTTCTCCACGGGCTGTTCAGAGATATTGAGCAGAGAATAATGATTAACCGAGTGCTGTACGGCATCTAGCAGTTTCAAGATAGACGACAGGAAGCAGTGTCCGCACGGTGGTACAGGTGTACTTTCCACCCGTTATACAGCTGCATCCTTGTTCAGTAAATTTTGTCTGTTCGAACTAAGTTTTGTGGCAGGCGTCATACTTTGATATGCAACATCCAAATAGGTGCAAAGCGACGCTTGTGCAGGAGAACACCCATTTCTCTGTCTACAATATGTGAGGGCAAGCTGAAGCGAAATGTTTTGTATTAGAGACTCTCCTTACAAAGGGAAGAAATGCTCGCGTGTGAATAATGCTGTGAGATGTATTCTGTTTTCTGACACAAAATGAACATCGGCCTCTACAAGTGCACATGGTTTCAGTAACCTATCACTTTGAGAACGGCTGTCTGAAAGGTCTTTACGTGCCGCCCTTTTATCAGCAAATCTTGCAGTCCGCGGTCCTTGTCTTTTTTTTTCTGTCGGCCCGAATTAAGATCACGAGCCTCCGAGCAGCTCTCATCGACGGCTTTTTTAGGGCCTGCTGTTTGGCTTTCTAGGACTGGAATTCTCTCGTGCAACATCCTCTTGAACATGTCGTGCTGTAACAATTCTGATTTAGATAGAAGTTCTGATGCTGTTACAGACGTGTAACTACAAATGAAAGAGATTCTAATGGCGCGTCCTGCGCTGCTTTGCGATGTTAACACCATAAACAACTCAAATGGCGTATAAAAAAAACGTCATAGAGAGCTATAGCTTCACATTTAAAGCAGTCGTTCGTATAACGCTTATTTTTGCAACCGTGCTTCAGCGACCATTGTCTAACTCACGTACGTGATTTGTGGTTCGGTAGCCAGGAGTCACAGCGTAGAGAGCTGTCGTTCTCCGCCTTATTATTGAAGGTTCCCAAACATATTTGCTTCTTTATGTTATGCGCTCTCAGGTTCATTTAGCCTCCACAATAGGGAATGTGGAGTCTACAAAAATTAGGAATCAAACAACTCTGTATTGCATTGCCTTTCATTGTTTTCATTTTGTTTGATTCTCAGAATGCTATATTTTGCCTGAAGCAAGAAATTCCAATCGCGCTTAGAAATTAACCAGAAATATCATGGTTGGAGGCGCTAAAGGAAAATCATGAAATGAGACATTAATGAAGGGGCTGGGCCACGGTGTGGGCTGGGCTATGCTCGTCCCGGCTTCTTGGGCAGAGTATAGTCTTTGCAAGATCCTCCAAAGAGAGAATGACGCTTACGCGCCGCCGTCGGTCGAAGCGCTGAGTGTTGCAGTCCGTAAGGTGCCGCTCCCTACGTCTCGCACATTGCAGCACTCTGCCAACTCAGCGACGGGTCCTGACTGATAGAGTTAGAAGAAATTAACGGCTACAGCTTACTACAGGATAGCAGTACACAAATTAACAAAAAGCGTAAACAAAAAAAAACAAGGTCAAGCACGGAGTCCGCCGGGTACGCGACGGCACGAAACCTGGCGCAGTATTGCTTACGTAATAAGAGAAAGCAACAGGCTACGACATCGTAAACCTTGTCTGTTTTGATTTAGCGGCCGGGTGGTTTTCCCGGCCATTGCGTTCTTGGCTTTTGTCATACGTTTGTTTTGATATTCGTCGTAAGCTATTGCATTTAGCCTTACGACACTTTTCAGCGAAGCTGCACATGTGGCTCGGTTTAATGTTGTGCGTGCACTTTACCGCGGCAGCATCTGTGGAAGAAACCCCGTGACCAGCCGGGTGTAAGTAAAAATGTTTCCGGCAAAAATGTCCGCGTAAGATATACGTCAACAGAAAAAATGGCCCCTGATGATGCGGCACCTTGAAAAAAAATGTCCCCAAGGCAAAAACTGTGCCTACGAAATTCTTCCGAAGCTCACATGAAGAAAATAATACTCATTTTATGCTATTCTTTCTTGGCTTTGAGTAAATTGTAATCATCGTTTGGAACCTGTATCCTCTGAGCGCCCGAGATGTTTACAAGCACTGCGGAAAAGCATGGTGAATGAGCCATCTGGCTGTTTATAGGTTGCTCTATTCCGAGTTCGGCCGGTCGTTAAGCAATAATTAGGACGGCTCTAATGAGCTTGGTAATACTGCCCACTGAGAAAGGTACGAGCGAATCGGCGCATGGTAGTGCCGGGGAACCGCCCAAAGAAGAATACATCACTTGAGCTACTTCCCAGACTTCAACACCGTGTCCAAGACCTTCTGTTGACGAGGTTGAACCGTTCCTCTCGTGATGGTGGAGAATGGTGACAAGAGTGATTATGGTGTAGGCAGGACGAGGCTTAGCTGGTCGTTCTCAATGACCACACTAAAGCATCGCTCTAAGCTTCTGGTCTGGTAAAGCCGGTGTCAGCTCGCCTTTTCGCTGCTTGCAATGCGAAGATGAGGCGCTGTCACTCTTTACCGTTGCGATCATTTTCTTTGTCGGTATGAATGCCCAAATCAATTCGAGGTTAGTGACTTCTAAGCCGTCAAGTATAATCGCTGTAACATTCATCGTTCATCATTGCAGATCGCCAAGGGAAAACGCAGTCTACGTCTTCTAGCGTAAAGGCTACAGCCCCCGTTCCGGGACGCGACATAACTTCCGGGACATTTTTTCCGTGGACATTTCTTCCGGGGACATTTTTTCCAAGGATGTTTTTACCGCTTCCCTCACCAGTCATGGCAATGTAGATAATTTTCGGCGGCGCCTCCCAGACGGCCCCACATGTACGGCCAAAGCCGCAGTGCACCAGGCCCATATGAGCGCAGAGCGGTGGCTGCTTTGGTGAAGTGAATGCATGTGTTTCCTCCCTGCAATAATTCAGGGGCTCACTCGTTGTAATGAAAACAACGTACAGAATTCTTAGAATCACTGTTCTCGCGCTGGTTGCGTTGCGGAAGCGTTTACAAAATTCCAAACGCGAGTAGATATGCACCGATTATCTACATGCCATGACTGCTCAGGGAAGCGGTAAAAACATTCCTAGAAAAAATGGCCCCGGAAGAAATGTCCACGGAAAAATTGTCCCGGAACGGGGGCTGTAGCCTTTGCGCTAGAGGACGTAGACTGCGTTTTCCCGTGGCGATCTGCAATGATGAACGATGCATGTTACAGCGATACTACTTGACGGCTTAGAAGTCACCTTGCAAACCTCGAATTGATGCGGACGCTCGTACCGACAAAGAAAATGATGGCAGCGGTAATACAGTGACAGCGCCTCATCTTCGCATTGCATGCAGCGAAAAGGCGAGCTGACACCGGCTTTACCAGACCAAGAGCTTAAGAGCGATGCTTTAGTGCGGCCATTGGGAACGACCAGCTAAGCCTCGTCCTGCCTACACCATAATCACCCTTACACCATTCTCCACCATCACGAGAGAAGCGGTTCAACCTGGTCAACAGAAGGTCTAGGACACGGCTTTGCAGTCTGGGAGGTAACTCAAGTGACGTATTCTGCTTTGTGCGGTTCCCCGGCACTACCATATGCGCCCATTCGCTTGTACCTTTTTCAGTGTGGCCAGTATTACTAAGCTAGTTAGACCCGTCTTATTGATTGCTTAACGACCAGCCGAACTCGGAATAGAGCAACCTATAAACAGTCAGATGGCTCATTCACTTTCCGCAGTGCTTGTAAACATCTCGGGCGCTCAGAGGACACAGGTTCCAAATGATGATTTCAACAAAACCGATCCCACAAGCCAGTTTCACGACGCCACCACTCTCGCAGTGCATGATTTTACAAGTAGTCAACCGGCCGCTCCAGCCGCCCAGAGTATATCCGGAGAGCCTGTGCGCCGTGTTTCGGAACGATTTTTAGCTCGTTTGTGTGCTGTAGTGCATTGGGAACATTCACCTGTCTCGTTCCTGAGCGCTATAACAGCACATGGCACCTATATCACTCTAATTTTATGTATTTAGGCAATAGCTTATACAGCTCGTTGGGCCGAAAAGCCGTCGACGTGTTGTAGTCAGAGCTTCGGGGATATACGACTCTGTTTGTAGTAGGAGGGCTGCGTAAAAATCTCTTTCATGGCAATTTATCCTTCTACTGATTGATAATTGATTGGTGTTTGATAGGCGACGACAAGCTATGGAGTAAATGTGATTAATCAAATAAATAACGAAATAAGAAAAATGGGAGAACGGGTGGTCTAAATCTCAAAACGATCAGAATGAAAAGTCAATTTGATGATGCTAACTAAGAAAATGTAGTGTAATTTGCAACTTAATTAGTTGAAATAACTGAAAAAATGGAAACTTTTGTGTCCTATTATCTGAATGAAAAGCAAGTGATAAACGGTGTTGTTTCTGAAAATTTCGAATGTAATTCAATTGAAAAATATCAAAAATTAGAAAAATGGAGCCACGAAGGTGTTAAAATTTATCAAAATGAAAAGGCAATGTTTGATCATGTGAATTAAGAGAATTTAGTGAGCTATTGATCAAACGATTTTTTAGCGATTGAAAAGGGAAAAAATTGAAAACGCGGGGTTCTAAAGTGCTTAAATTTTGAGACCGAACAGCCAATGCTTGATGACTGTTAGAAAGAAAATGTAAAGTGTAATTGATCAATTAATTATTTGCAATATTTCAAAAATGAATAACTAAAAAAAGGAGTTAAAAGGTGTCAAAATGCTCGGGATGAAAAGCCAATGCGTGATGATACTAAGAAAATTTAGAGTGTAATTAGTCAAATAATAAATTAATTGAAAAAGTAAAAATCCGAAAAAGGGGGCTCAAAGGTATCAAAATGCCAGGGTATGAAAACTCAATGCTCGACAGTGCTAAATAAGAAAATTTAGACAGTATAATTGATCAAATAATTAGCTCTCTTATTTAATTGATCAATTACATAATCTAAATTTTCTATTAGCATCATCATTCATCAGCTTTTCATTCTGAGCATTTTGACACCATTGAGCCCCCCTTTATCCAATTCATTTGTTTTTATTTTCTTTAATTGATCACTTAATTACAATAATTTCTTTACCTTGCTATCGCCTATCACACACTAAACCATCAATCGCCAGAACCACAAATTACCATGATATGATTTTTGTACGCAGCCCTATATTATTTCCGACAATCTATTCACCACTGAATGAGGTTACTGGTTAAAACAAAACAAAATTAAGGCCCTTAGAACGCTTGCTTTGCATTTAACCGTCACTGTAAATTTGTGAAATAATGACAACGAAGTTTTCTCGGCAGTGAGGTAAGGGAAATGTGCGTTGATTTCCTGTGGAGCGGAGATTTCAGTAGTGTCATTACAGTGTTCTAGAAGGCTGCGGTCGCATGTGCGCGCGCTGACCAGCGGACAGCCGACTACAACAAACATGGCGGTGGTGCAACTTCCGGAAAACTGACGCATGCGCAGATCGGTCGGCGGGATCGGTCTATTAACTCAAAGCCAAGAAAGAATAGCATAAAATGAGTATTATTTTCTTCATGTGAGCTTCGGAAGAATTTCGTAGGCACAGTTTTTGCCTTGGGGACATTTTTTTTCAAGGTGCCGCTTCATCAGGGGCCATTTTTTCTGGGGACGTATTTCTTACGGGGACATTTTTGCCGGGAACGTTTTTACCTACACCCGGCTGGTCACGGGGTTTCTTCCACAGATGCTGCCGCGGTAAAGTGCACGCACAACGTTAAACCGAGCCACATGTGCAGCTTCGCTGAAAAGTGTTGTAAGGCTAAATGCAATAGCTTACGACGAATATCAAAACAAACGTATGACAAAAGCCAAGAACGCAATGGCCGGGAAAACCACCCGGCCGCTAAATCAAAACAGACAAGGTTTACGATGTCGTAGCCTGTTGCTTTCTCTTATTACGTAAGCAATACTGCGCCAGGTTTCGTGCCGTCGCGTACCCGGCGGACTCCGTGCTTGACCTTGTTTTTTTTTTTTGTTTACGCTTTTTGTTAATTTGTGTACTGCTATCCTGTAGTAAGCTGTAGCTGTTAATTTCTTCTAACTCTATCAGTCAGGACCCGTCGCTGAGTTGGCAGAGTGCTTCAATGTGCGAGACGTAGGGAGCGGCACCTTACGGACTGCAACACTCGGCGCTTCGACCGACGGCGGCGCGTAAGCGTCATTCTCTCTTTGGAAGATCTTGCAAAGACTATACTCTGCCCAAGAAGCCGGGACGAGCATAGCCCAGCCCACACCGTGGCCCAGCCCCTTCATTAATGTCTCATTTCATGATTTTCCTTTAGCGCCTCCAACCATGATATTTCTGGTCAATTTCTAAGCGCGATTGGAATTTCTTGCTTCAGGCAAAATATAGCATTCCGAGAATCAAACAAAATGAAAACAATGAAAGGCAATGCAATACAAAGTTGTTTGATTCCTAATTTTTGTAGACTCCACATTCCCTATTGTGGAGGCTGGATGAACCTGAGAGCGCATAACATAAAGAAGCAAATATGTTTGGGAACCTTCAATAATAAGGCGGAGAACAACAGCTCTCTATGCCGTGACCCCTGGCTACCGAACCACAAGGCACATACGTGTGTCAGAAAATGGCCGCTGAAGCGTGGTTGCAAAAATAAGCCTTGTACGAACGACAGCTTTAAATGTGAAGAAGCTATAGCTCTCTTTGACGTTGTTTTTTTATACGCCATTTGAGTTGTTTATGGGGTTAACATCGCAAAGCAGCGCAGGACGCGCCATTAGAATCTCCTTCATTTGTAGGTACACGTCTGTAACAGCATCAGAAATTCTATGTAAATTTGAATTTTAGAGCAAGACATGTTCAAAAGGATGTTGTACGGGAGAATTTCAGTCCTAGAAAGCCAATCAGCAGACTCTAAAATAGAAGTCGATGAGAGCTGCTCGGAGGCTCGTGATCTTACTTCGGGCCGACCGCAAGGCTAATTGAACAACAGCGGACTGCAAGATGAGCTGATAAAAAGGCGGCACGTAATAACTCTTTCAGACAGTCATTCCCAAAGTCATAGAGTACTGAAACCACGTGCACATATAGAGGCCGACGTTCATTTTGAGCCAGAAAATACAATACAGCTCACAGCATTATTCACACGCCAGCATCTCTACCCTTTGTAAGGACTCAAGTGACGGCAATAGCTCTACAATCAGGAACATAACGCTATCCTCTCCCCACTTTCGCAGCGCATGTACATGGACGAAGGAAACATTGGACAAGTGCCTTTTTATATGCGGAAGCACTTGTTGCTAAAACAAGCCAACTCTCATAACTTGAGAATAATATGCTTCCGATTGCATGCGTAAATTATACAGCATGAGCCCGTCAATTTCGACCTCCTCGGCAATCTCTAGACGAAGCCCAAAACAAGTCAGAGGATCTCTAAGGTCACAAATTATGTGAAGGCTTCTCAAAGAAAAGAGAATTGTGAATCAAATATTTTTGCTGAAGAAAAAAAAAACCTCAGTGACCACCATCCATGACGTGCATGCAAGAGTGTAGCCGGCACTGCGAATATAGCAAACGACATGGGGACGTCATTGTTGATGTTGTCACGTCAGCGGCCAATTGTTGCCAGGCCAGGAAGATGATTCCGATATTAATAATAAAAATTAAATTTAAAACTATCTACTGCACGGAATGAGCTCACATTTCGAGGATTTATAATTTAGCGTGTGAGGAGTGAAATGCAATAATCAGTTTATGCTCAGTTCTTAGCTGTTAGACCCTTTAATTACGAGCACATATCGAGGTGACGCTTTTGTGGCTGCTCTCAAATGTGCGTTATCTGTGTGCGTACATCGCGTCGCCTGCAGCGGTCACTTGCATGCAACATGGGGACAGTTACAGTGGCTAGCACGGGACAGCAGTGTTCACCGCTCACAACCCTTAGTCAAGAGTCTTCTGAGTCAATGTGGAAATGTACGTACGTTAGAATGGGCGGAATGGGCGAACCCTTATCAGCCCCTCCTCGAGAGTAGCGATGGCTGAGCTGCCGTAGCTTCATGGACCAAGGCTTATATCAACGTCCACCTTAAATCAAATGGGTACGTCGGACAGACACTTCGTACTGTTTGTAAACATGTACTAAATGTCACTCTTGTGCTCGAACACCCTACATTTACTCTCAATACAACACATCGCATTGCAGGAATATGTCAGTCCTAAATACGGTTCACGCTCGCCTCGTTTCTCCGCACGGTGATGAACCGTACTTGTTGCCTAATTAGTGAAAACAAGAATAAGGCGCGGGAGCTTTAATCGGCGTTATGGTGTTTTCGTATTTGCAGAAGAGCACGAAGCAGACGGCTGGTCTCGAGGGAGAGAGCGCGTGCCCTCCCTCGAGACCGGCTCACGTACCGTGACAGCAGAAGCAGGTTAGAGCTTAGAGCTCTGTGTTTTCTTCTTGTTTCGCCTATTTCCTGTCATTTTGTGTGGGCAGGACAGTGCCCTCCGTGAGAACAAATGCCGAAGACGCCCCTGTGGAGCGATTTCCGCCTCTGTGGGCCCTTTCTGAAGTAAGCCCATCCGGATACCTCAGGCGCAGGCTAGGCTTCTTGGCGTTGCCGAGCGAGGCTTGACTACACGCCTGCATGGATTCTGCTCCGCCGACGACAGCGGTGAGTATTTCCGCTGTGTTACAACCTGACGCAGCATCCACGTTGTCACTCGTTAATAGTTAGAGGGTATTACTAACGATGCGCCCTTAACGTTGCGCACACTCCCAGACACCCTTGGAGTGAGTGGGGGTAGCTGTTCCGGTCGCAAAGGAGATGCCCTCGACTTGCGTATCAAGCTCAGCCGGAATTCAACTGCCTTGTAGTGACAGAAGGGGGTGGCCGTTTGGCGCCCAGCTGTCGCCGGTTCAAACCAGAGTAATGATCAGAGTCAGAAGTAACAAACAAAACACAATTTACGCACAGCAAGAGACGATACAAAGGAATACACAAGATCACTTGAAATGCACAGACGAGAGGTTCACAGAATACAAACGCTAAGCATGCAACTACAGAATGATTCAATAACACAGAGGCTTTACAACAGATCAAACACGAGAGAGTTACATAAGCAAACACCAAATTGTTCACCGGGCACTGTTGCAGTCCGACGCCTCAAGAGTCACGATGTGGCCGCCATACAAGACAAGCGCCTCACCCTTGCAGGTCCGTGGGCTTGCCAGCAGCGGGTGATCCCCGGGAGTCCAGCCGAAGCACTGGCGAACACGCCGCAACCACTGACTGACTGACTGACTCAACAAGCGGCGCGGTCACTTTAAATAGGGCGCGCCGCGTCTGTCTGTTAACACGCGCCAAAGCTAGCGCGCACACACACTTAGCTTCGCTGGTTAGAGCGCTCCCTTTTTCTCCCGTCGAGCCGCGCGTCGTCACTGGCCACGACCCGTAGAAAATTCTGGAGATTTCTGGCATATGCCAGACTGATGAGTCAGCTTCAGCGCCGGGAGATGAGGAAGAGGGCGACGGCGACGCGTACAACGCTATTCGTTCTCTCACGCGGGGGAGGAGGCTTTTCTCTCCATGCGGCGCCGCACGGGCCTCACGCTGCCCCGACTTGATAAGGATGTGCGCCGATTTCGTGACACAGCCCCTCCCATAAAGAATATTGTCCCACAATATTCACAATACCTACGAACATCGGGCGCGCATGCATGCGCTCACAAATTATATGCGGCAAATGTCCACGTCACACACATAGCACAAATTTCACAAACTGCAATAACACATTACAAGATTCACGCATCAATGCCATGATGTTCACAAACATAGCAACACACTGTCGTCGGATACGCATAGGAATCAACAACACAGAAACAGCAGTTATTCAAAGGTGAAGCGCACGAACATAAAGCATGCTTTCGCCTATATTTCCAAAATCGTGTTGTACCTCCTGCTTGGGACGTATCAGTGTCTCTCCTTCTTTCAGGCATGCCAGTTTTCTTTCTCACAAACCACTGGCTTTTCTTTCGTTCGCGCGCCCTACTCCCTTTTCTACTCTCTTCTGAGTTTCTCTTACGGCCGCGGTTCCCAATTCTCCTGCTGTTCACGTCTAGGTGTGATTTCCGACTGGAGATTTGGCATTGCTCTCTCATAACGCCTTGGGGTTGTTGATCTTGGTCAGCGCAGGTCGTTTTGCACTTACGTTTCCAGTCCTTCAGGAACTTTTTCCTTGTTTTTCTTTGG
Organism: Amblyomma maculatum; assembly: GCF_055883805.1. Classification (NCBI taxonomy): domain Eukaryota; kingdom Metazoa; phylum Arthropoda; class Arachnida; order Ixodida; family Ixodidae; genus Amblyomma; species Amblyomma maculatum. Next base: position 47,803,114 of record NC_139348.1, on the reverse strand, counting down.
GACCCTTCCAGCTCGACTTTGCCTACATCAGCAGTGTTGAGTTTTCTTTTCTTTCTTACTTTCGCCCGCACAGCTGACAGAGGCGCGTTTGTTCCTGTTTTACTGGAATAATCAGAACATTGTTGTCTGGAAGGAGCGCCTTTTTGAGAACTTTGTTCTCCCTCAATTCTTTCCATTTTCTTCCTTTTCATTACGACCTTCAGTCGTAACTTCTTACAGCCGGGCTCCTTTTCTACTGGGAGTTCATTCTTCTCACATTTATTAACTTGTTTTTCCTCAAAGTTTTCTTTGAATTCTTTCATCGCAGTGAAGTACTCGATTTCTTCCATATCTGAATCCATCAGTCGAGGATCTGCGCTGCCGTTCTCCTCTGAGAAAAGGTCTTCGTCATCTTTCTCGGTGGGGGGGGGGGGGGTTCTCATTCTCAGTGCCAAGAACCTCTTGGTAGTATAGCCGTCGCTCGAATCCTTCTCTTGAAATCCTGGAAGAATGCTGTCTTCAGTTTCAGCTCTATCTGAGCTTTCGGGCTCGCTGTTATTTGACAGCTCTTCCCCTAGGTCACTCATGCACTCAGGCATGGTGCAATCTGACGTGGAGCTAGAATTATGACCTTTCTCTTGAGGCGAAGAGCACATGCATGAGCCTTCTGGCTCGACAACTGCCTTTGCAGCTTCTGTGCAACCTGTCGTCTCGGAGGGCACAATCTCATTTTCCTGAGAAATTTTAGCTTCAGTAAAGTCTTCTTCTGAAATTTCTGTTGCAGGAACACGCTGTTCCACAACCTCATTCTAGCTGCTGGAGCTAGTTTCTACAGCACCTGTGGCTGGCAACGAATCACTCGTTTCGCTATACCTCCTAATGCAAGGAAAGGTAACCTCCAGATGCTCGGTGATACCTTTCAAACGCCGAACTTCAGCGAGCCTTTTGAGAAGGATATCTCTCTCTTTTAAGAATTCTTTCTCTTTTTCTGCCTGCTTCCTGAGCCATTCTTTCTCCCTTTCTGCTCGTTTCCTGAGCCATTCTTTCTCTCTTTCTTCTCGTTGTTTCTCTCTTTCTTTCTCAGCCTCTTCTCTTTCCTTCTTAGCCTGTTCTAGAACCTCCCTTTCTTTTTGGTCCACCCATTCTCGCAGCTCAGCTCCTTTAAGACCCTTCTCTAGGCCCAACGCAATAATTTCCTTGAGATTCATCTTCACTCTGAACTGTCTAATGCTAACACATAGCACTACTTAATGGACCTCCATAACCGCGCTTCAACGCGGTACCTCTCGCTATCGCTCTGCTGTTACACCGTTTACGACCTTTTCGTAAACTCTTCCAACTCGTTCACCGTCCTCCGAGCTTGAGTGCACCAAACGTCCTGTCGCGGATGCCAGAATAATTGTCACCCGGTAATCATTAGGAGGGATTATTAACGATGCGCCCTTAACAGTGCGCACACTCCCAGACACCCTTACAGTGAGTGGGCGTAGCTGTTCCGGTCGCAAAGGAGATGCCCTCGACCTGCGTGGCAAGCTCAGCCGGAATTCAACTACCTTGGCAACTACCTTGTAGTAACAGAAGGGGGTGGCCGTTTGGTGCCCAGCTGTCGCCGGTTCAAACCAGAGTAAGGATCGGAGTCAGAAGTAACAAACAAAACACAATTTATGCACAGCAAGAGACGATATAAAGGAATACACAAGATCACTTAAAATGCACAGACGAGAGGTTCACAGAATACAAACGCTAAGCATGCAACTACAGAATGATTCAATAACACAGAGGCTTTACAACAGATCAAACACGAGAGAGTTACATAAGCGAACACCAAATTGTTCACCGGGCACTGTTGCAGTCCGACGCTTCAAGAGTCACTATGTGGCCGCCATACAAGACGAGCGCCGCTCCCTTGCAGGTTCGTGGGCTTGCCAGCAGCGGCCGGTGATCCCCGGGAGTCCAGCCGAAGCACTGGCGAACACGCCGCAACCACTGACTGACTGACTGACTGATTCGACAAGCGGCGCGGTCTCTTTAAATAAGCCGCGTCTGTCGGTTAACACGCGCCAAAGCTAGCGCGCACACACACTTAGCTTCGCTAGTTAGAGCGCTCCCTTTTTCTCCCGTCGAGCCGCGCGTCGTCATTGGCCACGACCCGTAGAACATTCTGGAGATTTCTGGCATATGCCAGAAGTCAGCTTCATCGCCGGGTGATGAGGAAGAGAGCGACGGGGACGCGTACAACGCTACTCTCTCTCGCGCGCGGGGGAGGAGGCTTTTCTCTCCATGCGGCGCCGCACGGGCCTCGCGCTGCGCCGACTTGATAAAGATGTGCGCCGATTTCGTGACGCACATCCACCCAATCTTCGACGCCTACGTACCCCCAGTCTGCTTCTTCTTCGGATGTAACGACTTCGGCTTGTCCCATGAATTGCTTCACCGCCTCTGTGCCTGTGACCCTCCCTCAAGGAACTGTGCCCGTCGCACCGGTTCAGTCTTGCCTTCTAAGGCCAACTACAGCGTGTCAGCCCCTGACACCACCACAGATGTCACCCGTGAGTCGAGGCTCGCCTCATAACTCGTTCCGCGTCGCAATCAAGCCTACATTGCCGCAAATGAAGACGCTGTTTTACACAATGCCATTGCAGAGGCTCGCCAACGTCTAGAAGAACTCACGCAGCTCCGAGAGCAGCGTCACTCTCACCTCTCTCGAAGAAGTCTAATACCTCGCGATAAGATTTCAGATGAATCACCTCCAATAAGCATCAAAGCTGAATCACGTGCCGACAACCCGTTAACCGTGACTACCCCGACAGTGGATAAAATATTAGCCCTTATGGAGCAGGTGACCTTCCTCATCGTAGAAGCTCTTCGGCCTCGCAATGGATAATGCACTATCTCTGGTGGTGCAGTGGAATTGTCGAGGCTTTGCGAATAAGGCCTCTGAAGTGAACATCCGTCTTCGCGACAAAAAGCTAACGGCATGGGCCTTCCTACTTAAAGACCATAACTCACTTCCTCGCCTTTCAGGATTCTGCGCTTACCATTTGCCTTCCATTCCTGATCTCCGTTGGATCACCTCTTCCCTCAGCCCAGGTAAATCTGCAATTTATATTCACAGTTCAGTTCCCCACACACCGACCGATCTTTCACAGTGTTGCAACACACGCCAAGAGGTTGTAGCACTCCTAGTTAAGCCTGTACGCATGCCACTTATTCTAGTTTCCTTTTATGGCCGTCCTGGTTCTGCATCTCCTAATCTTGGATGGGTTCGTTTTCTGTGTTCTACCTACTCGGGTATCCCTATTCTCGTCGCTGGAGACTTCAACGGCGCACACACCTTGTAAGGTTACCCATCGGATTCTCCCAGGGGTGCACACATCCAGGGTAGCTTTTCAGATAATTCTTTTCATCTTTTAAACCACTCATATACATCTACCCGTCCACGAGGTGGGCTTTATTCACCTGATTTGACTTGGTGGTTGGGCCCTGGTAGCAGTTGTTGGGCTGTTGAACCAGATACCTGGGGTAATGATCACAGTCCTATCTTTATCTCTCTCACTCCTCCTTCGCGCATGCGCAAAATACGCCGTAGCCTACGAATAACATCATGGCATCATGGGACTCTGTACGCGCAGACAATCGCTTATCTGAATTCACCCCATCATCAGCATTGTCTACTCTCTCTGACATCCCCCATCTGACATCTACCCAGACATCCACCTCCTGAATCTTTGGGCTCAGCATCGCCAGGCGGATCATTATGCTGCTCGTTACCCCGATGACCCATCGGCTATCCCCGCTCTTCACAGGGCTACCGCACGTGCGCGGCGGTATAAAAAGCATCTAAGAAGGCAACGTTCGGCTGCATGGTGTGAGCGCCTGTCCTCCAAGCAGGGTAATCGACAACTTTGGCGAGTGTTTCACGCCATGGAGCGCTCTTCTTAAGTTTCTGATTACACAGAGAGCATTCGCCTTGCGATGAATATGGATGAGGACACATTTGCAAAACAGGCGGCCAGATAGTTTTTTCCACACTATGATTCCACCTCGACTTCTCCACCTTGCATACCGGTTACCGAACCCCCCATGAGATTACTTCTGACCTAACAGTGGCGGAACTGCTGGCCTCCATTGAACGCCTCAAATCTAACTGCTACCGGGCACGACGGCATACCTAACTCCTTATTCCGCAATTTGAAAGGGACTGCTTTGCAGGCCCTGCTTGATGCATTCAATGACGTGTGGCATTCTGGTGTCATGCCGGACGAGTGGAAGCATTCTATTGTTGTTCCAATACCGAAGTCAGGTCATCCTCCAGTATCTCTCTCGGCCCTTCGTCCAATTTCCCTGACGCCAACAATCTGCAAGCTTAACGAAAATATTCTCGCCACTCGCTTATCGTGGTGGTTGGAATCCCCTAATTGTTATCCAGAATCCCAAATCGGCTTCCGCCAGCAAATAGGAACGGAGGACGGCCTTGCTACTTTGGCTGCTGACGTGCTTCACCACTCTCCGCACAGTCATCTTGTTAGAACCTTGATCGCTACAGATATAACAAAGGCATATGATACATCCTTCACTCAGCCATTCCTGCCTCCTTACAAACTCTTGGTCTCCCTCACAGGTTTCTCCTCTCCATTCACGCCTTTCTAACAAATAGAATGTTCAGTGTACGTGTCCATGGAAAAGCCCTTTGGTACTTCCCCTCAAACAGAGGAGTGCCTCAGGGCTCCGTTCTCTTCCCTACATTATTTAATGTGGCCTTCATTCCACTTGTTCGAACCCTCTAGAGACCATCCCTTCTATACGCGTGCTTGCGTATGCCGATGCTATAACCTTATGGTGCTGTCACCCAGATACGTCTGTTCATCAGGCGGCCCTCCAGCATGCACTGGATGTATTGACATTTCGCCTCCCTCCTTTGGGTCTAACTCTTTCGCATACAAAATCCTGTTTCATTCGCATTGGAAATAAAGCTGGCTCACGGAAAGCTCCCACTATAAATTTTATTATAGATAATACCCCGATTACTCAGGCGCAGACCGTTCGCATTCTTGGTCTTCTTCATTCCTCTGGGACTGGCACCCCATGGCTGACAGCCATCCGTAAGTCCGCTCACGCTACTCTAGGTCTGATTCTTCGCATAGTTATGCGCTCTGGCGGCGCGCGTGCTCACACGGCCCGCCAGCTTGTTCGCTCTGTCCTCCAGGCTATGCGTGCAATAACATGTCTCCCCCGTCTAACACCCGTACCAGTACTTCATGAGTACGTCCAGCTAAATACGCTCAGTGAACTCATTGATCAGCGGATGGCAAACAGAGCTCACAAACAGTCTTTACAACTACATCATTTAACTACACAACTACATCATGGTCGTGCTGCCAGCTCACGGACAATCGCCCCACTGCTTCCCCGTCGGTATCACCCGCACATCTGCCTGAAGGGTGCATATTATATACCGATGCATCACATACTGCAGAGCGAGGAGTTACTTCTGTGTACAGTCCCTCTCATCCACATTTGAACAGTCACGCGACATATACCGCGGATACGTGCACCCCTCTGGCACTGGAACTTCAAGCCATTTACAATGCCATTTATTCCCTTCTGCCCGTTCCTACATTCAATGCAGTTCATCTTCACTTAGACTCACTGCCCTTAAGCAGCTTAAGGCCGTTCGACGCACATTCCAAATAACTGTCCATTCATTTGCTTGTTCAAAGTACCCATGTCCTGTGCGCATACACTGGATTCGCGGCCATGCTCGCGATCCACATAATATTCAAGCGGATGCTATGACGCACATAAACACATCAGGCGATCTACCACATTCCCCTCTTCCCCCAGATCCGTTCCTGTCCCACGTTTCCGATTCTCAAGTTCTGCGCCAGCGAACACACGCTCTCATTCCTCCGTGTTCGCACCCTCTCCCCCGTAATCTTACTCGGCAGGAGGAGGTATCAGTGCGCTGGATTCGGGCAGGGGCGGCTCTGACCCAATCTGTACGACATCGCTAGCGTGATAAAGATCTGCCAGTGACTGGCACCACACCTGAGATCTGTGATGTGCGTCACTTGTTGTGGACGTGTCTAGCAACGACTCCAGTTAGACAAGGGCTACTCATGAAGGTGGGCCTGCGGTGGAACTGCGATTGTGATTACCAGAAGTGGACAATGGACAATCACTACCACGCCAACCTCTGCGAATACCTAAGCGCAACTGGACTTCACTCCTTCTTTTAACTTTCTATCTCCTGCATCCCATTCCCCCTTTCTCAACTTATGCCTCGTGGCAAACTTTTCGAAAAAAAAATTCAGGTCGAGCGTAGGCGCTAACAGAGGGCAGTACTTCTTTTTTTCATTTGTATAGACCTTTGTATTTGGCCTTCCTGGACATAAACGGGGCGTACGACAACGTAAGCAGGGAACTCCTGTGGAACATATTAAAAGAAGACGGTATCGGCTATGAGATAATAGAGTTCCTACAGGAAATATACCTGGATAACAAAGTAGAAATTACCTGGGAAGGGATAAGAAGTACGGAGGATGTCAAAGTATGCAAAGGATTAAGACAAGGCTGTCCTCTATCACCGGTGCTGTTCATGCTTTATATGATAAACCTGGAGCGGAGGATACAAGACAGTAACCTAGGTTTTAACCTGTCATATAGATTAGGTGGAAAGGCGGTAGAGCAGCGCCTCCCCGGTTTGATGTATGCAGACGATACTGTGCTGCTAGCTGAGAGTCTGGAAGAATTACAAACTCTAGTTAAGTATTGCGGAGACGAAGGGGACGCTCTAGGCTTCAGTTTCAGAGCAGTTAAGTCGGGTCTGATGATTTTCAACGGCTCAACTGATCAGGATCTTAAAATACAAGGCCATGAAATACCTAGAGTAGCTGAATATAAATATCTGGGGGTATGGGTAAACGAAGGATTGGCATACATTGGAAAGCATGAGCAATCACTTAAGGCCAAAGGGCGAAGGAATGTCGGGATAATGAAGCATAAGGCATTGTGGGGATACAATAGGTATGAGGTTTTGAGGGGTACTTGGAAATGAATTATGGTGCCCGGACTTACTTTCGGAAATGCGGTTTTGTGCCTAAAATCAGAGGTACAGTCGACATTAGAAATAAATCAGAGATCCGTTGGACGATTAGCACTAGGTTCCCACGGCAAAACTACAAATGAGGCGGTACAGGGAGATATGGGCTGGGCATCTTTCGAAGTACGGGAAGCTCAGAGTAAAATATTATATGAGGAACGCCTGAGGAAATTGGACAGTAACAGATGGGCAGCTAAAGTATTTAAATACCTGTACTTAAAAAGCGTTGACTCACAATGGAGGAAAAGAACTAGGAAACTAACTAGTAAGTATGCTAGTCACAAGGACGGAGAAATAAGAACATTAAGCAACAGGTGAAAAACACAGAAGGTAAAAATTGGATAAAGTCGATGGAAAAGAAACAGAGTGTGGAAATATATCGAAAGTGGAAAATGCAGATCAGGAAGGAAGATTTCTTTGATAACTCAAGAGGCAGTGCCCTACTTTTTGAAGCTAGATCAGGGTGCCTTAGAACACGCAGCTACAAAAAGAAATTTAACAATGGAGATGACGCATGTGCTGTATGTGGAAAATCCAGTGAAACAATTGACCAAGTTATACTCGAATGTAATGGTATCCATCCGGAAGTTGATGCAGGCGCAATCACTGTTCCTGAAGCTCTGGGGTTTAGAGATAACAGTGGCCGGGTGAATAAACCGGCGGTGGAAACTAGCAAAAAACGACTGGAAGATTGGTGGCTTAAAAGCAGAGAAGTGACATAATGTTAGTAATGTAGGAACAAAAATTTAATAAATAGAATGATGGTTTAGTTAACCATTCTAAATCAATAATTAAGATATATGGAGAAAAATGAGCATGATAGCTATTGCTACCACCCCGTTTCAAAGGGGACGCTCCTATATTCCATCCATCCATCCATCCATTTGTAGTTTTCGAAAAAAACAGAATCAGACCCTATGAACAAGATGAATAGAATTCTTCGTTTATGAATAGCATTCAAATAAACAGTTCGTGCGCACATCAGCGTAATACTCATTGGCGCTTTCGCATTGTTAGCTGATAATAAATGTCTTTATAAAGATAAACTTTCTACCTACTATAACTTGCGTTCTATTTGGGTACGTTCTACGTGGGGTTGATGGCTCTTCGTCAATTTGTTATTACTTCTCGGCCTTTTGGCTAACATCAAATGTAGCTCTTATCAGCTTAATATCTGATACGGTCCGCAATGGGCCTTCGACATTAATCTTATTTTTGTAGAGCGGCGTTATAAGGAGCTTGCTCCAGTAGCGCCACGGGTTGTCGTGGCATTGCACTGCCGTCAGGCTCAGCCTACCCCTACGACTCAAAAGAAAGAATTTGCCGCATTCAATACTGCACGGGAGTGCTGAAAATGAACTGCAGAAGTCCTTGATGCTGTTCTGAGGATCCTGATGAGCGTTTTTTGAGGATCATACGACATCCTGAGGACCAAGGAGAATCCTCAAAGAGACGTCCTGTGGACATTCCGGGATGCATTGGTGCTGTCTGGTGAGAGTCTCCAATACAAAAAATGTCGCTTCAGCTTGCCATCACACATTGTAGACAGAGAAATCGGTGTTCACCTGCACAAGCGTCGCTTTGCCCCATTTGCATATTGCGTATCAAAGTACTAGACCTGCCACAAAACGTCGTTCTAACCGACATTTTCCAGAGAAGGGTGCAGCTAAATAACGGAGGGGCAAGTACGCTTGTACCACCGTGCGGTCACTTCTTCCTGTTGTCTGTCATGAAACTGCTAGAAGTCGTACTAGGTCGCGCTCGGTTAATCATTATTCTCAGCTCAATATTTCAATATCTCTGAAAATTTGCGCTTAGTGTGGAGCAAAATAATACATACATTTAGTATAGACGTTTTGTTACAATTTTATTGATTGTTTAATTTGTCGCTCACATTTTTAGTGAACCCTAGCTATTAGTAAAACTTTTTACAGAGTTCTGATAAACGGCAAGGCATGAGGTGACCGCGATTTCATGTGTAGAATATGTCAGTATATTGTCTGCTTGTCACGAAGTGCAGCAGAGTGATTTAACATCAATTAGAATCTGGCGCACACGCGCCCGTAAAACACCATTTAGCCCGTAGCACTCACTGAAATTCGTCCGCTATATGGCAGGGCACTTGAGCAGACGCGACATCGCATTGTAAGTATCTCTGAAAATTTGCGCTTAGTGTGGAGCAAAATAATACATACATTTAGTATAGACGTTTTGTTACAATGTTATTGATTGTTTAACTTGTCGCTCACATTTTAAGTGAACCCTAGCTATTAGTAAAACTTTTTACAGAGTTCTGATAAACAGCAAGCCATGAGGTGACCGCGATTTCATGTGTAGAATATGTCATTATATTGTTTGCTTGTCACGAAGTGCAGCAGAGTGATTTAACATCAATTATAATCTGGCGCACACGCGCCCGTAAAACACCATTTAGCCGTAGCACTCACTGAAATTCGTCCGCTATATGACAGGGCACTTGAGTAGACGCGACTTCGCATTGTAAGTGGGAAAAAGGCCATAGTGTAAAAATGAAAGAAGTGGACAGAAGGAAAAAAGCACACGGTGGCAGACATTATGAGCAGGGCACTGGCAAGCCCACGACTTTGCCGCTGGAGAAGAGAAGTGCGTACAAGGGAGGGGGGGGGGGGCTATAAGGGGAGGGGGCGGGAGGGAGGGAGACCGCGCCGAAACAAACCGACCGTGCCATGGAGGAAGGAAATTCCTCCATGGACCGTGCGCTCGAACGTTTGTTAGGAAGGGCGGAAAAGAGAGGGGGGGGGGAGGGGGAATGGTGGGAAGTGCGGCGTAACTGTGTCACCCCCGCAGTTCGAAAGTTGGTGGCGAGCGTTTCTGACTGGGAGAGTGTACGCTCCGACTTTGAAGAGAGCATGCAGTTTGGCAGTATTTTTATACTATTTTTGGCAGAGCTCTTTTCGAACTAAATTTTCTTACGAGCAAATATGAAAAAAAAAACGAAGGAAAATGATTATTGATCGATTATTAATCGCATACTTTTTTCTCAAAAGAGTCTAGTAAAGCTAGAGCCGCGAGAAAACGGGCCAGGGTCCTTGTCATTTGGTTTTGTTTTTTTTTTTGCGTGTGGCCCATTCAACCTCTTTTACGACCTGCCGGGGTGGGACGGGCGGCTCTCTTCATTTTTTTTTCGGAAGTCTGAAAGGCGCATTTTCACAGCGAGCGGTCCGATTCTACAATGGATCGGAAACCACCCCGCTCTCCTCCCCCGCTTCTTGTCAACAGTTCTTGGAAGACTATACTCCGTTTCATACATCAGGTGCAACGCAGCGAAAGCTACGCAAGTAGTCCGCAAGAAAAAAAAAAGGGAGGCGTATCACTACGCGCTCGTTTTGTGGCCCAGTGGTTCCTGCGGAAACGGGCTCTATTCCGAGCATACATGTTTGTAATAACTTGTTTCGCATGCCTAGACATTTTCGCAGTGCGGATCGTATAGCAAAAATGCGCACCGAAGAACCAACTTTTCAAAAAGAAATGCACAGCGCGGAGGGCACAGCCAGCGCCATCTAGTGGCACAGCTGCAAGATTGCGGGGCAGTGAAAGCGCGACACGAACAAAAACGACATAAGGAAACAAAAATTCACTGAATCCGATCCTTTCTCCCTAAAAAAGGTGCTCTTTATGAAGTTGATGCCAAATGTAAGAGGTATTAGGCTTGCAGACAAAATAACTATTATTTCCTCTCGCCAAGAGCAGGCACTATTTTTCATCGCGGATGCGGAGAGCGCGAACAAGAGCTGTAGCTTCGACAGTGTCGCACTTGGTGTATGAAACGGAGTATAGGCAGCCTATTATTCGCATACTTTTTTCTCAAAAGAGTCTAGTAAAGCTAAGAGCCGCGACAAAACGGGCCAGGGTACTTGTCATTTGTTTTTTGTTTTTCTTTTTGCGTGTGGCCCATTCAACCTCTTTTACGACCTGCCGGGGTGGGACGGGCGGCTCTTTTTTTTTTTTGGAAGTCTGGGAGGCGCATTTTCACAGCGAGCGGTCCGATTCTACAATGGATCGGAAATTACCCTGCTCTCCTTCCCCGCTTCTTGTCAACAGACTAGGCAGCTTGTGCTCGTGGGTGCGTGCTTTCAAGTTCGTTGCAAAAGCCTAGAACGCGAACCAAGAGACGATCTCGAGCGCGCGATGACGCTGTACGTGCGAACGAAATGTTGGGAATGTGAGCGCGTTTTCCGAAGTTGCGCGTTATAGGGAACCAAAGCTGGAGTTTGCTCCGCGACGCCAGCGCTCGGTTTCCAGCGGAGCGGAGAGGAACTACAAAGCCTACGCGCATCCGCGCCCGCACTGCGCGCGGCTGTCTGCGGAGTCTGCGCAGCCCGCTCGCACGGGAGCGCGTGCTACATGCAACCGCACGTGCACGCGGAGCGGGAGAAGGAGAGTGAGGACGAGAGGGGATGGACGCGCGTCTGCGCGCGCAAAGCCGGCGCTCTTTGCCAGTGAGGTTTCTTATTTTTGCTTTTTTCTGTGCCCCGGCTGACATAGAGGCTGGCTAGCAGCATGTTTTTATCGGTGCCTTCGAAAGCGAGAAATTATGATTATTTGATCGTCGCGGACATTGTTTTCAAAGAGCGCTTGTTGGCAGGATCAGACATAAAAAAAAACATGAACGCGAATTCGCTGCTAGAAGGCAGAGGCAAGCGAGAGGTATTTTGAAGGACTTGAGGCGGCACCTCTTGATGTATCTGTCCATGTTGTTCACAGAATGAAAGGTCCAGCCATCTCACTGAGAATTGATACGCGTGTACACACTGACGAGTGCTCCGGGCGCTGGTTGGGGAGCTTCCTTTCCCTTTGTGACTGCTCACTTGAAAGGGGCCTATTCAAATCTTTATGGACACGTTTTAGGCGATGCTACCGGCGCCGTGGTGCCTGCTTTCGGCGCGTTTAGGACGCATTCCCTACAAAAACACAAAGCATGCCGCCTTACCCTTTGGTTCCTGCTGACAGCGGTCAGGGTTAGTTCGCTGCTGCGGCAATGACATCCGAAATCAATGACCTATCTACCTTTAACGATGAGGGGTTTTCTTGATGACCTATGTCACTGACGAGAAGCCGAGGCATGCCATTTTTGCAGCAGTTTCCTCTCTCCACGAGACGAAGAGCGAGGAAATGCCTGACGACTCTCCATGCTGTTGTGGGCGCCACTGACGACAGCGCCCCAAGCGGCAAGCTAACCAGGCGGACCGCCGGGGGACCCCGGCATGGGCGACCGCGCCAAGCAGAGCGAAAACGAGCGCAATTACTTGATGTATAAGGACAACCAGACCTCTTTTTCATTCGCATTTATATATTGTCAGGACAAGTGACTGCGGTAGTTTTCAACCGCTGTATCCTTCCAGTACCTCCGCCAAGCCATCCTGAAGTAACGCGCTCCTCCGGCGCATTTGGACACAAAAAATCGAAAATGCTCCGCTTTTCTTGTTTGCTTTTTTTTTTTTTGCTCAAATAATAGGAGTGTGGCTTCATAGGAATGAAACAGTTTATTTTTATTTATTTTATTACTAATTTGCGTTTTGTTTTACAGATTTTGCTATGGTTTTGATTTACGGCTTCTATGTTTTTTCTCTTGTTATTGTCCACTCCTGGTCCGCGAGAGACATATTTTCTCAACGTATCCTGCACATAAATATGAGTTTGAAACCCCTATGCAGTACAGAGTGATTGGAAATGAAGAATATTTATTGAAAGCTACACGAGGTATGCGCAAACAAAAAAAAAGCTCATTGAAAAGAATTCCTTCCTGAAACAGCTGCCGCAATTTCTGGTTTTCGTTGTGGCTTGCTGACCAATAATATGGAAAACTTTTAGTTAATTTGAAGGCGTGAATATATATCGGAAGTGAATAAAGCGAATTATCTGTCGTACCTACTAAGCCGAGAGATCACTTGTAGAATAGCCCTGCATATAGAGGGAATGTTGCATAAGTCCAGAAAGTTAAGAATTCTGTATGAAAAGTACCGGGATAAGAGAATAGAAACGATCATGGCGTCATAGGCGCAAACTTGCAACCATTTACATAGAAGGGAACCAAAGAAATCTTATTGATAAACATGAAATAGCAAAGCACAGTGGGAAAATAAATAACGTTTCAGTAAAACAGCATACAGCACGCGCTGGGAAGCTTGCTCAGCCACGCCTGTTTTTTTCGCTTACTGCACTGTCACAAGTCACCACTCGTTTCGACGCACCGAGAACGAAATGAAAACTACGGCGGAACTGCCGAGCGCCGAAAAATCACCCTGGCCCGATCGGCGCCTTAGGGCACATCTCCAGATACAACCTGTGCTCATCCCGTCCTGCGGAAAAGCTTTTTTTTTAACAGCCTTTGCTTTGACGACGGTGCTCAGTTGTACTCGGCTCTCGCTTCCGGGGGGGGGGGGGGGGGGGGATTCTAGCATGCTGTTTACACATGCAATTGTCACCGAGAGGAAAAGCCAGTGCTACGCTTTACACACTGGCTCAGTTTTTGTTTTATTTACGTCCCCATTTTAAAAGTGCGATATTGTTAGGGTTCGGAGTTCCTACTTCAAAGAAAAAAAAGCTGAAGAGCCGCCAGTAGAAGCGCTCGTGCGCCGACGATGCGCTGCACCCAAAGAGCCGGCGGTCTCCAGACGGCATGAGCGGTAGCGACTTTCTTTGCTTTGCTTTTCGTTTATTTTTTTAGCACACACATGATACATGCTCTCTTACGTGCGCGTGTGGGACGAGGCAGGAAATGACCAAAAAAATGTTTCCTTCTGATACATTTGCTGCCGAGAACCGTAGACCGCGTTTACTCCGCCGCCACTCTCCGATGAGCAGGCATACCACATACGGGTGCGCAGGTGGGAGGTGGCGCCACTTGTTCCGGGACCAGGCCAATAGTTTTTTTTTAAAACGGCGCCTCTGCCACTGCAAGAACATGTACTAGCATCGAACCTAGACTTGGTTATGCTTCATCAGAAATGTGACGATTTATGCCGTAAGGATGACCAAAATTTCCAAAATTGTGCTCGCAACACAGAATGAAGCTGGCCGGTGACTGCGACCATTGTAGAGGTCGGGGCTACGATAACCAGTTCTGCTCGCTGATTGCCGTGCGTTCACCGGACGCGGCGAAGCGGCGGCTGCCTAAAACGCTGACTGGCCCAAAATATGTGACGTCATAATGGCATCATAAATAACGTCATTGGTCACGTGATATTGTATGCATGTTTGGATACAAGGCGCACATGTTTTCCCTAGGCTGTCCCCTGGATTCCCCATGCTTCTGAGAGCCCCGGCCCGGCCTCCCGCAAAGACTCAAGGTACTACTCAAGGCCTCTCCGCTGCGACATTCCGTTTCCAGCCCAGATGATGTTGTTGTTGTTGTTATGAACTTTATTTTTCTACCGATGTAGGAGGCCCCCTGCTCCCCGCCCCCGGCACGCAGGCCTATGGGACGGAGGCCGGGGCCTCCGCGACTAAAGACAGGCGAAGTGACAGTGTTTCTTCGCGGCTTCAGCCGCCAGGCGGACAGCTTGCTGCTGGTTGGCGGGGGACTCGCTCCGCAGTAGCAGTTCCCAGGCTTCTCTACTGTTTATGTTTTCCTTGGCGCCAGGGGAACCAAGGCATTGCCAGATTATGTGATCCAGAGTACCCCTTTCTCCGCAGGTTTCGCATTTATCGTCCGCCTTTTCCTCCACTTGCGTGTGGAAAAGCCAGACTGGACTTGGGAAATTCCCAGCTTGCAGGCGCCGCCAAGCGACGGCCTCCTTGTTAGCGTTCGGTCCGGTGGTGGCAGGGACCTTCTGCTAAGCCTGTAGTGTTCTAAAATTTCCTTATAAGTTTGCAGCCTCTCGTCCATCCCATCGCAATCAGGCGGCTCTACGGCTGCCCGGAAGTAGAGAGCTCGGGCTAGCTCGTGCGCCGCCTCGTTGCCGGGGACGGACTCGTGCGCGGGGGTCCAAATAATTCGAATCTTTCTTTCAAGTTTTCCAGTAATATGCGTTGTGGGGCTAGTTGGTTCATACTCAGATAGGTTTTATGCGCACAAAAAGACGACACAAAATACAAGGGAGACAGGACGGAGCGCAACTTTCAACTGTTTTATTCCGGAAATGTACACGACATTTATACCAAAAAAATTTTCATTGCATAATCATCAGTGCCACGTGCGAGCCCAGGAAAAGCACAAAGGAGGGCACAGGTCACTCACCTCTTATCTAATTTATCTAAAAAGACAAATTCATTATCATACATTGTCACAGATGGTGCGCTTATACATGAACTTCCGCTTTTTCTAATATGGTAGGCCTCAGCCAATTCTCGCGCAAGCGTGTCAGTGCTCTTGCACAAGATGCCGGTGCCTTGTAGCGTTGCATCACACAGTTTTCCTGCTTTCTGTTTTCCTTTCTCTAAAATTTTGGCTGCCTCCGTCGAGACCCTCCCTTTTCCAAAGTTCCAGACAGCTGTTTTGCTGTCACTAATAACTATGCTGGCTTCCGTTCCAACGCAAGCGAGCGCTATTGCAACTTCTTCAGCCGTGTCTACATTTCGGCTTCTAACGGACGCGGCGGCGGCGGGCAAGCCGCGGCCGTTGACGACCACAGCACCACAGCCACCGCCGCCCCCGACTTCCCGCTAGCCGCGTCCACGTAGGCGACCTCCCCCGGCTTCATTTTCCCCGCTTTCTTTGCGAGCGTCTCGGCCCTCTTTTGTCTCCTCTCCATGTTGTACGTAGGGTGCGTGTTTTTAGGTAGGGGGGGCACTATTATATATTCGCGACACTCTCGTGGAATGTCTACTTTGTGGCTTGTTCCTCTATCTGACTGCAGTCCCACCCAGCCGAGGATGGTTCTGCGCGTGGTGGTTCTGCTTAATCTTTCTAGTTGCGCCATGCGCACAGCCTCCGCTAGTTCCGTCCAATTGTTGTGCACCCCCATTTCGAGGAGGCGTTCAGTCGAGGTCGAGATGGGTAGTCCCAGAGCCCTCTTCGCGCATCGTCTGATGAGTGCGTCTATTCTCTGCTTTTCGTCTGATCTAATGTTTAGGAATGGTGTGGCGTAACCTATGCGGCTAGTGATGTAAGCCTGCATCAGTTTCAGGAGGCTTCGTTCCTTAAGGCCCCGACCCTTTAATGCGATTATCCTGAACAGACCCGTGACTTGCGTGGCGTACGCGTTCAGTTTCTTTACCGTTGTATCGTTGTACCCATCTGCTTGTAGAAACAGCCCCAAGATCCTAATTTGTTCGACTTTGTGGGCGATTCCTCTGCCCGAGGGATGCGCACGACAAACACACAGTGGGCCGTATAACAAACATATTTAATCTCACAGGGATCTTGTCGTCCAGGTGGCTGCGGGTCGTTTCCGTGGAGAGCCGGGAGGGAAGCGGGAGCGACGAGCCAGGGACCAGGAAGCGCCAGGGACCAAGAGGAGGCGAGGCGGCGGCGCGTGCCTTCTTTTATAGCCCCCTCGCGCGGGACCGGTTATCCCCGCGCGAGCGGGGAGAGGGAAACAGGCACGCGCGCAGGGAGCATTGGGAAGTGGCGCGGCCTTCGAAAGCGCGGCGCGCCACGAGCCCTACATCTTCCCCCCCCCCCTCAGCGTCCGACCCGGGCTCCGCCAACAGCCGGGCCATGTCCATGTCCGAGCCCGGGTCGGCGTAAAATATGAAGCCTTGTCGCCAGGCTCTGGCGGGATGCCATGCCATCTCAGCTGGTCCGTGGAAGCAGCAGGCATGGCGGGACTGTTCCGGCTGGTCCCTCTCCGGCAGCGGCCACATCCTCGGGGTCACAGCGCAGCTGGGCTCGGCCACGGATACGCCTGGCAGCGGCCCTGAGCTGCTATTCTACATCGCTGACCCCTCTCCACGTGGCGCCTTGCTGGATGTACATTGCAGCAGGCGTTTCCGCCACGGGCACACCTGGCTTCCTGAGGCCTGTACTCCAGGCCCGGGCAGCGGGCTCCAATCCAACTCGTTGAAGACGGCCAGCATGGCCGCGCTGGTCACGATGATGGGCCACCAACCACTACAAACTAGGGGGGTACCCCCTGTTTAAGTGGCCCCTCCTTGAACCATGCGCTGGGTGCGGTTTCCCGCCCCAGCGACGGTAGTTCATCTGGCTGCTGCAAAATCTTATCAGAATGCATTCTGAAAGAAGCAAAGACGTTAGACAAAGTAGTGCACTACCTTGGCCTTAGGTTATAGCGTCGGTTGCGAACCGGGTTGCTACCTGTACGCCTTACTTTGGGGGAGATCGCTGCATCACTTTGAGCTTCCCCCGCTTCGCAGTTACCGTCCTTGCGAAGGTGGTAAGCTTTCAAGTCTGCGACGTGCACCGGACCAGCGGTTTCACCGCTCGCCAACAACCGCAGCTGGTAGGTGAGTGGCGTAGTCCGTGCCGTAACTTCGAACGGTCCAACCCATTTGTGCGCTAGCGACGCGGCGAAACCACGCGCTGCGTTACTAAGCGGGTGCGTTCTTTTCAGTACCAAGTCGCCCGTGTTGAAAACGACGTGACGACGACCTTTGTTGTACTGATCCGCTTGCTCCATGCGCGCGACATCGAGGTTTTCACGAGCCGCGCGCTGCGCTGCCTCAAGGCGCTCGCGGAGCTTTGCCGCGTACTGTGTAAGCGGAGGGGGCGCGGGCCCCGCCGCGTCAAGTAGGGCGTTCTCTAGCGGAAAAGCGATCTCTTTCCCAAAATTCAAGTAAGCAGGTGTCATACCCACCGACCTGTTCACGGTTGTTCTAGTGGCGAAAGCCAGTTCGGACAACCGTGCGTCCCAATCTCTGTGCTGCTCGGTCGTCGCAACCAGCATACTCTTAACATTCCGATTCACTCTCTCGGTTATGTTGCTCTGAGCGTGGTAGGGACTCGTTTTCCTGTGGCGGATTTGAAGCGCCCGACAGGAATCAACAAAGACTTTGCTTGTGAAATACGAAGCATTGTCTGTAATCAAGTCGGAAGGGAAACCGAAACGAGTGAATGTCTCCAACAGTTTCTCCCAAATCCGTTCTGACACCAGCTTCCTAAGGGGGAAAACCTCAACCCACTTGGAATAGTGGTCCGTTATTACCAGGATATATTGGTGTCCGCGCGCGGAGCGAGGGAGGGGTTCCATGATATCGCACGCGACCACTTGCCACGGATAGTTGCTAACTACCGGCTTCATCATGCCAGCGGGTTTCCCCGCCCGAGGCTTGGCTACCTGGCAAACAGGACATGTACGGGCGTAACCCAGCACATCCTTTCTCATACCTGGCCAGGTCGCGACACGGCATAACTTGTCGTAAGTCTTACTGCCGCTGCCATGGCCTGCCAGCGCTGAGTCATGGAAGTACTGGAGGAATCGTTTCCGCAACTTCCTCGGGACCACGACTCGGAAGGGGGATGCAATCGCCTCTTCCTCGTCAAGTTGGGGGATGTAGCGGAGCAGTAAGCCATCCTCGCCCAGCAGATACGCGTCGTACTTGCCCTCAGCGTTCCCGGTGCAAGCTGCACTACTCGCAAGCTCTGTCAGCACCCGCTGGCATAGACCATCTGCTTTCTGGGCCTCAATTAGCTCTTCCCTACTGACCGCTACTCCCCAAGACAGATTTCTCTCTGCCTCACTTCTTGGCAGGCGAGTAGTCGCCGCCACCAGCTGCTGCGTCTTCTCTCTCTCGCAGCACCGCGCGGCAACTCTGTCCGCCTCCTTTCTCTTTTTACCTACGCAGGGCGCGACACTCGCGTCCGCCCTCTCCTCCTCTCCACTAGCGGCGACGCCGCTTTCATCAAAGCTGGTCTGCGCCTCTTCTGCGCTTCTGCCAGCCTTCAACGGTGCGCGCGATAACGCATCGGCCACCTTATTCATGCTGCCCCGGCGGTACTCAATGGCGTACGCGTAACGTTGCAACGTCAGCGCCCATCTCGCGAGTCTGCCTGCGGGGTTTTTCAGCCTCTTTAACCACGAAAGTGCCTGGTGATCTGTCTGCACGGTGAAAACCGCTCCGTCTAGGTACATGTCGAACTTTGACAATGCGAACATTATCGCCAGGCATTCCTTTTCGGTCACGGAGTAATTCCGCTCCGCCGATGTGAGCGTGCGGCTGGCGAACGCGACAGGGCGCAGCTTGCCCTCGTGTTCCTGCAACAAAACAGCTCCTACACCGGCATCACTAGCATCTGTCTGCAAGACAAACGGCTTGTTCAGGTCGGGGAGGCGCAAACTAGCGGTGTTCGCTATCGCGCGAGCCAAGGCAACAAAAGCGTCGTTCTGTTCCTTGCCCCAGACCCACTTCGAGCCTTTCCACAACAGCTGGTTCAACGGTCTAGCGAGCTCTGAACAACTAGGGATGAATTGTCTGTAGAAGGCAACCATTCCCAAAAACCTCTGCAAGCTTTTCACGTCCGTCGGGCAGGGGTAGTTCAGAATTGCCTGCAGTTTGTCATCGTTCGGTCTCAAAGTGCCATCATCAACCACAAATCCCAAGAGGTTCACTCTCTTCGATGCCAACTGCACTTTCTTTGGGTTGATCGTTATACCCGCACGTCTCATTCTTTCAAGAACGGAATTCAAGTGAATGAGATGCTCTTCGAACGACTGTGAGAATATCACGACGTCGTCGAGGTACGCCATCGCGTAGTTGAACCTTGCATCGCCCAGCACGATGTCCATCAATCGCATGAACGTGCTCGGTGCATTAGACAAGCCAAACGGGAGTCGAGTAAATTCGAAGAGCCCGCGGTGACAGGTGAATGCGGTTTTCTGAATGTCACCTTCCGCCACCTCAATCTGCAGGTACCCTCTGCTTGCATCCAGGACTGTGAAGAACCTTGCGTTCCCTAACGCGTACATCACAGCCTCGATCGACTGGAAAGGGTACGCAACCGTAGGCGTCAGTAAGTTGAGCTTTCGATAATCAACACACAGCCTGACCGAACCATCTTTCTTTGGCGCTAGAACCACTGGGGACGCCCAGGGACTTTGTGAGGGTCTCACCGCGCCAGTATCTATCATCTCGTCAAGGGCGCTGTCGAGAAGCTGTCTCTTATGCGCGCTTAACGGCCGCGGGTGACATCTGAAAGGGCGCGCATCACCCGTTTCGATCTCGTGCTGAAGCAAGTCGGTCCTGCCTGGTTTCTCTGTGAAACAATCCGAAAACGGGAGTAAAGTTTCTACGAGCCTTCGGCGCTGACTACCGGTTCCCGAGAAGGACGCGATAATTGCTTCTAATGGGCTACCATTCAGTGTCGCGGGGGAGCCCTCTGCGACAAAAGCGTGAACGCTCGCTCGCTCAGCGACGCATTCCTGCTTGGGTGCGCTAACAAAGGGAATGAGGGGGGTGAAGGGGCTGTAGCGATAGCCATTCTCCCCCATGTCAAGCACAATGCCTTCGCTCGAAAGAAAATCTCTTCCCAGAATAACTGGTATGGTTAAGCCGGGCAGATAGACGAAGCGATGCCTCCGCTTCCTGCCGTCAAAACGCAGGACCAGACGCACCGCTCCTTCCGCTTTTGTCGTCCCTGCTGCTAAGCTCAAAGGGGTTTCTGCTGGCCTGACACGGATGTTACATCTACGGCAGGCCTCGAACACATCATCACCGACCAGTGACAGAGTTGAGCCCGTGTCAACGAGTGCCGAGTAGCTTTGACCAGCTAACCGCACTAGCATAAAAGGGCTCGAGCGCGACAACATTCCTTGCGCTCTACAGGCGAGGGGGACAAAAGCCTCAGCGCCCGGTGACGCGGCGTGGGAGTACATTTCCCATTTTCCGCCGTGGCTACCACGAAATTCTCCCGCCGACGGCGACAGGCTGGTGTTACCAATTATGGCCGCCGGCGGTCCGCGTTTCCCTGCATACGCCTTGCTTGACACTCTCGTGCCACGTGGCCCGGCTGGTTGCAATTCCAGCAAAGCCGGTCGTTCACCTGCCGCGCGGACGGGGGATGCCGCGTTCCACGAAGCTGTTGGGGACGTCTTTCCCCTCTCTCCGCGCCTGTGCGTACGTCGCTGGCGAGCCCAGCTCGACGCCGCTGCTCGAACGCGTACGGGTCAAGAGCGCGAGGAATATCGGAGCCTTCCGCTGGCCTTTCCTGCCCTACCGTCATTACGTCTGCGCCCCTGGCGCGCGGCGCGTAGTCATGGCCTCCGGCCCAGGCGCATTGCGGCTCTAGCGATTCGGCTGGCCTGGGGGGTGGCTGGTAGCGCAATTCAGCGAGTAAATCCGCCTGTACTACCTTCGCTTCCTGTGCTAGGGCCTCGAGGTTTGCAAAACCACGTCCCCGCAAATACGGCTTGAAGCGCGGATGGCATTGCCTCATCACGCGCGCGACCTGTTCAAGATCGGTTGCCGTGGGATCTGCCCTCTTGTAGAGCTCCTGCATTGCGCGTACATACTCGAGGAGGCTCTCCTCTGGGTGCTGTGTGCGCAACGCTAGCTCCTCAAGCATCCGGCGTTCGTAATCGGGCGGCAAGAACTCGGCGCGGAAGCGATCTGTGAAGTCTGCCATCGACTGGAAGGCCGGCTGGCAGCGTCTCCACCGCGCCGCGCTCTCAGCAAGTGCCACGGGGATTACCTGCGCTAGCACCACGTCGTCTGGGGAACCCAGTGCCGTCTGATAATCCTCGAGTTCTTGCAAGAACTCGTGGACTGACTTCACGTCCGTGTAGCCGGAAAAGGAGGGAACCTCTACATTTATCCGCGGACGCGAGACTGCCGCCGCAGCTGTGGCTTGGTTGGCGCTAGCCACCGAACCGAGCTGAAGGGCGAACACCGACAACACCTCGTTCATCTGCCTCATCAAGGCGGCCGCATCGGTAACCTGCACAGACTCTACCGCGTCCTTTACCTCACTTCCGGACGCACTGGCGTCCGAAGCGGCGGCCCTATCTGGCACGTCTTTTCTCGGAGGCATTTCACTCAACAACTAAGGCCGGTCGGGAGCCTAAACGCGCACGACTACCACCTAGCCCGCATCAAGAGGCTAGTCACAAAGGCTAAACACTTCATAAATCGAACATATGCACAAAAAAATTAAAACACGAACCGCCCGACACTAACAAACACGCACAAAACCCAAAACAAAATAAAACACTGTACAAACACTACTATACTACACTCCGTGTCATCTGTACACACGATAGCCCTAAACTCAAAATGGCGTCGCGCCTAACATACAAAGGACCGGCCCGTCGTGTTGCCGTGCGCTGCCACGTTGGCAGAAAAATCGTCCACATGGGTGCTAATTCAGCCCCACGTTGGGCGCCAGTTGTGGGCGATTCCTCTGCCCGAGGGATGCGCACGACAAACACACAGTGGGCCGTATAACAAACATATTTAATCTCACAGGGATCTTGTCGTCCGGGTGGCTGCGGGTCGTTTCCGTGGAGAGCCGGGAGGGAAGCGGGAGCGACGAGCCAGGGACCAGGAAGCGCCAGGGACCAAGAGGAGGCGAGGCGGCGGCGCGTGCCTTCTTTTATAGCCCCCTCGCGCGGGACCGGTTATCCCCGCGCGAGCGGGGAGAGGGAAACAGGCACGCGCGCAGGGAGCATTGGGAAGCGGCGCGGCCTTCGAAAGCGCGGCGCGCCACGAGCCCTACAACTTTTGGCACTATTTGGCCGTCTACTGTTACGCTGATGTTTATCTGGCGTTTACACCTGAGCGCCTCCGGGTTGTAGATAAACAGTTCCGATTTTTGTGGAGAGCACGAGAGGCCCCTTTCGGCCGCGTAGGACACCACGGTGTCCGCCGCCGCTTGCAAGCGCTCCTCGATGCTCGCGTCACTCCCCTGGGTAACCCACAGGTTGACGTCGTCCGCGTACATGCTGAATTTCAAGTTTTCCACTTTCCTCAGTTCTGCCGGGAGGTTTCGCATGGCAACATTAAAGAGGAACGGGGACAGCACCGAACCCTGTGGCGTACCCCTGCTTCCTAGTTTGACGGTGGAGGATTCAATGTCCTGAAACTTTATCTTTATCGTTCTACCCGACAGGAAGTCTTTTACGTAGTCGCACGCTTTCTTTCCGACCCCCAATTCTTGGAGGCCAGAAAGAATTACCACGTGTTTTACGTTATCGAACGCCTTTGTCAGGTCTAGACCTAGTAGTACCCTCGCGTCCCTGGTTTCGCTTTCTATGATATCGTGTCTCAAGCGGAGCATTACGTCCTGTGTGCACAGGCCGGGCCGGAACCCAACCATTTCGTGCGGCCACAGGTCGTTAAGCTCCATGAAACGCGTTAGTCGCGTTTGGACTACCCGCTCCATCAATTTCCCTATACAGGATGTTAGAGAGATTGGTCGTAAGTTCTCTAGTTAAGGGGGTTTGCCTGGCTTCGGTATCAAAATTACGTTTGCCGTCTTCAACTGTTGTGGGAGGCGGCCTCTGTCCCATACGATTCTCATGTATTTGGTGAGCGCGCGGATGGAATTATCGTCCAAATTTCGGAGAACCTTGTTTGTGATTCCGTCTGCGCCGGGAGCCGATTTTGTTTTTAGGCCTAATATTTCGGCGCGAACCTCCGCCTCCGTGATCGGCGCGTCTAGGGCCTCGTTTAAGGGTCCTTCGTAATCCGGCAGGGGTAAGGTTTGTGTGTCGCCTACGTACATGTTAATTAGTTTCGCCATGAGTTCCCCGTCCGTGCCCTCGAACGCGTGTCTGGCTTTCGTCAGTCTTATGCCCGATTGAGTTTTCGAATTGTCAGGATCAAGTAGATGTCTGAGTAGGCTCCACGTATTAGAAAGGCTCATGTTCCCTTCCATCTCGTCACACCTACTACACCAGTTTTGTTCGCAAAGTTTTACTGCGTAATCTTCAATCTCGTTGTTATATCTTGCTATCCTTCGCCTAAGGTTCCTGTTCCATCTTTGTGACCGGAGACGCCTCTCCATGCCGCATTTTGCTTCCCACATATGAAGGAGTTTGCTGTCAACCGTCACCGGCGCATCGTCCTGCCGTAGAGTCGTGGTTGCTTTCTCTACTTGTTTCTTAAGCGTCTCTGCCCATTGCTCTATGTTCTGGATTTCATCTCCCGATTCGCAGTTTTCTCTGATTTGCCTAAACCTGTCCCAATCAGTGATTTTGGGTTTTTTGAGGCGACGAGTTTTGACGCCCTTGCTGAGGGTGAGAGCCAGAACAAAGTGGTCCCTGCCAAAATTTTCAGCTGTGTTTTTCCAGACTGCGTCTCCCGTGTTTTTTCCTAAGGTAAGGTCCGGGGTGGTGTCTGCACTGACGCTGTTTCCCATCCTGGACGGACAGCTAGGGTCCGTCAGCAGGGTGAGGCCTAGCTCATGTATGTCCTCCCACAGTTGCCTACCCTTGGGGTCGTGTCTATTGTAGCCCCATTCTTGGTGGGCGGCATTGAAGTCTCCGAGAATTATAAGAGTATTGCTTCCTGCTGTTTTGATCGCTTTGCGGAAGAGGGCGCGGAAACGTACCTTTCTCTGCTGGGGGGTGCTGTACACATTTAAGATGAAGAGACTAGCCTCTTCCTTGCGACCAGTGATAATTTCTATTAATACAGCTTCGATGTCTCGCGAGTTGACCTCATGCTCGACTACCGCTATTTGTCTTTTAACTAGAGTGGAGACGTGGGATTTTTCTCCCCGGTCACCGTGGAACGCCTGATATCCCAATAATTTTGGTAGACCTTTTCCTGTTTCCTGAAAGGCTATAGCTAAAGGTTTTTCTGCGCTCTGCTCTAAGTGCTGTTGCAAGAGCGCTCGCTTTCGTTGGAAGCCGCGGCAGTTTCACTGCCACACAAGAGAGTCTTCATTTTTACTGCGCCTGTCCATTTTGTTGAATTGGGGTCACAGTCTTTTCTAATGTAGTTAGCCTCTCGGTGAAGGCGTTCTGCATCGCGGTGAATTGCGTCTGCATTTGATTTACCGCACCATTTAATTGGGTGAGGAGGGTCTCGATTCTTTCAAATCTTGCTTCGTATTTAGCGTCCAGTCTCCTTTCTAATGCCACCAGCGGATCCGTCTCGTCCCCTTTACATTTTTGCGGGGGTGGCCTGATTGTTTCAGTAATCATTTTCTCCTCTTCATTATCCCTCTGCTCAGGGCGCGCGACTACGACCTTTGTAGGCGGGGAAGAGGGCATCTGTTTCTGTACCTGTTTTTGGGGTACCAGTTGGTTCCTCGGTGGAGGAGGGGAAGTACTCTTTTCCATTCTTAAATTTTGAATCTCTGTAGTGAGCGTGCTGAGCATGCTCTTGAGCTCTCGATTCTCTTTTTTTAGTTTTTTAGTTCTCTCGTCTGCCTCCCTATTTACCTGGGAACTGCTAACCATGAAGCTTACCGTTTTTCGATCTTCGCTCGGACTGCGTCTGCGTGCAGGTGGTCCCCACGACGTCTTGGGGTCCCGTGTAAAGCACCCGGAGCTGCTGGCAGTGGATGAGTCGGCCAAGGTCCTCGAACTGGAGCGCCTTCGTCCAGAGCTGGAACGGTCCCTGGTACCGGAGCTCGAGCGGCGTCGCGTAGAGTTGGCGGTGGCTCCTTCCTCCAGCCTTGGGAAGTCCCCCTCTTTGGCTGTGAAGTGGTGGCAGTCCTTGCTGTTTGATCTCGATCTCCTTCTTAGTAGCCGGGGGTCCCCTTCACCATTTCTGGTTCTTGAGCGTCCCTCTCGCTCGCAGTTTTGCGTTGCATCAGCCATTTTCAGTTGTTCCTGCTGACCCAGTTTTTTCTCCCAACGTCTTTTTTTGGTGATGTATGGGGTTCTATATATCTCCCGGCATCGCTTGTCGCCGAGGGGGTGATTCTTTCCGCATAGCTGGCACCTCGGTTCGCACAGATGACCTTCTTTCGGGTTTTCCATGCCGCATCTGCGGCACTTCTTATTCGTCGGATCCGGACAGACGTCGTCTCGGTGTCCCATGCGCCCGCACGCGTGGCAAACTTCATATTTCAATTCTTGTACAAGACGCATCTTTGCGCGAAAGGAGATAGGTACACCCAGCGCGGTACCTTCTGATCTTCGAAGAGGATTAGTATTGTCTTGGAGGTTGCTCTCAGTCTGCGAACACCGAGCACTGAAGGGTTCTCCTTTCTCCTGCGTATTCGCTCCAATAGCTCTTCGTTGGAATAGCGTAGGGGGACGTCGTGCACGACTCCCTTGCCGCAATCTTCGGGCATAGCGGAATAGGCCTTTACTTCTATATTTTCGCTGCCGCAAAGAACTGCGCGCAAAGCCGCGTACCTTCTTCCACGCTCTTCGCTAGTAGTGGCGATTAGTATGAACTGTTGCTTTATATTTGCCGAGAAGATGTCGTTCTCGGCGTCCCTGAGCTCGATGCCGGCGGCGCGGGCGATCGATTCAGCCAGTTCAATCATTCCACCTTCTATTAGACGGCTGACTCCGCCCCGGGGGCGTATTATTATTTTTTCGGCGTCCTTCGGTATCTGCACTGACTGTTTCTCTACCGATTTTGCCGCTAGCTTTCTTCCGATGGCGGCCTTGTGACCTGTAGTCCGCCGCTCTTCATCTTTGGTCGCGGTTCGCGTTTCCTCTTCGAGGGGCACTACGCGGCCTTTCTTTTTCGTAATAAACCACGTACCCTTAGTTAGCTCCGCGGGGTCGATAGTCTCTCCCTCCACCAGCTCCATTGCGTTGCTCATGCTCTTCTGTGGCTCCCGCCGCCGAGAGCGTCTTTCTTCTGCTAGGCCTACTGGTAGGCCTAGCGGTCCCGCGTGGGCCGCCGAAAAATAGGCAAATTAGCGTGCCTACCTCCGAACTTGCGGTCTCCTCGGACTCCACTTCACGTGTGTAGTCGAATCCAGCGGTATAATGCACGCCGTAGGTCGAAACTTGGACTTGAACGGCTGCGTTCGACGGAGCTCATCGAACGCGCGGCCGCTCACTCCTGCTGCCTGACCTGGAATCCCCCAGCCCAGATGAAAGCAGATGCTGACGTGATCGTCGCCGTCACGCGACGTCAGTTCCTTCGTTTTCGGTTGCCGTGGCAACAGCTACGCGTTCCAAAATGCATATGGCGTCACGCATGTTCGTCGTCTGCCTCGGACTGGAGGAATGGGGTTCATTTGGCGTCAGCCTGCTAGCAACGATGAACGGCACACACACGACGCAAACAGCGTGCATGCAGCTGTTGATGGGTCTCACAAAGTGAGTATGTTATTAAAGCGTGTGCTTTTCGGCTCGAACCGAGTTTTTGTGTAAGCGAGATTTGAGAAATGCCAGTCTAGCTCTTACGCTGACAACATAAATACATGCGGGAATAACCAACTAGTGTGCGTTAGGACCTTACTAAATCAATAACTCTGGTGGCAAACATTGTCCCGTTTCTGGGCAAGCCGCTGTCAAGGGGTCATCGCTCGATCCAGCGATTCACTAGACAGTCTTAAAGTTATTGTATTATAGCTAAACCGTTTTCCGCGGCGTTGTAATCAAGGCTGCTGGTATATAATGCGGGATGAACATACAATTTCGAGAAATGCACGAAACTTTGAGGCGCAGTTGTTTCAGCCTTTCGTGATGCGACTATGTGTGCAACGGAATACTGCTGCGACACTGGAGCCTCATTTAATTCATATATGTGCGATCCAAATTGTGGATCAGCTGCAGTGCATTGTTGCGGAGTGTTCTATGGAGAACGCGGAGCCGTTTACTGCAAGTAATGTCATTTAAAAACAGCGACTGGAAATGACACTGTGCCCTGTATTAATTGTACCGCTGCTTGGTAGTAGCACTGAAGTAACTATGTATAACGCAAAAACATTACTACTATAGCAATTAATTTATTTCACTATATATATGATAGGAACTCCTGAGTAAAAATATTGTATAGAAATCAAAATGTTGTGTTCTAGATAATGACTGCATGTGTTGTGTGCATGATAATTGGGCTAAATGATCGCTGTTCACTGGGGGACTCATGCTGGTTAGAAGTTTCCGAAACGGTTTCTTGTACGAAAGCCCTCCAATGAATGCATTAATTCATCCTAAATTACAGTGTGCCTTGCTCAGAACAGCTGTTACAGTGCATGGGATGGTAATGGTGTCGGTGACAATTTGATCAGCCTGCTCAAGAAAATGGTGTGACACGAATGACAACAGTGACTCATTCTATTTTAGTGCTTTCAGGCATTGTACATTTGTTCTGAACCCCAAGGCATGCTGGTAAGCTTGTTGCATAGGGCGCTCAGCTACTATAGGGCAGGGGATCTGGGTTTGATCTTGGCCGAATGCAGTGCGAACCTGTATGTATGATATCAGTGCACATGAAAGAACCTCAGTTGGTTGAAATTATTCGAAGCCCTTCACTGCGGCGTGTCCCTCATAGCTTGAGTCGCTATAGGGCAATAATTAAACCCCATAACAAGGCCAACTCGTTGCCAGCTTTATGGGTATCTCACCGGAAGGTCTACTGTGGACACCTTCAGTAAGGACATTCTGCATCCAGAGTACTACACCCAAATAGCAGAGCCTAACTTAAAAACTTTTGAAGAAAATACTCTTGAGAGGCCCCTATCAGAAAACAAGCCAGTAAAGCTTATGTACTGTGGAAATCCTACTATACATCGTCATTTTGCTAGCATTTTGGCACTCATGGGACAAGAATGCGCAGCTGTAGTTACAAGTTGTCAAGTATTATATAACGTTGGTATTATTGCCGTAAAATTTGATCAGGCAGGAAGGCAAGTGCAGCTATACATTGTGCCTCATCACATTTGTATACCAGGTGCCTTTTTGTTATATGGTGTACAGCTCCAGCAGTGCAGGCCAGAGCAAGTGGAAGCACACTGATCGAGTGTTTTATTCAGTCTGGTTTCACCGAAGGGGGCATTTTCGAAAAGGGTGCAAGTTAGAGAATTTGTGGGCTCTGCTTTGCCACACTATCAATGTGTGTGGCTGCTCAAGTTAGTGATGAAGCATACTGAACCAAGAGTGCAGGACAAATCACAAAGGTAGGAAGACTGCTATCAACCAAGTGCATATGTTTCTTGAGCATGATTAAATGCATGTGAAACGAGCAAAAACACAAATAAAACAAAATCAAGACCAAGAGCAAAACAGAAACCTGTCTTTTATGTATCAAGCTGGGCACTGTTCTGGTGAAAGAAAGGAATTGAATGTTTGGTAATGCAAGATGCCCTTTGCATTGTCCTCAACGGTGACCTGTTTGAACAGTGTGATGTACGCTGAGCTACTACTTCAATCCATGGACATAGAAAATTTCCTAGGTATGCATTATTACATATGAAGGCTGAGGTGGTATCATGCATTAACAAATCTTTGGTTTCTTTGTCGTGCCATGAGATAGATTATCTTTATTCATGATTGGCAAGTGTCTGGTGTCTTACTCTCGGTAGTCATCAGTTTTTTTTCTGAATTTCCTCTTTGATATGCATTTAATGTGCTCACGCTGTAAATGGCTTTGGTTCGTATCATTTGGCACCAGGTGCATTGCCTCAGATGCTATGGCTAAGCGAGTGACTTCGTTTAGCCTTTGCCTAACGTTGACCGGCTGACAAGCTGGAATGTGTGCAGAACCGTTAACATGTCAGGATTGGCTGCGCTTTATTCTCTCGACTTGTTTTATTTCCTTCTGTGTTGTGTGCCCATTGCAATGGCAGCCTTTAGCATGACCAGGACTTGCGATGCAACATTGCTGATGTTCACAGTGCTTAGCCAGAATTTAAAGCACACAGGAAAGTGAAGGAAGAAAGCTGTCCATCGGCAGTTGAGTGGATGCATCTCATGTCCTTATCGACAATCTGATACTCTTCATCAAGGGCTTGCAAAAAAGTTTCATCGAAGTCTTGAGAGCTGCAATATTATTGTAAAGTGGTGTGAAATTATTAAAGGCTTAAATGTAAAAAAAGGCTCACTAGCCCGTATGATGGGATACCCTGGCATATCCAGTTTTGCACATCTTTTGTTGGTGTGCAGTACTAGATTTCATTTCATTAAAGGCCCTAAAAGAGATAGTAAAATTAAAAAATACATATCCACAGTTACAGGAAAGCTTTTACGTCTGCAACGAAGTGATGTGAGCAAGTGATTATAGCATCATTGTCTGGAATGCCGTTCCAGCCTGCATACAGATATTGCACAATGTTGGTGAGGAGCATGTCTGGAACCTTACTTTCCTTAGTTTGCTTGGCTTTTGCTATTTGCTTATAATATAAACTAGATGGAGATAGCACTCAAATATATCTAGACTTCCAGATTTGTTATAAGGTGGAAATCTCTGTGTGTTGCCTTTCTTCTCTCTTTCATCCTAGCCTTTTGCACTACTTCTACCACGATTCCAGGCTTGGTTCAAGGACTGGCACTGGAACTTTGTCTGGGTCACTGCAGCTGACGCCTACATGGCCAACCCTCGTGCTGAGATAGTGGTGAAGAAGATGGAACATTAAGGGGCTAGTCCTGACTTGTTCCTGTCGGCTGAAAAAATCTAGTCATAGGGCACTTGTTCTCCAGTGCCAGCTCATGGCAGGTGCTAACACTGAGCTGTTAAGGAGCTGCCAAAGGCTCTTAATACTTGCAGAACACGCCTCGGTAGCCTGCCCAGTAGCTGCATGCTTACAGGTCAGCTGGTACCAGGTAGCTTACAGCACTGGTGGATTTGGGCATATGGTATGCTGTAACTTCATTCTGAGGCATGCTTTATTTAGAGATTTCAGGCACGCAAAGAAGCAGGTGCTCGAGACCTTACTTAATGGGATAATTCTCTATGGTGTACATATGTCTCGATCAGCAGTTGATTTTGAAAATACTGCTACCAGTTATGTGTCACAAATTCGACCAGTTGTATGCTTGTGAAACATTAGGCTTATATATTTCAATGTTCTGAATGTTGCCTCAGAATAATTAATTGATGATGAATTCTGTATGGTACGTACCATGGAGTCATCATCAATTATTACATTATTAGTGCGTATCTGTACTAATAATGTTTTGAATGACTGCACCTCAACCTTGGGAACATAGCCTGAATTGGTGTATCTCTAGGAATCTCTTGTTGTATTTCTAGCTCTAGGAAGAGCTAGAGCACAGTACCTCCTTTGCTTGTTCTAATTGCTGTTTCCTTTGCATACAGTATATGCATATAACATGAATGGCATATTTGTGAGGGCGTTATGATAATCATGTATAATTAGACAACTTGTCTGGCTATCCACACCTGATAATGGACTTTTTTTTTGCAATGAATTTAAATCCTTAGAATCACAAACCACTGGTTAAAAATACACTATTTTTCCTGAGCGTCTTTCACAGGTGTCACACATCTTACACATGTATTGCAGTTTCACGACTTGCTCATCATTCAACCAGAAAGAGTGGAATAAGTCTTGCATATAAGTTATGATTTCGGCGCACACATACCGAATATTGTTTTAGTAAATTTGAGAGCATATCATTTTCTTTGACATTTTGTGAACTGCAAATTTCACTTCTCTGTTCGCTGTGGCAGTTTCTGGCCGTGAATCTACGCGGTGAATCTGGATTAGGCTGTATTATGGGCTTCATGGACGCAAGGCTCTTCTATGTGGTGTATTATAGCTGAAAGTGGCAAAAAGATAACCCGTAGCTCGTGGAAAGAACTTTCGTCACGAGCGCACGGAGGCTCGGCAGCAGTAGCAGACGACCTACTGTAGGGCGCGCCTTCTGCGGTGGGCTTGAGCGCCAATGCTGCCAATGCCTTCACAGTTTTCGCTGCCGGTATTCATAGTTTTCGTTGCTTTTTACTGTAAAGATAATTAGTTGAACTTATTTGTGCTCATTTTATGCTTGAAAAGTTTCAAAAAGGTTGTGTTCAAAACAAGCAAACGTCTTGTCCATAGTGATTATCATCATCAGCTCAACTTTGTGTGTCATGGCGCTGTCCTGTGTGTGTAGCCCCGTTATGGTGGCTTAGCCCCGTGGTCCGTAGCTCGTGCCCACTTTAAGTGGTTCGACTGGTTCGACCGCGTACACATCTTCGCCACAGGTTTAATGTAAGGTAAAGTTGCTTCGGAATGTTTTGCGCATCATTAATTGAAAACTAAGGATTGGCATAAGTAAAGTGGTAACGGTATGTTGCGCCTTCAAGGAAGCACTCAGGTGAGTTCCAAGCGTTTCAGCCTCGTAGAGATCGCTGCGGTTCAGCTTTGACTAGAGTTTACTTGAATATTGTAGCTGCTGTAAATGATGAAATACGGTACCGGATAGAACTTTGGTGATGTTTTGTAATGCCTGTTCCCAAGTACACTGAAGCAAGCTCACGCGGCTACTTTGGCGACAGCCGTTCCCACCCTTCTACGCACAAGGTCGCGATTACTGGTGCCTTTCAATAGCAGTATTAGTAGTAGAAACGGAAAATTCTCCTAGAAAGCAATGCCTAGTATCTGTGGGGGCGACCAAGGAGCGAGATTGAGCGGCAGGAGCACGATTTTGCATCTATCAGAGGCCTTTCAGTCACTGTATGGACATTGTGTCAAACAAGCATCACTGTTCAAGTGAAGAGAAGCACCACCTGATTTCAGCAGCCGTCTGCAGTCTTAATGCATGTAGTACAGTTACTTCCAATATGAAAAGAAATACATTATCAGCATTCAGCAAACGAATGCCTCATATTAAAACAAGCACATTTTCTCGTGTGTTCTTTGTAATAATGCTCTCTTATTACGGAAATAGCACTGTTTTTTTTTCTGTTTTTCTTTTTGTGCCTTATGATGATACCAGTGCATTTGCAGCATTTTGAGATTTGATAATTAAATTTATATAATTCATAAGCATTACATTTCTTGGCAGATGTTCACATTCTTTGCTCTAAATTTGCATAATCAAATTATCTACCAAAGAAAACGGCTAGTCCTAGCCCTAACAAGCTTTTCATGTAACTGCGAAATGTGAAGGAGTAGTCTTTTCTATGCAAGGTAATAGTGCCAGTAGTTCGCTCAACGAAATTGATTTAGCCGCAGCCACCGGCATCATTAGAGAGTGCAATAGGCACGATCTTTGAAATTTGTGGCTGGGCAGTCATGAAATTATTTAATCTGCAAATCGTTCAGTTCAGCTATCAATGTAATGGCAGTTTAGTTAGAGCATAGCCGTGGCCGTATAACGATCCCACTTGTCCTCGGACAGATGTGGTCCAAAATTGAACGCCTTCCAAGACAAGTTAGAGAACAAGCATGCATGGCTTAGGAGGTGATCCAAAAAATACCACTTAAAGGGCTGTTAGTGTTGACCAATGTTACCTAGTTAGTGCTTTTCCCACTAACTTTAATTTGTTTCGACCCTGTTTATCAGGCAAAAATGTTCCATTGCAGGAGATGGGGTTTTAGTGATTGGTAAGTCCTGTTGGCTTCTTTATGGGTGGTGTTTGGTGGTCCTACAATTAATGCTTAGAACAGTCGCTGTTTCTTAAAATGATATTCATTTCTGAAGGAAAAGTTCGCTGCAAGAGCGTGGTCACTGCAATGTCAAGGTGGCAAATATTAGTTGTCCATTACGCCTTGAATTGGTTTTTGTGGCATTTTTAATGCAATAGTCTAATCTGCTTTCAAGCTTTTTGTCTGACATTACTAGAACCTGTGAAGTTTGTGCAGAAGTTTAGGAAAGGATAGCTGAAGGACGATCAAGTCTAGGTACTGGAAGTTTCAAATTCAAATTTGTGTAGTTACAGAGTCGCCAGTGCCCGTAATGGAAATAGGTACATGTGAAAAAATTGCTGCCTGTCCAACTGCAATAGATACTTTCATCAGCTGGAACAGCCATGGAAGCTGAGCTTTATTATTGCTTTAGCAATACTGTGCCAGGTTTCAGCCCATCACGTCGTCACGGGAAGGGCCACATTTGACCTTGAGAGACCCAAGTTGGCAGCTCCTGCCAGCCCCCGTATAAAGCCCCGCTTTAACCAAGCCGTATGAATGTGCCTTAGTGGCCTATAGGGGTAATGTGAATGCCAGGGTCCTAGCAGGCTGATTCTGACATAACCGTCCCATGTGAAATGAGACACCCAAGTTGGCAGCTCCTGCCAGGACCACGGACACGGATTAAAAAAAAAAGACTAGAGAAGGAGGTACACTACATGCTGAACCATAAGCGCAGCTATGAAGGTATTGCTAACGCAATTCAACCCTGTTTAACCAGAGCTAAACCACAGCCATTTTTTTTTAGATGAAGTGAACTAGTACAGGGATGCTTCCAACCAAAATCCCTTTTTCGAGCAGGCCGAATTTGCTTTCTCCATGCTGATGCTGCTCTGGTCATATGTGGTCACGACATATGTTCAGTACCTAAAGATTATGAAATGTAAACAGGGTGAATAGAGACGATGATTCTCATCTTAATTATTCCAGCCGGACTCTGAAGGCGAAGTGTAAACGCTGCTTAAACTGCCAACTGCTCGCAAATCTGCAAAAAATTGCAGAACACCTTATGAAATTACTGAATCAATCGACCACCTCAGAAAGCAAGCTTTTCATTGCTAAAAAAATTGGGCACTTAAAGTTCAGTATTTGATCTCTTTAAGATGTGTGGTGCTAGTTAATGATAGTGTTGCCCTGCTTTCATGACAGGCCTAACTGCCTTAAATGAATAAATTGCATGCTTCCTGAGCAGAATAGTGAGATATCCTAATTGCTACCTAGTCTTTGCTAGTGCATATAGCTACACGAAATGCCGACTTATGTCTTGGAGCCGTGTGACGAATGTAGGCTAGAGATTCAGTCCCGCAAAATCATACCAACTGCTTGAAAGAGTTTATTGGTCCTATGGGTGGATTGTAGTCTCACTTTTCAAGGTCATGTTGATTCAATAAATAAGTGTATCACATCAAAATGGGCATCACCCAAAATTTTTGTTGCGACTTCATGTGCAAGCCAGGCTGAATACTCGTTTTCTGATGCACATTCACAGGGTTCCTGCATTACTTTGCCGAAACATATTCTTGACTAGAAGATAACCATTCTACTGGATCTGCTGTATAGACAAATACTGAATGTGCAGAAATTACATTTAAGAAAAAGCTTCTTAATTGCAAAGACTATTCATTGGTCAGGTTGTTTCATGAAACTACAGATATCCTAGCCACAAAAAGAACTATCCATGGCAAACTATGAAAACTGTAAATGCCTAGAAGGACGAAAGGGCAGTGCATTACCGTGGTTATTTAATTTATCGAGGGAAATAAAAAGGAAGTTTGTGAGAAATAATTACTGGAATAAAAATGCAGCTGCTTTGTTTTTTTGTGCTCATTGCCCAGTCCATTACTTGAAATGGCTTCCACTTTGCTGCATTCAGCTTTCGCACAGCAGGTTATGACAAGTAATTTTTCCTTTAAGTTATGTGCTGTATCCTGTATTTTGTTTCTTTTGAATTCAGTGTCATGTGAAAAGACCTAATGAAGCATTCAACATTTACACTGTTCCAGTATTAATGTTTTGATTGTGTGGCTTCATGCTGGTTTCTTTTTTTTATCTTCCTGCAGGTGATTCCCTCAGACATGTGTCAGCAGATGGTCATCTTGGTTTCCCGTGCCTGTTTGAGAGTACCGGTTGGGTTCGGTGACTGTGGAGTCTCTTTCCACGGGTAACTGTAGCGAGCACAAGTGCAGTAAATAACATATCTTAATGCAGTAGCATCAAAGGCCCTGTTATACAGAAAATCTGGTATTGGCATTGTTAGTTAAAAATCACAGGCATGGCTCTGGCTGGTGGTAGTTGGGCAGTGACATGGTCGTGCACTGATTGGTTGGGTTGTGTGACGTTATGAGGCGACATGACGCGGCTGAATTGGCAGGTGCTGCCAACTCTCGCTTTTGCCTTTGAGGTCGGAGGAACTAGCTTTCCAAGTTCCTTTGATCCCAAGTTAGGCACGCACACCCCTTAGACCACACCAGCATGCTCGTATGGCCTATTTAAAATGGGGACTTATGTCTACTTCGGGTGATCTGTCAAATGGTGGCATACCTTCCAACCCTTCCGGTTTGCACAGTAGACTTTCGATGACACGATCATTGCTTTAAATCTTCCGACAAGTGGTATCTGCCTGCTTAAGAAGGCTGTGTCGGTTTGGACTCGTGGCGACGTCCTTGTAGGCAGCAGTTTCGGCGGCAGCTAGCAGCGGTGCGCAGCTAAAGGGCGGCCTCTTAGCGCACTTGGCGGGGAAGGGTTATTTCTGCAGCTTTGCCCAAACATGATGCCATCTGATTTTCCTATATTGCGCTCGGCCGCGTGTCTCATGTTACTGAGCTGCGCTATGCTCGTCGATGGCATGATAGCTCTTCGTTTGGAACCATCACGACCAACAACAGTTGCGGGCAGAATCGCGTATGAAGGGGCTAATAATGGTTTCACATTAAACTAAAACGGTGCGCCGATGACACCGAAAGAAAACGGCAATGGTGCCTCGCTGATCAGTTTGCGTTGACCAGCTGCGGAGGTGTAGCGAGATCACTCAGTGATGGCGTGCAGAGGTCTAGGACTCACCTTTCATGCATGCTGTTGCTGCTTGTGTTTTGATTAGCACTCATTGGACACTTCGTCCTGAACGTGCCGCCTCCCACCCCATCTTAGCGCAAATAAAAAATCTTCCTATTTTTGATCTCGCCAAGTTGGCAGATATGCATGGGATATTTTGCGACTCTGTGCTAATGAGTGTGCATGGGACAATAGGTGCACAAATAAGACTACTGATTAGGCAAGTAGCAGATTGAATGGACTCGAACAAATAAGAGGAGCTGGCAAATGGGAGCCATTAATCATTAATGCTGTCGCGTCATACCTCCAAAGACCAAGCTGGAGCCCCCCCCCCCCCCCCCCCGCCTTTTTTTTTTGTCAGACGAGAGTTGAGATTTGGGGTCACATGAGGCATACATAAGCAGTGATGTAATAGCTGCGTGTTCATTTGCATGATAGCCACCGATCGACTGCTGAAACTGGTGGCTTGATAGTAGAAATTGAATTATGTGTTTTTTGGCAGAAAGTTCTCAATTCCATGCTTATTTTGTAGTGTCATGAATCATTGAAACAAGAAAGAATGATAGCTCGAAGTTTGGTGTCAACACTTGCTTAAATTAAAATTAATAACATGAACGCCTATGCAATAAAACAGCCTGTATAATTAAAGCTTTCTAATGTCCCAGCTGAACCTCTTTCATATCTATGGCACTACAAAATGAAGGAATGTCGGCAGCTGTTACTGCTTTACAATGAACTCACATAATGTGGCTGTGATTGCCGCCCACTGAGCTGTGCTGCATATAGGAGCTTGGTTGGGGATTTCAATTTTAAATTTAAGGTAAAGGTCAATGGCTCCAACCAAGTTCTTGGTTCGTTGGTTGGTTGGAGTCATTGACCTTTGCCTTAAAACTAAAATCTTGACGAATGACACTAGCACTACCTGAAGCCAGAAAAAGTAAAACTAGGCAAAGCAATCTTCATGCTCACTGTGTACAGCAAGTGCGAACATGCCGATGGAGCCGGTGGATTTAACCGGCCATTTTGCATCGATCCAGTCCGAAGGTGACGACACTTTAATGAGCACTTGCCGGCATTTCCCTTCCCTCTGCTTTTTTTTTTTTGCTCTACTTTTGTGTTGCTCTTGGATTTCATCATGGAGCATGCCATGAAGCTGGATATGATAAGGATCACCTACAGATGCACATTCTGTTGGAAGAAGTGCCCAGCTAGAAGAAAATTAACAAATTGTTTCATAAAATAGTTCTTCAGTTGATAGTAAATGAAGGTTTTCTTTGTAAGACATGCTTATCGTGCTCTATTTCATGTGATACAGTGTTCTGTGCATGACTTTTACAATGAAGTGACCTGTATTATGAATGATTTTCGAGGTCGAAACCACTTCATTACAAAGGCACTTGATTGCATTAGCATTGCATTTACCCGAATGCATGACTACAGACATTTTCAGTTCACGCTGCTTTTAGTAACATCACATATAAATAAGTTTATCTCTGCACTTTCATAAAGTTTTCAGCAAGATTTCAATAAAGTGACATCCTGGCGCGGTCGCTCCATGGTTAAAACACTTGACTGCTGAATCAGAGGACCCAAAATTGGATCCTGGCCGCTGAAGCCGCTTTTCGGTGGTGGCAATAAGCAAGGCACCCGTGTGCTGTGCGATTTCAGTGTACGGAAAAGAACCCTAGGTGGCTGAAATTTCCAGACCCCTCAACTGTGGCGTCTCTCACAGCCAGAGTCGACATTAAACCCCATAATTGAGACTAACCAATAAAGTGATACTCATCCTGCTTGTGAATCTTACTATGAATGCTATGCATCTTTAAAAACGGTGGAACCATTCAGTCCAGACTTGAGCAGCTACTTGCAGTGTTTGTCGATCTAAAACTGCCCTTTCAATCTGCGTAGCTGGGACATGCTATTTGAAAGGGTGATTGTAGTGAGCCTTCACTTGGCACTCTCTCATGCCTGTATACTTTGTAACTGCGTATGCAGATTAGAGCGTGCCATAGTAGGATGCAACTTAACAGCAGTTGCTAACTATGCTGCGACTGCTGGCGCATGTGTGAGCCATGATGATGGTGTTTTGTACAGTAGCGTATATCATACAACACATGACACCCAAGGTGTTTCTTTTTTCTTTTTAAAAAAATTTTGGTGCCGGCTTGGCCCAAATTGCTCAAATTTCATAATGTGGTAGCATGGGGCAAGGCAAGCTTTGTGACTCAGTTTAGCATAGCACTCGCATCACTGCAGTCGACTTTCTAACATGTTGTGCAGGGCATTCATGATTCTTAGAAAAAGTGGCTTCAGTCCAGCTGGCATCTCCATTTATGGGAGCCTGTACGGAGTCTGCACCTTTCTACCATTTGTTGAGAATTCAGATTTACGCATTACTATGGTCTTGGTACATCTGCCAGTCTCATGTTCACTAATTTCAAATGGCTTGGAACAATATGAATTGCATTTCTTTTTTTACTGTAGTGCAGACCCCTTTTTGTTATGTTGTGCACGTGATGCATATCATTCCTTAATGACTTGGGCCATTTCCTTGAATAAATTCATGCCAATCCGTGCATTTGCTATTTTTAGTAATTACTATACTTGTGCACGGCTGGTCTCGAGGGAGAGCGGACGCTCTTTCCTGTGGTCTTCTTAATCGCCGCAAAAGCAATGGGAGCGGTTCTCTTTTAATTACACTCTCCGCCGCTGTAAGTTGTGCCACCAGCTCACCGTTCGCTTTGCACCTGTTGCAGCAGCAGCGGGCGGTTTTTCCCTGGTTTCACGCTGTCATCCACTGGTTTCGTAGAATGCGCAACACTGTAGTTGCTTTAGCTGCACGTCTCCAGTGTATTCCACATGTGAATGAAGTCCTTATAACAAAATCTGCCAGTTAACATCATCAAAAAGACGAATCATTCTTTTTCAAAAATAGGATGTGCATATATGATGGATACTGCTCTCTTAAATGCAGAAGATGGTGTATTGATCCATTCTTTTCAAATATTCATTCTGGGCTGACAAGTACTATAAGTAAGCTTGTTAATGCAAGGTTAGCTTGGTGGCATGTCTATGTGGTTTAGCGCTGCAAAAAAAACTCTGGCTATGAGAGGCGCCGCAGTGGAGGTCCTGGAAATTTCAATCACTTGGTGTTCTTTAATTTGCACTGTTTTGTGTAGAAGATGGATGCCTTCACGATATTGCTTCCATTGAGATGTGGCCACCGCTGCTGGGATCGAACCCGAGAGAAATTAAAACCGAAACTTTTCAAGCTCGCACTCCTAGATATCGCCCTGTAAAAGCATCTAGGACTACGGCCACGAAATTTCAGTTTTATTGACACAGTCGTAACTTTATATTCTCTAATATGCATGCTGGCAATTGCTGTCAAAATTGACCTAATTTTCGTGCACACCACATTTTTTGCGAGTTGCGCATAGCTCATTCAAAAATAGCTCTTTCGAATAACCTGTAGAAATAGCAAATAATAATTTAGAAAATAAAGTGCCTCTGAGATGCGTCTTCTGTTTAGAACTTGAAATGCGGTTTCCCGTGGCGGGTGTGTTTATTTAGATATTTTCTGTTCAATAAATCACTTATGCCCATATGGAAACGCTATTGGCGCATTAAAAGCTCTCCAGGGCAGTCAGGTGCTCAGTGAGGAGACTCGCCCCGCAGGCGAGCTGCTTTCGAAGCACTGTGTAATTAATTATAATTGCAACAACGCTAGAAGCAATCCCCTCCCCAAAACGCGCACATACGTACACACATGCCGTCCTACCACAGATCATACTTAAGTGAAATAATGGACTGAGCTATAAAGGAATGTTCAGTTTCTTGAAGGGGAATATAATTTTCTCCTTCCTTAAATAAGGGTCAGCTTTAAAGGAGAATGATCTTCTCTTGACCGCCGCTCTCCTTACTTCTGCAGAACAAATATTCATGGCCGATGTCACGATCAAA
This sequence comes from Amblyomma maculatum, assembly GCF_055883805.1. Lineage (NCBI taxonomy): Eukaryota > Metazoa > Arthropoda > Arachnida > Ixodida > Ixodidae > Amblyomma > Amblyomma maculatum. The sequence goes on along the minus strand of NC_139348.1, from coordinate 47,762,651 downwards.
AGTTGTTGTGTCAGTCGCGAGACTACATACTCTTTCAGCCGATTGATATTGTTCTGAATGTAACATATTCAGAACTTAGTGAAAAGTTCACTGCATTGCGCAGCCGCAATTTCAACTCTGAACAAATTTTTGCTCTTTAACCTCAATCTGTGAAGCGCCAGGAATGATTGTTGATGCCGCTTTTTAGCTAGCTAAATAAAACGGCATCAATTGAGATTCCAGGATATTATTTGAACTTCAGAAGCCAAGCAAACACTTTGAGGATGTAATTTAACACACTGCACATGACACATAAATTTTGTGCAAACACAAAATTTAGAGGCAGAAAGCTGTGATGACAGTAGATCAGGAGGTTCATGCGACCATGCAGTCGCACTGAGAGGAGCGCCTGTGCACAGTATATCTGCATTTTATATCTCATAGATCACAAATATCACAACGCTGGCTGCGCAGTGTTTATATGAACTATAAAGATTGAAATGTAAGGACTTGCAGGTTGCAAGTGATGCGGGTGGGGCATGGAGTGGGGGTGCGTGCTTTCCTTGCTCGTGAACTGCGCTAGCTGAAGCGGAGCGGTGAGGTAGTGGAGACCCTACCGAGATGTGGAAGCAGACCCCATTGGGGAGGCCGTAAGAAGCACGCTTTCCCTCGAGACAAGCCACGACTTGTGTTGCTACGTGGGTAACTGGCTTGGTGTAAATAGAGAGGGCAGTGTATGCACATTTTTTATCTTGATGAAAGCTTGAATAAATTTAATTTGAAAGTTAGCATTCATAGCAAAATTCTCCTACTTTATCCTCCGTTTTTTACTGCGGTGTTTTCTTGAAGTGAAAGGGAGTGACAGCAGAATAGTGCCTCCATTGCCAGATCAGCTTTCAGTTAATGTGTTGCTTTTGTTGCCTTACACAAAAAGATGCTGTATATAAAATTTCCTAGGAGTGATTGAGGTTTTATAAAGTTCAGGTTTACGTGCCAGCCATATTGGTTTGTACACTATATATTACAGCCAATACCAATGCTGCAGGTGAGTTGGCATAGCCCTACCACAGTTCTACTGCAAGAATGAACACACAGAATGGCATGCAATATTCTTGCCATGGCAGCTATGCTGGATGCATTGAAAGCGTATCATATGTGAATGAAGAATTACAAGACTAAAAAAAAATTAGAACAGGCAAGTCTTCTTTGTGCTGTGTATTCCTCCATTCACAATACACTAATTAGCATAGAGCAACTAGCTTTAAGCAATATTCTAGGGATCCTACAGATGGCACCTAATCGTAATTGTGTCGCTAGGCCCACTGCTGGAGTCTACACAAGGAGTAACACTGACTGGGTGGGCCACTGGTTGCTGATGCAGAGACAGGCCAAAGATAAGAAAACTCATTTATTAATGCAATAGCTTGCAGTCCATATGAACGGGAAAACGTGGTGTTGGCAGGAAATTTCTTGCTTGGTGGAGAGGTCAGGTCATGTATATGACTAAGCGCTGATTGGTTGGCGAGGAGTGTGATTTCACAAGACTGTGCATCTTGATCTCCCCAGATTGGGTGCAATCTGCATTAATTCACAAAAGTTCCATGCCGGTTCTAAAAGTTATGTATTTGACTTTGCCCTTTTTTATGCATTGTACAAAGTGGTGCAGGCAAACTGTCACCGAGTCAGTGGGTACTTCGAAGAGATAACAGCAGAATCCAAGGCAGTTTGTGTGCATTAAGGCTGTTGCTGTTCCCATCCAAAATGTGTCACCAGTTGCCTGTCAATTAAAAAGAGTTAACTTTTAAACTCCACAACTTGGGCTTTCTGTTGGCAGGCAGTGGTGGAAGAGTGATTGTCCGACATTTTACTGGCAGGCATGGGCAGACTAACGGGCGAAGGTATAGGCTGACTAGCATTCTTAAAACCAATCGCTACTCTAAGTGGAGGTACCACTGATGCTGATGCGGAGGACACCTTGTCAAAAAGAAATGGGTCTCCGCATGTTGTATCACACACAAAAAAATAATAATAAAGCCCCTCCCGTCTGCTACACATCCACACTGACTGGCTACATATGACCACCATAGTCATCTAGCACATGGAAAGTGTGGCAGGAAACACTTTTACTGAAAAAAGCATGACTACAGAGTAGTCTGCAATGGAACAAGTCGAGCAGATATTTACACGAGAAGGAGACTTGCGGGGAGGCTGGTGCAGATGGCACAAAACTGCACTGACAAATTGTACTTGAGTATGCTCTCAACTGGTGTAGAAAGCACAACCTAATGGAGCCCTCTGGCCAAATTTACAGGTGTGCTGGTCGAGTCGTATGGCCAAGAACAGTGGCTGGTTCATAGTCACCTTCAATGCCGTCCATGTCTACTGTAGCAGAAAAACAACTCGAGTCCCTGTCCAGAACCTACTATAAGTGGTAAAAATTTTTGAAAGTACAGCAATGAGCATGTCAAGCTGAAATGACAGAAACCTACAGCAAGCAACGTTGCTCGAATGATTCTATTCTTAAGGTGACTTAAGAATTCCCATAATTTTTTCGTCATGGCAGAAAATGAAGAGCTTTTATGTAGGACTGAGTACATGCTTTGCTGTGCGTTGACTACGGAAGTCCTCCATTCCTTGTGGGGAGCATTTCAAGATTTCAGATTATATGCACGAAGCCTTGCCCCTTCACACGCCGACAGCTTGCGCCCTTTCAGGCCACATGTAAATCAACTGCTCCGGGTAACTGGCGTCACACATTCCTTGGCTTCATTCTTGTCCAGCTGGTGACAGGTGAAGGCCTCAGTAGCTCTCCTTTGCTCAGAAGCCTAAATTTGTGGAACTGGCTCTAGGACTTTTTTTGAGAAGTCCAATTTTTCGTGTGGCAGTTTGCTAGCTTGCAGATGAGAGTATGAAAAATGCAGATGTTCAACAGGCTGCCTTCATATAGTGCATGTGATGCAGCAGATGCTAACATTTACCATTTTATGCGATAGCTTTAAAGGCCTCGTTACCCAGAAAATCCTGCGGTAGCATTGTGAACAAAAAATTGCGGTCATGGTGCTAGCAGGTTGTACTAGCTGGCAGCTGACATGGCCGAGCACCGATACTTCTATGGTTAGTGCAACTTAACAAGAACACTTATCAGAGAGGTGGGAGGAGCTGCCAACTCTGGTTGCTCATTTGGGGTGGGAAGGTGGAATAAGAATCAACCTTCCACTGTTGTATGCCAAGTCAGGCACGCTTATACGGCTTGGTTAAAGCGGGGGTTCTCATGTTGAATGGTTGCTTACATCCGGTAGATGGATGAGGTGATAGTTTAGTACTGTATGCTAATAAGAATGTGATATATTAGAGGCACAGACCAAGAGACTGGTAAATAAGCGAGGACTACATGTATGCAAATTAACTGTAAGGGGAGCTGCAGACGCTATATAGTCATATGCTTAAAGAAAGAGCTTAAGTGTCCCCAGAATTTGCTATCTTCTACACAGTATCAGAGATAAGTTTGTTCTAGAAAAATGCGCCAAGAGACAATTCCATCTAAATTTTGCTTTTAGTTGAAAATGAATGTGTGGCTCTTTCTGGCTATGATGATGTTTCGCCAGCAGCAGAAAAAAACAAAACAAAAAAAATACAAGGGTTCAACGCTGCTGAACCAAATATTCAGCGAAAGCATTAGCTGCGGGTGACCGAGCGTTCTTCTTCTCTTTTCCTTCTTCCTCAGCCCACATATAAAGCCCCGCTTTAACCAAGCCGTATGAACGTGCCTTAGTGGCCTGTAGGGGTAACGTGAATGCCAGGGTCCTAGCAGGCTGATTCTGACATAACCGTCCCATGTGAAACGTGAGACCCAAGTTGGCAGCGCCTGCCGGCCGCTTGAGTTGGTAGCCCAGCTCTCACCCAGCTCTCACCCTAGTGTCACGTGGGTAAGACATGGTTACCGGCCGCGCTACGTTGAAGGCTCGAAACCTAGAGTAGTGTTGCTTTCGCAATAAAACTCATAAATTGGATTTGAAAATTTCCTTGACACTCAATTCAAGATTATGCCACCAAACTGATGACTCCACAATCACCATATGAAAGTGAAGGGTGATGTAGCCTAGCCTCAAAGGCGTGCAAATAACTTTTTCTTCTTGTGGCCCACCTAGGCCACTGCTTTGCTAATAAAGGGCCGCAAATGGGCTTTATAGCATGATACAGATTTAAATTTGAAAGTGGGACAGTATGAGGCTCTTTCCACAGTCATTTCATCCCCCCCCCCCCCAAAAAAAAAAAAAAAGTTGTCCACTATCGTGAGGAACTCTGCACGTGAGGCAGATGCTCGAGCCACTAGGTCATCACTGTGCACCTCAGTTTGTTTACAGGAATGGCCAGCAATGGTGACAACTGTATTTCGTATGTAGACATTTTTATAGCTTATAAAACCCTTGTCTAGGAGAAATGCACCCATCAATGTAGGGCTCTGAAACAAAGAACTGCTTATTTATGCTGTTGATTAAACTACTAGACAGTGCTGAGGATCAGAATTCTGAATGGTCCATAAAAAGACCATTGTGTTGTATAGTCCAGAATGAGATTTCATTACTTCAGGACCTTGATCACACCATGCATCAAATTGTGTATTCTGCAGAACAGCGGGCGTTCTCGTTACAGTTGCCATTTTTGTTGGCAAGTAAGTGATGATCACATCAATACTAATTCCATTATTGAAGTCGTACCTAAGTTTGAAACTGCCACAGTCGAACAGACTGTAAAGAAGACAAAGAACAGAAAACGCTGCGGCATCGCCATCACCATCGCTTGTCTCCGGCGCCCATCTCGCTCGCGCTGAAGCTGTGCCCTGCGGCTGGTAATTCGATCCCTTGTGCCCAAAGTACTGCCAGCGCTAGACGTTCCAACCAACCATTAAATCCACATTTCACTTGTTGGAGGTCAATCTGAAGTTCCCTGTACCCATCTCGCCCTGGAACTTCGCAGCAGAACATTGACTACCCCAATGACGGAGCCGACTTCATTGCACCTGCCTCCGCCCGTCACCTGCACAGGTGCGCTCCGTCAACGGGACCCGACTACCTTCAGCGGAAGCAGCGATGACGACGTCGACGATTGGCTGACCACTTACGTACGGGTCAGCCGTCACAATAACTGGGACGACAACCGTAAGCTCAACAATGTCATTTTTTACTTGAGCGACGTCGCTAATCTGTGGTTTCGAAACCACGAGTCGGACTTTTTCACCTGGGCGAATTTCAAGACTAAATTTTCTGATGTCTTTGGCCGCCCCGCCGTCCGAAAACTCCGCGCGGAACAGCGTCTTCGATCGCGACTACAGCTGCCCGGTGAAACGTTCACCAGTTATATTGAGGACATTGGTGATTTGTGTCGCCGCGTTGACCCGACCATGACCGAGGCCGTTAAGATACGTCATGTCCTCACAGGAATTGATGCCGGCGCTTTCAACATGCTTATCGCCAAAGGCCCCAATACGGTCAAGGAAATATACGACCTCTGTCAAAGCTACGACGAACTCCGCAAGGAGCGTGCTTTGATTCGCCAGCCTGATGCATCACTCGCTGGATCAGCCGCGGAGAGGGAGTCATCTAGCCTCTCTGAAGACATCAAGGCTTTTATACGTCAGGAGGTCGCGCGCCAACTGTCCCTACAGCCATATGTTAAGGAGTCGTCAACAACTGGCCTTGTTCCGGAGCTTCGCCATGCAATCCAGCAGCATGTCTCTGAAGTCCTCCCTAATCCTGTTCCTCAATCAGCTCCGGTCGCACCCTCAATTCCGTTACTCACGCCCACAGTTTCATCGTCCGGCGTTGCGCCACTGAGCTACGCTCCAGCATTCGCGCCGGCTCCTCCTCAAGTATTGCGTCGCACGTATGCCGAAGTCACTTCAAGTCCACCGCCTGAGCCAGCATATGTCTATGCTTCGCCCCCCATGCGGTCCGCACCAACAGCCTTTGCTCCCCCCTTGCGTCAGACACCATCTCCATGGCGCACTGCAGACAACAGGCCTATTTGCTACCACTGCGGCATCCCCGGACACACTACACGCTACTGCCGGCGCCGAATAAATATGGCATTTGCTGCACGGCCTGCGCCACCTTATTTGGCCCCCCAGTTCCCAGTCCCATCGGGTCCTCCAACAGCACCCCCTGAACCTCCGGACTTCCGCCCTCGTCGTTCGCCATCACCACGTCGCCGCTCCATTTCGCCAATGCGCCGACGACCCGCTACCCAGCCGGAAAACTAACCGCCGCAGTTCGCGAGGCACGAACTGCGTATCCGACCGAATTTCAAAGTCCTCGTCTTAATCCCGCGAATGTTATTCCTGTCATCGTTGAAGGTGTTCATACTCTTGCGCTCGTCGACACCGGTGCCGCTGTATCAGTTATCAGCCAAAAACTCTGCCGCTCCATCCGAAAGGTGACTACGCCTCTCGAGGGACTATCGCTTCGTACCGCATCCGCTCACAGTATACAGCCGACAGCTATCTGCACTGCTCGCGTCGTCATTGCTGCAGCCTTGTACATCATCGAATTCGTCGTTCTCCCCACATGTTCTCATGACGTCATTCTCGGCTGGGATTTCCTGTCCCAGCATCATGCTATCATTGACTGCGCCAGTCCTCAAGTAGAGCTCATTGAATCGAGTGATGCACCGTCTGATGCCCTGCTCCACGAGCCGTGTCCTCGTTTTGCGACCAAACTCCTCGTAGCACATGACACAACCATCCCACCCGTTAGCGCTGTTCTGGTTCCCCTCACTGCCTCTTTTACCACCGCCGCGACAGTCCTCTTTGTGCCCTCTAACGTTGTCTGCCGCCGCCGCCACTTACCGCTGCCGTTTGCCGTCCTTGACATGAAAAACGGCGCTAGCACACTTCTGGTAGCCAATCCTCTTCCGTCTCCCGCTATGTTGATCGAAGGGGAGTGCCTCGGCCGCATCGAGCCCGTGGACCTTCTGTTCACCTTTGATGATGTGTCATTCCCTGTTTGCCAAGTTGACGCCTTGACTCCAACTCGTATGGCTTCAGATCCGCTACAGCGGGACCTTTTTGACCATTCCGTGGACAGCGCTCTAGAACCGCGCCACCGCGAGCAACTTCTTGACCTTCTACACCAATTCCGCGCCTCCTTCGACATTCCGCAATCTTCCTTGGGCCGCACGACGACCGTTTCCCACCTCATCGACACTGGCGCTCACCCACCTCTCCATCAGCGGCCGTATCGGGTGTCCCCGACTGAGCGCCGTGTTATTGCCCAACAAGTCGATGACATGCTGCAACGCGGAGTAATTAGAGAATCCTGTAGCCCATGGTCGTCTCCTGTGGTTCTAGTTAAAAAGAAGGATGGCTCCATACGATTTTGTGTTGATTATCGCCGCCTCAACAAAATCACTCGTCGTGATGTGTACCCCCTCCCACGAATCGACGATGCCCTAGACTGTTTGCAAGGCGCAGAATTCTTTTCCTCACTCGATTTACGCTCCGGGTATTGGCAGGTGCCCATGGCAGAGGCGGATCGTCCTAAGACCGCCTTTATTACTCCAGATGGACTATACGAATTTAATGTTATGCCATTCGGACTCTGTAACGCCCCAGCCACATTTGAAAGAATGATGGACACTGTACTGCGCGGCCTGAAATGGAACATCTGTTTATGCTACCTCGATAATATCGTCGTCTTTTCAACCGACTTCCCGACCCACCTGACTCGACTTCGCCAGATCTTCACCTGCCTAACCCGCGCCGGTCTTCAACTCAACCTCAAAAAGTGCCGCTTTGGTGCCCGCCAGCTCACAATACTCGGACATGTTGTGTGTAAAGATGGAGTTCTGCCTGATCCTGAGAAGCTGCGCGCCGTCGCTGACTTTCCGAAACCGACCACTTTGAAACAACTGCGAAGCTTCGTGGGCCTCTGCTCGTACTTTCGTCGTTTTGTTCGGAACTTCGCAACCATCATAGCCCCCTTACACAGCTCTTGAAAGGCACCCCTAACCTCTCCTCTTTGTCGCCAGCCTGCGATGATGCATTCGCGACACTGCGCAATGTTCTGACGTCACCCCCAATCCTTCGCCATTACGACCCTACTGCACTTCACACCGATGCCAGTGGTGTCGGCCTCGGCGCCGTCCTCGCCCAGCGCAAGCCTGGCTTCTCCGAATACGTTGTCGCCTACGCAAGCCGTGCTCTCACCAAAGCCGAGTCCAACTACTCCGTTACCGAAAAGGAGTGCTTAGCAATCGTGTGGGCTGTAACGAAGTTCCGCCCTTACTTATACGGCCACTCCTTCGAGGTAGTTACAGATCATCACGATCTCTGCTGGCTCGCGTCTCTCAAGGATCCGTCTGGCCGTCTCGGGCGCTGGGCTCTCAGGCTTCAGGAATGCGACATCCGTGTAGTGTACCGCTCTGGCCGCAAGCACTCTGACGCCGACGCTCTTTCTCGGTCACCGGTGCGCTCGCCTAACTCATTGTCCCCTCCTCAAGCATTCTTGTCAGCACTCACCATTGAGGACATGCCTTTCGAGCAACGACAAGATCCTTGGGTTTCTAACCTGCTGGATATCCTTGGCACTACTTCCGCGGCTACGCATCCTCGGGCACTCCGCCGACAGGCCTCCCATTTCGCCATTCGGGACGGCCTTCTCTACCGCAGGAACTACAACTCAGACGGCAGAACGTGGCTTCTTGTCATTCCGCGCCACCTCTGCTCCGAGGTTTGTGCCCACCATCACATTGACCCTCAAAGCGCTCATGCCGGCGTCCTCAAAACCTATGATCGAATTCGTCAGAGGTACTACTGGCGGGGAATGTACAATTTCGTACGGCGCTACATTCGCTCTTGTACCGCCTGTCAACAACGCAAGATTCCTCGCCACCCCGCTGGCCCTCTCCAGCCTTTACCTTGTCCAGCTCGCCCGTTTGATCGCGTGGGAATCGACCTTTATGGTCCGCTACCATGCACGGCCGCTGGTAATCGATGGGTCATCGTCGCAGTCGATCACCTGACCCGTTACGCCGAGACTGCTGCACTTTCCGCGGCGACAGCCCGAGAGGTAGCCCATTTTCTTCTACACCACTTCATTCTTCGACACGGCGCCCCTCGCGAGCTACTGAGTGACAGAGGTCGTGTCTTTCTTTCCGAAGTAGTTCAAGAGCTCCTGTCATCTTGCAAATCGATACATCGGGCTACAACCGCGTACCACCCACAAACAAACGGCCTCACGGAGCGCTTCAACCGTACGCTTGGGGACATGCTCGCAATGTATGTTACATCTGAATCGGGAAGCTCCAACTGGGACCAGGTACTGCCATTCGTAACGTTCGCGTACAACACAGCCACCCAAGCAACAACTGGGCTTTCGCCCTTCTTTCTCTTATATGGCCGTGAACCATCTTGTACTGTGGACACAATTTTGCCATACCATCCAGATGCCTCTGAGTACAGTGCCTTGTCAGATATTGCACAGAAGGCCGAGGAATGCCGTCAGCTAGCTCGCACGTTTACCTCCAACACTCAAGGCTATCGCAAAGATCAGCATGATACCGATACCCCTGCTCCCACGTTCCTGGCCGACAGCTTCGTTTGGCTATGCGTTCCTGCCACCAACAAACTAGACACCAAATACCACGGACCTTATCGCGTCTTGGAACGCATATCCCCTGTGAACTACGTCATCGAGCCAGTCACCCCTTCTTCCGACCACCGCCGTCGCGGCCGCGAGGTTGTCCACGTTAGCCGCCTCAAGCCATATTACAACCCTCTGGTCGTCTCTTCTCCCTGAGTCGCCAGGATGGCGACTTCTTCACGCGGGGGAAATGTAAAGAAGACAAAGAACAGAAAACGCTGCGGCATCGCCATCACCATCGCTTGTCTCCGGCGCCCATCTCGCTCGCGCTGAAGCTGTGCCCTGCGGCTGGTAATTCGATCCCTTGTGCCCAAAGTACTGCCAGCGCTAGACGTTCCAACCAACCATTAAATCCACATTTCAAGACAAAGATGCAGACTGCTATTAGGTGTGCAGCATCCCATGAAATATTCCAAGTTTCTTAAAGTATCCTCTTTCACCTAGCTGGGTATGTGGGTTGGGCAACTACAGCTAATCCATCTTTAGTAGGAGGTAGTAGGTTGAGTGTGGTTGTGCATCGAGCGACGCCTATGCCAAGAACAAGGAACGTTGGGACAAAGTGTTAAAAAGTGCTTCACTACATGATCAGCTTCGGGCTGTCCAGGAGGCCCGCGCGGCGGCGGAGAGCTTCGGGCTCTCTGCGCCGACGTGGGAGCTGCCCTCTACACCTGGTGCCTAGCCGAGTGTCCTCCAGGACCCCTACTGTGGGAAATAAAGTTTAACCAAACCAAACCAATCTTTAGGAGGCAACATTAAGGATGGATACAGTGAGTTTAACTATAATGACAAGCCACAGCCAATACCTACTATGTTAGTGACTTTTGTTTCAAAACTTGTGCTTATATATTAAATATGTGGCAGCCGTTTACTACGCTACATACCAGGCTTTGCACGCTGTATCAAGCATACTGAACCTGTGCTTTTTCGATCCTGTAAGTACAGTTTTTACATGGACAGAACCAATGCAACCATAATAGAGTTGAACGTTGAGCTAGTTGGTCACGCATTCTTGGAAGAAGGCAGCAGAGCAGGTGACAACACAAAACATAAGAAGCACAAACAAACACAAGGACAATGCTGCACTGACAACTACATTGACTAGAACCCGCATATCTTCTCCCTTCACTTCAACGGACCCAAACAGAGCTAAAGGGATGTGTGTGCGGGTTAACAACCAGGACTTCAACTCTGGATGCAAAACTTCGCACCGGACTCCAAGTGTATTCAGGGGATTATTTATCAGATTCCCTAGCAATATGGAAAGAAATATATTGGACAGACAGGAAAATGTATCAATGACAGGATTAGAGAACACGCTATGGCAATATCGGACAAGTCTGGCACTAATCTCGCGGTGCACTGCAAAGACTGCGTTGTTTGTAGAGACCAAAAATGTCCAGCTGACCTTCACAATGTTAAGGTTATGAAAAGGATGAAGGATAAGTTAGCAAGAGAAATTTATGAAGCATATGCAATCAGTGACTCGGGAGACCAATGTGTCAGTATGCCTTCAGTGGTATTGCTGAAGAAGGAATTACAATTTCTGCACAAATCGGCAGGACGTTAAAGACAAGGAAGAAGTTGGCTGCAGACGTGAAGTGAAGGGAGATGTGTGGGTTCTGGTCAATATAGTTGTCAGTGCAGTGTTGTCCTTGTGTTTGTGTGTGCTTCTTATGTTTTGTGTTGTTACTTGCTCTGCTGCCTTCTTCCAAGAGCAATGCAACCAGTATTATTTGAGTTGCCAAACTTCAGTGTTTCTCTGGCTCAGTAGAGGCTGCAAAGTGGCAGCCTCCAGAATTGATCTGTGAAGCTTACATTATTACAAGGAAGATACTAGTGTCAATGAAACATTTGGACATGAAATCACAGAAACTTGTAATGCCAAGTTTCCAATATGCAAGGATTAGGGCACAGAACAATCCTCATGCCAACAATTTCTAGTAAGATTTCTTGTATCTAGTTTTTTGTGATAATTAACTACCACTCTGCAGTGCAACATGGAGCGAAACTGAGCACGAGTGGTGATGTCATTCACTGTGTACTACATTACTTATTTTTATGAGTACATTTCACAACTGTGTTGCCTCCAAATGTTGGAAGCCTGAGTATTTATGTTTGCATTATGTTGGTACCTAGGAGCGCTTTCGAGTAATGCACAAGTCAGTGCGGCACCCTGCAGGTGTGCTTCTGCTGTAAACTGAACAGCATTTCTTTTTTATCTAACGACCCATACACCTACATCAGTATGATTGACCAGCAGAGCTGCACTCTGGTGGTATCTGCAGAGTTGCACTGCAGGCTATATGCCAGCACAAAAGGTATTTCCGTGCATTCCACAGATTCGTCGAAGTGCAAGGCTGTTCATGCTTATATGAATGCTCAAGATGATAAGCTTCAGATAGCACTGCACTATCAGACAAATGCAGCACCCTTTCTTTCCTACAATTCGCTTCACACCCCCATGGTGCAGTCAAATGCAATGGAATGGATCGTAAAGTACTGCCACCAAAGTGCCCTCAGTCTCCTGCAATGAGAGAGCATGTGTCATTGCATGAACAGCAGCAAACCACATCACACACTACTGCCATGGCATGCAATAATTAATGACTGCATAAATTGCGTGCATTTAGAGCCGCGGTCCCTGCTTATTCTTACTATCTGTAGCAGCAAAACATTGGCAGTGTTGCAGAATCAAGTAATTTACGTTTAAAACCGACAACGTTCTCATGCGTATTAGAAAAACCGGCAATCGATACAAGTGTCGCGACCTTGAACTCTATCTACCCGTCCTTAACTGTGAGAATACACAAAGCGACCGAATGAGAGTCGACACTGACCACTGTTTCTGCAGCACCGAAGCTGTTCATTGATATGCCTTGATACCCCAACCAGCGCGAGCAGAATTGTTGCGCTGCCCCTGGCCAGCAGCTATTGATAATACATAAAATACGAAGGTAAAGCAATGCTGAACTATTGCAGCAGTACTGCGCGGCACACATACCACTGTGCTCATTTTAGTGCCTTTCTCGTTATTGTATGCACGTCCTCGGCAACGCCCAGTATATCCTCTGAAGCATGGCTAGGACATCAGGAAGTTTGTTTACGATGCCGCACAAAACAGTTTATTTAAATATGCACAATTCCGACTAACTCACGGGAGTCTGCCCTCTCGATGGCGGCATAAGGGAAGCAAACTGTTTCTTATGAAGCTCTTAATTAAAATCGAAGTACGTAGCGGAATAACGAGCTGTAGGCGCATCGAAAGCAATGTTTGTTGCAGGAATTATCGGAAGCTTCTGACGTACACTATAGCTATAGTGGTCATTCCCGCACAAAATTTATGTTGTCAAAGTAAAAACTCGCATTTCTCAAATCTCGCTTACACAAAAACTCGGTTCGAGCCGAAAAGCACACGCTTTAATAACATACTTACCTTGTGAGACCCCTCAACAGCTGCAAGCACGCTGTTTGCTGCGTTGTGCGTCGTGTGCGTGTCGTTCATCGTTGCTGGCACGCCGACGCCAAATGAACCCCATTCCTCCAGTCCGAGGCAGACGACGAACATGCGTGACGCCATATGCATTTTGGAACGCGTAGCTGTTGCCACGGCAACCGAGAACGAAGGAACTGACGTCTCGTGACGGCGACGATGACGTCAGCGTCTGCTCTCATCTGGGCTGGAAACGGAATGTCGCCTCTTCGCTCGGTCCGTGACGTCACGCTAGTTGTCCGGCCGCCGCTTGCCTCCGCTCGCGGCTGCGAGGTTTCACCGGCAGTTTTCAGCGCATTTTTTTACTATTCGAGGCGCAGGGGCTGTTATAATTCACATTTTCTTTCATGCAGTATCTAACTACATCTCATACATGCTGCTTTTTAAAAGGGAGTATTTTTTTTTGTCATTTTCAAAACGGATGGCATGTTAAGCATAGAAATAACAAAATGAAAGATGTCATGCAAAACAATAACATGACACTTTATAAACATTTTATTGCTACCGGTTCTTTGCACTAAAATATTTCAGTTCTTTAATTTTTTCAGCTTCCTGGCAGCTGCCTTCTTCTGACTGCTATCTTGAATAGCATCATTCCTCAACTTGCACAAATTATTATAAGCACAGTGTTCGCTGCTGCTTTTATCATAAGCTGCGGAAGTAATTTTGGTGAATGTCCATTTTCGCACTCGTTTGCCGAAAAGTCTTCTTGCACGTGGGAAGCTACTAATGACGCTACAATGGCTTGTTGACGGCGGCTCAATAAGAAGCTCTCTTCATTATTCCCTGTTGAAAGCTTTTCAACAACGAGCTTGCAGACAAGAACCATATTGACAACACATGGCTGCGGAAACCTGAGGCCACCTATGGAAAGGTGTACAATCATGTTCATGTCTTCAGTTTCCAGGACTCTGTCCTCAAGAACAACTGCGCTGGCACACGAGGAACAAGAAATGTTCTTTAGGGCAGCATGTGCGCAATAGCCAGCTATGTAGGCTATCACATCCATGTCACTCTTTGGCGCAGTTATGTCGTCCTCTGTAATAATAACACAAAAATTATCTGTGTCTACAATTGCTTCGTCTTCCTCTTTGGCGCCTGAAGTCTCTTCCACTGGCAATGTCAGGAGCTTCTGTAGCCTCAACTTTTTTTTTTTCCGACTCATATAATTGACGCACGCAAAGAAATATGGTAGTTCCTGCCAGATAACCTCCTATAACTACCGAAACGGTCTTCCAGTGCGTCTGTTTGGAATTTCCCAAGCAAAACGTACTTAAACCCCAGCTCTTCCAAACAATAACGTGACACTTCGACGAGAGAATAGCAGGTCAGCCGCAATGCAGTTTGTGTTTCCCTGGTGAGAGTGCCACTGGACATGTTAACTGAGTGCCAGGCGTCAAGCAGTCTACAATTCTGCTGAGAAAAGTCAGCTGGTGATCAGTGATGGATTGTATTCGGGCTTGCAGACTTTCCTTGGCTCTTCGGCCCTTGTTAGGGGTTTTTACGTTTACTATTTTCCACTATGTCAGCGCGATCTCTATAAACATGGCCGTTGAATCGGCAAGCGGGACCTGCAACGCTGATCCACGAGTTCGGAGAGCATTAGAGACGAAGGAGTTAATTACATTTAGTACCAGTTTCACGTTCTGGCGCTCCATAACTAGGATTTGCAGCTTTTGCGTTGAGTCCGTATAGGCAGCTTTCACAAGTGCTGTTTTTTTTCCGAAGTGTACAGTTTCCTAATAACTTCGAAGGATGCCGCTTTCATTCTAGGGGGACCGTCAGGCATACCCCCTGACAAATCAATTTCCGGGAAGTAGAAACAGGTTCCAGGGTTTTTTTTATTGATCCAATTATTTCTAATGCACTTCAATAAGTGCACCGGATCCACGATGTAAAATAGCGGGCATTGACTGTCTACTGGGTGAGGGTACACAATGCTCAATTGCTGCTTTTCCGAAAATAATGACATCATTTTCCTGTTCAGAGAATTATTGTCAGTTATGACAGCTATTACTTTTATCCTCATTTCTTCAATGCCAACTATTATCTTCTTCGTGTACTGGTACAGGGTTTCAGCATTCATCCTACAAACGGTAGAATATGTATAACATCTTTCTTCCCCTTCTTTTTATATTATATATCAATGACATAGTAAATATTTCAACTTATTCTAACATTGTTTTATACGCAGATGACGCAAACATTTTTTTTTCTGGTTGTGATCTTCGCGAACTAGAGCGTCGCACCAACTCCTGGCTACATGAACTGATGCTTTGGCTTGCTGTAAATAAATTGAAATTGAATGTTAAGAAAACTAAATTCATATTATTCCGACCTAAAAATAAGCCTATAGATTATCCCATTCAACTCCGGTTTAACGATACCCTGATTGAATCTGTAACCTCCTGTAAATTCCTGGGCGTATTTTTCCGTAGTGACCTAGGCTGGGGAGACCATGTAAATTATGTTCGCCTGCAGGTAGCTCGGTCAATTGGTGTGATCAATCGTATCAGACACCTGTTGCCCTTGCAGATAAAAAAACAGTTGTATTTTGCCCTAATCCATTCTCAACTGGTGTACTGTAATTTAATCTGGGGGACTTGCAACAAAACTTGTTCAGACAGACTATTTTCTTTGCAAAAAAGAGCTTTACGCGCTTGTTCCACAAACCCTTCAAACGGCGGCCACTCATTTCACGCCCTACATATTCTTCCATTCCCTGTGTGCCATAAGTATTCTGTTGCTGTGCATATCTTTCAAAAAATTAAGCAAGACATCACATCATTTAGAAATACATATCTGAACAGAAATACCGGCTACAGTCTGCGTGTTACCTCTCTTGTTTCCACTCGTGCCCGGACTAACTACGGCACCCAACATACAGATACCCAAATTAGTCTGCGTGTTACCTCTCTTGTTTCCACTCGTGCCCGGACTAACTACGGCACCCAACATACAGATACCCAAATTAGTATAGTATGCAATGCCTATCCTTCAATAATTGATGATGCTATAAACAGTAAAACTATCTTTCAATTTAAAAAGAAAATGAAGTTGCTTTTTTCCACTTCTTAGGAATGCACCAAATCTATGTGACTTGTAGTGCTTGTCGTATATTATTTTGTTTACATTTTGTGCCGCGAATTGTAGCGTTACTGATGTACTTACCTTGTTTACGATGCCATGGTTCTTATATACTTTCTTATAATGCCAAATATAATCTATGAGATTTTTTTTTTCTTCATTGGTGATGTTTTGTTTTGTTTTCTTGGTGAAACTTACCTTGACCTTGTCCATCCTTCTGCCATTGATGTGTGACCCGGGGTGAGGCCTCGTCAGGAAGAATGCCATCAGCTTCTTCCTTTTGCCTCTTCCCGTGGGCATGTTCTGTGTACATGTTTCATGTCCGAATAAACTTATTATTATTATTATTATTATCTTTGTTTGAGGAAAGCAACGACTGCGTCATGAAGACATGGGCGGTTGTTGCTGGCTCGGAAGAATGGGCTGATGCTCCTGCTTTGAAGTCAAAGAATGGTTTAAGATGTATCTCATCAATCATTAGTATTAGTTTTTTCGTGTGGCTGCAACAGTTTCGCTCGTTCCCGAATGTAAGCAAGGAAATTTGCTTGGTGCTGTTCCTGACTGGGGTCACCTTGATATTTAGAACAGACACGGCGTAGAGTTGATGGGTGCGGCAAAATTAAACTAGATGCAGATCTTGCGAAGTGATAGGCGTGGGGAGAATTGGAGCGAAGAAGGCTGGAAAAAACTAGCATCTCCGAACTGTACGCACGCTTATTTGAGAGGAAAAGGCTGATTTGTTCATTAATAAATTTCAGGACAGCAATGTCTTCCGTTCCTTCTTCAGTTTCGTGAATAAATTCGGATATCAGAAATCTCAAAAACGACAAAATGTCCCGTTTCTCTCCGCCCGAGTTTTCGGCATTTTTACGCAGCTTACTCTAAAGATTGCCAAGCAGTGCAAATAAAGCTGGAACATCGCAAACCTTGTCCGGAATTGCACTGCCACATGCTAATGAGTGCAGCTTCACCATGCCTATAGTGACAGATATATTGACAGATCCGGGACGACTGTGACGGAATATTTCACATATGGAGACGGCTCACTTTCGATACAAAGAAACATAATGGACTTTTCATTCGTAGTCACTGTCCAAAACTCCGAGTCGCAAATGTTCTTTAGCTTGCTTTGCAATTCCTCAAACGAAGACACTGAATTTTTGAGTTTTTCTTCCTCGCTTGCCCTGATAGAATTTTTTATGGCTTCTTGAATGGCATCATTTTCCCGGCGTGCTCTTTTTCTTGCTGGGGACTCTCGACACGAAGGTGCAGAAGAAAGGTACGCAGGACAATTGGGGAATAGCGAAGGCACTGCTTCCTTTTGAAGTTGAACTCGATCACGTTTTAGCTCTATATGGTTCTGCCCGTTTGTTTGTCATGGTATGGTGACAAAGTCTTGCTCCTGGAAATGGAGCTCGCACACCTGCATGAGGAAGCTTAATTACAAAACCATCCAATTCTCTCGAAAGCACTATTTAGCGATGTTTTAATTTACAGGTTTTAGTTTTGTGTTGTATTTTATGGTAGATAAGCTAAGGCTATAAAATTTCAGGGGTTAAAATTCAGCTTACCTTGGAATGAATGGTCGGCGTAAAATCTTCGCGAGGAACTGCTCTCATCCAAGCTTTTCTTTGAGCTTCATCCTTCGGAAAACTAAACACCCTAACTTTTGGGCCCCCGTCATAATTTCCGCGGCGCCAGGCACGCAGCATCGGTCCATGTTTCGGCGGTTGTAAAATAAACTTGCTTTTGCTTCAGCCCCACATCATGATTCAAACGCGAGCACAAGCCAAGAGGAGGAAACAGGTCGATGTCTTGCAGTTCGAAAACCAAGTCAGAAAAGAAATGCCAGCATGTTCGACGTGTATAACCTAACCACAGGGAGACAGAGTGGAAAGATCCACCTGCATTGCCTCCTGCAGGTGCGATGCACCTGCATTTCCTCCCCCCGTGCACTGCCGAACTTTCAGCATAGCTCGCGGTCGGGCCAATAGTGCGACGTAGGCCCCTGTGGAAAGGAGGAGCGCGCAGGCCTTGTCTAGTGTGGCTTTGCCTCCCGGCGCGGTGCCGACGGCGCGCCGCAGATGGCAGCTGCCCAGTCGATGCCTGTCGGCGGCAAGACGCGAGGCCTAGCTTGCGCGCGGTGCGGACACCGCGGAAACGGCAGCGACGTCAAATATAACACATGTACGCCTCGAGCCGCGAACAACTTCCCAAACCAGCATGTCACAATGCACGAATTGCCGGGGATATCGCAGTTTAATTGCGCTTGCTTTGTCTAGAGCTGTGTGAGACCTTTCGGCGACAAAAACAATCGAGGTACGCCAACGCGGTTTGACCTGTTCGCAGGCCGACCGGGCAAATTTTCTAGTGACAACTGTTGCGGTGATTCCACTCTTCTGTCGTATTTGCAGTTATTATTTGCAAAACGTTTCCGTTGCGAAATAGCTTTCTCGGTTCGACGTCTTGCAGGCGCGCGGGCTCTCGGCAGTGGTCGGCTAAAACTTAAACGGCCTAATTTCTTCATTCCAAAGCCTGTGATCGAAGGCATATGATGCGCGGTCGGCAACACTGTGGCACCAGCACTTCGTGGTGTCTACAAGATTATCAGCGCATCCTAGCTGCAATAACTACAGTCGAGACTGTAGGAGACTAAAAACCCTTAATTGATATGATACTAGGCCATTCAACTCTGCAAATGTTTCAGGTGGATCATCTGGACGCTCACCCCTTAACGGAAGGGAAGATCTTGGGACCATGGCCACAAACGTCATCTACGCTCAAAACCTACAAGGAACCTCTTCGCTTTGGTTGGTTGGGGTCTTTGGGATATTCTCGGGGGGGGGGGGGGGGATACCAACCCGGGTTATACCGGCCTTAAGTCGCGGTGGCACTCTTGGTAATCGCTTTTAAGATGAGACTAGCCTGATTGACAGATTGTGACTTTCGCACCTCCTCTCCTCTTCTACCCTCCCCCTTTAATCCCCCCTTCTCCAGTGCAGGGTAGCCAACCGGAATTCATTCTTTCTGGTTACCATCCCTGCCTTTCGCCCTCCATTTCTCCTCCTCCTTCAGGTCAGAATTGTGATGCTGGAGTGATGTTGATTAGGAGAAAAAAAGCTAAATAAGCTGTACAATTAAAGGATGACCTCTCACTGTTTTGGTTACCATGTTTCCAAAAACAATTAAGTGCTGGATGGATGTCCTATTCTCATTTGTGCTATAATTATTATATTACTATATGTAAGTCATTTCAAATTGATCAGGGCTTGCTTTAGATTAAGCTTAATCAAGCAGATCCCCATCTTGCACTTACAGCATAATGCCTTCATACCTCAAATAAAGTTGGTGGAGCATATCATAAAGTTACAATACAACCAGATTTCGGGACATTCAGCCTCAGGATTTCAGTCCAACAAGAAGAAATGTTGTACATTGTTACTATAAGACTGTCCTGTTATATTTGGGTAACTAGGGGCATTATAAGGTATGTACTTTCTAAGTAGTACAGAACTCAGCGTAGCCTTTAGAAAACATGAAAATTATATAGTCGTGTAAATCACATGAAGAGTAAGGGCATTGTATGTTTTGTAAGTGTTAGCATATGTTTGCTGTCAAATTGAGATTCATGTGGTGCATGCCTCTTTTAATGACTTAGTGTTTGTTCTAATTGAATGCATGGTCTATTTCAGCTTGTCATGCCTTCGCATGTCTAATACTAAACAGCGCCTAACGTCTTTTGCATTTCTTTCACGGCAACGAGTTTTGCATTCATCATATGTGTCAAGTGATTGTTAACTGGAACTGCAGCCTGAAACAGACTGCTGACTGCCATCAAAAATTTGTTTATTATATATTCAACAAACTGCATTTATTTTTTTCATAAAGCATTGAAATGCTTTATAACTTCCATTGCCTTAAGTAAACGTTTGTCATTCGTTATATTAATTGCTTGCAGTCCAGAAATTCTTCACATTCTTATTTGGCTACCTTACGCTTACAAACACATATATAGTTATATGTGCTACACTATTTTTCCTTCCCTTTGGTATCCCTTTCACACAACCTCAGAGTTTAAAAACAATTATTTATCAAACAGCACTTTTGAATAATCCAAGTGGATACTTCTTTAATTGCACAATGATGGCATAATGCAAAGAAGAATAAGTTAATGTGGTCCACCCCTTCAGTTTGCAAAAGACTTATGAAAGAGAAAGGTAGCATGCACTATAGCCACTTTTCAACATCAGTTTTCTGGCCATATGCCATCTTTTATGTGACTAATATGCCAACAGCGAAAAAAAAAACCCTTTCTTACACATTACTAAGGTGTGGAGATGAGTAAAATGAGTATTTGCTGAATTTCAGGCTGTCCAAATGTTGTGGGATTGCTTTTCAGGATATAAAAAGGCCCTTTTTTAACATAAGGCAGGAATTCGAAACATTGCTGTCCCTATAGGGGAGTGTGGACCGCACCAGGCGCAGTGCTCAGGGGAGTGTGGCTGGGGATGGGGGGGGGGAGGGGGGGTCGGTGAGAAGTAGCAACAAATTACTCATTGAAGTTTAAATTACTCTGTGAGAATACAAAAAGAAATGAGTAGACATGGATGCTTTTTTAGGAAGTGCAGTTAGAGAAATATATGCAAGACGATTCATATGCTGCATTACTGTGGGTCTTAAATCTCTCGTTCAGTGACTCGATTCGTGCCGAACGGTTTCTTGGGAGCCGAGTCATGACCGAATCTTCTCCTCGGTTAGTCACTTTATAATTTTCAAAGTACACGACGGTCCCATCGCGTGTTGGCAACCATGACCGGCGCGGCCACGAAGTTTAATTCCGACTGCACGAGGCGCGCCTCGGCAGAACCACCTGGCGTGGCTATATTGTCACGGTGTGAAGTCTCTGATCAGAATTCACCGCGGGACACAGGAGTAACAGAAGTCACAGTGCGTCAGGAAACTAGCAGGCCCGCTTCGACAGAAGAACTTCAGTTTCTTCGCCTCGAGAAGACGAACGTCGGTTTCTTCGCCTCGAGGAGGCACACGCTCG